>NC_142514.1:86530000-87881428 GCF_057876585.1 Rhinolophus sinicus
CAGGGAATCCCCCCATTGTGTGAGAAGTCAGAATGGTGCAGAGAAAATATACACTACAGTGTGAGAGAGAATAAAAGGCTGCAGACAGAGAGAAAATAAAATATTCTACCAACACCTACTGGGAAACAAAAGAAATAACTCTTCCCATCAACCTGTTGCAGAACCCACTCCTGTAGATGCCTAGGAAGAGAAATAATAATTCATTAATTTCCATGAATAACCAAGATAACAAGACAGCTCAGAAAGAAAATGAAAAGTCTCCAGAAACTGAACTTAAGGACGTGGAAATGTGTGACTTAAATGACAGAGAATTCAAGATTGCAGTTCTGAAAAAAAACTCAACGAGATTCAAGAAAACACAGACAGGCAGTTTAATGAACTCAGAAACACAATCAAAGAAGAGATTGAAATTTAAAAAAGGAACCAAATAGAATTTCTAAGATTAAGAACTCAATAAAAGAAATAACGAATGAAATAGCCAGCTTAAGTGATACAGTTGAGCAGATGGAGGAAAGAATCAGTGACATTGAAAATAGAACTCTAGAAAAGACACAGATGATAGAAGAGAGAAACTTGAGAGTTAAAAGAAATGAAAGAACTCTACAAGAACTTTGACTCCATCAGAAAAAGCAATATAAGAATAATGGGCATACTAAAAGGAGAAGAAAGAGGGGAGGGAACAGAGAGTATATTCAAACAAACAGTCGATGACTATCCCCCAAACTAGTGGAAAGAACTGAATCCTTGAATCCAAGAAGCAAGAACACCTAATTACCTAAATCCCAACAGGCCTTCTCCAAGGCACATTGTATTAAAGCTGTCAAAAATGAACGGCAAAGAAAGAATCCTCAAGGCAGCCAGGGAAAAGAATATGGTAATCTATAAAGGAAAGCCCATTAGATTATCATAAGATTTTTCAGCAGAAACTCTACAAGCCAGGAGGCAGTGGAATCAAATAGTCAAACGATGGAAAGACAGAAATTATGAGCCAAGAATAATATAGCCAGCAAAGATATCCTTTAGATATGAAGGAGGAATAAAGACCTTTCCAGACATACAGAAGCTGAGGAAATTTTCTAACACACAACCTGCATTACAAGAAATACTGAAGGAAGCTATTTGACCTGAAACAAAAAAGCAAAAGCATACAAAACCATGAGTTACAAAACTATTATGAACAGACAGAAGCAGGAAATGGCAACTCCTACACCAAATAGGACACTATACACTTTAATATAACATACAGGGTAAAGAAGGGAAAAAAAAAAAAAAAAAAACACTTAAAAGAGGAAAAAGACAGCACAGAAATCAACTCACAGCATAAATACCATGTTTCCCCGAAAATAAGACCTACCCAGACAATCAGCTCTAATGCATCTTCTGGAGCAAAAATTAATACAAGTAAAATAGTAAAATAAGACTGGGTCTTACATTATAATATAATATAATATAATATAATATAATATAATATAATATAATAATACCAGGTCTTATATTAATTTTTACTCCAAAAGACGCATTAGAGCTGATTGTCCGACTAGGTCTTATTTTCAGGGAAAAACACAGTAGGAATAATTTGTGACAACAAAAACATAAAGAGGGAGAGAGTAAAGGTCTGAACTGGCACAAGGGAATGGAGAAAGTAAGCATACTGAAGAAAATGGAATACTCTAAATATCAAACTTTCTTTTACATAAACTTAATGGTAACCACAAAAAAATCCAGAACTGAAATATATAACACACAAAAAAAGAAGAAATAGAGGAAAAAAATCATAGAACACCACCCCACAGAAATAACAGGCACCAACAAAAAGGCAAAGAAACAATGGAGACATCATCCTACCAGAAAACCAGAGATAGAACGATAGGAAATTCCCATATATCAATAATCACCCTAAATGTAAATGGACCGAACTCACCAATAAAAAGGCATGGAGTAGCAAGATTGGATCAAAAATCTAAAACCAACCATATGCTGCATCCAAGAGAAACAGCTCAGCTACAAGGACAAATACAGACTCAAAGTGAACGGGTGAAAATTGACACTCCAAGCAAATGGTATTCAGAGGAAAGAAGGTGTAGCCATGCTGATATCAGATGAAATAGACTTCAGGATAAAAGAAGGTAACACTAAACAAAGATGGACATTTCATAATGGTAAAGGGGATTATACAACAAGAAGACATAAAAGTCATCAATATGTATGCCCCCAGTCAGAGAGCACCAAAATACACCAAGCAACTACTAACAGAACTAAAGGGGGAAATTGACCAAAACACAATTATACTAGGGGACCTAAATACATATTGACAGCTATGGATAGATCATCCAAACTGAAAATAATAATGAAATAGCAGCCCTAAATGACACATTTGATAAAATGGACATAATTCACATTTATAGAGCACTTCAACATAGAACATCAGACTACACATTATTTTCTAGTGTACATGGAACATTCTCCAGGATATACTACATATTGAGACATAAACTAACCTCAGCATATTTAAGAAGATTGAAATCTTCCCAAGCATATTCCCTGATCACAAGGCTTTGAAATTGGATATCAACTGCAAAAGGAAAGCAGGAAAAAAAAAAACCAAGTATGTGGAGATTAAACGACATACTTTTAAAGAATGACTGGGTCAAAGAAGAGAGATCAAAAGATACATAGAAACAAATTACAATGAAAATATATCCTACCAAACTTGTGCACAAAAGCAATTTTAAGAGGGAAATTTATATCATTGCAAGCCTATCTCAAGAAACAAGAAAAATCCCAAGTAAATAACCTCAAGTTACACCTTAAAGAACTAGAAAAAGAAGAACAAATGAAACCCAAAGTCAGCAGAAGGAAGGAAATAATAAAAATCAGAGCAGAACTAAATGAAAAAGAGACCAAAAAGAATATAGAAAAAATTAATGCAACAAAGAGCTGGTTCTTTGAAAAGATTAATAAAATTGATAAACCCTTGGCTAGACTCACTAAGATAAAAAGAGAAAAGACACAAATGAACAAGATCAGAAATGAAAGAGGGGAAGTTACCACCGATGCCACAGCAATACAAAGGATTACCTAAGAATACTCTGAAGGACTATATGCCACCAAATTCAATAACCTAGAAGAAATGAACATGTTCTTAGAAATATATAGCCTTCCTAGGCTGAATCACAAAGAATTGGAAAATCTAAACAGACCAATCACCAGTAAGGAAATTTAATCAGTCAATTGAAACCTTCCCAAAAGCAAAAGTCTGGGAACAAATGGCTTCACTAGTGAGTTCTACCAAACCTTCAAAGAGGATCTAATACCAATCCTGCTCAAACTCTTCCAAAAAATTGAAGAAGAGACAGTACTCCCTAACTCATTTTATGAGGCCAACATTATCCTGATACCAAAACCTGGTAAGGACAACACAAAAAAAGAAAACTACAGACCAATATCTCTGATGAATACAGATGCAAAAATCCTAAACAAAATTCTAGCAAATAGAATACAACAATGCATTAAAAAGATTATTCATCACGACCAAGTGGGGTTCATCCCCGGGGCACAAGGATGGTTCAACATCTGCAAATCCATTAATGTGATACATCACATAAACAAAATAAAGGACAAAAATCATATGGTTATATCAATTGATGCATAAAAAGCATTTGACAAGATACAACATCCATTTATGATTAAAGCACTTAATAAAATGGGTATAGAAGAAAATGTCTAAACATAATAAAGGCCATATATGACAAACTCTCAGCTACTAACATATTTAACAGTGAAAAACTGAAGCCCTTTGCTCTATGTTCAGGAACACAACAGGGCTGTCCCCTATCACCTCTGCTTTTCAACATAGTATTGGAAGTTCTAGCCAGAGCAATCAGGGAAGATAAATAAATAAAAGGCTTCCAAATTGGGAATGAAGAAGTTAAATTGTCAGTTTTTACAGATGACATATCCTATATATATATGTAAAACCCTAAAGATGCCACCAAAATGTTATTAGGAACAATAAATGAATACAGTAAAATTTCTGGTTACAAAATCAATGTACAAAAGTCCATAGCATTCCTATATACTAACAGTGAAGTTTCAGGAAAAGAAATTATCAACAAAATAAAGAGGCAACCAATGAAATGATAGAAGATTTTTGCACACAACGCCTCTGATAAGGGGCTAATATTCAAAATATATAAGGAACTCATACAACTCAACAACAACCAAGGAACAAACAATCCAATTAAAAAATGTGCAGAGGACCTGAATAGACATTTCTCCAAAGAAGACATACAAATGGCCAATAGACATATGAAAAATTGTTCAACATCACTAATCATCAGAGAAATGCAAATAGAAACGACAATGAGATATCATCCCACACCAGTTAGAATGGCTATCATCAACAAGACCAATAATAACAAGTGTTGGAGAGGCTGTGGAGAAAAAGAAACCCTCATACACAGTTTGTGGGAATGCAGATTGGTGGGAATGCAGATTGGTGCAGCCGCTATGAAAGGCCGTGTGAAATTTCCTCAAAAAATTAAGAATTGAATTACCATATGACCCAGCAATTCCCCTCCTGGGTATCTACCCAAAAAGTCTGAAAACATTTATCCGTAAATATATATGTGCACCGATGTGCATTGTAGCTTTATTTACAGTGGCTAGGACATGGAAACAACAAAGGGTTTTTCAGTAGATGATTGGATAAAGAAGTTGTGGTATATATACAATGGAATATTATTCTGCCATAAGAAAAGATGAAATAGTACCATTTGCAACAACATGGATGATTGAGATTATTATGCTGAGCGAAATAAGTCAGACAGAAAAAGAAACCTTATGATTTCACTGATAAGTGGTATACAAAACTGAAAACAACAAAAGAACGAGACAAACAAATGAAGAGACAAATACTCATAGACACAGACAATAGTTTAGTGGTTACCAGAAGATAAGGGGGGTTGAAGGAGGTGGTAGATAAGGGTAAAGGGGATCAAACATATGGTCATGGAAGGAGAACTGACCCTGGGTGGTGAACACACAATTTGATGTATAGATGATGAATGGCAGAGTTGTACACCTGACATTTATGTAACTTTACTAACAATTGTAACCTCAATAAACTTTAATTTAAAGAAAAATAAAAAGAAAAGCAACACTGTCAGTTATTAAAAACACCATTGACATTCCATTGCCAGGAAGGTTCAATCTCGGTATATCATGCCATTTTTGGTCCCTGATCACCAGGAAGCCTCATTGTCATGTCCCACATAGAAGGGAAAGTAGTTTTTCTTTAGGAGCATTAGGCCACATTTGAACAACATGAGTGTCAGAACAGAGGAAGGCCTCACTATCAGGTCCATTTGAGGATAAACATCTTCTGCAGTACCTTGATGTTTCTCATAGAAAATAAATAAATACATAAAATAAGTATTTTTAAATATTGGATAGCAGATGTACAGGAATGTCATCCCTGAGACAAAACAAATAAATAAATAAAAGGTGAACACAAAGATTTCCCAAGTTTACCCCACTGGTATAGGTTACAGGCTATAATGCAGGAAATAGGGACTAGGACAGATGCCAGCAGTCTTACTGAGTTGAGGAGAGAAATCAGAATTCGGGAAGGCCAAGGTAGATACAGTTTGTATGACAAAATACTGAAGAGGAGTTTGTTGCACACAGAAAACTCTGAAGATCCTTCTTATAGAGATTCTCTCAAGTATTTGACTGACTAGTAAACATTACATACATAAAAACAAACTACCCAAGGATGGGGGAAAGATCCACCAGAAATCACTAGGCTGAAAATTTTCTGTAACTCATAGAAGAATGGGTGTAAAGGGGATCCAATACCGTGTTTCCCCGAAAATAAGACCTCGCCGGCCAATCACCTCTAATGCGTCTTTTGGAGCAAAAATTAATATAAGATCGGGTATTATATTATATGTTATATTATATTATATTATATTATATTATATTATATTATATTATATTATATATTAATGCATTATATAAATTAATATATATACTTATATATTATATAAATATATATGCATATATAATATTTATAATATTTATGAAGTATAAATGTTTATGTTAAATAATAAAATAATAAATAATATTAATAATAGTATAATATAATATTATTTTCATATCAATAATATTAATAATATAATTAATGCAATATGTAATATATAAATATATAATATTAATAATTATAATAACATTTGTAATATGAATTAAATATTATGTAATATTTATAATATATAATTACATTAGATATTATATTATATTATACTATTTTATATTATATTATATAAGACTAGGTCTTATATTAATTTTTGCTCCAAAAGACGAATTAGAGCTGATTGTCTGGCTAGGTCTTATTTTGGGGAAACACGGTATATGGTGATGGAAGGAGAACTGACCCTGGGTCAGAATGGAGAGACAATTAAATACAACGTGTATCAGGTGGTGTTCAACACGTTTTCACTTTAGTATTGGCACTTAACCAGTCTTAAACTAAAGGCTACCCTGAACGAGACTAAAAAATCTTAACAGAAAACCTTGGAAAAATTCAACTAATTCCAAGTAATTGAACTGTACACAAGAACCAGCTTTAATACTACTTAAAGGAACACAACGAAATCAAGTATGAAATCATGTGTTTTAAATTTTATAATGTCTGGCATTCAATAAAAATCTCATCAGCATTCAAAGAAGCATGAAAGTATGATTCCACAGCAGGAGAAAAATCAATTCATAGAAATAGACTTAGAAATGACAGAGATGTTGGAATGAGAGGACAGAGACAATAAATGAACAATTATAAATATGTACCACATATCAAAGAATGTATAGAAAGGCATGATTATATGAAGAGATAAAAGTAAGATACTTTTAAAAGTGCACATGGAACTTCAAATTTGGAAAATACTATATCTAGAATGAAAGTACACTAGATGGGAATAGCAACAGGTTATACATTGCAGAAAAAAAGACCAATGAACTTTAAGACACAGCAACAGAAACTATCAAAATTGAATAACACTGAGAAAAAAGTCTTAAAAAAATAAACATAACATCAGTGACTTGCAGGAGGATAGCCTAACATCATGTCATTGGAACCTCATTAAGAAGGAACAGGAAAGGTAGGGTACAGGCAATACTGAAGAAATAAAATTCTCCAAATTTTATGAAATTGTTAATCTATATATTAAAGAAGAGTAAAGAACTCAAAAAAAAAAAAAAAAAAAAAAAAAGATCCCAAGGAAAAAAACACATAAAAAACATCATCATCAAATTCTGAAAACCAATCTTAAAGAGCAAACCACCCATTACATAGAACAAAAATTAGAATGACATCAGAATTCTCATCAGACACTATGCAAAGATAAAACAATGGAATGATATAGTACTGATAGAAAAAAACAAAAACACTTGTTTACACAGAAGTCTATACCTAGAGAAAATAATTAAAAAAAATAAAGATGAAATAAAGAATTATTGATACACACAAGAATTTAAAATTAATCAGTAGCAAACCTATACTACAATGAATGTTAAAGAAAATTCTTCCAGGAAAGGGAAAATGATTCAGGTGGAAATTGGGATTGAAATAAAGAAATAAAGAATGCATAAAATTGTGGATATTTGAATAAACATATATTTCTCAATGTTTACTATCTTTATAAGGTAACTTTTGACTATTTAAAGCAAAAACAAAGAATGTATTAAGGTTTATAGCATATATAGATTTAAAATACGTGAAAATAATAACACAAATAACAAGAGAAGAGCAGCATAGGAGTGTACTGTTGTATGTTTTTGCACTATATGTAAAGTGGTATAATATTACTTAAAGGTAGATTGTGATAAGTTAAAGATGCATGTTGAAATCCCAGAGCAAGCACACCGACATATAAAAGGTATTGGCATTTATTCAATAACTGATATAAAATGATTTATAAAATAATATTCAATTATTTGAAAATAAGTCAGTAAAAAACTAATCAAGGAGTAAAGAACAGATAGAACCAACATTAAAAATAGCAAATGCTAGATTTAAATCCAGTCATATTAATTATTGAATTAAATATAAATGGCCTAAAGGTTACTGTTAAAAAGCAAAGATTATCAAATGAACAAAAATATACAGCCCAACTCTAAGCAAGCTACTTAACTAAAAGCAACATACTTTAAATACAAGATACAGGTTAGTTTAAAATGAAACTATGGGAAAATGTATGTGTACTATACAAACACAAGCCAAAGAAACTGTAGTGACTATAATAAGATCCGATAAAATATGTTTACTCCATTCTTAGAAAACAACTTAGAAAAAACTTTTTAGAATGAAACCGTTTTATCAATTGAAAAATATTTTCTTATGCTTTTTAGGAAAATTAGCCTGGATTTTTCCCTTCCTCAGTGGAAACCTTCCATTTGAGATTCTACACATTTCAATTTATTCTTTCAATGACCTGCATCAGTTCCTAGTTTTAAGTCAGACATTTAGACAATAATGAGGGTGATTTTGACTTAGCACATATAGAGTACCATTGTTAGTTGGCTGCCCTATACAAGTGGCCTTAAATTGGGACTTACTACCAGGAAATGATGAAGTCACTGGGGGACATCTGGCCCTACTTTCTATCAGCAAAACACTTGGTCACAGAAAGATACAAATACATGCACATTAATATCTATAAGTTGATAAAATGTCACTTCAAGGTCATTATCTAAGATAATCATGTGGACCCACAAATAATTTTTAAAAATTATGTTCAAGAGATTGTAAAGCTGTTCAAACAAAGCCCTCCGAAAAAGGTGAGGTTTAAATCTTTTTCTTTTAACTTTCAAAGACGAAAACAAAAGGAAAAGGAGAAAGGGAATTATAAACCCCATCCTGCAGACAGACAGATGCAGAAATGAGGTTATTATCTCAAGTACTGGGTGGTTTTTAGCCAACAACAGACACATCAGTATGGGATCTTGCAGAACAGGCATACATGTCATCACCGTTAAGTAAAGTAATTACAAATTTGGCACCAGCAAAAGCTTTTTATTTGCCAAAATGTAGTGGTTTAAGTAGCAAATGATTATCACCACTTTGAGTAGGTCGGATCATCCATCAGTTATTAATTCTCTTGGCACACATTGCATAACATGGCTGTTTCTGGGTAAATGAGCCAGCATGGCTCTAGTTAAATGAAACTCACTTCGGCAGTCTGATCATGCCTCAAAACTGCAACTTGACTGTGAGATGCAATGACTTACATGAGCATTTTTGGTGACTGTCATACTTAAATATGTTTCTGGAGAGAATGTTTCTACCTTTAGTAATTGAAAAGTTGGGATTATTTTCAGAAGTCATGTTATAGACGTAGACAAATAATTACCCATGGCATTATAATTTCTTCTTTATTGGTGTCTGCCTGGTTATGTTTTCAATGTTCATGTACATAGAATTTCTTACATCATTCAAACTCTTTCACGTTGCTTATATTATACTAGTTAAATTCTTAAACTACACAAGCACTAAGATTTTGCTTCAGATGAGGTTCTTTTGGCTTTATTAACTAAAAACAAACTGATATAGCATTTGTCATTATCTAAATTATAACTTATATAATTTATTTAATTATTGTTTTGATTACTTCTTTATTTCTTTGTCTCCTTCACTGGAGTGTAAGCTCCATGAGGGCAGGAGGTTTACCGGTCTGTTCATCAGTATATTGCTAGTCCAGAGAACAGTGCCTGGATCATAATAACTTCCAATAAATATTATTTAAATGAATAAATAAGAGCTTTCTAGTGTTCCACAGCATAATGGTTTATGATTTTATTATTCTATTTTCTGAAAACGAAGAAAAACAGCTTATTTAGCTATCCCTGAAAAATAAAAAGTTGCTTTTCCTCTTTTATAATAATAAGTAAATATGTCAATATAGTTGTTTATATTTTAAGTTTGTTTTAGTTTTTGTTTCTTTTGTTTTTTTGTTTATTTGTTTATGACTAGATGGCTATTTCAGTCAGTTCGTATGAAGTCCTTGTGATTTTACTCAGATAAATCCTTGTTGTTGAATGGTTTGCACAAGTGAAGCAGTTTTTACACATTTATTTAATTATATATGTTGCAAAAAAACTGCATCTTATTACTATGGTAATAATTAGGAGCTACAAATTATCTGTTCTGTTCATAAACCATCCAAATATTGCTTAATGAAGTTTTTCCTCATTGAAGACAATGAAGCTCAGGAATTAGTGAGAACTTCAACAGAGATAGTAAGCATAAAAAAGGACATAGAAACCATAAAAAAGAATGAGTCAGAAATGAAGAATACAAAACCTGAACTGAAGAATGCACTAGAGAAACCACTAGCAGATTAGATGAAGTGAAGGATCAAATCAGTGATTTGGAAGACATAATAGCAGTAAACATCCAATCAGAACAGCGAAAAGAATAAATAATGAAAAAAAACGTGGATAGTTTTATGGGCCCTCTGAGACATCAAGTGTACCAACATTTGCATCATAAGGGTACCAGGACATGAGAGAGAATAAGGGATTGAGAACCTATTTGAAGACACAATGATGGAAAACTTTCCTAAAATGACAAAAGAAATAGACATACCAATCCAGAAAGTGCAGAGAGTCTCAAACAAAATGAAACCAAAAGAGCCAACACCTAGACACATCATAATTAAAATGCCAAACATTAAAGACAAAGAGAGAATCCTAAAAGCAGCAAGAGAAATGTAGCTAGTTACTTACAAGGGAGCTTCCATAACATCATCAGCTGATTTCCCAACAGAAAATGTGCAGGCCAAAAAGGAATGGCAGGAAATATTAAAACTAATGAAAAGCAAGGACCTACAACCAAAGCTACTCTACCTAACAAGGCTATCATTTCAAATTGAAGGAGAGATAAAAAACTTCCCAGACAAGAAAAAGCTTAAAAAGTTCATCACCACCAAACCAGTATTAGAAGAAATGTTAAAGGGACTTATTTAAGAAGGGGGGAAATTATATAAATATGAATAATAAAATTACAATAATTATGCATCTATCAATAATTATTTAATGCAAATGGATTAACTGCTCTAATCAAAGAAATAGGGTAATTGAATGAATAAAATAAACAAGATCCACACATGTTGTCCACAAGAGACCAAACTCGGATTGAGACACACATAGACTGAAAGGAAAGGGATGAAAAAATTTCACACAAATGGAAACAAACAAAAACCTGGGGTAACAATACTTAAATCAGAAAAAAATAAACATTGAAACAAAGATTATAATGAAACAAAGAAGGAAATTACATAATGATAAAAGGACCAATCCAACAAGAGGACATAACCCTTGTAAACATTTATGCACCAACATTTGATCATCTAATGTATTAAATATTGACTAACATAAAGGGAGAGATTGACAGTAATGCAGTCATAGTAGAGAATTTAACATCCCATTGATAACATTGGACATTCCCTATGCAGTCTGACAATTAAGTTCGCAAAATTGTTGCAACAGTGTTGCTAAACTTTTTTGATATCAGAGGGATTATTCATTATGAATTTGTACCAACTGGACAAACAGTTAACCAAGTTTACTATTTGGAAGTGCTGAAAGGGCTGCATGAAAAAGTTAGATGATCTGAACTTTTCACCAACAATTCATGGTTTTTACATCACGACAATGCACCAGCTCACACAACACTGTCTATGAAGGAGTTTTTAGCCAGTAAACAAATAACTGTATTGGAACACCCTCCCTACTCACCTGATCTGGCCCCCAATGACTTATTTCTTTACCTAAAGATAAAGGAAATATTGAAAGGAAGACATTTTAATGGCATTCAGGACATCAAGGGTAATACGACGACAGCTCTGATGGCCATTCCAGAAAAAGAGTTCCAAAATTGTTCTGAAGAGCAGACTAGGTGCTGACATCTGTGCATAGCTTCCCCCGGGGAGTACTTTGAAGTTAACTGTAGTGATATTCAGCAATGAAGTATGTAGCACTTTTTCTAGGATGAAATCGTGAACTTAATCGTCTGACCTTAATTGTCTGAACTTAATTGTCTATCGTCCAGATAGAAAATCAACAAGGAAACAGCAGCCTTAAATGACACACTAGACCAGATGGATTTGACATTTTTGGAGGATTTCACCCTAAAGCAGAAGAATATACATTCTTTTTAAGCACACATGGAACATTTTCCAAAATAGATCACATTATACACCACAAAATAAGTTCCAATAAATTTAAATTTATTTAATGAAGGGTGCAAAGGGCACTATTTCATCTTTTCTTACAGCAGAATAATATTCCATTGTGTATATATACCACAACTTCTTTATCCATTCATCTACAGAAGGACACGTTGGTTGTTTCCATGTCTTGGCCACCATAAATAAAGCTGCAATAAACATTGAAGCACATATATCTTTATGGATAAATGTTTTCAGATTTTTGGGGTAGATACCCAGGAGAGGGGTCATTTTTGAAGAATATTTTCAATGTGATAGAAGTCTGTCTTGTTAGACATTTTTTTCCCCCCTTTTACTTTAAAGGTATTATTCCATTGTTTTCTGGCTTATATTTTATTGGTTGAAAAGTCAGTTTCAAGTCTTTATTTTTGCTCCTTTGACATCACCAGGTAATTAAAAAAATAAAAATTCATAGCTAGTATTATGTGGAAAAATGTTAGAGCCTCTGAATGATTGTTTACTTTCTTCAAATGGGATTAATTTTTCTTAGCAAGCAGTTATTCTAGGAGCATGTCATATTGATCCAATAAGGGATTGACATGAACTGAGGCTGGCTTTAATTATTTTTGAAGGCTGATCTTTATGTGGCTTGCCTTTATTCTTAAGGTATAACCCTCAGGAGTTCTAGTTAAAAATGTAGGGTGTTTACAAACATCCTCCTTGTTGAATGCTGAATTGAATTTCTTAGACTCCCAGTAGCTGCTGTAATGCACTGAATTTGAAATGCTCAAAACGAGGAATCACTGAATGAACTGAGGAGAAAACTTGGCAGAGAATTTTGGGCAGAGAATGATTTTGGGCAGAGAATGATCCCTTAATCATTTTTCTCCCCGCTAAACCTTGACCTTTCAACTCCTGTCTGCCTTCTTTGCCTTTTGTTGCCATAAAACTGCTAGCTTTAGTGTTTTCAGTAGCGTATTTGCTCTAATACAAGCCATCCCATTGCAGCCAGAAGACAGTCTCCATTTGTTTTCTTATTAGATTTTATTAATCACTGCTTGGTTATTTTGATTTTATTTTTATTATGTGCAACCACTTTTGTATAGAGAGATAACATTTTATGTTACTGGCTTTACCAATGTCTTTTTCTTGATTTCTCTAGCTTTTGAAGTGTTTCTCTGCTTACCTATCAGAGTGTATTGCTCTGAGCTGTGGTTGATGACCCTACTCGTGTATATCTTTCCACATGAGTTCCCCTACTGTTATCTCAAAAGCATGATATTTCCCCTATTTTCTCTTGCCTTTCCTGCCTCTGTATATTTTTTCCAGAAAGCTATCTCTAGCCCTAAAAATGTATTTAAGAAAAAGTATGGCAAGGGTAGACTGGGGTGGAATAAGAGATGGGCAATGATTATTTCACTTCTAATTATTTGCAGGTATAAATGTTTTAGACAGAGATGAAAATGTACAGTGAGTAAAGAGGACTAGTTCTCACTTTTATGGAGGTCAAACTATATCTCTCTCCCAAGCAAACCTACATAACATACCATATAGCTGGGCATATTGTAAATTGTAGTTAGAAGTATCAGGCCACCATGTAGTCATGAAGAAATACTGGTGTAGAAAACTGTGTTAAAACAACCTGTTCACATGCATGAGACACACAATTTTCTCACTTTTTTCCCATATATGAGACCAACTCATATATTCTCATCTTTATATGCAAACATTTCTTTTCAGATGTTTACATGTTTAAAGTCCTATAGCCTATGTTTCCTATCCTTAGAAAGTTTTTCTTACTCCTACGTCCCTGAAAGTGATATAAATCACCAACTTGTTTGAATAATAAACAAATAAAATGGTATATAAATTTTCATTCCCTTCCTTGAAACTTGAATCTTATTACTCTGAATGCAGAGATATAATCTAATATTATCAATACATACTGAGCAACCTCAGCTTTCTCAATCGGTTTGCATTTGTAATGTAATATTTCTTCAGAATTATTCTTTTAAACAGTCAAACTTATCTGTATCAGCATGCAGTGATGTGCAGATCTATTTTTTAAGGGTAATGAAGTGTTGGATGAGTCTCTGCTAAGATTTCTGAGCTCAGTAATGCATTTATTTCTTCTACCTCTTTAAGAGACTATGGCATGTAACAAACTAGTTTCTATATTATTATACTCTTATAAGTGATAAAAACTAAAGATTAACATTTGAAATATATCAGATGGCTACTAATCATAAATATTTAAAGCAACATTTTCCTACAAAATAAGAACAAAAAGGAATTCATAATTAACATAACTGAGCTATGCAATGCACTTGTAGTCTGAATATAGCAATAGGAAATTATAGTCCACTCTTTCCACTTCTGTCACTTTTCCTTTGCAGTGTTATGATTGGCATATGAATAAGACCTCAGAATCACTAAGTGCAATTGTTCTAAAATTACATGTAAGAAAACATTGAGACAAGGTATTTGGATATTGCATAGCTAAGTACATTTGAAAAATAGAATTTTTATAAGAAGTGGTATACCTAGCTGCTGAAAGATAGAGTGGTAGACATGATGAGAGCTCAGTTGGATTTAACAGAATGTATCTAGACCCTTTCCTCTTGAGGGTATGGATGGTTGTATGGCAGGACCCACTGGGCTTCCCTATAGACAACACACCTCTTATCCTTGAGGTATTTCTTGCAATGATTCTTAGCTCTATGAAGACAGTCAGTCAGGACACATGCTTGTGGTTTGCAGTAGTCTCCAGTGAAATGCCTTTTGTTGTTGTTGCTGTTTGGTTGTTGATTTTTAAGGCATACAATGTGACTATTTAATATATATGTACACTGTGATATGATCACCACAATCAAGTTTATTAACAAATCCAGAAGTGATATCAGAAACACGGTGGTGTGAGGGATATCCCTTGATTTCTTCCTTTGGAGTTGCAACAAGTTGAACAGCTATAAATCAACAAAGGACTCCCCGAGCAACACAAAAACATGTGTGAGAGAGCCACACATCGAAACATCTGAAGGTGGGTAAATTGGGGTGAACTGGTGAGGAAGGAAGGGAGAAGTGCAGAAATGGGGGCTGCTGACACAGCCCAGAGCTCACTGCCATGGACACAGCTCAGAGCTCACTGCAGTCCCTGGAGAGGGGAGGATTCAGGCTGCAGGTGCATTCTCTGTGGTTCAAAGCACTCCTGCCTGAGTGATCAGCATATAATACAGGTGAACCCAGAAACTGGGGCAGAGACCTCAAGGCAAAGACCAAATACAGAAGCATGACAGCTGTGGTCTAGCAGCCCTGACTTCCAGATAGAAAACAAAGCCATAGAGCCTGGTCACTTTCCCCACCCTTCCAGAGCTAGCAGTGGGCCCCAGAAGAAACTGTAGTAGTGAGTGTTGGGTTAAAGAACAGAATATCTACAGCCTTGAAAAGTAGAGAGACAGTTCCTGAGTGGCAGACATACACAGTGGCTAATTCCAGTGACAAGAGTGGAGATATAATGGTGAGACAGCTGTGGTCATGTGGTCACCATTACTCAGAGGAAAACAAAGCCACAAACACACCAGCAGCCTCTCCCAGCCCATCCAACCCCCCCACCCCCTTTCGTGACTGATCCCAGCAGGGGCACCTGGGACTGCTCATGCAGTGCAGCTCTGCCTCTGGCTGCAGGGGTAGCACTGGGATTTCAGGGGCTCAGAATCCCAATGCCCACCACACTGTCCCACAGGGGGTGGTGCCCTGAGACTGAGGCAATCTGGTCACAGAGGAGATGCCCACCTTCCCAGGGAATCTTCCACCTCTAGAAGCCAGAAGAGGTCAAGAGAAAATAAAATGCTCCAGTGCCACCTACTGGAAAACAAAAGAAAGACCTCTTTGTATCAACCTGCTGCAGAATTTATTCCTATAGATGCCTAGGAAGAGAAATAATTCATCAATTTCCATAAACAACCAAGGTAACAAGTCAGCTCAGAAACAAACAAAAATATCTCCAGAAAATAAATTTTAAAACATGGAAATATGTGACTTAAAATACAGAGAATTCAAGATTGCAGTTCTGAAAAAATCTCAACGAAATGCAAGGAAACTCATGCAGTGTAATAAACTCAGAAATAAAATCAATGAACAAAATGAATAATTTACCAAATAAATTGAAATTAAAAAAAAAGAACGAAATAGAAATTCTAGAGCTGAAGAACTCAATAAAAGAGATGAAGAATGAAACAGTGAGCTTAGGAAATACAGCTGACCAGATGGAGGAAAGAATTAGTGATATCAAAGATAGAAATCTGGAAATCACACAGCTAGAAGAAGAGAGAGCTTGAGAGTAAAAGAAGTGAAAGAACTCTGCAAGAACTATCTGACTCTATCAGAAGAGCAACATAAGAATAACAGGTATCAAATCCAAAAAACAAACAGAATACCCAACTATGTCAATCCTAAGAGGCCTTCTCCAAGGCATATTATATTGAAGCTGTCAAAAAATAACAACAAAGAAAGAATTCTCAAGACAGCCAGGGAAATGAAAATGGTAACCTACAAAGGAAAGCCTATTAGATTATCACCAGAATTTTCAGCAGAAACTCTGCAAGGTAGGAGGGAGTAGAATCAAATATTCAAACTATTGAAAAAGAGAAATTACCAGCCAAGAATAATATATCCATTAAAGTTATCCTTTAGATATGAAAGAGTAATACAGATCTTTCCAGACATACAGAAGCTGAAGGAATTTCTCACCACAAGGCCTTCATTACAGGGACTACTGAAGCGGGTTATTCTATCTGAAACAAAATGACAAAAGGACACAAAACAATAACAAAAATGACTACCACACAGACAAAAGCAGGAAATGGCAACCCCTACTCAGAAAAGGGCACTGTACACTTACATATAACATAAAGGCTAAAGGAGACAAAAACAAAAAGAAGAAGAAAAAGGAGACAACTTGCTACTGCAACTCAGAAATAAACTCACAGAATAAATAGGGATAAGTAGTGACAACCAAACATAAAAAGGGAGGGATTAAAGGTCTGAATTTGCAAAGGAGAATGGAAATAAGATGCATGCTGAAGAAAGAGGACTATTGTATATGTGAAACTATTTTTACATAATCTTAACAGTATAAAAAAAAAAAAAATCCAGTACCAAGACATATAACATAAAAAAGAAGGAAACAGAGGAATAAAATTGCAGAATACTAGCAAACTAATACAACAGACAGTAACACAAAGACAAAGAAACAGTGGAGAAACCAAACTACCAGAAAACAAAAGATAAAATGGCTATAAGAAATCGTCATGTATCAATAATCACCTTAAATGTAAATGGACTGAACTTACCAATTAAAAGGCACAGAGTAGCAGATTGGATCAAAAAACAAAATCCAACCATAAGCTGCCTTCAAGAGACTCATCTCAGCTGAAAGACCAAATATAGACTCAAAGTGAAAAGGGTGTAAAAAATACTCCAAGCAAATGTCATACAGAGAAAATTGGGTTTAGCCATACTTGTATCAGATGAAACAGACTTCAGGATAAAAAAGGTAACAAAAGACAAAGATAAACATATCATAATGATGAAGCAGACAATACAACAAGAAGACATAAAACTTATCAATATATATATTCACAATTAGGTAGCACCAAAATATATAAGGCAACTACTAATACAATTAAAGGGAGAAACTAACAAAAACACAATTGCAGTAGAGGATCTCAATACCCCATTAACAGCTATAGATAGATCATCAGCCTTCAATGACACTTTAGAACAAATGTTTATAATCAACATTTACAGATCCTTTCATCCTAGAACATTAGACTATATGTTATTTTCTAGAGCACCTGGAACATTCTCAAGGATAAACCATATGTTGGGACATAAAACTAGCCTCAACAAATTTAAGAAGATTGATACGATAACGAGCATATTTTCCAACTACCATGCTTTGAAATTGGAGATCAACTGCAAAAAAAAAAAAAAAAAAAAAAAAGTGGGACAAACCACAAATATGAGGAGATTAAACAATATGCCACTAAAGAATGACTGGGTCAAAGAAGAAATAAAAGGAGAGATTAAAAATACATAGAAACAAAGGAGAATAAAAATACAACATATCAAAACTTTTTGGATGCAGCCAAAGTGGTAATAAAAGCAAGTTTATATAATTACAGGCCTATCTCAAGAAATAAGAAAAATCCCAAATAAACAACCTAACATTACATCTTAAAGAACTAGAAAAGAAGAACAAATAAAACCCAAAGTCAGCAGAAGGAAATAAATAATAAAAATTAGAGCAGCATTAAATGAAACAGAGAACAAAAAGCAATAGAAAAAATTAATGCAACAAAGAGTTGGTTCTTGGAAAAGATTAATAAAATTGACAACCCCCAGGCTAGATTCAATAAGGAAAAAAGAGAAAAGACATGAATAAACAAAATTAGAAATGAAAGAGAATTTATTATAGATACCACTGAAATACAAAGGATCATTCAAGAATACTATGAAAGATTATGAAACCAAATTCAATAACCTAGAAGAAATGGACAAGTTTTTAGAAATATATAATCTTCCAAGACTGAATCATGAAGAACTGGAATATCTAAATAGACTGATAAACTATAATGAAATGGAAACTATCATCAAAAACCTCCCCAAAAGCAGAAGTCTATGACCAAATTGCTTCACTAGTAATTTCTACCGAACATTCAACAATGAGTTTGAGTTAATACCCGTCCTTCTCAAATTCTTCAAAAAAAAAAAAAAAAGTAGAGGCAAAATTCCCTAACTCATTTCATGAGTCCATCATTAACCTGATACCCAAACCTGGTGAGGATAACACACAAAAAGGAAACTACAGATAGATATCTCTGATGAATACAGATGCAAAAATCCTAAACAAAATGCTAGCAAATTGAATAAAACAAACATTAAAAAGATTATGGATTATGATCAAGTGGGGTTTATTCCAGCGGCGCAAGGATAATCCAACATATGCAAACTGATTAACATGATACACCACATAAACAATATAAAGGATAAAAATCACATGATCATATCAATAGATGCAAAAAAATTTGACAAGATACCACATCCATTTATTATTAAAACACTTAATAAAATGGGTATAAAAAGAAAGTACCTCAACATAACAAACACCATATATGAAAAATCCTCAGGTAATATCATACTTAATGATGAAAAACTGAAAGCTTTTCTCTATAATCAGGAAGGAAAGGTTTCCCCCTATCATCATTGTTATTCAACATAGTATTGGAAGTCCTAGCCAGAGCAATCAGACAAGAGCAAGAAGCAAAAGATACTCAGATTTAGAATGAAGAAGTAAAATTGTCACTTTTTGCAGATGACATGATTACACAGAAAACCCTAAAGACTCCACCAAAACCTATTAGAAATAATAAACAAATACAATAATGTTGCAGGATATAAAATCAATGTATAAAAATCCATTGCATTTGTGTATACTAACAACGAAATCTCAGAAAAAGAAATAATTGTGCAATTGTAACAAAAAGAATAAAATACCTAGAAATAAACTTAGCAAAGAATACAAAGGACCTATACACTAAAACTATAAGATATTATTAAAATAATTGAAGAAAACATGAAGAAATGGAAAGATATTTCATGTTGATGGATTGGAAGAATCAACATAGTTAAAATGGCCATATTACCAGAAGCTATATATAGATTTAATACAATACCCATCAAAATACTAATGGCATTTTAAAAAGAAATACAACAAAAAATTATCACATGTGTATGGAATCACAAAAGACCCCAAATAGCCAAACCAATCCTAAGGGCGGGGTGGGGGGAGTCTGGAGGTATCACACTCCCTTACTTCAAATTATACTACAAAGTGACAATAATCAAAACAGCATGGTATTGGCAGAAAAATAAACAGATAGATCAATAGAATAGAATTGAGAACCCAGAAATAAACCCACATGTATATGTGCAGATAATTTTCTACAAAGGAGCCAAAACCATACAATGGAGAAAAGAAAATCTCTTCAATAAATGGTGCTGGAAAAATTGGAAAGCCACATGCAAAAGAAAGAAGCTAGACAGCTATCTGTCACCATACAGCAAAATTAATTCCAAATGGATCAAAGACCTAAACATAAGACATGAAACAATAAAGTGCATGAAAGAAAGCATAGGTACTTAAACTCATGGACCTTTGGTTTAGAGAGGATTTTATGAATTTGACCTCAAAGGCAAGAGAAGTAAAAGCAAAAACAAATGAATGGGACTATATCAAATTGAAATTTTCTGCATAGCGAAAGAAACTATCAACAAAACAGAGTGAACTAATGGAATGGGAGACGATATTTGCAACAACACCTCCAATAAGGAACTAATATCCAAAATACATTTAAAAAAAAACCTCATACAATTCAACAACAGAAAACAAACACCCAATTAAAAAATGGGCAGAGGACCTGAACAGACACTTATCCCAAGGAAACATACAAATGACCAACAGATAAATAACTATATATAACATCTTCACTAGCTACTAGGGAAATGAAAATCAAAACCACAGTGAGATATCACCTCACATCTGTTAGAATGGCTATTATCAACACCTCATGTCTTGGAGAGGTTGTGGAAAGAAAGGAACCCTCATACACTGCTGGTGGGAATGTAAATTGGCACAGCCACTATGGAAAACAGTATGGATGTTCCTGAAAAAGTTAAGAATAGAATTACAATATGACCCAGCAATCTCTCTCCTGGGTATCTACCCCAAAAATCTGAAAACATTTATCCATAAAGATACAGGCACCCCTATGTTCAATGCAGCATTATTCATGGTGGCTAAGACACGGAAACAACTAAAGTGTCATTTGATAGATGATTGGATAAGACTTGGTGCATATATACAATGGAATATTACTCACCCATAAGAAAAAACGAAATCCTGCCATTTGTGACAACATGGATGGATCTTGAGGTTATCAAGATAAGAGAAATAAATCAGACAGAAAAACAACCATATGATTTTACTCATATGTAGAATATAAAACTGTAAGCAACAAATGAACAGACAAATAAACAAACAAAAACTCATAAACACAGACAACAGTTTATTGGTTACCAGAAGGTAAAGGGGGAGGGAGAGAGGTAGAAGAGGGTAAAAGGGGTCAAATATACAGTTATGGAAGGATAATTGACTTTGGGTACTGCACAAACAATGTAATGTATAGATGATGTTATATAATTGTACACTTGAAACCTATGTAATTTTACTAACCAATGTCACCTTAACAAATTTAATAAAAAATTTTAAAAATTCCATCACCTCACATAGTTACCATTGTGAGGAGGGGTGATTGTGACAACACTTCAGATCTACTTTCTTAGCAACTTTCAAGAATACAATATAGTATTATTAAATACAGTTACCATGTTGTACATTAGATCTCCAGAACTTATTCTTCTTAAAATTGCAAGTTTGTGCCTTTGGACCAAACTTTCCCCCATTTTCCACACCCACCAGCTCCTGGAAACCAAAATCTGCCCTCTGCTCTGTGAGTTCAACTTTATTAGATTCCATTTATACTCAGATCATTCAATATTTGCTTTGTGTGTGGCTTTTTTTCACTTAGCATAATGTCCCACAGTTTAATCCATGTTGTCGCAAATTCAGCCATGATAAAGAAGGAAATCTATATATATTTCCTTTATCTATTCATCTCTTAATGGACATTTAGGTTTTGTCCATAATTTAGGTATAGTAAATAATGCTACAATAAACATGGGGGTGCAGATATCTCTCTGAGATACTGATTTCATTTCCTTTGGATATACCCAGAAGTGGGATTGCTGGATCATATGGTAGTTCTATTTTTAATTTCTTGAAGAACTTCCATACATTCCCACCATCAGTCTACAAGAATTCCCTTTTCTCTACACCCTCACTAAAACTTATTATCTCTTATCTTTTTGATAACATCCATCCTAACAGATGTGGGGTAATATCTCATTGTGCTTTTGATTTGTATTGCCCTGACAATTAGTGATATTTTGCACATTTTCATGTAACTGTTGAGCCTTGTATGTCTTTGGAAAATGTATATTCAGAACCTTTGACTTTCTGTTGTTGTTTCTAATATATAAGTTTCTGTATATTTTAACCCCTTGTTGGATATAGGAATTGCAAATATTTTCTCCCATTCTATAGGTTGTCTTTTCATCTTGTTGATGGTTTCTTTTGCTGTACAGAGCTTTTTATTTTGAGGTAGTCCAACTTTTTTTTTAAAGATTTTATTGGGGAAGGGGAACAGGACTTTATTGGGGAACAGTGTGTATTTCCAGGACTTTATTGGGGAAGAGTGTGTTTTTCCCAGGACCCATCAGCTCCAAGTCAAGTTGTTGTCCTTTCCCTCTTAGTTGTGGAGGGCACATCTCAGCTCCAAGTCCAGTTGCCATTGTTCAATCTAAGTGACAGGGGGCACAGCCCACCATCCCTCGTGGTTGAGAGCATGCACCCCAACCAACTGAGCAATCAGGCTGCCGGGAGCTCAGTGGCAGTTCAGCGGCAGCTCATTTTCTTCATTCTAGTTGCAGAAGGTGCAGCTCGCTGGCCCATGTGGGAATTGAACCGGCAACCCTGTTGCCCAAGCTCACACTCTAACCAACTGAGTCAATCATCCACCCCCGAGGTAGTCCCACTTTTTAATGTTTTTATTGTTTTGTCTTTGCTTTTAGTGTCACATCCCAAACATCATTTTCAAGAGCAATGCCAAGGGACTTTTTTTCCTGTTTTCTTCTAGGAGTTTTATTGTTTCAGGTCTTACATTTTAGCCTTTAATCTGTTTCAAGTTAATTTCTGTGTATGGTCTAAGGTAAGGGTCCAATTTCATTCTTTTGCATGTGGATACCTAGTTTTCCCAAAAGCATTTACTGAAGAGAGTATTCTGTCTCCATTGTTTATTCTTGGTGCCCTTATGAAAGTTTAGCTGACTGTGTATGTGTGGGTTTCTTTCTGTAGTCTCTATTCTGTTCCATTGGTTCACATATCTGTTTTTACGGCCATACCATACTGTTTTGTTCACTAGAGGTTAGTAATATAGTTTGAAATCAGGAAATGTGATGTTTCCAGTTTTGTTCTTCTTTGTCTAGATTGCTCTGGCCTCTGGTAACCACTAAATGATTGTCTGTGTCTGTAAGTTTTTTTTTCCCCTCAGTTGCTTGTCTTATTCTTTTGTTGTTTTTGGTTTAAGGGGGGGGGTGGTAGATGATGGTAAAGGGGATTAAATATATGGTGATGGAAGGAGAACTGACTCTGGGTGGAGAACACACAATGCGATTTATAGAGGATGCAATACAGAATTGTATACCTGAAATTTATGTAACTTTACTAACAATCATAACCCCAATAAACTTTAATTAAAAAAAAAGAAAAAAAAGATTGCTTTGGCTATTTGGGGTATTTTTGCAGTTACATAGTAATTTTATTAGTTTTTTCTATTTCTGTGAAAAATGCCATTGAGATTTTTTGTAGGGATTTTATTGAATCTGTAGATCACTTTGTGTAGTATGGATATTTTGACAGTATTAATTATTCCAACACATGAACATGGGCTATTTCCCCATTGATTTTTGTCTTCTTCAATTTCTTTCATCAATGTCTTACAGTTTTCAGTGTACTAATAGGACTTCTGAATTACTTCCATTTGATTTTTATTATTTTCTTTTTAAACTATATTCTTCCATTCAATATGATTTGAATAAATGTCCTTATTTTCTTTTTGTTACGTTCTATTAACTAATTGCATTTAGATATTTATTTCTAATATTTATCTTTTTGACCTAATTTTCATATGTGGTAAGAAAAAGAAAAAGATAAAGGGGCACCTATAGATAGTAATTATTACTTTTACAAGGGATATGGAAAGGGTTTCATCTCTGCCATTTACGATGTCTGTCCCAGCCCTGCCCACATGAGTGTCAACTATTGAATTGAGGTGTTAGTGATAAGCCAAAAGTCTTTTTCTAGCCCCCACTCATTCAGGATAGTAACAAGTCTGCCCTCATATAATAGTATGGAACTCTTTTAAAAAATTACACTTGTCTGTTTCATGAAAACCAATTCTTTTAGGAAGAAATTTGAGATTAAAAGTTCCTGGATCTAGTCAAAAATATTCCCAGTGTAGACCAAGCTGTGCTAACAAATGAAGAAAATACGGTAGAGGCACCATTGAGGGAGGGGCCTACTGCGCAATCATACAGATTTAGATTTAGCAAAAACACACTTCTCAATTCTTCACTACAATTTCTTTTAGAAAAAGGTCCAAGATATTTTTAAAATCTCTATAAATTATCCCATCTCTTACGTGAATGTTGTGTCATATTGCATCAATACAAGCCCTCAGAGGAGTCTCTTTGTACTGTTTCCCAATCCTGAGAGCTTAGTAATATATTCAACAGTTATGTTGGAATCAGAGCTATATACAGAGGATGTCAGAAATGTATACATTTTAAGAAAGGAAAAAACTGTATTAAAATTGTGATACTCAATATATACCAGTAACAAAGATTAATACAAGACATGTGTATGAATTTTTTGGCATCCCCGGTATTTTTGCTTTCTTCTCTGTAAATACAAAAGAACTCATTTTAGTCAGCTAGGGTTTGACTAAAACCCCAAATTTCCTCAGAAAAGAAGTCTGTTCTTACTCTTAACGACAGTGATAACTACTGAGGACTCAGTTGATTTTGCAACATGTGTGTACTATCCACATCTGGCTCACTCCTTATAGAGTCCCTTTCTACCCAGGTCTACACATAGCTGAGATGACAAAAGAGCCTTGCATCTTGACTCCAAGCCAATGCCTGTCCACTAAATCACATCGCTGCTCCTCAATCAGAAGCTTACTCCACTGTGTTACACTGCTTTATTTTAACGTTTTGTTGCTGTTGTTTTCACTGTCATCCTCATTATGTTTTAGTAGTGGAAGAATCAGGAGATCTAATTCACATCTCAGATCTTGAAACTAACCACTCTCAGTCTTCTCATTTGTAATACATGGGTCTTAAAGTAGATAGTTCAGAAATGAAACAAAACAAAAAGTAGATGATAAAATATTCTTCCATCTCTCAGCTTCTGTTATTGATGTGTTCACATCTCCTTCATCATTTAATAAGGAAGATGCTGGGTATCTCTAAAGAGCAAGAAAATACCTGATTTGCAAAGAAGTAAAATACATGACCCCTGCCCTTTGGAAACTCATAATTACAGAAAACAAAACAGGTTTTAAGCAAACTTGTATCTCTTAACAGCAGCATGTGCTTTAAACACTGGTCAAAAAAGTCTCTGATTCAAGATATAAAATATAAATGACCAGTCATTTTGCAGAAGCAAAAATATGAAAACTTTTGGTTAGCTCAAAATTACACATTAATTGCAATTGGAGAGGGTTGGGTCTTTTAAGCCTTCTTCCCTGTTCGATTGGCACTTTGTAGAGTAATAAGATGACTGGGTCTTAAAATGCGGGTTTGCTGCAGGCAGCGTCATGCATCAGACATTTTATGGCCCACCTATTTCCTGATCAAAGGAGAAGTTCCAAACCCATTTTCATCAACATTTGCAGATGCTCTCCCCCTCCAAATGTGTTTTTAAGTATTCAGACACAGTAGTCTAGCTCTTCCTCTGGGTAGTCATCTCTTCTGGTGACAAGAATAGTTACACACTCCAATAGAAAGACCTTCCATTTTAAAATAGAACTATTATTTCATATGTGGATACATATGGCCTTGAAACTTAGATGATCACCAATGAGAAGTGTGATGAAGCTTTCCTCTTGTTCACAGAGACCAAGGATGGGGAGGGAGACTTGGATATGGTCCCTGGGACAGTTTCAAGATAGAAGAGCCATTGACAACTGGAGGAAATATCTTAGTCTCAGTCATTATGCCACTAGGAGTGTTTGAAGCTCAGCTGCACACAGTGGGAGATGAGAGCTCTCAGAAGAGGCAGATGGAGCAACGTGAGGAAGCTCGGAAGCAGAAGCTTCAATTCTACTTGGAGCCTTCCTCTTCCCTGCTTTGTCACACAGCCCATGAGATTCTGAGTTTGCCTGTTCTTTTGCACAGTTAAAAGCATAGCGTCATTGCCAAGAAAGAACCCCAAGCCTTCCCCCAGATGCTACCTTCAACCTTGTCTTTCAAGCCACAGAAGCACTGAATCGGAGAGAAGTGGGTTTTGAATTCAATGTTGTCCATTTAGCTGATGGGGCTTCAACTTTGTTGAAGGAAAAATCTATTTTCTTCTTTCTGTTGTGTATTTTCTGCTGGTTTAGAATAACACACACACTATTGCCAAGAATAAAGGGGAATTATATTTCCCACCATTTCTAATCTTCTTGAGTGGAACCAATTTATTCTGTGCTGAATGGGGGTGCTCATAAGCCAAAAGGTAGCCCTGGGACTGGATTGAGATATGAAGGGAAATTGAAGCATAATAAAGCCCCATGCATGATGGTTTGCACCAGATCCATAACTGCTGCCTAAGATGTTCTTATATAGACAGGTGCAGGTAATTAAGCAACACATTGACAATTTTTCAGTCCCTTAGCCATTTCCAAGGGAGCTGGGATAATGCCATGCTCGACAGACAAACCTTACTAGATGGGATCAGGAATGAAGAACTTCCACTCCGCTGTCCTGTCTCATATGAAACAATTAAAATTTAACTTTGTTCTTTTAGCTGATGTAAATTTAATCATTGCATCCAACGAGGCTGGTTACCTTCTGGAATATTGCTTACTGTAATACATGATATACTAAGGTCAAATTAAAGTTAGGATTATAAAAATAATTAAGTATTCAAAATTTCAAAACTTCTTGGAGCATGGGATTTGTTAATAAAAGTATAATGAACTAATGAATTGACAAAATTCAATGTAAAAAGTGATGTTAAAAAATAGTAATACCCATGTATTGTATGCCTTAATTTAAGTCACCTAACAATTCTTGAGATAAGTACTTTCTCTGTTTCATAGATAAGGAAGCTTAGAGAAATTAGGATATTTTCAAGACTCAATGCTACAAAGGGTGATATTTGGGTCTAGGTGTGTTTCAATACACAGTTTTGGTCCTTATGGGTAGCTGAATTGCACATCAATTGAGTAGCATTTATGTTTAGAAAACATTTGGGCAGTCATAGTGAATCAATAGATGACTCCCAATCTACAATGGCATTTTTTCAGTTTGTCATGAACAGTATTAGCTTGATGTTGAAGTTATAAAATGATATTGTTATAAGCATATTGATTAATTAAGGTGATAATAACACTTCTTCACTAAAGAATAAAAATAAATGATCTTTTAGTACCTTGGGTCCTTCTGCATTCCTCTTGTAGGATTTGCCTGATGGGTATTTGTTATGGGCTGAATTGTGCCCCAATAATTCTTATGCTGAAGGCTTAACCCCCAGTGCATCAGAGTGGCTGCACTGATGATAGAGCCTTTAAAACAGGGCTATTAGGCTAGACCCAAATCCATTCTAACTGGTGTACTTATAAGAAAAGGAGATTTAAAAAAAGAGATTAAGACACAGACGCGTACACGAGAAAGACCATGGGAGGACACAGTGAAAAGATGGCCATCTGCAAGCACCAGAATGAGACCTAGGAAGAAACCAACCCCACCAGCACCTTGATCTTGGACTTCTAGCCTCCAGAATGTTCAGAAAATAAATTTCTATGGTTTAAGCTGCCTTCTTTGTAGCACTTGCAAACTAATGCATTATCTTATGCCCATACTTATGATATTAAAAAATATAAACTCTTACTGGAAAACTGGCCAGGATATAACTTAGAGATAATAAATGAAACAGAATGATTATTTTTAAAGAGTTTTAAATATAAAAATGACCCAAATCGATATATCTTTAAATATTTCCCCACTTATACACACAAAAGCAAATTCAGCTTTTGCCACTTCCAATATAGAGAGAATAACAAGGACAGTAGATAATTATTTTGGACACTTGACCATTAGGTCTTTTTCATTGTTGTGTCTTATTTGGATCTATAAAGCCATGTACTATAAAAGACTAGAGCACCAAACGGAATTAGTTGGAAAACAAGGGCTATAGTTTGCCTCTGCCAGCAACTTGCTATGTGTCATTTGAGAAATTCAGTTAACCTCTCCAGGTCTCAGTTCTCTACCTCCAAAGTGAGGGGGTTGGACTAGATGAAATGAACTGGGGTCCCTTCTCACATTAGTGTTTTAAATCTATGACTGAACAAAGCAGTAATAGTAAAAATAGAATTTCTGAAGAAAGAAAATATGGATACTATTCTTGGAAAATAAAATATAAACAACTTACTCAAGAACTCACTGTAAAGAAAAGAAATGCAATTGCTATGGTGACCAATTCATCTCTCATCATAAAAATGAAGAATAAAAATGGCATTCAATGAGAAAAAATAACACCATTTGGAGACCAAAAACAAAAGGCCTAACCTTAAAGGTGTTAAACACTGAAATAGAATAGAAGCAACACTAAAAGACTTTCTTCCTTGGATACCGTTTAAAGTAACTTATTTATTTATTTATTTATTTTTTTAAATAAACATATTATGTACTTACTATATGCCAGACAGCGTGTCAGGTACTAGGTATAAATTAGTGAGCAATGGCAAAAACAGATCCCTGCGGTCATCCTTATATAGAAGAGAAAGTAGCAATGAAATGAACATAAAAGCAGAATTACCTGAAGAAAATATATTTGGGACTAGGATAACTTACCACAGGAAACCTGGATGGGCAGTGTGTGAAGGCTTCCACGAGGATGTGACCTTTGAGCTACTTGAGCTGACATCTGAAAGAAGCACAAAGACACTGCTAGTCTCTTATACCTCATCGAAACTCCCTTTCTTTCTTATCATCAAAATCCTGATATTTTAAAAAATTTTTTTGGCCATCAATGCGCTCAACTGAATAACTAACTTCCAGTCTCTGTTTCAACTAGGAGTAAGTATGAAACAAATTTCTTGTCTATAAGAAATAATCAGGAAACTGATAGCTTCTCGAAAACTTTTTTTCAATATAAGTGCTGCACGTTTCTCTTTATCACTTAGTTTTTCTTCCTAGCTGGACTAGAGATGCAATGTTTAGAGGTACAACAACCTTCTTGTGACAATGAAAAGCAAAGTCACATGACAAGCTGGGGCAGATCAAGATCAAAGCATTTCCTCATTTATCTCCTATTGACACAAGTTTAATAATTGATGTGAACAGCAAGACTAGTTGGAATTAACACTGAAAATTTTACCTAATATTTTGAATCTATAGACATGCTTCCACTGGCTGATTCCTCCAAATTATCCACACCTTCTAAAATTAATATTGGTGGATATTTTTATAATAGTTTATTTACTTATTAAATGTTAGTTATTTTCTGCTAAGCCTATTGTCAGATGTACTTGGTATTATAATTATGATATCTAATTACATACTACATGAAATAATGAAACATGAGTATCAAAAGAAGTTTGAGTTTTGTTTTATAAAACGAAGTAAATGTTTTTAAAAACGAAATGATTGAAAGTTGCTAAAAATATGTCCTAATGCGTTCGGGCAAAGCATTGTTAAAAATTTAGGGAAAGTATCATAAAATCTAAGAAATGTTTTGCACTCAAGTTGCTATGCAAGGGTCATCATGGTCTTCATTGCTCCAATTAAAACAAAAACTTGGAATTATGAAGGCTGATGCAACATGAGTGTGTTTTTTGTTTAAAAGGCCACAGGGAAATATAAGACACTTCAATTAAACAACTGATATTCAAAGAAATACCTTACATAAAGATTAGCAAAAACAAAATGTGCATTTATGCTTTAGTTTTAACTGTGAAGGTTAATATATGTATGTCTTCATTTTTCATGGTTTCATATCTTAAGTGACTTTCTTGATTAACTAACCAGATTCTGATGGAGTGATAGAATAGATATTGATTGAACTTCTATTAGACTATTAGTTTAATCAGCACTTACCGAATTTTAAGAATGAAAATTTTGACCCAGCCAATGACTAAATCTAATCAGGTCCTTTTGTTCAATATGCTAGTGGTTTATGGATACAAAATATGACTTAAGGATCAGATGTGATGTTGGTTTCATTTCTACTGTTTAATCCCTGAACATCATTTTGTCTAAGAAGGCACTGATACATAAAAATAGCAGGCATCAATCATGAACTGGATTTTCTGTGAACATCAACCCACAATGGCCTATAGGAGCATTCTCTCATTAAGGAAGATATCCCTTGAATGTAAGCTTGGCACACTAGGAAGTGCATTAATTGTTCTGGGCCAAAAGATAGTATTTAGTATCCTGAACAAACAATGTATACAGCTATGCAGCACTAAGTTGCCACCACGCACCAAATGACACTTTAAAGCCCTGAAAGAGTTAATTAGCTTCGAGGATGCCAACCTGGCATAGTTTTTTTTGTTGTTGTTGTTTTTCTTTTGTTTTTTAATACTCACTTTCTGTAGGAAAACAAAATGGCAACTTGCCCCAAACAAAACCAAACAAATATATACCCCCAAATCTGCCTAATTGTACAGGTCCTTAAAATAGCTGAGGTTTGGCAATTTATTACAACTCTGTTCCCTCACAGCTACAATGACATTACGTATGAATTCAACAATAGCTGCAAAATGACTGCCACTCACTATGCCTGTGTAGACAATTTTCTTCTCATGGTTTATTGTGCCAGTATTGGTCGTGACCATCAGATAATGTAATTGCCACAATTGCCCTAGAATTCTACACCACCCCAGCACACTCTCACATCGTCAAATGAAATCTACCTGGCTAAGAAAAAGCTCTGCTATGTTATGCTTGCAAAATTGTGGTAAAATATATTTATTTCCTCCAAAGTGAATGTATAGAAGATGTTGACAATGATGTGTGTGTGTGTGTGTGTGTGTGTGTGTGTGTGTGTGTGTGTGTGTTTTAATCCAGATGTGACTGTGCTCCTTTAGGTAGCTTCTGTCTTCAAATAGCAGTAGCTAAATGTATAATAAGTAAATGCATACCATAAAGTTCTAATGAGCAAAATAGATTTGAGGTCTTGCTATCCATACAGCAAATGGTTGAGTGACTATGTGTACACACACATGCATGCAGTGGTTGGGGGGGGGGGGGCGGTGGTGGTTAAGATGTATTAAAAAGAATTTTCCACATTTTTGTCTCTTTCCTAAACATCTGGCCATCCTCTGTTTATTGCCATACTAACACATGAATTGATAATGATAGGAGCTTTTAAAAACGGAATTAAAAAGAAAAAACAAAACCCACATGTTTAAAATTAACAGTTTCAGGCAGTGTAAACTCAAAATTTAGTTCTAACTATAGTAGTTACATGTAGGTTCCCCATGTAACTTCATACAATGGCTAGTTTAATTTATGTGAAAAACTTTCAGTCAATCCTCTTCCCAGAATTCATATGTTGAGAAATTTCAATATTTTTTGAAGCTCAAATAGAAAAAGTTTTAAACAGAAATATCTGAAAATAATTGACACTCAAGAATATGGATTGATAAATTCTATGTCTTATAGAAATAACTTTTAACATGTAATTGCAGATTTATACGAGTTCTGACAATTAACTTCATGAACTTGTTGCAACGATGTTGCTAACCTTTTTCTGATATCAGAGGGATTATTCATTATGAATTTGTACCAACAGGAGAAACAGTTAATAAAGTTTACTATTTTGAAGTGCTGAAAAGGCTGCATGAAAAAGTTAGATGAAAACAACCTGAACTTTTCACCAAAAATTCATGGCTCTTGCATCACAACAATGCACCAGCTCACACAGCACTGTCTGTGAGGGAGTTTTTAGCCAGTAAACAAACAACTGTATTGGAACACCTTCCCTACTCACCTGATCTGGCCCCCAATGATAAAGGAAATACTAAAAGGAAGACATTTTGATGACATTCAGGATATAAGAGTATTACGACGACAGCTCTGATGGCCATTCCAGAAAAAGACTTCCAAAATTACTTTGAAGTGTGAACTAGGCACTGGCGTCGGTGCATAGCTTCCCAAGGGGAGTGCTTCAAAGGTGACCATAGTGATATTCAGCAATGAGGCATGTAGTACTTTTTCTTGGATGAGTTTGCAAACTTAATTGGCAGAACTCATAAACAATAAAGTAAAAAGAAAAAAAGAGACAAAAGTGGTTCTCAATATGAAATGCTTTTCAGTCCTCAAATGAGATAAAAAGACTGAGCTTTGTCCATAAGATTCAACTAGAATGATGATGCCAATGACCTTAGCAATCACAATCTCAGCAGAGCAGTTTTGATAAAAGACGTGGGCTTTTTCCAATGGGAGAAATTGAACATGTTTAAATATTAAAGTCAATAGAAGAAAGCCTAAGCATATAGCAAAAATGATCTTATATTAACAATGGAGGAAGATGGGGAATCAAAAATTTGAAGTACCTCAGTTTAGTAGCCAGTATTCTCAATGGCCTCCAATGATCTCTACCTCCTACTAGTCACACCTCTATGTAGTTGCTTCCATTTTACTTGGGTTGGTCTGTGTAACAAATGAAATGTGATAAAATCGACGATATATCACTTCTAGATTAGTTTTAAAAAGATTCTGTGCTTCTGTCTTGGCTGTTAGTTCTTGTACTATCCCTGGGGGAAGCCAGCTGCCAGGTGATGAGACAGCTCAGGCAGCCTGTGGAGAGGCCCATATGGCAAGGAACCTAGGCCTCGCCCAATAGCCTGTACAGAACTGAGGTCTTCCTGCAACCATGTGAGTGAACACACAAGTTATCCTCCCCTGTTAAACCTTGATAGACCACAGTCTTGGTCACTGGCTTACCTGCAATCTCCTCTTAGGAGGACGGGTACCACTTCTGTAAGAAGACAAGCATCCATGTCAGTGTCTTTGAAGCCCAATTGTATTTTTAACTTGTTTTTTAGTGTGACATTTTATTCATTATCTCCTCGCAGCCAGGTGTTACTGGAAAGACAACAGATTATTAAGTCAATCCAGACCTGAAGGTTGACAGAAGGATGATGAACCAAGAAGCTAATCAAGGACATTGTCAAGCAAATAGTAAAAACAATGAATTATGATGTCTAAGCTAGAGAGACCAAAAAGTACTTGGTAGGGAAGAAATTAAGAGATTAGGTCTAGGAATGAGTAAAAAGTAATGAAATTAAGATGTTGAAGTATAGACAGGTGTGGCCAGGGAGATGGATGTCCACAATATTGGTTTTAGCAATAGAATCACTGTAATTAACCACAAGTACAGGTTCAGCATGGCTGTTTGTGGGGAGTAGGGGGTGGTGGGAGCCGATGTTGATTCACCATGAGGAAACCATTAAAAAACCAAGGATTTAAGCTTTTGGTTAGATAACCCATGTGGACATAGAATTGATGCAGGAAGATAGCAGAAATTTAGGCATAGAAGAGGCCAGTGAGCCAGAACTTACTGAATAGTCTAGATGGTAGCGATGGGAAGGGATGGAATTGTAGTTCAGATGACAGGACAATAAATGAATGACAGTTTTAATAAGCAATGCAGAAGTAAGTATGTGTTACTTACTTGATGATTGGACTTGATGATTCTATAGAAGCTAGTCTAAGGTAAGTCAGTTATGGTAAAATGAGAGCATCTGCAAGAGAGTGCTTCAAGGAAAGTGGAATCCTTGTGGAGAAGGCTATTCTTCCGGTTAAGGAAGTTCTTCTCTTCTTCATATGTATCTAGATCACTGGCCTCAATGGAAGAGGCTTCTGGTGGCTTCTGGGGACGTACAGCCACCCAAATGACTGAGTGGGTCCACATCTTAGCATTTGTATAAACTATTCTGCATATACCGGTGGGGAAAGTGTGGGTTCAAACAAGCTGGAGGAAGTGTTCAGTGAAGAGTTCTGGATAAAAATAGTTATTTCCATGTTAATTCTGGCTTGTTTCAAGGGAAGATGGCCAACTTCATGTGTGATGACTATAAAATATTCCATTTGGGAGAACAATATTCATTACTAATGATTTGGGACTTGTAGCAGACATACTCTTTGGCTTTAGATAACTGGAAAGAATACAAGTCAGGAAAGAGTAAACACAGCTCTACACCACTTATGACCTGTTAGATGTTATCAGTTCTGAAAATATATCTAAATTTATTTTAGTGCAAATAAAGAATACTTTAGATTTTACATAGACACCTTACCTGATTAATGGATATTTGCTTCATTTCCTGTATGTAAATGATCAGGCTGAAATAACTCTGTGGACTGGTAACACTGCTCTTGGGGAGGGTGACATCTGTAGAGAAGAAAGGGCCAAAAAGACTTGTCAGTTTTTTAACTGATCATCACTTCTATTATCATGTTAAATTACTAATGGGAAAGTGACTTAAAACTTGACTCAATAGTCTCTATTCAGACAGAATTTATAATTCCCAGTTAAATCACATTCTAAATAATGTTGTGGTTGCACCTTTTCTTGACTCATTTTTATGGTCATGGTCTGTAACATCCATGAAAGCTGACTTCATTTCTAGTCTCTTTACTTAGCGCTTGACTCCGCGTTGCATATAATAGGCATCCCATAGTATTTGTTGATACAGCAATTTAATGAATGAACGCATTAGGGGTAGCTCCAGAGGGTTGCAGGAGTTTTTTATGTATCTTGTTCTTTAAATTTTTGTAACGACAAGCACTTATATGTCCTTTTAAAATGAATCTTTAATTAATGAACAGAAAATTTAAAATATTTTTATTATCTAATACTTGACAAAATTTAACATATTTATTATATCCATCACTTAAACAATCTAAATTGTTATTATATTTTCAACCAGATTTCCAATGCCTAGGATCATGAAAATATTTTTAAAAAGGTGACATCTGTTTAGAAAACAATCTGGTTTCATTTTACATCATGAAAGAGAGAGTGAGGGTAAATGAGAGTTTCTGAAAGGAAAAAAATATCCATTCTGAAATGTTTAATATTTTTCATCTCTGCATAAACAAATGAACACATTTATATACAGTTCATTTCTTTCCATTTTCTGCAATAGTTCTCTTTTCAAAAATATTTAACTAACATAGTTCAAATAAAATAGTTTTTTTCCCTTTATAGCACATTTATTTAATCATAAAGAGATATTCAAATATATATTCATATTATACAAATAAACAAAACAAAAAGTAAAGAATCATAGTTATACAATGAAGATACCCAAATGATAAAAACTGGAAAAGATATTCAAAGATGCAATAAAATGGTTTTCTGTTTTCCATCGACTACTGAGTCTCTTCACCGTTACTCTAATGCCAGGTCCTGACAGTGCATGCAAGTAGCACTTCCACAATCCTAGTCACAAACCTAACCCCATTGCTAGGTTACATACATGTATGTGCATGTATGTATCGTGTGTATTTAAATCACATACACACACATACAAATATATATATAATATGTACATTGATTGAGAAATTACACTAGCTAGACATTTCATTAGGTGCTATTCAATGTTATCTCCTTTAATCATTGCTCAACAAAAGAGAAACTCGTAGCTCACAATAGCAAAGTAACTACTTGGCAAATGTTGGATTTTGAATTTAGATCAAATTCCAAAACTGTATTTTAATAACTATGCTACACTAAATAGTAGCTGATCATAAACAATTTGCTTTGTAAATAAATATTCATATAAAAGAAAAATATTCACTGAAAAGAAACAACTTTCATGTCTATAGAAGGTTGCGAATATCGGAGCTGCATTTAAATTATCATAAGTAATGCTGTTATTCAGAAACTTTACACTTAAAAAGAAAATAGAATTGGCTTGTTTTATAATTTTATCTCTATTGCAAACATGTGAGAACATGTATCCTAGAAGCATATGGTAAAACCAGGCATTCTAAACCCTTGATGATGACAATTAAGGCTAGGTAGGAATAATCCATGATGATTCTAAGTTTTCTTTTCATTCTGGTTCAAAAAAATCAAAGAGCATACAGGCCATTTGAAAGCTTCTGGGTAGCACAGTAAAGAAATTATTTAGAAAAGGCAGAAAATACGTGTTTAATGCAGAATAGTTTATCCTGTCTATCTAATAAGAAACATAATGGAGATGTACGAGGGATACTGTATTCAAATAAACAGACACTAGCAAAGCAAGAGGAATTGGTCATCCTCTTTAATGAGACGGGGGAGTTGAGACATCAATATCATTGACACCCTCCTCTTTTCAGACTCTCAAACCACCTGCTACGTTTAAAAAGATTTTCTTAAACAGAATGTATTTTGTTTAGAGCAATCCTCAGAAATGCCTGATTAGAAAGCCCTGATATCATGATGAAGCCTTGAGATGGTTCCACACACTGAGGGGATTTGCAGGCTTTAATGCTAGAGTTTCACACTAGAGTTTATATTCTTTCCACCACCATATATACCACATCTACAGAGAATTACAGGATTCATCTAACAAAAGAAAGAACTCATACTCTTTTAATCATGTTAATATTGGCCTTTATTCATGCCACACTATGCCTCCTAGGAAAACATTTTGGATCTATCAGATTTTAAATGACCACCAGATGAGGAGAGAAAATTGAAGATCACAATCAGTGAATCGTTATTTATTAAGAATGTCAGTAAATTTTCTAAATAAATGACTTCAAACTAGGCGGAAGTACTAATTCCAACTGTTATAGTCACCAAAGTCCCAAAGAAATATTTCCCCTCAAATTTTGGGAAGAATGTTTTAGTAGACCATTAAATTTCTGAGTTGATTTATATTCATGATCACTACTGTGTTTTCCTTAAACTGTACTCTTGTTCAAAAAAGTATAATCATTTAGGAGAAAAATCATCAAAGTTACTTTGATTTATGGGCAGACTTTTGTGGGAAATTTTTATTTTTACCAAAATTAGATTTCCTACTTCTACTAATGATACAGCTCTTACTGCAAATCTTTTTAAAGAATAAAGTTGTTGTGTGGTCCATTAGAAGAATGTGTTGATATATATAAACAAGCTTTTAGGGGATAACATTATAATTGGAAGAGTCTATATTCACATGGAAATTATTTCCTGGATTAAAATTTGTGGCAGTTCAAAATTTATGTCTCAATTTCTTAGAAAAGATCTTTTATTTTCAAATCCGCAAGCCAACACAAACAGAATGAAGATATTTATTGCCTGGATGGCACAATCAAAATAACAATGAACTCTTTCTTTTCAATTGCAAGTGGAAAAACAATTGATATTGTTTAATATATTGAAATATTAAAATAAACTTTTAAATAGAGAAAATATGCATTGGAATTGAAAAAGGACTGAATTCTTAATATGAGATTGATTGAAATTCTTGTTTCTGAATTCTACCACGAAGTTGTATTGAATCAATAAAAGGCTCCTCTTTACATTTTTTGAATGTTTGCATGTCAGTGATTTCAAATGTATAATGTTAACCTACACAAGCCATAATAATGGCATTAATTTTTAATTGCATTAGGTACAAACACATTAATCCATTTGTTCTTAGGTGTTCTGTGATGTACACAAGGTACTCATAGAATTTTAAAAGTAAGGAAACTGAGAACCAAATGCGAAAAGGAATTTCCCAAAGAAGTATACAGAAAGTGGCAGAACTAGAAGGGAATCAAGATGTCCTAAGTTCAAGTCCAGTGTCCTGCTCATTAAACCATACTGTAGAACTGTTAAGATATAATATTGCTTATTAAGTATCATAAATAAAGCTAGTATCTCTTATAGTGTAAGCCTGCTAACCAGCTAAGTTGTTATCAGTTATTATTTATTATTAGTTCTGCTTTCCCTAACAGAGTTATCAATTATCTACTTTAATAAGGAAACATGAGAATAAATTCATTTAAAAAGTATACAGTTAACTGTAAAAATATTAATATTTACAGTAGTTTCAATATTTTCCATTGAAATAAATGGAACTTTAATTTGTAGTCTTCCTCAGGTAGCTTACTAAAAACTATTTGGAAAATAATAGCAATGTAAATTTACTTGTTTTTCTTTATCGTCAATTAATCTGATAGAGTCAAATATAACTCAGTGACCAAAAGTAGAAGCAACAACACCACAAGAGCAAAAGTTCAGCATTATACACTTAGTTAACAATCAAATTTAAATAATAAAGATCTGAAAATTCATGTCTAAAATTTCTAGTCATTCAATCAGTCCTTTCAAGAAATTATTCTCAGTAACACAGTAATTTTGTTTTAGAACACTGAAGTAACATTGTAGCACTGTATGTGGAAGGAATAAGGGATGTGAATAATAAGAGTTTGTTACAGAAGATGCCTTTTATAAAATGATAAAATCCCAATACAATAAACAAGCTGTCAAAAACAGGAATCGGGCATCTTGCACCTGATAAAACACCATTGTTTTGGGTCTAGCATCATGCCAAGATTTTGTATCATTAAATATGCTGTATCAAAACACTATAAGGGAACTTTGATCAAAGTGATGAACACGATTCTAAATCACTTGCAGTGGCCAGAATGAAGTCACATCTTGAAGTCTTACAGGTCTAGACTGAACCCCATGTAATCAAAGTAAGTGGTTTGACATTTTTAGCTAATTAGTTTAGTTGATTGACTGGTAATTTTATGGAGAATTATTCATTTCTATTTCTTTTCGTATGTCACGTAATTTTCTACTAAAATAGAGAATTTTCAGAATTTTACAATGGTCAATAAGTTGAAAGTGTTTTGTTTTGTTTTTGCTTATAACAGTTCCACTCTCTCTTAATAGATTGAGAGCCACACCTACATGTTACATTTTCACCTACACTGTCACTTGGCAAAAGCCATCAGCCTCTGAGTAACAGGCAGGAAACCTGCCTTGCCCAGGGCCCACTGAAACAATAATAAAAAGAGGGGCAGGGATGCTGAGAAAGCATCATTCTTGAAGCTCAGGCACAAAAGCCTACCTAAGTTGTTTCCCCGAAAATAAGACCTAGCCGGACAATTAGCTCTAATGCGACTTTTGGAGCAAAAATTAATATAAGACCCGGTTTTATATTATTATATTATATTATATTATATTATATTATATTATATTATATTATTACATTACATTACATTACATTACATTACATTACATTACATTACATTACATTACATTACATTACATTACATTACATTACATTATATTATATTATATTATATTATATTATAAAGACCGGTCTTATAGTAAAATAAGACTGGATCTTATATTAATTTTTGCTCCAAAAGATGCATTAGAGCTGACAGTCCGACTAGGTCTTATTTTGGGGGAAACATGATATGACTGAGGCTAGATTATAAAAACCACAAACCACCCCGTCCTACCCTGAAGTTTTCACTGAGTAACAATAAAATAGTTTACATTGTAAAAGGATAAGAGAAACCTCCTGTGGAATACATGTGTAGGGCCTACTGCAAGTTAAATGTGCAAGTAGGAGTTTTGGGAAACTCTTTGGCATCCTGCCCTTACAATAAGCACAAGTCAGTAGCTTTGTAGGAGGTATTTGAGTATGAAGGTAATGAGAACAACAACCAAACAGCCCAGCTGCTGCCCATATTGACTTGGTCCTATACAGTAACAGTCTGATGAAGAACCATGCCTATTTCTGAGCACATTCTTTACCATAGTCCCTTCTCTGCTCTTCTATCATACTGTCTAGCATTTCATAAAAAGTTATGAGGCACCCAAAAATGACCCATTGACAAAGATTAAATCAACAACCAAAGCAGATTCAGGTGTCAATAGGATGTGTGTGAATGTGTGTGTGTGTGAAGATCATATGATTTTTAAATATACACACACACATTCTATATACACTGGGGGTGCCAAAAAATGTATACAAGTGGACACTTCGGTCAGCGTTGCTCAAGCAGTAGTTCGCAGTAATGAGAAGTGTCTGGACACTGATGGTAACCACTCTGAGCACCTCTTGTAATTGCAGAAGTCAAACGTGACTTGTAGTCGTCTTTTGTTATCAGTATATATGAGTATTACAATTTTAATACAGTTTTCCTTTCTTAAAATGCGTATACATTTTTTTTTTTGCACCCTCTGCATATATTTGGAGCTGGCAAGTTCAAAATTGGCAGGCTGGGAATTCTGGCAGCAGTAGATGTTGCAGCCTTGAGTCCAAAGGCATTCTGGAGGCAAAATCCCTTACTCTGAAAAGAATTCAGTCTTTTCTCTTATGTCTTCAACTGATTGGATAAGGCTCACCCATAATGTGGAGGTAATCCACTTTACGCAAAGTGTACTGACTTAAATATTAATCACATTAAAAACTAATTTCAAAGCAGCATATAGACTACTATTTGACCAAATAACTGGATATCTAGACAAGGTGACACATATAACAATCAATGCTAGTAAATTTGACAAATTGCTACAGGATGAATGGATTAGCATGAGAGTGAGAAACTCCTGGGGCTATCATCATAAGGGGGTCTCCATACTTTCTTGACCTTCCACTCCAGAAACTCCACCAATTTCTCACTGCAGGGATCTGAGAAAGATCCTCTCATGGTCCTGGCAAGCAGGGGTGAGAAATATCCATTGTGAAACCCTTACAGACATTCTTCATAATACACGCCTACTCTCCATGGTAAAGACTTCACCAGAGGGCAATAATAAAATTTATTCTACCAGCGAGAAGACCTCCCCACTCCAGTCACACCAGTCTTCCTGTCTCACTTAAAGGGGGGGGGGGGGATTTAAAAAAAATATATGGTTAACAGTGGACTGGGCTACAAAGAAAAGGATTGGGACTGTTACAGCTAAAGAAGGGAGCAGGGAGAGGGGGGAAAACTGTATATCAAGAGGAAGGACAGAAACACTTAAGAAAACCATACCTCTAAAACATAGGTCCACTGGAAGACTAAAATTAATCAGAAGATTATAGATCCCTTCTTTCTCATCCTCTATTACCACATTAAAACTCAAATATAAAAGCAGTGAATTATAGCTGATACAGCTGCAAAACATAGACTCTCTGAGAAACAGTACAATAAGAAGCCCCAAAGCTAAGAAGGACAAAAACAAGGACGCTAGAGAAATTTGCAGCCTCAGTTACATAACAATAAAAACATTAAATACAACACAACTGCTAGCTACATTAACACATAAAGGCCTGCTAACCTCAGAACCTCTAGTCATACAACAGATCTGGCTTTCAATAAAACATTCCAAGTCATACCAAAAAGCAAGAAAAAAAATGCAGTCTGAAAAGACAGAACAATCATCAGAACTACACTCAAATATGACACAGATGTTGGAATTAGCAGACAAGGAATTTAAAATAACTATTATCAACACACTAACGGATCTAATGGAAAAATTAGACCACATGCAAGCCTACATGGGTAACGTCAGTAGCAAGATGGAAACTATAAGAAAAAAAATATCAAAGGTAACATTAGAAATAAAAAAGCATAGAGGGAGAGCCAAGATGGCAGAGTAGATAAGCACTGCGCCTGCATCCTTCCATAAACAAATTAAAATTACAACTAAATTATAGAACAATCAACCTAGAGCACTGTCTGAAGTCTGGCTGAACAGAAGTTTCATAACTAAGGCTGTAAAGAAAAGGCCACGTTGAGACTGGCAGGAGGGGCAGAGACACAGAACTAGCTAACCCCAAACCTCCGTGTGGTGGTTGGGAACCTGGAGGTTTTCTCAGCTGTGGAAGTTCCCCACAGAGGAGTAAGAAACCCCAACCCTAGAGCGGCCACCCCAGCCAAGAGCATTGGTGCCAGGAAGAACAGCCCCCGCAAAATCTAGCTGTAAAAACAGTCCAGATTCCAACCATCCGGGTGGGACAGAAGGTGGCAAGAAACCCAGGCATTTTCTTAAAAATCTCATGCACTCACCTTTGACTCTAGCAGAGGGACAGTAACTCCAGGGACTGTCGGAGACATATGGAGGGCAGACTGAGTGGTGTGGCCATCAGGACGAGGGCCAGAGGACAGTAAGCATTTTCCCTAGGAGACGTCCTTCTGCCCTGCAGCCCGCAGGTGGGCACCATCTTTCCTGTGTTGAGCCCTCCCCTTACGCTTACGTCCAAATATGAATCTGATTGGTCTGGTGAGCTCCAGAGCTCCGCTGACTCCCTGGGACCCCACCCCATCCAACATCCTCCAATGTCTGAAGCACTTTCTCCAAGAGCCGCCAGCCCTGCCTATATTGTACTCTTTCTAGGAAAATTATCAGTCTGACAGATGCCAGGTGGGCAGCAACTGACCTTGTTGTGCTCTGAGACTTTTGCTGAGTAGATTCAGGCTCAGTATTGGAAGCAAACCAGAATTTACATTAACTTGGTGACCATAACTTTTCCCACTCTAGTGATTCCCTGCCTCACTGACTTGTATACCATTTGAGGCTTCATCACTGGTGGAATCTTAAGGAAGCCAGTAGGTGGCAGCAGGCCTTGAGGTGTCTTGGCTTTTCGTGGAGCTACCCTGGGCCCTGTACGGGTGGTAGACAGCCTCGGTTCCCGGTGTGGCCTCTCCCAACCACCTCCAGGGTTATCAAAGGCAGCTAACAACCACAGATCACTTTGTAACTCTTACCAGGTAGTCCCCAGCTGGTCACAGGCAGTGAGTGACCTGGGCCTGCACCTGAACCCCTCAGGAGAGGCCCAAGAACCAACATACCTGGAGGTTGGATTCAGACCATAGCAGAGCACCACCCGGTGGCACATACAAAGGATGGTCTCAACAGGCACCAGAGCCCACTGGGTCAAATCCCACTCAGTGGAGTAAGCCCCCTTCACAGTAGCCTGGAAGCTGTGGATGTGGCCAAACAATATAGCCAATCATCCTGAGGTTCAATCCTATCCACTGATGTGCTAGTAGCAATTAAGGCTGAGCTATAACAGGAGGGCATGCACAACCTGCACAAGGGACACTTCTGGAGCACCCAGTGCAAGTGATGAGGGAGAATGTACCACTGGGTCCCACAGGACACCTACTACTTAAGGCCACCTGGCAAAGATTGGGGGGGTGTAGCAGATCTACCCAATACATAGAAACAAACAGAGACACAGCCAAAATGAGGAAACAAAGAAATACATCCCAAAAAAAAGAACAGGAAAAACTCCAGAAAAACAACTAAACAAAATGGAGGCAGGCAACCTATCAGATAAAGAGTTCAAAACAATGGTTATAAGGATGCTCAAGGAACTTGGTAAGGACTGCAACAAAGGGATAGCAAGCATAATAAAGGACATAGACACCATAAAAAAGAACCAGTCAGAAGTGAAGAATACAATAACTGAAATGAAAAATGCACTAAAATGAATCACCAGCAGACTAGATGAAGAAGAGGATAAAATGAATGATTTGGAAGACAAGGTAGAAGAAAACACCCATGCAGAACAGAAAAAACAAAAAAACAAATAGGATAGTTTAAGAGACCTCTGGGACAAAATCAAGTGTAACAACATTCACACTATAAGGGTACCAGAAGGAGGAGAGAGAAAGCAAAGAATTGAAAACCTATTTGATTAAATGACTGAAAAATCTCCTAACCTGGTAAGGGAAATAGACATACAAGTCCAGGAAGTGCAGAGAGTCCCAAAGGAAATGAACCCAAATTGCCCCACACCAAGACACATTATAATTAAAATGCCAAAGATTAAAGACAAATAAATAATCCTAAAACCAGCAAGAGAAAGGCAACTAGTAAATTATAAGGGAGCTCCCATATAATTGTCAGCTAATTTCTCAACAGAGGCTTCGCAGGCCAGAAGGGATTGGCATAAAATATTCAATGTGATGAAAAGTAATGACCTCCAACCAAGATTAGACTACCCAGCAGAGTTATCATTTAAAATTGAAGGACAGATAAAGAGTTTCCCAGACAATAAAAAGCTAAAAGAGTATTTCAAGGAATGTTAGAGGAACTTCTTTAAGATGAGGGATAAAAAAGTTCAAAATTATGAATAATATGATGGCAATAGCTACATATCTATCAACAATTATTTTCAATGTAAACCAATTAAATGCTCCACTCAAAAGACATAGGAGGGCTAAATGGATAAGAAAAGAAGACCCTTACATATGCTGCCCACAGGAGACTTCAGATTATGTCTTCTGAAGCAGAAAAGCACAGACTATTTCAAAGAACACTAAAGCAACTTACATCATTCCCAATCACAGGAAAAGTTATCACTATAAACCTTAGTATTTTCTCTGTGTGTGTGTGTGTGTGTGTGTGTGTGTGTGTGTGTGTGTGTGTGATACATTTTTTTTTAGGGATATTTCTAAAGCCAAAGAAAACCAATCATGGGGCTGGGAAAAGACCAAGTACCCCTGATGTTACCAGAGTTTGCTCAATTTGTTGCTGAAGCTGGATTTGGAATATAAGGACTCGGATCTAGAATATTTACATTCATTCTCAAGACTTATGTAAAAGTGACTAAATTGAGAAACTGATGACTAGAAGACATAGCACAAGTATTTCCGGCTGCAACCTGACACTCTCCCATGTCTCCACATATCTGACTTGTTCCGGTTGAAGTATAAACGAATAATCAGACTTGACAATTTCCATGCAGTCAGCTCTTTGTCTCTGCCTTACAACTTACTAATACACTCGTCCATTTCTTCCGAGTCTCCTCATGAGACAAAATTTTATACTTGGACAAAAGGGCATTATCTTTTGTACTCTTATTATTCTTATTAAGGAAAAAGATATGACCTATTTTAAAGGCCTAATTTAAATAAATAGTCAATAATATTGTAATAACTATGGTGTCAGATGGGTACTAGATTTAATGGGGTGATCACTTCATAAGTCATATAAATGTCTAACCACTGTGTTGTACACCTGGAACTAATATAATATTGTATGTCAACTGTAATTGAAAAATAAAAAATTATTAAATACTAATAATAAATATTGAGGGAGATAATTTTTTTATTGGTGATAAATAAAAGATGCCTGACAAATCTTATTTGATTTTTAAAACTATAACTTGATTAAATGTTAAATCTTATCATTTATTTAATCATTTCAAAACATCACTAATCATTGATTGAAAAACATGAATAATAGAACCACTTTACTTTAATTTGCCAGTAGATTATTAATGAATAAGAGAACTTGTGATAACTCTATGTTATTTTACCATATTTTTATCACATTTATGAATTTAAAGTCTATTTTAAACAACAGTTTATGGTTGGCTGTTTGTTTTTATACAATCTGACAATTTTTGCCCTATTGGAATTCCTGAGTCATATATATTTAGCATAATTATTACATGGTTGTTTAATTTTACCATCTTGCTATTTATTTTCATTTTGTTTAGTCTGTTTTGGTACTATTTCCTTCTTGTCTTTTTCTTTTTTTGAATGTTAGACTATATGTTTCTATTTTTATCTCTACTGTGCTATAGTTCTTTGTTTTAATTTTTTCATGATTTCTCTAGAATTTATAATATACATCTCTAACTTCGAGGCTACCATCAAATAAAGGTAAACCCTGTTATAGTATGAGAAACTTGCAACAATGCGCTTCCATTTACCCCCTACTATCATTAAATATTTTACTTCTACATATATTTTGAACTTATCTGTACATTGCTACAAGAATTCTAGGGAGTGGCCTGCTTGGTCACTCTTAAAAATTAAAATACAGAATCTAGGTCAGTTTCTTCCTTTGAAAGTATTACACTCTTCCCCCTATATTATGACAACTATCTGTGGCCTACAAATTTAGCTGGTTAGGAATAGGGCTTCTGAAGTCAAAGCCATAGATTCACCTTCATCAAGGGCCAGTTAGCTCTACTCTGTTCTATCGGTGAAGTCTGAACCCACCATTTGTTAGTCATTTCACAAAACTGGGAGAGAAACTCTATATAACAAATGTGAATGTGCACATTCATCACATCTATAGATAGATGACATTAATCTAGAAGTCACACTCCTGTGACTTAGTAATAATGTGCCAATGACAAATTTAGGGGTAAGGTAGAGCAAGGTTCCACAATTAATTGATCATGTAACCTTGGATGAACTAGCCAAGCTCTCTGAATCTTAAGAAATAATAAACGTCAACTGTTTTCTGGCCATCTACATAAATATTTCAAACTTAAATTTGTAAAACCACAATTATTTCCTTCCCAGAACCTCAGGTCTAATCCTACGCTTACGTTTCCTAAATTGGTGGCCAAGACTATTTTCAATCCTGTTACTGATGTCAGGATGCTAAGAGTTTTCCTATTTCCTATCCTTTTTCTTTTTGTTTGATGAATAATAACACTTTCAAAAGTTGAGCTCCTAAAAATATTTCATAAATCTCTCAGTCTCCTCCAAACTCCCTCTTCCTTAGTTTCATCCTTTATATTTCTGACTTGAATTATTAGAATAAACACCTCTGTGCCCCTATGTCTAGTCTTACCCCCCATCTTCCTAATCCTACCCACCATCTTTCCTCCATAGGACCGGCAGAGTGAGGTCTCCAAGATGCATATCTGATCATGTAACCGTCAGGCTCAATATTTTCCAATATTTTGCCAGGCTTAAGGGATAAAATTCAAACTTCTCTTCTTTTCTTCTAGCACCCTCATATTTCCCATCAAATTCTGCCTCTCACCATGATTTTCTGTCTCCAGTCTACATTTATTCTTTACCATGGCCTCTGCTCTTTTTTCTGTATGGAAAGTCCTCCTCCCTCTGGGCCACCTAAGAAACCTTTATTCACCTCACATCTCAGTTTAGAGTAAGGCCTTATGCGACTCATTGAGTGAACAGAGGGGTTGTCCTCAAGATCTCTCCACACCTTATACAGATTATATTATGCTGTAATTCTTTCTTTATTTCTTCCCAACACATTCTAAGGTCATTACAAGGGAGGATTACCTCTTGATTATTATATTTCTCCAGTGTTTATAATAATGCCTGGCACATAGTGACCACTAGGTAAATATGTAACAAACAAATTAAAGTGTGAATCCTAAATAGAAAGACCCTTAATCAAACTAGTATTTGATGATTTAGCTGTACATTTGGGTTATTCAGTATCAATGTTCAGCAACGACATTTCAGAGCTATAGAGAAATGAAGGCTGGGGCTGAGCTAGAAGGTTACGGAGGGCTGGGTACTGAGTGGGAGAACGGGCCAAAATAGGAACCCTCAGAATCAGGATGGGGCAGTGGCCCAGAAGAAACACTTTTGTGTTGTTTCCTGTAGAGTTCTGCTCTGTGTGATCACTTCTAATGCTCCCCAGATCTTCAGTCATGATTTCTATAAATGAAGAATGTGTGTTCACACAGAAGTGTGTGTGAGAGAGATTGCATGTGTGAGAGAAAGAGAAGAGACAGGCATACAGAAAGAGAGAGAGAGAGAGAGAATGAGAGAATCTTTGGTGTACTTGAAAATAAGTGGGGCCTTGCTTCATGCCTGTATAGATGTGTTCTATAGCACCTATACCATAATTTCAGATACTTAAGCAGCAGAGAAAACCATGTGAATTTTTTGAGAAACCGTGGACATAAGCTTAGGAATTGAGAGTTTCAATCAGCCTTATCTTAGCATTGAAGAGTAAGCTTATTTTGTCTCTGAGTGACAGTAGAAATGAAAGCCTCACGTTGAATGTTAATGAATTGTGTGTTCTAATAAACACAACTTCCTACTTTGCTCTAACTTTTAATCTCCAAAACCCAACCCACTCCCTAGTTATAAATTAGGGAAGTTCATCTACCCTATCAATTCCTGGTAGGTTTAACAAGATTCTGCAGACCTGAATATTTGACTATTTCTACCTAAACCAATGAAAAAAGCATTTAAAACAACAACAACACACATTTCCTAATGGATTAAGTCACTTTCTGGTACATTTATGCAATGTAAGTAATTCAGGAGTCTTGTCTCTCATAAGACATCAGCCCTGTGTTCCTACAACCTTGAGAATCCCTGCTTCAGAGAACACACGTCACAGTGCATAAGTCCCCATTACCTTAGCGATTGGCTTTTGAAGACTTTTCTCATGAAGCTTCAGAGGTTTTTATTAGTTCATATGACTCGTTGCACTGTACTTGTATCGAGATTCTTGGGGAGCTTTACTATCCATTATATTAATTCACTGCATGGGCCAGGTACCTCTATCATTAAGCTTAAAGAAACAATAAGCATTGCATTCCTGGGCACAGCTTGGGCAGTGTCATTAGATCAGAAGGGCGTCGTAAGCTTGGAGATGAAGTTTAATGGTGTACAAAGTGCAGTGGATCTGACAACTTCAGCTGAGTCTCAGGCCTCCTTCTCTTGTAGAGTGTAAGAAAAAAATGAAGTGTAATCCAGCATAATTTAGATATTCATCTAGAAGGATATAGTGTAATTATCTAGTCCCAGATGTCTGTGCTCATGCTACCTCTTCTAGGAAAGAACATTTTGTTCTAACTGTTTTAATTAATTGATTTACTTAAAAAATATTTGTAACCATTACTGCAAAATCACTTTGTTCTGTTCCTATTTAACTTTCAAAAAATTCACAAATTCAATTTATTTCCTAGTCACATTAACTTTTTGCACTACTCTACCTTCCTCTCTTCCTTTAAAAGCAGTAACAGAGATACCAGGTATACCATATAGTTAGTTCATAGTTATAATTAGGTTTTTGTTTTTTTTCACCAGTGCCTCAACTGATAATAACTACACTTCCTTTAGTCTTTTATTTGGAAATGAAAACAAGCCAATCTCTTACAAATTTTCCAGATCTGATACATTTGGATGCTTACAAACATTGGTGTGAGACGCCATTCAACCATTTTATCTTTTTTTCCCCTTGTCCCAATATTTTCACTAAACTAGATGTATTATATGCATGTATGCATGTATATATTTACTTTTTTATTTTAATAAATTTTATAATGTTGCTGGGAGATACTTCTAACATCAGTAACCGCAAGTCTCTCAAGAATCAGGCATTTTAAAATACAATTCCATTTTGAGGCTTAATCAACACTTCATAATTACTTAGAGATCTTTATCTTTACTCAGTAGTTCCCATCTCAGTTATACATCTCAAATCATAAAGTCTCAAACCTGCTTATCTTTTATTGTTGTCTTCATCTTTTTTGTTTTTTTTACTTTCCCTGGACCTAGTTAATCTGCATATACATATTATAAAGAGATGAAAAGCATCAAACAACACATATGACTCAATTGAGAGAAAAATCATATTCCTAGGCTAAATAATGTCAAGATGTCAATTTTTCACAAATGCATTTATGTTTAATCTCTTGTAAGTAAATTTTTTTAATGATTTTTTTTTTTTTTTTTTTTTTTTTTGAGAAGTTAAGGATCTAAGTTGATCTGGAAGTAACAGATTGGATAAGGTAATGTGATTAAAGGCCTTTGGAGAAAAGAAGGCTAATGAGGGGAGGCTTGTTTTTATACAAACAAATATAACTCAAAAAGTTAAAAACACAAACAGTACTGAAGCAAGAAGACAAAGTAATAGAAAAGAATAGCTAATCAAACCCTTATGTACAGTTTTAAAAAGTATATGAAAAAGGTAGTTGCACAAATAAATGAGAGAATACAAAAAAAGGATTACATGATGCTGGTACAATTGGTAATATATTTGTAAAAATATAATCAGATGCTCAACTTATATATCTTACTCTAACTCAAAGTGTGTATGAAATACAAAAGATTACCACAAAAAATGCAAAGCATAAAAAAAAGAAAATTAGAGGAGAACACTGGCAAATGATAAGGAGATTCTTTTTTAACAAAAGTGGATCAAATACACATTAATGGAAGGAAACTAGATTTCTGGTAATGAACACAAAATAGAGTACACAGATGTCAAATTATAATGTTGTACACCTGAAAATTACATAATGTTATTAACCAATGTTACCTCAATAAATTTAATTTAAAAGAGGTGGAGAAATTCACAGTTAAGAAAAGATCAGATAACAAAATCATTAAAACTTCTACAAGGCTAAAAATTTGACAAATACAATGAAATTACTAATCAGGGAATTTACTTGAGACAAACTTGATAAAGTGTTAATGGTGTCAACATACCATAAGTTAAAATAAATAACACACTAATAATCTTATAGAGTAAAAATGGCAAAATAACTTGAGAATTTATAATAAAGGTGCAATCAAATTCTATTTTTCTTGCAATCTAGCAATCAAATGAATGAAAAATAATTAAGATATGCTTGCCTTCAAAATGTGAAAATATTTACAGTGTTTAGATTGGTTACAGTGATAAAAGCTCTATGTTAGTCTCCCACTGCTCTGGCCTACCTGCAAGGTTGCTGCAGTGTGTACCTAGATACATTGCCAGAGCCCATTTTGGCTCCAAGAAAGGGAGCAAGCAGGATCAATAGGGCATTACTACACACACCTGGCATCCCTGCCTGGACTTGCTCCAGCTTGGTAGACTAACATGCCAGGATACCATAGGCACCCACTCAACTGCAACGAGCCTGCCAGAACCACCTAAAACACGTATCATACAGAGAGGTTGTTTCTTCAGAAGGCCACTTCTTCAAGACAAGAAGAGATAGCTTTTTCATCTAATTAATTTAAACAAATATAGTAAGTCAAATAAAATGAAAATACAGAAGAATATCTCTCAAATGAAGGAACAACAAAAATCCCTGTGGTGGTGGTAGGAACCTAAGGAAATGGAGATAGGTAAATTGCATGATAAAGAATTCAAAGAAACAGTCATAAGGACACTCACCAAGAGTAAAATAGAGGAAGATAGAAAGGACTTCAACAAGTTAGCAAGTATAATAAATACCCAAGCAGAGCAAATGAATATAATAACTAAAATTAAAAATACACTAAAAGTAATCAACAGGAGATTAGCTAATTTGGATCAGTGGAAAGACAGACTAGTGAAAATCAACCAAATAGAACAGCAAAAAGAAAATTAAAAAAGAAACAGAAGATAGTTTAAGAATCTTCTGTGACAACATCAAGTGTGCAAATATTTACATTATAAGGATATCAGAAAGAGAAGAGAGAAAGGAACAGAAACTTTATTTCAAGAAATAATAACCTGAAAACGTTCCTAACCTGGGAAAGGACACAGAATTCCAGGTTCAGGAAGCACAGAGAGTTCCAAACAAGATAAACCCAAACAGACATACACAAAGACATATTGTAATTAAAATAACAAAAATGAAAGATAAAGACACAATTTTGAAGGCAGTAAGAGGAAAACAACCAGTATAAACAAAGGAAACCCCACAGGACACAAGTTAATTTCTTGGCAGTAGCTTTATAGGCCATAAGGGAGTGACAGGATGTCTTTAAAGTACTGAAAGAAAAGAAACTACAACCTAGAATAATTTACATGCAATATTAGCATTCAAAATCGAAGGAGAGACAAAGACTTTACCAGACAAGAAAAAAACAGAAGGAATTCATCACCATTAAACCAAACTTACAAGAAATATTAAAGAGCCTTCTGTATGCATTAAAGAAAATGCCATAACCAGAAATAAGAAAATATGAGACAGGATAAAAATCTCACAAGTAAAGAAAAATATTTAGTAAATACAGTGAATCAGACATTTAAAAAGTACTACAAGGTCAAAAGAAACAAGTATCAAACTGAACCGAAAATAAATAGTTAGGGGACATACAACACACACACGAGAGATCTAACACGTGACATCAAAAACATAAAGAAAAAAGAGAGAGAGCTCAAATAAATAAAATCATAAATGAAAGAGAAGTTACAACCAATATCATAGAAATACAGTCACTAAAGAATACTACAGTCATATGCCAACAAGTCAACAATCTAGAAGAAATAAATTTCCGGAAGCATATAACCTTTAAGACTCAACCAAGAAGAAATAGAAAAATCTAAAAAGACTCATTACTAGCAAAGAAATTGAACAAGCAATCAAAAAACTCCCAAAAGCCCAGGACCAGATGGCTTTAAAGGTGAATTCTATCAAACATTGAAGAATTAATATCTATCCTTCTTAAACTATTTCAAATAAAATGATGAGGAAGGAATGCTTCCATTACCCTGATACCAAAACCAAAGATATTAATTAAAAAAAAAATTACAGGCCAATATCCTTGTGAACATAGATGCAAAAGTTCTCAATGAAATATTAGCACACTGGATTCAACAGTATATTAAAAGGATTATACAACACCAAGAGGGATTTATCCCAGGGATGCAAGGATGGTTTGACATCCATAATCAATCAATATAATACAACACATTAACAAAATAAAGAATAAAGACCATATGATCATCTCAATAGATGCAGAAAAAGCATTTAATAGAATTCAACATTCTTTTATGATAAAAACTCTCAACAAAGTGGGTTGAAGGAATATATCTCTACATAATAAAGGCTATATATGACAAACCCATACCTAATAACATATTCAATGGTGAAAAACTGAAAGCTTTTCCTGTAAGATCAGGAACAAGAAAAGGATGGACACTATCACCAGTTCTATTCAACATAGTATTGGAAATCCTAGCCATACAATCAGATAAGAAAAAAAAAATAAAGGGATCCCTGCTTGAAAGAAAGAAGTAAAACTGTCACTATTTGCAAAAGAAGACATGCTACTATTTATAGAAAATCCTAAAGACTCTACCAAAAGGCTATTAGAACTAATAAATGTATTCAGTAAATTTGCAGGATACAAAATCAATATACATAAATCTGTTCCATTGTTATACACCAGTAACAAATGGTCAGGAGAAATCAAGAAAACAATTCCATTTATAACTGCATCAAAAAGAATACAACACCCACCGGGTTTCCCCAAAAATAAGACCAAGCCAGGTCTTATTTTCGGGGAAACATGGTGAGAATAAATATAACCAATGAGGTGATATACCCGTACAGTGAAAACTGTAAGACATGAAGAGAGAAACTGAAGAGTCTACAATTAAATGACAGAACATACCATCCTTATGGATTAGAAGAATTAATATTGTTAAAATGTCCTTACTACTGGAAACATTATACAGATTCAATGTAATACCTATTAAAATACCACTAGCTTTATTCTCAGCACTAAAACAAACAATCCTTAAACTTAAATGGACCCACAAAAGACCCTGAATAGCCACATAAATCTTGGAAAAAAAACACAGTGGGAGGGACCACGCTCCCTTATTTCATACTATACTACAAAGGTACAAAAATCAAAACAGTATGGTACTGGCATAAAAGCAGATTTATATAAATCTGCTTTTATGCCAGTACCATACTATATATATATATATATATATATATATATATATATATATATATATATATGGAGAGAGAGAGAGAGAGAGAGAGAGAGAGAGAGAGAGAGAGAGAGAGAGAGAGAGAGAAATAATGTAATAGAATGAGGAGTCCAGAAATAAATCCTTGCTGATATGGTCAATTAATCTACAAAATGGAGAAACGATATACAATGTGATAAAGACAGTTTCTTCAATAAATGGCATTGAGAAAATTGGATAAATGCATGCATGGGAAAGGAAGGAAGGAAGGAAGGAAGGAAGGAAGGAAGGAAGGAAGGAAGGAAGGAAGGAAGGAAATTGGACCATATTCTTACACCATATACAAAAATAAACTCAAAATGGATTGAAGAATTAAATGTAAGATCTGAATCCATAAAACTCCTACAAGAAAACACAGGCAGGAAACTTTTTGACATAGGTTTTATCAATATTTTTTTGGATATGTCTCCTTTGTCAAGGACAAAAGGAAAAATAAACAAATGGGACTACATCAAACTAAAAGATGTTTTACAGTAGAGGAAACCATAAACAAATAAAAAAGAAACATAATGAATGGGGGAAGATATTTGCAAATTATACATCAAATAAGGGGTCTAATACCCCAAATATATTAATAGAAGGAATTTATATAACACCAAAAACAAACAAACAAAACAGCAACAACCAAATAATCAAATTTAAAATTGGGCAGAGTACCTTAATAGACATTTCTCTAAAGAGGACATACAGATGGCAGCAGACATGAAAGGATGCTGAACATCAGAAATTATCAGAGAGAAAGTCAAAATCACAAGGGGATATCACCTCACACCTGTCAGAATGGCTATCATTAATAAATCAACAAAAAGCAAGTGTTGCTAAGGATATGGAATAAAATAAATCCTTCTACACTGTTGGTGGGATTGTAAATTGGTGCAGCCACTACGAAAAACAGTATGGAGATTCCTCAAAAAATTAAAAGTAGAGCTGTCATACAACCCAGCAATTTCACTTCTAGGTATTTATCTGAAGGTATTTATCTGAACAAGAACACTAATTCTAAAAGATATATGTACCTCTATGTTCATTGCAGCATTATTTACAATGTGAAGACATGAAAACAACCTAGGTGTTCACCGATAGATGAATGGATAAAGAGGATCATTATACACACACACACACATATATATATATATATATATATATATACACACACATACATATATATACATATATATGCATGTATATGTATATACATATATACACACATACATATATATGTGTATATATATGTATATATATATATACACATATATATATATATATATATATATATATATATATAAAATTCAGTAAAAGAATGAAATCTTGCCATTTGTGACAACATGGATGGACCTAGAGTGTATTACGCTAAGTGAAATATGTCATACAGAGAAAGACAAATACCATGTGATTTCATTCATATATGGAATCTAAAAAAAAAAAAAAAACACAAAAAACAAAAGAGTAAACAACAAAAAAAACAGAAACAAACCTATAGATAGAACAAGTTTGTGTTTGCCAAAGGGAAGAGGTGTGAAATACAAATAAATAAAATGTATTAGGGATCCTGTTTTAAGCAAAATAACTAAACAAAACTATATATATATATATATATATATATATATATATCATACATATATATATCATACATATATAAGATAGATAGATGATAGATAGATAGATAGATAGATAGATAGATAGATAGATAGATAGATAGATGATACATTTTCTTACTGCACATGAATATTAGATTCTGGTTTCTATGCAGCATAAACATGTGACTATGTTTAAAGGAGGATCATTTGCCTATTTATTTGCCATCGGTTTTACTAGAGGAAGGACTCCAAAAAACCTTTTGATTGTACACAAAATCTCTCTTTTTTCCTTTGTGCATGCTTGAAACATGCCCAAATAAGCTACAGGTAGAACTGGAAACTCTAAGGATCTCCTAAGTACCACAGCAACAAATCAAAATGGTTTCTGAACCACATGTTACGTGAATGAGGATATTGCTAGACTCCTATGTAGATGATTGATAAGATCAACTCCAGCTACTCTGACCATCTTATTATAGAGTCTCATGTCTACACAGCTGCCTTATCAACTTCAATGCTTTAATGACTGTTGTAAACATGCAATTACTTGGACACTTATGATTTGCAGTGGTTAGAAACACATGGTTAATTGAGCCTGAAGTTATACATAAATCCAAACTTTGACATACAAATTATTTGTTGCAATACCTTCTTCCTGAATCTCTCTGTTGAAATAACATTGATCAGTAATAGCTGATCACTAAAGTAATAGGTATGTATTTAGAGAAATTGAAGAATATCAAATAGCAGAAAAAGGAAATTAAAAATTACCCTTAACTGTACCATGAAAATATAATTATTAAATATAACCAATTTTGAATACTTTATCTCTAAAAAGATTGTATTTTTATTTAACATTTTTATCATGAGTATTTCCCTACTATCCTATTTAATAAATATTTAATTTAATTATGTTATATTATTGGGTATTTGTTTCTGATTTCTATATATTATAAATAAGTTTATAGCAAAATATTCATCTATGTTTTAACATATATTTGTCATACAGTCTAGAATTGAAACTACTGGATCAGATGATGTATATTCTTTTAAGCTTTCAATATAAACTCCTTCCAGAAAGATAAGCATAAAATAATTTTTGTTTCCTTTCACTCTCATAGCACTTGGGGCTACCACATTTTACAATCCTCTATAGTTTGAAAAGTTAAAAATACATTAATTTGCAAACATTTTATTATTAGTATTAAATTTTTCAAGTTTATTGTCAATTTGTTTTATTTTATGAATTATGTGTGCTCTTTGCCTACAGTGATTAGATTTAGCCTATTCCTTATTATTTTGCACAAATGTGTTTTTATGACTTGAAAATACTTTCTTTGTTTTTTGGTTTTCTTCATAATTTTATGTGTATATTTACTGCACTAGGAAATCTACACTAAAAATTTTATTTGGTGATCTCCACTTACTTTTATGAGTTTTAGATAACAGTAGATAAATATTTCCAAAATTTTGTTCTGTTTCATTATTGAAAAATTTTCATTTAGTTTTATCATCTGAAAAGTAACCTGATGCTTTCTATTATTATATACTACTCACATAGCTTCAGCTGAAATGGATTCATAACTTGTAAATAAAACAAAATTAATAATAATTATTTTCTTAATTATACAAAATTAATTCTTTTAAGATTGTGACTAATATTGACAAACAAAATGATTCAAAATTATTTAAGACATACTTTAAGAAGTATAGTATATGAATTAATTAAAAGTAAGTACAAGGGAGTAAGAGATGATTGAATTGAATATGTTTATATTAGGGAAATACCTACACCTTTCTTCCTTTCCTAATAATGATGATATTCAGACATTTTCTATTACCTTATCAGTCTCTCACTTATCTAAATTTTTATTGCTATTTCAGGGTACAAGTCCATTTATATTAAAAATATGTGCAGATATGCTGCCTCTTCCTATTAATTCTTCAGTGTGTGTTTCCTAAAACTAAGGACATTCCCTTACATAATCATAGAACAGTTATCAAAATAAGAAAATTAATATTAACCCAATACCATTATTTGATCTATAAACATTACTCAGAATTTGCCAATTGTCTTAATAATGTTCTTATTACAAAATAAAATCCCAAATCATATATTGAAAAATAAAAAAGAATATGTGCTGCCCACATAGATAAAAATGGAACAAACTACCCTTTATCTGTTTACTAGTTTATTGTGAGAAAGAGCCATTTTCCAGGCTTATTGACTTTGAAAGAAAAGCAATTAGTGTGTTCTCCAGGTTTGGGGCTTCATTCTACACACTTAGTCAAAGTCCTGTGTCAAAAGAGCTAAAAACATTTAGAAGGTATTGTTCATGTCTAGGAGAAGAGAGAGCAGGACTTAGTCTTATTTGGGTATAATTTGCAATGAATGATTCAGTGAGCCAGCTTATATAATTTAAAATCCATCCTTGCATCAAACTTAGATACAAGGGTACATATTTGGCAGAGATGGTCACTTTCTGGTCCATAGCAGAGAGTGCTCTTTTATGAAGCTATACCTGGTACAACTTTCGTGAAAAATACACAATACCGTGGCAAAAACAAGAAACACAAATAAAGAGAATTATTCATTCCCATATTTTCCACAGAGTTTAGCACCTGTGTTTTGCAAGTAGAAAATTTTCTATATAATTTCTGATAAGCTAAATAATCTTTGAACTGTGATTATATTACTATTTTGCATTATGAAAATATAATCAATCAAATTTAAACATTTGATTTTAGGTACATAAGACTGTGCTTGCGTATTGTTTTCTTACTTAACATTTCATTGTGACTATTTTCCCTACTATCCCATTTAATAAATTATATTCTATTTAATTATGTTCTATTATTGGGCATTTATATTGTTTCTAAATGTATACTATAAATAAGATTATACTGACTATTTTCTCACTCAAAGTGAATTTACAGAATAATGTAGAAAAATCTTAATTCTTGTTTGGCATTTTAAAATATGTCTGATATCTACAAAATATGTTTCTTAAATGTAATATATGATCACTTAAACTCACTATATAGGGTACAGGATATTTTTTTTTTCCTCAAAAGAAGAGAATTCTTACATTTGCTTGATTAATTTATCTATTCATATTAGATTAGTACATATCATTGTATTTTTTCACTTACTGCTATTTACTGAATTATATCACAAATTAATATAATATTTTCAAATCAGTTTTGAAGACTATGTCATATTTAATGATTTTTTCCTAGTACGCCATTTGTTATAACATAGTTTTAGAAGTTTCAACTGCTTTCAAGCCTACCTATCTATATCAATATCTTGGCTTTGTCTAATTTGAATTTGTCAAATGGATTTTATCCAAGATCAACTCTCATCTAGACACACAAATAAAAGAAAAAGCAATCACTATTAAAAATTTCTAAGCACCATAATTGACTTGCTTTTGTTGTGAACTGGGTTAATAATATCAAGCTAAGTGCCTCAGATTAATCCATATTAATTATTTCTTCAAGGGAGGATGTAAATCAATATTAAGATTTTTCAGGAGATTTCACAGATCTCAATAAAAAATCTGCATGCACATGTATGCATTGTAGCAAGAACCAGCTGAGAAATGTATCATTTACTTGAAAAGGTGAGAAAATAGTGCCCTTTCAAAAATATTTATATCATTTTTTGCAGGTGAAGAAAGCAAAGTGCCTAGATGTCACTTGTGAAAATACTGCTATTAGAAAAATATAAACATATATAACCAATTTTCCATGCAGAAATGAATTATCAAATTTGCAGAATAATCTAGAAATATCTTAATTTGTGTTTGACATTTCTATGTTCTGTTAATTCATTTTGCATTAAGCCCTGTAGTTTCCTGAAACTTCTCAAAGAGTCAGAGGATGACTGAAGTTTGAGAGAGAGAGAAATAGCTAATGGGAGACTGACGAGATGTTTCTCCTGTGTCATCTTTTATTACCCCACCATATCCCTCTTATCTTTCCACAGTTTGTTGACCTGACTGGGTCCTTCATTTGGTTGGGGTCCTGTTTAACTTGCTCCTTTCTCAATTGAATTTGCCTAAAACAGTGTTTGGTCCCAGAAGGCACTCCACAGTAGGGATTCCCTGTATGTAAGTGGAATGAACAACAGGAAGAAAGGACACACAGTGGAAGGAAAGATGGTCAGGAGGAAGGAAACAAGGCAAGAAGGACCAATCTAGCAGAAATCTTAATTTCTTGAACCTAGCTCATTAAATGTATATTTCATTTTCATCACTCAAAGATTTAGACACAGAATGAAGAAACTAGCATATTCACCAGCTCTCAAATTCAGTCTTCAAACTATAGGTTTATCATTTGGTTTAGAATTTGGGAATTTCTGGACATCAGAAATAATGACATTCAAACAAATGATTTAAAACTGCATTCTAGAGCATTTCAATCAGTAGTTATTTCATCCACAATACTGTGGAAACGGAATGATAGTATTTTACAATAGAGCTTACACCCATCTATCAAACACAGAGTTGATTCTGTGTTAGTTATTACTACACACAACCAAGAAGTATAAGTGGGTATTCAAACCGCAATTTTGAAATAAGATGTTGTAAACATTTATTGTAAAATGACAAGGGAATGATCCTGTACGTACAGGCATTTGATATCTATTAGTGAGGTCATATGTAAACTGAGAAGTGTTTGGATTTTACCCTTGTTGATACATATGAGAAAACCAACCTAGAAGGATTTGAGCCATCAAATGTCCCAGAGAAACTGGCTGGAAACACTTCACTGCAGAAAACAGCGAGTATGCACGTGGCAATAAGAGATCTACATTTTAAAGAAACTGTCTCTGAGCTCTTTCTCCTTTTCCCCTCCTCCTCCTTTCAACAACACTTCTGAAAAACATAAACTCTCTATGTCCATGTCCAGTCAGACCAGAATTTTTAAAAGAAGTAAAATCCTGGTGTGTTCCAGGACAGCACTGAAAGAATATTTTTTAAAAGATCAAGATATTATGCTTAAAGTTGACAAGCTCATACATCAAAGTCTGTTGTGTACAATGGAAATGCATTATTTTAACATGAAAACTTTAAAGTTCTTATATCAAAGTTGCAGTCTGAATACACAAAGTTCTTCATATTGCGTATTAACAACTAACTTGAATCTACTCTATAATTGATGAGTTAATATAGGTACATTGTAAAATGGCTGTTTTCCATATAAGATTAGGAAATAAAAAAGTGGAAAAAGTAACCAATTGTTTCCTAATGCAAATGGTGCTCTTTCCTTCACCTGTCATTTGTATTAGGTTATTCCGGAGGAAAACATTTTAGTAACTATGTTCCATTCTACATTTTTTCTAACCTTATATGAAGCACAAGACATATATCCTCCAGCAGGATATCTTATTCCATTCTCTCATACCATTTAACTACCAGCAAATAGTCTTTTTAGAAACGGTTTAGAAGATGAAAAAAGGTTGCTTTAAAGCCATAATCAAAAATAAACATGTCGTTTGTATTTTTCCTCCTTGCTGAAATAATGCCACTTAAACTTATTACATTATGACAATGTTAAGTTTTTGCGTTGCTCAGCAGTGTTTCCTTTTTAAACTTTATTGTCCTGAATAGCAGTGGAGTGAATTATCAACTCTCAGTTGTCAGTACAATTTTTTCTTGTGAATTCAATCAAAATATTTGGCCTGAATGGTGAAGTGGCAGTGAGAGTAATGCTTAATAAAAGGTAATTTGGATTTTATTTTAACTCAAGAAAATATACTCTTCAGATGTATTATATATAGCCATCATGAATTCTCAATATTAAAAATAAATCATAAAACAGGTCAAATAAAATGATTATATATACTGTCAAAAAAGTGTTGGGAATTTTTCACTTTACAAAATAGTTACCTATACAATTCTTTTCTATGTCCATTTCCCCTAAGGTATACAAAGTGTAATTTGATTTATAAGATTCCCACGAATCATACTGGTCCACAGATACCCCACTAAGGCATGGCATACCTGAAGCTTAGTTTAGCTGCTTGCCTGGGAAAACTCCTTAAGGTAAAATCTTATTTTATATGTTATAATTTTAATATTTGTAATAAACAGCAGAGAAATCATTTTCATAGCACCTTTCCACTGATTAGGAATTTTTCGCTTCCAATCCATACCGCCTCATCTATATAACAACCGTTTCTGGAATTCTTATCCTCCCCATTTTTTCAATAAGGATCTCCAGACTCTTTACTCTAAATTGATTATTTGGAAAGATGGAGACTTGGAACTGATCATTAGACCTCTAGCTCTGTGCACTTTTCATTCTATCACAGTTGCCTCATGTCATTAAACACTTAGGACTTTAAAAAACATCCCAGAAGTTATATCAAAGGTAGGTCAAGAAATGGCTATAACTGTCTCTTCAAAATTATTAAATTTGGTTATTTGTCATCACCTTTGCACTTGTGGATCAAATTTATTCCACTTGTGAATTCAAACCAATAACTGTTGGCATTTATGAAGAGAGTTTTCTCTTCCATGCACAGTATGTTTTGAACTTGCACTCTTCTGGAGGCATCTTTTGTGAGGTACTGATGACCTACCCTCATTAGAAAAAGCATATCTTCCAAATATTTTAACCCAAAGAACGACACTTACAAGGGAATAAATATCGAAATAAGTTGGTAGATAGGTAGTTGGTAGGTAGACAGAAACACAGACAGAAAGAAACAGTATTTGACTTCAAAAAAAAGATGAATGCAACCATCAAAGCACTGAGACAAAGAAATTACAGGTTCTAAATTGTGATACCTAGTGTCAGTTCAGAGCAATGATTAATAAATAATTAATAAATAGTTAATCAAACAATAATGATTAATAAATAAGCGGGTTAGATATTCTTTCCATTCTCAACAACTTGCAAAATAGTTCTGGGAAGCACATTTACTTTTAGCATCAACTTTTTCAGACTACACAATAAGCAAACACTGGACCACTGGCACCAACCAGGGCAACTGCGCCCCACAGGGGGCATTTAGCATTATCTGGAGACAGTTTTGATTGTCACCACAGGGTGAGTCAATGCTACAGGCATAGGGAGGATGCTGCTAACCATCCTACAAGTCACAGGAAAGTCTCCCACGACAAAGAGTTTTCTGGCCCAAAATGTCAATATGGATGAAGCTGAGATACTCTGCAGTAAATGATGCATTTGGAATATCAGAAGCATATAATGGAAAGGAGAGTAAACAGAAAACACTCACCAACTGTGAGACAGCAAAGACAATAAGTATGTGTGAGAGTGAAAACGGTTGGTGGCAAACTCAGAAAAGTTAAGGATACAATTAAACATTTGTGTCATCATAATCTGACGCCAGTTTTCCAGGCAGCTCATGTCATGAAATACTGCATTTGCTGATCATTGTCACCAAATCACCTTCCTTAGCTGTCACTCTTCCTCCAACATGAGCATTGCCCACTCTTTCTCGTTTCACTCTTGTCATTCTTCTGACAATCACAGGCTAATAAAGAATACAGAGGGTGCCAAAGAAAGTATAAACATTTTAAGAAAGGAAAAAAAAACTATTAAAAATTGTAATACTTATATATTATATATCGATAACAAAAGATGAATACAAGTCCCATTTCACTTCTGCAATTACAAGAGGTGCTTAAAGTGGTTACCATCAGCGTCCAGACACTTCTGATTACAGCAAACTACGGTTTGAGCAACAATGACCAAAGTGTCCACTTGTATACATTTTTTTGGCACCCCTTGTGTATATCAGCTCGACAGGCTCTCTGCTATTAAAGCCTTAACCTTTGAAATGTTCTTCCACACTCAATGATGTCTGAAGAAGAAGGAATCTTCCAGGCCTTCTCCACTTGCTCCCTTATGTCCCTTCCTGGTAGAGCACTCCTGGTTCGCTTCCTTCCCTCATTCGCCACTGAGGGAATTACCTTCATTTTTCTCTGAATGCACTTAGGCACAGAAGAAAAGTATTTGCACTCTGTTTACTATGTGATTTACTCTTCCCAAAACAGTCACCAAGTATACTTTTTCTTGTGCTCATGTGTTTTAAAGAAAGCAAGACAATAATTATAAGTGTCCCTATTGTTCTATTTTTAAGACACTGGTTCTTCTGCTCCATTGAAATCATAATCTATATTCTATTACTCACATATGGTTTTCCTAATACACTTTTCCCTTCTGAGTAATTTGGCTTAACTTAACTTAGTTGTTTCACACTGTTATACAAGCAAGCCTGTTTGGTTCTGTTTTCTTTGAACTACATGCCTTGACCCGATAAACACTTGCCAACCTCTGTTTCAACAGCTTTTGAAGCTATCAATTGGGTTCTGAAGATCCAGAAGTTACCTAGAAGAGCTCAAGTGTGTAATTCTTCAGGAAGTGTACAATTTCTTTGGTTTCAAGTTTAGAAAAACAGTGATTTGTCATGTTTCATATTTCTAAACCAACAGGCTTAACTCATGTGGTTTGTGTCTGAGCTACACTGGAAAAAGGAAGTAAAATGTCAAGTTGTTTATTTCTGCATGATTTTCTTATCTCAAAATAACACTGAGTTTGCTTAATCAGATCTGTGTTCAATAACATCAGTAGAATTCCTTTCCTGGTCACCACGCTCTTCCAAAAATGACAAGTTCTGGGAAAGGAAGAGTTAAACGTTTTGACAACTGTGTCAAAACAAAATAAAAGGCAAAAGTTAACTGGAACAGCAGCTCTCTAGTCATGTGAAATAAAGAATCTATTCTCCTGATCTCATCTCGTATGCCACCTTCTTTTAAAAGCTGTTTCTTTATAGATGAAAGGCAAAGATAGGAAGCTCCACAAAAGACACACAAAAATCCTCCTTCCTGATCATAAGCTTTTACTTAGTAACAAGACGAAACCCTGTCTGCTGATGTCAGCAAAGCATTATGGGACTCTGTACACTCTCTTAATTGTGAGATATCTGATCAAAGTCCTCCATATAAAAGTAAGTGGAACAGTCAAAGGTTTTTGTTTTACCTTAGAGAACTTCAGCTTGATTTCAAAGTCTGGAAGTCATGCTTCTTAGAACTTTGGAAATGTGTGTGTGTGTGTGTGTGTGTATTAGCTATATGAATAAAGCAGTGCAAATCATTGATGTTTATTACGTGTACAAAAATGACTCATTGCTGATGTTGTACTCCAGGCAGCCACTCCTTTCTGCCTACATATGACATAAAACAGCCTGTATACAGTATACAAATTGAATTCAGAGTGAAGTTAGTTTGAGGAAAACTCCTAACCATATTTATTATGTATATAGCTTATATACAGTTTCCCTGCCTTAAAACTTCTTGGACACATGTTTATAACATTGATTTGGCAATTAATCATCTACTATGTTAGAACACCATTGGAATTGCTACTTGAACCTTTATTTAAATTTTTTGCTCTTTTCTATTTTTTAAGTTTCGACTTTTTGTAACTTCACTGTTGAAGTAAGCTGTAACATTTTTTGTGCATTTCTTACACACTTTTTGCAACCAATGGCATATAAGCTCTAGGAGGAAAGGAGCTGTGTTTCATTTACTCTACCAGGGTGCTTAGAAGAATGCTTGACAGGTAGTAGACACAAAATAATAAGTGTTTGTCCAATAAGTTCCAGATCCTCTCATTGTGCCTAAATCTGAGCCTGGCCCATGGCAATGTCTATGTGATCCGTAAGTCACTGCTGACTTAACATGTTGACTTGAGTACAGAATACAGTGTTACACTTCATTATCTATTGTGCACTGATACATACAGGAGATGCTCTAAAACAAACCTACAGGTTAGAGTTTATTCCCCAATTGTACGGTGACGAGACTGATGGCAGAACATAGCAGGGAAGTGGCCCCAAATCAAGTGCAGGGCCTGAATTCAAACACAGGTCAGTGTGATTCCACAGCTCAGGTCAGCCTCGGGTAGGACACTGTAGCCTCACACTTTTAGGCTGCATTGGTGAGTACTGCTACCTCTATATATGAGTTAAGCTTTTATTAAAATATTTAATATGCGGTTATAGCACTTTGTGTTATCAAATGTTTTAAAAATCAAAATCAACGAATTAGATTTCTGCTTTATCCCTATGATGTAAGTATTCTAATTTTCATTTGGTGGATAATGAAACTGAAACAAAAAGAAAGGAAATACTTTCCTCAAAGAAAATAGAGCTAAATAATTTTGAAATTACTATTGTCTAACCCTGTTCTCACAATGGCCGAGGCATGTCTCAAAATACATGAAAATTATTAAAATTCATATTCTCATTAGTTTGTAGTAAAGCCAGTGAGCTATAGCTGGAGTTCAGAGAATACCAACAATAAGAAAAATAACAACAATTATCGTGTTTGAGTGGTCGCAAGGTGGCAAGTAGCTTTATACCTTTTTGCACACCTGATTTTATTTAATCTTTGTGCTAACTATCTGAGACAGATATTCCCCCCGCCCCGTATCATAAATAAAGGTCTAACTTAGAAAAGTTAAGGTCATAGAACTAGTTTTGAGAAAGATGATTCAAACTTCCATTGGTCTGAATTTGATATAGGTGTGCTTACCTGCAACACTATGCTTCCTCCCTGGGGAACTCAGTTTGCAGTGCAAATCATAAGCCATGCCATGGGACAGCTGCTCAAATGTAGAATTGAGCAAGCATGGATCAACGGTCACTAATAATCATAGGGTTTATTAAATGATATGAGAGCATACAATCCTGTAAAAAGAATACTGATTGATGAATCTACCCATGAATATAAAAGAACAAATAGAAGTGTAGTTTCAGGCTATATGCATAAAAGCTTTCAGGGAAATGAGGGGCCTCTGTGACCTGGAATAATCAGAGACAGCATCACAGGCAAAGTGGCCTTTGGGTGCACTCTGGCTCTGAAGTTATTGAGTATTCCAATCAGGAATACAACAGTGCATTAATTAGAGTGGGCATTTAAAAGAGGGGTAGGATTTGGATATAATCAGTGGGAGGGGAGGGAATTCCAGATGCAGAGGAAAGGAGACTAGTAATTGAGTTAAGAATGACATGCCGTATTCTGGAATTGGGAAGGGTTGGGCTGATCTGCAGACCTCATATTTGGAAGGAGCAGGAAATCAGATTGGATAGACAAGACATAGTTAGATTACCATCTTGAAAAGTCAGGCAGGGGGACTTGATAGGATTGGCATCTGATGGCTCTTAAAATCACTTTTTTTAGGAAGATTTCACAGTGACATTAAAAGGCAGTGACACCAGAAACAGAGCCCAGTTAGTTATGAAGTGTGTTCTAATGTGAGGTGATGATTTGGGGACAGTGAGCACTGAAAGGAAGAGATAGATGCCAGAAATGTTAAGTAGAAAAAAATAAGATGTCAAGTTGTGTTTACCACCAAAGGGAAAATCTACCTAGGTACCTGAATAATGAAGCAGCCTAAGTGTCTAATTTATTCCAGAAATGAGGACAGGATCAGCCATGTTTCTCAGCCACCAGGCTGACCTGAAAGCACACTGGAGAGCAGAGCAACAAGCGCATGTGGGGAAGAATGCCGGCCTTGGCAGAGCAGTTGTCTAACTGACCGAGACAGGAACAACAGGAATATAGATAGTTGGCTATGGTGACCTTATTTCCAGAACTGGAAAAGGGATTTTGTCTCCTGATTTTTGAATACATTATACAAAGACCCATACAAAGGTGAAAAACTAAATCAAATTCAGTTAAATACTTGTTAACTGTTTTTAGTATTATTATTATATCATTTCATTTGGTTTGTTCTAGAAATTACCATGATACATGGAAAGTGTATCTTTGTATCTTACTAAACTGCAGATAAATCTTTTGATTTATATTATTGTTTTGTAAAACTATGCTACTCCTTCTAAAATATTTGTATGTAATCTCATGATTTCAAAGAGGTCCATTCAAAATACTGAAGAGGCAGCTTTTAAAATGGTCACGATTAATTATAGTTATTGAAACAAAATTTTAATTGTATTTCAAAAATCAAGAAAGATCATTTTAAAAGGAGGGCACATATAGATGCGTTGCATATATAATATCGATTACTATGTAAAATTTAAAATAGAATGGTGACTTGAAAAAATGCATTGTATGCACAAAAAAACAAATAAAAATGGATTAAAGAGTTAAAAATAGACCTAAAACTATAAAACTCTGAGAAGAAAACATAAGGGAAAATCTTCATGACGTTGGTTGTGGCAATGATTTCTTGAATATGACACCAAAAATACAGGTAATGAAAACAAACATAGACAAGTGAGATTATATCAAACTAAAAAGCTCCTGCATAGCAGAGAAAACAAATCAACAACATGATTTGCAAACCATATATACCTGAAAAGAGGTTAATATTCAAAGTATATATTTAATAATAGAACTCAATAGTATAAACACAAATACCTGATTAAAAATCATCAAAGGACTTGAAGAGAAATTTCTCCAAAGAAGATATATGAATGGCCAACATGTGTATAAAAAGTCATTCGAAAATCACTAATCATCAGGCAAATGCATATCAAAGCCACAATGAGATATCACTTAACACTTGTTACGATGGCCATTGTTAAAAACAAAAGTGTTGGAGAGGTTGTGGAGAAACTGGAACCCTTGTATACTGTTGGTGGGAATTTAAAATGGTACATTCACTATGGAAAACAATATGGAGTTTCCTCAAACCCTTAAAAATAGAACTACCATATGAATCATCAATCCCACCTCTCAATCTTTATCCAAAAGAATTGAAATCAAGAACTCAAATAGTTATTTGCACTCACATGTTCATGCAGCATTGTTCACAATGGCCAAAATGTAGATGTCCATTGATGGGTTAATGAATAAAGAAAATGTATATATGTACAGGGGACTATTGGCCTTAAAACAGAAGGAAACCCTACAATACGGATGAATTTGAGGACATAATACTAAATGAAATAAGCATATCACAGAAGCACAAATATTGCATGATTCCACTTATTTCAGGTATATAAAATAGTCAAATTCAAAGCAGCAGAAAATAGAATGATAGTTGGCAGGGGCTGGAGGGAAAAGGAAATAAAGAGTTGTTGTTCAATGGTTATAAAGTATCAGGTAAACAAGATGAAAAAGGTCTAGAGATCTGTTGCACAGCATTGTGTCAATAATTAACAATACTGTACACTTAAAAATGTGTTAAGAGAGTAGATCACATGTTATGTGTTCTTACCACACACACACACACACAAACTAACATTGCAGAGTGTTTGATGTTATTTATTCCCCTCAAGCACAATTTAAAGTATCAGAGGTATTTATCATAAGCCAAAAGAAAAAAGCAATTACTGGTCAGATTTTCATCACCTTTTTATCACTGTTATTATGTATTATTGAATTATGTTACTGATGCTACATAAGTGTGCAATGCTCTCACTACACTTGGCTGCTAAATGAATCTTGTCAAGTTTAATAGTCTTGATGGGCAACATCTGGACTGGCCCACATGCATTGACTGGTTATCAATAGCATCAATTTGCACTGTGAAGCTACACAATCAGGTGACATAATAAAGTATGAGGAGTGGTACAAAACAGAAATCTGCCACTGTATCCAGTTTCTAAAACCTTTTCTGGATCGTTACTCAAGCACATGTTCAGTATTCAAATTACAGAAACAATATTTACTACCACTTACTAAGTAAACACTATGTGTTTTACATAAAATAGTTATTTTCACATTTTGCCAATATGGCAGCTGAAGACCAGAATGATTGAGAAATCGAATCGAGGCAATTAAAACTATATCTAGTACTTGAACATGAACGTCATTAGTTATTAAGGCCAATTTATCTAATTATTCTTCATAAATATAAGAGTGAGAATGATAGTTAACATTTCAATTTAATACTTGGATTTAAAACAAGATTTGTATTTAGTGCTTTGTTAAGTCTTTACAGACTAGTTGAACTGTTAAAGATCAGACATTTCAATAGAGATTATCACTTACAAGACCATTTTTATTTTCTTATTGGAAATCTTTATCTTAAATAAATGAAAATGTTTGTGTTGTTACTTCAAAATGATAATCATTTATTTAGTTAGTAATGTATCATGACCACAAATCAAATGTACTTTTAAAAAATCATCAGCTTCTTGAAACCTTAAAGGAAGTTGCAGAATAAAATTAAGAGCTACAAAAAAAATAATTCACTCTAAAGCAATGGAAAACCTTAATAATAGGATCATATAATTGACCCCTGGGTAAATTCCACTCATGGATTTAGATTACTGTCCTGTATTATTTTTTAATTATTTTACAAACGTATTTAAGAATACTAACTAAAACCATTTAATACAGCATCAATGTTCTAGATTTATGACAAGAGTGCTTTTCTATGTCTACCTTAAACAATATTATCTAAAATTAAGAATTTCAATTTCAATTTCGACTTCAATTTTAAAGTCGAAGATAAATTTTTGCTTAAACTTACCCACTATGATACTTTTTATCTTCTGTTATTGTAGTGTATCTTTTATTTTGCTTATTGTGTTCATATATTTTATATCATGTGGCATGCGTTTTATACAACGATTTGCGTACACAATAGATAGTATTTTAATTTCTAAATGACTTTTCTGAATTTAGAAAGAAAATGTCACTATCTTCTCAGTTTTAGTGTTCACTATCAACTCATGCTAGCAAGAAATTCTGTACTCAGAAAGTAAACCTTCTGTGCAAGAGTTTAACAAATATTCTAAACTAGGTAATGCAAACAGGCTGGGTTTTAACACTAGTCCACATCAATCTAAGGTAATTGTTTTAAATGCTGTAAATATTCATTTGATACCTTAACCATAGAATAAACAATTTCTTACCACTCTCATACACTTCTGAGGTTTCCAGAATACTATAAGGATTTATTTACTTCCTGTGAAGCAACAGGGGTCCTTAATCCTGTCAACAGATTACGGAGTTGTTTTCTCTTTGAGAGGAAAGAGTAGGAAGGCCCGCGGGTCACAGTGCCTGAGTTGTTTGTGAAATGCTGCCATCTATGGGAAAGCAGTGGGCATTACACACAGGGCTAAATTCAGCAAAACCACAGGGCCGGCCAAGTGCAGCACAAAGTGGTTAGTTAGTTCAGTAAATGAAGCAGTTCTTGGTCAATAAACAGGAATAAAAATTATAGCATTGGCTACAAAATATATTTTAGAAACTCCAAACTGGCTCTGCTCACTACCACAGCTACTGCTTGGGGGGTGGATGGGGAATTAGTTCTATAGCAGTTAATCGACAGCTTCTCCATTTTTTTCCCCACAAACATACACCCCCACATTTACACTTTCATCCGAAGTGTTGCAAGGTTATTAGAACAATACCACCTTCCACACACTTGCAAACAGATATGTTAATCAGGTTAATTAAAAAATTTTAATTACTGCCCAGTCTGAAAAATAATATAAAACTAAATATGCAAGCTGTTCCTGACCTTCCTATATATAATTGAGGATGATGAAACAGTGCAACATATTTCCATTCAAAACACTGCAAAGAATACTGATATGACAGTTTCTTCCGCTGCTCATTCATTTAAAGTCCATAGATTCATATCACAGAGCACATTGTACTATTTGAAAGCTCCTTGTGCACATATTGATAGCACTTGGCCAAGCACTGTCCTCAATAATGTTATTTCATGCCCACTTCAACCCTAGGGGGCCAATATTGTCATTATCATCCCTATTGCACAAAAGGGCAAGTAGAAGTTTAGAAAGTTTGAGTCACTTTGCTTAGGGTTTACCGATAAGTAAGCAATAGACTCAGGATTTGAACACAGTACCTCTAATCTGTGCAGGTATCCACTCCCCTAGGCCTTCCTTGTGGTCAAACAATGAGGGCTTAAATCTTGTTCTTCATGTTTTGTTTCCATGGTACATCTATATGGCTTTGGTCCATTTCACTTCCTTTTGTCTCCGTTTTCTCATTTTCACACACACACACACAAATAAGTATGTATTTCTATGTTCTTTTCCAACTTTGATTCATATCATTTGTCTTCCTTGTTGAACACAACACAATTAGTCACAGAATGCCATTTGGGTAGAATTCTGAAGGTTATTGAATTCAACTCTCGTTTTAAACAGGAAGGAGCTTAGCTACAAAAAAAAAAAAAAAAAAAAAAAAAAAAAAAAAAAAAAAATCAAATAGCTGAGAAGCACTGTCCCCGGAAGAACAACTTCCTAGGCACCAATACCGTTAAGGGGCTCAATTTCAGTTTGCGCTAGGCCCTTTGGCTCTCACCTAGCCACTGAGTATAGAAATAGAGAACAAAGAAGAAGCCTTGAGCACCTTCAACAGGAATAATAGTAATATGGTAGTGATTACTCATCTGACATAGACAAGGAAGGAACGAGGAATCACTAGACTGAGGAAGAATTCCTAGGGCTGAGCCTTGGAGCCCAGGAGCCTGGACCTCAAATGGGATAACAAGCTTGCCGATGGGGTAAACAAGCAGGAATTTCTCCAAACTACGGCCTTGACAGTGAGAAGAGTATTACTTTTCCACCATAATTTATACATCCTCGCATGCCCACAATATGACTTAGTATAACAGCTTTGTCATTAGCAGAACTTTGAAAATATTTGTGGAATGAATTAGACACCATTTCAGTTTTTCTAGGATTGGAAAGCTACAAAGAACATTAAAGCTAGATTATTTACATTATCATAAATTTTCTTGAATTTATTAGAGAATGGATTTCTTAAGGCAAGCAAGTCACCAAATTCCAAAGATGAATACACCTATCCAAAGAGAGACAGGGCGCGCAAACTGTCTCATCTTAGTTGAAACACGGGAGAAAAAGATGACCACCATAGAGTGGGTACAAAAGAAATAAGCAGAAATTTTAATGAATCCTTAAAGGCCAAAAGTGGGCTAGTATCTTAGTTTGGAAGATCTAAGGGCCCTAGGCATGAGGAAAGTTTGCTCTACTTGCACGATTTTTCCAGGGGCCTCTACCAGGTGCTCAGGAGAAAGATGGGAACGGGGCGAAGGCCAGAAAAATCCGCTTTCAGTAGCACAAGTGAAGCAGGTGATTAGCATCAGTGGGGGTACAAACATAACCCCTGCCCATTTCTCTGGACCTCTCCCATAAAGCAAATACCTTAAGCCCCCGAGGAAGGAGAAGAAGAAAATCCACTCAGGCTCTGGGGAGGTGGAAGGGAACTCTCAAGACACCAATGAAAGTCCATTGCTGTTTGGAAATGGTTGAACTCTGTATTGCTATGGAGGGGAGACACAGAAGGATCTTTGACCCAGGATCCTACAACGATTCCATGCAGACGCCTGACAACCACTTGGGAGGGGCAGGAAACCACCACCCAAGATTGTCAAGAATTGTGAAGGATCTGACATTTTACCTTACTTACAATCTAACGAGGTAGCTTGACACAATTTCATAAATATTAGCAGAGTGACATGAGGTTCCTAAGCCATAGACAAAAAACAGTTTAATACACCAATAGTGGTAGTCAGAATTCCACCATTTCCTTTCACCAGGTTCCTGAGCCCCGATTCCCATAGGGTAACATGATAAATGTTAGGTGATGCCTGCACAAACAGTGGGTTGCCTTACAAAACAACCAACTCCAATTTAGGATACTTTAATTTTTTATAGTGGACTGCAAGTAAACCTACCTGACTTTTGCCCCAGAAGGAGACTTTATTATAATGGACAGAAAATAAATCTGCCCTCTGCTCTAGAGAAAGACACTATCTTTTTCTTACAAGGTTGTTCACCATAAAAAAATTATTGAAAAGGTATTCCAGAAGTTAAAAAGGCCATCAGTGTCTCCGCTGTTTAAATGTGCAGAAGTACAAGAGAGTGATGGAGAACTGTCTTTTAAAAAATACCAGCCACAGATATAAGACAGCTTGCTGTCATGGGGAGAAGGGACCGGAATACTAAAAATGTCTTATCACAGAGGCCCTGAGACATAGGTTCTGCCTAAGATTGAGTCTGGACTGGGACAACAAAGAACTTTTTCAACTCCACCCTGAGCCACGTACTGAGTACTCAGCACAGCACTCCACCCCTCAGAGAGTGTCAAGTACATGGAGAAAGACTCCTCTCTGTGGTACAGGTGCATAGGCATGGCTGAAAGCTGATGACTGAAAAACACTGGGGACCACACACTCTATGCTAAGCAGCTGGAGGAATGTGAAGCTCATAGTGCATTGAAGGTAATCATACTAACAAAAAGCCCAGCCCAGATTGGCTCAACCCCACACATTGACTGCTACACTTTGCTAGGTTTAGGTACTATTTTCCTCTACTTATATATGATAGTTGGCATTCAATAAAAAATTATGAGATACACAGACAAAGAAAAAATCCAGAAAAAACAACCCATTTTCAAGAGCTGAAGCAATCAATATCATAAGAAACAAAGCTGACTCAGAATTAGTACTAACTGAAAGAAGTGTTAAAGCAATTATCACTAAATATTAAAGCCTCTAGTGGAAAAGGTGGACATGATGAATGAGCAAATGAGAAATCTCAGTAGCTAGAGATAGTAACATTGAAATGCCACACAATTTTTTAAAAAGCTATATCAGAGATAAAAAAGAAAATCCTTAGCTAGACACAGAGTAGGATGGGCACAGGCAAGGAGAGACTCAGTGACTTTGAACTGAGACCAACAGAAATTAGTCAAAGTGAAACACAAAGAGGTTTTTTATTTTCCCCTTAAGTGTAAAAAATCCCAAAATAAATAAAAGAGCATCTAAGATCTGCAGCACAGTATCAAATGGTATATACATGAAAGTGGAGTCCCACAAGTAGAAGAGAGAAATAACAGGGCAGAATAACAAAACAAAACAAACAAACAAACAAACATTTGAAAAAATAATAGTAGAGAATGTCATATATAAAAAAAGGACAAACATCTAATTATACTTCAAAGAAACACAGAAGACTTCAAATAGACTAAAATTAAATAGGCACACATCTAGACACATAATAGTAAAACTGAAATACAAAGATAAGGAGAAAACGTTGAAGGCAGCAAGAGAAAAAAGAAAAAGAGAATAAAGAACTACAGCAGACATTCCTCAGAAACAATACAAGCCAGGAAGATAAAGAGAGAGTTCACTATTAGCACACTCGCATGAAGGGTAATATTAAAGGGAATTTGTTCAAGCAGAAGGAGTATGATATCAGATGAAAACTTAACCTCACAAAGAAAGGAAGACCCTTAAAAATGGTTAAAATATAAATGTTCAACAAGCACTTTAAAGCTATATTTTCAATAATTGACAGTGGAAAATGGAAATTTTTCTAAAAACATCTGCATTATGTATACATTCATATTGAAATACCTCCATATATGAGATGACAACAATACTGAAATATTACCTCACAAGTAATAATGACAATAAAAATGATAATGATGAAAATAGTAATAATTATTTGAAGTGAAACCACAGGAAGGTAGTTATAATGGGAACTTGAAAAATAAAAACAAACACCCCCATACCTAGACATGCCATAATCAAACTGATAAAATCAAAATAAAGAGAAAATAGAGATGACAGTTGGAGATCACTATGAACTTGGCCAGCTAGTACTAACAATGGAAAAAAGAAAAGTACAAAGTATCCAAAAAAAAAATCATGTGCACTCCAAGCTTGCCCAAGCCTCTGGGAAAATTTTTCTAATAAATTAACTTCAGTTCCAAATTTCACATTCTTTTACCCAGTTAGTCCACTATTCCTAAGAGAAATATTCCCAAGCACAGGAAAGAATGCTTCCATCAGGCTGACTTCATGCTTCACATCTATCACTGAAATCGCCTCTTTTGTAGCTTACGTGGTTCCATTCTCATTCATGGAAGTTTTCTAAATCATAAATCTGTTCATGTCGTTCCAATTTCTAAAGGCTTTAGACAGCTTCCATCATCTCCAGGATCTCTTTCAGACGGCACGTGGGTACTTGGTCCGAAACATCAACGTGGTCCCAGCCTTTCTCTCCAGGCAATCCTCCAAGGCAATCTCCTGAGAGCAACCAGCTCAACACAGGCTAGCCCTGTCACATTTACACAAACTAGTTGAAGTAATTTTAGTAACTCTAAGGTCTTCCACTCTGCTGCACATTCTCAGCCCTCATGATAACATATATCTTATAAGATTTAGTAAAGATTAAGTATGATGATATCTGTGAAGCACTTAGAATAGTACTTGGTGTATAACAAATTTCAATTTCTAAATTTTGTATTATTTTATAATTGTTTACCTACTTGTGTGTGTGTGTGTGTGTGTGTGTATATATATATATAGTTTGTTTGTTTGTTTTCTTTTTCCCCTAGAACATTGTTCATTTCTACACTCTACCTGGCACAAATTGGCTCTCAAACCTATTTTTTGATCAAAAGATAAAATCTGAATAGCCATCAATAAGACATCAAGAAATACAATTTGACCCCTTATGAATTATCATTTCTTTATTTTAAAAAAGTAGTTAACATCTGAAAGTAATATACTGTAAAAATTGAAAATGTAAAAAGGTAGTCAATAGTTAATATTTTAAATGCTTATGATATAACGTAAAACTTTGATAAAAATCTATGCATACAATATTAGTTCAGTATTTAAAAATATGCATAAAAAGAAATCAACTGGAAGGAATTAAACTTAATTAATAGTGTCTTTCAACAAATTTCTGATCATGTTTACTAAAATTAAATATGAATTGTCTTCTCTTTTCCAATTCTTCTATCTTACACCTGTTACTTTAACCATAAAAAACAAATAGAACTAAATATAATTTTAAATACCATGAAAAACAATATATTATGCTTCCAGCATTTCAATCCGAGCACTTCAGAACACTTTTTCTTTATTTGCTGGCTAGGAGACCACAGCTGCCTACTTTTTTTTCCCATTTACCTCTCTGACCACTCCTTCTCATATTTCTTACTCAGTAAATCCAGTCATCACGATTACTTAATGTTGAAGTGTCTCAGAGATCAATCTTCAGTCCTCTTCTTTCTGTCTACATTTACATCCTTTCTTATGACTTTCAATATTTATGACAATAACTCCTAAATTTATATATCCAGCTGAAACTCTCCCTGACTCTAAGCTTATATATTCAAGTGTACACTCATCATTTCTACTTGAATTCCTAAAAGAGATCTTGGACTTAACATTTCTAAAATTGAAATTTTGTTCTTTTCCTACTCCACCATCAAGGTCTGCATCTTTAGCAGTCTTCCCCTTTCATTCATTTCCTCAACCAACGTGTGTGTGTGTGTGTGTGTGTGTGTGTGTGTGTGTGTGTGTACATATTTTATTTTTCTTTGTTTTAACCTAGTGCCTCAAAAACAAAATAACTTAAAAATCAGGTCATTTCTAAGGACTAACCATGTAGTTATAAGACCAAAGCTACTGAATTCTCTAATATGACTTATAATAAACATGACAATAGAATTCTAATTCACATTGTATATATGTTTCTAGGAAAGATAAAAATGCTTTTCAGAAAAAGGTATTTAAAAGACTATACTTTCAAGGAACATTTCTATAGTTTGTTACCAGAGAAGTTTCTCTGATGGTGGAGAGTTTAACCAAAGAAGTGAAGAGTTTAACGGGTCTGATGGACCCGTTTAACCAAAGAAGTGAAAGACCTATACTCAGAAAATTATAAGACACTGAAGAGAGAAATCAAAGAAGATACAAATAAATGGAAACATATACCATGTTCATGGATAGGAATAATTAATATAGTTAAAATGTCAATGCTACTTAAGTCAATATATAGATTCAATGTAATTCCTATCAAACTACCAATTACATTTTTCTCAGAAATAGAACATATAATTCTAAAATTTATATGGAACCATAAAAGACCCCAAATAGCTACAGCAATCTTGAGAAATAAGGACAAAATGGAAGGTATCATGCTACCCAACACCAAATCATACTACAAGGCTGTAGTAATCAAAACAGCATGGCACTGGCATAAAAACAGACATGTAGATTAATGGAAGACAATAAAGAGCCCAGAAATAAATCCATTCATATATGGCCATTTAATCTATGACAATGGAAACAAGAATTTGCTTCTCTGCTATCCAGAGAAATCCAAGACGCTAATTTGAAAAAAAACATATGTACCCCTATGTTTATTGCAGCACTATTTACAATAGCCAAGACTTGGAAACAATCGTAATGCCCAATTGGTAGACGACTGGATTAAAAAACTGTGGTACATTTATACAATGGAGTATTCCTCAACTGTAAGGAAGAATGAAATCTTACCATTTGCACCGATATGGATGGACATAGAGAGCATTATGCTAAGTGAAATAAGTCAGAAAGAGAAAGACAAATATCATATGATTTTACTTATATGTGGAATCTAAAGAACTGAATAAATGGGCGAAGTAAACAGAAATAGTTTCAGAGATAAAGAGGAAAAAATGATGGTTGCCTGATGGGAGGGGATGGTGAGGAGGGAGAAGGGGAAGGGATTAGAGAGCATAAATTGGTAACTACAATATTGCCATGGGGATATGAAAGACAGTTTGGGGAATATAATGAATAATGTTGTCAAGATTTTGTAGGGTGTCAGATTGGCACATGTCTTATTAGGGAGACCACTTCATGGATGGTGTAAATGCTTGACAAAAGGCACTGTACACCTGAAACTGAAGCTTAATAATATTGTATGTCAACTATAATTTAATATATATATATATATATATATATATATATATATATATATATAGTCACAGGATATGGAGTACAGCATACGTAATAGAGTCAATGGAATTGTAAAAGCTATATACGATGTCAGAGGAGCAATAGATTGGGCGAGAGGGGTTATCACTTTGTGGGAGATGAAATGTCTAACTGTTACATTGTTGCGTACACCTGAAACTAATAAAAAAAAGGTATTTAATACTTTAAATGTTCAGTACAGAGCTTTTCAGAGCCCTTCTTGGAGTGGGGCTAGAGGGTGAAAAGGGGCTTTGGAGACGCCCAGACACCTATTAGAAAGAACAGCCCCTTCTTGTACTACTCATTTTCACTCATTCATTCATCTGACAACTATTACTTGAGCACTAGAATTTATAATGGGAGACACGGATGAAACATACAATATTCTTGCCTTCATAGAGCTTATATTCTAATGAGAAAGAAAGCAAATAATCCAACAACAAAGTGAATATAAATTATAATAGGCAGTAAAAATGATATGAAAATTGCACTATTTTGATAACACTGAGGAGGAACTTTTTGAGCAGAGATCTAAATGTTCCATTAGATATTTAAACTACTTTTTTTCATAATACAACTCAAAATGCTGTTGAGTTCACCTGCATGTCTTGGTAGGTTGTAATAGCCCAACTGATTTGCCATTGGTGATGAAAATATTCAGCTATGAGCTTTCCAGACTAGATTTGCCAGTTTACAGCATGATTGTGCAGAATAATTTTCTATTTTGCTGTAGGATGGTAATTTTGCATTTAATTCAAACTCATCTGAGCTATGTTGGCTCAGATGACACTGCTGAGCTCCAGTGACCATTTCATTAGAAGATTTGGATGTAACACAGATTGTTACAGTTAGTTCAGAAGTAGCTTTTCATTTCATTTGATTTGGAAGAAATACTGGTCAACCAGGCTCAGAGCACTATGATAGCAATTTATCAGCTGAGAAAATGAAATAGACTATTTTTCAAAGCATTTTGCTTGGTAAAGTGCTTAACTCAGAACTCTGCGGTCATAATATTAGGCATGGACCTTTAGACTGGAACTTTAGAATTAAACTTGTGACCATTATGCATTCCATAGTCTATTTAAATGACAGAGAAAGATGGATTAAATACCAAAACAAGAAAAATTAGACAAAAAAGATGGAAAGTATAATTTCAAAGTCTTAAAACACATCTATAGTGTTTCCCTGAAAATGAGACCTAGACAGACAATCAGATCTAATGCGTCTTTTGGAGCAAACATTAATATAAGATCCAGTCTTATTTTACTATAAGACCTGGTCTTTAAAATGATATGATATGATATGATATGATATGATATGATATGATATGATTGATATGATATGATATGATATGATATGATATGATATGATATGACATGACATGATATGATATGATATGATACCATAATATAATATATATTACATATATTATAATATAGTATACTGGCTAGGTCTATTTTCAGGGAACATGGTATCATCTATCTATCTATCTATCTATCTATCTATCTATCTATCTGTCTATCTATTTATCTGTCATCTATCTCTCCATATTCACTAGCACACATAAACATGTATGCAACATAATATTTGTAATATGTTCATTTTTTAAGCACCTACTCTATTTATGTCATGCTGTTATAGACAATTGGGATGTATCAGTAAACAAAATAATCCTTGCTCTCGTGAAGTTAATTAACATTAGAGAAAAAAATAGATAGCAATCAACAGACATAATAAATACACTATTTAGCATATTTGGTGGTAAATGCAATATAAAAAGGAAAAGTAGAACAGGAAAGGAAGATCAGGAGTGGTGATATAAATGAGAGGGTACTTCATCAAACAGGGTGGAAAAGGTAGTGAAGGATGTCAGTGTGAGTTATGCAGTTAAAAATATTGAATATGTTGCAATTTTGTGTAATATGGATATTCATTTATATGTAAAACATAAATATATACACACATATATACACACACATATACAGAGGGTGCCAAACAATGTATACACAATTTAAGAAAGGAAAACTGTATTAAAATTGTCATACTCAATATATACCAATAACAAAAGATGAATACAGGTCATGGTTGACTTCTGCAATTACAAGAGGTGCTCAAAGTGGTTACCATCAGCATCCAGACATTTCTGATTATGGTGAACTACTGCTTGAGCAACGTTGACGAAACTGTCTACTTGTATACATTTTTTGATATATATATATATATATATATATATATATATATATATATATATATTCAACATTTCTATTGAAAAAGTCTTTTCTTATAAGCACTGGTAATCTCTTTCATATTTTTTCCTAGATAAAGTATTCCTACAGTCACTTGAAAACATTTAATATTCACTTCTCATAGATACATGGAATAAAATATACCTAAATAAACCCGTGCAAATTCTTCCCCAAACACAATTTACATTGCTTAGTTTTAAAATATAAGTTCATTTTTCTACATACAAATGAGATAGCCTCGTAATTGATGGTGTGTACCTTTGGGACTCAGATGCTACAAACCTGTCTTTAGAGACAATGGTCAACATGGCTGCCTGCAAGGCAGAAGGAATGTGTGTCACCATTTTTAAGGCCATTCTACTGGACTGTAATTTCCTTCACTGTCTTTGTCTAGGAGACAAATATAAAGGATAGAAATATAGAAAAATAGCATCAAACTGGTATATTAAGTCTTTAACATACATGACTGAAAAGTATTTATACTAAGATTACGTCAAATAAATTAATATGTTGTCTTTTATTTGAAGATTTTAATCTTGGAGTTTACTTCTCTTCACAGCATCTTTTATGTTGGGTAACTATTGCTTGTGTTGATGACATGACATACCGACACCAAATATCAATTTTAGGTAAATTCAATTAAGCTCAGAAGCAAAACTTCTGGATTAGCAGTTCTTGCATAAATTATTTTTCTTCCATTTACTTTGTTTTCTTTTTAAGATGAGCCTTTTAATATGAAGATTTTGAGCTGCCAGTTTCCCAGTCCTTATTAATATCAGCAATCTAAACTGACTCTTTAAAATGTAATGGCTGGAGATTCTTTTTGGTTACTAATATGAATTTTATGATTAAATCTATAAACAAATATTCCTACATCTTATATGGACATCCTTTTTATGAAAGAAGATAATCAGAAACACATTTAAAGTAGTATTTTAATGAAGAATTTCCCCTAAAGAATAAGAAGCTATGTTATTTTTGCTAGTTTAGAGTCCTTTACTTTCCTCCACTATTCAGAAAACTAAAGCCACTAAATAAAATATAAACAATTTAGCAAGCAAACTATTAAAGATAATGGGTTTGCTGTTATTAAATCAAAGTACAAGTAGAGACATCCATGAGCAGAGAGGTATTTTGTCTCTTTCATTAAAAGCCGTGAATAGATATCTCATTACTGTTGTAAATATTTTGATGAATATTGTTATTATAGTGATGTCCTTAATTGCATGATAAATAAAGAAGCATTCATATATGTGGTGTGTGAAAAGAGAATGAAATGTAAATTACACTTTTAGCTCAGTGATAGGTTTTTAAAAATCTCTTTGTGATGTCGGTAGATTTTTAGTTGCTTGAAATATGATTAGTGAGAGATCTTAATTTAATTTGCAATTAAGCTCAAAGTATTTATACCCCCTTTTCTGGAATGGATAAGAAAACTTGTTCTTTAATATAAAACAAAACACTGTGTACTCTCCGAGACTCACTTTGTTGTCTCACTTCAGAATCATCATGTCTCTATGTGTACCACTCTAAATTATTATGTCACAAACCTCACCCAATTATAGTCAGGCTTACACATTGAAAAGCTCATCTTATACTAGACCCCCTAAACTTATGAGAAGTCTGCCATTGCCCTGTCAACATAGAGACACTATTAAAACTCTGGCAGTGTAGTGATTTCCCTTATTGAAGTCAGCATATTTTTTGTTTTATTAACTGTAAAAACCTGACTCATCTGAGAAATGACCACCTTCAAATACACTGGATATGCCACTGAAAACTATATAAGCAAGGCATAAGTTTTATTTATGTATTTATTTTTATTTTTTAGAGCTCTTTTAAGTTAACAGCAATATTGAGCAGAAGTTAGAAATTTCCCATATCTCCCCTGCCCCACACATGCAGAGCTTCCCATCAACATTCCCCAGCAGAGTGGTACATTTGTTAAAATGAATTATTTGAACCAACATTGACACATCCTAATCACTCAGTCTATAGATTACATTATGGCTTACATTTAGTGTTTTACATTGTGTGGGTTTAGACAAACGCATAATGCATGTATTCATCATTATGATGTCATACAGATTATTTTTGCTAAAAAGTCCTCCATGCTTTACTTATTCATCCATCTCCCAAACTCCAACCCTGGGGAACCAGTGATCTTTATACTGTCTCCATAGTTTTGCTTTTTCCATAATATCATATAGTTGGAATCATACAATACGTAACCTTTTTGAATTGGCCTCTTTCACTTACTATTACATTTAAGTTTCCTCCATATCTTTTCATGGCTTGAAAGCTCATTTCTTTTTAGCATGGAGTAATATTCCATTGTCTGGAGGTACCACAGTTTGTTTATCTATTTACCTACTGAAGACTATCATGATTACTTACAAGTTTTGGCAGTTATGAATAAAGCTGCTATAAACATCTGAGTGCAGATTTTTCTGTAGAAATAAGTTTTTAATTCATTTGGACAAACACTAAGAAGCTCAATGTATGATAAGAGTATGTTTAGTTTGGGAAGAAACCATCAAACTATCTGCCAAAATGACTATCTTTTTACAATCCCACTGGTAATGAATGAGAGTTCCTGTTTCTCCACATCCTCACCAATGTTTAGTGTTGTCAATGTTCCAGATTTTAGCTGTTCTAATGGGTGTGTAATGGTCAGGAAACAACCTTAAAAGCTCTTTAAATGTCTATTATTAGATTATAACAGTATTAAAAAAATAATTATCAATTTCAAAATTAACCTTAAAATATTAAATTATTAATCTTAGAATAAATCAGAAAAATATCTGAAAAATAATGCAACCTCATAAAAACCCATTTGTCACTTAGTAATTGTACAATTATTTGGTATAATAAAAATAAATCATAATTAAAATGTAGTTAAGTTACATCTTCAATAGATAGTATTCTAGAAACCTTTTTTTTTTTTTTTTTTTAATTCCATGAGGGGAAGAAGGTGTGGGGGCAGAGCCCCAGAAAGCAGTTTCCAGGCTCTCGGCCTCACATAGACAGGTGCTGGCTCAGGTAGTAAATGGCCATCAACTGTGATTGGATGGCCATCAGCTGTGGCTAGTTGGCCAACAGCTGTAACCAGTGAGCCATTGGCCACTAATATAACTGCTGTGGGTACACTAAAAGAAAAATGGGGGCTAGCAAGAAGATGGTGGCTGAGCCTGCAAGCGGAGCAATGACGGTTGAGAATTGTACGGCTCCTGTTTCCTGTTTCTCCAACCCAGCCGCCAGCGAGAATATAGTGGTATGACTCCCCCATCTATGGCTCCATGGGTGTTCCTTTTTGGCCTCACCATATCCTGCGTTCTTGTACGGGGAGCGGGAGCAGAGACCCTGCAGGCCTCCCCGCCTGACAGAAGGGAAGTGAAATTTTCAGGAAAGAGGGAAAAAATAACAACCAACCATTCCCTACTACAGATTAAAATATGTTGTCTTGAAAGGTACCTTCCATACCCTATAGTGTATAATTTGTTTTTCTTTTTATAATTTCGAGGAATTCCCATGCTGGTAATTAAAGCGGAGATGAAAAAAGTCAGCATTTTCATGCTAAACATTAAGAATTTTTAAATATTTTGCATAGTTTACAAATATACTCTATTTTCAAACTTTTTCCAAGATGAAAGACACAATTTGCAGTAAGAAAATGATTATTTAGTTTGGCAAAACATAGAAACTTCTAGCTGAGGCACATTAAAATACTTGTACAATTGCCTCAAAGGCAGAAAAATTTTACCATTCTTTTTGCCATATCTCGCTCTCTCTACTAAAGAGAAATGACCAGTTTTCCCTGAATAAAAAAAAAAAAAAAAAGTGAGAGCAGATACATAGTTTTCATTTCCATCCAAAGATTTTATAAAACGTCTTTTTATCCTCTCTTAAAAGTTTAGTCTAATGTTGATTTTCTTTATAATTTGTTATTTAGTTTTTTTTAAGTATTACTGATGAATTAACAATTAAAAGACTAAATCTTAAATTATACTATTTTTGTAAGGAAATAATTTATGAAAAATGATGCACTCTTAACAAATGTTAAGTATCCTTTTTGATAATGGACATAGTGTCAGGTAATTTTCACATTAAATACTCTATAAGAGAAGGTAAGAAATTTCACAAGGGGATGAAAACTATATAATGAGAGTCATACAAATGCAAGAAATACAAAGTAAAATGTTAAAGATGAACAATTCATATTACAGGCTTATCAGTAGGTTTGACAGAAAAAAAGTCAGTGAACTTAAAAAAAATAGGTCAATAGAAAATATTCAAATTGATGCAAAAGAGAAAAAAGTGAACGAAAAATATAAAGATGAAAGTGAAATAAAAACATAAACATGAAATGAAATGAAAATATATTTTCCTCAAGTGCTGTGGTACAATAACAAACAGTCTAACATGCAAATAATTGAATTTCAGAATTGGAGAAGTAAAAAGGCCTGGCTGGTACTTCTGGTTTCAGTTCTAACAAGTAAAAAGCTTGGACAGCATTATCCCTGTCTCTACAAGAACAAAAGCCTGTAATAGCTGAAAATGACCAACTTTTCTTGGATCCATCAATGAAGAAAGGACACAGTGAAAATTGCCATCCCAAAATTAAAAGAGACACATGAAGCAAGATCATACAACCAAGATAAGCTTACCTGGAAGAGAATCACTGCTGGAACTACAAACAAGTGGAAATAGTTACATGGTAAGTTTTACAAATTGCTTCAGACCAAGTTTGAATTCACGTGCGAGTGAAAAAATTCTGAAGGGCCGCAGTCTTAGTGGGCTAAAACTCTTTTGTGGTTTCTGACCTCTAGAAACCCACAACATTCTCAAACTGAAAAGCCAAGAAAAATTTCCCCATACCTCTGGCAGGAGGAGGGAAAGAGTAAACTTTGTAAAACATGCCCACAGTATATTTTATAGCAAAAGACTACTCTCCAGGGAAAAATATCTTTATCTGAGCCATCTTTCTCATGGAGGAAAAGCATTTCTATAACTCAAGTTCCCTCTATCCTTCCTATCTCACCTAAGGGAGGAATAGCTGTGGGGACAGACCCCCAGAAAGCAGTTTCTGGGCTCTCAGCTTCACATAAAAAGGTGCTGGCTCAGGTAGTAAATGGCCATCAACTGTGATTGGATGGCGATGAGCTGTGGCTAGTTGGCCATCAGCTGTAACCAGTGAGCCATTGGCCGCTAGTATAATTGCCGTGGCTTTGCTAGCAGAAAATGGGGGCTAGCAAGAAGATGGTGGCTGGGCCTGCAAGTGGTGCAGTGAGGGTTGCGAACAGTGTGGCTCCTGCTTCCTGTTTCTCCAACCCAGCTGCCAGCGAGAATATAGTGGTATGACTCCCCTACCTATGGCTCCATGGGTGTTCCTTTTTGGCCTCACCATGTCCTGTGTTCTTGTGTGGGGAGCGGGAGCTGACACACCACAGGCCGCCAGACGCAACACATGGTGCAACGAGCAGGGTACGGTGCCGGCCAAAGCTCTCCGAAGGACGGTGGAGCAGTTTGTGCAGATGAACACTCAGTCTTAGGAAAACCAGGAGGAGCAGCTACTGGAGAGCTGGGCCCCATGGAGGGGTGGGAAGACGTGGACGGTTCCCCAGCCAGCACAGGCCAGAGAAAGCGAAGGTCATTGCATCCCTGTGGGCTGGGAAGTGCTTGCTAAGGCAGCTCGGATGCAGGACTTGTAGTCCCAGGAGGAAACACTTGCTGAGTCCTCCGTGGGAAATGAGGGTGAGGTCAAAGTCGTCCCTTACCCCCAGGACAGCCCTGGTGAATGACTATGGACTGTGGGGAATTGCCTTCCATCCCTAATTTAATGAATCACTTGACTGTTTGGGAACGTACCACCATGTAGAGGAACTGGCGGATGTTTGCTTTTGTGTCTTGACAGGCCGCCATTGAGAATATGTAAGCACCTTGACTGTGAGCCGCTGTTGTTCCAGCAAGGTTCCCTGAGAGGCCCAGAGAGAGTGGCGGTGCCCTGAGAGCCCTGGCTGAGTCCAGGAAGTGTGGCTGTGCCCAGAGAGAGTGGCAGTGCCCCAAGAAACCCTGGCTGTGTCCGGGGAGACTGGTGGTACCCTAAGAAGCCCAGGAAGTCTGGCTGTGCCCAGAAGGACTGGTTGTGCCCTGAGTAACCCTGGCTGTGCCCAGAGAGCCTGGCTGTGTCCAGGATATTGCATTCACCTCCAGGCTCCTCGCACAGGGCCCCTCGCGAAAGATGCTTGTCACGTAGATTGTGAGGTGAGACCCTGTAGGGGTGGAGTGTGGGGACAGAACCCCAGAAAGCAGTTTCCAGGCTCTCGGCCTCACATAGAAAGGTGCTGGCTCAGGTAGTAAATGGCCATCAGCTGTGGCTAGTTGGCCATCAGCTGTAACCAGTAAGCCATTGGCCACTAATATAACTGCCGCGGCTACACTGGGGAGTCAAGGAGAGTCGAGGGAAGTCAGAGAGTCTGTCGCTTGGCAGAAAAGCAGACAGCAGGTCGCACGTCATGTGAATCCAGCCTACAGTGAGACTATAGTGGTATGACTCCCCTACCTATGGCACTGTGGGTGTTCCTTTTTGGCCTCACCATATCCTGTGTTCTTATGTGGGGAGCGGGAGCTGAGACCCCGCAGGCTGCCCCACATGACAAATGGTGCAGCGAGCAGGGTATAGTGCTGGCCAAAACTCACCGAAGGATGGTGGCACAGTTTATGTGTACAAAATTTCAGCTTCAGGAGGCCCGTGAAGAGCGACGCTGGGAGCAGGAGGCACGGTCTGCCTGGGAGACGTGAGCCTCCAGATGGCACACGTCCCTCTTGGCCATGGAAGGCATTGTCCTCCTTTTGTTGATCTGCTTCTTCTGTAGGCTCCGAGGATTGTGGACATTATACACCGAGGCCACCACCCACTCAGACATCTGGCATGGTGAGCAGGATTCTGACCAGGTAGGAATGGAGTCTGACTCTGGGCAGGAGGATGTGTGGTCCCCAGAAAGTGTATGGTGCCCGGTGGCCACTGTTCTCAGGAGTTGGACCCCCAAGGAGGGGTGGGAGGACATGGACGGCTCTCTGGCCAGCGTGGAGAGGGCCCTGCAGGCTCTGGCTGAGCAGTTGCTGGAGGAGGAGAGAGCTACAGCCGGCTGCGTGGGCTGATGTTCCTCACGGCCTTGAGTCTCAACAAGGAAAATGCGCTTAATGAAATGGCCAGGGTGCCGGACCAGGTGTCCTGGTTGGAAGTGCTGGAAGCTCGGGTCCGCCTGTTAGAACAAGGGCCCCAAGGTGGAGACTCTGAGGCAGAGGCGGAGGAAACAAGTGGAGACAATGTAGGTCCCAACCCCCAAGCCCAGCCAATCTTAAAGCAAAGGGTAAAACGTGAGCAACCTTTGGGCCCCGGGGGCATTGCTGCAGGTAACCCAGCTGTGACTGAGTTCACGACCTACACCCCTTACACTCCCACTGAGTTGCAGGAGCTGGGAAGGCGGTACAGACAGCGCCCTGGAGAGCCAGTCTCGGCTTGGCTCTTACGTTTATGGGATGAGGGAGCAGACAACATTCTCTGCTCCCCAGGCGAGATGGAAAAGCTACCCTTCATGACAGTGCATCCGTCCCTGAGTAAAAGGTTACAGAACTGCCATAGGTTGGCCCACGACCAGGGTAATCATTCTCTAATGGAGTGTCTCACTGCTGCGGTACGCACAGTATGGGGACAGGCTGGCGAGCTGCCAGACACTGTGAGTCAATGGCAGTCATATGCACTTTTTCTAGGATGAGTTCATGGACTTAATTGTCTGACCTTTGTATAAGTGTCTAATCACTATGTTGTACACCTGAAATGAATATAATATTGTATGTCAACTGTAATGAAAAAATTATTAAAAATAAAGACAGTTTGGAAAAAATAAATAAAATCACCATAAATGAAATGAAAAATGCCTTTAATGGGCTCATCTTCAGAATGAACACTTCTCTGCAGATTAGGCATGAGTGAGGAAAGAACCAGTAAGCTTGAAGATAAGTCAACACAAACTTCACAAACTGAAATCAAAAAGAAAAAAAAAATCAGTATTTAACATACAAAAACTGTGGAAATACTTAAAAAGATATGATATGTATAATTGGAATATCAGAAAGAGAGGAAAGAGGAGAGCAGAAGAAATATTTGAAGTAATTAATGCCCAAGCATTGTCCAAAATAACTGACAGATATGTAAGTATAGATCCAGAAAAACCAGAGATCAACAAGCATTATATATACACCAAAAAATGTACACATAGGCATATCATGTCTAAATTGTAGAAAACAAAAACCAAAAAGAAAATATTGAAAGAAGACTATCTTATTTATAGAAGAACAAGTAAAAAAAAATGTTACTGTAGACTTTTTTTTTAAAGTAAATTTATTGGGGTGACAATGGTTAGTAAAATTACATAGGTTTCAAAAGTCACTGTAGACTTTTTCTCAGGAACCATGAAAGCAAGAAAAGAATGGAGTAAAATTATTAAGGCATTAAATGAAATAAAAACCCTAGAATTCTGTATCCAGCATAAGATAAGTATCCTTCAAAATGAAGAAGAAATAAAGTCTTAGATAAAATGAACAAAGAAACAAAAAACTGGAGAAATAGAAGTTTATCAGTGGGAGAACTGCCATGTAAGAAATGTTAAAAGAAGAAATTCAGAGAGAAGGAAAATAACATAGGTCAGAAACACAGAGCTACATAAATAAAGGAAAAGTGTTGGAAGATGAATAAATGAAACTAAAATAATACAATTTTTATCCTCTCTTACTATAAAAGATATCTATTTAAAATAACAACACTAAATATATATTGAGTGATTACAGCAAATGGATATTGCAGAGTCAGAGTATGGTTAAAACCTTTTCAGACCTGATCATAGGCATTCAGAGTCATTACCTGGCAGGCCTCACAGGGGAAAGCTGCCCTCCCCACACCAGAATTGGTGCACAGCCAATACATCAAGACTCTAAAGGGGGTTGTAGTAAGGACACAGATCGTTCTGGTTGTTCATGCTTTTTGCATGTTTGCTTTCCTAGCCCTGGTGCTTTCATTCTTAGGTATTTTTATCTGAAGCCTTGTACCAAGATCTTCGTCAGGCTCCTCTGTTAAGGTATCTTTATGAAGTAGTGAAAAGTTTGAAGGTAGTTTTCCCTATTCTGACTCAGTACTTTCCCCTCCTAGGCTTCCCTCATTATCCTTCCTCTAACCCCAAGATCCATGACACTGCCAGAGCCTTTTATTCAAGGCTCCCTCAACAGTGAGGTGAACCCTGCATCCGTGCTGGTCTACCTGACCTTTGACTAGTACCCTGTTCCATGGGGGAAAATGGAACAGGGGATGTTAGCATTTCCTCCAGTTTTAGCCTCTTGCTTACAACCATCTCAGTAAGTAATTAAAGTCTTAATTTACTTATTTTTAGTGTGTTGCTTTAATTGACTACTCTAACATCTGTAAGCTCAGTTCTCTCCCAGTTCAGCTGAGCTTTGATTGATATAAAATGAATGACACAAATATCATAAGAGCAAAGAGAAATGAACTGAGAAACTGTTATAAGTTTTCTATTCTACACATGAAGAAGCAGAATGTTATTTGAAGTTAAAATCGGAGTATTTAAAAACGTATATTGAACACTCTAGGGAAACCACTAAAAGTTTTCAAAGAAATATAATGATATGCTATGAGAGGAGATAAAATGGAATCATACAAAATGCTCAATTAAAACCATAGTAGGTAATAAAAATAGGGAGGAAGAAACAAAACACGTTTGCAAGAAATAAAAGAGTTACAAGTATGGTAGATATTAATTTAACTATACAAACTTTACATGTAAATGGTCCAAATATATCAATTAAAAGAGATTATCAGAAAGGATAGAAAAAGATAAACCACACATAGGACCCAACTATATGTTATGTAAAAACAAACACATTATGTGAAAACAAAACATTGCATATAGAGAGACAGGTTAAGTGGAAGGGGAATGAGAAAGGCATACCATGCTAACACTAATAAAAAGAAAGCTAAAGTGGGATATTGATTTTATACAAAATAAATTTAAGAGCAAGAAAGAGTATGAGAGAGAAATAGGTGCATTACATAATGATAAAGGAATCAAATCTACAAAAAATTAAAAATACAATAATCTTTAATGTGTATGCACCTAACAGTAAAGCATCAAAATACATCGAGCAAATGCTGATAGAACTTAAAGAAGAAATTGGCAAATCCACGGTTATAGTTGGAGGCTCCTCTTTTAGCAACTGAGAAATTAAGTAGGCAGAGAATCAGTAAGGAGAGTTGCATTGAATAACACTATTAATCAACTCAGTCTAAATTACATTTATAAAAGTATCCATATAACAACAGAATACACATACCTCTCAAACTTGCATGGGACATTCACCAAGATAAATAACACCTGAGCTATAAAACACACTCTAATAAATAAATAAATAAATAAATAAATAAATGGATAAATAAATAAATAAATAAATAAATAAATAGAAATCATACAGAGTATGTTTTCAGACCACAGAGGAATTAAAGTAAAAAACAGTAAGAGAAAGATAATTCAAAAATCCAAAATATTTGGAGATTAAGCAACATCCTTCTAAATAACACATGGATCAAATGAGGAATCTCAAGAGAAATTTTTAAATATTTGAAATATATAAAAATAAAAACACAAATTACGAAATATAAGGGATAAAACAAAAGCACTTCTTAGAGATAAATTTATTGCACTGAATGCATATATTAGAAAAGAACAAACATCTAAAATTCATAACCCAAGATTCTCCCTTAGAGAATAGGAAGAACAATTTAAGCCTAAAACACACAAAGGAAAATAATAGTAAAAGTTAGAGCAGAAATAATAAAATTAAAACAGAAAAACAATAAAGAAAATCAATGAAAATAAAAGCTTGTTCTTTAAAAAAGACCAATAAATTAAATAAAGACCGCTAGCCAGGCTAAGCAATTTAAAACACAGAAGATAAAAATTACCAAAATGAAAAATGAAATAGAGGCTGACACTACTGATCTCAAAGATATAAAAAAGATGGTAAAGAAATATGAATAACTCTATACTTCAATATTTGATAACTTAGGGAAAACAAACCAATACCTTGAAAGACCAAAACTGCTAAGACATACACAATGTAAAAGAGATTATCTGAATACAACTATACATATTAAAGAAATTAAAACAATAATTAATAAGTTTCCAAAAAAGAAAGTACCAGGCCAGAATGGTTTCACTGGAAAATTCTACCAAACATTTAAGGAAGACATAATACTTCTACAGTCTTTGAGAAGATACAAGCAGAGGGAGCACTTCCTAACTCATTTTATGAAGCTAGTAATCTCCTAATACCAAAATCAGGTAAAGATATAACAAGAAAAACTGTAAATCAATATCTCCCATGGACATAGATGAAAAAAACCTCAACAAAATATTAGCAAATGAAACGCAGTGACATATAAAAAATTATGGTACACCTTGACCAAGGATAAAGGATGATACACATTTATCCTAGAATACAAAATTAGTTTAACACTAATAATCAATTAATATAATAAATCTGTAAGAAAATAAAAGGTAAATCCATATGGTGATCATAATTGAAAAAGATTGACAGAATACAAAAGCCTTTCCTGATAAAAATATTCAATAAATTAGGAACAGATATAAACACCCTCAACCAATAAAGGACATGTATACACAATCACAGCTAACATTGCACTTAATAGTGAAAGACTAAATGTTTTTTTCTTAAGATCAGAAACTTCTATGTAATTTTACTAACAATTGTCACCCCAATAAATTAAAAAAAAAAAAAAAAAGATCAGAAATAACATGAGAATGTTTGTTGCAATAATTTCTATTTAACACTGTACTGGAGGCTCTAGCCAGGATAATTAGGCAATAAAATGAAATAAAAGAAATCCAGATTGGAAAAGAAAAAGTAAACTGATTTACAATTCTTACAAAGCCCTTCTAAAAACCTATTAGAACTAAAAAATTAGTACAACCAAGTTGTCAGATACATAATCAATATACAATATCAATTGTATTTTTATGCCCTAGCAATGAACATTGTAAAAATGAAATTAAGAAAATAATTTCATTTGCAACATCAAAAAGAATAAAACGTCTATAAATTTAACAAAAGTAGTAAAAGACTTGAACACTATAAACTACAAAATGTTGTTACAATAAATTTTAAAAGATCTAAATAAATGGAAAGACATCCCATGTTAATGAATCAGAATATGTAATAGCATTAAGATGAAAATGTCTCCAAATTGAACTACAAACTCAATGAATCCTTATTAAAACTCCAGCTGATGTTCTTTGCATAAATTAACAAGCTGAACCCAAATATCCTATGTAGCCTAATTTATCTATTTTTAGCCAAAATTATTTAGATAAAGAAAAGTTGGTGAATTCACACTTTCTGACTTCAAACTTTAGTACAAAGTTATAGTATTCAACACCACATGTTTCTGGTGAGAAGCAATAGAATGAAAAGGGTAGAAATAAACCCATACAATAGGGCACGTTGATTTTTCTCAAGGGTGCCAAGACAATACAATAGAGAAAGAATTATCTTTTCAATAAATGCTGCTTCGATAACATGAAATCCACATGCAAAAAAAAGTGAAGTTGACTAGGTACCTCACATCATGCAAAAACATTGTTCAAAATGAATCAGAGACCTAAATATAAGATATAATTCTATAAAACTCTTAGAAGTAAATGTAAATTTTTGTGCCCTTGAGTATGAAATAGTTTCTTAAATATGACACCAAAAGCACAGTGACAAAAGAAAACAAATAGATGATTTGGATGTCTTCAAAAGTAAAACTTTTGTTCTGCAACTGCCATGAAAAAGAAAGAGGGAGTGATGTAATCAACATGGTGACATAGGTTTTTCCTGACTTCAGTTCCCTTCTTAAGAAGACCTACTAACAACCAGCCATTGACAAGACTTTACTGCAAAAGCCCTGGAACCTGGAGGTGAGGCAGAAGCATCCACCTGGACTACAGAGATGGAGAAGGACCACATTAGAATGATAAAAGGATCAGCTACACTCTGACCACATTGCCCAGTCCCCCAAAGCCAGCGAAGTATGGTACTCAGAGGGCCCCTTGAGTCTATGATTTCTCCAGTGAGAAATAAATAGATTAAGATTGACATCCAACACTCCCACCCTTTCATAATGCTTCCCTGCAGGCCCAGCTGTGTCTCACCTCACAGAGGAAATCTGCAGTGTTTGACCACCAAGGATAGATAAAAACAGAGAAGGGATATCAGCAATCAGTAATCAGCTTTTGTAAGCTTCATCCTCCTCACAGCTGCATCCAAGCAGTACGCTGGATCAGTGTCTCTGCCCATCTGCAGAGCCAAGTCTGTAGCCTGTCTGGCCAGGTTGCTTTGTGGTGAGTTCTTCCTCATTTGAGTACCCAGTCTCCCATTTAATCAGAAGAGCAAAAATAAATGAAAAAGAGTGAAAAGCCAACAGGACTTATTGGATATCATCAAAAGAAACAGATACGCATCATGGTAGACCCAGAGAAGAGAAAGAGAAAAGAACAGAGACTCTATTTAAAGCAATGATAGCTGAAAACTTCCCAAACATGATGAGAGAAATGAACATTGAAATGTATGAGATTTAAAGTACCCCAAATAGGTTGAAACTGAAAAAAACTACACCAAGATACGTTATAATTAAATTTTCAAAAGCCAAAGGCAAAAAGAAAATTTTTAAAACAACTAGAGAAAAGAGACTCATCACATACAAGGGAACCCACATAAGACTACAGGCAGGTTTCTCAACAGAGACTTTGCAATGCTAGAAAGTACTGGGATGATATATGCAAAATATTGAAAGGAAAAAGGCCAAAAAAGAATACTATACCCAGCAAACTGTCTTTAAGAAATGGAAAGATAAAGACTTTTCCAAATAAACAAAAGCTGAAGGAATTCACCATTAGATCTACCTTGCAAAAAAAAAAAAAAAATTCCAAGGATGTTCTTGAAACAAAAATGAAAGGACACTAAGCAAAAACATAAACATAGCAATGTCTAAAACTCACTGGAAATAATATATAGTTTTTCAATCCATAAACACAGAATATCTTTTTCATTATTTGTGTCTCCTTCAATTTTTTAAAATCATTATCTAACAGTTTTCTTTTAAATGTACAGCTCTTTCACTGCCTTGATTAAGTTTATCCTTAGGTATTTTATATTTTTAGGATGCTATTAAAAATTAAACTTTTAAAATTTTCTCTTTCTAGTATAATGTTAATGTATACAAACACAATTGATTTTTATATATAGACTTTGTATCCTGAAAATGTACTGAATTTGTTTGTTAATCCTAACAGTTATTTGGTGGTGTCTTTAGAACCTTATGTACATAAGATCATGTCATATGCAAACAGAGTTAATGTTACTTTTCCCTTTCCAACTTGGTTGCCTTTCATTGATTTTTCTTGCCTGAAGCTCTGGCTAGGAATTTCAGTATTGTGTTGAATAAGAATGATGAGAATGGGCACGCTTTTTTTGTTCTTGATCTTAGAGGAAAAGCTTTCAACCTTTCACCATTAAATTTGATGTTAGCTGTGGGCTTGTCATGTATGGCCTTTATCATATTAAGGCTTGTTCTTATATACCCCATTTGTTAAGAGACTTCATCATAAATAGATGTTGTATTTTGTCAAATGCTTTTTCTGCCTCATCATTTTGTGGTATTTATATTTCATTCTATTAATGTAATGTATTATATTCATTGATTTGCATATGTTGAGATAACAATTGATGGTGAAGTTGTGGAGAAAAGAGAACCTTTATATACTGTTGGCGGGAAAGTAAATTTACGATTACCATTGTGTAAAAGAGTATGGAAAACAAAAAAAATAAAAATCGATCTACCATATGATCCAGCAATTTTACTTCTGGGTAAATATTCTAAGAAAATGAAATAAATATATCTAAGAGACATCTACAACCGTATGTTCAATACAGCACTATTTATAAATAGCTAAGACACAGAAACAATCTTTGTGTTAATTGGTGGTTAAATTAATAAAGAAAATGCAAAACTTATATATATTACTATATATTATACATAATATATAATACATATAAATAAAGTATTATACATAATTTATTATATATATATATATATATATATATATATATATATATATATATATATGCCGGGGTGCCAAAAAAAGTATACACATTTTAAGACAAGAAAATTGTATTAAAATTACACTGATGGTAACCACTCTGAGCACATCTTGTAATTGCAGAAGTCAAACATGACTTGTATTCATCTTTTGTTATCATATTTATTATTACAATTTTAATAGTTTTTTCCTTTCTTAAAATGCATGTACATTGTTTTGGTACCCTCTGCGTGTGTGTATATATTATATACACACATATATATTATATATGTAATATTATATATATTTTACATATATATGTTATATATCTTATATATTATATATTATGTATATATACATATATACATATATATGTATATAAAATTCAGCCATTCAAAAAGAAGAAAATTCTGTTATTTGCAACAACATGGATGGACCTTTAGAGCATTATTTTCAGTGGAATACATCAGAGAGAAAGACAAATACTGTATCATGTCACATATATATGGAATCTAAAAAAATACAGACTCATATAAACAGTATAGTTGGTGATTCCAAAGTGTTAGGGTGAAAGGGTAAGATTAAATAGGTGCAGCTGGTAAAAAGATACAAACCTCTAGTTATAAGATGAATAATTTCTGGGCCTGGGCTGTATAGCATGGTGACTATATTTAGCAACATTGTATCACGCATTTGAAAGTTGCTAAGAGAGTAGATTTTTTAAAAAATGACATTGTAACTGTGCAAAGTGATGGATGTGTTAACTAACAATTTGCAATATATACATATAAAAAATCACTACATTCTACTCCTTAATCTTACACAATGTTATATGTTAATTATGTCTCAATAAAGATGGGAAAAAATAATAAGAGGAAAGTGAAAAGACAACCCACAGATTATGAGAAAATAGTTGCAAGTCATGTATATCTGGTAAGGGATTTGTATCTAGAATCTATAAAGAACACTTACAATTCAATAACAAAAAGACAAACATCTCAATTAAAAACCTGCAATATATTTGAATAGATATTTCTCTAAATAGTGTAGACAAATGGTCCATATGCTCATGAAAAGATGTTCAAAATCATATGCCATCAGGGAAATGCAAATCAAAACCAAAACGAGATATCACTTCACACTCATTGCAATGACTACAATAAAAGCAGGAATAAAATGATAAGTGTTGGTGAAGATATGGAGAAATTGAAACTCTTACACGTTGCTGTTGGAAGTGTACAATGGCACTGCTGCTTCAGAAAACAATTTTTCAGTTCCTCAAAATGTTAAACATAAAATTATTATATGATACAGCAATTCAGTCCCAAGTATATACCCAAGAGATGAAAACATACATCCACACAAGAACCTGTACAAAAATGTTCATAGCATTATTAGCCAAAGAGGGATACAACTCAAATGCCTAACAACTGGTAAATGAATAAGTATAATACGGTATATCATTATAATGGAATATTATTCCATAATAAGAGAAATGAAGTATTGATTTATAATGCAACACAGATGAACCTCTAAAACACTGACAATACAAAAGAAGCCACAAAGGATCACATATTGCATTATTTCACTTAAATAATATGTCCATAATTGACAAGTCCAAAATGGAAGAAAGTAGGGCTTGTCCCAAGCTAGGGTGTGTGTGTTTAGGGAGACTATGGAGTGACTAATAATTTATAGAGTTCTTTTGAAAGGAATGACAATATTCTAAAATTAGACATAATCTTGTGAACTTGTAAAAGTTACAGAATATGTTACACTTTAAATAGGTGAATTGTATGGTATATGAATTATATTTCAATAAAGCTGTTAAAAAATGGCCATTGAGCTCAGAAAAAGATTCTTGACATTGCCAATCATCAGAGAGCCACATATACAATTTAAAAGAACAATGGAGAAACAATACAAACTTACTAGCTAAAAATAAAAAAGGCTGTTGGAGAGAATGTCGAGCAATTGGATCTCCTGTATGTTTTTACAGGAATGGAAAATGATATAGCCACCTTGTAAAACAGTGTGGCAGTGCCTTTTAAAGTTAAGTATGATTTTCCCATATGACCCAGAAATTCTTTTCCTGAGTATTTATCCAAGAGAAAAGAAAGCATATGTCCAAATCAAATCATGAGTATGAATAGTCAAAGCATTTTTACTCATAACAGCTAAAAATTGGAAACTATCCAAATTGTCATCAACTGGTGAATGAATAAACAAATTGCAGTATATTCATAACATGAATTACTATTTTGAAACAAAAAGGAACACAATATTAATACATGTGAAAACAAGGTTGAATTGCACAAATCTGATGTTAAGTGAAAGAAGTCAAACATTAAAGACTTCATACCATATACTAATTACATTGATATGAAATTCTGGAAAATACAAAACTGTATATAGAGAAGGAAGATAAGTCCTCACCTAGGACCAAGAGTGGAGAAAAGGGACCAGGTACAGAGGGTCAGGGGAAAACTTTGTAGGGTGAGGGAACTGTTCTATATTCTGATTGTGGAGGTATTTAAGTGACTGTACAATTAACAAAATTTATCAACATGTATACCTATTACTGATTATTTTTAATATATGTAAATAATACATTAATAAACAAAAAAGTGAATACATGAAATATAAAATATAAGACCCTTCACATAAACATCTCTTCGGTTCATTGAGTTTGCCTTTTATATGAAATAATAGAACATGATCTGATTTATGAGAGATATCTTTCTGTCACTTATAATGCTCAAAGTACCACATCCTCTCTTAACATGTAGACATCTAATGTCAAAAGAGAAAATAAGCTGTATCAATAACTTCTATTTGTCATACTTCCTTAACTAATGTTCTCAAATTAAGAAGTGCCAGATCAAAATGTTTATAGTTTTAAATAGCAGTAGCCAATATAATGGATGCATTAGCAAGATAATTTAACAGACTTTGTAAGGAATACAAACATTAAACAATAGAGCTCTCGTCCAAATGATCTGACAATGTAATACTGGCAAACAAATATGTGTACAGCTACTTATATATTGTAGTATATAATAGTATATGCTAATACAATCAAGATATGAACTAGTTTACAACTGCATGGAAGAATTGGCAAAGTTTGAATTTCATTGGGTCTAAAAGTTTTGGAGGTATTTTACTTGTTAGACGAGGAAGAGCATTCCAGATAGAGGAAATGTTGTGAGAAAATCCCAAATGTTTATTTCACAGTATCAGTCTAGGTGATGATGTTTTGCTTGGTGTGGGTGAAGCAGAGTAGGAGAAAATTAATAACTACAGGAAGATGATTTTACACCCGAAAATAAACAGAGTCGATAATTATGGAAACAACTTTAGAATGTTTTCTATAGGCAACAAAACTATGAAGCTTTTGAAGAAACATAGGCCTGCTGAACATAATCAAATCTAAAAAAGGATTAGAGAAAACAATTGGGAGATCAGAATAAGGAGAGTTACCAAGGAAATGGCAGTTTGACTAGTAATTAAAGAGCTATTTCTGAGGTGGAACCAACAGGTATTGAATGATAATTAGATATAAGGGTACAAACAAGAAGGAAGTTAACACAGTTATTCCTAATGTAGGTGAGAATGAATGGTAATACAATTGTATAAAATAGAAGAAAAAAAGAGAAGAATCCATATTGACTTCAATTGTCACTATATTCAATTTGAGATGTTTGGAAGCATAGTAGGAATTTAAATACTTTATTAGATCTCAAAGTCTGAGTCAAGGATGGAAATATGTATGCATAAACCATGTGCATGTCAGTGGTAGTGGTGCAGGAAAGAATTCAAGGGTGAGCCAGGAAAAAAAGTGAAAGTAGATTATTGAATACAGATCTCCATAGGCACAGCAGAGTTTGCCTCCAAGTTGATTTGAGGTGTGGCAGCAATTTTTATTTGGTGGGTATTTTACATGGAAATGAAGGGGAGGAATATTCTATTAGTTCCAGGAAATGAGTGGACTTTTCCAAGAATCAAGGACACACCCCTTTTTAGTCCTTCTATGGTCCTCTCCAGAGATGTCATGGGGCTGGTGGGTGTGTCATTTAACATGGAGATGTATTACACTGACCATGTGGCTGTGGTTATTCAGAGGTGAATCTTGTGGCCATCTTGGTTTTGGCTGGTTTGGGCTGGATTCCTTGTCTCATCTTCACATACTGGTCCTTTGTCTTTAGCTGGCAATTAGTGGTTGTTTTGGAGGCCCCTGCCCCTGCCCTATCCTGCCATATCTCAGTAGTTGAATTGATGTCAATGGATTTCATAATTGTCATTCACCAAATGAGAAGTAAATAATAAAAATTATGGCTCTTAGAGGTAGATTTGAACAAAGAATGAACCAGAGAGAATCTCAATTGTAAATAATGTTAAGGAAGCAAGGGGAAAGTTTTGTGAAAGAAGTCCTGCTTAATAGTCTGTGCTACAGAAAGCAAAGTAAAAAATGAATGGAAAAAAGATAATTAATTTATCAATTAGGACATTTCTGGTCTGATTAAAAAGATAAAGCATATACATATAAAAATTAAATAGCAAGGTAAGAAATGAATTTCTTAATTACATCTCATATAATCCTATAGAGTTGTAGCTCCTAGCTTTAGACCCAGTTCTGACCTCAGCAAGTTCCTATTAAAATAACAACATAGTGCCTACTTTGTAAAGAGTGGTAATTTTAGACATTATCTTATTTAGTAACAACACTAAGATTAATAATACCATGAACTTAAAATTGACACACAGTACTTTTAGTTACTTTCCCAATTGATTAGACATTCACGGTGATTAAAGATCTCTGATTAAAGATTTTCCTTAAGTAAAAATTAGACATTTATAATAACTTATAAATCCTAAAGATTTCTCTGTGTACACTTTCAAAATCATATTTTTTTTCCTTTATATGTGAAGAATTATAAGAACTACCTCAAATTTTATTAAAGGATTTAGTCTAATCTATATTCAAGTAGGTCCACATTATGTGCTTGTCAACAAAGGTATTTCCTAGAGAAGAAAAAGGATGAGAAAAACACACTCTAGAGAGATCATTTATAAAGGAACGGTCCCATAAATTCCAATGTGCCCTCTCTGTCATTTGGCAGTCTGATATAACTCTTTCCAGGGCAATGATATTTATTCTGTTGAATCTGTACATGAGCCCATAATGTTTGATTCCCCTTTTCCCTGTAATTAGTTATACTGCATATTGATTAAATTTAAAAACTCTCATATATGTATTCTATATTAAATTGGCAAAAGCATATGTGCACTATGATACCATTTCATTTATATGCATACTATTACTCTTTGAATAATGAGGTTTTGAATGATTATATTTTCATTGTTAATTTTTGGTACTTTCTTTAAAAATCATAAACTATTGTTATAAATAATATAATAAATTGTATTAAATTTTGAATATTTAAATATTGACTATAATAAACAAGTTTTTTTATTAGAAAGATTTAAAAACTATTTGATGAATATTATATTTATTTGAAGCTATATACATCAGTTTATAGAAAGAAGAAAACACTGAAGAAATAAATATACTACTTAACATACAATAAGAGTAAGTTTCAAAATGGCCAATTGAGTATGACATCTGTCTCCCCTTGCTCTCACAGATAAGGAAGGAGAGAAAGGAGGGGAGGAGGTAGGAAGAAAAACAGGAAAAAAAATAAACTTGACAATAACAGTTCAAGGAATAAAAACTGTACAAATAAATAATAGAAAAATCAATCAGAATTGTGGCTGTGAACATAAAAGAAATTGCAGCAAATTTCTAGGAGATGAAAAGAGTACAAATGAAATAGATGAAGGCACAGCATAGAGAGGGCTGCATCAACAGATAACAGGGGAAGAATCTTGTGAAGCTCCAGTAATAAAAATCAAAAGAAAGAACAAATGAACAGACATAGAAAGTAAGAATGGAAACAGATAATTAAAAGTCTGTTTAAGAAAAAATGACCTCCTATCCTATAACAACCCCCGTCTACTCACCTACCCTGTTGTACAGAATATAAGATCAGAATTCCTTCTCAGGCAAAAAAATTAGAAGACTCTTCTCTAAAGCTGTTAAACAAAGGAAATAGAACTGTAGCAGCTAGTGTGGGTGGTAGACATATTTACCACTTGTTCCCCATCTGCTCACGAAATAAAAGCCAACCACTGGCCAAACACTGCACACAATTACAGAAATCTCACTGTTATTTTATTGCCTGAATTTGAAAAATGAATGGAAAATCAAGGAAGATATCCTATAGCAAGAAAGAGAATGACAAAATAAATAGAAAAACTAACTAAAAATTAAACAAGCTAATTTAAGGAAAAAATTTTGAAGTTTTAAATACACTAGTTAGTATGATCAAAGAGAGTCAAGAAAACATTTTATTCATAAATAAAAAAAAGGATGCTATGAAAGAAGAAACAATAAGAATAAGAACTTTTTGAAAACAAACTAATAAAGATCAAAATAAAAAATGAATTAAAGGATTATAAAATAATATTAAGAAAATCCCCAGAATATAGTACATAAGATGACTAAAAAAAATTTGATAGAAAAGATGAGCCATAGAAAAACCAAGGGAGGAAAGGCCAGCATCTAAATATTAAGTCCAGAAATAGTGAAAGAAAAAATGAAAAAGAAAATTATAATAGAAATTATAACAAAAAAACCCCAAAACAAAAAAACCTCAGACAATAGTAAGCAGAATTCATCCAAAATGACTGGAAATTTTTCATATCTAGGTATGCTAAGCTGAGACGCTACTGAATGAACCCCCCTGCATAAAATAACTATAAAACCTGGATAAAAAGGATCCACCTAAAGGAACTAGGTGGTGAACAGAAGCATGTACATTATAGCAAAGAATCCATGTTTCCTAGGAGGAAGGTGATAGAGCTGTACAAATAATTCCCATCTTTGAGGAGCTAAGTTTAGTCCTTTGGGCAAGCAGTAGTAGCAGGGAATACATAAGGGAAATCACAAAATTGTCCTGGCTGAAGAACCAGAAAAATAAAACCTGGATACTATGCGTATTGAAGAGGATGGGGGAAATCCCAGAATGGAAAGACTTGGAGCCAGAACCCCCAAATTCTGTCTAGTCACAATGCTGATGGAAGGAATAGAATCACAGCAGCTCAAAGACACCAAAAATTGAACTCTGATTTTTGTTGCTATACTGGAGGTCGCTATCCTGAATACTTACTATAAGCATGCAGATTGGCAGATTGTGGTAGAGTAGAAACTTGTTTGCAGGAGAGCTGATGAGGAACATAGTTTCCCTATCTGCAATTTTACCTCCAGGCTAATTGTAGTCCACAGGACACAGTACAGGCAGGAGCACACAGATATGCTCCAGCTTACCTGGTCTGGTGAACAAGTAAAGAAAACCCAGGAAATATTGACTGCTGAAGAAAGTAGAAAATACTGATTGGGAAAGAGCCAGAGGAAGGCTCCCTAATGTACTCAATCTCAGACATTAAAAACTCCTTGCTAAAACAAAAGAGAAAAAAAATCATAGAAAAATAACAGAATCCGGTATCCTCTTAACGTAGCATTCATAATTTGTACAAAACAATCCAAGATTACCCATGTGAAGAAGTAAAAAGAAAAGAAAAGAAAAAGAACACATTCTCAAGAGATAAGAAAATCAACTAAGTCCAACTTAAGATATACCAGTGTTGCAACAAAAATTTTAAAGCAGCTATTATAAACTGAGTTTTTAATAGCTTTAATAGCTTTTAATAGCTTTAACAGCTTTAATATTGAGTATGAGTTGTTGTTGTTTTTTTTTTTTTTTTTGTGATGTAAAGTAAAACATATTTTCAATGCATGAGAATCTCAGTAACAAGATGCCTTAGAAGAGAAGTAAAAATAATAATAAAGAACCAATGGAAATTCTAGTAGTAACAAAGAAAATTTTTGAAATAAAAATTTTATTGGATTAATTTAGTTAACTGGATATGACAAAGAAAACAGTACATAAACTTTAAGGTAGAAAAATAAAAATTATCTAAGATAAAAAAAGAAAAAAGAAAACTAAATAAACAGCATCTCATAGACCTATTAGATATTATCAGCTAGACAAATATATGTATAATGAGAGACCTGGGAAAGAAGAGAATGAGTGGCATAAAAAAAAAAGAAAGAAAGAAAGAAATACTTAAAGGCGGAGTAGGTGAAAATATATGAAATTTGCAGATACAAGATGCTAAACAAAGAATGAGCCAAAAGAACAGAAAAAAAAAAAGCCAACACAGAGACACATTAAAATTGTTAAAAGTCAAAGATAAACACCAAATTAAAAAAGAAAGAAACGAGTAATAATCTAATTAAAAGTTTACTTGTGTTGAGTATGAGTTTTTTCATTACGGTGACGAAAGCATCCTTATCCTGTGGGTATCTGCCCTGAACAATATATACTTTTAAAGTTTAGAAGTTACATTCAAATTGGTTTTCAAAAACAAGATTAAGTACTATCATGATAGATAAATCACCCCCTTTTTTTCTATCCTAGCAGGTTAAATGTTCTTACATTGCCTATTTAATTTGTTTTCAAATTTTTATCTTTTTAAGTATCAATCAATTCTCCTTTGTGTGTTAAAATCAATTAATTTTTATTGAGACATACTTGACATATACTATTGCATTAGTTGCAGGTATATGACATAATAGTTTAATATATGTATATATCATGAAATGATCAATACAATAAGTCTAGTTAATAACCATCACAGCACATAGTTATAACTCTTTTTTCTTGTGATGAGACTTTTCATATTTACTCTTGTAGCAATTTTCAAATATACAATAGTGTACGAGGTCTGATAACTAAGTTCATGGACTTGTACCGATGTTGCTAACCTTTTTTGATATCAGAGGGATTATTCATTATGAATTTGTACCAACTGGACAAACAATTAATGCAGTTTACTATTTGAAGTGCTGAAAAGGCTGCGTGAAAAAGATGACCTGAACTTTTCGCCAACAATTCATGACTCTTGCATCACAACAATACACTGGTTCACAGGGCACTGTCTGTGAGGGACTTTTTAGCCAGTAAACAAATAACTGTATTGGAACACGTTCCCTACTCACCTGATCTGACCCCCAATGACTTCTTTCTTTACCTGAAGATAAAGGAAATATTGAAAGGAAGACATTTTGATGACATTCAGGCATCAAGGGTAATAACCACGACAACTCTGATGGCCATTCCAGAAAAAGAGTTCCAAAATTGCCTTGAAGGGTGGACTAGGCACTGGCATTGGTGCATAGCTTTCCAAGGGGAGTGCTTCAAAGGTGACCATAGTGATATTCAGCAATGAGGTATTTAGAACTTTTTTCTAGGATAAGTTTGCGAACTTAGTTGTCCGACCTTGTATTAACTATAGTCCTCATGCTGTAAATGGCATTCCCAAGACTTCCTTTATCCTGGAAGTTTGTACCTTTGACCACCTTCACCCATTTTACCCTGACTTCTTACGAGGACTGCTCCTTAAAATAAAACACAAAGTCCAGGAAAGCATGAAGCAAAGCTCAAGGAGTTGACAAGCAAAATAAAAAGCTGTTAATTCAGATTTCTATATTCACTGAAAATATTCAAGAATGAAGGTGAAATAAAGAGATTTTTATCTAAAAGAAACTAAGAGAATTCACAGTTACTACAATGAACTTACAGAAAAGATATGCTAAAAGTTGCTCTTCTGCCTGAAGGAGTATTACACTAGATGTCAACTTTGATCCTCAAGGGGAAAAAATGAATATTTTCAGAAATGGTAAATATTTGGGTAAATGCAAAAAAGGCTATCTTTAATTCAGAGAGGGTGTTTTCTCCTTAATTTTATTGTAAACTATTAACTTTAAAACTAAAATATGTTGTGTTATATAATATAAAACCCACAGTGTCTTGTGTAGTTTATAAGTAAATGTATCACAGATAACAACTAAAGCAAAAAGAATGGTGGGGAAGATTGTTAAATTTTATACTTTATGTTAATATTAATGGCATGTAGACTGTACAAAAGATGTTGATTTTAATACCTAGAGAAACCATGCATGAAGAATAGATATAAGCTAACAAGAAAATGAAACAGAAGAAAATTTCAAATATTTTCCAATAATCTTTTAAAAGTGGCAGAAAAAAAGGGGACAGAAAAATACAAAATAAATATGAGGGAACAAGTAAAATATAAAAATGTTTAACTCAAACCAATTATATTAATAGTTACACTAAAAGTTAATAAACTAAACACTTCTATTAAAAAGTACAGAATGTTAGAAAGGATTAAAATAAAAAAGACCAGATTAAATGCCAGAAAGTACATTCTAAATTTGAAGTAACTCATTAAAGGCAAAGGGATGGAAAAGGAGAAACCATCCAAATTTCCCATTCCTATAAAACGAATATTATTTTTCTACACCCAGCTACCTATCTATGCATCCATCCAAACTTCCTTCTGAGATGTCTAGATAATAGTGTTTATACAAATGTTAACATTTCTGAGTGTTGTAATTGCTTCTGAGTGTTGTAATTGCTTCTAGAATGTAGGTTTATGTTTTTTGTCCTTTTTTACATTGTTTAAAGTTTTGCAAAAACTGTGTATCATTCTTATGAAAATGTGAAGATAATATTGTCAAAAACAAATTTATCTTAAAAATAAAATGTTAATAAACAAGTTATTAGGAAGTTATTTAAATTATTTGCAGAATAACACATCATTGATAGAGACGATCCAAGATGGCAGAGTAGATAAATGCTGTTCTTGACTCTTCACAAGCACACATTAAAACTACAATTAAATTATAGAACAATCAACCTGGAGAACCATCTGAAGTCTATCTGAACAGTTTTATAATTAAGGCTATAAAGAAGAAGCCATGTCAGTACTGTTAGAAAGTGCAAAGAGACGGAATGGGCTGGACCCACACTTGTGTGTGGCAGTTGACAATCAGGAAGGATATCTCATCCGCAGAGGTACCCCCAAGAGAAGCAAAGGACCCCAACCCCACACTGGGCTTCACATCTGAGTACTAGTGCTAGGAAGAGGAGTTCCAACAATATCTGGCTGTGAAAAAACAGTGGGCATTCAAACCATCCAGGTGGGAAAGAAGGCTGCAAGAAACCCAGACATCCTTTTAAAGGGCCCACAAACAACCTCATTCACTCACAGGCACTCCCCCTGGGCTCTGGAGGATGGACAGTGACTCAAAAGGCATCAGAGACACACAGGGAGAGACTGAGTTGTGTGGCTTAGGGCAATCACTGGAGAGAAAGTCATTTTCCCTGTGTAGAACCCTCTGCCCATGCAGATGGCAGGCAGGCACCACCTTTCCTGTGTTGAGCCCTCCCCAACATGGCCAAATCTGAATCTGCATTGGCCTGGTGAACTCTGTTCACCCCTCTCACTCCACTCTGGTGACCCTCTGGAACCCTGTCCCGCCCAATTCAGCAATGCCTGAGGCAATTGCTCAGGAGAAGCTAGCCCCACCCACATTGCACTCTGTCTTAGACAACTCTAGGTGGTCCTCAGGCCCCAGGTGGGTGGTTACTGGCTTTTGTGTGCTCTGAGATTTTTGCTGAGTAGCTCCAGGCTCAGCACTGGTAACGAAATAGAATCTACATTAACCAGGTAAACACTTGTCCCACCATGATGACTCCCTGAGATCCTGCCTCGCCCAACTCCCATATTGCACAAAGTTCTGTCAGTGGCTGAGTGTTGAGGGAGCCAGCAGTCAGCAGCAGGCCTTGGAATGTCCTGGGCTCTTTGTGGAGCTATCCCAAGACCAGTACTGGTGGCAGCCATCCTTGGTTGAAAGTGTGGCCTCTACCATGTGCCTCCAGGTCCAGTACAGGCAGCAACCAACCACGGATCACTTGTAGCTCCGTGGTAGTCCCTGGGCAGTCACAGGCAGTGACTGACCTGGCTGTGCACCAGAGCGCCACTCCAGGGGCCCCAGAACAAAAATACCTAGAGGTCAGCTTCAGACCACAGCAGAGCGTCACCCAATTAGCCCCACAAGTGGCACACCCAACAGGTAGTTTCAACAGGCACCAGAGCCCACAGGGGTGAATTCCGCTCAAAGCAGTAAGTCCCCCACACAGCAGCCCATAAACTGTGGATATGGCCAAACCCCACAGCCAGTCAGTCTGAGGGATTAGTCCAACCTACTGACATGCCAACAGTAATCAAGGTTCAAATATAACAGGTGGGCTCACAGGATCCACACAACAGACACTCCTGGAGTACCTGGTGCAGGTGACACCTGAAATGAAGATAACATGTGTTAATTACATTTTAATAAATATCGTAAAAAAAAAAATTGATTTACCATATGTTTAAAAAATACTTATTTTTTCATGACTACAAATAAACAATTATTGCACAAAAATTATTTTTAATAGAGAAAATTTCCCACTTTCAGTGTTTTCCCTCTACTGTGCTTTGTTGTGCAGGTAAGAGAAAGAGTTGTTATTATTGTATGGCCCACATTATTGATCCTTTTTTGATAATGATGCACTTCTAATCTCTGAAAAAAATTAACTCAATAATTGGTGTGCTGGTTTTCCTGTTTTCTTGTCAACTCAAGATATTTTACACATCAAAATACTAAAAAAAAATATTTATTATTGATATATTTGCATTTCTACATTTGCTGGTAAGAATGCACCTATTCTAATCTTTGTATTTTCCTTTGTGGCAATTTCAGTTAATATAATATAATTTGACAAATTTTGTCTTTGATATTGCATTCAAAAATAAGTTTAATATATGTTATACATTATTTATAATATAATATATATTTATATATTATATGTTATATATGTACATATTTATACATACAAACACACGTACATACACATGAGGTTGCCAAAAAAATGTATACAAGTGGACACTTTCGTCAACGTTGCTCGGGCAGTAGCTCACCGTAATCAGAAGTGTCTAGACGCTGATGGTAACCCCCTTGAGCCCCTTTGCAACTGCGGAAGTCAAACGTGAGTTGTATTCTTTTGTTATAGGTATACATTGAGTATTACAATTTTAATAGTTTTTCCCTTTCTTAAAATGTGTATACATATTTTTGGCACTCTGTGTGTGTGTGTGTGTGTGTGTGTGTGTGTGTGTGTGTGTTTGTATATTATGTTAACCTTTGTCCTATTAATGTCTTTTCCAATGCAAAGATTATTAATTTTTAAGTAGTTAAAACTATCATTATTTTCTCAGCAATGTCTTTCTTAAATTATTTAATTTTTCCATTACAGTTGAAGTTCAATATTATATCAGTTTCAGGTGGGTAGCATAGTGGTGGACGTTTATATAATTTAGCAGTAATCCCCTGATTAGTCTAGTACACCCCTGGAAGTATACATAGTTGTTGCAACATTACTGACTTTATTCTCTATACTGTGCTTTACATCCCCACGACTATTTTGTAACTACCAATTTTATTTTGTAATCCCTTTAGCCTTTTTGCCCATCTCCCCAATCTCCCTTCCCTCTGGCAAAGATCAATTTGTTCTGTGTATGTCTGTTTCTATTTTGTTTGTTCATTTATTTTGTTCTTTGAATTTCACATGTAAGTGAGATCATATAGTATTTGTCTTTATCTGTCTGACTTAGCATAACGCCCTCTGGGTCCATTCATGTTGTCACAGATGGTAAGATTTTATTCTTACTTATGGCCAAGTAATATTCCATTGTATGTATGTACCACTTCTTCTTTATCCAGTCGTATGTCTATTCATGGGAACATGGGTTGATTCCATATTTTGGCTATTGCAAATAGTGCTGCAATGAACATAGGGGTGCATGTGTCTTTTCAAATTAGTATTTTGGATTTATTTGGCTTCATACCCAGAAGTGGAATTGCTGGGTCGATAGGTAGTTCTATTTTTAATTATTTGAGGAATCTCTAAAATGCTTTCCATAGTGGCTGCACCAATTTGCAATCCCACCAACAGTGTAGGTTGGTTCTCTTTTCTCCTCATTCTCACCTACACTTTTGTTGATTTATTGATGACAGCCATCCTGACAGATGTGACATGATACCTCACTGTGGTTTTAATTCGCATTTCTCTGGTGAGTAGTGACATTGAGCATCTTTTTATATGTCCATTGGCCATCTGTATACCCCCTTTACAGAAATGTCTACTTGGGTCCTCTGCACATTTTTTCATTAGATGTTTGGGATTTTTTGGTGTTGAGTTGTATGAGTTTTTTTAAAATAAGTTTTGGATATTAAGCTCTTATCAAATGTATCATTGGCAACTATCTTCTCCCATCCAGTAGGCTGTCTTTTCGTTTAGTTGATGGTTTTCTTTACTGTGCAAAAACTTCTTTGTTTGATGCAGTCCCACTTGTTTATTTTTGTTGTTGTTTCCTTGCCCAAGTAAATATGTCAGAAAAAAATATCACTAAGAGCAATGTCAGAGTTTAGTGCCTAGGTTTTCTTCTAGGAGTTTTATGGTTTCAGGTGTTACATTTAAGGTTTTAATCTATTTTGAGATTATTCTTGCATATGGTGAAAGAAGGTGGTCCAGTTTTATTATTTTTTCATGTACTGTCCAGTTTTCCCAACACTGCTTATTGAATAGACCATCTTTACCCCACTCTATGTTCTTACCTTCTGTGTCACAGATTAAATCACAATATACGTGTGGGTTTATTTTTAGGCTATCTTTTCTGTTCCTTTGATTAACGTGTCTGTTGTTATGCCAGTACCATGATGTTTTGATTGCTATAGCCTTGTAATATAGTTTGATCTCAGGTAGCATGATACCTCTAATTTTGTTCTTTCTCAAGATTACTGTGGCTATTTGGGGTCTTTTGTGGTTCCACATAAATTTTTAAGATTGTTCTACTTCTGTGAAAAATTCCATTGATATTTTGATAAGGATTACAATGACTATATAGATTGCTTTTGGTAGTATGGACATTTTAACTATGACAATTCTTTCTATCCATAAGCATGGTATATGCTTCCATTTATTTATATCTTCTTCAATTTCTTTCTTCAGTGTCTTATAGTTTTCTGAGTACAGGTCTTTTATGTACTTTGTTAAATTCATCCCTAGTTTATTTGTTGATGCAATGTTAAATGGGATCGTTTTCTTAATTTTTATTTCTGACAGTCCGTTATTGGTGTATAATAAAGGCAACTGATTTCTGAATATTAATTTTGTATCCTACCACTTTATTGAATTCATTTATCAGTTCTAATAGTTTTTGGTGGAATTTTTGGGGTTCTCTCTATATAGTATCATGTCATCTGCAAATAATTACAGTTTTACTTCTTCCTTTCCAATTTGGATGCCTTTTTTTTTTTCCTTGTCTGACTGCTAGGACTTCCAATACTATGCTGAACAAAGTGGTAAAAGTAGGCATCCGTGTCTTGTTTCTGAACTTAAGGAGAATGCTTTTAGCTTTTCCCCATTGACTATGAGGTTAGCTGGGGTTATTATATATGGCCTTTATTATGTTCAGATATGTTCTCTCTATTCCCACTTTGCTAGAGTTTTTATCATAAATTGATGCTGGATTTTTAAAAATGCTTTCTCTGCATCTATTGATATGATCATATGATTTTTATCTTCATTTTGTTTATGGGATGTATAACATTAATTGATTTTCAGATATTGAACCAACTTTGCATCCCAGGAATAAATCCCACTTGATCATGGTGTATGATGTTTTTAAATGTATTTTTGTATATGGTTTGCTAATATTTTGTTGAAGGTTTTCATCTATGTTCATCTTACATTTTGGCCTATAATTTCCTGTTTTTTGTAATGTTTTTGTCTGGTTTTGGAATCACCATAGTGGTCCCTTTGAAAAATGAGCTTGGGAGATTTCCCTTCTCTTAAATTTTTTGGAATAGTTTGAGAAGGATGAGTATTAATTTTTCACTGAATGTTTGGCAAAATTCACCTGTGAAGCCATCTGGTATAGTACTTATGTTTGTTCAGAGTTTTTTGATTAATGATTTTATTTCATTGTTATTAATTAGTCAGTTCAGATTTTCTGTTTCTTCTTGGCTCAGTTTTGGGATATTGAATGTTTCTAAAAATTTACTTCTTCCAGATTGTCAATTTGTTGGCACATAATTGTTTGTAATATTTTCTCATAATCCTTTGCATTCCTACACTGTTAGTTTTCACTTTTTTTTTTTTTCATTTCTGATTTTATTTATTTGGGTTCTCTCTCTTTTCTTCTTAATGAGTCTGATTAAAGGTTTTTTATCTATCTTTCTGAAGAAGCAGCTCTTGGATTCATTGATCTTTTGTATTTTTTTTAGACTCCATTTTATTTATTTCCTCTCTGATTTTTATTATTTCCTTCCTTCTACTTACTTTGGGCTTTGTTTGCTATTCTTTTTCTATTTCCTTTAAGTATAAGGTTAGATTATCTATTTGAAACTTTTCTTGTTTCTTGAGGTAAGCCTCTATTGCTATGACTTTCCCTCTGAAGACTGCTTTCATTATGTCCCACAGATTTTGGGTTGTTGTTTCATTTTCATTCGTCTTAAGGCATCTTTTGATTTCTTCCTTGATCTCTTTGTTGACCCATTCATTATTTAGTAGCGTATTATTTATCCTCCATGTGTTTGTGTGTTTTTCAGTTTGTTTCTTGTAATTGATTTCTAGTTTATTAGAATTGTGGTCAGAGAAGGCCCTTGATACAATTCTAATCTTCTTAAATTCACTGAGACTTGTTTTGTGTCCTGACATGTGGTCTATCTTGTAAAATGTTCCAGGTGCACTTGAAAATAATATATATTTTGTTTCTTTGGGGTGAAATGCTCCAAAAGTATCAATTAAATCCATCTGGCATCTGTGTCATATAAGGTCATTGTCTCCTTAATGATTTTCTGTCTAAAAGATAGCTGCCCATTGGTGTTAATGGAGTGTTAAAGGTCTTTACAATTGTATTAATATCAATCTCTCCTTTTATGCTGGCCAATATTTGCTTTATATATTTAGGTGCTCCTACGTTGGTTGCATAAATGTTTACAAAAGTTATATCCTCTCGTTGTATTTATCCCTTTATCCTTATGTAATGTCCCATTTTGTCTTTTATTATAGCCCTTTTTTGAAGTCTAATTTGTCCAATATAAGTATTGGTACCCCCACCCTTTTTTTAAAATTTCCATTCACATGATCTATCTTTTTCTGTCCCTTTATTTTTAGTCTCTGTTTGTGTCTTTCACTCTGAAGTGGGTCTCTTTTTGACAGCATATGTATGGGTCTTGTCAGACCCCCATCTTTTGATTGGATCCATTTACATTTAAGGTAATTGTTCATAGATATGTAGTTATTAACAGTTTATTATTCATATTTTTTATTTTTTTATATTAAAGAAATTTCATTAAGATTCCTTGTAATATTGGTTTGGTGGTGATGAACTCCTTTAGCTTTTTCTTATCTGGGAAGCTCTTTATCTGCCCTTCGATTCTGAATGATAGATTTGCTGGGTAGAGTAATCTCCATTGTAGGTCCTTGTTTTCCATTACTTTAAGTATTTTTTGCCAATCCCTTCTGGCCTACAAAGTTTCTGTTGAGAATTAGCTACAGTCTTTGCACGCTCCCTTGTAGGTAACTAACTGCTCTTCTCTTGCTGCATTTAAGATTCTATCTTTATCTTTAATCTTTCCATTTTAATTATGATGTCTCTTGTTCTAGGCCTCTGGATTCATCTTGTTTGGGACTGAGCTTTTTGGGCTTGTATGTTGATTTCCTTCACCACGTTGGGGAAATTTTTTCATCATTATTTCTTCAAATATGTTTTCAATCCCTTGCTTTCTCTCTTCTCTTTCTGGTACCCACATGATGCAAATATGAATATGCTTGATGTCTCAGGGCCCCTTAAACTATCTTCATTATTTAGGATTCTTTTTTGCTATTCTTATTGGGTGTTTTCTCCTACTTTATCTTCTAAATCACTGATTTGATCCTCTGCTTCATCTAATCTACTATTGATGCCCTCTAATGCATTCTTCATTTCAGTTATTGTATTTTTCATTCCTGACTGGTTCTTTTTAAATTTTTTCTATCACCATTTTTCAGTTCTCTATCTCTTGGTTAAAGTCCCTGATATCACTGAGCATTTTTATAACCAGTGTTTTAAACTCTGCATCTGGTAGATTGCTTGTCTCTAATTTGTTTGGTTCTTGTTCTGGAGCTTTGCTCTGGTTTTTTTTTGTGTTTTTTTTTTTTTATTTAGACGTGTTTTTTTCTCCCCATCTTGTCTTCTTCCCGGTGTTTGTTTCTGTGTGTTAAGTAGGACTGTTATGCCTCCTGGTCTTAGAAGAGTGGCCTTGTATAGTAGGTGTCCTGTGGTGCTTGGTGGCGTAGTCTCCCTTGTCACCTGAGCCAGGTGCTCCAGGTGTCTTTTGTGTGGATTGTATGTGTCCTCCTGTTGTAGTTGAGCCTTGGTTGTTGTTTGCACATCAGTGGGATGGGTTGTCCCTCAGGCTGATTTTTTCTGAGGACTGGTCATGACTATAGTGGAGGAGCTATTGTTTAGGGGCTGACCTTACTGAACAGGATTTGCTGTAGTCATGTTCTTGTGCCTGCTCAGTCTGCCCTTTAGGTACTGCATCTTTGGTAGCAGCCAAGTGATGCTCTAGCTTTGTCCAAAGCCAGCCACCAGGTGTGCTGGCTCCAAGGCCTCCTAAGAAGAGCCCCACCACAAGCCAAGTTCAGCTGAAGCCTGTGCCCTGTCCAGGGCCACATGGAATGAGCCACAAAGCAATCTACAGATGGCTGTCACCCACATTGGGCTTGGATGTACCTCGAGAGGCAAAGCCACAAACAAGGCCAGCTGTCATTAGTGACAGACTTAGAGCTGCTCAGCAAGAGGTGCAGAACACATGGAAGCCAAATGCTTCTTGTTGGGGTTTTGTTAACCTTTGAGAGATTTCAGGAAATTCTGTTGCATGAGCCAAGACAGGCTGTTTGTACAGAATAGCCACTGGAAGTGGTCTGAATGAATATTCTAGTCAGGTGGGGTTGGATCTCAGGGAATCACCAGGGCAGGTGGACAAACCATGTTAGCAAAGTTGATGGAGACTCAGATATGGTGGCCAGCTGTGTCTACATATTGGGAGTGGGGAAGGCTCAATAAAGAAGCCATGGCTTCTGCCAGCACTTTTTTCTGGGAGAAAGCTCCTTCTCCAGCCCTCCACCCAGGCCTGACAACTCAATTCCTCCCTGCACATCACTGGTGCCATTATAGCTGCTGCCCCAACTCTGGAGCTCAGAGGGAGTGAGTCTGTCAGTGAGTAAGTCCATGTGCAGGCCCTTTAAGAGGAATGCCTGAGACTCTAGCCACCCTTCATCTCACCCAGCCACAATCTCTGCTTGATTTCACAACCAGAATTTATGGGGATATCTCTCTCTGGCACTGGAAACTTGGGCTAGGGAGCCGGGTGTGGGATTGGGATCCCTCACTCCTCCAGGAGTAGCTCTGCAGGTGTGATATTCCTCCTGATTTTTGACAGTCACATACGGGTGTGGGATTAGACAATTCCTCGTCTCTGCCCCTCCTACCAGTTGTGAGTTGATTTCATTGGTATGTCCTCAGTTGTAGGACTTCAGTTCAACCAGACTTCAGGCGATTCTCAGTGATGGTTGTTGTAGGACTTCAGTTCAACCAGACTTCAGGAGATTCTCCGTGATGATTGTTCTGTAGTTTAGTTGTAATTGTGATGTGGTCATAAGAGACGGCAAGCACAGCGCTTACCTACTCTGCCATCTTGATTGGAAATGTATAGTAAGTCAATTTAGAAATCATCTAGTACTGCAGAAGAACATTTGTTTATAAGACGGTTATGAGAAAGATAACACTCCTCTCATTCCTCCAACCTACACAGAAACACCTTTTGTTTGTTTGTTTTTTTCATTTTTTCTTTCTTAGTCAGTAGAAATACAGCATGGGAAAGAAAGAGCTCAAAGGAAGAGCATCGATATTCTAATTGATAACTCTAGAAAGTCATCTAGTATCATGCCTTCATTAGGTCTCAGAGCCAAATCTCATTAAATATATTACCTCTTGTTGAGAATGTAGAAACCTGTTTGCCTTGAAACTTGAGAACAAGTAATAACTCTAAAATGTGCCTGATTCTGAGGTGAGATAGTTGAAGGATGATTTTGAAAGATGCATTCTAAGCAATTTAGTAATTAACCATTTACTTGTAAATTTTATTTTTATAAAAAAGCTATGTCTTATTTTTAATGTCAAGTATTATTTGTATTAATCTATTTTGCATTTGAATTTCTTTTAAAATTATTAAATTTATGACTATTTTTAATGTACAAATATATTTGTTTCTATTTTAGGTTACCTCTAAAAAACTAGATATTTATTTTTAGGCTTATAGACTAAACGTAACCAGTCAAACTCTGGTTTTACCCTCTGAATGGTTTCAGAGAGGTTACCAAAGAGGAAAGGGTCACTGTATATCAAAAAAGTGGTTGAAGACATACACATGAAACAGGAAACCCAATATTATTATGATAGTTCGTAGTCATTCCATAGTCTGGAATGTTTTATTATATAAATAGTTCATTTTATATATATCTTGTAGTAAATAATCATCTTTTTATGTGTCATTTTGAAAGATCCTAATATGTCACAGCTAAACAAAGTTTAGGACAAGTATATACAAAATACTTTCAGGATTAATACGTATATGTATATCAACAAATGTGGTTGAAAGAATACATACATCATTAAGAAGGCTACTCTCAAGAATTGTTATGCAGAAATTCCACTCCTGGTTATATATCTAAAGATTATAAAAACAGGTTATTGAGGAGATATATGCAATCCATGTTTAGTGTGCATTATTCACGATAGTCAAGATATGGAAACAACCTAATCTGTCAACAGATACATGGATGAAGATATGATATATAATATTCCATTGTGTATTACTATATATATATACATATATATGTATGTATATGTGTGTGTGTGTATATATATATCTATATCTATCTATCTATTTATCTATCTATCTATCTATCTATCTATATATATATATATATATATATATTCAGCCATGAGAAAAAAGAAATCCTTTCATTTGCTACAACATAGATGAATCTTGTGGGAATTATGCTAAGTGAGATAAGTTAGACAGTGAAAGACTAACACTGTACGATATCACTTATTTGTGAAATCTACAAAAACTTAACTCAAAAACAGAGTAGAATGTTGGTTACCAAGAGTGGGGAAATTGGGAGATGTTGTTTAAAGGTACAAACTTGCTACTAGTAGATAAATAAATCCTGGAGATCTAATGCACAATATAATGTTTATAGACAAAATTATTGTATTATAAACTTCAAAGTTGCTAAGAGACCAGATCTTAATTGTTCCCACCACAACAAAATAAATAATAATGTAATGTGATAGAGTATTAGCTAATGCTAGTATGTAATCATATTGCACTATATAAGTGTATTAAATCAACATGTTGTACACCTTAAACTTATACAATATTATATGACAATTATGTCCAAATATCTATATCTATATCTGTATCTATATCTACATATATATAATATATGTATATATTTTAAAGCTATAGATAACTTATTAAACCATACTAAATTGAAGAGTTGAAAAAAATTATGCTCAGGACAAAACTCAATATATTTCAGTGACCTTTTAAGATAGCTATTAGGAAAAAGTGTTTAAAAACTTAAAAACAACATTTAAAAACTAAAGATACTATTTATAAATTACATTTATAAATTTTTTTGTATATCAATCATTTGCTTATGAAGAAAGTACTGTCAAACTTTCTTATGCAATAGATCTATATATGAACTACAGTATATTAGATTGTTTCCCCCAACTACTTATTTTTTCTGTGTAATTAAAGTATACATTCTTATTCACTGATGTACGATTTGCCAATTCATTTTGTTATATGAACATATGACCCCATCTCTTTGAGAATAACATGTATTGTACTTGACTCAGTATGATATGAAGTACTAGAGTTGTTTGCTGACTAGACAACACACTTTCAAATGGAGACAAGTGTTTCATTTTCTTATTTCAAACAGTTTGGTGGACAGACCGAAGGAGCAATCTCATGATTCTACCTCCTGTTATCCATTCCTTTGTGTCATCCCACCTTCCCCTTGAATGAGGACCTATGACATATTTATAAAATCAGCATACAGCAAAGGTGACAGGCGGTCACTCCTATCATTGCCTTATATGATTTCACCTTGCTAGCAGTCTGGCTCTAGAGACTTTCTCTCTTGCTGGCTTTGAAGAAGTCAGTGCCCATGTTAGGAGTCCCATGTAGCAAGAAGCCACGGCCTACTAGTCATTGTTGAGGGCAGCTTCCAGCTTCCAATAAGCAAGACGCTAGGGCCTTCAGACTTGTAGTCACAAGGAAGTGAATTCTGTCAATAACTTGAGTAAGGTTGAAAGCAGACCCTTCCCCAGTCAAGCTTTCAGATAAGAACTCAGCCTTGGCCAGCACTTTGAAGCCTTGCAGAAGAGCACACCCCCCACCCCAAACCATGTCTAGACTGCTGAGGTAATAAATGTGTCTGTTGTTTTAAGCTTTCAAGTGTGTAATAACTTGTTATAGCAATAGAAAAATCATACAACAGTCAAACCTGAAATAGATAAGAAGATATGTATATGTATATATATGTATATGTATATGTATATGTATATGTATATGTATATGTATATGTATATGTGTATATGTATATGTATGTGTATATATGTATATGTATATATGTATATGTATATATATATGTATATATATGTATATATGTATATATACACACACACACACACACACACACACATATATATATATATATATATACATATATACACACATATGGGTTTTTGTTCAAGTACAAAATATAGTGCAATGAACAGGATTTTTCAAAAATTCTGTGCTACATATTTCTCTCTATATATGTCTATATGTATGTATCTGGGTTATTTATCTATCCAGAAACAGATATAGATGATATAAATAGATAGATGATAGATAGATAGGTAGATAGATAGATAGATAGATAGATAGATAGATAGATAGATAGATGAGAGAGAGAGAGAGAGAGAGAGAGAGAGAGAGAGAGAGAGATAGATGAGAGAGAGAGAGGGATAAAGAGAGATTAAAGTTGTCATCATCCGTCTTTAAAATAAGTGGTTTCCACTTAGCGTCCTAGAATTTTTCAGAATTCACTTGGAAGCAACCGGGTAGTGTGAGGTGGGGGACTGCAAATGATAAGGAGATGGGTAAGGCTCTTTCTTTCTCCTTATACTATTTTTACTGATAGAGTTACATCAAAAGAAAAATATGAATTTAAAAGAGCTTTATTATTTAATATTGGTGATAAAAAATAGTTGATAATTATAATTTTTCAAATTATAAATTTTACAAATTATAAATGATATTTCAGTAAGTTCCATTTAGAGATTTAGCAGCTCATGCATAAAACTTATATTTTAAAACTTGAAATAGTCACAAAGATTTTATAAAGAACATGTACTTATAAGTGAAAGCTATTAAGACTAATCTTAAATTTTGTCTTATAATTAATATGAACATGAGAAACACACTCACTAATTATAGAGTAAGATCTGGTTATTTGGTCAACATCTTAGTATTTTCACTGTTTAATCGTTGTTTACTGAAAACATAATTATATGCCAGGAAAGTGTCTTTGAAAGTCATTGCTAGGGCATCTTAAGAACATACCACATTAAATACACTTGATTTTCCATGAGTTGATATTTCTGCACTTTAAAATATTGTAAACAATAGTCTTTGATGATTTTAATCACAGAAAATCAGAGATATTTGAAGGACCATTGCTGCAGAGAAAGGCCAGATATGCGTGAGTCATTAGTTCAGCCTCTAAAATAGATCAAAGAGGCATCCCAAAACGAACTGCTATTTACTGCTCTGAAGGCATTCATGGTATTCAGCTCACCACAATGTAAACTTTTCTCCAGCTGTGTGAAATGAACATTATAGTTACAAACAATCATTGAGTGCTAGAAAGGAAGGAAATACACAGTGAAATTTAACTGGTACTGTGGGGACAGATCCCCAGAGAGCAGTTTTCAGGCTCTCGGCCTCACATAGAACGGTGCTGGCTCAGCTAGTAAATGGCCATCAACTGTGATTGAATGACCATCAGCTGTGGCTAGTTGGCCGTCAGCTGTAACCAGTGAGCCATTGGCCACTAATATAACTACTGTGGCTATGCTAGCAGAAAATGGGGGCTAGCAAGAAGATGGTGCCTGAGCCTGCAAGAGGTGCAGTGAGGGTTGAGAATTGTGTGGCTCCTGTTTCGTCTCTCCAACCCAGCCGCCAGCGAGAGTATAGTGATATGACTCCCTTACCTATGGCTCTGTGGGTGTTCCTTTTTGGCCTCACCATATCCTGTGTTCTTATGTGGGGAGCGGGAGCAGAGACCCTGCAGGCCGCCCCGCACAACAGGTACTTACAACTATCTTTTAAAAAATAGTTCTTAAGAGTGAAGGAGAATTTCATAAACCAATCATTTTTAAAACAAATTTATTTGTGCTCAGCCTAGTCCATTAGTCTTCAAACACCAGTGAGGTAATAAAAATACTTCCATTTATTATATTTTCTTAATGCCACTGATTGTTGTAGGTTGAGTTTATATCTATCAATCTAGACAAACTCATACTGAGTCTATATTTATTATTGATTTTTTTGTATTCTTTATATATTTTTGTATTCCTGTCTGTCAAAAAATAACAATTTAAATTTGTTTTATTTACAATAATTATACTTTTATTTATTTTATTCTTCTTTGGTTTCGCCAGCTAGGATCTCCAGTAAGATGATAAATGACAGGAGGGATATGTATCGTGCTTGTCTTTAATATAGATATTTCTCACATTCTGCCATTAAATACACTGATACCTATTGATATTTAGTAAATAAACTTTATTCAGATTATGAAAGTTCTCTCTTCAAATCATTTTATTAATAGGGTATTTTTTTATGAACAGGTTTTTATAATATATGGATTGTTTGTTTTCCGCATCTTTTGCAACTATTACTATTGATTTGATGTCTATTTAACCATTACTGTGGTTGTAAGATGACTATTTAAGCTTTCCTGGTATAATTTCTGTTGTTACATTTTATTTGAAATCACCTGTAGAATTTCCACTGAGCTCATAAAATGAGAAATGTAAATTTATTCATTAATATATATTCTCAAATAGTCTGTATTAGGGGTTGTCCATGGCTTGAAAATTTTGTACAATTTACAATGTAAAATCGCCTAGTTGTTTTTAGGGGCTTGCAGACAGTGTATTTTTTTATAGTTATTTTCATTCCTTAAATGTATACTTGGGTACTCAGATTTTTTTTCTTCTTTTATTATTTTGGGAAGTTTCATTTTTCTAGAAAATTATCATTTCACGTTTGCTTTTAAATACATTGTCATATAGTTTTCACAGAATTGTATACGTGTTTTATCACTCTCTAATGTAATTATAGTTAATTCTATTTTCACTTGGCTATATTTCATTTATATTTTTCTTGATCAGCATTCCCAATATGTCTATTTCAAGTTCTTTCAAAGATTTATCTTTTGCCTTGTTTATTTTATGTTTCCAATTTAATATTATTGTACTTTAATCTACTTCCAACTTACTTGAATTTACTATTTTTGCTCTTTTTATAGTTTCTTGATATATATATATAATATATATATATATATATTATATATATTATATATTATGTATATATATAATATATACAAAAGCATATATATACATATACATATACATATATATATATATATATATATATATATATATATATATATGCCAGCATAAAAATTTTCAGTCTTTCTTTTTATTTTAATTAAATGTGTTGAGGATACAAATTCCCATACAAGTGCTTTTTTGGTTGTCTCTCACACATTTTGAGTTGCATAATTTTGTTGTCAGTCTTTAATATTTCATAATTTCTGCATGATTTATTCTTAACTGTATAAATTATTTAAAATGGTGTTTTTCAGTTTTCAGGCATAATGTTACATTTCAACTCTCTTTTTAAAGTTGGTTTCTTGTTTAATTTTATTGTGACCAGAAATGTGATCTACAAAATATAAATCTGATTGAGACTTCCATGGCCATTTACATGACAATTTTTGTGAATGACTCCATGTGTTGTTGAAAAGAATGAGTTTCTTCTGGATATAAGAGTCTATGTAGATCTGTTAGATCTTTTATTATGGAATTGAACTCTTAAAGTATATCTACTCATTTAAGTTTAGTTAACTTTTTGAAAGACAAGTACTAAAATTTCTCATTTTGTTTATGACTTTTTCAAATTCTTCCTGAATTAGGTGAATTTTTATTCTACAGCTGCGTACCACTTAATGACAGAGATACATACATAGTATAACCCATTGCTCCTAGGCTACAAGTCTGTACAGTGTGTTACAGTATAAAACAACAGGAGATTAAATGAAGCCAAGAGAAAATAATGCAATCAAGAGACATAATAAAGTAGGAGATGTATGAGGCTGTTGGCATAACACAGCGTACTGTTTTGCAGCAATTTTTTTATAAGTAGAAAGAGTACATTCTAAAATAACAATAAAAAGTATATTATTATAAAGTATATCATTATAAAGTATATTATTAAAAAGTATGTATAATAAAGGTATACATAAATCAGCAACATAGTTGTTTACTATCAGTATCAAGTATTGTGTACTGTGCATAATTTTATGTGTTATACTTTTATACAACTGGCAGCAGTAGGTTTCTTTACACCAGCATCACCACGGACACATGAACAATATCTTGTGCTATGACATTATGATGGCTATGATGCCACTAAGTGATAAGAATTATAATCTTATGGAACCACTGTCATATATGGGATCCATTGTTGACTGAAACATCTTTATGTGCCAAACAGCTGCATATATCATTAAAGCTTTTTAGTTTGATTCATGTTAATTCCCATATGGATGTAATTTGGGGTTGCATTTTTCCTTGTATGAGAAAAATGTTTTTATTGATTTCTGTATTGTTTTCCTGAAGTTATTGTAACAAATTACCACACATTTGGTGGCTTAAAACAATTTATTCTCTCACAGTCCTGGAAACCTGACATCCAAAATTAGCATCACTGGGTCAAAATCAAGGTGTTGGCAGGACCAGACTCCATTCTGAGGCTCTAAGAGAGGATATGTTCTTTGCAGCTTCTGGTGGCTGCCATCATTCTTTGGTTTGTGTCTGTAACACTCTAATCTCTGCTACTGTGATCACATGACCTTATCCTTTCTCTAAGTGTGAAATACCCTCTACATCTCTTTTAAAGACATTCATAATGGTATTTAATGCTCACGGAAATCTAGGATAATCTCCTTATCTCAAAATCATTAACTATACACACCTACAAAATCTGTTTACCACATAGAATAATATTCACAGGTTCCAGAGATTTTGGAGGACATTTTCAGCCTACCACAGTTTCTTTTCATTTTTTTAAAATTCTAATTTTGTCACTTTACTATTGCTGTACCAACTTTCCTTTGATGGGTATTTTGATGACACAGCTTTCTCATGCTTTTATTTGAGTTTTGTCGTTTATTTTAGATATAGCTCTTAAAAGAGTATTTTCACTCCCATTAATGTGTCTCTATATTTTAATTGCTGTGTTTTATCTATATACATTTATTGTGATTACTACTATTTTATGTTTTTGAGTAATTTCGATTTATTTTTGCTTCTTCTCTCCCAACCCCTCTCCTCCCACTCCTCCCCATCCTCACCCTCTCTGGCCTGATCGAAGTTTCTTTGTCCAATTTTGTTTTTCCTGTACTAATTTGAAACTTATATATTGAGTATCAACTTTTCCAGGGTTATTTGTTAATTTTTAAACTTTTATCTTTTAACACCTAGAGTTGGTTAATATCTACATCATTCCCAGAAACAGAACAGAAAAAAAATATCAATGTGCTTTTACTGCTCTCTTCTCTTTATATTGTGCTTTTCTTTAATATAGATAGTTTCAGATTCTGCCATTAAGTACAATGATACCTATTGATGTTTAGTAAATATACTTTATTCAGATTATGAAGGTCTCTCTTAAAATTACTTCAAGTCAAAAATTCTAGTTCTAGTTTCTTATATATTTTGAATATTAGCCCCTTATCAGAGGCATTGTTTGCAAATATCTTCTCCCATTTGGTTGGTTGCCTCTTTGTTTTGTCAATGGTTTCTTTTGCTGTACAGAAGCTTTTTAGATTGATATAGTCCCATTCATTTATTTTAGCTTTTACTTCCCTTACCTTTGAAATCAAATTCATAAAATCTTCTTTGAACCCAATGCCCATAAGTTTAGTACCTATGTTTTCTTCTATGCAGTTTATTGTTTCAGGTATTATGTTTAGGTCTTTGATCCATTTTGAGTTAATTTTGGTACATGGTGACAGATAGCAGCCTAGTTTCATTCTTCTGCATGTGGCTTTCCAATTCTCCTAGCACCATTTATTGAAGAGGCTTACTCAACAACAACAACAACAAAAAAACAATCCAATTAAAAAATGGGCAGAGGACCTGAATAGACATTTCTCCAAAGAGGACTTACAGATAACCAATAGGCATATGAAAAGATGCTCAACACCAATAGTCATCAGAGAAATATAAGTAAAAACCACAGTAGCATATCACCTCATACCTGTTAGAATGGCTATCATCAAGACAAATAAGAACAAGTGCTGGAGAGGCTGTGGAGAAAAAGGAACCCTCATCCACTACTGGTGGGAAGGCATCCACTACTGGTGCACCGACTAGGGAAGGCCATATGGAGGTTCCTCAAAACATTAAAAATAGAATTAATATATGACCCAGCAATCCCTCTCCTGGGTATATACCCCCCAAAAATCTGAAAACATGTATCCATAAAGATATATGTGCTCCGATGTTCATTGCCGCTTTATTTACAGTGACCAAGATATGGAAACAACCAAAGTGTCCTTCGATAGATGATTAGATAAAGAAGATGTGCTATATATACACCACGAAATGCTACTCAGCCATAAGAAAAGATGAAATAATGCCAATTGCGACAACATGGATGGATATTGAGGTTGTTATACCAAGTGAAATAAGTCAGACAGAAAACGTCAAGAACCATATGACTTCACTGATATGTGGGATATAAAACTGAAGATAACAAAGGAACAAGACAAACAAATAAGCAAAAACTCATAGACACAGACAAGAGTTTAGTATTACCAGAGGGTAAAGAGGCAGGGAGATTGTAGAAGAAGGTAAATGGGGTCAATACATGGTGATGGTAGGAGAACTGAACACACAATGTGATATATTCACCATCACATCTTATATCTTCTTATATTTTCCTGGATTTATTTTATACTCCCTGAAAATATGTAAACCGTCAAAAATCTGTGATGGTTAAGTTTCTAGTTTCCCAAAAGTGTGAAAAAACCTTCATTTTACCTGTACATTTAAATAATATTTGTTTTGAATAAAAATTCTATACTTTCTCCTTAGTTGAATATGCTTTCTGAGTACTATATAACTGATTTGGTAGTATTTTATTAGACTATTTACTTCTATAATCATTCTTGAACATTAACTTTTTTTAATTTTGCAATATGTGTCAAGCTTAGGTAACAAGAATTATGAGTTAGGTAGCATTCAGTTTCTTATAATGCCCTAGAATATTAAGTAAAACATAGTTTATTATTCTGACGAGATTATGGATAAAATGATTTGTGATACTTTAATCCTTTGTTTTCATCTGTTGAGATCAACTTTTTGTGTCAATTTTATTGTCATATTTACTAAGTTTTTATTCTACTGAGATTTTAAATTTAATAACCATAATAATTACTATCACATTTTTGAGAAAAAAGTCTATATTATATGTCTAGAATGCTTTATTTTCTTTTTCTTATAATTTTGAAGTATAATGTGCATATGAACAAGAACACGAAGCTTAAATGCATGGCTCAATGAGCTATCAAAAGTGTACTTAAGCATGAAGTTGCCACCAGATCACAGAATGGAATACTACCTGCACTTTACAAGGCCCCTATATGCCCCTGGTAGTCACTATTCTTTCCCTACTCTGCATAAATTGTCACTAGGTTGACTTTAATTATAACAGATTAGTTTGCCTGTTTTAGTTCATAAGCGTGCCCTCTGATGCAGTAATTTCATTTATAGTTGTATACCTAATAGAAAGATTCAAACTTTCAAAAAAAAAGACGTATAACCAAATGCTTCTGTTCCTTATTTTGAACTTGTTTATTGACTTCTTTCTCGTTACATTTTTGAGTCTACTTTTACAATTAATTTCAAAGTATTTTTCTTACATATATTAGCTCTACTTATTTGTTTTCTATTTTATCAATTAGCATTTTTTATATTTGTTATGTTTATTTGGTCAAATCTGGCTTTATAGTTCTTTTTCTAACTTTTTCATTACATTAAAAAAATAATGCACTAATTTTTTCTCTAAATGTAGTTTTGGTCTCATTTCATTTTCATTCATAGATAGCAATTTTATATTTCTTATTTACATATAGTGATTATAATTTTGATGAATTACTGTCAGGTATTATAGAACTCATAAATTTTCTTCATTAAGAATTTACAGAGATTTTATTTATCCCTTAGTATATTGTCTTTAAAAATGGGTATTTTCTATTAGATAAAATATCATGATTTACTCAACAAATATTATATTGCCTACAGCAAGATATTATATTAATTACTAAATAAGATAGAGAGAGAGAGAGAGAGAGAGAGAGAGAGAGATAAATGGTAGATAGATTTAGATGCACATATATAAATATTTAAATTTATATATAATCCATTATGATATCCAAAACATTTTCTTATTATTTTATTGTCTACTTGATTTCTTAAAGGTTCAAGTAGATATGTGACAGTCTCCTATGGCTTCTTCTATTTTTTAATGTTCTTTGCTTTATACTATTTAAATTTGTGATTTTTCCCTCATTATTAAAGAAATTAAATTTAGTACATTTTACTTCAATCTCATCCTCTCCTCTACCTTATCTTTGTTAATAGAATATGAGATTACCGTGAATAACTTACTTGATATTACCTATCTTCTCCTTTAGATTTATTTAGGATATTTCCAATTGTAATTAATAAAGTTTTAATTACATTAGTGTTTTCCATTGGTCCTTTATAAAAAAGAAAATACCAAAATTTCTAGGAATCTAAATTGTATTTGTCTCTTGATTAGCTGATATCCATGTCCAGTTTTATTTCTATTTTTTAAATTTTTTAAAGTTTATTTTTCAATTATACTTGACATACAATATCATATTTGTTTCAGGTATACAACATAGTGATTAGTCATATATTTTTAAATTGATATATGTGTGGCATATTTTCCAACTTCCTGTTTATTGAAGTATTTCTTTTTGATATTTTAAAAGATGAAATAAATCATTTCTGTAGTTAAAATTATTGGAACATTGTCTCTTTTCCTCAAAATTTTGAGATAATCATATATATATGAATCATAATTCCAGTCTGTTGGTTGCTTTGTATATGGTCGCCTTTCTTTTTATTTGTTTGTTTTGTTTTTGTTTTTCCTACCTTAAAAACCTTCAGGACTTGTTCTTTAATCTTATAATTCAACATTTACCTGACACAATATCTGCCACATATATGTAATAAACATTGTGAATCTTTCAATTTCCCTCTGCAGTGATTATTTTTAACTCTCTTCATCTTTTTTATTTTCTATCTTAGGTAAGCATGTGTCTTGCAAAACTGATATCTCTTATTTCATCACTTTAATATTTGTCCTTTGTTTTTTTTCATTAGGGATATTTTCTTAGGTTTGCATCTAATACCGTGTTTTCCCCGAAAATAAGACCTAGCTGGACATTCAGCTCTAATGTGTCTTTCGGAGCAAAAATTAATATAAGACCCAATTATATTATATTATTATATTATATTATATTATGTTATGTTATGTTATGTTATGTTATGTTATGTTATGTTATGTTATATTATAATATTATAATATAATATTATATTGTGTTATATTGTATTATACCGACCTGGTCTTATAGTAAAATAAGACCGGGTCTTTCATATACTATACTATACTATACTATACTATACTATACTATACTATACTATACTATACTATACTATACTATACTATACTATACTACTGGGTCTTATATTAATTTTTGCTCCAAAAGATGCATTAGAGCTGATTGTCTGGCTAGGCCTTATTTTCGGGGAAACATGGTATTGTTTGCTTCTCTGTAGTATTTTTTTTTTTCTTTGCTACCTCCAGTGCATATTTTAGTTTTGCTATTGCAGTTTTGGCTCTCTTTTAGTGTGCCCATTCAGACCCCTTCCTATGTGAGTATATTGTTCACTACTGGTTTTTTTTTGTTTTTTTTTTAACCCTACTCTTTTTTGTCTTTTGCATAATCCACTCCAGATATTTTTTTTAAAGATATTGTGGCATGAATCCTTTTCCGATTTGCTTGCTCTTTGAGACTTTTAAATACTTTTAATATTTTAAAATACTGATCCCTTTTCTATAATTTTTATTACTTTACCTTTTTTCTTTCTAACATCTATCCTTACACGAGAATAAAAAAAAGTATCTGAACACATTATTTATACACATTATACACATGTCTTTTCTTTGGCTTCATCACAGGTCCGTGGTGGTTGATTGAATCTTTCTCAGACCTTCAACTAGAGATAGGATTAATGTGGATAATTTCCAGAAAAATCATCAGGTTTTAGTTCAACATTGTGGATTGGCCTGCGACCATTGAAACCACTGTCAGAATCCTTGGGACTCTGAATCAGTGGATAAAGAAACAAATAACCTACAATCATCATCATACTGAGAACTCAACTCCTGTTATCTCCAAATCCTCATTTGCTCAATAGTTTAATTATGGAGACTAAAACTCCCTGGAGGTAATCTTGCCTCCTTAAGAACTACCTCCTTTATAAATTTTCTAATGATATTTGTTTATGATCATATGTAAAATGGAATCAATGGAAACAATACTCTATCCATCTCAGGAAATGATACTCATATCTGAAAAAGACAACCTTTTGCTGTCTTATAATGATTTTTAGGTAAAGATTAGAGGGACTCTAGCCTCCCTGAATACTTGCAATCATAATTTCTCTTGCCTCAGAGGTTTTGCCTATAATGGAAAAAATCCTGTGTATCACTACATTCACCCAAATAACTCTTATTAAATGTCTTTCAGATCTTTGCTTAGGTCTTACCATAACCTCATGCAGGCAATATTTTTTTTTAATTTCCTATGTCAAATTAAGAGCTCCATGTTTGCTACCATGGTAACTTATGATTATTCCTATTGTAGTCCTTAACACATTTTATTGAAAATTCCTCAGTACTTGTCAGTTTTGAGTTCAGTGAAAGTGCCTAAAATAACATTGCACGACTAATAGCAATAACCTATGTTCAATAAATAGGAATTAATTGAATGGATGAAACAGCTGCTAGCTAGATGTCAGATTTCATTTCCTTTTTTCTTTTTTTTTTTAATTTATTGGGGTGACAATTGTTGGTAAAATTATATAGATTTCAGGTGTACAATTCTGTATCACATTATCTATGAATCCCATTGTGTGTTCACCACCCAGAGTCAGTTCTCCTTCCATCACCATATATTTGATCCCCCTAACACTCATCTCCCACCCCCCACCCCCCACCCCCCTTACTCTCTGGTAACCACTAAACTATTGTCTGTGTCTATGAGTTTTTGTTTCTCATTTGTTTGTCTTGTTCTTTTGTTCTTTTTGGTTTATATACCACATATCAGTGAAATCAAATGGTTCTCTATTTTTCTGTCTGACTTATTTCGCTTAGCATTATACTTTCAGGATCCTTCCATGTTGTCACAAATGTTCCTATATCATCTTTTCTTACCGCCGAATAGTATTCCATTCTATATGTATACCACAACTTTTTTATCCATTCATCTATCGAAGGACATTTTGGTGTTTCCATGTCTTGGCCACGGTAAACAAAGCTGCAAGGAACATTGGAGCACACGTGTCTTTATGGATAAATGTTTTAAGAGTTTTTGGGTAGATACCAAGGAGAGGGATTGCTGGGTCATATGGTAACTCTATTCGTAATTTTTGAGGAACCTCCACACTACCTTCCATAATGGCTGCACCAGTCTGCATTCCCACCAACAGTGTATGAGGGTTCCTTTTTCTCCACAGCCTCTCCAACACTTGTTACTATTTGTCTTGTTGATGATAGCCATTCTGACTGGGGTGAGGTGATATCTCATTGTGGTTTTTATTTGTATTTCTCTGATGATTAGTGATGTTGAGCATTTTTTCGTATGTCTATTTTATATGTCCTCTTTGGAGAAATATCTCTCCAGGTCCTCTGCCCATTTTTCAATTGGGTTGTTTGTTTTTTTGTTGGTGAGTTTCATGAGTTACTTGTATATTTTGGATATGAGCCCCTTATCAGAGGCACTGTTTGCAAAAATCTTCTCCCATTCAGTTGGTTGCCTCTTTATTTTGTCGATGGTTTCTTTTGCTGTGCAGAACCTTTTAAGTTCCATATAGTCCTATTCGTTAATTTTAGCTTTTACTTCCATTGCCTTTGGAGTCAAATTCATAAAATGCTCTCTGAACCCAAGGTCCATAAGTTTAGTACCTAAGTTGTCTTCTATGCAGTTTATTGTGTCAGGTCTTATGCTTAAGTCTTTGATCCATTTTGAATTAATTTTGGTATAGGGTGACAGATAGCAGTCCAGTTTCATTCTTTTGCACGTGGCTATCCAATTCTCCCAGCACCATTTATTGAAGAGGCTGTCTTTGCTCCATTGTATGTTTTTAGCTTCTTTGTCAAAAATTATCTGTCCATATTTGTGTGGTTTTATTTCTGGGTTCTCAATTCTATCCCATTGGTCTCTGTGTCTGTTTTTCTGCCAATCCCATGCTGTTTTGATTATTGTAGCCGTGTAGTACAAGCTAAAGTCAGGGAGTGTGATACCTCCAGTATTGTTCTTTTTTCTTACAATTGCTTTGGCTATTCGGGGTCTTTTGTGGTTGCAAACAAATCTCATGATTTTTTGTTCTATTTCTTTAAAAAATGCCATTGGGATTTTGATGGAGATTGCATTAAACCTGTATATTGCTTTGGGTAATATGGCCATTTTATCTATGTTGATTCTTCCAATCCATGTCAATGATGTATTTAAGTCCCCTAGTATAATTGTATTTTGGTCAATTTCTCCCTTTAGTTCTGTTAGTAGTTGTTTGGTATATTTCGGTGCTCCCTGATTGGGGGCATAAATATTGATGACTGTTATGTCTTCTTGTTGTATAGTCCCCTTTACCAGTATGAAATGTCCGTCTTTGTCTCTTGTTACCTTTTTCACCTTGAAGTCTGTTTCATCTGATATCATTATGGCTACACCTGGTTTTCTCTGGGTACCATTTGCTTGGAGTGTCAATTTCCACCCCTTCACTTGGAGTCTATGCTTGTCCTTGTAGCTGAGAAGTGTCTCTTGGAGACAACATATGGTTGCGTTTAGTTTTTTGATCCAATCTGCTACTCTGTGCCTTTTTATTGGTGAGTTCAGTCCATTTACATTTAGGGTGATTATTGATATGTGAGGATTTCCTGTCATTCTATCTTTAGTTTTCTGGTAAGGCTGTGTCTCCATTGTTTCTTTGCCTTTTTGTTGTTGTCTATTATTTCTGTGTGGTGGTATTCTATGATGTTTCCCTCTGTTTCTTCTTTTATTACAGTCTATATTTCAGTTCTGGATTTTTTGGTTTTTTGTTTTTTTTTTGAGTGGTTACCCTTAAGTTTATGTAAAAGAAAGTTTGATATTTAGAGTATTCCATTTTCTTCAGCACGCTTACTTTCTCCATTCCCATATTCCGGTTCAGGCCTTTACTCTCCCCCTTTTTGAGTTGTGGTTGCCACAAATTGTCCCTGTTGATGGTGGTCGAATAGCCTCCTTTAGTATTTCTTGTAGTGCAGGTCGTGTATTAGAAAATTCCCTCAGCTTCTGTATGTCTGGAAAGGTCTTTATTCCTCCTTCATGTCTAAAGGATATCTTTGCTGGATATATTATTCTTGGCTCATGGTTTCTCTCTTTCAATAGTTTGAATATTTGGTTCCATTCCCACCTGGCTTGTAGAGTTTCTGCTGAAAAATCTGATGATAATCTAATGGGCTTTCCTTTGTAAGTTACCGTCTTCTTTTCCCTGGCTACCTTGAGGATTCTTTCTTTGTCGTTGATTTTAGACAGCTTCAATACAATGTGCCTTGGAGAAGGCCTGTTGGGATTGAGGTAACTAGGTATTCTATTTCTTTCTTGGATTCTAGGATCCAGTTCTGTCCACAAGTTTGCGAAGTTGTCATCAACAATTTGTTTGAATATATTCTCTGTTCCCTTCTCTCTTTCTTCTCCTTCTGGTATGCCCATTATTCTTATATTGGGCTCTTTCTGATGGAGTCAGAAAGTTCTTGTAGAATTCTTTCATTTCTTTTAAGTCTCAAGTCTCTTTCTTCTTCCATCTGTGTAATTTCCAGGCATCTATCTTCGATGTCACTGATTGTTTCCTCCATCTGGTCAACTCTACTACCTAAGCAGGTTATTTCATTCTTAATTTCTTCTATTGAGTTCTTAATCTCCAGAAATTCTATTTGGTTCTTTTTTAAAATTTCAATTTCTTTTGTAAAATGCTCATGTTGTTCTTTGATTGTGTGTCTGAGTTCATTAAACTGCCTTTCTGTGTTTTCTTGCATCTCGTTGAGTTTTTTCAGAACTGCAATCTTGAATTCTCTGTCATTTAAGTCATATATTTCCATATCTTTAAGTTCCTTTTCTGGAGACTTTTCACTTTCTTTCTGAGCTATCTTGTTGCCTTGGTTATTCATGGCAATTACTGATTTATTATTTCTCTTCCTAGACATCTATAGGAGTGGCTTCTGCAACAGGTTTATAGGAAGAGGTCTTTCTTTTGTTTTCCAGTACTTGTTGGTAGAATGTTTTATTTTCTTTCTGACTGCAGCCATTTATTTCTCTCTCACACAGTAGTGCTGTTTTCTCTGCACTATTCCAGCTTCTCACATAATGGGGGGATTCCCTGGGAGATGGGCTTCTCCTCTGTTAATAGTTCGCTTGGGTCACAGGGTGCAGTGTCCATGTGGGTATGCGGAGAGCTTTTGAAGTTCCAAAGCTCTTCCTGCACCAGATTCAGAGCCTGTGTGTTTCAGCAGTTCTGTTTACTACTGCAGGGATTCACCCAGATAGGTGGGGCCAGGGGTGGGGTGAGTTGTGAGAGGTGACCCAGAGCAATGTTGGCGACCACCACCACAGCCTTTCCTGCTTCCACAGCTCCCTCCTCTTTGCCGGAACTAGTTGGGCTGCGAATCTGTGTCTGTGGTCCACAGTTTCAGAACAGCAATATTCTGTTCTTTTGATCTGACACTGCTACTGTTCTGCTTCTAGCACTGGGCTGGTGGGGGCGGGGCAAGCTCTGGGAGGGTAGGGAGGGGGCAGCTAGTCTCAGTGCCTAAGGCTTCTATTCTCTGCTCTGCAGTGAGGGCTTAAACCACCGTTTTCAGCCTTCTTCCCTCAGTCTTTTCTCCGAGGTCTCTGCCATGAGCGTTGGGTTCAGCCGTGTTGTATACTGCCCCCTCAGCCCTATGGACCATAAGCGGAGCCCTAGCAGTCCAAGTTCTTCCCTTTCCCACAGCTACAGTAGTTCCGGGACGCAGCGAGCTCCGAGCACTGAGCTAGGTCTGCGTCCTGCACTCGCGAGGCTCCGTCTCCGCACTTATCCCTTCCCTTCTCCCCCGCTCGTGCTATTCACCCACCTTTAGGTGAATTCTGTAGTGGGCCTGTCTGGTGCGCAGGGAGTCCTTTGTGGCGTTATTGTTGTTTGATTAGTTGTAAATTCCAGGGGAGCTTTACAGAGGCTCACCTCACGCCACCATTTTTATGACATCTTCAGATTCCATTTTCAATCCCAATTTCAGCAACTAATTTGCAATAACAAAGACTGTGGGATATGATAAAGGCTAGAGGCTCAAAAATTTCTGAAGTCAGTTAGAGGTATGGGGATGGGGTTGAGGGGAACGATGGAGGGGAGGATTGCAGGTGGGATGGTTTGCTGTTTCAGCTAGCATCTCGTTTGTATTGAGAATACTATCACTCTTCTTTTGTCAAAGCCCCCAGACTCCACCCATACCTTACATATAATGATAGCAAGCCATGGGAAAAGTCTGAAACTGAGAACCAAGACACTAAGAAACTGAGATAAAGTGCATTGGGTTCTAAAAACCTGGAAGATACACTTTCCTGGATTAGTTCACTACTTAATGAAATGAGTTTGTGTCTTCCAGCTACAGGTAAACAGCTAGGCTTCATGAATTACAGGTGTACATACTGTTCCTTAGGGCCCAAAATTTAAATTCATACCACTGAACAGTTTTTAAAGGCTTTAACATGTTATTTTGTTTGTATGCAAATGAGGGCTGCTAATTTCAAATGAGTCTTAACTATTTATTTAAGTAGTCCCAAAGGATCTCTACTTGAAAACAATTTGCTAGCAGTTATTTCAAGTACAGACTCAGAAAATAATAAACTGTTTTAAATTAATTTTGAGTTACTAATTGCAACAAATCTCTATAATTAATCTGAATCAGAGAGTCTAATGCCATTTCAGACTTAATATCTTTTTTTAACCTGAATTTCAGATTTTGAAGGGAAAATGAAAATGTCTTGGACACAAACATGCAATATTACAGCTAGTTAAGAACAATTACATATACTACCCCATTTGAGTCAGACAACAAGTATATGACATATGCACACCGGGGGTGCCAAAAAAAAAGTATACACATGATTTGTATTCATCTTTTGTCATTGGTATAATTGAGTATCACAATTTTAATAGTTTTTTCCTTTCTTAAAATGTGTATACATTTTTTGGCATCCTTCGCATATATATATATATATATATATATATATATATATATATATATATATATATATATATATATATATATAAACAAATAAGGTATCTATTATTAATATGATTATTTAGAAGAAGAAGTAAATTAAGCTTAAGAGTTTAAGAAACTTATTCCATTTGGGAAAGCTGCAACTTGAACCTACAACTTAGGATATGACCATGACTAAATGATCTTGTTTTCAAGGTGGCCACATTGTGTAATGCCAGGTAGTCCCCATTCACTTCATGTGACCATTCCATGATCCCCATTGGTTTACCATATTTAAAACAATTGAAATATTTAGTGTCCCCATGTAATGCAATTTGTAAGCAAAGACTATGCATTACTATTCTGAAATTGGCCAAGATCTTCTATATCGTTCTCAGCATCTCAAGGTAACAGAATAATTTTGTTTATTTCCACCAAAAAAAGGGAGAAACACCAAACCACTGAACACTATCTCATTGATCCTGCCTGGATTCTAAATTTAAGATTTTTACATTAGATTCATAGGTCTAGAGGTGGAAGGGATTTTAGAGTTCATTTAGCACAATCTCTAATTTTTCATTTGACAATGTTGAGAGTTAGGATCTAAATTACTCAGTAAAGTTTGCACAGTTAGATTGTAGCAGAAGCAGAACACACACACACACACACACACACACACACACACACACAAATTGGTCTGTTGACTTATTATAGATTCTTCCATAACACTCTGCTTTACATACTATTTGCTAAATTATATAAACATTATATACAATTTTTTTTCAAGTAATTACTGGGATAAAGCTCTCTTAAGAGCCTTCAGAGTCTACTTAACTTCAGTAAAACAAATATAGTTTATAGCTAATTGTAAGAAAGGAGTTATTTTCTGGATACTGCCTAGCAAATAGCAAGTGCTCAACAAACTTTTATTGATGACATGAAAGAGTAGAAATAATGAATAGTGTGGAAGCATCCAAAATTGTATATAAGTGGTTTTATTACCACTAAATATCTAATGAAGTAAATGTGTAGAGGGTAAAACTAATATTTATAAAGAAAAAAATATATCAATGGTAAAATCTTCCATGAGTAGAGACTGTACATTTTATACGTGGTTTTTATGCTGATCTAGTACAAAGCAGTGATGTAATTTCATCCAAATTTCTAAATTTGGACATCAGTTTCCTCATCTTCCAAATGAAGATATTGAAAACGATTATGTTCCAGATTGCAGTATTCTACATCCTCCAATGAGCAACGTGAAAATAGAGACCATATAGATGATCTCAGGGAAGTTTTATGGACCAGGCACAGAAGCGGCATATATCATCTCTTCCTGCATTCCACTGGCAAGATGTAATCACATGACATCTGCTAGATACAAAGAAACCTGAAATTAACAGGATGCAAGTTTTATGTAAGAGACTTTTCTTTTAGTGGTATATTAGTGAGGGCATATTTTGCTAACTTCTATACTAGCCAACACAAAACTTTCAGCATTTTAGCATAATTGGGAGCTATCTTTTGCTTATGTCACTATCCAATGACGGGGCAGAAAGGGATTGGTTTCTCACCTGTACATTCATCCAGGGATCTCAGCTTCTTCCAATTGGTAACTATCTTCAAGAACAGTGGTACTCAAACTTTAAAACGCATCAGAATCACCTGGAGGGCTTGCTGAAGCGCATTTTTGGACCTACTCCCAGAGTTCCTAATTCAGAAGATTTGAGTTTGGATCCAAGAATTTTCACTTATAGCAGGTTCCTGGATCATGATGATGTGATTTATGTTTGGAGATCACATTTTGATATCCTCTGTGTTTTGCCTTGTTAACAACTCCCCTCCCCACCCCCCATTGTCTTCTATATCCATCCACCAAGTAGCAGCAGAAGACATGGAAAGTTCTTGGGAATGTTTATGAACCAGGCCTAGAAGTGGCATACATGATTCTTCCCACATTACATTGGCAAGAAGTTATATGACCCCTACCTCGATGCAAAGGGAGTTGAAACTAGCAGGATGCCAAAGAAAGTGGAAGCCCACAAACATTAGCAAGCATTAACAGTCAGTCAGAACAGGTGTGTACAACTCATTAAATTATTTATAATGATAACAACAATTTATTAAGGTTTCCTTTAATATTAATATAATCAGGGAAGAAATCTAAATTACAGAACTATTTCACTGTCATTAGAATTCATTTATTACCTATTACGCAAGGGAATAATAAATTAGAAATGTCATTAATTCCCTGAGGAAGCACATTGACAACATTGAAAATTGTGAAGTTAATGTTTTGTCAATTTTAAAATACTCTTTGAGATGAAAGAAAAAAAATAAAGAAAACAAATTGCACTTTTCGTAAGTGTCAATAAGAAAATAATCCAACTCAAATTCAGTAGTTCCCTCAAGTGACTTTCATGACGGAGAGATCCATGTGTGAAATTAAACAGCATGTGTCATTTTGTTGAGGTTTTTTTCTGTAGGTTGTATTTTTCTTAGTGTAATCTGAGCAGTCTCAACTAAGTTTTCACCGCTCCATTTATAACTTTTCCTATATTTATTTACTCGGAAATATATTATTCTTCATGTCATAGTGCCAAGAAATCTGGTTAGTAAAAATGCCAGATTCTTTTATTTGATTTTATTTGATTTCATTAGGGACCATCAGCCTAGCTGCTTAAGTGCCTGACTACCGTTTGCAGTTAAACATTCATTAAGGAATCCCCAGTGGGTTCATTTGTTTCACTGAGGTCCAATTACAGTGCCACAAAAGCAGTTTTTGTAGCAATTAGCTGATTTTTCCTGTTTATGTTCTGTCTCTTTAGGAAGAGGACTAGCTTGTGGAGGTCAGATTTTTAATTAGGCACGATTTAGGGCCAATAAGAAAACTGATAATTTACTAAATGGCTGTGGTGGACTTAACAGCTCAAAGAAGAGGTAAATAACACAACAGGAACCCCAGGACTCTTTTCCTGTTGTGCACAGCTCAGGGCCATCCAATATAAGGAATAGATTATGTGTTAAATGGTTGTCATTGATGCTAATGTGCCATGCAGGGTACCAGTGTCTTAACCTCAGGTGCCATCAGGATTAGTCATAGGAGGTCGTTCTACTCCTGGTCGCATGTCATGAAGGAGAGGGGTCTGCCTGCGTTTTATTTCCCCAAATTTGGCTTGAGAAATATTTGATAAAATTGTGTAAGAATCTATAATTATCAAAAAGATCGGGTGTAGTCTACCAAATTACCCTGAATTAACACTAATTGTAAGATTAACATCCAAAGTGTTATCTGTACACTCTTATGGGCTGAGTTATGTCCCCATAAATTCATGTGTTGAATTCCTAGCCTCCAGTACTTCAAAATATGAGTATATTTGGACATAGATATAATTAAGGTTAAATGAGGTCATTCGGGTTGGGCTCTAATCCAATATGACTAATGTCCTTATAAAAAGAGATTAGGACACAGATGCACAGAGAGGGGATACCATGTAAAGAAACAGGGAGAAGACAGCCAAGGGGAGAGGTCTCAAGAAACCAACCCTTTCAGCACCTTGATTTTGGTCTTCTAGCCTTCTGCACTGAGGAGATAAATTTCATTTTTTAAAGCCACCAAGTCTGTGGTACAGTATTCCCCCTTATTTGAGGAAGGACTTACATTGCAAGATTCCCAGTGGGTGCCTGAAACCACAAATAGTACTGAACCATATATATGTGTTTTTTGTTCATGTCTTCTACTCACAAAGTTATGACTTTTTCATCTTCACTAAGCACTTTCGGCACTATGGGATAACTTTTGCAGTTTGAGTTGCTGCAGCAAAACTAGCAGGAATCTCTTGTCTGCTTCACAATTTCATGGAGAGAAGATTCATTCTTACTATAGATCTCAACAACTTCAGCATGTTTTTTCTTCTCTTATTAAGTCAAGAACTTTTACTTTTTCACTTAAAGGATGCACTTTACATTTCTCTTCGGCACATATAAACTGCTCGCATCACTATTCTTACCCTTAAGTAAAGTAAGAGATACTTGAACACAAGCACTGTGTTACTGTGACAATTGATCTGATAATTGAGACAGCTACTGACTAATGGATGAAGAGCATGTACAGGGTGGATATGCTGGACAAAGGGATGATTCTCGTCCTTGGTGGGATAGAGTGGGGACGGTGTAAGATTCCATCACAGAATGGCATGCAATTTAAAACTTATGAGTTGTTAATTTCTGAAATTTTCCATTTAGTATTTCTGTACCACAGTTGACCTCAGGTAACTGAAACCATGGACAAGGGGGAAATCCTGTACTTTCTTACAGCAGCTTAGCAAACTAATAGATAAATTTGAGTAATCATATTTAGAAAATAAATATATATTATTCTACATATTCTCCTTAACGTCCCAATTCTGTGACATCACAGGTTAACTCCAAAAAAAGATACAATTATTTGTATTGAATTTTTGATATCCAGTAATCTAAGCAAGAACAAGAAAGTATTCTCCCAAATGATTTGTCAACTTGTAACAATTATTTCTGTTATCTTAAAAAAATCAACAATGCTGTCAATCAAATAAGTTCTGCTAACTATAGGTGCTTCTGCTCCAAACTATATAAAAGGAAGACTTTTTTTGAAAATTTAAGGGAAAGCAAGTAATTAAGAAATAGAGAGACAATTAGAAGATTTAGACAAGTATGAGCCTCTCAGAATCCATATATATTATTATATATAAATTTATTAAAATGAAATAATAGAAAAATAAATGCTACTACGCAGTGATATATCTATTTTAGTTAGTGTTAAGGCTAAAATGAAACACATTTTTATTTACCAAAATCTTCTCTTTCCTATAATTTCAAAAAGATGCTTGCAAATTTGTTTCATTTTTTCAAGATAACATGCCTTCTAAGGTATTCTTTTTCAATGTCTGAAATTTTGTCAAAATGTCTGTTGCATTTTACAATTTGGAGTTTTTAATTTCCACATCTTGGTTGCTTGATCCTGAGATAAAGTGTAACTTTGATCTATGAGAAGCTAAAGGAAACTTCTGTTTAATTTATTCATCATAAATGAGTAAGTATTCCTCAAATCTCTTATCAGGCCCATGGTAACTTCAGGCTGGAGCTCACCCTGACACGGCCTCTAACACAGAGTCAGCCCACTCCCTCCACAGGGAGACTGGCTGTACTTCCTCATAGCTCTGTTCCCCAGACAAAAAGAAAGATGAAAGGAAGCACTCTACTTCTATCATGCCCTCTCAGTACTTCTCTTTTTATTCACCAATATCTAGCTCCTTTTATCTATCACCAGGTGTGACTTAATTTCTGAATACCAACACTAAAACCCATACAGGGGAAGAATTACTACATAACATTTATTTTCATATGTGGGAATTCCATGAAGATGACCTATGTGTGTTTTAGTAAGAATACATGCTTGTGTGTGTCTCTACCTCTCTCTCTGCCCAGTCCTAGCAGACAAAAATGCCTCAAAATATTTTGGTTATCCCTTCCATGTAGAATATTGGTTATTTCTTCCATGCTATTCTTGCATGTAGAATCCTTTTTTGCTAAGTAGTCTTTTCAAGAAACTAATTTTGTCCTGAATCCTCAGGTTGAAGTCATTTCATGGACTCTCTCCTTTGCATAGTGCAACCACACAGCAAACTGAAGCACGATCATCTTCTCCCAAAAGGAGTTAGAGAACTGAAGTAATTATCCAATTGACTCAGGACACAGCAACAAAGAAGATTCTAGAATCAATTTACCTATTTACCAATTTATTCTATTAATGAATTTTAACATGCTACATCTTTTAATATATGAGTATATCTAGAAAATATATAAAAGTCTTGGGAGGCGGGGGATATTTGACAGTTTTAAAAATTTTCCAGAGTATAACCAACCACAGATTTTAAACTGGATCTAATTCTCTTACCAGGTGACTGTGAAACAAAATAAAAAATGTTAAGAACACTTGAAAAATCACACATCACTTAGAATAGTGTTGGAAACTCAATAAATATCTACACATTGACTTAAGTTGTTCTAACAGAAAAGAAAAGCTCATCCAGATCAGAATACTTTGATTTAAAGCTAGGAAATGGAGTTACTATGTTGAGGTAGCACAGCTCAAATGGACCCTCTATGTGATGTTTTGGAGGCTTACTAAATTTTCACTTATGAAATAACCCCCGGCTACTGAATTTTTATGTTTTCTTAATACTTATTGTGCCATTTTTCAGGGTAATTTTTCTGTTCATATTTTCCCAATGAGTTGTCAACTGTTACTTCTTATTAAGGAATCTGCCTCATTCTATGAATTTGCAACTCACAATCACCAGCCCCTGGACATTAGATGAAACAACAGAAAAGTTTTTTTCAGATTGTACCTAAAATAAGAGAAATGACATTCTGAACAAAGATTCAAAAATAGTTTCTCATAGTAAACTGTTTAAAAATTAGTATTTTGCTTTTGCTTTTTACCATTTTGTGGGTGTTTATAAGACTCTTGTCTCTTGGCTCTGTTATTTTCTAGGTTTTCCTAAACAATTCCAGTTTACACCCATAGGTCTGCCATTTTTATGAACAACACCATCTTTAATTTGCAAATGTAGCTGTTTGTACACTAAATCATAAGCTCATGGTACTTATAGCAAACTTTCTATGTCAATGTCCTTCGGGTCAATAACACGTTCTCACCTAACTAAGGCTTCCATGGGAAAACCCATGATGGGCTGGGCCCAGGGTGCTGTTTAGGCCTTTCTTGGCTTCAAATGAGAGCCATCATCAGGATCTTCTTATTCAAATTGGAAGGGCTGATACATACGTTAATTTTGAAACTCAAGTCCTGTCTGACTTGAAATTCTTTCAGGAGGGTAATTAATAATCATCAATCACTGAAGTAACTTTGTACAAACAATGAGTGGCACTAAATTCCCTATAGTCCAAAAATAAACATATGGCTTTCAGAGAACTCACAAAGAAAAGGAGAGTGGTTCTTCCAAAGCGGTAGTTAGAATTTGAGACCACAATCCTCTGCCTTCCTTTGTTCAGTGCTTTCAGTTGGCTCACTTTGATTATCACAAATATAGAATTTTAGTTAATTGGTCTTTGGGGCACAAATTTTATATTATCTGTAAACAAAGATGCCTTAGAAATGCTGCATTAGTAGTCCTGCTCTTATAAAGAGTAATGCAGAAAAATCACATACCTTTGAGCTTCCCAAAAAGGCTTATTGGAAGTGTAAATATAAACACTTTTAGAAACATTTTACTGGTTTATCTGCAATACAAACAATGCTCTTTTGAATCCTGGATCAATCTGGCTTGCTTTATTCCTACGAGAGACATTCTAATAAATTATATTTCCCAGTAGCAGTCATTCCTAATGGAAATCTCCATAAACTTTCTTTCAACAAGTGTTTAAGTATACTTGAAGTGAAATCTGGCAGGCTATTTGGTCAGAACACAGGTTAAGGCTATTTAGTATTAAGTAGTAAATGAAACCCACACTTTAATTTCTCACAATTTATAATCAAGCTATACATTTTGAATACATAAAGTTTTGACAAGCTAGTGTTTTTCCTACTAAGAAAATTGGACATCTAATTTAGACTCTTTGTATAGATATTATTAAATGAGCAAATTAATGCAAACAGGAAATTTATCAAGTCGTTTCATATTATATTAGAGCTTTGGAACTACCTAAAAGCTAATGATACAATACAGATTTATACAAAAAACGATCCTAATCCTTGTGAAAATATTGAAGTCATATATCGGGTTGAACCCAACAAAAGCAAACAGACTAACGATCTTGTGTTGGTTTAACTTTTTCATTGTTGTTTTAGGCCAGATTTTGTTTTATTTTTGTTATCGAAGGAGGATTCCAAGATAACAAATTACCATTTCTATTACTTGCATTGTATATCATGCCAAGTTTAACATGTGATTTTTTCCTTTGTTACTTTCTTGTATATTTCAAATGACCTAAATCATGTTCAAGATTGAAAGTGATGAATTTCATTTCAAACAAATAGAACTTTGCAGTAAAAAAACTGGAATAGAAAAATATCACCCATAAACCAAAGTATCATGTTTAGAGTGTCTACACATCAACAATCAGTCCTAGCTGAGTTTGGGCCAGAGGGAGAGATGGGGCTACTTGGGCTTCAAAGCATGTTCTTGTAACACCAACCCTTTAATATAAGACCCTGCATCTCTCCCAAGGCTACTGAACCTGCATCAAGGTTCTTCTGGCACCTACTCTGCTTCCTCCATTTCAGATAAGTTTTTTAATTGCTTTCAGAATGAACTATAGAAAATGTTAATTGTCTAAATGTTTTATTAACTTCTCATGTTCCAAGGATAATGACCAAAACCTGGATCTTGCCTGAAAGGCTCTATCTGATTGTCTTATTTCTCATGCCATTTAGTCACATCTCTGGTTTTCGTCCACAACTACCAGCTTTTAGTTCCTTCATTAAACCAGGTTCCTCTCCACTTCTGGACCTTGACTCTTCCCTCTGCCTGGGTGGTTGAACAGAGAAGGCCACAGTTTTAGCAGCCTTTTGGGCTCTCTACTGAGAAAAGCTTGAAGGTTCTTCCCCAGATGCTATGTAACTGAACACGTGTGAGAGGCAGTGCAGAGAGAAACATTTCTCCCACACCGCCAGGGTAGAAGCCCAGCTCTGCTGCTTACTATCTATCTAACCTTGGGATAGTTACTTTTCCTCTCTATACTTCAGGTTGAACATATATACAATGGTGATATTAAAGTACCTAAACACAAGATTGGCATGAGGATCAGGAAAGTTAATAGATGTGAAGCTCTCATATCATGCTTGTACAAAGTAAATGTTATTATTATTTTTTATTATTACATTTCCCAAGCTTCAACCAAAACTCACATCCCTACAAGGCTCGTAGGCCCCAAAGACAATGCCTGTGGTGTCTCATGCATAAACCAGTTTTGATATTAATACATGCTGATATAGGAAAGGAACAATCTTGACCACATAGAAGAGAATGCACAAAACTTAATTCGAGATGAGAAATTAACACTGCACCAGAAAAGATGATAACGTTCTTTGTCACACTTATCTCAGGGTTTTCCATTTTATTAGTGAGGTGAAATTTATATGAGACCCTTATCACCCACTGTTTTGATATCATTTTTTAAATCCTTCTCATTATAACTCTTCATAAATATTCACACCGAGTAAACACTATGTGTTATTGTAGCCCAGCCTTGGAAACCCTTTATTTCTGTTTGGGTACACTATATTAGTGTTCCGACATTCTGAGTTTCTTCAACTACCTACAACCACAGAGAACTCTTTCCTAATGCTCCCTGCTATGTTGGATTGTACTCCTGGAAAAAGAATGCAATAGTTAAAATGGAATCTTCTCTGCATTGAGGATCTTACCTATGTTTTAATAGTTTAATAGTTGAATGCACTGGATCGTATGCCAACATCACTGCCTTCCAAGACAGAGCAAACCATTTGGCTAGTTTATACTGATTTTGTTTTACACAGCCTTGTGAATCTAAGAATGAAGAACTTTTCACAACATCTTTATTTCATTTATTTGTTAAAATGCCCTCCAAATAGCTTCTATCCTAAGTATCTTCTTATGAAGTATGGGTTGAATTCTCAGGTTGTTCTTAGTGCAACTTCAGTAATGACTGAAACAATTAAACTGGAAATGGAAGACGGGAGTCATCCTACTGACTAGGCTGCAGACCCACACAGTGCCAATGCATGGAGTGCTTCTTATTTTCATCTCTTATGGACTAGATTTTGAACTGATAAATTTTGTTCTGGGATATAATTGTTTATCTTCTGAACACATTGTGCATTTCAGTATATACAATACAAATTTTAAAAGTGTATGTAGGCTGTGAATATAATGTATACAAGTGAAGTATAAAGCAACATGAATGCTTTTTAACAAATTTATTAATAGTCATACTTAACATGAAGCATTGTCCTGAAAAGTGGTTTGTTTAGAGACTATCACTTTTTTAATAGTGTTGTAATTCCTCAAATTCTTTTGAAATTTCTTTCAGAACGCACCATAAAAGATGATGGTAATTCTTTGAGATTAAATATAATTCTTGTAAACACACACATAAGAGGGAACTATAGTAACTAATTTTTGACAATGAAGCTATTTTTATACATAAATTATATGTATAAATAATTTGAAATATATACATATATAATTTTAAAGTTATGACTGATAAAATAATACAATTTATTAACTCATGACTCAAATTGCAAATGAAGTTAACTCCAAAATTGAAATAGCAAAAATGCTTCAAACAGTGGCAAAATAGACATATTTGACATTATTAAGTACAGAGGCACGTAGTGTTATAGTGTAAAAGAACATGGACTCCAGATTCAGGCAGGAGTGGAAGGAACTGTGTCTACATATATCAACTGCAGGCCCTCTGCCCTTGGGGAATTATTTAATTTCTTTATCACTCACTTTCTTCACATGTAATATATAAATATTTGCTGTATAGATTAAGTTAATAATGTAACAAATAGTTAATATGGTGTGTGGCATAATAATAAATTTCCATTAAATATGTTAGCAGTAGTTATAACAAAAACTTCTCTCACTTTATATTTATTTTATATTTCCAGTAAGAAAATTTATTTCCATTACTATATATTTCCATTAATAAAATATTTATTTTATATTTCCATTATTTCAACACATCTAAAAGAATAAAACAAACAAATCAGTATAGAAAAATCCAACTTAACATTCTAAAAGAAAATTTTAATTCCTATAGGCAGGCTCAGTTATTAATACATGTCATTAGCAAACATACTTGAGCACACAGAAAATTCAATGCCAGATAAAAACTGGCATAATTTTAGTCTTTTATAAATTTTTAATTTACTGTTTTAATTCTTTGGATGTTGATTGCTTTGGGTTTCATTGGGAGAGGGGAGATGAGATAAGGGTTTTGGGCTGGGAAAAGAGTGGGTTAAAAAAGTCTTTGAAGAGATTCCCAAACAGCCACCAAGGGAAGAGCTACTACAGGTACTATATTCCAGAATGTTTATTTTTCTTTCTTGCTGGTTTCAAATGGGTCAGCATTATCACTAAAACAAGAAGTAAACAAAGACCTATCTCAGATTACATCGGCTCCTGGGGCCATCAACAAAGTAAACATCAGTCACCCCATGAAAAATACGATTACCTGTTATTGGACACTCACAGGCCTGGCCTACCCACCAAGTGGCACAGTTAATGAATCCACTTATTTCTAATACAAATAAACCAGAGAGAGGAAGTGGTCAGCCAAAGCTGAATGTAAAGGCAAGAAGGGGAGATGGTTAATAAAAAACGCTCAAGGCTGACATTTCCTTTTTATTTGAAACATGCTTTTCTTGAGAATGACATGATCTCATTGATATGGTTTAGTAAGCTTCAGCTGATGCCAGGTTTTAAGGTCCTTTTAGATATGTCCTTTTTTCTAAGTGGAAAAAAAATTCTGAAGGAAAAATTTTAAAGTCTGTCATGGTTCCACAGAACAAGGACTAAATTCAAGGAAACAAAATTACTTTCATCTTTAGTCACTAGCTACTTAAAAATGGTGATGTTAACAACATATATATCTTTTCTGCAAACAGTGTGTCAAAACTTGGGAAAAGCCTTAAAATTGCTCAAACCCTCTGCTCAAGTAACTCTCTTTGTAGAAGTTTGGGTAAAGGAAATAATCAGAAATGTGTTAAAAAATATATGCAAAAGGACTTCAGGAACACTTATTTTAATGATTACAAAATGGAATAATCTAAAGGTTCAAGATAAATTAAATAAATCATGCCATGTCCATATAATGGAATGTTATGATATTTTCAAAAGCATTAGATGATGAGAGAAAATTCCTACAATATAATGTAAAGTGAAAAAGGTAATAATACATGCTACAGTGGAAATGTTTATATTATTTTTTACTTTGTTTCTGTCATTTCTGTTTTATAATTTTTGTTTAATTTTGTTGTTGTTAAAACACACATAAATATGTAAATACCTTGACAAATGCTTGCAGAAATAATATATAATATTAACATGTATTCTTTTAAAGGAATGCTATTAAAGGAGTTTTTTTCTTTATATTTTTCTGTGCTTTCAAGTTTTGTGTAATGAACATAAGTTTCAAAAAGTTTCATAGGAAAACACTGTGTTTGAAATGACCATACATCTTAGTCAGAAAATTATATACTCAAATGAGAACATAATTTTTGAATCCCAAGACAAATAGAATTACTTAATTCTTCATTTTCATAGTCAGATATTTTCTTGGTGTCTAATCTCAATTCTTCATGGTATAGTTTTACATATTTCCTCTCTTCCTTTACTGACATAAATTAATAGCAACTAATCACCATCCAATGTTTAAAAACCCATATTTGTAGGCTTTTAGTCTCTCTTTCTTAGGCTGAAAACCCACAGTCCCTTTAATCTTTTCATATTGATCTTCTTTTCTACTCTTTTAATCATTTTTGTATGACTACCAAAAACAATTTTGTAACTGCAAAATTTGAGAAAATCAAGGAAAAAGGATTTGCAATACCATAATGCTTAATTAAGTCATAAAAAGATCCACATTTCCCCTACATTCTTTTGTTTCCTTCCTTTAAAATAATTAAAAAGGAATGAAGGCTTTATAAGTTCATATTTTTTCCTTTAAATAAACAAAATCCCATACTGTTTCATAAATGGGCAATTGGAAACTATGCTTTTGGTTAACCTAGGAATGTATACATTATGGTAAACCCATTTATACATGTCCCAGTAGAACAAATACTGTCACAAAGAATGTTTTTCAAAAGATATTGATGCTTATGGTATATAAAATAAAAATTTTGAAAATTAATTCACCATATATATTGAATTCATTAATTCAAACATTCATTAACAGCACCCTTACTGGTAATTTATATTCTGTTAAATAGCTATGACTCATAAATATTAATGACATATGTATTCCTTCTTGTCATCTACTTGTTTTCTGATTTTTTTTTCTTTGTAATATCTTGCTGTTAACTATCTTGTACTTACTATATTCCAGGATATCTTTATACTTCTTAAACTGTTGTTTATACCAGTATCAAGTAGTAGCCAGTGGTACAAGATATAGAACACAATTGTGACTGAGCTTATATTTAAAGATATATAATATATAATATGTAATGTGTAATATGTAATATACAATATATTATACATAAAAGCATATGTGCATATATGATACATACAATATATATGATATATTTATCCACATATATATTATATGTATCATATACATATATGAGACATGTTATATATAACATAATATATTGCATATGTATGTATATGTCATAGTGCTTATTTTAAAATATATATACATTCTTTCCATCAGTTTATAAAAATATAAAGGAAATGCTAAGATTCAAAATTAAATAATGATAATGAATATGTTCTTTGCCATTGCTAGCTCTGTGCTCCCATGCTTTGCAAACATAATATTTTCCAGTATGATATAGTCTAACCTACTGAATTAATTACATTTTAAACGTCTGTGGGAAAGTTCTTGAATTCGTATATTTTGAGTTTTTCATGATCGCTTTCCCTTTTCCAGGGAGCAATGCCACCTGTCAATGACTTCTGCAAATCTAGTTCTTTTGCAAATATCAGTATGGGTATTGAGTACATTAATAATTACAGTTTTCTCTAAATAAGATTCAGCCAGATACTGTTATTATAGCTCATTTGAGTCTTAAGCCAGCTGTAATATCTCTTCAACCTCCTATAGACTAGCTCCAACACTTTAGATTCAGTGAAAAGTAACTTCTTATGCACATGCTTCCATTTTCCTCTCTGGCTGCCATTCTACTTGGATGTAATTTTCTAATTTAACCTGTTAAAGGAAAGACCTTGTGCTTCTGATCCCACTTGATCTTCAGGGCAGTTTTGGGCTTAACTTGAGCTGCCAAAAGTGCAAAGCTTAATCTAATTTAGGGCAATAGTTCTTTGTTTCTCCCTAATTAAAATTACAGTCCTGCGATGTAATAAAGGATTCACAGTGGCAAGAAATGGCCATACCATGCATAGAGCAGCAGTACCAAATAGGTAAGTTCTAGTGATTTACCAACTGACCCACATATAAAAGAAATAGAAAAGTCTGTTTAGAAATGTTTCCTTGAGAAACGTCATCAAAATGGTGACGTAAGGTGAGACTCTGGAAACCTCCCCTGGAATTTACAACAAATTGAAAAATTATAACTCCACAAAGGACTCCCTGCACAGCAGACAGGCAAGAGGAAGAGTCTCACTACTGAACTCACCTAAAGGTGGGCAAATTACGTGAGCAGGGGAGGAGGGAAAGGAGAAGTACGGAGAGAGGGGTGTGTGGTCGCAGGACGCAGACCTAGCTCAGTGCTCCGAACTTGCTGCATCCTGGAACTACCGCAGCTGCGGGAGAGGGAAGAACTCGGACTGCTAGGGCTCTGTTTATGGCCCACAGGGCGGAGGGGACAGCATATAACACGACTGAATCCAACACTATCGGCAGAGACCTCGGAGCAAAGACTGAGAGAAGAAGGCTGAAAACAGTGGTTTAAGCCCTCACTGCCCAGAGAATGGAAACCTGAGGCACTGAGACTAGCCTCGCCCTCCCAACCCTCCCAGAGCTCGCCCCGCCCCACCTTCTCAGTGTTACAAGTGAAACAGTAGCAGTGTCAGATCAAAAGAACAGAATATTTGCTCTTCTGAGAACTGTTGTCTGCAGACACAGATTCCCAGCCCGACTAGTTCCAGCAAAGGGGAGGGAGCTGTGGAAGCAGGACTGGCTGTGGTGGTGGTCGCCGCCATTGCTATGGGCCAATTCACACAACTCACCACGCTCCTGTCCCCACCTATCTGGGTGGATCCCTGCGGGAGTAAACAGAACTGCTAAAACACAGGGGCTCTGAATCTTGTGCAGGAAGAGCTTTGGAACGTCAAAAGTTCTCTGCATCCCCACAGGGACGTGGTGCCCAATGACCCAGGTGAACTGTTAACAGAGGAGAAGCCCGCCTGCCAGGGAATGCCCCTATTGTGTGAGAAGCTGGAACAGTGCATAGAAAACATAACACTACAGTGTGAGAGAGAGAAAAAAGGCTGCAGTCACAAAGAAAATAAAGCATTCTGCAAACACATACTGGAAACAAAAGAAAGACAACTTCCTATCAACCTGTTGCAGAATCCACTCCTGTAGATGTCTAGGAAGAGAAATAATAAATCAGCAATTGCCATGAATAACCAAGGCAACAAGACAGTTCAGAAAGAAAGTGAAAAGTCTCCAGAAAAGGAACTTAAAGATATGGAAATATGTGACTTAAATGACAGAGAATTCAAGATTGCAGTTCTGAAAAAATTCAACGAGATGCAAGAAAACACAGAAAGGCAGTTAAATGAACTCAGAAACACAATCAAAGTACAACATGAGCATTTTACCAAAGAGATTGAAATTTTAAAAAAGAACCAAATAAAATTTCTGGAGATTAAGAACTCCCTAACTCATTTTATGAGGCCAACATTACCCTGATACCAAAACCTGGTAAGGGCAGCACAAAAAAAGAAAACTACAGACCAATATCTCTGATGAATACTGAAGCAAATTCCTAAATAAAATTCTAGCAAATCGAATGCAACAATGCATTAAAAAGATTATTCATCACGACCAAGTGGGGTTCATCCCTGGGGCACAAGGATGGTTCAACATCCACAAATCCATCAATGTGATACATCACATAAACAAAATAAAGGACAAAAATCATATGATTATATCAATTGATGCAGAAAAAGCATTTGACAAGATACAACATCCTTTTATGATTAAAACACTTAATAAAATAGGTATAGAAGGAAAATACTGTCGTGCGGGAGACCCTGCTCGCTGCGCCATTTGTCATGCGGGAGACCCTGCTCGCTGCGCCATTTGTCATGTGGGGCGGCCTGCGGGGTCTCTGCTCCCACTCCCCACATAACGCAGGATATGGTGAGGCCAAAAAGGAACACCCACGGAGCCATAGGTAGGGGAGTCATACCACTATATTCTCTCTGGCGGCACTATACTCTCACTGGAGGCTGGATCCACAGTGTCCGCAAACCGCCATCCACACTTGCCAGCCCAGCCTCCATCTTCTTACTAGCCCCCATCCTCTCTCTCTTCTCCTTCTCTCTCTGCTAGCGTAGCCGCAGCAGTTATATTAGTGGCTAATGGCTCAATGGCTACAGCTGACGGCCAACCAGCCCCAGCTGATGGCCATCTATTACCCGAGCCAGCACCCCTCCACGTGAGGCCGAGAGCCTGTAAACTACTTTCTGGGGCTCTGCCCCCACACTCCACCCCTACAGGCTCTCGCCTCACAATCTACGCGACAAGCGTCTTCCGCGAGGGGCCCTGTGTGAGGAGCCTGAAGGTTAATGCAATATCCTGGACACAGCCAGGCTCTCTGGGCACAGCCAGGGTTTCTCAGGGCACCACCAGTGCTTCTGGGCACGGCCAGACTTCCTGGACTTCTTAGGGTACCACCTGTCTTCCCGGACACAGCCAGGGTTTCTCAGGGCACAGCTAGGATTTCTCAGGGCACTGCCACTCTCTGTGGGCACAGCCACACTTCCTGGACACAGCCAGGGCTCTCAGGGCACCGCGACTCTCTCTGGGCACAGCCAGACTTCCTGGACTCAGCCAGGGCTCTCAGGGCACTGCCACTCTCTCTGTGCCTCTCAGGGTACCCTGCTGGAACAACAGCGACTCACAATCAAGGTGCTTACATATTCTCAATGGTGGCCAGTCAAGAGACAAAAGCGAATATCCCCCAGTTCCACTAACAACAGTTCCCAAACAAACAGTCAAGCGGTCCATTAAATTAGGGATGGAAGGCAATTCCCCATAGCCATAGTCATTCACCAGGGCTGTCCTGGGGTGAGGGACGACCTTGACCTCACCCTCATCTCCCAAGGAGGACTCAGCAAGCGTTACCTCCTGGGACTATAAGTCCTGCATCCGGGCTGCCTGAGCAGGAACTTCCCCGGCCCACAGGGCTGCAACGTCCTTCGCTTTCTCCGGCCTGTGCTGGTTGGGGAACCGTCCACATCTTTCCACCTCTCCACGGGGCTCCATCTTTCCAGCAGCTGCATGGCTTTTCCTGTGCTGGTGGGAGAACCGTCCACGTCCTCCCACCCCTACACGGGGGTCCAGCTCTCCGGCAGCTGCTCCTCCTGGTCTTCCTCAGACTGGGTGTTCACACGCACAAACTGCTCCACCGTCCTTTGGAGAGCTTTGGCCGGCACCATACCCTGCTCGCTGCGCCATTTGTCGTGCGGGAGACCCTGCTCACTGCGCCATTTGTCATGCGGGAGACCCTGCTGGCTGCGCCATTTGTCATGCGGGGCGGCCTGCGGGGTCTCTGCTCCCACTCCCCACATAACGCAGGATATGGTGAGGCCAAAAAGGAACACCCACGGAGCCATAGGTAGGGGAGTCATACCACTATATTCTCTCTGGCGGCACTATACTCTCACTGGAGGCTGGATCCACAGTGTCCGCAAACCGCCATCCACACTTGCCAGCCCAGCCGCCATCTTCTTACTAGCCCCCATTCTTCTCTCTCTTCTCCTTCTCTCTCTGCTAGCGTAGCCGCAGCAGTTATATTAGTGGCTAATGGCTCAATGGCTACAGCTGACGGCCAACCAGCCCCAGCTGATGGCCATCTACTACCCGAGCCAGCACCCCTCCACGTGAGGCCGAGAGCCTGTAAACTACTTTCTGGGGCTCTGCCCCCACAATACCTTAACATAATAAAGACCATATATGACAAACCCTCAGCTAATCTCATAATTAATGGTAAAAATCTGAAGCCCTTTGCTCTACGTTCAGGAACACGGCAGGGTGTCCCCTATCACCTCTGCTTTTCAACATAGTGTTGGAAGTCCTCGCCAGAGCAATCAGGCAAGAGAAAGCAATAAAAGGTATCCAAATTGGGAATGAAATTTAAATTGTCACTCTTTGCAGATGACATGATGCTATATATAGAAAACGCTAAAAACTCCACCAAAAAGCAATTAGAAACAATCAACAAATACAGTAAAGTTGCCAGCTACAAAATCAATGTACAAAAGTATTGCATTCCTATATAATAACAATGAAATCTCACTAAAAGAAAAAACACACAAAAACAAAAAAAAACAATTCCTTTTGCAATTGCAGCAAAAAGAATAAAACACCTAGGAATAAACGTAATGAAGAATGTGAAAGACCTATATGTTGATAACTACAAGACATTTTTGAAAGAAACTGAAGAAGACACAAAGAAATGGAAAGACATTCTGTGCTCATGGATTGGAAGAATCAACATAGTTAAAATGGCCATATTACCCAAAGCAATATACAGTTTTAATACAATCCCCATCAAAATCCCAATGACATTTTTTAAAGAAATAGAACAAAAAAATCAGATTTGTTTGGAACCACAAAAGACCCCAAATAGCCAAAGCAATCTTAAGAAAAACGAACAATGCTGGAAGTATCACACTCCGTGACTTTAGCTTGTACCACAGGGCAACAATAACCAAAACAGCATGGTATTGGCAGAGAAACAGACACGTAGACTAATGGAATAGAATTGAGAACTCAGAAATAAAACCACATAAATATGGACAAACAATTTTTGACAAAGAAGTGAAAAACATACAATGGAGAAAAGACAGCCTCTTCAATAAATGGTGCTGGGAGAATTGGAAAGCCATGTACAAAAGAATGAAACTGGACTGCTATCTGTCACCATGTACCAAAATTAATTCAAAATGGATCAAAGACTTAAGCATAAGACCAGACACAATAAACTGCATAGAAGAAAACATAGGTACTAAACTTATGGACCTTGGGTTCAAAGAGCATTTTATGAATTTGACTCCAAAGGCAAGGGAAATAAAAGATAAAATAAATGAATGGGACTATATGGAACTTAAAAGGTTCTGCACAGCAAAAGAAACCATCGACAAAATAAAGAGGCCACCGACTGAATGGGAGAAGATTTTTGCAAACAGTGCCTCTGATAAGGGGCTAATATCCAAAATATACAAGGAACTCATGCAACTCAACAACAAAAAAACAAACAACCCAATTGAAAAATGGGCAGAGGACCTGAAGAGGCATTTCTCCAAAGAGGACATACAAATGGCAAATAGACATATGAAAAAATGCTCAACATCACTATTCATCAGAGAAATGCAAATAAAAACCCCAATGAGATATCACCTCACCCCAGTTCAAATGGCTATCATCAACAAGACAAATAGTAACAAGTGTTGGAGAGGCTGTGGAGAAAAAGGAACCCTCATACACTGTTGGTGGGAATGCAGATTGGTGCAGCCACTATGGAAGGCAGTGTGGAGGTTCCTCAAAAAATTAAGAATAGAATTACCATATGACCCAGAAATCCCTCTCCTTGGTATCTACCCAAAAAATCTTAAAACATTTATACATAAAGACACGTGTGCTCCAATGTTCATTGCAGCTTTACGTACGGTGGCCAAGACATGGAAACACCAAAATGTCCTTCGATAGATGAATGGATAAAGAAGTTGTGGTATATAGACACAATGGAATACTATTCAGCGGTAAGAAAAGATGAAATAGGACCATTTGGGACAACGTATGGATCTTGAGATTATAGTGCTAAGCGAAATAAGTCAGACAGAAAAAGCAGAGAACCATATGATTTCACTGATATGTGGTATATAAACCAAAAAGAACAAAAGAACAAGACAAACAAATAAAGAAACAAAAACTCATAGACACAGACAATAGTTTAGTGGTTACCAGAGGGTAAGGGAGGTGGGGGGTGGTAGATGAGGGTAAGGGGGTCAAATATATGGTGATGGAAGGAGAACTGACTCTGGGTGGTGAACACACAATGGGATTTATAGATGATGTAATACAGAATTGTACACCTGAAATCTATGTAACTTTACTAACAATTGTCACCCCAATAAACTTTAATAAAAAAAATGTTTCCTTAATCACAACATGCCAAAAAATGCAATTGTCACTCATACATTGAAAAAGCCAAACTTACAATATGACTCGGGATACTATTTTGGGTTCTATACACCCTCTTCCCAAGCATTACAGAACTACTCCATTAAAGTGAGAATTAAAATTAACATTTTCCTATAATGTTGCATGGAACATAATTTTATGATTGATAGCTTACTGCATAGAGATCTTTGGCTGTAAAGTCAGATCTAGTTTGCAGTCCTGCCTCATGAACTTTAAGGTAGTTATTTAAACTCTAGGACTCAGTTTTCTTATCAGGAAAACTGGTAGAGGTATGTGTGTGGCAGGAGGTGGTGATAACACATAACTCACAAGATTGTGACGTTAGTCAAATCAAATACTATGTATAAACTGCCTAGTAAAATAGTGACTTTATAATATCTTAGGTTTTGGTTTTTGTTTTTTTCTTTCTTTTGGCTGAATGACCTTCTTGAGATATTTGTTTCCTTCCTTTAGTCATTGTCAATTAATACTTACTTAAAAATGACATTTGTCTCCATTGAAAATCAGTACACTAACTTTCAAAATAATCATAAACGTCTTTAAACATTAAATGGAAAACACTTGGGAAATATTATTACTCATTCTTGCTCAAGGTACTTATTCCCAAAAATAATTGGAACAGAGACTCTTATTAAGTACAATATTTCCCCGAAAATAAGACCAGGTCTTATATTAATTTTTGCTCCAAAAGATGCTTTAGGGCTTATTTTCTGGGGATGTCTTATCTTTTCATGTATAACAATCTACATTTATTCATGTACAACAATCTACGTTTATTCATTTATTCATGTACAAAAATCTACATTTATTCAAATACAGTCATGTCATCTTCTGGAACATCGTCATAACTCTTCAAACCCCTAATTCCGGCTTGAATTTCTTGCGACTCCATTTCCTGTAGAACCATTGGCCCCAATCTCTCATGTCCAGCAATAGAGCGCTCCTTAAATGAGCACTTCTTGTCCATGTAGCCTGCTCGTAGTGCATTGGCAACACAGCTGTCAGTGCTTTTATCCCATGAATTCTTCACCCAAGTCATGACCTCTTGAAGGCTAGGCTTCACAAAGTTTCCACGCTGATTTCACTCCATTCTGTTTTCAATGTAGTCATTGATTTCCATGCGCAAATGGTCCTTGAATGGCTTGTTTATTGCAATATCAAGAGTCTGGAGATAGGCAATCATTCCTGCAGGAATCATTATTTGATCTATTCTTCTTTCTGCAAAGAAGTTTTTCATGTCTTTAGTGTGGTGAGTGCTGGCTGAATCCCAGACTAGCAGACCTCTTTGGCCACCTCGCAAAACAAGTGGCAACATTAAATCGACCCACTTCCTTATAACTCTTATGTGTACCAGGCTTTTTGGGTTTTAAGAACATAAATGCCTGAAACACGTTCAACTTTTCCTTGCCCTTAGTGATGATTAGAGGTGGGGCTTTCTTTCCATCCATACAAATTTCCAAAATACAGGTAACACATGCACTTCTGTAACCAGTGGACAGAATGTAGATTGACGAGGTACCCCTCTGATCAATTGTCGTTTGAGATCCTTGGCCCATAAACTGCAGTTTCATCCATAGCAATCATGTTGGAGAGTTCGTATTTAGAAAAGTCAATGCCATCAACAAGGGACTTGAATGCAAGTGCACATTTAATAACTTCAGTATCTTCCAGCTTGAACAATGTTCTTGATCTTAGAGACAATTCACATCGCTGAAGGAAGCCGTCCAGCCAGTGTTGTGATCCTTTGAATTCTTCTGGGGATGTTTCTAACTGTGGTGCCATTGCAAGGGCAAATGCTTGAATATCAGCCCTGTGCACAATCAAAACCTTTGCTCTCCTGTCAGCAATCCATTCACAGATGATGACTTCCAGCTCAGGAAATAATGGTTGCAGACCTGATCCACACTTGCACTTCTTAGCATTTCCCTCGTCCACCTTTTGACTGAGTTTATAGTACTCTGCTTGCCATTTTCAGACTATTCTGAGGTCCAACTTATTCTCTTTGCAGAAAGTCATAAGATTCTTGCCCTGGGAGTCCTCCACGATTCCTTTCTTGTACTCGACGGAATAGCTCTTTCTTTTTGCACTCATCTTGTCTGGGGGTCAAAATATTATTTCCTCTAAATCTACCATTAAATCAATTGTTAATTGAAGACTTACGAGATAAGAGTATCAACAAAAATGACAGTTAATAACGATGGTCCACAAAAAAGCGACGAAAAATTGCAGGCACCAAAATTCAGAAAACGTTTCTTTATTTCACACGAGTGCATTAAGTACGTCCGTTACAACACATGACGTATTGAATTATGAAGATTCATATTAGACACAACCACGTCCATTCGTTATCAAGTGCGCACGTTATTCTTGAGTTGTGTCTGTACTTCGATTGGTCATTCAGCTATAAGTCTCGAATTTATCTGTTTACATAGGCATTTACCTCTCCTCCAAAGGCGCCACTTGGGTACTTACAAATACTTAATTAAAATTTATATTATCATTTATTTTAAGTGTTAATGTCAATAATGTTATTTACTTATATTTAATTATATATTAATATGATTATTTTATAATTCAAGACGTCCGTTGTGTGTTGCAATAGATGTACTAAATGCGTCTATCTGGCTAACGATCTTAACTGGGGCTTATTTTGGGGTTAGGGTTTATATTACAAACATCCTGAAAAATCATGCTAAGGCTTATTTTCCGGTTAGGCCTTATTTTGGGGGAAATATGGTACTTACACTATGTAATGTGGTTATTAGGAAGGCTATTTTTGTTTCCTTTTTAGATTCAGAATTAAGTGACATGAAATTTTGAAAAATTCAAATTTCTCAAGTATAATATATTTGTGGAAAATGCCACAAAAATAATGCCCACTATGTTAGACATTGATTCTGTATCATAAAAATATAGAGTAGAAAAGTTGTTGGTTGCAGTGAGGACCAGGAAATTAGAACGATGATTATTTTACTGAATTTGTCTCATTTTTAATATTTTCGCAAATTATTTCTAATGTAATGAGAGTACCTTGCTTTCTCTAATTATTGTATGATCAGCTCTATAAAAATTGACCCCTTAGCAGAAACTGAACTTGACAAAACATTGTAGGGAACATTATTTTATGTCATGCTTCTGTGAAATTTGATTCCGAGAGTATGTTCTTTCAAGTTTTATTCTTCTTTGTATACATAACCTTAAAAATCTTATCCACATTGCACAGGTAGGAATAATCTATTTTATGCAGTCACTCACCATTGTTACACAAATAACTTCAATAACAAAATATTTTCTGTAAGTACAGGATATAAAGTGAACAAACGTGTGGGGTGGCTGGGCTGTCATACTGTTTGCTAAGTTCCTGTTTCATAGTGCCAAGAGATATTTTGCGATAGGTTCCCAAAGTCAGTCATAAGCAATCATTTAAGGACGTGATTGGAGAGGAGGAAGCATCCTCCAATATATGAAAGAATGTGAGTCATAATACCCTGGAATAAATAGTTTTCTCCTCAAAGTAGGAATAACATAATTCTGGTAGGGAACTTATGAGACAATAGAAGTACAATTCTCTCCCTCTGGGGACCATATTCTATTTTGAAGAAGAAAACAGAGGAAAAAAATACATTAGACCTTTTTATTTAATTCTTGGCCCATTTCACTTTCTTTAATCACATTTCCTAGGTACATACAACCTTAATTTTTTCCAAGATCTCATTACCTTCCGGGCATGCTATAGGTATTTATTTGTTTTGTTCTTTTGCCTCCTCAGTTTTCTTGATCATTTTCTTGAGTCTGATGATTGCTAATGTGAGTTTCAAAAGAAGGAAACTGGCTGTATCTGGTTCCAGAGACCCACTAGGCTTCCCTTTCTTTTCAAAAACTTAAATCCATTTGGCGTGTTATTGCATTGGTTCTTAGAATGTCCTTTCATAATAAGAGTTCCTTACTCTTTTCTAGATACAATAAAGAAGGCAGAAGAAAAATTTGTTCAGTCATAGCAGGTGAACAGTGAAACAGAAAAATATTTCTGCCTTCTAAATTTTTTTTAGTCAATTTCTTTATTGGTCTAACACTTTAGATTTTTCCATTAATTATATAAATGTTATCTCCCCTTTGAAAAGCAGCATCAAACATACATAAGATAATATAAATGTCACAGCTCAATTAGTTGCACCATTTACAAGAACTAAATCAGTGTCATAAGAGTATAGGAAAGAAAATATTCTTACTTTTGCCTGGATTGTTAAACAGCATGTATTTATAAACTTTGGCCTACAAAACAGCATGTATTTACAATCTTTAGCCCTTTATTTAATTTGCATTTAAATAAAGAATTTTATTTTATTAGTCCTCATAAACAAGATGGTATTAAATTCCACAGCTTGATTAAGTGAGACAGTAGGATAAATTAGAGGGATAAACAAGGCAAAATTAAGAAGAAAAGGAAAGCCACTCTAAATATACTTAAATAGTAGCACAATGAATCCTAGCTATCAATGAAAGAAATTTAGCTCTGAGATTTCTACTTACAAAAACTATACTTTTGGAAGAGATACAATATTGTCCTAATTAACACCTCGCTTATTAGTAGTTAATAAGTACCCAGTCTTCTCCTATGCTTCCTTAAGTTTATTTACATACTAATTAAGTATATGCTAACTATGTAGTACAGAACTATTTTCATAAATTTTATTTATGTCGATTAATCTATGTAACTTAAAAAAAAACAAAAAACAACTCAAGGGATAAGCATGGCAGATGTTATTGGCCTCATTTTATCCATAATTCAACTGAGAATTAGCGCTTTGCCCAAGTTCATAGAGCTGGCTTAAGGAAGATACAAGGACTATTTGTCCAAGCATAGTAATATTTTTAATACAACAAGGTTGATCACTTCCCAAATACAGTTAACTTTAACTTACTTGTTTATTCTTTCACTCAACACATATTTATTGTCTATTATTTTTAGGAATATCTATTTCCTATTTATACTACAGATGATCTTTCCATTTGAGCTTTATAAACTGCTAAAAAACCAGAAGAATATTTTGCACAGCAAGTAGTTATACTGGCAGACTTGCCCCAGATGCCAATAAGAAATAAGTTGACCTAGTCAATAGTAAGTATTCATTTTTAAACAAACAAATAAAGAAACAAAGTCCCCCTATTTTTTACCCTTGAGTTTTCTACACATTAACAATAATAAAAGTTTTAAGACAGATTCCCATGACCAAAGACCCCCTCCCCCACAACACACAAAGAATCACTAAAGAATATGCTCAGAACATATTTTTCTATCAAATAAACATCTGGAAAAATAAACATGTCAGTTTGGCTAGTTTGTCTTCAAATAATCGATAATAAAGTATACAACTCATTTTTTTTTAATTCAGGTCTTAAAAGATTGTAATCTGTTAGACCACAGGCATAATTTCTTGCTTATGATTTTCATACCCTTCTCTCTTTCTCTTTCTCGCTCCATCAGTCTTTCTCTATCATCTCTGTTTTTGTGTCTCTTTCCTCTATCTCTCCATCTTTTCTTCTTACATTTCTGTGGTATTTTTCTTATATTTTTCCCAATAAATTATTATGAAATAAAAAAAAACCCACTGTATTATTTAAAATAAAGATCTGCTTGGTCAAAATGCATTTAATCATTTATTCAACAAATATTTATGGATAGTTGTCATTGAAAAGATAGATCATGTTCTTAACTTGACCTTCAGTGAATTACTTAACCTTCTTAAGACCTCAAATAATAAACTCATCTGTCTCAAAGGATTATTGTGAGGATTTTTAAGAAAGAGTTAATGTTAGGTAGCACATTGTGGTATGTTTTTGGCATATAGTAAGAGCTTAATAAAATCTAACTACTTCTGAGCATACACTGTGTACCAGAAATGAGGATATAAGGATGAATTAACAACAACAAAAAGTCTTGGTAGAGAATACTAGTGTTAAAAGAATTTGAGGTTGAATTACACAGATAATTTCCTTATTTTTGTCCTTTATTTTTAAATATAAATCAAAATATCTTAAAATTGCACAAATATAAATATTAGAGGGCTTTATCTAATAATGTTATTCAGATCATTATCTGAAATAGAAATATCTAATTTTTCTAGGTGTTTTGAATATTGCAAATGTACACTAATTGTTATTTTTGTAATAGCTATATCACAAGTATCTTTCAAACAAAATGAAGTATTTAGCAATATGAATTGACATCAAAATCATAACCAGTTTTCCATGCTAACCATAGGATAAGCTGCAATTAACTCTTCCGATTGCCTGGACTTTTTACTAATGAGCATATCTTAGGTCCAGTTAGCTTAGCTCACTATAGCCCAGTTTGCTTTTCTGTATTCCATGATGATTCACAATAGCCCAAATCATGGCCAGAATACAAATGAAAATGTGGCCAGATTGTCCCCTAAGTAAGCTGGATAAATAATGAATATTCTACTGTTACACCCAAGTGGAAGTCATTTCAATTCAATGCAACAAACATTTCTTAAGATCTTACTACGATCTAAGCATTGTGATAGATACTAAAAATTCAAACATGAATAAGCTCTGGTCTTTTACCTTGAGGTGTTTATGGTCAATTGGTAGACATACATATAAACAGGTAACCACAGTGTGTTGTAAATAGTATGATAGAGCAATATGCTGTGCAGAAGAAGTGTAGAAAAGGGCACACAACACAGCCAGGAGTGTGTGGTAGAGATATGTGTGCATGTGTAGGCAGTAAGTATGGTATCAGAAAAGATTTAGAGAAGATAAAACTATTATTAAATGTCATCTTCGAGTATACTTTCCTTTTTGTAGAAAGAGATGAGATGTGTTTATGTACTAATAATTATCAAACATAGTTGTTCTCTTACAGCACATTTTCCCAATATTTGAAATTTTCATATGTAATGTTTGTAAACTTATGGGATTTTGGGAGTATCACAAGGGTACCACTAAAAATCAAAAGAGAAGCTCTATATTTTAAACTGGTCATTGAACAAATACATAGCAATACAATACTCTGTGTTTAGGCTGGAATCTCTGCTAGGTGAGCCCACACGTAGGCAAATATATGTGATTTTCCTGACCAAAGAGCCCATCAACATGAGAATCGTAATGTATTTGAACAAACATGTGTCAAGGTATAACTAAAATAGAAAATAAGTAACACCACAGCACAATATACCAGGGCCTATCATCACAAAAAGACTTTATTGTAAATAATAATTTCATATTTGTTATAATCAACTCATTTCATCATCTTAGTTTGACAAGCATTTTTTTTTTTAATTTATTCATATTTTTATTTGTTTTTTATCATTTTTTAAAAGTTTATTGGGGTAGCAATGGTTAGTAAAACTGCATAGGTTTCAGGTGTACAATTCTGTAATACATAGTGTGTTCACCATCCAGAGTCAGTTCTCATTCCATCACCATATTTATGATTCTGTTTACCCTCATCTATCACCCCTCCTCCCTTACTCTCTGGTAACCACTAAATTATTATCAATGTCTATGCGTTTTTGTTTCTTTATTTGTTTGTCTTGTTCCTTCATTTTTTTCAGTTTTATATCCCACATACCAGTTAAATCATAGGGTTCTTGACATGGGTGGATATTGAGATTATTATGCTAAGTGAAATAAGCCAGACAGATAAAGTTGACAAGCAATTTTTTCCAGACACTGTGTAGTACATACAGGTGATTAAAAGTTGAATCAGCTATGTTCTCTTCTCTCAAGAAGGTAATTGTCTTCATAAATGTCTTAGCCCTTATTCAGGCTAAGCACTGAAGGAACGCATATCCACACAAAAGCAGGAAGGTTGTAGTATGAGAGGAATCCAGGAACCATTTCTTGAACACCTTTCACGTCTTCAGGAGAGAACATCAGAGGGCACCTTGCTCCTCCAATGAACTACCATTTATGTAATCTATGTCTTCAGCTTCTCCACCTTAGCGTGCTGGCCCCTGCTACTAGCCTGGGGCCTGATACTGTTCCACTCTACCTGGCTTGCATCACTAAGTCTCTTAATGCTCTATTGAGACATGTTTAACTACTAGTAAACAACAAATCTCCACAGGGAGAGATCAGGTAATGAACGTATAGGGACATGGACAAGTTCTGCATGTTTCCCAGTTCCCATCTTTCAAGACCACTTGTTGACTACTGACCTTTACAAGTTATCACAGGTGATATTCAAAATATAGACTGTATGGAAGTGGGACTGTCACTTGTACTACTATCAATGCTACTATATTTAAAGATACCTAAACATGTGTCTAAATATTAGGTTGTTCATTTTAAAACTCTATTTACCTTATATAAATGGTTCCTGCAATTTCGCCACATGGATTTTGCCTCTTAAATACACAGGTGTCTGTGTAGTTTTAAATCACTTAAAGAGATTTAAGAAATGCTATATTCATGTATGGGACATTTGGCTTACATTAATAGGATGGAAATTTGGGCTGAAAAAGAGCAATATATATTATTGAAATGACCCTCAAGACTCATTGATATGATAAGCTAATATATAATACGAGTTTCACTGATTTTTGGCTAGACCGTATCAAAGCAATTTCCTTCTATAAATTTATTTGGCATTCATTTATGTGACAAAGTTTCTCATTAAAAAATAAATAAATAAAAGGATACATTTTAACTAACCAAAGCTCTTAGAATTCTCTGGGAGCAGAAAACCCAATGCTTGGAATCTAAGGATTTTCAAGCGCTGAGTATTTCCATCACCTCTGCTTTTCTCTCTTATAGCAGTTGTCAAAAATAATTGACTTCTCTTGAGTCCCTAGGGACAAAGAAGTGCCCTCTTAGAAACAGGCAACAAAGAGAATGGTAATCATTCAGGTGACCTGAGTAAGTACATGTGATGAAATGGGTAAGGACAGCAGTTAGGGAACAAAAGAAAAGGTGTTTGATTCCTGACCGGATGACCTTGACATCAGGAAACCATCAAAGGAGCTTCTTCCACCAGAGTTTAATACAAATTATCCCAATATTTTTTTTAGTTTTCATGACTTTGTTTTTCTTTTAATATTACAAGAATAAGTGACTTTTTTATAAAAATAGGAAGAATAAACTTAATATGTTGACAACCTTTAAAAACCAGCTTTAAAAAGATATTTGTATGACTAGTTTTTAGACTTGGACACCATAAGTTTTTGTCTAAAAATAAAGACTTTTTGCAAGATTAATTTAGCCTTGTATTTTTGTTCTTTGTTTACTTATTGACCGTTTTCCCTCACGGAAATGTAGGCTCTGTGAGAAGAGAAACTGTCTGTCTTGTTCCGTGAAAATATTCCTGATAGAACAGAATCTTGTTCATAGGAGAGCTCTCAATAAATATTTGTTAAATGGGTGTGAGTAAATGCATGAATGAATAAATTAATTAATCCTTAATTTTGAAGCATGTGCTCATTGTTTTCGGTAATGTATTCTGCAATTCTCCCCACAGAATATAGACGGCACTACTGTCCTAATACCAGATTTCCTTTCTGGTTTAGATTGTAAATGTTCTCTGTGCCATTCTTAATGGTCTATCATATTACAGTTAAAAGATGTTGTAAAATGTTATGATCATAAACAAACTTCTGGTGGTCAAAATAGAGACATGTTTTGCATTTTCATATGCATCTCAAATGGAAATGATCTTGCATTTGTTAGACATCAAGACAAAGTACTATAAAATCTTTCAAGAGCATGGTTAATTTTTTAAAAAGATTATCCAGGCAATTGAAGCATTAAACTAATTGTGCCAATAAAACTGTTCAAAATGACAGCATTTGCTATTTATCTCAGAGCTAAGAAAGGCTGCTTATTAGATTAATCTTCTCTATCCCCTGAGCTCACCTCTCATCCATCTTTGATTTAAGTTGATAGCTGCTCATAGGACACAACTTCTCGCTTTTCTTGTATATGACTTGAAGAGTCATGTACAAGAATCATTCAAAATATCAGTTTGGATTTCATAAAACAAATCTACACATAGTCTGCAGAGCACTTTACAGAGGAGGATGAAAAATATAATGGATCAAACACCCAGAGACCATGATTCTGTATCTGGTTCTAGAGCTAACTAAAAATCACCTGTGAACGAAGCTCAAACATCACAGTTACCTTTACAGTGCCCTTCTTCCACTTCTCCCTGCCTTGGGATCTAGGGTGAGGAATAAAGGCCTGCTATCCAACAATTCACAATGTGGTCGTGTTTCACAGTGAAGCAGCAGAATGGTTCGGGTTATCTTGTGATGCTAAGGGAATCATCTTCAAGGAGCTGAGGGCTGGGGTAAAGGAAGTAGTTCTCCCAAAAGTTGGCTCAGGGAGAGAGAAATGGTAGGATCTAAGACAGACAGACAATGAGCACTGGGGTCTGACTTTTGCTGAGCCTGCCTGTCAAGAAAAATTTCGCACAACAGCCACCAGGAGGATACATGCTTAGAAGGTGCCTTTGCTGTTCATTGTCCCTAGATTTCATTGCATAAAACTGACGTGTGAAGGAAGGGCCCAGAGTCTGCACGATATAATCACTTTATTTTCTACAGCTTAGAAATGGTCCTACCTGGGGCATTTGATATGCAGGTTTCCAATAACTGACACTGCACTTTCCTTGAAAATCCCTGCTAATTACCATGAAGGAGAGCAAAATTTCTTTAGACGTAAGATTTTCAAACCCCATTCAGATGTTTGGCTGTGGGCTTCTTAACCAGATTTCACTTCAGAATTCCTGTGGGGGGTTTACAAACACAGCCACCCCTGACGATTCTGGGTCAGTGAATTTGCAGAAGAAAGTAATGGATGCTTGACAAATACTGTTTTAGGTCACACACAAAAAAAACATTAAAGATAGATTTATCTCACAGAAATGATAACCAATATTTTACAATGAGACCTGGTGAGATAAATGGTGCGATAATGAACAAAAAGACAGTTTCATTTACATAATGAATTTATAATAATTTTTGGTATCCACAATCATTCTTACCATATAGTGACCACCCACTAAGCGTTAAGGACCAAGGCTAGTCATGAACATTTAAGTTCATTTATAACACCATTTTGTTGAGAGGAAGGATATCATGTCTATTTCATATAGGAATAAGTGGCTTAGCTAGGAAAAAATTTAGTAGGTGCTGAAAATAGGTTCCAGGGCAAGTTTGCCTGCACCTAAAACACACCCTCTTTTCACTATATACACATCATCCCAATGTCTTTTCCCCAGACAGGGACAAATGAGCATAGAACAGGATTATTCCAAGGACATAGCTGAGGCGTGAACTTGAGCTCCAGTTGAGAAACAAGTGATATATCAATTAGTAGTTATGTGTACAGGAGCTATGTTTTCTCAACCCAAAATTGGGCCACTTTTACTGAAAATGGGACAGAATGTTTTAAATCAGATGATTGTGAGCACACGTTCAACATAAATAAGTACACAATAAATTGCATGTAGGAGGAATATTCTAACCCGATGGTCAGTCAAGGTCATGGGATAGATGGGAGGCAGACTGACTTAGAATACCTTAATATCTTACTCTTAATATCTCATAGTACTCTCTAGCCGGGTCTAAAAACATAAAACAGCATGCAATTTTTTTTCTTATAAGTCATTACAAATTTTTCACATAAAATAGTCTGAGGACATTTAAAGAGTCAAAATATGACTTAGATATCCTGAGTTAACGTGGTGTGAAAATCTAAACAAGGCAAGAAATGTTATGCTGAAATTATATTGCTTTAAAATGATGAAATGCATTTTATATAAAACAAAGCTTTTTGAAAACAACATAAGAAAGCAATTTTCTACTAAGATGTCTGAGGTATGAAGTGGTATGGGAAATGGATATCATATAACCTTATTGTGTTTATCAATATATAATTATGAAATAATTTACAATAATGCAGTTATTGATTTAACTTCACCCATGTGCCTTCAGAGGATATTTATACTTTAGGAATGAAATTTAACTAAATTATTGGATGAAAATTGCCACTAAGCAATCCTAATTAGAAAACAGATGCTGATGTGAAGATCGTGTTTTATCTTGGGACGCCCCCGATCCCAATATAGCTGCTTTGTTAATAGATTGATGTTTCTGTGGCATAACAATTGGGAATAGCTCCTATCAATTCTATTGAGGTGAGCCTCATGTTTCAGCTTATGCTAAATAGAAAAACATCTATATGTCCCCTGAAATACTCTGATATCTCAAAAAATTCAAGAGTGGCAGAGTTAGCAGCTGGACTGCTAAATCAGAAGTTTTAAAGATATATGTGTGGGCTTGCCTCAGTTGTGAACTCACTTAAAAATTATTTTCAAAAATAAAAATAATGAAGGAAGGAAGTAAAGGAGGGAGGGAAGGAGGGGGGATTAGAGGAAAGAAGTGAGAAGAGAAGATACAAAGAAAAAGAAAACCTACTGGAAAACAAAATGTGGCATATGCAATCACATCTTACTTTGAATAAAATAATAAATGAAGATACTATTGTAATATTTGTTAGGTTATAACCAAGTGCAATGATCTCACTGTTAGGTGCTAATGTATTTACTCTTTGAGGGAGGTATTATTATCCTTTTTTTGCAGATGACATGACCAAGACTTGGAGGGATAAAAACATAACACCAGGATTTGAACCCAGGCAATGTGCCTGCACATTCTGTGCCTGCAGTTTCTCTGCCCTTAATTACTATGTATCTCAGTAAAATTTCAAATTTATTTAATGTTGGAAACAGAAGTATGAATAAAAATAATACTAGAGGTGCATGTTAGAAATTTCAATGCAAACTGCTCGGGATGTTTGAGGAGAATAGTTGGCAGGCAGAACTTGAGATTTGTAGTCCAACTGTCACTTGTCCCTAATGTCTTCAACATGCAATTGAGTCACCAGGTACCTACTAGTACAAAGTAGGCTCAGTGATTGACCCAGGATGGAGAGAAAGTACCCTTTGTGAAATAACTCAAAATAATTTCTCTCTACAAATTGAGAACAAGCATGCTTTAGGGGTTAACTCTGCAGTCCATGTAAAAGATCACAATAAGCAAAGCTAAAATTTAGGCTAATAAATGTACTTACTTAAAATAGGAACAATAACTAATTAACTCCCTAGAATTGCCAAACCAAATTTTAGCTCTAGGAATATCAATACCAAATTGCAAAAGTCTAGCAAGTATCCTTCTGATTGTAATTTAGTTATTTTCCTAAAAAAAAAAAATATCTTGTCATATTCTTTTGTATCCATGAAAAGTTAATTTCATAGGGTCAGATCAGAACCATAAGAGACAACAGTTATTTTATGCCCCTAATCATTAAAAATATAACCAGAACAAAAGAGGTCTTATGATTAATGATCAATTCTTATGATTAATAAATGCATGAGCTTTGAAATCAGATGATTCAGCAGTTACACTTGCCAAACATGAGACTTTGGAAAAGTAATACAGCCTTGTAAGCCTCAGTTTATTTAGATATAAAATGGGGACCTATAATAATAATGTATACAGTTATGTGAGAAACAAATTAAGTCCTCACATTTAAAAGCAAATTTTCAGGTGCTCCACATGTTGGCACTGGATACTGTGCTTCTTTTGTTTTTCCTTAAAGTTTACTGTCAAAATATTACAGCTCCTCCTTAAACAATCCTTGATGGCAAATGACAGCAAAGATATCAATTTTTTTGCATCATTAAAATTGTAGAACCTTATGAAGTAATAATAATGTTAGGCATTATCCAGCCTAATTGTACAGCCAATGTGAAATCAGTATCCATTTCATCTTGAAAATTATCAAGGATAGGAGTTCAGTTCTCCCTATGGCAATACACTCCAGTTCTGATTGTCTTGAATTCTTTCTAAGGATTCTTGTAAGGTTTCCCAAGGTTTGCTCTCTATCAATATGTAATAGACCTATATTATCTTCCATGTGAGAGTCTTTCAAAAGGTGTGAATTGCTTTTGCCATTTCTGGAAAGATTTCTTTTCTCCATGTTAAAAAATATTTTTGTTTGTTTTAGTTCATCAAGTCACGTTTTCAGGTGTATCAATTTGACATGCACGTTCCTCTGGGGATAGTCTACTTTATTAATATTTTTTCTATGTACAGGGGCTATCCTCATCTTTGGGCAGAGCATGGTACTTCCATTATTATTATTATCCAAATATTTTTTAGTTATATGCTGTAGTTATATGTTGGTTTAAGTTGAGATTATTAATCAACTAACACTTTTTAATATCCTAACAAGTCTATCCTACACTATGTTTGATGAAATTTAAAAATCCAAAATAAACAAAACATGGAACTTCATATATAACCCAGTTACATTTTCAATTTATTTTTTTGTGGTTCTTCTTACCTGTCACAATTTTTAATTTATATTCTATCAACCATTATGTAAGTCTTTTTGTTATCTATAAATTCAATATTCATAATTTAAAATGGCCGATTGTAAAGGTAATTGTAGTCCTTTGACTTCATAGCCTTGTCAGAAAGGTTTAGCAGACCTAGGCCATTGGCAGATTTGAGTCATGGTCATGGGTGACAGGCCAACAATCCAGCCAGGCGCAACCATCAGCTGTGATAACCAGTTTCCAAGCATCAGAAACATAATGGCAGTTAATATCTGAGGTCAAACTTGCACAAGAATAAGAGTCAGGCTGACAAAATTCAAGGCATATAGACCAACGAAAAGCAAATTAAAAGTGCTGAGAGATTAATTGTGTTTTTAATCTTGGACTTATTAATTAGAAAAGCAATAGAAGGAAATAACAGTTTACGTCACTACTGAAGGGAAGTATAACTGAATCTTATCTTTCGTTCATTTAATTGAGACATTCTTTGTGGGATCCAATACTTTTAGAAGACAGTTACTAACTGCAATACTAGAAGAGTGAATAAGTGCAGACAGGATTTATTGACAGAATAGTCAATAATTTGACAGAAATAATTTGACATAATAGAGATCTTGAAACTTATTGACTATTGAGTTATCCGTCATTTTATGTACTACCCAAAAGGCTTCTAGAATTTCTTTTAAACATTACATATCTTAGAAAAGATAAATCTGGCATACAAAGTAAGGTACTCTTACTTAACAAAATTCTCTCAAGTTCATGCTCATATAGACCTATGTTACTAGGTGCTAGTTCCTGATACATTTTTCTCAAAAACTCATTTAAATTTCCAATTCCACTCTGAAATACAAAGAGCTTAGAAGTTGTAACTCCCATCTTCACAACAAGAAAAAAGCTGAACAAACTGAAAATGAATAACACTACTTAGATATGTCGAAGAATTGAAGTGACAGGACAAACGGCTATCCTGAAAATGGGAGAGACAGTTTATTACAGAGGATCACAGTTTACTGGGAAAAGAGGCTGCTGAAACCAGATACTGGTAGAAATACTTAGACAGTAATTGAGTAGTGTCCATAAAATGAATGTGGACTAGCTTGAGAGTTAAAAACACATAGGGCACAGTCTTGGGGGGGAGCACTCACAATTTCATGAATTTTATCTCCAGGAGCCTAATGAGATTCTCATGGAGAAAATCCAAGAAGAATTTCCTTGGGATTCCAGAAGGGGAGGGGAAAGTAACTATTTTGAAATATACTCAGAGGGAAAAAGTATCCATCATATCAACAGGCAAAAGAAGAAAAATCACATGATCATATCAACAGATGCAAAAAACAAACAAACAAAAAAAACAAACAAAGAAACAAAAAAAGCATTTGAAAAAGTCCAACACCCATTCATATAAAAACCCTCAGTAAACTAGGTATACAGGGTACCTCCTAACTTGATAAAGACCATCCACAAAAAGTCCTACAGATTACATCATGCTAAATGGTAAGAAATAAAAGCCTTTCCCCTATGATCAGGAATAAGGCAAGGTTATTGCCTCTCATCACTCTTATTTAACACTGTGCTGGAAGTCCCAGCTAATGCAATAAGACATGAAGAGGAAATACGTCTATGTTCACAGATGACATGATTTTCTTTGTAGAAAATCCCCCCAAATCAAGAAAACAAAAAAAAACCCCTTTTGAAACTAACAAGCAACTATAGCAAGATTTGTATCATGCAAGCTTCGTATAAAGTCAACTTTTTTTTATATATAAAAAATGAACAGTTGCATTTTGAAATTAAAAGTACAATGCCATTTACCTAAGTACTCAAAAATTAAATATTTAGGAATAAATCTAACAAAATCTATATAGATCTAGAGGTACTAAATATGTATAAGTACAACTACAAAGTTCTGATAAAATCAATTTTAAAAATATGTAAATAAATGGGGAAATATTCCATGGTCACAGATAAGAAGATTCACTATTGTTAAGATATCAGTTCTTTCTAACTTGAGTTATAAATCAATGAAATCCCAATCAAAATTGCAGTGGATATGAACAAACTTATTCTAAAGTTTATATGGAAAGACAAAACACAAAGCATAACCAACACAATACTGAAGAACAAATCAGAGAACTGACACGATCTGCCTTCAAAATTCGCTGTAAAATTGCAGTAATCAAGACAGTGTGGTATTGCTGACAAAAAAACACACACACAAAAAGACACCTGACAAATAGATTGATGGAATGAAAATAAACCCACACAAACATAGCCAAATGATCTTTGACAAAGGAGTAAGATCAATTCATAGGATAGTCTTTTTAACAAATGATACTGGAATAGTTGGACAGTCACATGCAAAAAATGTCATAGTAGTATAGACACAGATATTACAACCTTCACAAAAATTAGTTCAAAGTGGATCATAGCTCTAAATATAAAATCTGATACTAAAATTTCTAGAATATAAGATAGGACAAAATCTAGGTTACCTTGGAATTATTGATGAATTTTTAGATACAACACCAAAATCATTATTGATGAAATAAAAATTGATAAGTTGGACTTTGTTAAAATGAAAACATTCTGCTCTAAATATATCACTTAAGAAAATAAAAACACAAGTCACAGAGTAGGAGAAACATTTTCAAAACTCATATTTAACTCAAGACTTATAACCAAAATATATAAAGAATTCTTAAAATTCCACAATAAGAACACAGACCACCTAGTTAAAAAGTGAGCAAAAAATTTGAGCAGACACCACCAAATAAGACACACAGATGGCAAATAAGCATATGAAAAGATGTTCAACATCATATGTCATTCAGGATTTGCAAATTAAAACATCAATGACATACTACTACATAAGTATTAGAATGGCTAAAATTCAAAAGACTGACAATAAAAAGTGTTAGCAAAGATGTGGAGTAACAAGAACTCTCATTCATTGCTAGTAGGGATGCAGAATGGTACAACCATTTTGAGGACAGTCTGGCTGTTTCTTACAAAGCTAAACATTGTCTTATCATACAACTCAGCAATCATGCTACTAGGTATTTACCGAGATGGGTTGAAAACTTATGTCTGCACACAAAAAAAATGTACACAAGAATGTTCATGGTAGCTTTATTCTTAATTGCCCCAAATTGGAAGTTACCAGGATGGCTTTTGATAAGTCAGTGAATAAACAACTTATGGTATATTTATACACTGAAGTATTATGTAGCGATGAAAGGAAATGAGCTATCAAGACACAGATAGATGTTGATAAAATGCTCAACATCACTAATCATCAGAGAAATGCAAATAAAAACCACAAGGAGATATCACCTCACCCCAGTCAGAATGGCTATCATCAACAAGACAAATAGTAACAAGTGTTGGAGAGGTGTGGAGAAAAAGGAACCCTCATACACTGTTGATGGGAATGCAGACTGGTGCAGCCACTATGGAAGGCAGTATGGAGGTTCCTCAAACAATTAAGAATAGAATTACTGTATGACCCAACAATCCCTCTCCTGGGGACCTACCCAAAAAATCTTAAAACGTTTTTTCATAAAGACACGTGTGTTCCAATGTTCATTGCAGCTTTGTTTATGCTGGCCAAGACATGGAAACAAACAAAATGTCCTTCGATAGATGAATGGATAAAGAAGTTGGTAAGAAAAGATGATATAGGAACATTTGTGACAACATGGATGGATCTTGAGAGTATGATGCTAAGCAAAATGAGTCAGACAGAAAAAGCAGAGAACCATTTGATTTCACTGATATGTGGTATATAAACCAAAAAGAACAAGACAAACAAATGAGAAACAGAAACTCATAGACACAGACAATAGTTTAGTGGTTACCAGAGGGTAAGGGGGTTGGGGGGTGGGAGATGAGGGTAAGGGGGATCAAATATATGGTGATGGAAGGAGAGCTGACTCTGAGTGGTGAACACACAATGGGATTTATAGGTGATGTAATACAGAATTGTACCCCTGAAATCTATGTAATTTTACTAACAATTGTCACCCCAATAAATTTAATGATAAAAAAAAGACACAGATAGATGTAGAGGGACCTTAAAAACATATTGCTAAGTGAAAGAAGCTAGTCTGAAAATGCTGTATAGTGTGTGATTTCAACTTTATGATGTTCTGGAAAAGAATGTCAATATGAGGCAATAAAAAGATCAGTGGTTTTCAAGGACTCATGCACAGGGAGGGATAAGAAAGTGAAGCACAGGGGACTTTAGGGCCATGGAACTATTTTTCGTATTACTGTCATGGTGGATACATGACATTAGGCATTGGCAAAGCACAGTTAACACTGATGCAATCTATGACTACAGTTCATAATAATATATCAATATTGGTTCATCAATTGTGACAAATATACCACATGAATATATGACATTAATAAAGGGAAATTGGTGCAGGGAAGAGTTGGTACATGGGAACTCTCTGTGCTATCTGCTCAGGTTTTCTGGAAATCTAAATCTCTTCTAAAAATAAAATCTATTTCCCTAGCTATGGTGTAGTTGCAGCCCATAGAACTTAAAAGTTGTGTGGAGGTGGTTAAGAAAACAGTCTTGGGTTGAATTCAGTTTTGCTAACACTGGTTGTGTGGTTTTCAGCAAGTTGCTTAATATTTCTGAGACTGTTTCCTTGATGCTAGAATGAGAATGATATCGTCTTTAGTATAGTGTTATTGCTATTGTTAAATGAAATAATGTGTGTAGGTAAGTAACTGGAATATGGTAGGTATACAATAAATAGTAGCTACTATTTGGATCCTAAAGGACGTCAGAGATTTTAAAGATGGAAAAGTAAAGCTCAGAGGCATGAAATTGTTTGTGAAGATCATGAAGTAATGTCATTTGCAGAGCACTTGCTATGTTATACAGCGCTATATTAGGTATTTCTGGGAATATGCATATAAGAAAACAAAATAATTCATGTTTTCTTCCCTGAATTAAGACTGACTTTAAAAAGATGAATAAAGACTAAGAGCTAGATAGAAAAATTTTCTCTATATTGCTTTCTGTTCTCCCATGTTTTCTCTCCTCTTTCCTGCCACTGTAACCGTTAAGGAAGGCAAAGGTGGGAAGAAATGACTAGGCAAAGAAGCCCTTTAAAACTGCAATGGGGTGGCTTACGTGTTTTCCCAGCCCAGGGAAGGACTGCTTATTTTCAAATTCACTCAAATAGAGGAGCTTTAGGATTGATCAAGTAACATGTTGTGTGTAGCTTACTCTAGGTAACACCGAGTAGGTATCCTAGGGCACCATACTGCATTTTATGGGACTATATGTATCTTAAGACATAGAAAGGATGACTGTTTATGGAACAATTTAAGATAATAGGATTTAAATTTGTTTTATGAAATACATGTTGCTCACTGTCATTCAACAAACTATGATTAGCCTGGGGAGAGATGGGTCTTGGGAAAAAGCAAATCCTTTACCATCTTAACTACCATCCTGCAATGTGAATAAATGATGGACATTATTTTACGGCAAAACTCACCCAAGTTCATGGGCAAAAATATCACTAGATCCTATCTTTAGGATTGTAGTTGTAGGTAAACCAGAGGATTTTGTGAATGCTAAGATTTCTTCTGGCCAATGTGCCCAGCTCATTCTCATCCTTTAGGTCTCTGTTGAAATGTAACATCCTAGTGAGGATCCATTTAAACACATCCTCCCTTTCTCCATTCCCCGTTACCAGTCAGATATGTTTATCACTCCATTTGCCAGTTCCGTCATTTATACTTACTATATCTTAAAGTTATACATTTATTTCTTTATTTTCTTGTTTGTTACTGCTATCATAGAATAGTTTTGTTTTGTTTTTTTAAAGGACCCAGGTCAGGATCAAGTGTTTTATTTATTTATTTATTTATTTATTTATTTATTTATTTATTTATTTATTTATTTATTTTAAAGATTTTATTGGGGAAGGAGAACAGGACTTTATTGGGGAACAGTGTGTACTTCAGGACTTTTTTCCAAGTCAAGTTGTTGTCCTTTCAATCTTAGTTGTGGAGGGTTCTGTTCAGCTTCAAGTTATTGTCCTTTCAGTCTTAGCTGTGGAGGGCGCAGCTCAGCTCCAGGTCCAGTTGCCGTTGCTAGTTGCACGGGGCGCTGCCCACCATCCCTTGTCGGAGTCGAGGAATTGAACTGGCAACCTTGTGGTTGAGAGCCCGTGCTCCAACTAACAACTGAGCCATCCGGGAGGCAGCTCAGCTCAAGGTGCCGTGGTTCAATCTTAGTTGCAGGGGGCAGAGCCCACCATCCCTTGTGGGACTTGAGGAATTAAACTGGCAACCTTGTTGTTGAGAGCCCACTGGCCCATGTGGGAATCAAACCGGCAGCCTTCGGAGTTAGGAGCACGGAGCTCTAACTGCCTGAGCCACCGGGCCGGCCCTAGAATAGTTTTTAAACTTCCTGAAAGTAGTGCCTGTTTTTGTTTTTTCACCAAAATATGTGTAATCCTTTCATGTTATCTGATGCCAAGTGGCACTCAAGAATATCTGCTAATTAATTAATTTAAGGAATGAATAAACTTGGAATGCTTACATGACCAACGATCTCCGTGTTAGAGAAGACATATATCTCTCAGCTTAGGACTCAACTTAAATAACTAGATTCCAACTTATTCTGAGAAGCTTGTGTAGTCATTTCTTCTGCCTTCAATTTGTCTAATCATTTTTTTATTTTTCAATTCACAAGTTACTGTTGGCTAGAACACAGTGAAGATCAAAATAAGTAGTCTACCCACACATATTGGACAAAACAAAACTCAGAAATCAATAGAAACTAAAAGAAATATTGACAATTCAGGGTATTCTTTGCCCTGAACATTTCAAAACTCAAATCAATAATAAAATGAAGCTAAGATTATTTACTAATTAAGATACATTCAGTCAACAAATATGGCACAGATAAGTTAGTATAATAAAATATAATACAGCATGATGTAAAGGTTAGAGTTGTTGATATATGAATGTAACAAGACACCATTATTGGAAATTGAGTTTTTAAAAATTAAAACAAAAAGGTTTGGGAACATTAGTAATTTTTGTAGTCAATAGTAAGCAGATAAAAGTTTCATAGTGACATATTAGTCAAGAATTTTATTTTTTCTAAATGACCAATGCATCATGTAATAAAAAAATATTTTTTTATGATTAACTATTGTAGGAACATTTTATCTGAAATCATTTGCTATTATTAAATATACAAACCCCTCTGATACTATACGGGAAAGCTGAGAATGGCAGCAGTGGTTTGAAGGATTATTTTTAATATTTGGCATAATAGTCTGTAATGGTTCCTATGACTCTGATCACTCAAAAATTGAATAAAGAAGTAAAGGTAAAGTTAAATGCTCTCATACTGTGACAAATGTATTCTAACTTGTGTTAAAAACTCCTGAGATAATAAAAACACTTTTAGTTTTAGCAGCCAACCAGAAAATAGATTTGTGGAAAGGAAGGGCATGGAGGACAGACACAAGGGGTAGTTGTGATTAGTATTAAATAGAGCAAAACTCAGAGGTAGAAATGAGTGTGTACTTTTGGTAGATATCAAGCAACTAGGAATAAATGAATTGAGGGAAGCTGTATGAAATGAATTGGGAGACGTAAATGGTTACTTATAACTAGCATTACAATAATAAACGTCTCTATATATAGCATGTCAACAGTTTAAAGTTACTACATAGAGAGCCAATTTTAGCAATAAGACAGTCTAGGTGTTTTGTCTAACACTTTTGCTGAAAACAAGAAAAATGAAAATGTGTGATGGGACAAGATGTTCTAGGCTTATTTTCCTATGTGTCTTTCCTCTAGATACAATTATAAAACCTGTAAATAATTCATCAGATGATCACAAAAAACTCTGAAAGGTATAAAGAAGAAGATGGACTGGCTAAGAACCTCAGGACTTGAGAAAAGACACCGAATTAAGTTCCTGGAATTTCTTTTTGTTTCTCAAATATGGCAGACTAGAATGAGGAGAGGCCTGCAAACTGGAACTGCCAAAAAGCATAGGAAAAAAATAAACAAGCAAAACCTGCTCTTTCTGGCCAAATGACTGGGAAAGGAGAAGCTTAGCAGAGAGCTAATAAGGATATCCCTATTAAACACCCAGCAGGGCCCATTCAGAAATTCTTCCACAGTCCACCGGTAGACTCAACAGGGGCCACAGTCAGGATGGTTTCCCTGATGGAATGGGGATAAGTGCAGGAGATAATACGAGGTATGACAATAAGTTCACAGACTTGTTGCAACGATGTTGCTAACCTTTTTTGATATCAGAGGGATTATTCATTATGAATTTGTACCAACTGGACAAACAGTTAACCAAGTTTACTATTTGAAAGTGCTGAAAAGGCTGCATGAAAAAGTTAGACGACCTGAACTTTTCGCCAACAATTCATGGCTCTTGCATCACAACAATGCACCAGCTCACACAGCACTGTCTGTGAGGGAGTTTTTAGCCAGTAAACAAATAACAGTATTGGAGCACCCTCCCTACTCACCTGATCTGGCCCTCAGTGACTTCTTTCTTTACCCAAAGATAAAGGAAATACTGAAAGGAAGACATTTTGATGACATTTAAGACACCAAAGGTAATATGACGACAGCTCTGATGGCCATTCCAGAAAGAGTTCCAAAATTTCTTTGAAGGGTGGACTAGGTGCTGGCCTCCGTGCATAGCTTCCCAAGGGGAGTGCTTCAAAGGTGACCATAGTGAAATTCAGCAATGAGGTATGTAGCACTTCTTCAAGGATGAGTTCATGAACTTAATTGTCCGACCTTGGATGTCTTTGCATAGCTTTCTTACCATAATTGCTTGCTCTATACATATAAAACACAATATACATATAAAACTTACCATAGCTACTAGTGTCAAAGTTTTATTACTTCGAACAAAATATAGATAACCTACTTCCACTGATAACCTTTACCCTTGCCACTTTAAAAATATAATTATCTTAAGTATTTCCTCTAGATACATTGAGCACCACATCACATGGTGTTATAATTTTTGTTTCAAACATGAAAAAAAATGTGTTTTAAGAAACTCATGGGATGAAGAACAGTCTACTTATTTACCCCTATTTTTACCCATTTTGTTGTTCTTCTTTCCTTTCTAAAGGCTTCAGCTTTCTTATGATATCATTTCTTTTCTTTTGGAGAGCTCTCTGTAGCTAATCTTTAAGGGTTTATTTGCTGGTGACAAATTTCATTAATGTTCTTTCATCTGAGCATATCTTCAGTTCTCTTTATTTCTGAAGAATAGTTTCACTGGAAATCAGGTTCTGGGTTGATAAATTCTTCTTTCAATGCTTGCAAGATGTTTTGACATTTCCTTCTAGCTTCAGTAGTTTCAGATGAAAAATCAACTGTTATTTGAATCAATGTTTTCCTATAAGTAGTGTGCCATTTTCTGGTAGTTTTAACATTTTTTGTTTTTTAGTTTTCAGTTTAAATATGTTTTGTTTTGGTGTTGGTTTTAAAAAATACATGTTATTTTGGATACACTCATCTTGAATCTATAGGATTGTCTTTCACTAAATTGGGGGATTTTCAACCACTGTTCCTTCAAATACATATTCAGCTCCACAATCTTTCTACGCTCATTCTGTAAATCTAATGATGCAAATATTAGCTCTTTTGTTATTGCCCCATAATTCTTGAATTTCTTTTCCTTTCATTGTTATTGTCATTCATCTCTTAGTCTATTTTCTTTCTGTTGTTTAGATTGAGTAAGCCATTGATTTTGTCCTAAATTTCCATGATACTACCCTCTGTCTCCACTCTGCTATTGAGCCCACTCAAAAAGTTATTATTCCAATTATTCTATTTTCTAGTTCCATTATTTCTACTTGGTTCATTTTTATAATTTTGATTGCTTTGCTAAGGTTTTCCTTTTTCCCTTTTTATTTTTATTAAAGTTTATTGGGGTGACAAGTGTTAGTAAAGTTAGATAGGTTTCAGGTGTACAATTCTGTAGTACATCATCTATATATCACATTGTGTGTTCACCACCCAGAGTCAGTTCATCGTCCATCACCATATATTTGATCCCTTTTTACCCTCATCTACCATCTCCCTTCCCCCCTACCCTCTGGTAACTACTAAATTATTGTCTGTGTCTATGAGTTTTTGTTTCTTCATTCGTTTGTCTTGCTCCTTTGTTGTTTTCAGTTTTATATCGCACATATCAGTGAAATCATATGGTTCTCGACTTTTTCTGTCTAGTTTATTGCACTTAGCATTATAATCTCAAGACCCATCCATGTTGCTGCAAATGGCACTATTTAATCTTTTCTTAAGTCAGAATAGTATTCCATTGTGTATATATATCACAACTTCTTTATCCAAACATCTATGGAAAGACACTTTGGTTGTTTCCATGTGTTGGCCACCGTAAATAAAGCTGCAATGAACATCAGTTCACATATATCCTTACGGATAAATGTTTTCAGATTTTTTGGGTAGATACCCAAGAGAGGTATTGCTGGGTCATATGGTAATTCTATTTTTTCCACTTTTTATCAAGATAATTTTTAACTGTCTGTAGATGTGTCAATATGATAACTACTTTAAATACTATCAGATAATTCCAACAACTTATTCATCTCAGTGTTGGCTAGTTGTTTTGTCTTTTCTCATTCAAGTTGTTTCTTTTCTTTTTAAAAAAAAAATAAATACTGAACGAAATTTCTTTTAATCACCGTTACAAAAGCTGTTGCTGAATTGTTCTACTGGGAAAGTCATTAAACCATTTGCTCTTTGGGTAACTTGCTTATAAAGTAGATGATAATTCTTTTTTATTTTATTTTGACATTCAATATCATTTTATATTAATTTCAGGTGGACAGCCTTGTGGTTAGACATTTATATAATTTAAGAAGTGATCCCCCTGACTAGTCTAGTACCCACCTGGCACTATTACCATATTATTGACTATATTCCTCATGCTTTATTTTACATCCCCAAGACTACTTGCTATATACCGACTTATACTTCTTAAACCCTTCACATTTTTCACCCTGCTTCCCAAAAACTCACTCCCATCTATCACCCCAATAAATCTCATACCCATCTACACGATACATACTTATAAAATATTATTGACTGTATCCCCTATGCTTTACTTCACATCCCCATGACTATTTAGTAACTGCCAATTTGTACTTCTTAATCCTCTCCCCTTAATCACCCAGCCCCCCTAACCCCCTCCCATCTGGTAACCATCAAAATGTTCTCTGTATCTATGAGTTTTGTTTGTTTGTTTGTTTGTTTTGCTTTTTAGATTCCACATATAAGCAAAATGACATTGCATCTGTCTTTCTCTGTCTTACACTCCAGTCAGCACAATACCCTCCAGGTCCATCCATGCCACCACAGATGGCAAGAACCCATTCCCTTCCATGGCTGAACAATATTCCATTGTATATATGAACCACCTACTCTTTATCTATTTATCCATTGATGGATACCCAGGCTGCCTCCACATCTTGGCCATTGTAAACAATGCTGCAATGAACATATGGATACTCATGTCCCCTCGAAGTAGGGTTTTTGGGTTTCTTTGGATAAATACTACTCAGAAGTGGGATTACTGGGTCCTCTTTCTCTTTTGTTATAGACTTTGTTTTACAGTCTATTTTGTCTAGTATAAGTACTGCTACTCTAGCTTTCAGTTTTTTCCGTTTTCATTAAATATCTTTTTCACATCCCTTTGCTTTCATTCTGTGTATGTCTCCCAATCTAAAGTGACTCTATTGTAGGTAGCATATATAAGGGTCTTATTTTTTTATCCATTCAGCCGCTATATCTTTTGATTGGAGCATTCAACCCATTTACATTTAAAGTTATTTTTGATACATATGTGGTCAGACAATTAAGTTCGAGAACTTGTTGCTAACCTTTTTTTTATATTAGAAGGATTATTCATTATCAATTTGTACCAACTGGACAAACAGTTAACTAAGTACTCAAAAGGCTGCATGAAAAAGTTAGATGACCTGAACTTTTCACCAAGAATTCATAGCTCTTGCATCACGACAATGCACCAGCTCACCGGGCACTGTCTCTGAGGAAGTTTTTAGCCGGTAAACAAATAACTGTATTGGGATGCCCTCCCTACTCACCTGATCTGGCCCCCAATGACTTCTTTTTTTACCTGAAGATAAAAGAAATATTGAAAGGAAGACATTTTGATGACATTCAGGACATTAAGGGTAATATGATGACAGTTCTGATGGCCATTCCAGAAAAAGAGTTCCAAAATTCCTTTGAAGGATGGACTAGGCACTGGTGGTGCTTCATAGGTTCCCAAGGGGAATACTACCAAGGTGACCATAGTGATATTCAGCAACAAGGTATGTAGCACTTCTTCTAGGATGAGTTCGCGAACTTAATTGTCAGACCTCATATGTAGTTATTCACATTTTATTATTAATATTTTTTTCACCTTTTTTTCTTTGTCTTCTTAAAAAAGTCCCTCTAAGATTCCTTATAATACTGGTTTGGAGGTAATGAGCTCCTTTAGCTTTTCTTGTCAGGGAAGCTCAATTTTAAATGATAGCTTTGTTGGGTAGAGTAATCTTGGTTGTAGTCCATGCTTTGCATCACTTTGAATATTTTGTGCCAATGCTTTTGGCCTGAAAAGTTTCTGTTGAGAAATAAGCTGACAGTCTTATGATAGCTCCCATGTAGGTAATTAACTGCTTTTCTTCCTTCCTTCCTTTCTTTCTTTTCTTTAAATTAAAGTTTATTGGGGCAACAATTGTTGGTAAAGTTACATAGATTTCAGGTGTACAATTCTGTAATACATTATCTATATCTCACATTGTGTGTTCACCACCCAGTAGAGGGAATCAGCAGCACCATATATTAGACCCTGTTTACCCAATTCCTAGAGCCCCTAACTGCTTTTGTATAGTTGTTTTTAAGATTCTTTCTTTGTGCTTAAAGTTTGGCGTTTTAATTATGATGTGTCTTGGGGGGGGCCTCTTTGGGATCATCTTATTTGGGACTCTCTGGGCTTGTATGTGTATTTCCTTCACCATGTTAAGAAAGTATTCTGTTATTATTTCTTCAAATAGGTTTTCAATGCCTTGCTCTCCCTCTTCTCCTTCTGGTACCCTTATGATACAAATGATGATATGCTTGATGTTGCCCCAGAGGCCCCTTAAACTGTCCTCATTTTTTTAGATTCTTTTTATTTTTGCTGTTCTGTTTGGGTGTTTTCTGCTCCCTGTCTTCTAAATCGCTGATTCAGTCCTCTAGTATTTAATCTAATCTACTGTTGATTCCCTTTACTGTATTCTTCATTTCAGTTATTGCATTCTCCGTTTTTGACTGGTTCTTTTTTTATGTTTTCTATCTCCATTTTTATGTTTCCTATCTCTTTAAGTTCTCCCTGACATTACTGAGCACTCTTATAATCGGTGTTTCGAACTTGGCTTCTGGTAGATTGCTTGTCTCCATTTTATTTAGTTCTTTTTCTGGAACACTGTTCTGTTCTCTTATTTGGAACATGTTTCTTTGTCTCCCCACTTTGACTACCTCTCTGTGTTTGTTTCTATGTATTTGGTAGGGCTGTTATGTCTTGTTACAGTGGCCTTATGTTGTAAGTATACTGTGGAGCCCAGTGACAGTCTCCTTGGTCACCTAAGCCGGGTGCTCCAGACGTGTTCCTTGTGTGCCCTCTTGTAGTTAAGACTTGGTTGCTGTTTTCACATTATTAGGAGGGATACATCATTGGGCTGATGGCTTTGAGGATTAGCCTTGATGACAGTTGGGGAGCTATTGTGAAGGGGCTGACTGTGCAGAGCAGGATTTGGTTTAGCATGTCTCTGGTACCTGCCCTGTCTATCCTTTGGGTGTGTCATTTCTGGAGGTGTCCAGGTGATGCTCCAACTCGGCTGGGTCTAAAGCTGGCCATTGGCCATGCCAGCCCCAGAGCCTACAGGGAGGGGCCCTGCTGCAGGCCAAATTCAGCAGAATCCTGTGCCCTTCCAGGGGCCACCTGGCATGGCCACAAAGCAATCTGTAGATGGCTGGCACCCACCCTGGGCTTGGAGGTGCCTCCAGAGGCCAAGCCAGGAACTGAGGCTGACTGTTACTAGTGACAGGCTTAGGGCTGCTCAGCAAGAGGTATGGGACATGCAAAAGCCAGATGCAGCTACTTTGGGTTTTGTGAAGCTTTGAGAGATTTTAGGAAAGTCAGCAGCATGGTCCAAAATAGGCCATTTTTATGGAAAAGCTACTTGAAGTGGCATGGATGGGTGAACAGTGTTAGCCAGGTTGATGGACACCCAGAAATGGTGCCCACCAAAGTCTACACATTGAATGGTAGGAGGGATCAACAAAAGAACAATGGCTTCTGCCAGCACTGCTGTCTGGCAGAAAGCTGCCTTGCTTGCCCTTGTTCTGAAGCCAGATAATTCAGTTCCTCCCTGTATGTCCCTGGCACCTTTTAAGCTGCTGCCCCAGCACAGCAACTCAGATTGAGTGAATCTGTCAGTGAATAAATCCATGTGTGGGCCCTTTAAGAGGAACACCTGGGACTCTAGCCACCCTTCATCTCACCCAATGATAATCTTTGTTGGTTTTCACAGCCAGAAGTTATGGGGACTTCTTTCCCTGCCACTGGAACCCTAGGCAGAGTAGCCTGGTGTGGGGCTGGGACCCATCACCCCTCAGAGTGGGGACCTCCATAGCTGAGATATCTCTTCTGATTTTCAACCACCACATGCGGTGTGGGACCAGCTCTTTCTATGTCTTCAGCCCTCTCCCCAGTCTCGAGGTGGCTTGTTACAGATGTTCTTAGTTATAAGACTTCTGTTCAGCTAGACTTCAGGTAGTTCTCTATGATCATTGTTCTACACTTCTGTAGTAATTTTGATGTCATGTGAGGAGGCCAACACAGCATTTACCTACTTTGCCATCTTGACTGGAACTTAAATTGAATTAATTTTAACACTCACTTGTAATTGAAACTCTGAAAAAGCTAGGAATAGTGGGAAACTTTATCAACTCATAAGAGTATCTACAAAGGAAGATGCAGTTAACATAATGACTTTTGTAATATCAAAAGCCTTTCTTCTAAGATGTGGAACAACTAAGGAAGCCTGCTCTCACCATTCTTATTCAACATAGTACTACAATTTCTAGTTAGCAGAATAAGGCACAAAAAAGAAATAAAAGGAATACAAATTGGTAAAGAAGAAATAAGGCTATCTCCATTTGCAGACAACATGATTTTCCATGTAAAATATCCCAAGGAATCTACCAAAATTTTTCTTAGATCCAGTAAGTAAATTCAGTGATGTTATAAAATATACGATCATGATACAAAAAATCAATTGCACTTTTATATATTAAAAATGATCAAGTGGAAATCAAAATAATAAATATAATACTATTTAGAAGTGTTTCAAAGAAAATGAAATATGTAGGTATAAATCTTTTTTAAAAATCATGTATAAGATCTTTTTACTAAAAATTGCATAATGTTAATAAAAGAAATAAAAGAAGACCTAAATATTTGGAGAGATAATCCATGCCTATGGATTGTAATTCTCAATGTAATACAATTATCAGTTCCCCCTAAACTGATCCACCAGTTTAATGCAAGCCTATCACAATCCCAGAAAGGTTTTACTGTGTATATAGATATGATTATTTTAAAAATTATATGGAAAGGACAAGATTCTGGAATGGCCAAAGAAATTTTGAAAAATAAAAATAAAATGGAAGGAATCACTCTTCACAATATTATGAATTACTTATGTCTTCAGTAATCAAGATGTAGAGTGCTGGTGGAGAGATAAACATGTAGATCAATGGAACAGAATAGAGAAATAGAACCATACAAATGTGCCTGACTAATTTTTTACAAAGACACAAAAGTAATTTGATGGAGGAAAGACAATCTTGTAAACAAACAATGCTGGAGTAATTAGATGTCTATAGGCAAAAGAAAAGAAGGAAAGGAAAGGAAAGACAAACGGGAAAGAAAAAAGGAAGGGAGGAAGGGAGGAAAGGAGGAAGGAAAAGAACCTGAGCCTAAAACTCACATATACCAAAATTAACTCAAGATGAATTATAAGCTTAAATGTAAAACAGTAATATATAAAATTTTTAGGAGAAAAAATACAGGAGAAACCCTTTGGCACCTAGGACTGGGCAAAGAATTTTTAGACTTCATACCAAAATCACACCCCTTAAAAAAATTGATAAATTGGACTTTGTGAAACTTATAAAATTTTGCTCTGTAAAACACCCTACTATGAGAATAAAAAGACAATTTGTAATGTAATTATCAGTATGTACCTACTGAAGTGATGCAAAAATTGTGATAACACCAAATGCTGGTGAGAATGCAGACAAACTAGATCACTAATACATAACTGGTGGAAAGGAACAATTACTCTGAAAAATAGTTTCTCAGTTTTTTCTTTTTAAACTACAAATGATCTTAGCATACAACTAGGAATTATACTCTTAGAAATTTATCCCAGAGGAAAAATACACACAAAACTTAATTTCATACAGATAATTGTACATGTGTGTTTATAGTAACTTTATTTCTAATAGCACCAAACTGGAAACTACCCAGATATTAATTAATGAGTTAGTGGTTAGACAAACTAACCAGTCTTAGTTTAAAATAAACCAGTCTTAGTTTATTTACTTTAAATTTCAAGTGGTTGTTTAGGTTACTCATTTGAAAGATTTACCAATTCCTGAAACTCAGATTGAAACCAGTTGTGCCAATCTCCCCTCCGTTCCCTTCTCACATTCTTTTTAAATATTATGGATTCAATAAAATACTGTTCCATTCTTGACAAATTCAATATCTAACCAGTACAGGCTTATCCACAATTGCTCTGAGATATACAGAGGGTGCCAAAAACAATGTAAACACATTTTAAGAAAGGAAAACTGTACTAAAATTGTAATACTCAATATATACCACTAACAAAAGATGAATACAAGTCATGTTTGACTTCTGCAATTACAAGAGGTGCTCAAAGTCCTTACCATCGGCGTCCAGACATATCGGATTATGGTGAACTACTGCTTGAGCATAGATAACATCTCTTAAAATGTATATACGTATTTTTGGCATCCCAGGTAGTTTTAAAGCTATCTATGAATGTATGCTGTCACAGAACTAGAAAAATCAAGTATCAAGATTCCAGTGCAATACATTAACTTTGAAACTGTGGTTTGCTATTAAAATGTGCACACACACACTCTTTACGTATTGATTCAAAATCACTCTACCTGTATCTGAATTATTTGATCCAGTCCAATCAAAAATATGGTAAAATGAGTTGTACAGATAAGTATCAAAAATATACTGGTTTTGTATTTCAATATCCATTCCTAAACTCACCTTTTTACAAATAGAAAGAAAAATTAGCATTTTTATTACTATCTTCACATGATCAAAGCAAAAATTATATATGGTTCAAGGGACCCCACTAATCTCAAAACCCTTCCTCCCTCAACAAAACATCATAGTCTCTCTGAAATTCTCATCATGTATTTGTTTATTCCTGTAAGTTAAATCATAGTTGGTGCTAAGTTAAAGTGCACATGCATTATTTAGAAGGGCCCAAATGGTGTAGTAAAAACATTACTCAACCACACAGTTCTAGCCTTAGTTCTGCCACAGTTGAGTTATATGAACTTAGTGGTGATTAGAAAACAATGCCACTTCACTAGATTTTCTTTGTGACAATGATATGGACTAAGTTAGTGGTTTGCAAGCTATTTTGTTGGCCAAGAAACATTTTGTTCTACTAAAATGTTATGAGAGAAACAAGAATATAACAATTAGAAACAAGGCACTAAGGAGGAAGTAGAGTTAGAGGCCAGGAGCTCCGCTTTTCCCCTCTCCTCCACTGGCCCCTGCAACAACTTCTGTGGTTTCTCAGAGCACAGTTTAAAGGCCTCTGGATGAGGTGATCTCTAGGAATCCTTAGCAGTTTCAAATTGCATGGGTGACTGTTTAGAGAAGGGGTAAAAGAATAGTGTTTCTGAAGGAAATGTACAGAAATGTAAAGCTCTAGGATAAAGCTAGGGTCCTAGCAGTTAGAAGAGATGCGATGGAAACGATAGGGAGTGGGCCATCCCGTGCTTGCTCCGCTGTGGTGTGGACCTGTGCTTTACTGGGGCTGCATGACATCACCCATGAAGAGCAATTCACACGCTAGCATCGCCTAGGATAGTACCTTGACGAGCATTAGGATGACATGTTCAGGCAGAAGGAAGATGACAGAAAGTACAAACAGGCAGATGCAAGAACGGCCTTTGTCTAGACTCCATGAAAAATTCCCCCCAAGAAGGACATCAGAGTGCTAATGGGAAAGGCACTGGATACCGAAGAGGAAAAAAAAAAATGCTGCAGCCGTTATCTAATATTGCCAGATGCACTGGGGCAGAGGGCAGCTGTCCCACCATAATGGAGCTAACTGTAAGAAGAACACTACCGAATCTTTCCAAACCAGAAGGCTTTGAGCTATGTGGAGGAAATGTTGACTAGTAACAACCAGCTGGTGTTTAAAGCTGACAATCATGGCAATGTAATTTAATTCATCTTCAAACTGAAGTAAGACATTATCTAGCAGATATCACTATGGCATCAGGAATTTGCTAGCTTTAGACTGTGACAATAGCATAGTAGAAGACAGCAGCTACACCTGGATTATTCAGTTCCTCTGAGAGAACATTTCTTTTGGACAAAGAGCTCCTTAACAAAAAAAGATGAAAGACAGGATGTATGGGCAAATTCACATTATTTAGGAAATGAAGGACTGAAGTTCAATGATAGCAACATATTTTGTGACAAGAATGGTCATGCTTTTAATCTTTATTGGCAAGAATAAATACACATTTGACTGTATAATCATTTCAAATTCAAAAGCAGCCTTCATATGTGAGTTTTAAAAGCTAGCAATTTTCAAAATATGTTCAATGGATTGTTCTCATGACCAAATCTTCTGAGGTTGCTGGTTATCTCACTGTGAAAATGTTTCATTCTCATTATTGGCATTATGTGGCTGAGGAATTTTGCAAAAAAGAAAAAAGTCCTAGTATAATTGGTAGAGTGAAAATTAAAACAAAGAGTATAAGACACATATATTTACATAGATGAATCATGGAAATGATCGCTGACAAGCAACCTTTTTAAAGAATGCTGTCCCTTGCCATGAAAATAAGATTTCCTTTGTGAATCTTGATTTTTCTAAGGTCTCCAAATCTTGACTGTGGGAAATCTTTATTGTGGATGCTCTTCTGTCAAAATAATTTTTTATTTTAAATTTCTGATAAAGAGTGACAGACCAACAATGGAGCTGTGGGTCACTTAGGGTTAGATTTGGTTAATTCAAACAAATAAACAAAACTAGTAACTTAAACTAGAAAGAAGTGTGTTTCTCCCTCATGGAAAACAAATCTGTCAGTAGATAGCATAGGATTAATATGGTGGCTCTAAATCCTGCAAAAATGTGACCCCTTTTACCATCTGCCATCCTCAGGATGAAGCTTCTGTTTCACAGTCCAAGATGTTTACTCAGACTCTGAGAATCACATCTTTAGCCATGCCTCACCCTCAGGAATAAGGAGGAAAGTTCAAGGGTGTATCTTCCACCCTTTAAAGATACTTTCTAAAGTGGCACACAATGTATCCTCTTACATGTGGTTGGCCAAAATGTAATGACATGAGCACATCTGGCTTCAAGACAGGCTAAGAAATGTTATCGTTCTACAGGGTGATCAATTACCTGGAAAAAGTCTGGGTTTCTCTTACTAGGGAGAATCAGAGAACAGATACCAGTGTAGCAACAGTAGTTTTAATCAAAAGGTAAATGAACGGTAGGCTTTATTTTAAAATTTAGTTCAGAGATGGTAATAATTATAGTTTACAGACACACACACACACACACACACACACACACACACACACACACACACACACACACAGAGACGGTGCCAAAAAAGTATACATATTTTAAGAAAGGAAAACTGTATTAAAATTGTAATACTCAATATATACCAATAACAAAAGATGAATAAAAATCATGTTTGACTTCTGCAATTACAAGAGATGCTCAAAGTGGTTACAATCAGCGTCCAGACACTTCTGATTACAGGGTGACCAAAGTGTTCACTTGTATACATTTTTTGGCAACCCCAGTGTATATATTACCTTTTAAAATCAAATTTAGATCAATACTTTTAAATGTGTTTCAAATTCATGCTTCACATCATACAAGTCAGTTCCTGAGGGGATAATTGACTTATTCAACTGTCATTTTCTGATCATTGACAATAGAATCTCAAAAATTAAATGAATATATTTATAGGGATGCAATATAATATTTAACATTTTAATCAGCTGTTTGATAAATGAATATTAGCATAGTATTATCTGAAACAGTTTGAAGGAGCTAATATAATTTTTAAACTTTTATTTTAGGCGATTAATAACTACTATCCTATTAAAATAACTTTTATTTCTTTCAAATTACTGACAGAAACCCTTAATAGTCCCAGAAAAAAAATGAACTCAGTATAATCTGATGTGGAAAACAATGGGTAATTTTTAATTTTTAATTTTGTAAATGTAAAATTAAATGAGCACAATTGATTTATTTGTTATAATAGTGATTTAGAGAATAAACCAATTAAAATATGTGAAAAACTTAAGTTAACTTTGGAGGTTATTTGCTTACTTATTAGGCTAGTAAAAAAAGATTGTGGTAATACTGTAAACTGATATTAATTGTGAACTGTATAAGATATACATTTCAAGTTTTAGGAAAGTTAAGTGGGCATAAGTCTTGTCCTCATAAGTTTTCATATTTGTTTATCCATTGGTAATAGATTGATAATAAAGAATTTCTGAATGTAAGTTAAACAATGCTTGTTCAAATTCCTTGTGACGCTTACACATATTGAAATGTTAACTTACTGAAAGGTCTTACAGAGGCTGTGTTCTCACACTTCAATCTAGGCGGCTTAAATATTTCTCTTATGACCTTTCTTTTGAAATGTAGTATATCATAGACCACTGACATGACGATGGCAGATTAAAGTTCTGTTTTCCCAGAGGTGGGGTTTGTGTAATTTCTAACTGTAGGTTAAGTATTTTCTTTTCATTATTTTCAGGGCAAAAGAAATCCAAAATGCAAATCAAAAACAAATTTATAATAGACGTGATGGTTATAGAATTTTAAAAGCAGAATATATAAAATATGCAAATAAATGAAATAGAAATTATTTGCCCCACATAGAGAAGTATTTTATTCCATAAGAGACTTGTATTTATTCAATTATTTGGTGAACTCATACCTGTGGGGTTTGCTATTTATTTATTTATTTATTTATTTATTTATTTATTTATTTAATAAAACAAGAACCTTAAATAATTCTTCCAAATAGTTCATGGTCTAAATTGAACCAATATTATAGGTATTTACTATAAGCAGCTAATGTACTGATACAAAAACAATATACAAAAATAATATATTTTAATGATATTTAATGTGACTTTTATACTAAAGCACTATGCAATGCAGTTTTTAAAATATAGAAATACAGAAAAGTATAAAGAAAACAAATGCCCTATCCCTTCATCTATAGATTGCATAGGCAATAAATGTTAACTCACTATTATCACTGGTGATGCTATTTTTATATTTGTAGTTTTGTTGATTTTTGGTAATTTGCTCATTTATTTGAGTTTTGCAATATAAGTTCTAAATTTTTAATAATCTTTGGTTGATAATTTCTAGATAATCTCGTTTTAATCACCACTTTATCACTGCAAACTTCTGTCCATGTGCAGCAGGCTGGGGGTGTAGGCATGTTGGTACCTCCCTCCCCTCCTCTACTGATGTTTCCTCCAGTTCTCAAATCAACCACTTGCACTGAAAGCTTTGGCTCGAAGACTATTTCAGGGGAAATAGAAACTAAGATAAAATTTCTAAAGCCAAAATATAATGCATCCCCATAATATAATCCAAACAAGTTGTAGGTTTAGTAAATTCACATTAATATATTTGTGAAAATTACAAACTTAGGACAATTTATAATATTACTTTATGTGGGATTTCAATAAAATACTTAGGTTTAACAAAACCAACTCACAAATTATGAGATGAAAGGCCAATCTAAACACCGCAAGGCATGAGGGGAGCATACTAGCCATCAGCAATAGAGCATAAACGATAGCTCCAATAGTACTATATCCTTACTAGGCATGTGTGAAAGAGCAAACATGTGCATCATGCTTTATAACCTCCAAGAAAGGCATGGAATTACAGACTATGCAAAGTAACTGAAGTAGGAAATTTTTTAATTCTGTGGTTTTATGACTGTTTTCCCCAAAATGCACTCCCAAAGGTTATGAAAAGGCCAAGACAGATGGTTCAAACGATTATTCACTTCTTCCTCTGAGATGTATGTGTGTGTATGTTTGTGTGTGTGTGTGTGTGTGTGTGTGTGTGTGTGTGTTAACATTTCCCACTAAGCATTATTTTATTTAATTATTGTCTGTCTGGCTTTCTCTGTGAGATTAATTTGTTTCTTAGTTTTAGAAACTCCTTCCTACCCCCATTCTGAAGGGACCAGTAAACCATAATTTTCTAAGTCACATATGAGCCTTAAAAACAAACAAACAAACAAAAAACTGAAACTCTAAAGATTTATCCATAACCTAATCTCATCAAGGCAAGAAAATATTTACTTACTCTAACAACTGACAGTATAGACAGAATTTTAGGTGATTTTTCAAGTTTGAACAAAGCCATTTTTACGTGTTAGTTCTATCTTTTTCTGGAACTTCAGATCAATTAGAGAAAACATTATAATGAACTTGTATCATACTTGAGATTTTCTTACCAGTACATACAATTTAACTAAATTATATTTTTAAAAAATCTTAGAACCTGAAAAATAAGTTTGTGTTCTTCATTCGATCAAGAAGTGGGGACCTGAGAGAGGATGAAGAAAAAGTTCTCTTGCTGTCTTTGACAAAACCACCCCGTTATGCAAACATCTGGATTAGATATTGCATTTTCTGGGTTCCTTTCTCCTTCTTCCTTCCCCCGATCAGTTTTGTGTTAGACCTTTATGTTTTCATTATAACCTGGCAGCAAGAGCTCTCTTAAATAGAAAGAGTGAATGAAGACAATTTTTTCCTTTAACAATATATTTCCCTTTGAGGTCTCTGGTGTGTTATTGTTCTTCTTTTTTAGAAAGAGCAAAAACCCCAAGAAAACTGTCTTCAGTTGTGAAGCACTATTTTTGATCCTATCTGAAAGCCTTGGGTTTTGTTAACCTGTTATGAAAACATACTAAAATATTCCCGTAAATGAATACAATTCAGAGCAAACATCTATATGTATACGAGCAAGAGTTGTGCTAAAACACACATTTTAAAAGAGTGTATTTTCCCAAGTAGCCAATATGGAAAATCTGGAAAAACTGAAATTTCAAAGTAAGGTAAAATATTACTTAAATGCATTTTTGAAAAGACTGGATTCTTATTTGGAAACCTCAAAATATTACATACATTAGCATAGATGCATGTATTGTAGTGGGTTTGTTTGTGCTTTTTTAAATGCCTTAAGATATATATATACACACATATATTATATATGTATACATATACATATATATGTAATGTAGATTAATGTCCTAAGACTATATATTATGATGTATAATAGCATATAGCATATACCATAATATAAATAATAGTCTTTAAACATTAATCTATTTTATACCTCAATAACTTATATTTTAATACACTTATTCATATAAAAATGGAACTTAGTCTGTCCTTCAATTTATTTCCTTAGATGTTTCAATGTCTTGATTCCAATGCTTTTGGGAAGAGATGGTGGAGCTACAAGTGAAAAAGAGGAACCATTTTTAATGGAGTACTTAACATCTACAAGGATTTTCCACATGAGTTCTTCATTAAGCCATTAAAATAATCTTGATGGGAAGATGAAATTGTTTGTGTATAAATTGTGATGCTTTTGGCTACAAGTAATATAAGCCCATCTAAAACTGTCATATAAACAATGCATAATTTTATTGGCTCACATAACTGCAAGTCCAGAGATTAGATGTAGGATTCAGGGGACATATGATCAAGCCGATAGCTTCTTTTCTCTATGATCCACTAAGGTCCAATCTTTATGAAATTTCAGATTTGTCTTCTGGCTGTGTTCCTTCAAAAGTCACAAGATGACTAGGATAGCACCTGGGACAACATGACTCCAGATTTACATACAAGTGGAGAGAAAGACTGGCTGCTGGTGACTTTCTCTGAAGAACTGGAACAACTTTCTCAGAAATCTCGGGAAAATATTTTACTGCATCTTATTGACAGGAATCAGGTCACATACCTATTACAGAAAAAATTACCAACAAAAAGAGATAAGGTAACTCTTTGGTCAATCAGATCCTCCCTTTAAGTTCCCAAATACATTACTATAAATCAGAGGGTCAAGGATGCAATGGAATCTGGGCTGCCATCTACAATGTTCTTTGAACATCCTACTCTACTGAAGAAAAACTGTGACTCTGGCTTCTGAAGTAACGTAATTTGCCCACAGTCACAGAGTAAAAAAAATAGTAGACGTAGGGTTGTACCCAATAGTTCTTCTCACAAGTCCATTATTCTTTCCACTATATCATGTGACAATATACTACTATATTTTGGGTTGTGTTGTTTTTTTAATACATTAAATCCATTTATACATATGCAATTGATATGTGGAGCATGAAAAACAGCAAAACTTTAAATCTATATTACATATTATCATAATTTCTACTAGAAAGTAAAATATGAGTATGAAAATAATCTCTCAATGCACTTCAAGCTCCAAAGCTCCCCTTCACAGTATGGACATATTAGTGTGAACTTTTTTATGAGCAGTACCACTCAAAATCAACAGTGGCTAAAAGTTTAAGAAACGCCTATTTGCGTTTAGCAATCCTGGTAGGCAACGGCAACATGGATGAATAACATTATGCGGATAACCTGTTACTTTAAAGAAAAGGCCAATTTCTTTCCTGCTATTTTATTTTACTTTTTAAATTCTCTTGACAGGTCATAAACATATTATTTATTGTGATGAAGGAATAGAAACATGGGAAGGAAGGGGGCTAAAGGAGCAGGTCTGAATATCACACTTAGTTTAAAATAAAAAAATAACTAATGGCCGTCATTTACAAATTGATACTTTGGGTCTGCGCTTAGCTTATTGGTAATTCTGAGCAAGAAAAAGTACAAAACAAAAACTATAAATACATAAATTAAAAGTGCTCTGTGTCTTACTAGAGATCTCAAGAGGAAACTGTTGTGGCTTAGCTTTTCCTGACCCTGTCACTTCCTGCTTGGCCAGGGTCTGTCAGCTCATCTAGGGACAGCCTGCACACACAGAGGTAAATGTTCAGAAATAAACACATTCCAGTAAAGGTTACTTAATGGCTTTCCATGGATTTCAAAATCACTTTCCAACTATGCAGGACCTAAAAAAAATTCTGATAATTTATGTTACCCAGATGTTAAGAAATCCAACAGCTTTCACTACTCATAAATTTAACAGCATTAAGCACCTGCTGGCTGCAAGCAACAACTCCTGCCAAGAAGGAAGGAAGGAGATTTGCAATACACTAATAGGCTCCTTTCCTGGCCATCCAAGCTGAGTTCAGGTCCCAGTCCTGAAGCTTCACACCCTCGCAGCCTCCCACAGAGAGATCCTTAGGCTCCACAAGCCAAGAGCAACCACAACCCACTTGGCTAATTCTACACTGGATGCAGGAAGTGGAGAATCAGAGTCGGGGTATGACTGTTTCTAAAGCTCAAGGAACTCTAGCTTTCATGTGGGGTGTCTGGTGGGGTCTCTGCTCCCGCTCCCTACAAGAGAACGCAGGATATGGTGAAGCCAAAAAGGAACACCCATGGAGCCATAGGTAGGGGAGTCATACTACTATATTCTCGCCGGCGGCTGGGTTGGAGAAACAGGAAACAGGAGCCACACTGTTCACAACCCTCATTGCACCGCTTGCAGGCTCAGCCACCATCTTCTTGCTAGTCCCCATTTTGCTGCTAGCGTAGCCACAGCAGTTATATTAGTGGCCAGTGGCTCACTGGTTACAGCTGACAGCCAACTAACCACAGCTGATGGCCATCCAATCACAGTTGATGGCCATTTACTACCTGAGTGAGCATCTTTCCACGTGAGGCCGAGAGCCCGGAAACTACACTCCTGGCTTTGTCCCCACACTAGCTGTTAGTGAAATTAGTAAATAAGAGAGACATTAGGATGATTTAAGAATAACAAACACTAAAACTTTGGAAGTAGAATAAAATAGTAAAGGTTAATTTTGATCTTCTCTCACTGTGAGAGCATTTAAACACATGCTAAATTTTAAAAAAACTTTTTAGTCCAGAGTTTTACCTTTTACATCTGCCAAACCCATTAATACATGTCAAAATTGTTGGATTTAGGATGCACTCCTTTTTATTTTCTATTTCCTTTCTTTGACAGAAGAGCTAACAAGCATCAGGGTGGCAGTAACATGGGCATCTGAGAGGTACTGGATCTGAAACCTATTAAAGACCAGGGATAGTGCTAGCTGATTCTCATGAATGTAGTAGAAATGAACCAAACCCATAGCAAGGAAGTTATAGATCTATGATAATTCAGAGTTGTCCATAGACTTTTCATTCATGGAAATATCAGACCCTAACCTCCTCTCTGTCACTCTGGTGAGTCCAGCCCAACACACACTGGAGTTGCTTCACCAACTTGGACTTCTTGTGGCAGCTCCAAATCTTAGCCATAAGGTTGGAAGGAAACTATTAGTGGCCACACTATACCTGCTCCCTCCAAGAAAGCACCAGTTGGATAGATCCATTTCCCTCGTGATGATAAACATAATTCCATGAAGGGGGCTTACCATCTGATATAGTAGTCTCCAGGAGTAATTAATATTAAGTGCAAGTAATTAATTAACATTAATAAGTAATTAATATTAACCCCTGATTTAACTCCCTTCACAGTTGCACACCCTGTTTATTACTTCCTTTCTTATGTTCAGAGAAATTAATATCTTAGAACACATGCTAAATACCAGTTAAAAGTGTTCACACTTTTGACATGCTTCACCTCATTTGCTCAGTCTACAAGGAGCACCTTTACTTTTGACTTTGCCCGTGATGATTAGAGCCTACTTCTTCTTGAAGTGCTTCTTTTATTTACATGTATCCTCCTTTTACTCAGAGAATTATGTCAGATTCTACCTCCTAAATGTTTGAATGAGTTTATAGTTTGAAAACCTTTTTTATTTTTTCTTAGAGATTCTAGGGATCAAACTATATCTCCATCCCTCTGCGCCATCACTGTTTGTTCGCTGATGGAGTACAACATGTGAAGTTCCTACTAGTCATGCTGGGGAATAAAGCTAACAATCTCTGGCTGCCTAGTTCAAAATATATAGCTGGAAAAGCAGGAAAAAAGAACATTTTACACACACAGGCTGAGTGTAGTGAGAACTCTTCTAGAGGTAAAAACAAAATACAATAAGGTAGCAAGAAATTAAAAAAAAAAAATTGGGGGAGAAAATAGATTCAATAATTTTCCTCTGAGAGATTGCCAATTTATGCATTGATCATAAGAACTGATATTTTTTTAATATTTAGATTATGCTGGGCACTATACTAAATGCTTCATATTCATTACATGTATTTGTTAATACTTGTACCATTATATTTGTTAATTCTTATTTCTAATGCTATAAGAAAACACACTCTGAAAACTGAAGTAGTTTACCCAAGAGCATATGGTTGAATTGAGATCAGACCTGGTCTGTTATCTGTCGGATGAGAACTTTTAATGACTATTCTAATAGCACAATATGGTCAGTAAGCAGATCTATTAAAACACTTTCTTTTAACTATTCCATTTCTTCATAGGTGCAGCTTGAAAATTCTGCAATTGATCAAAGTAGCTGCATTTATTCCAAGTATTGCTCTCCATTGTAATGAAATATGAGGTTGTACTGGAAATGTTGTTATTTAATGTGATTTTCAGTAGAAGATTCTCTATAAATTAGCATCATTAATCATTCATGGAAAAATGTTCACTGAGTGGGTAAAGTTTTTGAGGAAACATCTTGGGTTATTAACATGTAAGTAAATTTGTATGCACTGGAGTTACAGGTGCAGGGGAGGGAAGTATAAATTTAAGCAGCAAACAAAATCCAAGTTAAACACTTCTAGTGAACCCTGGGAAAGAGTTGAATATTTAATTTTAAATAGACCCTGTCAGACTATGAATATTAAAGATTAACCAACAAAAGAGTTTAACAAAAGGGATATGAAAACATGAATCCTACAACTGATAATAGAAAGTATTTCAGTCCAGATATATCCATTTCCTCATCTAACTCATTACTACCCATTAGGATAGGCCATTACATATATGAAGCCTAAAAAGCTTATAGAAAAAATAATAATAATCAGAAGAAAAATAAGACAATTTTTATAAATTAGAAATATATATATTGATATGTCAATTTTGCAAAAATATGAGAGAAATGCACGTAGATTAGCCATCAAGAAATTCAACATACTTATAATAGAGATACCAGAAAAAAGAGCAGAAAGATATTAAAGTGGTAGAAATAAAGAAATTATAGAATAAATTTTCCCCAGAAATGAAGACAGTTATGAATCAGTCATAAGAAAAACTCATAGACACAGACAATAGTTTAGTGGTTACCAAAGAGGAAGGGAGGAGAGGAGTGGTAGGTGAGGCTGAAAGGGATCAAATATATGGTGATAGAAGGAGAACTGGTGGTGAACACACAATGTGATATATAGATGATATATTATAGAATTGTACACCTGAAACCTATGTAACTTTACTACCAATTGTCACTCCAATAAACTTTACTTAAAAAAAAAAAGGAATAAACAAGTTCTCTCAGTGCTCAGCTGGATAAACAAAAACCAACCTGTGCTTGGAAATATTCCAATGAAATTTTCAAACACCAAGAGTACATAAAAAAGAGAGATCCAAGATGGTGGAGTAGAAAAATACTATGCTTTCATCCTTCCATGAACACATTATGATTACAACTAAATTATAGCACAATCAGCCTGAAGAATCATCTGAAATCCAGCCAAATAAAAGTCATATAACTACAAATATAAATAAGAAGCCACAGTGAGACTAGTAGGAGGGGTTGAGATGTGGAATGGGCCCCAAACTTAACTGTGGCAGTTGGGGATCAGGAAGGATATCTCAGCCGTGAAGGTTCTCCCTGGAGGGGCGAGGCACCCTAGCCCCCCACACCAGACTCCCCAGCTAGGAAGAGGTTCTGGGAAGAGAAGACTCTACAACATCTGGCTGTGAAAAACATTGGGGATTCCAACAATTCAGGAGGGATGGAAGGCTTAGAAAACCCAGATGTCCTTTTAAAGGGTCTGCACACAGACTCAGTTGCTCCCAAGCACTCACCTTGGGCTCCCGTGGAGGGAAGGTGACTTCGGGGAGGCCTCAGAGACATACAGGGTGGGGATCAGACTTAGGCGTGTGGCTATGGGTGGAGGACTAGAGGACAGTCAGCATTTTCCCAGTGAAGGGTACTCTTTCTGTGCAGCTGGCAGGTAGGTGCCATCTTGCCTGTTTGAGCCCACCTACACAGGCCAAATCTGAATCTGATTGGCCTGGTGAGCTTTGCTGCTCCATCCTATTGACTCAGTTGGGACCCCACCCCACCCAACTCACATACCACAGAGGCACTTTCTCATGAGCAACCAGCCCCACCCCCATTGCATTCTTTCTTGGAAGACTATCAGAGTCTGACAGGCTCCAGACAGACGGCGACAGGCTTCTTTGTGCTCTGAGATTTTTGCTGAGTCACTCCAGACTCAGCACTGGAAACAAACCAGAATTTACAGTAACCTAGTGACCACAACTCTTCCCATTCTAGTGACTCCCTGAGACCCTGCCACACCCAACTTGCATACCACATGAGGCTTGATCTGTGGCTGAATCTTAAAGGAGCTGGCAGGTGGCAGCAAGGCACTGGGTGTCCTGGCTCTTTGTGGAATTATTCTAGGTCTGGTACTGGTGGCAGCAGATCTTGATTCACAGCGAGGAGTCTCCCATGCACCTTCAGGTTTGGCACAGGCAGTGGACACCCGTGGACCACTTTATAGCACCTACCAGTTAGTCCCCGGCCAGTCACAGGCAGTGGGTGACCTGGGCCTGCACCAAAGTTTCTCCCAAGAAGCCTCAGAACCACCATATTTAGAGGTTGACTTCAGACCAAAGCAGAGCACTGCCCAATTACCCCACAAGTGGCACACCCAAAGGATGATCTCAACAGGCACCAGAGCCCACCGGGGAAAATCCCACTCCACATGATATGCCCCACACACAGCAGCCCATATGCTGTAGACATGACCAAACCCCACAGAAAATTAGCCTGAGGGTCAGTCCCACCCACTTATGTGCCAATAGCAATCCAAGCTCAATTATAACAGAAGATCATGCACAACCCACACAAGGTACACTCCTGGAGCACCCAGCTCAGGTAATCAGGGACTGTGCCACTGGGCTCCACAGGACACCTATTACATAAGTCCACCCAGCCAGGACTGGGAGATATAGCAGATCTACCTAATACAAAGAAACAAACACAAAGAGGCAGCCAAAATGAGGACACAAAGAAATACATCCCAGATGAAAGAACAGGAGAAAACTCCACAAAGAGAGCTAAATGAAATGCAGGCAAGCAACCTACCAGAGACAGAGTTCAAAATAATGGTTATAAGGATGCTCAAGGAAGTTAATAATTAATATTCAACAAAATAATATTCAACAAAGAGATTGAAAGCATAAAAAAGGGCACAAAAACCATAAAAAAGAATCAATCAGTAGTGAAGAATACAATAACTGAAATGAAGAATGCACTAGAAGGAATTAACAGCTGATTAAATGAAGCAGAGGACTGAATCAACAATTTGGAAGACAAAGTAACAGAAAACACCCAATCGGAACAACATGAAGAAAAAAGAAGCAAACAAAAAAATGAGGATAGCTTAAGAAACGTCTAGGACAACATCAAGTGTAACAACATTTGTACAAGAGGGGTACCGGAAGGAGAAGAGAGAAAACAAGAGATTGAGAACCTATTTGAAAAAATAATAACTGAAAATTTTCCTAACCTGGTTGAAGGAAATAGACATAGAAGTCCAGGAAGGGCAGAGAGTCCCAGACAGGATGAACCCAAACAGGCCCATACCAAGACACATTATAATTAAAATGGCAAAGGTTAAAGATGAGAGAATCATAAAAACAACAAGAGAAAGGCAACTAGTAACTTATAAGGGAGCTCCCATGTGACTATCAATTGATTTCTCAACAGAAACTTTGCAGGCCAGAAGGGACTGGCACAAAATATTCAATGTGATGAAAAGTAAGAACCTATAATCAGGACTACTCTACCCAGAAAGGCTATTATTTAAAGTCAAAGGAGAGATAAAGAGCTTCCCAGACAAGAAAAATCTAAAGGTGTTCAACGCCACCAAACCAGTATTACAAGGAATCTTAGAGGCACTTCTTTAAGACAGAAAAAAGAGAATAAAAAATGTGAATAATAAAATGACAATAACTACATATGTATCAACAATTACTTTCAATGTCAATGGATTAAGTGCTCCAATCAAAAACATAAGGTGACTGAATGGATAAGAAGACAAACCCTTATATATGCTGTCTACAAAAGACTTCAAATGGAAAGACACACACAGACTAAAAGTAAAGGGATGGAATAAGTTATTTCATGAAAATAGAAACAAATGAACAAAAAAAGCTGGGGTAACAATGCTTATACCAGACAAAATAGACTTTAAAACAAAGGCTATAACAAGAGACAAAGAAAGACCCAGTAATACCACTTCAAGGTATTTATCTGAAGAAATCCAAAACACTACTTTGAGAGGATGCCTGCATCCATATGTTCATTGCAGCATTGTTCACAATGGCCAAGTTGTGGAGGCAGCCTGGGTGTCCATCGATGGATGAATGGATAAAGATGAGCTTGCACATATATACAAAGGAATATTATGTCATGGAAGGGAATGGGGTCCTGCAATCTGTGGCAGCATGCATGGACCTAGAGAGTATTGTGCTGAGTGGAGTATGTCACACAGAGAAAGACAGATGCAATGTGATTTCATATTTATGTGTAATCTAAAGAAAAAAAAAAAGAAGAAACAAAATGGAAACAAACAAACTCATAGATACAGAAAACATTTTGATGGTGCCAGATGGGAAGGGGTTTGAAGTGGTGGGTGAAAAAAGGGAAGGGATTAAGAAGTACAAATTGGTTGTTACACAGTAGTCATGGGGATGTAGGGTATAGCATAGTGAATATAGTCAATAATATTGTAATAACTACATATGGTGTTACATCAGTACTAGATTTGTTGGGTGATAGATGGGAGATTAGGTGCAGTGTAAAAAAGGAAGATAGTAAGAAGTACAAATTGGTAGTTACAAAATAGTCTTGGGGATGTAAAGTAAAGCACAGGGAATATGTGCTTTATATATGATAATAATTATGTATAGTGCCAGGTGAGTACTAGACCAGACAGGGCAATCACTTCTTAAATTATATAAATGCCTAACCACTATGTTGTACACCTGAAATTAATATAAAATAATATTGAATGTCAACTATAATTGAAAATTTTAAAAAGGGGGGAAATGTTGAAAGGCAATAAAAAAGAGAAAAATATAAAATACTTCAAATCCTCAAAATAAGTAAAAATAAATAAAAATGGAACTGAAGATAAAAAAGGAAATCTAAAAAAAATTAAAACGTTTGAAGAGTAAATGTAATTTACCTACAGAGAATTAAGTTTCACTTTGTCATTAGGTTTTTCAATAGTGACACTAATTACTAGGAAGTAATGCCTTCAAATTTCTAGAAAAATAAAATGAACTTGGACTCATAATTCTGTAGCACAGAGAACTCATAATCAAATGTAATATCAAAATACAGACTTTTTCCAAAATGTGAGAAGTTGAAATTTAATCTCCAATTATTCTGTTTTAGAGAAATGAATTGAGAAGTTCCTTCAGAAAAATGGGCAATAATTTGTGATTGATTATTTGATTTCTTGGTACAGGCATTATTTCTACAATAATTAAAAGTGAGTAATGAGGGAAGAGAGAAATTAATTAAGTAAATCATGTTCACAAAACTAGGACATGGGAGAGCCAGCTGTAAACCATGTGTGTCAGTCTGGGTCCTTCAGGAAATAAGTGTCAATATAGAGCAGAAATGCAGAGATTTATTGGGGGTGATGCTTGTAAAAGATAAAGAGAGGAAGCAGGAATAAGCAGGGAGAGTCTTCAGAAAGTGGTGCCTTCTGTACCTGTGAAAGGAAAGCAGATATGAAAAAAGAAGCCTCTCAGACTGCAGTATTATTCAGAGAAGATCTCAGTCAGACCACTGGAGGCTCCAGACAAAGACAACTTATGGAGGGGTCCTGAATTGAGTAGAAATGTCCAGGTGCTAGTATGTCACCATGCTGAATCATTGGCAGAGAGCTGCCAAGGGAAAGCATGGCCTGAGCTCCAATGTGCTGCAGATCCCCAAAACACCATAGCTGGAGGCTGCCAGCTAACTGCACTCCTCACACAGTAGGTCTTTCGGAGAGCGGTCTGAGCAGCACAGTCCAAACTTACCATGGCTCACCTGCTTAGTCAAGATGGGCTGAGTAGAGAGTCGATATGAGGTGAATGAAAGTTAATTTTATTTTCCTCTCTTAATGCTAGAATTTCTAAAATGTCTCCATTAGAGATTAGGTAATTTAATATTTTATCCTGGAAAAGATTAGCAGTATCCTATAAAATATATAACCCATAAACATATGGGAGTAGAGAAGGGGGAAGGGACAGAGAAAGAGAGAGAGAAGTATAAATGAAGAAAGTCAGCTATAAAACACCGATCATAGCATGATACAATTGGTGTGAGAAAAGGGACAACAACGCAATTACTTCTATGAGTATGTGTATAAATCACATCTAACAGCACACACACAAAAATTCCTAACATTATTTGCCTAAGGAGAAGGAAATTGTGTTGCTGGGACATAGAAGTGGAAGATATACATTCAATATACAGTAGTTGAATTCTAAGCCAATGAAGGTACAACTATGTTGCATGGTATTTTGACAAAGTTTGATAAATTTCTGTCTCTTAGCAATGACATTGTGTTTAGAATTACTATCAGAGCAATTGAGAAAGAGATTTCACTTCTTACCACTTGTCTCTCGGGTCCAAACTGCCAATACTTCAACACAATTCATCACTTTTGCCAAATATACATTTTCTATCTGTGATATCAGTATTCTTCATTCTCAAAAGCTAGACTGCATAAACACTTTCTTCTTGATCCTAGGATCTCTCTCTGTCTCTCTCTGTCTGTCTCTCTCTCTCTGTCTCTCTCTCCATCTTTCTGTCTCGCTCGCTTTTGTACTTCCCCTCTCTTTGTCACCATGAGGACATGTGTCATAATTTCATACCTCCTATCTTCTTTTACATGTTTTTTTTTTCTCTACAGCAGATACGTACAAGTGTTGGCAGCATGGAAAGAATTAGTCTCTATGTGAATCGTGTTGTTCATTAATTACTCTGAGCTTCTCTGTTTGTGAGTTGAGACATGTTAGTATTTCACATATATCTCATAAATGCATCAATGTGTAAAATGCAATTTTTGATACAACTTTGTAAGTGTGATATAAGAAAGCAAGGGTTGCCATGGTTACAGGACAAGCCATGGTTCTGAAATCCAGCTGGCAGCAAAGTCAGTTTATTCATACTAAAAAATATATAACTTGACATTCTGAAGGTTAAAATATCATGATTAGGTAAGCAAAAGAGTTGACCAAAACGCAAAGAGTATTGAACTTGAACAAAGGAAAAAAATGCCATAACCGATGCTTTATGGTAAGGGGAAACATCATTTTACTATTGTGACTGTATTGCAAATACTACTGATTTATTTTATTGTCATTTTGAGTTTTTCAATTCCCTTTACTAAACACCAAAAAATTCTAGTATTGAAAAATGTGCCTTAAACCAATGAATTGAATTAAGAAAAAAAAAATACTGTTGGAATTTCAGGTACTAGAGTCATGAAGCAATTTCAGTTATGATAAGAGCTATCTAAAGGAAATCTTAATTTCCTAATAATCATTCAAATTTTGATTTCTGTACCTTAAGCTTTCCAATACACTTGTAGACTTAAATAATAATCCTTGGGAAAGTTGTGATTTCTCTGTTTCCCCTCCTACAGAAAGAGAGGAACCTGGAGAATCATCAGGAGTATATTCAAACCTGATCATATGACCTATCTCATTTAATTGTTCTTTGGGTAAGACATTTTTTTTGCATGTTCACTCACCTGCTCTGTTCCCCCAACAATTAATTCATTCTCCCAAACCATCAATATGAGTATTATAAAATAGAATTTATGAGTTCATCCTCAGATGGGGAAATAGATAAAGCATTCTTTTAAAGAACCTGAGATTTCCCTTGCTGAATTTTTAATTAATAACAAATCTACAGTAGGAGCTCAAGGGCCTTTAGGGTTATAGCTGTGCTCTAGTTTGCCTTCTGACTGGAGCAGAGACATCTGGCAAATGCCCGTCTGAGAGAGCGTTTTGCTGTGCTTCTTCAAGTATGTCTAGAAGTTTAAGAGGATTTTTTCTTCTAATCCGAATTACTTCGTCAGTGCTCACATCCAGCCTGTGCCTAGACAGTCTGCACATGTTCTTGCTGAAGCAGAAAGAATCAGAGGAACAGATGACGCATAGCTCAGAGCTTGCTCTGCGGAACACCTGTATGAGAAGCACATTGCATTTTAAGGATGGAGATTTGTCAGGTGGCAGCTTTGGGGGAAAGAAGGTCTGCTTCGGCATGGAATGCCCAGCCCATTTGAGCAAGAAAACTATTTCCACCTGGATGGAAAATCAGCCATTTCACACCCTCTTTCCTGTTTCTCCCCAGATTACCACCCAGTGATCTCAACTGCTAAGGCATGCTGCAAGACTCTCCCAAGGCCCCAAAACATTGGAGGCAACAGGCAACCGTGTTGCTAAGGATAATGCCCCTTAAGAGCGAGGCCAGCCGATTACCTGCTAAGGGCCATTTAGCTGTTTTCCTGGAAAGCACTGTGCTTTTTGAATTTTTAGATTTGGTCTAAAAATGTGCTATAACCAGTATGGGAATGTTCACTGTGATCCTGAACTTCTCAAGTTTGATTAGGCACTAAAGCTACTAAGACCCAAGCTGGTTCCAACTATCAGAAAACTTAGTTTCCCACTAGGAAAAACTCACAGATGCACATAATTATGTACACACACACACACAATCTTTATATCACACATTTTTTTCCAGAATATAAAGAATAAAATATTTGGAGAAAATTCTTGGGAGAAAAAGAAGATTTACATTTTAATTTAAAAATGCAAACAGTATTTTCTGAGTTTTCCATGGTAAGTCAAAAAGTGACCTTATTTACAAATAGGAACTGGTGAAACTGATACTGCTATAAAATTACTTAAAAAAAATACTGTCAGTTTACCCCCATATAACACAAGATTTAAACAAAACAAATTAATATTTGTATTGAATTATATGTTTCTGAAACAATACATTTAGAGTTCTTTTGCCAATTGGTTTTCCAACACATTTCAGCATACATATTTTTTAGACAGAACACTAAGCTTTATATATTTTTACCCTGAAAAGCCAACAAATTGTAAGCAACAATAAAGCTGATTTCAAGCCAATTATCATATCAATTAATAGGAAAATAAGATGTGAGAAATATGAATTCTTGCTTTGCAAACTGATAACAAACTCAATTATTGACTGGTTTCTATTTATAACATGAGTAAGTAGCTCCCTGAATTTTTACCTGATTTGGGATGAATATATGTGTATGTGTGGGGGGCAGGGGGCGGTGACGGGGAAGAGGGGGAGTCGGGGAGGGGGGAGAGAGAGAGAGAGAGCGATTATAAAAGCAAGAGAAAAATTATATATGGTGTTTTATTTAGTGTTCTGTAAAATTTCAGTTTCTCAGAAGATATGCCTTCCTACACAATTGATGCTGAATTCTTTAAGCCAAACTCAGCTGAAAGTTCAGATATGCATTTATCATAACACTTGAAATCCAATCTCTGTTCTTTTTCCTTTTTCTTTGTAAAAAGTCATTACCAAACATATTGACTTTGAACCCTAGGGACTGAGAACCAGCAAAATTTGGAACAAGGATAATAGATAACAGGTTTTTGTGAGTTTGCCTCCCTCTTAGTAATAAAGAAAATGAAGAGAATGAGATTTTTTTAAAAAAGAGAGAAATAAAAAGTGAGCAAAACCCCAAGACCAATGACCTCATCATTCCACAAATTAGTCTGGCATACCCTCTTAAATGGAAAATGTCATGGAATTTCCAGAGATATCAGTATCTTCTCTTATGTGAGAAAGTTTCATCATTCATGACAAATTATTCTGTGTGATGTTTTGGGCTAGACAAATAACAACTGAATTCACAATGGGAGTTGTTAAATGATAGGTAATGATTTTTGTTTGAGAAATGTGGACTAATATCACTTAACTGATCACTAAAGAGAAGTTGGTCAATTTAGCTGCATTCCTCATTCTCACTGCTGCTGTAGGATTGCTTTAGTATCGGCATTGTCAGGCCGCTCCAGCCCAGTACATTTCATGCTCCATTGATTATTTCTGGCCTATTAAGAGATACAATTCATCGGTCATTTTCCAGAAGTATTAGCTTTCTGTTTTAGATAGCATTGCGCTATACTCTTCCTGAGGGAAGTAGAATAGAGGGGTACCAGCTTGCTAAATATTCCAGAAACTGAAACTGAATGAGGGTCTTCAAAGACAGGCATCAGAAACTAGCCCGACTCAGTCAGTGAGACGTCTGTAATGCCCCCCAGTTCCCAATTAACATTTCTAGGGTATTGCATTATGGGATATTTCGGCTGCTAGCATTCTTTTCAGGTCACCATGCACTTGTGTGTGTGTGTGTGTGTGTGTGTGTGTGTGTGTGTGTGTGTGTGTGTGGCACTTTTGCTGTTAACACAGGCTGGAGAAATGTTTATGCAGTGGCATTTAAAGTGCAACCCAAAAGTTTCATAATCAAATATTTTACTCCTAGGAGATACTCAAATTCAATCACTCAGAGATAAATGCTGAGAAAGCCATGTTTAAACATCATTCTTAGCTTGCCTGTAGAATATAATCCTTTTTAAGTCTCATGGTAACACTGGGGAAAAAATCCCCATCACCCATAAACACAACAGCTGCATATAAATCAGATAAATCAGTCTATCTAAATGAATTGCATGGCATGACATTGAAAGAAAAAGAAAGAAGATTTAAAATAGGTGAAAATAGTTTCTGTGTTGATTTAAGCATTGCTATTCTCTATTGCTTTCACCCTATATCTTCAAATTCTCAAATCTTATGCATGCTTTATCATTTTATACCAAGTATAACATATATCTGCAATGATGTCAGATATGGTATTTACTATGTGAGAACTCATGCATTTAAATATTTTTCAATTTTTTGCTGTTATTGTAACACGTTTTCCTGACACAATGCCTGAAGATTTTCCACCACTTGTTATTTGTTTCCTGCTCTTCTAAATTAAAACATCGAAGAATGTCTTGTTGGCCCAATGAAGATGGCATGATTGGTTTTCAAGACATTCTTCCAAATTATCTAATTTCTTGTATTATACTTGGGCATAATCTTTACTTCCCTTGGTCTCCAAGTATCTAACTACTTGCAATAAAGAAAGAAAAGTCAAATTTTCTATTGCAACTATATCATAGTAGCAATTATATTTGATATAATTTACTGAACTATTTCAAAAATTGATAATTCTCTAGGCAGAAAGAAAGAGAGAGAGAGAGAGAGGGAAGGAGGGAGGGAAGGAAGAAGGAAGGAAAGAAAGGAGAAAGGAAAGAAATAAGAAAATGCAAATTTATTAAAGGAAAAGCTATTTAGTGTGTTTGAAGTGGGGAAGTCTTATTTTATGTCATAGTAAAAAAACTTCCTGAATTTAAATGTCTTATATTTGAATTTTTTTTCTTTGTTTTTTAAAATGTAACATGCTAATATAAAGCTAACTTTGCAAAAAACAGAAACTATAGAATTTAGTACATGTCTTCCTATCATATATTCTCCTATTATCATATTTCTGGGTGTCAGTAAAAGACTTACTGAGAGGAAATATATTTTTTTTAATTTTTACTGGAGTTTTAAGCTAATTATCCTAGAATCTAAAATCATAACACATTCACTTTTCTGTTCTGTTTATGAATAATTGGCTTGAGTGCCTCAAATATTTTTTTAAAGAATCTTAATGAACTGCCTCGGAGAAATAGTTTATACTTGAAAATAAGTAGAGAATGTTGGCATGTGTGTTATTGTTTTACAACAGAAATTTTGCTATCCATTAAGGAGTATAAGGAGCTACCTGAAACATTAACTGCCTGAAGTGAAAGAATAGGTATGATTGTACTCAGCATAAATTAAGATGTCTTGAGAGCATGGGGCTTTAGGTAATACGTTAAATTAAGGCTCTCCAATGTGCATTTAATTAAGATATTTAATTTGAAATGTCTGTGCTCTTTAATTTCAATTGATTATTAAAAATAGATTTATTTAGGATATTAAAAATGTGAGTAGAGGAAAATATGGAGTAAGTGATTTCAAAAGTTTACTCAGGACACTGCAATGATCAAACCAGTGCATGTTCTTTATGTGATCTGATGCTGCCATTCATGTGACAGACTCATGCAAATGTGGGTTAATTGAAAATGCTCCTTTGATTGACTAATGAATATCCTCCATCATATTCTCCAGATGAGGTATTTATTACTTTTGCTTACATCTGACAAAATCATTAATAATGTTGCTGGGACCGTCTATCAGAACACGTTTTAATGTCCCCGTCAGGAAATAGTAACTAAGAGCCTCGTATTTGGAAAGAACTGTCGTAGATACACTAAGAGTTGGAGAAAATTATTTGAAAGTATTCTACCCTCAAATAGCTTCCAATCGAATTAAGAACATACACACACACACACACACACACACACACACACACACGCACAGTGCATTCATTAGATAACAACAAGAGACACGCTGTAAACACCAAATAACTTTTGTGAAAATCTGAGGAATTTAGAGGTGTAGGTAATTTGTTGGGATGTAATCGTCAAGGATGACCTTTCAAATGAAGTGATTTTTGTCCTGGACTTTGAAGGAAGGAAAAAAATAATAATAGAAGCACACCACTGGTGGGAATGTAAACTGGTACAGCCACTATGGGAAACAGTATGGAGGTTCCTCAAAAAGTTAAGATTACCATATGACCCAGCAATCCATCTTCTGGCTACCCCCAAATCTGAAAACATTTATCCATAAAGATATATGTACCCCTATGTTCATTGCAGCTTTATTCAGGGTGGCTAAGACATGGAAACAACTAGAGTGTCATTTGGTAGATGCTTGGATAAAGAAGTTGTGATACATATACAATGGAATGTTATTCAGCCATAAGAAAAGGTGAAATACTGCCATTTGTGACAACATGGATGAATCTTGAGATTATCATGCTATTTGAAATAAGTCAGACAGAAAAAGTCGAGAACCATATGATTTCCCTCATATGAGTATGCAGAATATAATACTGAAAGCAACAAACAAACAAAACAAACAAACAAAAACTCATAGACACAGACAATGTTATGGCAATTACCAGAGGGAAACAGGGGTGGGAGGAGGTAGAAAAGGGTAAAGGGGATCAAATATATGATTTGACTCTGGGTGGTGAACACACAATGCAATATACAGATGATGTATTATAGAATTGTACACTTGAAACCTCTGTAATTTTATTAATGAATGTCACCTCAATAAATTTAATAAAATAAAATAAAATAATTATTGACCTTCAACACTGTCTCTGGAATGTTTCTCAATTCTGTTCAGGAATTGTGTCTTTTAATCCTTAAAAGGACACTCTGAGGTTACATTGTTTGTATCCCCATTCTATAGATGAGGAAACTGAGGCACATAGTGATTGAGTCCCTTGGCTACAGTCCCACAACCAGGAAGTGTAGAGTCAGGATGAGAACCTTGGAAGTCAGGTACCAGAGCCCCCGCCCCCACCCCTCACCTCACAGAGCTTCCTTTCTCAGAGAAGCAGAGAAATGACTATGCAGAAGCATAAAGACCGTTTTAGGAATGTCTCAGTAGTGGAAGAAATGGCCCAGTACAAATCATGTTCCAAGGAATTGATTAGAAGATACAGCTATAAATGTAAACCAGGGCCTAGGCGAAGCCTTCCAAAGGCACATTAAGGTGATTAGGCTTTTGTCCTAAGGCAGTGGGGAGTCACTGAGGATTTTCTCCAACAGGATGAAAGCTGTCCTTTCCAAGGCTTGTTCTGGCAGGGAGGGTAGGGTGATTAGGTCCTACATGGAATGCTAATGCCCATAAATTATTTGCTACTGGCACTCCCTTTAGCTTGATGTTCTTTTCTACTATCTATGAAACCAGGATTTTGCTTGTGTTTTTTTTTTTCTTCATCTATTATTTTTCTCTTTATCTTTTGAGCGAATGCCTTAAACTACACTTTGGTTGTTTCTTCTCTGAAACAGAGAGGAGGTATTGGGTGTCTGAAAATTGTGAAAACCTGGGTTTAAACCTGGATATCAGTACTCACTAACTGTAGGACTTTGTGTGAATTAGTTAACTCTTCTGTGCTTCTGTTTCTTTTTGCAAAAGTCAGGAAAAATTTAAAAGGGTAGTCCTCGTGATGAAATGAAAATATGCAAGGGAGGGTTTGAACATTATAAAGACCTACTCTCGATCATAACAGCAGTGCTTTGCTGCTGAAGTGTGGCAGGAACTGAGCTGAGCAGAGGCACACCCAAGAATAGTTACTTTAGGTACTTCCCTGAGTACTCATAGGTAGGTATGGCAAAGAGAACCAGTGAAGCCATTTCCCTAGTCTCACAGAATAAGGAAAGGGTAGAACAAGAATTTCACTCTGCTTTGGTCTTACTCAGAAGAGATTGCAATCCTGTCTGTTATACCAGACGGCCTCTCAATTGCTTACTGGTTGTTAAAACAATACTCCCAAAGCAGCCTTATCTTACCGAGTGCCTCCCTGCATTGTCCACAATTCATTCATAACACAACTGCTTCACATTTTGCTGTCTCTAACCGCTTCCCCTCTTCTATGTACTTCAACTGACTCCAGATTATCCTTCCGAAATTGCTGTGTTGATCATGTCATTCCACTGCTCAAAATCTTTGAATGACTTCCTGCTTCCCATTACCTATAGAAAGACACAAACATCCCTTCACATGATAGTCAAGATTCTTAAATAGACACCAAACAGACTGGTCGGTCTTCACAGCTGCATTTCTCTCTAGCATCTGTGGACACAAACCTCCTCTGCATCCAATAAGTTCTGTACTTTATTGCACCGATGTGCCTGGAGCTTTTGTATCAGTAAGTCTGAGCTTGTGCCATTTCTACCTCCAGGCATATCTTGCACTGTTGGCCCTTTCTATCAAATGCCAAAGGAACATAGGTACCAAATGCATTAAGCCCTAACTTATCAAGGCATTTTCACTAGACTAGAAGATCCACTAAGGCAGTGGCTAAGTTTGTCTTTGTTACCAACACTATATTCACAGCATCTAGCCTGACACATATATATGTACTACATATATATATATATATATATATATATATATATATATATATATATATATATATATAGTAGTTGACCCTTTAGCAACATGGGTTTGAACTGCACAGGTCAATTTACATGCAGATTTTGAAAATAAACACAGTAAATGAATTTACTCTTCCTTATGATTTTTTAAATAACATTTTCTTTTCTGTAGATTACTTTATTGTAATATAGTATATGATACATACAACATAGAAAATACATGTTAATTGACTGTGTTATCAATGAGGTTTTCAGTCAAGAGTCAGCTATTAGTTAAGTTTGTGGGGACTTAAAAGTTATACACAGATTTTCAACTGTGCAGGGGTTGGTACCTCTAACTCCTGTGTTGTTTAAGGGTCATTGTATACATGTATACACACGTACACACACACACACACACACACACACACACACACACACACACACACAAGGACTTTTTCCCCCTGCATCCTCACTTACCTAATTTCATGCCTAAAAATGGAAAACACATCTTCTTTCATGTTCTTTGTTATCACAGCTACTGTTTTAATTCACCAACACTCAACAGGAAGTCCACAGCTAAGGTGGACTAAGGTATCACATTGATATCCCAGGGGCTCATAATGGCCTTTACTCATTTAATTTTTTTCACCTTTTATAGGCCCCTACAAAGCCAGACCAGATTTTTTGAAGCTAGGGAATGGGTTGAAGTCTTTGTAGATTAAGGTAGAAGCAATATTTTTTTTTCTTTCTTTCTTTCTTTCTTTCTTTCTTTCTTTCTTTCTTTCTTTCTTTCTTTCTTTCTTTCTTTTGTGTGTGTGTGAGTGTGTGTGTGTGTGTGTGTGTGTGTGTGTGTGTGTTTTCTCTTTGATGAACAGGCCTCAGAACCTGCTAGGAATACCAGGCCCAAGCCCTATTAGAGCCCCTTCGATAGAGAAGACACGTCATGATAGCCCTGATATTGTTAGAGGAAAATTTGGAGACCATACAGAATGATTCAGGAATCAGGTCAATTAAATAGACTCAACATGGAAAGTCTGAGTGCAGAGAGCACCCCAGAGCTTAACAATGTCGCAGGTGGGTCAACTCAGATATACACAGCTGATTGTCCGAAATGCAGAGGCCCCTGAGCATTTGACAAAAGACACTGATTTTTTGTACAATGAAAATCCATTAAGGACACTGGGAAAGAAAGAGAGAAAAAGGAGGAGGGCAACTCACTGGCAGGCACAAACATAATTACAGCTATTACATTTTTTTCCTAAAGTGGTTATTTTGGTGCCTCCAAACTCTAATGTGTTTTTATGTTGCAGCCTGTTGTGATTGGGGCAGGCTGCCTGACATTTGCAAGGTTCCATTGCTATTAAAAAGAATGATGTTATCAAGAGGAAAGCGAGGCGACAAAGCAAAATTAATTAACGCCACCATCTAACAAAGCAAAATAAATTAAACGATGGTTGACTTGCATTGTGTACTTCTAAACGGTTACTGAGGGGAAACCAAAGCTTTAACCCCCTCTGCTCTGAGCTTAGCGCCGTGGTAGAGTGGGCTCCAGTGCAATCGGAGGACACTGTATGCTCCATGCTTGTACACAGGCAAGCAAATGGGTAAGCTATTCAGATCCCTCAATCATAGCACTGGTGCTCTTGCCTTCTACATAGAGGGCAGCAGATGGAACACAGTAGGGAATGTTTTCCCAAAATTTGTACTGTCTCTAAGCACACTTAAAAGAAATATTATTAGTTTTGCCACACATTGAACACAATGAAGACAAAGCAGCTGATACATTTTAAAACAATTGGAGTTCACTATGCTCTCAGAGTTTTGGGGTTCTGTCATCACAGTGATCTGCCACTTTTCACATGCCAGTGTACCACTCATGTACTGAACAAGTTGCTTCAGGCATCACCAAGATCATCCCGTGGCTTTCTAGAAAACCCCTGTATGGCATAGAAATGAGTACTGTCATAAGTCAGTTATTAAATGAGGATTTATTGAGTGTATACTCTGTGATCAGAACTGTGCTACATATGGGCAAAAACATAAGAGAAATATAACCCACGCCCATGGGAGCTTATAATCTGGTTTGAATGCTGAAATACGGGCAGGTGCAACAAACAGAACCAGAAAATCAAACAGATAGATAGATAGACAGATAATGATAGATAGATAGATGATAGATAGATAGATAGATAGATAGATAGATAGATAGATAGATAGATAGATAGATAGATAGATAATACAATTGCATTGGTGTATTTATAGGGAAATATACACACCTATACTACTAGATCTAATAAAGTGTTCAATTTTTTTTTGTTTTGAACAAACCCACTGCTTCACAGCTCTAACATATTTTATATTTTTTCAAAGTACTTTGGTCTATATTATAGTATGTGATCATCATACATGGCTGAAATGAATGGATGAATTAAGAGAGACAGCACAACCATGAATATTTCCATTGTGTAGAAGGTTACCATAGGCATAGCGAGGTTAAGCTACCTACAAGACCAAAAGACTAGCAAGTGGCGACAATAGTGCACAAGTTGCCGATATTTTTATACAATTTAAATATCATTGAGAAGAGGGAGATCATCATAAACTGACAACAACAAGCTGACAGCATGAGGATATTTTGCAGAGAAAGAGAGACAAAGTATTCTCAGCAGAGGACACAGGTAAAGGTAAAATCTTCCCTTGCCCCGTGTTCTCTACTTGGGGAGCCATCCTTAGGGAAAACACTCTGATCAGATATTACTATCTGCTTCCAAAAATAGATAATGATGTTAAACATAGCAACAGCTATAACAGGTACTCTTTTTAAATCAGTAATCAAATAGCTGTGATTACTTACTAGGCACATATAAAATTCACAGATAATAAATTTCCAAGTAAAAATGTACTTGTAAATATTTGCACATTAATAAGAATGAGTTTTCTTAAAGTCCATAAAATAAGCTCAAACCAAAGACTGATGATGTGTCCATTCCACAGGAAATTTCAGTGCCAGCAGCTCACTTATCTGTTGTACCTATTGCCAAAGTAACATTACCTTCTAAAGGAAGTTATTTTTGAAAGCTATCATGCAAGGCTGTAGAGTTTCTATTGTCCCACAGGGAAATTTCTAGAGTTTATTTTAAAAATATACATTTTATCCTTATTGCAACAATGAGAAAATAGACACAAAACACCTCCAAGTGTGTAGGTTTTCACCTATCATCAAAAAGTCAATTGTTGCTCAAAGAGAACAGAGATAATATTTGAATATTGACATGCAGGTTGTCATTACTAGATGACACTCACTAAGTTCCACAGCCCTGACAATGTGTTTTAGGAGTTATAAATTGTAGACTATGCTTTCTAGAAACTTGTTGCTAAAGCAAATGTATACATATATATGTATTTATATATATTTGTATAATATATATAATGTGTGCATATGTATACACATATGTATATATATGCATATATGTGCATATGTATGTGTATATACACATATATGTATATATGTATGTATATACATATTCTATCTTTGCACATTCATCTTCAGGTATGTATGCATGTGTATGCAAAATACAAATTGTCTATATTTCTATTTTGGTCATATATTTCCTTTCCTCACCTTATAGCAGAGATTATTTGTGCTAAATTGTATTAAGCTTATCCAGTAATTAAAATTATGGTTTAAGGAGATACAATGATTCTGAAGTGTCTTTCTTCTTTAAACAAGTCTCTCTCTGAGGTATGGGGGTTAAAGTCAGAGATAAATGTGACCTAGTTTCAACACTTTTAATTCCTAATTTAGAAATTAAAATGCCTTGGTTGCACTACTTATAAAATGGAAACAGGTATTCGAAAGAATTCCTTAATGGATTATATAATGAAATATGCATATATCCTTACATACAACTGTGCAATAATAATAATAACAAAGCATTCATCAGTCCAACATCAGTTATATATCTCTTGATTATTTTTCACATTCCCAAATGGAAAATAGTACATATTTCTTTCTCTGTGTTTCATATTTATTTGTTTGATTGAAAATGTTATGTGATATTCTGATGTTTATTTAATTTTATAATTTCATTTTGCTTGGCCAAAAGTTAAAATCTTCTTGTCTTATTTGAATATAGAGAAAGCACCTTAAGAACAGTTGTTCACTGGCAGTGGAGATGGACCTAGAATTTAAGAAGCATTTACTACAACCCACCAAATTGACACTGGCTTGTGCTTAGCCCTGCTTTATTTTTATACAAGTAACTGAACATCACCACATACATGAACCTATTCAGGTGTATATGTACTTATAAACTCAACTTCTTTGTTAATTCTATGTTAACAAAGAAACAATGCAAACATGAAAAATACTGAATTCAAAATATTTTGGATACCTTGTATTTGTATATTTGGAGGCATGAAGAAAGAGACATAGATTTGATGAAAGAATTGTAATTTCTAATTTGTGAGGGTGAGAAAGTTTAATCTAAAAATATAGTTACACTGTGTAATTATATTCATTCATGCATTCACTCATTCATTCATCACACATTCATTTAACAAGTATTAATTGAGAGATTATTATGAATTGTGACTTGCACAGTATATTAGTTCCCAGGACTACTGTAAAAAACTACTGCAAACATGATGGCTTAAAACAACAGACATTTATTTTTTCACAGTTCTGAAGGCTAGAAATCCAAAATCAAGATGTTAATGGAGGCCTGTTCCCTCTGAGACTTTAGATAGAGTCCTCTCTGCCTTTTTCTAGCTTCTGGTGGTTGCCATCAACCTTTGGTGTCTGTCCATTTGCAGATGTACCAATCCACTATCTGCCTGTGTTGTTGCATGGATGGCATTGTCATTGCTCATCTCTGTCCTTATAGGAGACTTTCCTCTTCTTATAGAGACTCCAGTCATATTGGACTAGGGCCCATCCTTATCAAGTATAACTTCATCTAAACTTGATTACAGCTACAAAAGCAAACCCTATTTCCAAATAAGGTTGCATTCACAGGAACCAGGGTTAGTTAGGCCTTCAGCATATCGTCTTGGGGGACATAATTCAATCCACAATACACAAGGACAGGAGTACACTATACAGAAGACTGGTATGTTCTTTAGTTAATGAAATATATAGTATACAGATACTCAAACATGCAAAAAAACTTCTAAAGTTATTATATGTAAGTAATTTGTATTAATTATGAGAAGTGAAAGAAAATAAAAACATGTGAAATAATGATAAAAATGACAAATAGCAAAAATATACATTATTTGTCCAATATATAGTACTCATGTCAGGGGAGAGTAATCTATCATTGTAGAATGGTCTAAGTCTGAAATCACATCAGGCAATAGTAATCTGTCATTTTAGGATGGTCTAAAGTCTAGGATGCCTGGCTACAGAAAGATTAAATAGTTGATTACTCCAGGTTCTTTTTAGCTCTAATATTCATTCATTTATAAGGTAAAACATAACTAGAAATTTTACTATCATTAAGAAATGCTTAAGTACAACAAAATACAGGTGCATAATACAGTGTAGTTATATAGTGTGGAGACTGTGGAATTTATGTTAACAAAGAAAAATGCTAACATTAAGAATTTCTATCAATATATGTGCTCTGGTGTTCACTTCAGCTTTATTTACGGTGGCCAAGACATGGAAACAACCAAAATGTCCTTCGATAGGTGATTGGATAAAGAAGTTGTGGTATATATACACAATGGAATACTATTCTGCCCTAAGAAAAGATGAAATGGTACTATTTGTGACAATATGGATGGATCTTGAGATTATTATGCTGAATGAAATAAGTCAGACAGAAAAAGTAAGAGAACCATATGATTTCACTGATATGTGGTATATAAAAATAAAAACAACAAAGGAACAAGACAAGCAAAGGAACAAACAAACACTCATAGACACAGACAATAGCTTAGTGGTTACCAGAGGGTAAGGGGTAAGGGAGTAGTAGATGAGGATAAAGGGGATCAAATATATGGTGATGGAAAGAGAACTGACTCTGGGCGGTGAACACACAATGTGATATATAGATGATGTAATACAGAATTGTACACCTGAAATCTATGTTACTTTACTAACAATTGTCACCACAATAAACTTTAATTATTATTTAAAAAGTTAAAACTGAAAAAAAAAGAATATCTATCGAGTTGAAAATATTTTGGATACCCTGTATTGATATATTTGTAGGCATGAAGAAAGACATAGATTTGAGGAAGGAATTAGAATTTCTGATTTGTGAGGATGAGGAATTTTGAACTACAAATGAAGTTTCAAAATCTCTGAAGATGATGCTAGAGGTATTGCCACATATGAATGACTTACGGTCTCCATGTGGGGTCTGTGATATGAGGAGAAGTACAGGCAATTTGCATAGCAATGGGAGCCATTAAAAATGTTAGGAATCATATAAAAGAGGTTATGTGTTCCAAGTTGGGACAGCAGCAGAGCAAATTCTTACTCAAAAGGAAATTCATGGTATCATTGTCTTACTTTTCTTTTTCCTTTATTTTTGCCTTATTTTTTTCCCCATTTTTAAATAAATGTATTGGGGTAACCTTGGTCAATAACATTATAAAATTTTCAGGTGTACAACTTTATAATACAACATCTGTGTGCTCTGTTATGTGTTCACCTCCTCAAGCCTAAATTCCTTTTGTCACCACGTATTTCATCCCTGTTACCCTCTTTGTTGTCCTCCCACGTCCTTCTCCTCCAGCAACCACCATTCTATTGTCTGTATCTACGAGTTTCTTTAGTTTGTTTGTTTTGTTTGTTCATTTGTTTTAGTTTTTTTCAAAGTAAATATCAATGCCTGTTTTGTAAAACCTAGATGGCTTATATGTACTATTAAAATACTGAAAACTTTCAGTGACTCTTGCATATTTGCAAGTATTTCCTTCCCTTACAAACTATAGGTAGGACTGCTGACTACACACCAGTATATTTCCAAATGTAGCCTACTGACTAATTGAGAGTTTAAATATGCCCAGTCCACATGTCTTGCCTGTCTCTGCCTGGACAAATGCAAATTTGGTTTGCTGTAGTAGCCACTGTTTTCAGGAACTAGCGCTGAACATAACACGTGATAATGCATATTTGAAAACTGTAGAATATTATACATATTTTTATAGGTATTATCATGGTCCCCTGCTTTCACCTTTGTATACTCTTTCATCTTAAATAAAAATCAGAGTAAACATTACTGTGACTTAACAGTCCTCAGTAAAATAATTTGATGTCGATAGTTCATTTATGCATGGACTGACATCTTTCTTTTTAATAGCACCCAAAGATTTCTGAAAAGCCTACAGGCTTGAAAATCCAGACAACAGATATGTTATGTTAATGATCGCTTCACTATCTCAGCTTCATCTCACACTTCAATTTCTATTTTGCTTTTTCAAAATTCTATTCTTTGGGGGAGCTAATTGCTATCAATGATTGTTTTCTCCATATAAACTCTTTTCTAATTAGAGCATCTTTTGGATATGAAGAATGCTCATCTTCCATGAAAACACGTGTGTTCCTGGGACTTACTTAACAGGAAAACAAGGTTCTAAGATTGGCTGAGACAAATTTCCAAAGTCTCCTTTTATTAATTGATTGATTTTGATAAGTCTATTTGATTTATGGTTTAGTCCTATGTATTTTGGGAAAGGACGCCTCCTCCCTTCAAATGCATGTCCATAGCTACCCTGTAGAGAGTTAGTGAAAGGTGTCCACTTATACACAGCAGAAAAGGGATGTAATGAATCAGAAAGGGATGTGTTTTATGCAGTAAGCACTTTCCACACTCTTTCCTGCACTGCTACATTTATGCTGAAATGGTCCATTTATTTTAATCCTAAATAGGGTCCCTAGACAAGAGCTGAGAATAGAATGAACTAAAAGGAAAAAGGGAAGGATTTCTATTTCAGAACAAACTTAATTCAGAATAAGGGGAAAAAAAGCACAACACTCATTTAGCCCTTGGTATAATTGAATTTTTATGGCACCTACTATTTCCCACTATCGGAATTTGCTTTCAAAGTTTCTCCCTTACCCTCCAATTCTGATGGCCTTACAACTAAATAAATCATGTCCACTCTCTCATCACATGTAGGTTTCTACTGCAGTCTTGCATCTTGAAAGAATGATGGAAGGCCAAATTAAAACCATATTTTTGAAGCATAGGCCTTCAATTTGGGATTCTAAAATGTATCAGCAGCCCCTACAAAATGATCTTATATTCACCTCACTGAAGTCTGTGCTCAGAGCCAAGAGGCTAGCCTTCCACAGCCCCTCATAAACACAAATCACAGTCAGAAGAAAAAGATTATTTAAGATAGAAAATCAGAATGTTAGCACTGTAAGGTATCAGTCCTCTCTATACTGTCCGGGAAAGTTAAAATATGTGCTCAATTAATATAGGTGCATACCAAATTGGTGGCAGAATATAGAGTCGATTCAGGGCCTTTAGTATCTAACTGCCATTATGAGGTGGACATACTTGTAGCAAAGTTATAATAAATTGCCTCTCCAACAGCTACTCAATGGTTAACTGCTAAAATGTATTTATTGTGGTGGTCTATGTGGACGTAAGTTAACTAATCTCTCTTACCTTTACAACAGTATTTGTGCATGAACTAGAAATTTGCCATTTTGGGATTCCCAGCAGGTGAACTCATTCCTATTTTGGAGGAATCTCCGTTGTGAGAGTCTTTGTGAAAGGAAGTCTTACTTTCCCATATAAATGGAAAGGGGGGACCAAATGCTTTATCTCCTCACCCTAGTGAGTTAAGATGCAGGCATGTGACCTGGAATAGAATAAGTGGATGCTTCCAGTAAGAACTCTGCAACTTACATAAGTGATATTAAGACGACATGAGAGTTAGAATCCATTAACAGTATCAGCATACAGTGGCAAAAATGGTGGTTCAGTTTTCAATAGTGGCAGCTGGAATGTCCAGAAGTGGTGGAGGAAAAGTGCCAACAGTAGCACCCTAACCAGGTGGTTTCTTTGGTGTAATCCTTTTGTTTCTACCACTAAGCCTTTCTTGGTTTCTGCTAATTTTATGGGCCTTCTGATTGTTTCTGTGAGCTGCTAAATAATATTCCAACAAGTTAGTTTTCAGATTACCTTATGATTGTCTTGTTCTGTTGCTTGCACTCATGAACCCAAAGTATGAGTTGTAGAAAAGAAAACCCCAGAAACATGTGAGGATTAAAACATTGGTTGTCTGTCTTAGCTGACACAAAATGTCGTCAAAGTTTTATCAATATTCCAGAATAGTAATATGAAACAATGATACATACTGGTTAAAAATAAGTAATTTAGAATCAAATTCCCTACAAACAAAACTTTGAGAAGCCACATAATGGATGCAAAAACCTATGAGAGGAGTCTTAGAATTTAAGCACAACAAGAGAATGTGGTTTTCTTAATAGCACTTGATAGCTTAAAGAAAGAAAAGAACAGTTTCAAGTCCACATACTTCACTAAAGAGTAGAGCTTGCCAACGTATCTTATACCTCATAACTACAGGTCGGACATTGCGGAAACTAAACTCGAAGTTTGACCTTGTTGGTTGCTGAATTACAAAGACAATTGAGTTCCAAGTTTTACGATTTCTCAGTGAAAATAAGAGCACTAATTGTGAACAGAACTCCTAGAATTTGAAAAGCATCTTGAAATCACAAAACCCATGAAAAGCATTTGCCTGAAGGAGCATCCGCTTGTCTTCTACAGTGATCCCTCATTCAGCAGGAAGCCAGAGCTAATGTCCTAGCCCCTTCAATATGTCCATAGCTGTAATCAAACACAAAGCCTAGTACGCTCCCAGGAGTTAATTAGAAGCCAAATTGAGTAGGAGAAGTCTTATATGCACCAAAATATTGCTGGACTTGGCGGATTTGGATTATTGCAAAATTGACTAATGGGTGTGGGAGTGTATTCTGAGGATGCTAGAACTAGCACATATAAATATAATCGTAAATCCAACATGGCATCTGAGAGAGAGTCTGGTATGTAAGTGTGATCCACATGAAGCAATACCATGATAGCCTAATAAAAGGGAAACAGACAAAAAATGTATTGGCTTGATATAGAAAAGAGAGGTCACATATAAGTGATATCATGCAGTACGTGTCTTTCTCCTCCTGGTTAATTTCACTGAGCATCAAGCCCTCCAGTTTCACCCATGTTGCTGTAAATGGCAGGATTTCCTTCTTTTTATGTCTAAACAGTATTCCATTGTGTATATGTATTATATTTTCCTTAGCCATGCATCCATTGATGGGCACTCAGATTGTTTGCATATTTTGTTATTGGAATAATGCTGCAACGAACAAAGGAGTGTGAATCTCTCTTCAAGATACTGATTTTGTGAAATCTTAAACAAAAAAGCAAATTTCATAGAAACAGAATAAAATGGTGGTTGCCAAGGGCTAGGGGGAGGGGAAATGGAGAAATGTAGGTAAAAGGAAACAGACTTCCAGTTATAAGATGAATAATTTCTGAGGATCTAATATACAGCATGATGACTACAGTTAATAATATGGTATTGTATACTTGAAATTTGATGAGAGTAGGTCTTGGGCATTCTTACTACACACACATACAAGTATAACTACATTAGATGAAGGATGTGCTAACTATCTTGATATTGGTAATCATTTCACAATATATGTGTATATCAAATAATCACATTCTATACTTTAAAAGTATACAATTATATTTGTCAACTATTCCTCAAAATATCGAAAGGAAAAAAAGTTCAATGACTTTGGAGGGTAGAAATATTGCACTACGCTACCTATCTGCCCCATTCCCAAGCAATGAGAAATAAATCAGGGGAAAAAGAACAGCATTTTTTTAAACAGCACTTAATGACTGCTTCTTGCAATGCTACAATTTATATGTGCATTCCCTAATTTGAATAGAGTGGGAGGAGTCCAGGGTGTCAGAGGCCAAGTGCACAGCCTTTAACCACAAAATGCACGTTGGGAATAATCAACAGAGAAGGCATCAAGACCAATGTGGGAATGAAAATGACTTTATTCACAGAGGTTTTGGAAAGTAGTTAATTGATCATAGGATCCAGAAAACAAAACAGATAGGACAGCACTAAGGACCCTAGAATTTTAGAGTAAATCCATGGGGTTTTTTGGTAAATAACTATTCTCATTTTTATAAATAGCTCTTAGCCTGTAATTGGGTTTTTTTTGGCGATTGAAAACCTGATCATGGGATACCAAGTGAACAGGCAACCTGAGTTGACTAGTAAGATCTGGATTTTATGTGCTTCATCTGTTCACAGACTCATCTTCCCAGAAGCAGTCCATCATTAAATAAAACTGATTTATGTGTTATTGGACATGAGCAGGTCAAAAAGGCACAACAAAATTTCATACACATGTAGTTCACACTCCCAGCATATCTACTCCTAACAATTCTGCTTTCCCTTAAACTACGTATAGCTTCCTGAAGAATTTATAACGGGAATCAAAATATTTTGATTTCACCAGTCAGGCAAGAATGTTGACATTAGACAAAATATCTCCAGCAGCATTTGAGAAGTGGCCCAAGAGTTGGAGAAGTGAAATAACGTTTGGTAGAACCTTAGTAATTACATCTTATCCACTCTACTTGCAGAGAGAGATTATCTGGGGGTAAGGTTATACATTGATTTATTGGCAATAATTAATGGTTTCACCATTAGCGAGAAGATTGGAGAATTTTCAACAGGAACTAAGGGCAAAGATATGTGAGTGGACCACTCAAAATGGGTCCACATTTTGAAAATATTTGTATCTCCTGTGAGTACTGACAAAAAAAATCCCCTAAAATAAAGGGGTTTTAAATAAACATATGGAAACGATGACCTACCCTATGGATGTCTGTCATCTCCCTTCCCCAAACACTCCAGTATTTTAATTATGAATAAAGGAGACATGGTGATATTGTTAGAGGCTAAACACAGACTCAAACATGGATTTAAACTTGACCAGGATGGTTACTCCATCTCACAGCATGCAGTTTCCAAAAATACCTCAAGGGCACCAACAGCACATTGATTCCATTTGGCCCAATTCTCTCATGGAGGAGATAATAATTTGTCCTCACAAGACTATAGTCATTTTGGATTTAAATTTGTCTTTTCTCCCATCATCTGCTTGCAACACAACATCACCCACAAGCCTACTGAGCACCCTGTACACAATCATAAAATGTAGAGTTCCATGCGGAACTTTATAGTTAAAGAAGTAAGGCAATGGGATGAGGTCCATGACATTCAGTGTCTTAAAACACATCATCAATCAGATGCTGATGGCTTTATAGAATGGTGACATAATCTATGTTAGGCTCAGAGTCTCATCAGGGAGAGAACCCCTTCTCAACATGGAATGTGGCTTTATAAAATGCAATATATACTCTGATACCACAAACATTATGTAGTACTATTTTTCCATTGGTAGGATATCAGTCTCCAGGATACAAGGGATAGAAGTGCAGATATTTACTCTTAGGGAAATGACCCATTTACAAATTCTTTTCATTCAGCTTTTTCTATTATGAGCTCTTCCAAGTTTAGAACTTTTCGTAATCAAGAGAGATATTCTTCCACTGATACAAGACAATGCTTTTCTTCAGTTAGAATTTGAGACTGCTACTTAGACATTTCAGAAACCCTAAACTCATAAGTGTTCCAGCTAACACCTAATAGTAGTTATATTGTTGTCTTCTGCTATTAATATTGACTACCAAGAACAATTAGAATTGCTCCGTGCAGTGTAGAGGGGCATGGGAATGGAATCTGGAGGAGCATTTATGGTGTCTCAGACACTACCCCAGACAATGGCAAAAAGTATTGGGCCATTACAGTCCCAAATTGAGAGGATCACCAGGATTTGGGTTTCCACACTGGGTAAGAAATCTGATCAAATGAGGTGTTAGGCAGAGGCAAAGAAAATATAAATTGGTGTGGAGAAGTCAAGTACTAAATACCAGCTATGCTTTATGGCCTGTTATCCATAACTTCTGGAGCCTTTAGCCATAACTTCTCATTTTGTTGTGCACATCTGCTTTTGCATACCTTAATTTCTCTTTTTGTTTCTATATCTATTACTCACAGTTTTATATAGGGTGTGTTGGCTGTGTCTAAGTTTGCAGCTTGTTCCATAGGTTTCAGAATATCTAACCAGCATCATGGCAGAATAAGGGAAGGAATGACCATCACCCGGAAGGCCATCACTTGGAGCCATAACAAGATATTGATAGGAATTTGGGATAGCTCTCCTTGGGAAATGGGAGGGAATATTTTCAGTTGCCCATATAGTTGCATTATATAGGGAAACATATTGTTTTCATATAACTTTGAGAAGAAATTTTTATTTGAATATTGGCCAAATAAATAGGTCTGCTGTGGTGGACATTGACTGCCTGGCTAGAAAGCCCATTTCCATTGTGAGGAATACCCCACTGGATGAGTCCACTCACAGTCATAGCATCCGACAGCAAAGGTACTGACCAGTGATGGCAGCATCAACTTCTAGCCTTGACAGAGCAGTGCCTGCAGAGGTGCCCTAACGAGAATGTAACTGCAGGGAGACATCAGCCGTGGTGCTAGGTGTCTACTCTCTCTGCATTTCTGACCATTTTCTGAAACCGATTCTCTAATAACCCATTATTTCTATGGATCACCTGCTATAAATCACACATTATTTCTATGGATTATCTTAAATTTGTTTCTATAGTCTGCATCTAAAATCCCTCACTAATACATAGATAGGTATGTATACGAGGTTCAGCATTCTTGTGTCTGCAGTGGTAAAAATTGAAAAGAAACATCTGGTACTATGATGCTATGATTAGAAGAAAAGACGAAAATCATGCATGTGTGTGTGTGTGTGTGTGTGTTTTAATTATAAAAATGATAATGTTTTTTGAAGACTCTAAAACTATCTAATCAATTGAATTATTATTAGTGGCTGGATGTCTGGAGTATATGTTTAACAAAATAATGGACAGCACAAAGCAAAATAAGAGAAAGAGTAGGAGTAGAGTATAGGTTACAGAATACAGTGAATGACTGAATCAGAACGAAATATAATTCACAATTGGCTAGAATCAAGCTCCAAATATAAAAACACGAAATATAATAAATGTAAATATGATATACTATATGACCAAAAGCAGCTATAAAATATTGTGGGAAAGGAAGGGACAGGAAGTCTTGACTAATCACAGTACAGAAATATCTAGGCATTGAAGTTGAATAATAACCCCTGAATATGTGAACACTGTACATCTCCCCTTCCCAAGTTGCTTGCTGCTTGAGTATGATTTCTTAACAAGCTTCTCCAGTGACTTCCGCAGAGAGGAAAGTGAAAAAGGAAATGTCTAATTATGTCTCCTGAGATTTTGCCTTAAGAAACACTTCTGCCCCACTATTCATAGAATAACAAGTGTTGTCCCCACCCCCTCTCGTCTTTAATACTAAAGCTTTTTCCTTCCTATCTTCTAGAACCTTGGGTGGGTTATGCAGAAATATACTTTGAGAGGAAAATTTGGAGGTTTGCTGGGGAGTGCTCTCATGTTCACCATCCAACAGGAAATGAGGGAATCAAAATTTGGCAGAGAGAGAAAGTGAACTATGATGCGTTGGCAACAGAGACCTCAGAGGATCCCTTAGTCTCCTGGGGCACTCTAAGATAATCCGTCAGAGTTGTCTCAAACTGAGGCAAGGGAGCTGAGGTGTTTACCTATATTGAACAGTCATTAGGAACAGAATACCCCAGGGAAAGAGCATAATCTTGACTAAAGCAACACCCTTTAGCTAAGAGTCATTGCAAGAGAGGGATTGGGCTGTGAGACATCGGCAGCCAACACCCCCAGTTTCCTGATGAATGAATGTATCAGTACTGAAAGGGCCATCTGAGTAGTACACACAGCACTCCCTGCATCTGGGATGTACAGCCCTAATACCCCGACCAGGAGATACTAGTTCTGCAGCCATCTAGTCAGAAGAGTAAGCCAAATTTCTTCCCTCCACAGTGAAACTCTTCATACTACTTATCCTGAACACTCCTCTTATTAGAATGATTACATTCCTCTGGGAATGGTTTAATTCTCTTAATATTAGTTGTTCTAGTCAGCTGCCTCCTGTCATTCTTTATTATTTTTCTCAAGCTTCTGAAAACACACAGGCGAGGTATGGAACAGCAGTGGAGAAACCTTAAAGATTACCCAAGGCCACACATCTACTGAGCACTGAAACCAGAACCAGAACGCTGGTTGAGTATTCTTTGTTCTCCCAGCAAATGATGCAGTGATGCTAGTGCTATAATATATAACTCATGAAGTCCAGAGGTAGATACCCTGTCTCCTCAAGGAGGCTGCCAACTCAGGCATGTCTTAAACTTTTTACAAAACAACACATAAAACGATGGGAGAAGTAGTGAAAGCTCATCTCTGTTAAAGAGTTTCACTCAGCCACCTTATAGAGTTAAATATTAGTACATTTCCAGTTCTTCCATACTACACACTGGTGATTTTCTGGCTAAGTAATAACAAAGTTTATCATTCAAATGGGCCCCTAAAGTGCAAGTTGTCTTAGAGGAATAAATAGTGTCTAATATATCTGTTTTTTTCCTGGTAAAGGAAGGAAAAAAGAAACTAAATAATAGGAAAAAGAAACAGGAGGAAAAATTAAAAACACAAGTAGCAGTGATTTTAGCCCCAGTGGAAAACATACATTTATTGGGAAGAATTCTCAGCAGGAACAGTTGAAATCTTACACTTTCTAGTTCAATTACAACATCAGGATCTTAGATATTGGTAAGAGGCTTGTTTCCAAGAACTTTGATGCTGAATCAATATGGTCCTAAGTGATGCATTAAAAGTACTGAAGAAAATGTCCTACCATTATTAATAAATTGTTCAATGGTCTTCAATGTATTTTTTCTTTTTTTTTTTAAATTTATTGGGGTGACAATTGTTAGTAAAATTACATAGATTTCAGGTGTACAATTCTGTATTACATCATCTATAAATCCCATTGTGTGTTCACCACCCAATTGTATTTTTTTCTTACACATCTAGTTATTGTTTAAATTACTGTTTTTACTGAAATGAAATCATGAATGGTGGGAATTCAGGAAAAATAATGTTGCAATTTGTAAGTTAGCCAGTCTGGCTGTTCCATATTTCTAGAGGCATTAGGTGAACCATCAACTTATGATACACAATGGATTCTTCTAGAAAAATCTCAGATCAGTAATTTGTTATGAAAATCAACTTTGTTGCCCTTTGAATTCAAATTTCAGAATACCATCCAGATATTAGCCCATGTGTTTATTTATTGCTTTTAATGGGATTGCACTGTATCAGGGAACACTCTCCTGTGTTGATGCATTTTAGCCTTTGGCAAAGGAAATGGTCTATTCTGCCTAACACCCACCATATCAGAAAGTGTCCCTCATCCCTTCCCGAACTCTCTGATTTCCTCCTGACATCAGCTATCTCTTTACAACGAAATCAGGCTTTCATTCCATAATTACAAATAGGGCTTAAAATCAAATGCTTCTGAGAGAAGAAACCTATTGACATAAGCCTTTCATGACATCCTTGAAATAACACACAAAAAATAATCCAGCACATGATGGACTTGGAGCAGAAACAACATATGTGAAGTACTTTGATAAAACATTTGCATATACAGTAGTAGGTACTAAATAAATTTCTCTCCATCTAATGAAAGAATAGAACACAGACAGGTATATCCATGTTTGTTAAAGATCTGTACTTGAAAAGTGTTGTTTAATGGACAGATGTCACTGAGCAGGAACTCTAGTGACACGTCACAGGGAGTCTACACGTATTAGGGCATCAGACTTATGACTTCTGGTAGAATACGTTTTAATGGGATCCAAGATGGACCATTTAGCCACCATCATTCTCTCTTCTACCATCCTTTCACAGGCAAGTACTAGGAATTTTACATTTCCCCGCAAATTTGATCTTAAAAAGAAAAGTTAACAGTTTGGATACATAGACAGAGAAACTGATAGCTAACCATGTGGTCAGTTTGGTTTGGAGGAAGAGAGGGGTATTAAAACATGCATTAAATCCACAAAGAATGCAAAAGAAATTTTACCCTCTCTAGAAAAGTTGCATTCAGAGCTTGTCATGGTCTCAGAGAAATGCACAAACCTAATCGAATCCTCTTTCCTTGAACACAATCAGTTCTATTTAATTTATAAAAACTCACAGAAGAAGAATTCCTTGGAAGTCACCTGTATTGACCCTGCCATTTCACGCAGGAATAAACTGAGGTTCTGACTTACTGAAGGCACACATCAGCCTAAATGGGCACAGATACATTTATCATCTCACCTTGCATTAATGCATACCTACCACACCACCCAAGTTGTCTGTTCATAAGGGAAGGATATTTCTACTGGAGGCTGACAGTTAACTAAGGGTAAATAAGTTAAGTGTAAATTTATGTTTGAGGACATACAACTTAATCTTATACCTTGTATTTTATTTAGATATCATCACTAAGGAACCAATGGTCAGAAAGGAGAGATCGTACAATATTCTGTGGGTCAATTCTATTGGAGAAATAAGTGAAACTTCTTAATATTATCTACAATGAATGAGAGCAAAAGGGACTTGGTTACCAAAGAGCCCAAATAAAAGGAAAAATGATGACATCTTGCTTTATTCTGCCCCATTCATACCTTCAGCTAAAGTAATTCTCCAACTTAGTTATGTCAGTAAATTAGAAAGGCATAATTATCTCCATTTTACAGAGAGTAAACTGAGGCATTGGGCAGCAAGAGCATTTGCATCTTTGGGGACATTACTCAGGCAAAATTAACCACTCTGAAACAAGAGAAAGCATACGAGTCTTGACAATTAAGTTCGCGAACTCATCCTAGAAAAAGTGCTACGTACCTCATTGCTGATTATCAATAAGGTCACCTTCCAAGTACTTCCCTTGGGAGGCTATGTACTGACACCAGTGCCTAGTCCACCCTTCAAAGCAATTTTGGAACTTTTTTTCTGGAACGGCCATCAGAGCTGTCATCGTTTTACCCTTGATGTGCTGAATGTCATCAAAATGTCTTCCTTTCAATATTTCCTTTATCTTTGGGTAAAGAAAGAAGTCATTGGGGGTCAGATGAGATGAGTAGGGAGGGTGTTCCAATACAGTTATTTGTTTACTGGCTAAAAACTCTCTCACGGACAGTGCCGTGTAAGCTGGTGCATTGTTGTGATGCAAGAGCCATGAATTGTTGGCGAAAAGTTCAGGTCATCTCTATCTAACTTTTTCATGCAGCCTTTTCAGCACTTCCAAATAGTAAACTTGGTTAACTGTTTGTCTAGTTGATATAAATTCATAATGAATAATCCCTCTGATATAAAAAAATGTTAGCAACATCATTGCAACAAGTTCGCCAACTTAATTGCCAGACCTCATAAATGCTTCCCAGGACTCTAATGAGTCCAGACAAAAGGTTTCCTGGCAAAGGAAATGTGATCTTAAAAGGGGCTTCTGCCTGAAGTCCAAGAAGAGGAAGAAGTTCTCTGGCTTCAGAGAGAAGATACGGACTCTTAGTGTTCTCTGAGAGTGATCTTATAAAAATGTTGTTTGGGGATAACATCTTTTGAAAAAACTTTTATGAGCAAAAGAGATGCGTGGCTTTGGATTGCTTGCAATTTAAAGTTTTGAGATGTCAGAATGTAACTTTTAATAAAGTTAGCAAATGTCAATTTTATCACTTCTTTTTAATTTTACTTATAGTACATTATTTCCCATCATAAGTGAAGTCATCGAACATCTTTTGACACCTTCCATGTTCCAGGCCTATATAATATATTGGAGATTCAAAGACGCAAAGATCTTAGGAAACCAAGTTTTGACAAACACGCAGCCTAGACCCTCAAAATATGGTATCGCTTCCTGTGAACTATTTATGTTTAAAATTCTAAAATTGGAAAAGAAAGTAAAACATGGATATACAGTAAATTTCTAGGTGAGCATTAGAAAAATAAGAATGACTCCAACTAAGAATGAAAAAAAGTCTCAAAAGCAACCTGATGAATTAGCAAGGATGAATAAAATCTTTCATGAGAAAAGAAGTTACAGCATAAGAAAGCATCTTGTTGGTGGTAAATGACAGTGGATCCTTCTGCTCAGAAGAAAGGCTTCAAAAGATCACCTTCCATGGCTGTGAGGGAGGCTCTTGTTCCTTGTTGCTCCTATAACTTCAGATTGGCATGCTCCCCTTTTCTGAAACACAGGCTACCTGTGTATTTATAAATTCCCTTCCAATATGCGGTAAATTTACCCCTTTCAGGATGACAGGCAGAGTTTGCAAATCTCCTTTCCTTCTTTCTTAATCCCAGGATTTTACCTATCCTCCAAATGCAAGTAATGCACATTAGTCAATTAATAGGCTGTTAAATGACAACAGTTCCGGGCAATTTAATTACTGTTGGTAAAATAAGAAATGAATGATTGCATGTCAGTAACCAATTCCAATTTCTTTCCTTGGAACAGATTAACTTTGAATCATGATAGATTCTCTGGAAAACATTGGTTGCTTCTGTGAACATATTTCATGTGTTACAGAAATTTAAAAGTTTTGGAATGGTAATTCTCATTGAGATGGAATGAGGGAAAGTTATAGCAACAATACCTTCCAATAAAATAACAATATTTACTTTGAAATAAATCAGAATTGTTGATGGAAAAGACGAGGCAAGAATAAGATTTTTTCGACCATCTGTCTAATGTTTGTGCCCCAAAATCACTGTTGCCAATTCCATACCATTCACACTTTCTTATTAATTAAGTAAAATCAAGGCGCAATCATCTTAGTTTTGGAGATTATTTAATCCATGTTGAGTCCATTTAATTTAGAATATCTAAATTCAAAAGTTTTACCATAGTGTCTAAGTGATCTGGCTTTGATATTTTTGTGTTTGATTTGTTTAGTCTGTGTTTTCCCAACTTGAGTCCAAATCTGATGAGGACAGTGACTTCATCTGTTCGGTTCACTGCATGTTCAAGAGACTAGAATAGTGTCTGGCCCCAAACAGATGCATAGTATGCATTTATTGAACAAATTAATTGAGTAGAGCAAAAGATAACTAAGGACAAGACATCAATAGTTACTTATGACTTCAAAAGTGAGCTCTGAATACATATAGAATAAAGAAGAGTGAGTATTTAAAAACAAACTATAGGGGGAAAAAAGGAAAATTCTACACTCTTCTAACAAAATGAAGCATTGGACTGCATTACACAGCCTATCTCTAAAAGCTAACTTGTATCCAGCTAAAGCTGTCAATCTTCTGTTCCCACCCACCCAAAGATTAGAAGAGGCATTGTTTGCATCTCAGTTGATCATGTGGGTTGATAAATGCATTTTAGCACCAATTAGGTGTGTTAATACCTAAGTCTGCAGATGCTTTCTTTAGAACAATTAAGACTTTGGAAATACAGCCTTCCTCTGCAATCCCCTATTATTAAATATTCATTGAAAAGCAAAGAAGATTTGCAGTTACATTTTAAAAGGATTAAGGGTTTATAGTTTGCTGGGACTAAACTCCATAACATGCATTTTCAATGATTGGATCATCTTGCCTTACAATTAATTGCTTTATTGCATTGACACCTGGAGGTAGAATTCTTGGATAAAGTACCAACAAATTCACATACATTCCCATCCATTTAAATAGTCCTTTCAAATAACATCCATTCCCAGGAAGGCCCCTACATAGTAGGTTTACTGCTGGATGGTACAGGCAGACATGAGGCCATCCCTCCTGTCTGGATGGGATCACTGCAAGAATCTTGTAATTGGTCCCTCTGCCTCCAGCAAAACCCTTCTCCAATGTGTCCTCCCTGCTTCAGAGAGTCACCTTTCTAAAATGCAGATTTGATCCTTTCATCCATTGCTTCAAGTCCTTCTGGGATTTCTTACAGTTTGAAAATTAAAATCCAAATGACCATCATAGCAAGGGAGGTCTTGCACAGCATCTGTCTCCAGTTTCCTGTCCTGCCACCCCCAATTCTCTCCCCACACTTCACTTTCACGGTCACATGCATTGGTTAGTCCTTGGCTGTGACACCGACCCTCATTTTTAACCAGGAAGCCCCTTCTTTGACTAAAACAGTATAGTGGTGAATGGCACAGACTCTGAATCCAATATACCTGGGTTCAAATCTTAGCTCAGTTGTATAATTAGTTGTGTAATTTGAGGCAAGTTAGTTGAACTTGGTTTTCTGTGTTTCCATTTTTCCTAATCTAGAAAATGAGGATAAGAGCAGTGCTTTTCTTATTAAATGAGTTAACACATGTAAAACTTAGAGTAGTCCCTGGCACATAGTAGGAGCTCAACAAATGCCAGCTAGTAATATTATCCTTCAAGTCTTCTCTCCAGCATCAATGCCCCTACGGAGTTTTTTCAGATCCCACCACCTCCTGTCTCTACCCTCTCCTCCACTTCAAGCAGGCTTCATCACTCAATTTTGAGCCACCTCTGCAGCTGCATATGTCACCCTGCATTGAAATCATATAGTTATAAATTTGTTCTCCCACAAACTGTGTGATCATGGTCAGAGGTCTGCTGTGTTCATATTGGTATTCTGAAAACCTAGCCCAACACCGAACATGTGTAACATAGAAGGAGCTCAATCAATTTGAATAAAGGAATGAATAAACAACATCAAAAAGGCAAGCTGGAAACCCGGAGGGACAGGCCCCTGAATGTCTGCTGATGGCACATGTCCTTCAGTTGCGTGACCATAGAAGGGATCCAGGGTAGAACTGACCATGACCATGTAGGGTCAGAGGAGTCCGGCAAAACCTCCAGCCTTTTGGCTTTGCTTTGTCCTAGCTGATGAGTGTTGCTGGGGAGAGTGGACAAACACAAGGAACTCCTTTTGGATTTTAGTCACTTGCTCTTGCTGGGAGGGATCTCTCATTGATCTTTTGGTTATCATTCCATGTATTAAAGCTCACCTTTCCCAGGGGCCAGGCAGAACTGCTCCTCTGATAAGGCTGGTAATAGCACAGATTAAGCACGGCTGGACACCGGTCACTGGGCTTGGTGCCATACACATTTTGTTTCTAGGCACTTCACCGTTCACCTTCTTCCTGGCTTGAAACCTATCCCAGCTCCATCACTGAGTATTCCTATCCTAGGGCAAGTTCCTGAGCCTCTCCGTGCTCTGGGTAACCAGACAAAAGGGGAATACTACTCATAATTATATCCACCTCATAGTATTGGTGTAAGAACAAAAGAAGTCAGTATACGTAAAGCCCACAGAAGAGGTGCGTAGTACTCAGTGAGCGCTCAGAAAATGTTAGCTGTTCCTGCTGTAATCATCCCATTTTACAGAGGTAAGTGGTTAAGTCCCTGCAAAGTTCATATGGCTGACAGAACTGGGACACAAAGCCACTGTTTCTAATATTAATGACTGTCCCACACCAATATTAAAATCCCCTTCTGTCTCCTAGTTCAACATCTTTCCCAGACAACGCTGAGACATTAACCCCAGCACGGTTCCTTGCTCCATGAGGCACACCCATGTATATAAGCGAAATCCCTGCAATCTAGGCACATTTGAGGCATCTTCAAACTATAAAATTATTTGCTGTTTATCTAAAATTCAAACCTCACTGACTGGGTGTGCCATATTTGTAGTTGTGTGCGCGTGTGTGTGTGTGTGTGTGTGTGTGTGTGTGTCTAAAGTCAGCTGGGCTAGGAAAGGTATATAACTCTTGGAGGCAGGGAGTTCCCTGCTTCCTTGCAGTCACTTTATTGCTAGCACTCTGGGTGCCAGCTTAGTTACAGGGAAGAACACGGAGGCAGCTATCCTGCTTCTCCCTTCTGTTGTGAATCGATAGAGCACCTACAGTGCTAAGTGAGGATATACTGGTATGTCAGAAGACACTGAAGCAGACTAGCTGAAGATGGTTTAGCAAAACCGTTGAATGAGAGAAGAAGGATCTGATTTCTTGAAGAGTGACTCATGAATAATGTCATCTCAAATGTGTCATGTGAGATTTTCTATTGCTGAATATTTTAATAAAGTTTATTTATCCCTTGCCCTTAGAGATTTAATGTTCACGCTTCCAAGTTGAGAAGAACGTGGTAACTTGTTGGGACGTCCATTTTTCCTGATTTTGAGTTACAGCTTGGTCAAATGAAAAGTGCTACACTCTGAAAATGATCTATACTCTCTATCTCATGAACATTCTGACCCAAGATTCATTTTTATTTCTTCTAGGGAACTGAGAAATTTCCCAGACACTCTTTGAAGCAGCTATACTGTTCTTACTGTAGAAATGTCATCAAGAACACAGGCTATACTGAATGGACATCCGAATATCCCACTGCTAGTTTCCAGGAACCCAGACACAAATAGACACGGATAATGTCGTTACGTGTGTCACAGGCAACAAAGAGTAGCATTGTTTTAAGATTTTGAAAATAGATTTGTAGGCTATTAAACATGATGTGTGCTTCACAGTTCTCCCTAAATGACCACAATTTGTTCTTAATCAGCTCAAAGATGCTAGTAAGTGCTTTCAGACATTGGCACTTTTATCTCTGCACTCTACCTCTGCTTACTCCCTATCTGTGTTCTTAGGATTCCTATTTCCTATGTTAGAACCCCTAAAACCCAGTATACAGGGATAGACATCTGGAAGACAGGCTCCTTTGGTCTTCTAGCCACCTGCCCTCATTTCTTAGGGCAGAGATTGTGCCCTCACAAGGATAAGGAGGGAGGACCCTGACAGAGGAGAGAAAGGTCATCAGAACCACTGTAACTCCGGGCTGTGTTACCGTTAAAGAAGACAGTCTGGTCACCTGGGTTTTCTCATTTTTCTTCTCAGCTGTTGCCCAACTAGAAGCAATATCTGTTATTAACAAATATTGTGGGGTAAATTGAGGGCAAATTATTGTTGATGTTCTCATTCTACTATCTCTAGGATATCTAGTTAAGTATTGTGAACAATTGTTTGGTTTAGTTTGAATTGTTTCAATATTTAAAATTTGTTTTGAAAGAGATCAAACTCAGCATCTGAAGTATGTGGACAAAGATGTCATAAATTAATGAATAAAGTTAGGAAAGATGTTTGTTTTCCCTATCCTGTCATCTCTTACATTCCAAATTCCTGGCTTAGTTTCCCTTTTCTTTACAGATTGACTCCAAAGCCTTTAATAAATGCTTTTCTGGGATACTTGTATTGTTCAATTCCTTGGCACAAAGATTTACCACTTAGTTATCTTTTGTGAAGAATTAGTTTCCAAGAACTTTATTTGGGAACATCGAAAATGTTAGGTCTCACGAGTTACCACACATTCCACTCAGAATGAAGCTCTCCCCAAACTCTACCAGTGAGACCTGGAAGGCTTCTCAGACAGTGTCAGGCTACACGAAGTAGAGCTGGTTATTCAGCGGACAGCTGCTGACCCAATCATAGGCCATAATTCCTAAAGTAAAGAAGAAGTGATCTCAATGGCAGGGACAATGTAAAATTACGTTCCTGTGGCAAGCTAATACTTTACCTTGCGGTACTCAGTTTGCTACTGGCTTCACGAATGGAGGAAGGGAAAGGACGGTGTGAGGCAAAGAAAAGGAGAATAAATTTTACTTGAAAAACTGGGGAAATATGCCCAAGACATGCTTTTCTAAATGCTTGTATATAGAGTTGCTAAAGTCTTTCCATAAAGCGTATCTAAGTATATCCCTCTTCTGTTTAAAGATCTCTATTAGGTCTTTGTTTTTTGTAGAAGAAAGTCCAAATAATTTTGCGTGGCCGGTAAGATACTTCAAAATCTAGACTTGGGCTATTCCTACAGATGCATCTCCTTCAGCCTCTCCCACATTCCACTAGGCATTTTTTTCCACAGCTATACCACACAGAAGTCACCACATCCCAGCTAAGAGTTGGTTGATTGCTTTGTCCCTTTGAAAATGCTATTTCATATATATATATATATATATATGATAATAATTTCATACCCTGTATGGCCCTGTTGATGTTAAATGTACACCCTCTTTGTGCCTTCCACATTAACAAACATTGTGTGTGTTGTAACAATCTGTTTTCATGTCTATGGCCCCATGTAGACTGAAGAGCAGGTGTTTCCAACAGCATCAAATTTTTTTTTAATTACATTTATTGGGGTGACAATTGTTAGTAAAGTTCCATAGATTTCAGGTGTACAATTCTGTATTACATTATCTATAAATCCCATTGGATGTTCACCAGCCAGAGTCAGTTCTCCTTCTATCACCATATATTTGTTTCCCATTACCCTCATCTACAATCCCCCTCCCCCCTTACACTCTAGTAACCACTAAACTATTGTCTGTGTCTATGAGTTTTTGTGTCTCATTTGTTTGTCTTGTTCTTTTGTTGTTTTTGGTTTGTATACCACATATCAGTGAAATCACATGGTTCTCTGCTTTTTCTGTCTGACTTGTTTCGCTCAGCATTACTCTCTCAAGATCCAGCCATGTTGTCACAAATGTTCCTATATCATCTTTTCTTACCGCCGAATAGTATTCCATTGTGTATATATACCACAACTTCTTTATCCATTCATCTATCGAAGGACATTTTGGTTGTTTCCATGCCTTGGCCACCGTAAGTAAAGCTGCAATGAACATTGGAGCACACGTGTCTTTATGGATATATGTTTTCAGGTTTTTTGGGTAGATACCCAGGAGAGGGATTGCTGGGTCATATATGGTAATTCTATTCGTAATTTTTTGAGGAACCTCCACACTGCCTTCCATAGAGGCTGCACCAGTCTGCATTCCCACCAACAGTGTATGAAGGTTCCTTTTTCTCCACAGCCTGTCCAACACTTGTTACTATGTGTCTAGTTGATGACAGCCATTCCAACTTGGGATGGTGATATCTCATTGTGGTTTTTATTTGCATTTTTCTGATGATTAGTGATGTTGAGCATTTTTTCATATGTCTATTGGCCATTTGTATGTACTCTTTGGAGAAATGTCTCTTCAGGTCCTCTGCCCATTTTTCAATTAGTGATTTGTTTTTCTGTTGTTGAGTTGCATGAGTTCCTTGTATATTTTAGATATTAGCCCTATATTGGAGGCACTGTTTGCAAAAATCTTCTCCCATTCAGTTGGTTGCCTCTTTATTTTGTCGATGGTTTCTTTTGCTATGCAGAACCTTTTAAGTTCCATATAGTCCCATTCATTTATTTTACCTTTTACTTCCCTTGCCTTTAGAGTCAAATTCATAAAATGCTCTTTGAACCCAAGGTCCATAAGTTTAGTACCTATGTTTTCTTCCATGCAGTTTATTGTGTCAGGTCTTATGCTTAAGTCTTTGATCCATTTTGAATTAATTTTAGTACATGGTGACAGATAGCAGTCCAGTTTCATTCTTTTGCACGTGACTATCCAATTCTCCCAGCACCATTTATTGAAGAGGCTGTCTTTCCTCCATTGTATGTTTTTGTATCTTTGTCAAAAATTATCTGTCCATATTTATGTGGTTTTATTTCTGGGTTCTCAATTCTATTCCGTTGGTCTATGTGTCTGTTTTTCTGCCAATACCATGCTGTTTTGATTATTGTACCCCTGTAGTATAAGCTAAAGTCAGGGAGTGTGATACCTCCAGCATTGATCTTTTTTCTTAAGATTGCTTTGGCTATTTGGGGTCTTTTGTGGTTCCAAACAAATCTGATGATTTTTTTGTTATATATCTTTAAAAAATGTCACTGGGATTTTGACAGGGATTGCATTAAATCTGTATATTGCTTTGGGTAATATGGCCATTTTAACTATGTTGATTCTTCCAATCCATGAACACGGAATGTCTTTCCATTTCTTTGTGTCTTCTGCAATTGTTTTAAAAAATATCTTATAGTTTTCAGCATATAGGTCTTTCACATCTTTGGTTAAGTTTATTCCTAGGTATTTTATTCTGTTTGTTGCAATTGCAAAAGGAATTGTTTTTTTATTTTATTTCTTTTTCTGAGATTTCATTGTTAGTATATAGGAATGCTATGGACTTTTGTGCATTGATTTTGTAGCCAGCCACATTACTGTATTTGTTGCTTGTTTCTAATAGCTTTTTGGTGGAGTCTTTAGGGTTTTCTACATATAGCATCATGTCATCTGCAAAGAGTGACAATTTAACATCTTCATTCCCAATTTGGATGCCTTTTATTTCTTTCTGTTGCCTGATTGCTCTGGCAAGGACTTCCAACACTATGTTGAAAAGCAGAGGTGATAGGGGATAGCCCTGTCGTGTTCCTGAACGTAGAGCAAAGGGCTTCAGTTTTTCACCGTTAGCTATGAGAATAGCTGAGGGTTTGTCATATATGCCCTTTATTATGTTAAGTTATTTTACTTCTATACCTATTTTATTAAGTGTTTTAATCATAAAAGGATGTTGTATCTTGTCAAATGTTTCTTCTGCATCAATTGATATAATCGTATGATTTTTGTCCTTTATTTTGTTTATGTGATATATCACGTTGATGGATTTGCCTATGTTGAACCATCCTTGTGCCCCTGGGAAGAACCCCACTTGGTGGTGATGAATAATCTTTTTAATGCATTGTTGTATTCAATTTGCTAGAATTTTGTTTAGGATTTTTGCATCTGTATTCATCAGAGATATCGGTCTATAGTTCTCTTTTTTTGTGTTGTCCTTACCAGGTTTTGGTACCAGGGTAAGGTTGGTGTCATAAAATGAGTTAGGGAGTACTGCATCTTCTTCAATTTTTTGGAAGAGTTTGAGCAGGATTGGTATTAGATCCTCTTTGAAAGTTTGGTAGAATTCACTAGTGAAACCATCTGGTCCAGGACTTTTGCTTTTGGGAAGGCTTTGGATGATTTATTCAATTTTGCTGCTGGTGATCGGTCTGTTCAGATTTTCCAGTTCTTCATGGTTCAGCCTAGGAAGGATATATGTTTCTGAGAACTTGTCCATTTCTTCTTAGTTATTGAATTTGGCAGCATATAGCCCTTCATAGTATTCTTGGATGGTCCTTTGTATTTCTGTGGCATCTGTGATAACTTCCCCTTTTTCATTTCTGATTTTGTTTATTAGTGTCTTCTCTCTTTTTATCTTAGTGAGTGTAACAAAGGGTTTGTCAATTTTGTAAATCTTTTCAAAGAACCAGCTCTTTGTCACATTATTTTTTTCTATTGTCTGTTTGTTCTCTATTTCATTTAGTTCTACTCTGATTTTTGTTATTTCCTTTCTTCTGCTGACCTTGGGTTTCATTTGTTCCTCTTTTTCTAGTCCTTTAAGGTGTAACATGAGGTTATTTATTTGGGATTTTTCTTGTTTCTTGAGATAGGCCTATAATGATATAAATTTCCCTCTTAAAATAGCTTTTGCTGCATCCCAAAAATTTTGGTAGGATGTATTTTCATTGTCATTGTTTCTATGTATCTTTTGACCTCTCCTCTAATTTCTTCCTTGACCCTGTCATTCTTTAAAATATGTTGTTTAATCTCCATGTATTTGTGTTTTTTCCTGCTTTCTTTTTGCAGTTGATATCCAATTTCAAAGCCTTGTGATCAGAGAATATGCTTGGTATTTCAATCTTCTTAAATTTGCTGAGGTTAGTTTTATGTCCCAGTATATGGTCTATCCTTGAGAATGTTCCATATACACTAGAAAAAGAAAAGTATAGTCTCATGTTTTAGGATGAAATGCTGTATAAATGTCAATTATGTCCATTTCATCTAATGTGTCATTTAGGGCTGCTATTTCATTATTTATTTTCTGTTTGGATGATCCATTCATAGCTGTCAATGACGTATTTAGGTCCCCTAGTATAATTGTGATTTGGTCAATTTCTCCCTTTAGCTCTGTTAGTAGTTTCTTGGTATATATTTCAGTGCTCCCTGATTGGGGGCATAAATATTGATGACTGTTATGTCTTCTTGTTGTATAGTCCCCTTTACCATTATGAAATGTGCATCTTTGTCTCTTGTGATCTTTTTCACCCTGAAGTCTGTTTCATCTGATATCAGTATGGCTACACCTGATTTTCTCTGGGTACCATTTGCTTGGAGTGTCACTTTCCACCCTTTCACTTGGAGTCTATGCTTGTCCTTGTAGCTGAGAGGTGTCTCTTGGAGACAGCATATGGTCGGATTTAGTTTTTTGATCCAATCTGCTACTCTGTGCCTTTTATTGGTGAGTTCAGTCCCTTTACATTTAGGGTGATTATTGATATGTGAGGATTTCCTATCATTCTATCTTTAGTTTTCTGGTAAGATTGTGTCTCCATTGTTTCTTTGCTTTTTTGTCGTTGTCTATTATTTCTGTGTGGTGGTATTCTATGATGTTTCCCTCTGTTCCTTCTTTTATTACAGTATATATTTCAGTTCTGGATTTTTTCTTTCCTTTTAGTGGTTACCCTTAAGTTTATGTAAAAGAAAGTTTGATATTTAGAGTATTCCATTTTCTTCAGCATGCCTACTTTCTGCAATCCCATATTCTGGTTCAGACCTTTACTCTCCTTTTCCTTTTTATGTTTTGGTTGCCACAAATTGTCCCTGTTGGTGGTGGTCGAATAGCTTCCTTTTGTATTTCTTGTAGTGCAGGTCTTGTATTAGAAAATTCCCTCAGTTTCTGTATATCTGGAAAGGTCTTTTTTCCTCCTTCATGTTTAAAAGATACCTTTGCTGGGTATATTATTCTTGGCTCATAATTTCTCAATTTCAATAGTTTGAATACTTGGTTCTACTCCCTCCTGGCTTATAGAGTTTCTGCTGAAAATCTGATGAAAATCTAATGGCATTTCCTTTGTAGGTTACCTTCTTCTTTTCCCTGGCTGCTTTGAGGATTCTTTCTTTGTCATTGATTTTAGACAGCTTCAATACAATGTGCCTTGGAGAAGGCCTGTTGGGGTTGAAGTAATTAGGTGTTCTATTTGCTTCTTGAATTCGAGGATCCAGTTCTTTCCTCAAGTTTGGGAAGTTCTCATCGACTATTTGTTTGAATATACTCTCTGTTCCCTTCTCTCTTTCTTCTCCTTCTGGTATGCCCATTATTCTTATATTGCTCTTTCTGATGGAGTCAGAAAGTTCTTGTAGAATTCCTTCATTTCTTTTAAGTCTCAAGTCTCTTTCTTCTTCCATCTGTGTCATTTCCAGATTTTTATCTTCGATGTCACTGATTCTTTCCTCCATTTGGTCAACTCTGCTACCTAAGCTGGCTATTTAATTCTTAATTTCTTCTATTGAGTTCTTAATCTCCAGAAATTCTATTTGGTTCTTTTTAAAATGTCAATCTCTTTGGTAAAATGCTCATGTTGTTCTTTGATTGTGTTTCTGAGTTCATTAAACTGCCTTTCTGCATTTTCTTGCATCTCGTTGCGTTTTTTTCAAACCGCAATCTTGAATTCTCTGTCATTTAAGTCACATGTTTCCATATCTTTAAGTTCCTTTTCTGGAGACTTTTCACTTTCTTTCTGAACTGTCTTGTTGCCTTAGTTATTCATGGCAACTAATTATTTATTATTTCTCTTCCTAGACATCTACAGGAGTGGATTCTGCATCAGGCTGAAGAGGTCTTTCTTTTGTTTTCCAGTACGTGTTGGTAGAATGTTTTATTTTCTCTCCGACTGCAGCCCTTTTCTTCTCTCACACTGTAGTGTTGTGTTTTCTCTGCACTGTTCCAACTTCTTACACGATGGGAGGATTCACTGTGTGCGAGAAGAAGGTGGGCTTCTTAACAGAGGAGAAGGCAGGCTTCTTCTCTGTTAACAGTTCACCTTGGTCATAGGGCACCGCGTCCCTATGGTGATGCGGAGAACTTTTGAAGTTCCAAAGCTCTTCCTGCACCAGATTCAGAGCCTGTGTGTTTCAGCAGTTCTGTTTATTCCTGCAGGAACCCACCCAGATTTGTGAGGACAGGGGCAGGGGTGAGTTGTGAGAGGTGGCCCAGAGCAATGGCAGCCACCACCACCACAGCTGGTCCTGCTTCCACAGCTCCCTCCCCTTTGCCAAAACTAGTTGGCCTGTGAACTTGTGTCTGTGCACCACAGTTCTCAGAACTGCAAGTATTCTGCTCTTTTGATCTGACACTGCTACTGTTCCACTTGTAGCACTGGGCAGATGTGGGCGGGGTGAGCTCTGGGAGGGTAGGAAGGGGGCAGCTAGTCTCAATGCCTAAGGCTTCCATTCTCTGCTCAGCAGTGAGAGCTTAAACCACCATTTTCAGCCTTCTTCCCTCAGTCTTTGCTCTGAGGTCTGTGCCCTGAGCATTGGGTTCAGCCGTGTTGTATGCTGTTCCCCTCAGCCCTGTGGGCCATAAACGGTGCCCTAGCAGTCTGAGTTCTTCCCTCTCCCACAGCTGCGGTAGTTCCGGGATGCAGGGAGCTAAGAGCACTGAGCTAGTTCTGTGTCCTGGGCCCGCGTGGCTCCGTCTCCACAATTCTCCCTTCCCTCTTTCCCTGCTCGTGCTATTTGCCCACCTTTAGGTGAATTCAGTAGTAAGCCTCTTCGTCTTGCCTGTCTGCTGTGCAGGGAGTCCTCTGTGGAGTTATAGCTCTTTAATTTGTTGTAAATTCCCAGCAAGATTTCCAGAGGCTCACCTCACGCTGCCATTTTGATGATGTCTCTAGCATCAAATTTCAAAGGACATCTCACCATCATTTCAACTAAGAAACACATATTCACACCCATCCCCCACCATGTTTTTAATTTGAATTCTCATACCCTCATACCCTCATGTTTCATGCCCTTGGACATTGTCCACGTAGAGGCAGACAGACAGAAATTTCTTTAAAGCAGAACATCAATTCTGAACCACAATCCTTCATCAGGCTGAGATCTCGCAGGAACCTTCAGGATTGCTTCTGAAAATATTTCTGTATAGATCATAGTATAATTTTCCATTGTTTTTTGTTTTACCCCTCCCACTCTGACTCTGGTAACCATTAATAAGACTCACCTAGTTTGTCAACTGGGCCATCAACAGTACTTTGTTTTAGAGGGGTTGAAGCAGTATATTTTGAATTCAAAATTTCAAAAAATATAATTTTTTATATACGATCACTCACAATCACAACACCTATAATTAAAACTTACTCTTACCAAAAAATATAAGACTCTTATGAGATAGCATCCACGAAAAAAAATAAGTTAAATAATAACATTGCTGTAGGGAAAATCAACATAAAAAAGATTGGTTCTCTAGTGACAGGAATTAAAGGTTTTGCAGAGACAGGGGTCTGAAGACTCTTTTATAAATATCCAAGTTGTCTCAGATTTACAGAATTATCTTCTTACAAAGTGCTTTATTTCAGCTGAATCAAATCTTATGTGAGTTTCGTTAGTTGAGAATCCCATCCAACACCAAACGAAGTGCCACCATTATTGCAATTAAGATACACATTGTCATACCCATCCCCTGCCATGCTTTTAATTTGAATTCTAATATCTCCAATAGTTTATTCTTTCCTGGATAAATTGACAGCAAGAATGAAAGAACATCTGTCAAAAAGGAGATGTGTACCTGCACATTTATTCTTTCACCAGATGTGTACTGAATGTCAGCACTACACCATGCACAATTTCAAACTGAAACAGTCAAAACAGTTTTTAACACTTCAGGTCTTTCTTGTTCAGTTATTCAGTTACTTGAGCCCCAGTGAGTGATCCTGACTCCTAGAGAGACTCCTAGAGTCCACCTGTTCAAGTCCTTGGAGATGGGGTGGAAACCCAGCACCATGACTGCCCTGGGGACACAGTATTGGTGAAACTCTCAGGAAGCCGAATTGTAAGAGCCTGTTATTTCTGCTACATCAATTCAGGTTTTCAACATGATTCATGAGAGAAGTACTAGGAAACATCTACAAGATGTGGATTTTTGATGGAATTAATGAAACGTTCTACAAAGATTTCACAAAATAAAAAAGCAGAAAACAGAAAAGTATATTGTTTAAAATGAAGGCAGTGTGGAGGTTCCTCAAAAAATTACGAATAGAATTGCCATATGACCCAGCAATCCCTCTCCTGAGTATCTACACAAAAAATCTGAAAACATTTATACATAAAGACACATGTGCTCCAATGTTCATTGCAGCTTTGTTTACGGTGGCCAAGGCATGGAAACAAACAAAATGTCCTTCGATAGATGAATGGATAAAGAAGTTGTGGTATATATACACAATGGAATACTATTTGGCGGTAAGAAAAGATGATATAGGAACATTTGTGACAACATGGATGGATCTTGAGAGTGTAATGCTGAGCGAAGTAAGTCAGACAGAAAAAGCAGAGAACCATGTGATTTCACTGATATGTGGCATATAAACCAAAAACAACAAAAGAACAAGACAAACAAATGAGAAACAAAAACTCATAGACACAGACAATATTTTAGTGGTTACCAGAGGGTAAGGGGGATGGGTGGTGGGAGAAGAGGGTAAGGGGGATCAAATATATGGTGATGGAAGGAGAACTGACTCTGGGTGGTGAACACACAATGGGATTTATAGATGATGTAATACAGAATTGTACACCTGAAATCTATATAATTTTACTAACAATTGTCACCCCAATAAATTTTAAAAATAAATTTAAAAAAATGAGTACAGAAACAAAATTTGTACCTCTAATTAAACATTTGGGAATCAGACTGACATTGTGCTTCTGGACTAAACCACATTTTTTTTAAAAAGTTTATCTGTACATCACACACACACACACACACACACACACACACACACACACCCCAATTCTGTGAATCAAGGTTGCAAGACAAAATTTATCAAGAAATCTCCGTATATACCTTCTATGCTAAATATACATAAGAAATATATAATGGTATTAATCCATAACTTCAAAAAGACTTTGTCATTAGGCAAAACAAACAAACAAACAAACAAAAAACACCATGAAACAACGTCGTGCTCCAAACAGTAGGAATAATGTGGGGAAAGTAGAGGATGAAAGAAGGATGAGATTGTCAAAAGGGGCTTTAGGGAGGAGATGAGATCGACATAAACGGTGAGTAGACCCTGTGAAGAAGCTCCTGGGGCAAGAATGGGCATGTGCAACGTAAGGGTACTGAGTAGGGCGCCAGCCAGCTTGGAGAGAGAAGGGTCTCAGTTAGAAGCTCTTAGGTTAGAAGCTCTTGGCAGCCAAGTTCCAGATAAAAACCTTTACAGTCAACATTGTCTCTTTAACCTTGGACATTTATGCTTTTTCTGTTCTTTCATTGTCATGTAAAAAAAAGCAAAATCATGCAGGATATGAAAATGCATAGAAACAAAACTACATGTTTTACATTAAAACTTGCAAGCTTCCATAGTAGAAACTGCTTACACTGGTTGCTGTATTTTTATAAAAATTAGTTCACAAATTCTCTGAACTTATTTACTTGATACTTTTTACCATGTTTTTTTTTAACGAACCTGATGTTTAATTTATGTAGTCTTTGATTTTGGTACAGGATGGGGCATGCAATGAGACTGTCAACAGTTCATAATTTTGGGTCCATGAACTTGCATGGAAAGAAAAAAGAGTACTTTTCACTAAACTTTATTTTCACTAATCTTTAACCAAAAGTTAGGATTCACATTAATTATGAAAGCAGACAGCTAATCACATTAGTATTAGCAATACTATGACTATGTCATCAGTGCAAATCATAGGGATTAGAGTCGTTGAAGTTGTCTTAAAATATTGCTTATATTCATCACTGCTTTGAAATTTTATTTGTTATTAGACTTCCTCCCAATTACTTTTATTGGATACATTAATGAAGTTACATGTCACTGTATAAAATAATTTGTAAATATTTAATTATTTTGATATTATTGATTTCCTTGGTAATTCTATATATTTGACTTTATCCATTTATCATATGATTCCAAAAAGAGCTCTAAGGGCCTCACCACACTGCCCAAGAAGGCCGTGCATACGATGGGTTGAGGGCCCTGACTGAGAGTCTATTATATGGGAATAACAGGGGTGCCTTCCCCATGGGGTGGTTGTGATGATTAGATAAGTTAATACATATCAAGTACTCTGATAGCATAGTTGCCAGTTGAGACATAGCTTCTTACAACTGTTGCTTATCATTGTCATAATCTCAAGTAAAAATAAAGTCCTAATGTACCTAACGCTGCTCTTCGAAAGACATGAATATTGACTGAAAGTCTTTATCTTCCTTAGAAAGAAAACTTAAAAGGGGACAATGGCGTAGTCACAGTCAGTTGATATGTGAAAATACTTAAAAGACAACCAGGAAATAGGTTTCCATATATCTTTTTTTAAAAAAAATCAACTTCTTAATCAATTTGTTCAAAACAAACCCTTTTTATTCTACCTACAAGTGACAAAGCCTGTCAGACAAAACAAGGTAATAAAAAAAATGTATAATGCAATCATAAAAAGTGAAAATGCAATTTCTTTTATCTATCCTATTGTTTTTATAAAATCAAGTTAAGCTCTGTTTTTTCCACTTGTCTTTGTTGTCATACTTGAGAAATTTAGCATTTAGCTTAAAATGTTTCGCATGATAAATTATTAAAAATCTTTAACTGCTGGACAATCTTCCTGTGGTATAAGAGTGTTTTGTTTTGTTTTGTTTTGTTCCTTAAAAATTACCCCGTGTTTTGCTGTGAGGGGAGACAGCTAATGAAAAATGGCCCAGAATTATTGTGAAACAATTGTCTGTAGTGTAATCAAGTCTGTTTCTGCCCTCCAACTACTCCAGGATATAATGATACATGTATCATTAAGCAGCTGCTATGGATGCCTGAGGAAACTGGTGGAAATTTGTACCTATTGTTTTCCTTTTTCCAGCCTCTCTTTCTCAGCATCACCCATATTCTCTCATCTCTCTTGTGCTTTTTGGAATATGCCTGCAAAAATTTTGTGAAAAACAATCATGTATCTTTACACATATAAGTTTATGCACACACACACACACACACACACACACACACAGATATATATATATATATATACACACACATACATATATATATATATATATAAAACGTATATTATATATACGTATATTATATATATATATATATATATATATATATATATATATATATATTATCCTTTTCCACGAGCAACAACACAATAAAACATTGCATTCTTCTGGGAGCTTTTTGTAATTATGGAACGTATAAAGTAAGCTTTTTAGGATGGTGATTTTTAACACAGGAAGCAGAGGTCAAGGGAGAGTGTGTGACTAATGTTTAATTAGAACAAGCTTCTAAAATAAAGTAATCATTTGTTTAACGGCTGCTAAATTTTATGTAGCAGAAGGGCTCTATTTTGATCTCTCTCTCCCCTGGCCTCTCTTTGGAGTGGTGTGTGTGTGTGTGTGTGTGTGTGTGTGTGTGTGTGTGTGTGACAGAGAGGGAGAGAGAGAGAGAGAGAGAGAGAGAGAGAGAGAGAGAGAGATCTGACAATTCTAAAGTTTGTCTGTTTATTTGTTTGTTTGTTTCTAATGGGTTTTAAACCAGCATTTTTAGTACCACAGTCCTCCAACCCAGAGTCAGACGGAGTATGATGGATTCACCCAACCACCACTCCCATTTTAAGGAAATATCATTGGGTTTACAAGTAGAGACATTTATTTTCATTTTTTTGATGATGGTTCCTATAATACCAATTGTTGAAGAAAGAAGCAACATGGGAAGGAGAGGGAGATAAAGCAATTCCATTTGTAGTAGATTCCCCTTTAATAGGATAAAGCATAGAATTTACACATCAAAAGGTTTTCCATTGAATGTTTATGTTTGCCTATATTTTCACTGTCATGATAGGACCTGGAATATAAACGTCTAAAATGTTTTGTCTATTGTGCCATAACATTCGTATTAGCATATAAATATATAAGTAGCTAAAAGCAGTAATCTTAGTTTAGTGGAATAGCAAAGTAACATGTTTTGAACAACAACATTATCATGATACAATCCATGGAGAGCATTCAATGTGATATCTGTGCATGAATGGGAGAGTATTTGGGGAAAATTAGAATTCTCCTGGGACATATTTACCGTGTGCATTTTATATTTGAGCTTTGTCTCTGCAGCAAAACCACTCCTATTTTGTGTATACAAGTGCTTTTTTGTTTCTATAAATGTATGCCTAAACTAACCTGATTCATTTTTCAACCACAATAATGGTGACCCATATAAATGAGCCATTTAGAACTGTGCAGTAATATACACTGGAGACAATATGAGAAGTAAGCAACCTTTTAGATGTTTTGTACACTGTCCAGTGATTTTCAAATCACAGGTGGATAAATGGAAATCTTCCTACAATGTGATTTAATTTTAATGCATAAATCAATGTAGAGAGTAGAGAGGATGCCGTGCTTTTCAGTGACATCCAGCTAGACTATAATTATGTATTCATGTGAGATCCCATTTAAGAGAGGGAGTCATATGTTCACATATTCACTATTAAAAATAGTTATAAGAATAGTATTTCATGATTATTTTTAAATAATGATATTCAGTGATAAAAAATCATGGGACTGACCATTAACCCCACCAAATAAAGTAAATATTTTGACTTTTAATATGCATGAGTCAGAAAATCAGCTGTAATACTTTTGGAAATCAAAGTGCTAAAACATAAGTTACATTCTTTAAATTGTAATATGAAGACCAGAAAAGTAAGGGAGAACAGTGGTTGAAATGGGAAATGCTGTCAGAAAAATCTGTATTCCAAATCGCGCTGCTCATGGTCCTAGGGAGATGTTTCTCTTCAAAGGAGATTTAATGTACAGTTCAAGCACCCTCTGCTCATTCAAGATATCATGGGATCCTCCAGGGATCATGTGATTCCCCAGTACCAATCAACCATGCTCAGAACACCCTGCACAGCAGTGCCAGACTGTTCTAAGTAGCTAACCCCTCCTATGGGGTAATAATGGTTTCTTATCTCTATTCTTCCTCCCACTCACATTCAAGGAAGCACTAAATACCCCCCCCCCCAAGAGCACTGGAAGAGAGGTGCTAAAGCATCATCACTGATTTTTGAATAATAAGTTTCTTTTCCTCATTATCAGAACTCATTATTATTTGCTTTGAAATTTACATTGGTAGCTAGGCCTCTGAGAAAACATAAATGTGCTATATATTTAGAGGGCTTAAACTACTACCCTATAAGGTAAAACATAAGTGAACTTACAGTGGAGGAAATATAATAGTTACAGTCACTATATCTCAATATTTTTTGTAAGTCGGGTCTTAGAATAAAATTATTACATAGTCAAAAGTTGAAACTTCTGAAAAAGTATATAACTTTGCTGGACTTTGAGCCAAAGAGATGGTTTGAGCTCCAAGTTTCACACTACACATAAATAGACATATTAGGAGAATCAAATCCCAAATTTATTGAAAAACTTGATTCATCTGGAGAATCAAGGGGTTCAATATATGTTAATAGGTTTGAGCCTTTATAGATGCAGTGAAGCTTTGATGTAAATCAAGTCCCATAATTGCAAAAAAGATGAGGGGAGAACAATCACCCCACCAATAACCTCATTGATTCTATTTTGCCATATGACTAACTCATGGGAAAGAATACAGCATATAAAACAAAACTTAATCATGAGCCCCCACCAAATCAATAATTTAGTATTATAATTGAATTCAAGAATTTACTAAAACAATGGATTTCAATAGAAAGAAAAATATCTATGTGTACTAGTTGAAATGTACCCATATATTTTCTAAAATACTGGGTAGTAACAGAACTAGAATATATGCCCTGAAAACAGGACCCAATCTTCTCTCTCATTCTTCCAAAATCTAGGTCCAAACTCTAAAAGTAAAATAATTAAGGGCAGGCTTTAATATCTTCTATTACTCAAGCCTACTGAAAGAAGACGGAATGCTGTGTCAAATTAGCTGGAATGTCATTCAGATGTTAGTAGAAAGATCTTAATGCTAAGATATATCAACATTCAATCTTTTGTGGTTTGTGGGAATAGAAAAACAAACACCAAATAAGTCCTGGTATTTGGACAACAGCAGTAGGGGACATTTAGGAAATTTTTCCAAGAAGGCAATTTGGCAAAGACCAAAGAGCAGAGAGAAGCTAGCCTGGGAACGGGGTACTTGTGGCAGAGAGTGCCATCAGAAAGGCTGTGCTCTCCTGTAGAATTCATTGCACGTGGTCCCAAATGAAAAGCTATGTTTGTAGACAAATGATACATTTCAGAGAAATTACATCTACTATAGCTATGCAAGAGTTTCAATCTAACTCACCTAAGAAATCATGAATTTTAGTACTTTTTCACACAATCAATAAAAATTGTGGGAAGTGGAACTTGGGACTGCATATTAATCTTGCATCCAGCTCCTTGCTAGCTTTCAACAGCAACTATTCATCTTGTTGAGCTTATAGAAGTGATTTGTTTCATCTGCACACTCCATGCACAGCTAAATATAAAATCAACTTCTATTTAACAAAGTGGACTAACAGCATGAGGCCTATCAGGATAGCCTGCAACCTTGGTGTAACAGTGCAAATGCCTACAACATGTCAGCACTGAAGCCAAGCCATTACAATGTTGCTTAATAATGAAGCCTTATTGATAGGTTGACTAACAGGAATTTTCCATTTTAAGTTGCTGACAGACCCTGACTCTGGTTTCTTTTCCAAGTGCTACAGCAAATATTCTGCCACGTGTGGAAGTTCTTCAATTACTTAATCCACTTTTTGGAAATCAAGTTAAAATTCTCCATTAAGCAAATGACTCATTCTCCTTCAGCTAAATGAGGAGTGCAAATGGACTTCACCTTTTATGGAAAGTGAATGTTGCCATGGTATGTGTTTACAAGTCTTCATCTATCCTGCTGGTATTGCCTTTAAAAATGGGGTTTAGACACCTGGCAAGTACGAAAATAGATTGGAATATTGGATGCCTTCCTCAAAGAGTCTATGTAATTTGATGTGGATGTTATTTACTACCTTCAATCCTGGAGCAACACTGGAGAGAAAGAGTAGATCACAACACTTGTCACCTCTCAGAATGCATCTGGGCTTTCTATACCCACCATGTCTCTCACATTCTCTGATGTACAGTATAAATCATCTTCTCACACATGCATACTCATACACATGCACACATGCACACACACACACACACACACACACACACACCACAACCTTGATTCTTGGCCATTTCTCTTACCAGAGGTGGTGCTGTAAAAGCAGTTGTAATTGCCAGCTATGGTCCAAAAGATACGTGGTTTTGTGCCAGGAGAGACTGACTTCAGAGTGACAACTTCAAGTACGTGTGAGGATACCTATAGCTGATATCAATATCAAGGCAGATACTGTTCCAAAGCAGATATATTTTGTGGGTTTTCTGGGCAGTTCCTCTGCTGCTTTTGCCTGGGCTGTGTCATAGGGCTATAGACAGTAGTTTGAGGATTACCTGGGCTGGGAGGTCCAAGATGCTTTAAAAAAAAATTCATTTGTAGTTGACATTCAAAATTATTTTACCTTAGTTTCAGGTGTGCAATGTAGTGCTTAGACATTTATACAATTTATGAAGTGATCCCCCAATTATTCTAGTACCCACCTGGCACTATACATAGTTATTACACCAAGAGGCAGTTGGTGCTAGCCTTTGGTTGTGGCACCTTGGTTACTATCCCCAAGACTTCTTGTCTTCCAATAGGCCAGGCTGTCTTCCTTACATGGTGGACTGAAAGAGACTAGAGAGATGAAAGCTATATGGATCCCTAAGATTTTCCTAAGTCTAAGGTCTAGCCTTGGAATTTGTTCCATGTCACTTGTGCCACATTTTGTTTGTCACAGCAGTCACAAGGCCAGCCTATATTCAAGATATGGGGCAATAATCTCCACCACTGGATGAAACGAGCAGCAAACACACATCACAAAGGGGGGTGCATTCTAGAGTTGAATAATTCTGTGGCCGTACTTTTCAATCCATAACAATATAGAAGTTGAGAGAATTGCTTCTTGGGTAATATGAACTACCTGACCACTCTCCTTTGCTGGTGCTACAATGAGTAGAGAATCGCTTTGTCCCTCAACATCTTTTGCTATGATGTAGCTCCAATATGCTTTGTAGAGACTGGTTGTTTGAAGAACTTCACACAGGAAATGAACAGTCTGGTGTGGTCTCAAAAGGAATTAAAGTACAATTATAACTTTACATGCCCGTCTTTGGTTAAGGGTAGGAACCTTGCACTTAGGACACACACTGTGACCAAAAAACTGTTTAACACAGATTTGTTGAACAAACAAATAAAGGAAGTGATGAGGTCACCACAGGCATAATTTACTGACTCTTTTTCTTTCTCTGATAGTTTATTTTTCAAAGGCAAAGATTATGTTTATCAGAATCAGATTCAACAAAATGTATTGTATAACCAACATGTGTATATTAAGATCTCTGTGTTTTTATGTACATTATCCCACTTGTATCCAAAGGGCCAACCTGCCCACTTCTAGAATGTAATAGACATGAATGGAGGCATGTGAGAGGAGGAAGAATCTAAGAAACCACTACTCTAGCCCTTAATGAATTACAACCTCTCCGGTCTGCTCATCTCCGCTTCAGACTTGCCACCAAACCATCTCTACCAACATACAATTTGGATCAATTTTCAGGACTAATTTTATGTTTGCATCTTATCACTTTTTTTGTTAATAGATGAAGATACTAAATTTACCTCATATTGCATTCTGTGAAATTTTTTTCTTCCACTTTGCCTTTTCATTTAAAAAATAGATTTTTATGTGCTTTATATATGAAAATTATACTACTTAGTATGCTTTAATCTGTGAAGACTGTCCTTCTAATCAGAAAAACAAACAAACAAAAAAGACAACTTAATGTTGCAAATTAAGAATTCAAGAGATGTTGTTTGCAAAAATCTTCTCCCATTTGGTTGGGTGCATCTTTATTTTGTCAATGGTTTCTTTTGCTGTGCAGAAGCTTTTTAGTTTGATATAGTCGCACTCATTTATTTTAGCTTTTACTTCCTTTGCCTTTGAGGTCAAATTAATAAACTGCTCTTTGAACCTAAGGTCCTTAAGTTTAGTACCTATGTTTTCTTCTATGCAGTTTATTGTTTCAGGTCTTATGTTTAGGCCTTTGATCCATTTTGAGTTAATTTTGATACCTGTTGACAGATTGCAGTCTAGTTTCATTCTTTTGCACGTGGCATTCCAATTCTCCCAGCACCATTTGTTGAAGAGGCTGTCTTTTCTCCATTGTATGTTTTTGGCTTCTTTGTCGAAAATTGTCTGTCCATATATATTTGGGTTTATTTCTGGGTTCCTGGGTTCTCAATTCTATTCCATTGGTCTGTGTGACTGTTTTTCTGCCAATATCATGCTGTTTTGATTATTGTTGCCCTGTAGTACAAGCTAAAGTCAGGGAGTGTGATACCTCCAGTATTGTTCTTTTTTCTTAGGATTGCTTTGGCTATTCGATGTCTTTTGTGGTTCCATACAAATCTAATGATTTTTTGTTCTACCTCTTTAAAAAATGGCATTGGGATTTTGACGGGGATTGCATTAAATCTGTATATTGCTTTGGGTCACATGGCCATTTTAACTATGTTGATTCTTCCAGTCCATGAACTCGGACTATCTTTCCATTTCTTTGTGACTTCTTCAATTTCTTTTAAAAATGTCTTATAGTTTTCAGTATATAAGCCTTTCACATCCTTGGTTAAGTTTATTCCTAGGTATTTTATTCTTTTTGTTGCAATTGCAAGAGGAATTGTGTTTTCTTTTTATTTCTTTTTCTGAGATTTCATTGTTAGTAGATAGGCATTCAATAGACTTTTTTACATTGATTTTGTAGCTGACAACTTTACGGTATTCATTTATTGTTTCTAAGGGGCTAATATCCAAAATATATAAGGAACTCATACAATTCAACAACAAAAACAACAAAATAAACAATGCAATTAACAAATGGGCAGAAGACCTGAATAGACATTTCTCTAAAGAAGGCATACAAATGGCCGATAGACATGAAAAAATGCTCAACATCACTAATCAGCAGAGAAATGCAAATAAAAACCACAATGAGATATCACTTCACCCCAGTCAGAATGACTATCATCAGCAAGACAAACAATAACAAGTGTTGGAGAGGCTGTGGAGAAAAAGGAACCCTCAGACACTGTTGGTGGGAATGCAAATTGATGCAGCCGCTATGGGAGGCAGTGTGGAGGTTCCTCAAAAAATTAAGAATAGAATTACTGTATGACCCAGCAATCCCTCTCCTCGGTATCTACCCAAAAAATCTGAAAACATTTATCCATAAAGATATATGTGCTCCGATGTTCATTGCAGCTTTATTTACAGTGGCCAAGACATGGAAACAACCAAAGTGTCCTTTGATAGAGAATTATGGTATATATACACAATGGAATACTATTCAACCATAAGAAAAGATGAAATAGTGCCATTTGTGACAACATGGATGGATCTTGAGATTATCACGCTAAGTGAAATAAGTCAGACAGAAAAAGTCAAGAACCGTCTGACTCCACTGATATGTGGTACTTAAAATGAAAAAACAAAAAAACAGGACAAATTAAGAAACAAACACTCATAGACACAGACAATAGTTTAGTGGTAACCAGAGGGTAAAAGGGGAGGGGAGTGGTAGATGAGGGTAAAGGGGACCCAATATATGGTGATGGAAAGAGAACTTACTCTGGGTGGTGAAGACATAAGTTGAGATATAGATGATGTATTACAGAATTGTACACCTGAAATTTATGTAACTTTACTAACAATTGTCACCCCAATAAACTTTAATTTTAAAAAAATCAAATTCAAGAGAATTGCCACTTTTAACTCAGGGGGAAGTCAAATTAAAGAGCAAAATTTTGTGTATACACTAAGGGAAAATAAAATCAAGTATCACATGGGGCAAAGAGAGAATAGAATATAAACCTTTCTTAAAATAAGTTCATCTATGGAAATCATTAATGGAGAGAGACAGAGTGTTAAAGAACCCAAGACAATATATAACTTTTTAGTATAGTTTAATATAGTTTCTATTACACCAGTTATTTACTTTGATGTGTTTGTCTCAGGGAACTAGAAGATAAAACTGTCAAACCTTACCATTTGGAGAAAGTCATTGGTTGTTACACGGAAAAACACTTTCAAAAGATGCTTAACTAAAATGGTGATTTATATGTGCTTGACTCACTTCAGAGATTGACACTGAAATTTCCCTAATATTGTTTACATTTCTTAAAAACTTTTCTTAAACTGGAAAATAAAAAGACCTTGAGGTAATCAAAATCAACACCTTAAGTAATACCTAAAAGTGATCTAATAACCAGCATAGCTTACAAAATTTTCTCCAGGAAATTTATTCTCTTATAATAGCTGACTCCATCATTCTGGAGTAACTGAAGGTTCCTAGTGGTTTTCTAGGGACAACCAAACCAATGCAAGTTGTTTAATTAAATTATTATATACTGAGAACCCACGGGATACAGGGCGTAAGTAGCCATATGAAGATCTCAAATGCAGGAGCAACGGCAGTGGCCTTACAACCCCTTGTTAAATGGAGAAGGAAAAAGCCATACATATCTACTGCTGATCCCGGGAAATGAACATTTTCAGGGAGGCAGTCTACAGATTAAAAAATTACTTTCAATTGTAGATACCATTGGCTTTTATTCTGATGATGTCATCTAAAAAATTTAACGAAGTGTTTCATAAAACTTTGGAATAAGAGATGAAAAATGCCCTGACCTTTATTAAAAGTAAAACACATTAGTATAGTAACAACTTAATTAAACAGTATGGCTCCTGACTAAAGTAGCAGTTCCCAAACTTCTAGGTGATTCAATTCAGCTGAAGGCCCTGTTCACACAGTCTGTGGGCCGTAACCCGAGAGTTTCCGGACTTTGTATTCCTGAAATGGGGGCGGAAATTTGCATTTCTAACAAGTCTTCAGGTGATGATGATGCCATTTGTCCCAGGACCAATCTTTGAGAGCTCCTGGGCTAGTGGGAGGCCCCTGGGCCTAGTCCTCACCCCTTCCCTCCAAATGCCCACCATTCTCCTCCAGGTGACCTTATCTCTTATTATGTCCCCTTCTCCCATCTCAATTTCCAGCCCTGATCTCTCTCCTGAATGCTTCCTGCCTTGCCATACTCACCTGGAGCACCCCAGGCTCAGCTTACCTCCTCTACCACCTAATTCACCATTCGTTCCCTGTCTTTTCTGTTTATACCCTCCCACTCAAGAGGTAGTACTCCCGCTATCCTGAAACCTGTCTCTTCCCCACATTCCACTTGTCCTGGGTTGTATCTGGGGAAGTGGGGAAGCCTGGCATCCATGGCTCTTTCCATGTCCACGCAAAACATATATATATATATATATATATATATATATATATATATATATATATATATATATATATATATATATTCTGACAATTAAGTTCACGAACTCATCCTAGAAAAAGTGCTATATACCTCGTTGTTGAATATCACTATGGTCACCTTCGAAGTACTCCCCTTGGGAAGCTGTGCACCAAAGCCAGCACCTAGTCCACCCTTCAATGCACTTTTGGAACTCTTTTTCTGGAATGGCCATTAGAACTGTTGATGTCCTGATGTCCTGACCGTTGATGTCCTGAATGTCATCAAAATGTCTTCCTTTCAATGTTTCCTTTATCTTCGGGTAAAGAAAGAAGTCATTGGGGGCAGATCAGGTGAGTAGGGAGGGTGTTCGAATACAGTTATTTGTTTACTGGCTAAAAACTCCCTCACAGATAGTGCTGTGTGAGCTGGTGCATTGTCGTGACGCAAGAGCCATGAATTGTTGGCGAAAAGTTCAGGTCATCTAACTTTTTCATGCAGCCTTTTCAGCACTTCCAAATAGTAAGCTTGGTTAACTGTTTGTCTAGTTGGTACAAATTCATAATGAATAGTCCCTCTGATATGTAAAAAGGTTAGCAATATCGGTGCAACAAGTTCGTGAACTTAATTGTCAAACCTCACGTGTGTGCGTATGTGCGTGTGTGTGTGTGTGTGTGTGTGTGTGTGTGTGTGTGTGTGAATCCCAAAGATTTTCACTGGCTTTACATCACCTAAGGAAGGTTAAAACTATAACACTTGGGCTCCAACCCAGACTAAGTCAATGCTGGCTTGCTGTTGGGTTCAGAAACTGTCATTTTTCATGATTTTTCCAGATGACTGTAATGTGTACACCGGGATGAGATCCACTGATATAACTCAAGGCTGCTTTTGTTTTGTTTTATTTTTTAAACTATTTTGAGCTCAACATTCAAAACATCCCACTGTTTGTTTCACAGCAGTCCCATTGCTGCTCCCCATCTTGACTTCCACATACCTGTCCACTGCCGCCTCCTCCAACTCTCAGCTTTCTCCCTTTTGTTGCTTTCCCTACTCTTATCTTCAGATTTGGTAACTTCTCCATCCTTGGTTTTCCTGCCGTGTGCCAATGCAAGGCACCAGCCTGGAAAAGGAAGGCGTGCTGAACCAAGCTCCAAAGCGTGCAAGCTCTGGGGACTCGGGGAATTCGGGGAACCTCTGCAGAGCATGCTGATCCTCAGCTATATAAAAGGGTTCGTAGGGTTTACTTTTAAGCTATGATATTATTTCCAAAGACTCCATAGCTCTATATTTTAAAGACCCAAACTGAGACAAGAAATCTGAACACTGTTGTGCAATAGGGACGTAGAGAAAGGACATTGGTGACGCAAGGCACTCTCCTCTCTCCCGCGTCCCCGCGGAAGCCTGAGCCCCAGTGCTTCCTCCTGTCTCCGACATGTGCTTGTTCTGACACTGGCTTAGAAATTTATCTTTAAACCTTTGTGCTCTTATCCTCATCTTTGATTAGATGATCTGCTTCATCTACAGTCAAGATGCTCATCTGAGTGTGTGCACGTGCGCGTGCGTGCATGTGTGTGTAACCGCAGTCTAATTACCTCACCTGACTGCAGAATTTCTCTCTGTTCTTGGATGTTTTGTTATGGCATTTTGGGTCTTCACTAAACTAGGTTTTATTCTTCCTTTTATTTTTAACGACAAAAAATTAGGTGATGAATATCCTTATATATACCATGGAAACTTGGGTTAAAAATAGGCTGGAGCCATTTATTAGCTCATTTCTTTATCTCCTGAGACAAAATTTTCTTATCTGGAAACCAGGGAGAATAGGACTCATAAAATAGAATTATGTGAAGACTGAACGGAGGCAACATAAAGTAACACAAATGGAAGACCTTCTTGCATTGAACCTGGCACACAGTAAAAATTCAGTGGCTGTTACAACCCTTTCTGCTCTTTCCATTGACCAAAACTGTTGTCATCCTTCAGGTAGCGGTGGATACTGAGGGTTCTGAGTAGGCTTTAGAGTGGAGATAGCATTTGAAGTGTTTAAGGATGGGTAGAGTTTAATAAAGCACCAAGGAGAAAGGCTATCCTGCTCTGGTCAGGGAAGACATGACCCAATGTAGCGGAAGTGATGGGAGACTAGACACCTGAGTGAAAAGATCTGATTTTGAGCAGATACGTATGCTAGGTGTGTGACTAGAACCCATTGGCCCTCATTCTATGCTTGGCAACAGCACCCTAAAGACTTCACATATGTCACTCTCATTCAAGTCTCACTATAACCCATGAATCTCTACCCATTGTGGAGAAAAAATCTAGGCTTACAGAGGTTATATGACTGGCCCAAGGTCAAAGAGTTAAGCATCTCAAAATCAGTTCTTAAGCCTCACTCTCACACATCAAAAATCTGTGGGGAGTTATACTTGATAAGCTATTTGAGAGAGAGAGAGAGAGAGAGAGAGAGAGAGAGAGAGAGAGAGAGAGACTCTTTACACTGAAAGAATTACAATACAAGCAGTACTTTTAAAAAATGGCAAATCTGTCCATACTGGGCTGTTTTTTCTAAAGAAGAAGAAAAGAAAAAAAAAAAAAAAAGACAGAAGCAAGAAGATCATCTATATGGCTATCTAGTTGTCACTTCTTGAAAGGAATACTCATCTTTTCATTCTTTCTGTACACATCTGTTCACCATTTGCCCTGAATGATTGCCATAGGCAGAGAAAGAACTCACTAAATGGATACCTGCTTTCATGGGTTCTTATAGACTAGCAGAGGAACTAGAAAGTAAACAAGTTAACAGAGAAAACAAATAAAAACAGATTATATGAAGCTAGAGTAGAAATAAATATGGTGATACAATAGAGAAAACATCTGAAGAAATAATAGTGAATCAAGTACCATAGGGAGAGAATAATCGGCTATGGCAAAAGCTGGAAAAAGAACTTTCCATATAAGGGGAAGAGCTGAGAAAGAAAAGGACTTGAGTTCTAGCAACAGAAAGCAAGTCCCTGTGCATCACAAAAAGAGGAAGGAGAAGGGTGATACACAATGAGTTTGGAGAAATAAGGCAAGATACAAATTCCACAAGATCTTGTAGACCTAACAACAATGGAAAGCTATTGAAGTGTTTGAGCAGGGAGCCTAACTTGTGTCAGAAGAAGATTGTTCTGGCTGCTGTATAGTGAGAGCTCAAAGAAGAGAAACCAAAGCAGTGGTCTAGACAGATATGAAATAAGCACATGGCAGAAAGGTTTGGCAATTTAAGAAAGACCAAGATTACAGAGGACAAGAGAAGTAGGTAGAGGGATGACTATAGTAAGAGTCCAGGGGTGCAGCAACTTTTTAAAATGCTAATGGATTGTCAGAAATTCCCCTAAAGTAGAAAATAGCCAGTGAGGCAAAAAGATGAACTAAGTGTTGTCCATGCGGGGGAAGATTCATGGGGCCCACGCATTAAGAACAAGATGCTCTAAGCACATTAAAAACAAGCCATAGGTCTAATATGTATTAGCACTTTTAAATGTATGTATGTATCACCTATTTGAATCCTCACAACTGCTCTGCCAAGATATTATGGTTATCATCTCTGCTTACAGCTGTAAAAAAAAAACACTGATTTAATAGAAGTACAATGTGCTTCAGTGAAAGGCAACAGTGAAAGGAGCAGCCCAAGTATATATAATGTAAAGATAACTATGTCCTATTTCTTTAGCTAGGACACTGAAGACTGGAAACATGTTTTACTCCTGCTGATAGATTTACTCGGTTTAATACAGTAGTTTCTCAACCAGTAGTTGCAGATGGTGACGAACCTGAGAATTAAGACTGAAATGAGGACAATCCTCGATGGTTTAATGAGGGGATGGAATTGCAGTAAATTCTTCTGGCTCACTTGTCCAACAATTCTCAAAGTGTGATCCCCAGACTAAGTATAAACACCACCTGGGAACTTGTTAGAAATGCAAATTCTCAGGTCCTACCCCAAACCTACTGAATCAGAAACTCTGGGGGTGGGGCCCAGCAGTTTGCATTTTAACCAGCCCTGCAGGTGATTCTAACATAGGCTCAGGTTTGAGAAACCACTGCTCTAGTCCAACACTATTTCCCTTGACAGGAATAAGGGAGCGATAAGAGGGACAGGAGTTGAGAAAAGAAACAATATAACAGCTGGAAATGCAGACACCAGCACACAGAGGTACTAGAGGTTGTAAAAGGGAAAAGGAAGACACTTGGGAGCAGGGGCAAGCCACTTTTTAGTATGTCAGTGGACTTCAATGGAATTCAGTTCTTGTCTGCAGCAGTCCTGATTAAGCAAAGTGCAAATTTCTTGATGGCACTGGTTGCCTCTTTAAAAGAGAAAAAAAGATAAAATCTCCTGCAGTCATATTTGTACCATAAGGCCATGCTCCTTCCATGTTTGACAAGGGTTGGGTGTTTGACTTGAACCTTGAACTAGACCAATCAAGTTATATCTCTTTGAGCATAACTTTGGATTGGACACAAAGAAATAGGAGGTGCTCCTTCTGCTCCCCTGAACTAAGAGACCTAGTAAACTTGGTACCATGGAAGCCACTTTAATGCCATGTATATATACATGTAGTTGAGAAAACAGATTCCCAATTGAGGGAGAAAAGGAACTCCATGTACATACAGAAAGCAGAGATGTTAGTAGTCATATGGTTCCAAAACTTTCCTGTTTCTGGTTTCACCTACTAACTTTGGATCTGCTATTCTTGTAGAGTCCCAACAAATTCTCCATTTTCACCTCTGAGAGTAGATTTCTGTTACGTAAGACTAAAGCATTCCTATTACCTGGGAGCCCAAGCTAAAGTTTTATATCTATATTAACATTTATTTAAAAAGTCATGTTGAAGCCTGTGTTGATGGAAAAACTGGGAGACTCATGTTGTTTTGTCACACAGAAAAGAAATAGTACTTACATATTTGTCTAAGTACCTGCATCTATGTTCAGTTTTACATCAGTCCTAAGTCAGTAGTTATAAAAAAGAAGAAAAAATAAATTCTAATAACTTTTCTCCATCTCTTATTCATGTGAGTTGAAAATGGCCTAAACTAATAATAAAGCCTCCAAATTTCCATTTCTTCAGCAGAACTTGAATGCACCTGGAACTCTCTTTCAAGTTAATAGGAGCCCTAAATGTAAGCTGGCTATGCAAAGCGCTGCAAAAAGTTGGCACTCCATCACAAGTGTTCTCTGTATGTGAGCCCTTGGAAGTGTGGTAGAGTGAGAGCAAGGTGTTAATGCTTAATGTTCAATTTCCTTCTTTAGTACATTCAAACTGTACCCACATGGTCTCATAAAACGCTTAATTCAAATTTATCTGAAATTGAAAAGGCAGGATCCTTAATTACCTTACTTATGGAAAAACCTGTATAAAACCAAAAAGTACATATTTTGGAAGTAAGGATACTGCATTAGAAAGGTCAAGATTTGCATTTTTTTTAACTGAACATATATTAAGAAAGTGTATCCTAATGGTTTATTTTCCTAAAAATTATAAGAGCCCTTTGATGCATTTCTGCTGCTAGAAGCCTGACACCTCTGCCTTGTACCCAGCTAGATACCTAACGTATGTTGGTCCCATCAACAATAGCCCTCCTTTTCATGGAACTATAGAGTTTCCTTGTGACTAGAATCTCTAATTTAACAACCCCTAAGACAGGTGGATCATGGGCATACCCAAATTTTGAAATATTCTATAACCTTTAAAATGCATTCCTACTCTACAGTTATTTTTCATTCAATATATTTCATCATGTCTTTATTAAACACCTACCATCCAAGCATTGAGCTGGTTGAGTACTTTATGCCCAATGAGGGAAACAAAGAAAAATGTGAGTGTTAGAAGTTTTAAATAGAGCTGTGACAGCTTTGAAGGAGGAACAACGTAAGAACATGTTTATGGGAATTAAAATACGGAACAGTGTATATTTCCGTTATTGAATCCCTGTTAATATTTGTGAATTTCAGTCCATTCATGTACCTGGGAATCCTTGAATGCCTCAGAAACTTGTGTCCTCTAGTCCACTTAAGAGTATTCAGTCAACACTTCAGGTTGGGTCAATAGTGTTAAGAAAATAAATGTCAGATGATAGAATACCATAGTTGGTAATTAGGATAGCATTTGTTTTTAAACAGATGGTAGTAGTAAACATTTCGAGTAGGCAAAATAAAATGAGCAAAGCTGGGGGAGGGAGGCTTGTGTAGAATAGTCGTACAACTGAGTGGACCAAAGATCCCTTGATAAACTTGTGTAGAACTTTGATCGCCAAGTGAGACAGTTTTGCTTCCAAGTCTAAGTCTGGATTTTATGCAGAGAAGGAGAGGAGAGGATGGTGGAACAGTCTGTGCAGCTACAGGATAAACGAGGAGCTATTTCAGGGAGCATCAGTCTTACCCAACTATCTGTGGATTTAAATGGTCTCCTATTTAGCATGATTCAGGTAAAATATGAGACTTAAAGACACTTTGCACTTAATACAGGCTCTTCAGGATGATTTGTTTAACTTGCCCCACCTCCATCATTCTCTCTCTCTCTCTCTCTCTCTCTCTCTCTCTCTCTCTCTCTCTCTCTCTCTCTCTCTCACACACACATAAACACCAACTCAAACACACAATACTAGTCTAGTTTCTGTGACTACTAATGGAAAAGTTTGACATTTGTTTTGTTTTGTTTGCTGAACAGTGGCATAATGGATGCGATATTTTGGAGGGACTAATTTGACTACTCACTGATAAGAGTAACTAAAGGGGAATGAGACTAGAAACAGAGAACTTGTAGGAAATCCTTCAGTAATCTAGATACGAGCTGAACCTGTATATGAGAGGTGGCAAGGACAATTGTAAAGTAAAACTTCACAGGACTTGGATTCAGAAACTGGAGGGAGTAGTAAAAGAAAGGTAAAAGTAGTTCCAAGATGTAGGGCTTTGTTGCTTAAGCCTTTGTAAACTCTTGGAAATCGTCCAGGTTCCCAAGTTTGCTTGCAAAATTGTATTCAATTTATGCTCCAGTCCTTTCAGCTGGTTGATTTTGGCTGGGGGCTCTGCCTCGGAAAGTCTCATAGGCTTTGTTCATTGAGATAAATTTTGAAAGGCTGTTGGGAAAGATCAGAACTTTGTTTTATATGTCTGATGTCCGCCTGAACCTAGTTAGATTTCATGCTTTGTTCTTTCAGCAACCTTGGCTCAAAGAGCAAGTGGAGAGTGTTTTGTTTTGTTTCTCAATATGACAGAAGAAACTATTGGAGCATGAGAAGGACACATTTTGAAGGCTCTTGGTGATCCAGACTATGAGTTTCTGAATCACTTAGATGCCCGGAGATTCTGAGGCATACAAAGCCTCACCTCTGGACTTTTCGAGTTTTTCAGCTGTGCGCAGCAACTTGCAGCTTTCATAAGGCTTTCAAGGTGAAGCTCCTTAGGTTCTGTTCAAGTTGTCTTCTCGGGGGTAATTTCTATGCTTAATGTATAATTTAAATATGCATTGTAAGTTATACATAAAGAGGGTTGAAAGAGATAAGAAGATGAGATGATATGGGGGAAACTGGAGAAAAGCTTAAATTCTCAACATTAATAAGAAAACTTCCTTGCAGTTAGAGGTCACCAAAACTTCCAGAGCTGCAACATTTTCTTCCTACCAGCAAATTTAGCATTGGTTTCTTGGAACTTTTTCCATAGAGTAGCATGAAGCCACGTAAACCAAAATCATTGTGAGTATTCCAACATGAGACAGCTATTTGGACGTTTTGGTGAAGAATGGTTGATATAATTAGAATTCATTTCGAGTTATTGGCATACCAGGCCAGGGGCAGAGGGCACTTTTCCGAGTAGGGAGAGGAAAAGCCAAAGGCAACTATTAGAAGAGACTATTATACAATTTTGAGCTAACATATGGAATCAATAGCCAACATGAGCAGCTGTGCTCGGCTGTTGAAAAGCCTGAAATAGTGTAGTCGCACTGTAACCAATAAAACAAATTATTGACTAAAAGAGAAAGCGTGTGTGTGGAGAAAGAGGGCTCCAAAGCAGGATTAAAGGATGCATTTAGTCTCAAGGAATAGAGTACTAGGAAACAAAGTGTGTCGTGGTTTTCCTCTTGATTGACAGTGGGAACATAGAAGAGCCAGCATTGAAAAAAAGGTCTGGACCATGGTTATGACTCTAAGCTCACTAGCTGTGCAGAATACTTCCCCTGCCAGAAATCAGAAATAAGTATAATGAGGCTTTGGTCTCATACTATGTAGCCTGGGCACATTCTACTACCCAATAAAAGTACTAAGACATCACAAAATATCCTCAAGTTATACACGATGAGTAAAGAAAAACTGAAATAAGAGAAGGGACCCATATCATAAAAACAGAGTAATCCATTTCTTAAGAACTCAGATTTGTCTACTGACACATTTCACTACTAACAAAGAGAAAATAATCTTATTGATGCTGCCAAAATAAAGCATTAGTTTTGTGTTGTCACACAAACATTTATTTGGTAATCAAGTAGCACGGATTGTATTTCCTATGTGTGCTATGACTTCTGATATATAGTATAATACCAAAAAGCTTATTCAATCCTTCCATTTTGCCTTCTGTAAAATAGAAATAATAATACCTCTTAAATAACTGGACAAATTTACTAGGGCAACAAATACAAATATAGGAAGCCGTATAAAGCATTATTAATATCTTAGAAGGGAACTAAATGCATATTTCAAATAGCATATGTATTATTTCTAGGAATAATAATGTATGCATACACCAGTCTTCTACATTAAACAACTGTTTGTTTGTTTTTAAATAGTGCATTTTTTTCTTTATTAGAGGGTTCAAATAATTTGTATTTTTAAGCATAAAATTTACTCCTGTTTAAGCTGATAGACAAATCATTTGCATGACTAATGACTGCCTGAGTGGGATATGCTGTGACTTAATAGTTATTTTCTATGCCTTTTGGGCGAGACTCATGGCCATGTGAAGCCAAGAACTCTCACTCAAATGAGAACTACATTTTCATGTTTTTTTTTTAACCAAATGGGGTACTTTCCTTGCTCAAACAAGCAGAAAGCTCTGCACCTGTGTTTAAAAATTCTGTAAAATTCAGAGGTTGTAATCACACTCCTGAGTGAGAAAATATTGCCCATGTACCAGGGCATTCTTGATCCTCTTCATCAATTTTCTGTTGGTTTCTTGCCTGGAGCCATCAATGAGGAACCAATAAACCCTAAAAATACTAAACATCAGAATATCGGTAAACAAGTTGTTAAAAAATAATTGAAACTTCCATTTCCACTGCCCATTTGGCAACTTTGTTTGCACATAATTACTCCTCATTATGCACTTCTGATGCATGGACAAAGCACGGAGTATCTGTACAATTCCACAGGTAATTAAAACATTGCCATCAAATCATAAATTACTAAAAGTAAAGGTGTGAATAGTCCAGATCATTGACAAAATTCTTCAGCTTCAGATTTTCATTCTTGTCCCGGAAAAACACTGTGCCTAGCTCTTCAAGGCCTTTGGGAGATGGTAAATACCCTTCACCTTTGCTGTTGTAGCTAAGGATGCATTTGCTAGTTTAAAGTCTTTGATCCCTTATTATGCAATGTCTGCATGTTTTGCTGCCCATAAGGATGAATATACCTAAGGATAAGGCCCAACTCAAAGTATTCTGGCACCAGGGATTTGGAACAAAACAGCCCAATCATTTGTCCAAGAAAGCAATAATAGCACACCCACAAAAGATCCATGCTGTATTATTCTTCTATTTCTTTGCTATGAAAATAGCTTATGAGAAAGAGGGGGGAAGAGAAGGAAAAGGTTAAGCTGTCGTAACTGTTTACTCTCTGTGGGGCATTTTGTTTTGAGTTTATAGATTCCTAAAGGCTACATATTTCCCTGTTCAAGTCACACCATTTCTGTGGGTCCTCAGTACATTTGAACTCTTAGAGAAGAATAATTAATCACACAAAAAAATGCTGTATAGCTGCACAAACACCTGGTACTATAAATTTAATATTTTTGTACTTCCCCCAAATTCATTTGATACCTAACCCCAATTTGATGGTATTAGGAAGTGGTGCCTTTAGGAGGTGATTAGGTCATGAACCTGCAACCATCATGAATGGGATTAGTATCCTCATAAAAGGAACTTCAGATAGCTCTTCCTTTCCCTTTCTACCATGTGAGGTCAGTGAAAAGATGGCAGTCCAGGAACTAGAAAGGGGCTTATTATCTGACAATGAATCCATTAAGTGACAATGAGAAACCAAAGAAAAAGAGCTCTCAGAAATTGTACATGTCTATACAAAGTTAGTTAAAAGAAAAAAAAATTGATAGAAGTGTTGTAAGACAGAATTTCTACAAAACAGAAAAAAAGATGGAAAATAGAAGAAAAGATAAAAATATTAGAGAACCAGTTCTTGAAATCCAATACCCCCCAAAATAAAGCTTCCAAATACATAGAACAGAAAAAAATGGAAGGACAAAATCATCAACAAAACAATTAAATAATATGTTCCAGAAATAAATCACACAAATTTTAAAAGCCTACAAAGACCCCAGGACAAAGAATGCAAAATTATCAACAATTTGGTGTATTTCCATGAAATTGTGGTAACAATGGGTTAACATAATACCAAAAACTTACAGAAAAAAAATTTAAAAGTCACAGAAAAAGGATCAGAATTCACAATGGCCATGGAATTCTCCTGATGGCACTACAGAAGCCAGAAAATAACAAAACACACCACTTTCAAAAGTCTGATAGAGAATAATTTCCAATCTAGAATTCTATACCCAGGTAAACTACGCATCATATGTAGGGCAAAGAAAAGTTATTTTCCTGCATAGAAGTCTCAATAATTTACCTTTTATGCCTCCTAGCTGAAGAAAGTACTAGAGCTTGTACTGTATGTAAACAGAGGACTAAATCAAGAAAGGGGTTAATGTGGTGAGTTGGTCACAGCACAGTGTGAAAATTAGACATTTTACTCCCTGCTAAGTTCACAAACTTGGGCAAATTACTTTACCTCCGTAAACCTAGGTTTCCATTTCAGTAAAACTGAAATAATGACAACATGGTCATTGTGGGCATAAAATGTGATAATGCACAGTGCTCCTTGATTGAGCTAATATTTTGTGAATATTGATGATGCTGGCATATTACTATTTGTTTTCATAAGCCTCTTTTTTTAATATCCTTTGCTGAGTAACATTTTGTTTGGAAAATTCCTCTAGCAAGCATTATATCCATTTTACCCATCAAAACTTGTTTTTAAATTGAAATTATGTCTCAATCTATCATGTGGATAATATTAAAAAATTCCCCAATATGAAATAATCTTTTGAAAGTATGTTACTTTAATGAGAAAAGTTATGTATATGTTTTTTAAAAGTTATATATGAAGTTTTATATTTTAACCAGTTATTTTTTTAGCTGTTATATTCCAAATCCATTGTTTTCTAGGACAACATCCCCAGTATGTATTATATAGCAAGCATTCCTAGCAGCTGAATTTTTTTTCAGTTTCTCTTATTTACTGAAAATTATGAAGCAACATCATGTTCAGAGCTGAATACATGTTTTTGTTACCCTTCCTTTTTAATTTTTTCTGAAGCCTACTTTGATATTGGAAATGAAAATTTAATAAAAAAAAATATAAAAGCCAGTCTGTTTTTCAAGGAAACTTAATCTGTATGTTCTGATTCATTTCCATTTAAATCATTAAAATGTTACTTTATGGGAATCATTTTAAATCTAAGGAGACTCTTGTGCCATTTAAGCTGTATTTTATTTTTACGAGAAAGTGCACTCTCCATTGTCTCATATATATATCTGCCCTGAAGTTCGGGACAAGCCCCATTCTGCTGCCCAAATGGGTTCTTAACTGGGGAGGATATGAGTGTTCCTTAGGCCACAGGTTACATGCTGGTACAAATTTCCCTGCGAGAGCGGTTTTATTTCACTTGATGAGTGAGTTCCTTTTCCACACATAGGAACTAAGAGCTAATTGTGAACTCCTTTTGTCTTTGTTTTGCCAAACTCTCAACACAGACATCCTTCATTCTCTGATGAACACTAGGTGTGGCTCACCCCCTCTCAGCAGGTCAGATGCACAGTTGCAGGTCCAGCGAGTTACTCAGGAGTTCTTAAGACTCCTGCAGGGCTGTGTAGCCACTGCGAAGGCTAAAGAAGCCCTCATCTCCATCCAGAGGCACCTTCCTCCAGGACTCAGGATCCTGGCTTTACAATGCCTAACTACTCTGCTTACTCCTCCACCATCCCAGGGCCTCGGTGAGAGGGATTGTTTTCTCCACAGTTAATTGTAAATAAAGCAAAAGTCAGAATCACATGCCTTCCCACAGATCAACAGATTCTACCGCTGGAGAGGGTGACATTCATAGGACTGGACTGTAGGAATTAGCGCGCAGATCTTTGGTTTCAGCAGTAATTAGAATCATTTAGCCTCACTGCCTCGGTTTCTCTCTTAGTAAAAAGCCATGTACAGTCTTCTTGTTCTTTTTGTCTCATTTTAAATGGTTTAATAATAACTTAAAAATAATAGTATTGTATTTATGCTGCTTAATTATTTTTTCAAAAAGAAACTTGTATATTTATTATTGCCCTATATATTAAGAGAATCTAAGAAAACTGTTTCTAGTACTATAAGCTGGCTTAGTCAGCATATTATCTATTTATTATCTTCATTAAGTTATAGTTTTGAATATGTGAAGTAGAATGATTGAGAAATTCAAAAAAGCTTCTGCCTCATCAGATTGTTATAATATATTCAGTTCAGTGTTATCACTGAGTGTACTTTATTATATGTTAATTCTTTGAAAGTTGGAAACCATAGAAGCTCCATGTAATAAGTCTCTTATCAAATAGAATTTTGCATTAGGTAGACCTTTCTATTTTACTATTACTGCTATTACTGTGCTGCCTTAATAATAACAACAATCATAATCACGATAACAGCTGATATTTGTGGAGTGTGTACCATGTCCAAGGAAGGCCCAGAGCTGAGAACTGTACATGCTTCAGCTCATGTATCTGTCACAACCGGCTATGATAGTTGCTATTTTTCAATTTTCTTTCACAGAAGACAAATATGAGTCCTGCAACAGTCAAGCAATCAGTTATTGTTCAGCAGATATGCTTGCCATCTCACACGTAAGGGAAATGACATATTTGCCTGGTACATTGAAGCTGGGCTTGGAGTCCAAAAGCTTTGGAACAGGGGAAGCTAGGCTTAAATACATTGTCACAGGGAGAGCTTGTCCTCTTGGGCATGTGCCATGGCAACAGAGTAGAACTCGAACTCAGGCATGTATTCATAGAACTTGCAAGCTTACCATGTGCTGTGCATGGAGATGGCATGTTCACAGCACTTTATATACAACAACTTATTGAAGCCTCACACCAGACCTAATTTACAGGAAACAGAGGCATAGTAGGTTAAGCAACTCACTGTTAAGTGGTGGAGAAGGCCTTAGGCTCAGAAAGTCTGGCTCCAAAGTATACACATTCAAAGACTACATTGCTGGACTCACAAACTAGATGTTACTTTAAAAACGGCATCAGACTATGTATGAGTTCAAGGCTGAATCTGCCCCTTTTTGATGGCAGTCACTCTGAGCCTCAACATTCTCGTCAGTAAAATGATAACCAGCACAAAGAGCTTTTTAAAAAAAAATAGTTGAGATTATGCAAAAAAAGTCCAATACATGCTAAACACCTTAACTATTATTATTATGAGCGGTAGTATTATTATATAACTGTACTTTAATAGAGTAAAATCCTAGTGCAAAGTGCTCTGCTAATCCAGATTTGACCATGTTATAGGGCAAATCCTCCACCCACCCCCACCTACTAGCTATAACCAAATGAAAGAAGCAGGTATCATTTTCTACTCCGATCTTAGATTTATAAGAGGGCTTAACTCTGTTAGAACCATTGAGAAATCCATTGTGAATTTTCATTCTTTCTTTATATATCCATGGAAACTCAGTTGGCTCTTGGCCGTGTTATCTGTGCTTTCAGGAACCCATTAAAAGACCAGCTAGTGCATCTGAAAGTTCTTTTACTCAATCAATGAGCTTGTTGCCATGGCAGGCTAACACGAGGTGCCATTGATGATGACTTGATTTCCTCTCGCATCTGAAGTGGAAAGGGAGAAGACAGACTAAATGAAATCCCATCCATCTTAATGAAATACAATTATATTCTCCTTATTAATCATTTAAGAATCAATATGTCTCTTCTTGGTGAACCTCACCAGAATTTGTCATTCCATGCCAGGCCTCAATACATCTTGTCTTGTAGTGATTTTTATAAGTTCAGTCACCTGTGTCCCAGGGTAAATAACACTGTTTTCTTGTACTGCAGAGAGAAGGCAGGAATGGCAGTGACAGGGTGGATCACAGAAATCCCCTCTGAATGTTAAGCAGCCAGCTGAATATTGACTTGATGTGCATAATTTAAAAATGTACTTTGTTTTATTTTTAAATAGCATGATGGAAAATGGATTGCCTTAGAAAGGGTCATATTCTAGCACCATTAAGTGAGAAAAACTCAGGTATTCTTACCCATTGAATGCTATAATTTTGTATAGGTTTATCACATATTATATATGTTGATAACGATATATATATGTATATAGATACATATATATATATATATATATATATATATATATATATATATATATATATACAGAGAGAGAGAGAGAGAGAGAGAGAGAGGAAAGAATTCCTAGAATACAATTTACAATCTGTCTCATTATACTTTACATATAATACATCAATGTAGCGTTTTACTTTACAATATTCTCCTATAAAAATTACTATTGTTTACATCTTCTTAATTTAATTGTGAAATGAGAAGTGGACTGCATGCATTCTATAGCTGCTTACTAACTATTTTTAATTAATGAGAACAAAGAAAACAATAAGTAGGCAAAGAAAGAAAGAAAAGAAGACAGAAATTCAGGCAGTCGGGAGAGAGATATATAAAGAAACATAGATTGTTTTAAATATGAAATTGGTTTTATGAGGGAGAAATAAGTGGTTTTATGGTTTCTATTTCACCAGGGGACTTTTGTTATTCATGCTGATTTTAGGTATCCTGAACCTTAATTAATGAAAAATTGAATAACGCAAATCATGTTCAGCGTAGCTGAGAAGTACTCTGGGTTTTATATGCATGCAAAAATCATTAAAACAGATTACACATCTTTCATATTTAGGGTACATACTATCTGTATATCTGTTTTTATTCTACCCTTTTTCTGTATCTACAGGTATATGACAGTTTTAACAGGATAAATTTATCTCCTTTTATAATTAAAATAAAACACTACAGTAAAATATTCCCTCCTGTTCAAAGTTGAAGCTTTACTCCAAGATTTGAAAATAAACACCTCACAAAGAAACACCCTTTTGTGTGGCTGAGTTGTTCCAAAGAATCGCCCTCCTTGAAAAACGTAATAGCAGTTGCTGAAGCGTGACTTCAACGCACCCTGAAGTCAATAAACTTCGAGGTCAGTGATTTTAAAAAGTAGCTGAAAAACCCGAAAAGATTGGTGCAGTTAGTCCAGTTATAGCTATTGCTCTGAGTAAGTGACTTTTATGAGTGCCATACTACTGGCTCTTGAGAGTTTGAGGAAAAACTCCCCTTCGTTTTCTTCTTCGGTCCCTATTCCCACAGCACCAAAACTCACAAATCGTAAGGGTGAATTAATTCAATTATATGATTGGTCCATTAGTGACCCAGACCAAGGGTGATTTCCAAGAAATGCATGAATAGAACAACATAGAGTGCCTTTGACCTTTCCATTGCCTGACGTGCTACCTTCTTTCTTACAAAACACAGATTTTCCCATCCTCCTGTGGTATTGCTGGCTACAGCTCCTAGCTTCAAATATTCTCCTCTTCCATGGCTTTCAAATCAAATTCATGCTTATAACAGGAAATCTGGAGAAGTATGGATGGGTATGAAGAGCACATTTTATTTCAGCAAAGGAAAGGAAGAGAAATGAATGAAAGGAAAAAAGGTCTTGAAACAGCTCTCTCATCTATGCTCCTGCCCATATGTTTAATGGAGACCCACTGCATTACTCCAGGAAGCTTTCTTGGATTTCTTTGAACAGCCCTCCAATCGACAATCTACAGAGATCTTTACAAAGGAGACTATGAAGAAGTTAAAAAAGGAGAAAGAATTGTCTTAGAATGTAGAGATCCTAAGCAGAACAAATTTGGAATAACCCTGTAAATATATTCCTCTCGGGTTTATAGTCAACACTCTGCAAGTGCTTACCGTTGAATAAAAACCTATCAGCAGATCGTGAAATGCAAATTAACAATAAATAAAATGAAAAAACTTTCAAAATATTTATTTTTGAAAGAAAAAATGCTCACTATGTTTTTATTCTCTTTAGTGCTTAATGTATCCTGCCATACACCTTTGATGAATTCCTTAATCATAGGGTGAGAGAATGTACTACCTCCTGAGAAATGCCATGCTTAGGTGGAAGGATCTTCTCCACACCTTCTCATAGCCTGTATGGTAATACTTTTGTTGTTGTTGTCGTCTTTAGTGATGATGGTCAGTTTGTTTTCTTCCAACAGCAATATCAGATCAGAGACTGTAATTTCTTTATCTCTACCCCCAGCACATATTATACCACCAGGGTAGTGGTATATTTTCTTAAGTTAATGAACAAATATATGGGAAACTAATGTACCCCATGTAGGGCATTAATTAGTACATGCTTTTCTCGTAATGGGCACAATCCTGGCAGAGTGGACAGGTCCATAATCAGCAACACTCTAAAACATCCTAGGCATTAATTTTATTTTGTTTTTAGTATAGACACAGCTAGTCATAAAATATTACGACTAAGCTAGATCACCATTCTCAATTAACAACCAAAAAAAAAAGAAATGGTGCTCCTAAACTCTAGTATCTAAAAAAAAATCCAAGAAATCTCTCACTTATTCTCCATAATCCCAAACCTTGGAACTATTTTATTTTCAGGGTTATAAGACTACATGCAGTTGGGACTGGTTTGCCTTCTATATATGGTACGGCACCTGTCATCACAGCTAAAGAGCATGAGTTTAATCTACAAACAAATGTGGTGCTATTTTCCCATTGTCCCAAAACATAAAGGAGGTTTTACAATTGCAAATGGTTTAATGTGTTCAAACAGTTCCTTGTTCATTCCCAGATCCGTTTCTCTCATGTTTCAGTCACATGCAAGTCTTCTTAATCCAGAGCTCCAAAATCAAGATTGGTGGGGAGAAAATCCAATTGTTTAGGGTCAAAATAAAGACGTTTTTCAAATGCCAAAGAAAGAGAGCAGGGTTATTCTACTTTGATGTTAATACCACGCTTTTTGTAGTTTTCCTGTTTGTTTGTTTTCATCTTCCACTGTCAACAGTGCACCAGATTTTATAGGCAGCTTAACACAGAACAGATGTTGATTAAAAGAGATGTGGTTTTGAGTGTGACATTAAAAAAATATCATTCTCTCTTGTCTAAATGCTATAGTCCTAATGGGTTTAATTTTTTATTAACTGATATATAAAAGAACAATAAGCATACATTTTATCTTAACTGAACCATACATAACTCAATAGCTGGACCATGTATAAGGCAAGAGAGGTTCACATTTTAATATTTCCAAAAAAGGAAGACATATTTTCTACTTCGTGCCAATAGCATGTGTTTCCTGGCATCTTAGCATTTTTATTTACTTTATAAATATAACTGGTTTAACCATGGTAAAAATAATACTGAATGCATTTTTTAGATCATCCTTAAATATCCTCGTAATCAGGGTATTTCTTCTATTTTAATGAATGTTGGCATACCAAGAGCAACATTTGGAAGCAATAAGTCTGAAATAAATGTGACAAAGGTAAAAGTAGAGTTGGGATCTCTAAAGAGAAAAAAAAACAAACAAACATAAAAGCTCCAATGACTTTCTAGACACCTTCATGCAGGAATTAAAGAGAAGCTGTATTTAACACAATTGACCACTCAGGTGCTAGGGGCATTTTCAACTGACTGATTCAAGAAAACAATGCATTCCTACTTTTCTTGATATAGTCTTGAAAGCTTTGATGAGTAGATGAGGTAAGATACCTGACCTCTGTGGTCCATGAGTAAATGGATGTGAAAGGTGAATTTTACACACTTGGAACAAGACCCCTCAAGGGTAGTAGCAAAGTGCCTATGTGATCAATATGCTTTCAATGCCTAAAACTAAACCTTATGCCCCATACTTAGAAATGTTCTTTTGAACTCAGATCAGAAAAGAACATATGCAGTATCATTATGATTTCTTGTTGTTTCAATCTATAGAAATGTTCTATCTACAAGTTTAGGGATTTCCTAAGTTAGCTTTGGCCAGGTCTCTATGAATCAGCTAAACCATGAATCCGCCATCTGAAGGTCACAAATTGTCAATAATCAGTATCTGATAACACTGGCTTTCATCTTCTGTGTGTTACCAAACTACATCTGGGGGTTTCAGGAGATTTGTTGGATAGAAGATAACTTATTCCAAATAGTTAAAGCAGATTCAGTGCCAAAACAATCAATAGGGCGGATCTTAAATCTAGTTTAATAATTTTATTCTATCAGTTATCTACTTGGAATATGAAAAAAAATGTGATCCACAAACTTTTAACATAATTACTTTCCTGTGCATCATCTATATGACAGTTACTTTATTTAAAAATGAAGAGAAGGAAAGATGAAATGTAATATTAGTCCCCCAAAAATAAACCCTGGTTAAGTGGCATAACTGGGAATATAATCTCACATTTCAAGGTATACTACAAATGTTGTAACTCTTACAGAAGGAGCTTCTGGTGATGTGCAGAGCAAACCCATATTTCAAAGGGTCCTGACGACTATGTAAATGTGTTTATACATATGCACAAAACCAGAAACATTTTTAGTTAAGGAAGATATATAGTTTAAGTTAGTTTAGATCTATTCAAATTATTTAATATTTTAGTTTCTTTTTCTGAAACACTTTAGAGAAAAATTAGAATCACTATATTTTGGGTTTTCATTTATGATAAGACTATAAGTCTTTCCTTTCAAATAATGCTGAAATACTAAAATAAAACAGCTTTCTCTGTGACTCCAACTCCATCAAGAAATACAAAAATATCACTACAAATATTCTATTGTCATTAGTGTGGCATGATTAAAACATTAGGAGATCAAAAAAATGAAAAGTCTAACCACAGACCTGGAGAAAATATTTGCAAAAAATGTATCTAACAAAAGACTGTTATGCAAATATACAAAGAACTCTTAAAACTCAACAATAAAAAAACAAACAACCTGATTAAAAAATAGTCAAAAGACCTGAATAGACACCTCACCAAGGAAAATATACAGATGCTAAGTAAGCATACAAAAGGATGCTCAACATCATGTTATTATTGAATTACAAACTTAAAACAAAGACATACCGTGTTTCCCCCAAAATATTATATTATATTATATTTTACTATAAGACCGGGTCTTATATTAATTTTTGCTCCAAAAGACGCATTAGACCTGACTAATAGCTGTCTGGCTAGGTCCTATTTTCGGGGAAACACGGTACCACTATTCACCTATTAGAATGGTTAAAATTCAAAACACTGACAACATCAAATGCTAGTACGGATGTGGAACAACAGGAACTCTCATTGCTGGTGAGAATGCAAAATGCTACAGACACTTTGGAAGACAGTTTGTCAAGTTCACACAAAACTAGCCATACTCTTATCATATAGTCCAGCAATCACCCTCCTTGGCACTTACCCAAAAGAGTTGAAAACTTATGTCCACACAAAACCCTGCACATGGATAATTATAAAAGGTTTATTCATAATTGCCAAAAATGGAAGCAATACTATATAGGTGAATGGATAAATAAACTGTGGTATATTCATACAATAGAATATTAGTCAGCCCTACAAAGAAATGAACTATAAATCTGTGAAAAGCATGGACCGAATTTAAATGTCTATTACTAAGTGAAAGAAACCAATTATAAAAGGCTACATACTGTATGATTCCAACCACAGGATGCTCTGAAAAAAACAAAACTATGAAGACAGTAAAAAAAAAAAAAAAAAATCAGTGATTACCAGAGATTAGGGGGAAGGGAGGGAAGACTAGGTTGGACACAGAGGATTTTTAGGGCAGTGAAACTACTCTGTATAATACTGTAATGGTGGATATATCTCATTATACATTTGTCACAATTCATAGAATGTATGACACCAAGAGTGAACACTAATGTAAACTATGGGTGATAAAGATGTGTGAATGTAGATTAATTGATTATAGTAAATGTACCACTCTGGTGTGGGATTTTGATAGTGGGGAAGGCTATGCATGTGTGTGGGTAAAGAATACATGGGAACTCTCTGTAACTTTTGCTAAGGTTTTGTGTTTTTTGGGGAGTTTTTTTGTAAACCTCCAACTGCCCTAAAATATAAAGTGTATTAAAAAATTATAGGGAGATCAATGTGCAGAGAATTGTATGTGATTATGGCAACTTGTTTCAATTTTGATGAAGTATTTACAATTGCATTTTGTTACATCACAAATAGATCTATGACATATTTTATAATGTGCACAGCTAATTTCATATACTTTTGACAGTTCAGCAAAATAGTTTCTCCATACCAATTGTTGCAAAATGTTTTCATTGTTTATCACCACTACAGGTCAGTCTCTAATTATGGATACTAACTACTCAGAAGAAATAGCAAATAACAACTTTGGATAAGTGAAAAAATAGTGCTCTATTTTCTAATATGAAGGGCTAACAGAATCTCCTCAAAGCTTTAACCAGCCATTGTAATTTAACCTTTATGGATACATATTCAGGTCTGCTGCCGCCAGAAACTAAACAAAGGTTTAAGGGGGGGAAAAAAAAAAAAAGAGGATATCTGAGTAGAAAATATATAAACTTTGGCAATTTAGAGGAGAATCTATCTTTGAACCACGGAATGTTGGGCCAAAAAGGACCCTGAAGGACATGCTGGCCCAAGGATTCTTCATGAAGTTGACTTTATGGCATCTGGGGGAGAATTCAGATGCTTCATAGAGCCCTAGAAACTCTAGGGGAATTGTTTTTGCATCTAAATTTGTAATGTTTAGGGAAAAGAAGTCCCATTGCTATCATCAGAAATCTCAAGAGTACATGATTACCCCAAGATGGTTAGAAACCTACGAGATTATAGCAGACCCATTATTCGGAGAAACAGCCCTGAGATGAAATGAAACACACTGAGTCAGCCAGTGTTTATATTGGTGTTTAAAAAGTTTGTTGGCTTTTTCATAGTCCATGTAACTGATGAGAAGTTTAAAGAATAAAAGGAAAATTACAGTATTTTAAATATTACAGATATATACTAAGGTAAATGGTACCAACTTGATTTTTTTTAACAAATACAATGTTGCCTAGGAAATATTTTCTAGTAATGTGAATCAATTTGGTGTAAATATGAAAATTTAAAAAATGTTACTGTAAACTGAATATTTGTGTCCCTCCCCCCACACCCCAGTCATATGTTTAAACCTAGTCCCCAAGGTGATGGTATTTGGATGTGAGGCCTTTGGGAGGTGATTAGGTCATGAGAGTGGAAACTTCATGGATGGGATTAGTGCTTTTGTAAAAGGGACCTCAGAGACCTCCCTTGCCCCTTCTACTATGTGAAATCACAGTGAGAAGATGGCCATCTGTGATCAACAAGGCTGGCTCTTACCAGACACCAAATCTGCTGGTGCCTTGATCCTGGACTTCCCAGCCCCTAGAATTATGAAAAATAAGTTTCTATTGTTTATTTGGGATATTTGTTATAGTATCCCAAATGGACTAAAACAAACATAGTCATCATTTCTCAGTGCCAGATGATTTTCTCCCCATAAATGCAGGATTCTCGATGAGCATAATAAACAGTCACATACATGGTAACATTTAAAAGGCATCAAATATCTCTTTTGCCAAATTCTATCTGTCACATTTCCTCCAGGATTCCCATTTACACTTTAATATTCCTTAACTAGTATTTTTCAAAGTTGATTCTTTGAAACATGAACCTCCTGAAATTCTTCAGGACAAAAAAATTTCATATCAAGTATGTTTAAGCAACTCCTGTTCAGAGATACCCAGTGTGCATGCCCGTATTAAAGACCTATAGTCGAGATATTTCCCTAAATGTAATCCATTATTTCTTACCTCTATTTGAAGCATTTATTTTATATATATTTTTAAAGAAATGCCTAATACAATCTGGGAGGATGAAATGAGGAACAAAAAATCCTGATAACAGGCAAACATGTTAGCTTGAAGAGTTATACTATAAATTGTTATACCGTAAATTCTTAACATCATCAATGGATTCTTGGAACTGCAGCAAAAAGACATAGAACAAAACCACAACTTTACTGTAGGCTAATTGATATAAACAAGAGTTAAATCCCTTCAATGTCTCATCAATGAAATTCCAGTGAAATATTACAATGAAAGGGTGCTGAACAAACGGGTGTTACTCAAGGACCTGCTATATTTATGAACACTTTAAAAAAGTTACATAGCAAAATGGTGAGGGAAAGTGACCCCAAGACAGAAGAAGTCAGAAAAGTTCAGTCCGTTGTCGATGTTAATTATGATTTCTCCTCACAGCAGCCTGTGATACGACATGTGGCAGTGATTCCCAGACTTGAAAGGAGAGAAAAGTCACCTTGTGGATATTTGAACCATGCAGATCCCCACCTCCCAACGCAACACACTCTGATTCAGAAGCATAGTGGTGGTGTTGGGAATGTCGCATTTTTAGGAAGTGCCCCAGTGACTTGGAAGCAGGTGGAGGGCGGACAGCTTTGAGAAACACTGCACTTAGGATGAAGTGGAGAGCAGAAGGGAAGAATAGAGAAGGAACAGTAGGATCTGAGAGCAGCTGCCTTCCATCTTCTACCGTTCAGAAAGTTCACACCTAAAACTCTTCCTGGGCCCAGAGCAGCTGATCAGCTCCTCTTGCCTTTGCCTGTCCAGTTCTTACTGGGCTACATCACACTCTGTTAATTGTTAATTCCAGCCTTAGTCTCCAAGATGATACAAAACCTCATATATGAGCCCATTTATTGTTACCAATATTTTCATTTAAGCACTTTGATCAATACCTGACAAGTCAATTAAAGCACACAAATGCTTTCGCAGGGAGGACCACTAACCCACCTCCCCATCCCAGCTCCTTTTTTAAAGCTTCTTTTATTTTTATTTTTTTAGGAAACATAACTTTCCAAAATTTGTGCATCCTTCTGATTCTGGTTTTAGAAAGGAAATGAAATTTGTCACGCTGCCATACATCATTTCCCTCGCAGTACAGTGTCCCATCTGTGTGTCAAGTACAAAAGAAAAGCATTTTGTGAAAAATTGCTAAAGAAGTAATGATTTTTGTCCTCAACTCTTTGTTTTGCCTTTCAATAAAGAAGGCGACATGTGCCACAAATGATATATTATTGTTTAGGTACAACCCTAGTAACACAGTGCATAAGCAAAACCATGTTTCACAACAGAGAAACTGTAGTTTACTGCCCCTATGGCTCTGATGAGAATATAATGTTCTACAGTTTATAAATGCTTTGAGGTCAATACATATTTGCTTCAGCTTGTTCATCCAATGAGCAGGGGATCCAAAAATATATCAAGCTATGAGACAGCTCCCTGGAAGCTGAGCTGAGGCAGTAGGAATGGAAACGTTCCATGGAAACTCCTCTGTCAGCTGAAGATGAGATAATTAGATCCAGGTAATACACTGGAGCCCCAACAGGGAGCCACCAAGCAAAAATGTCATCTTTACGGGCCTTTCTTGTCCTGCACATCAGCTATAGCATAAGACAGTAAAATGTCAAGGGATTCGTTGATGCCCAGCGGCACCCCACTGTCACTCAGACACCGTTTTATCTAAAGACCCTTCCTCCTACATTAGCAAACCAAAAAGGGAGAACAATCGGGAGAGGCCCTTTTTAATTACTTTTTTTCATTCCTCCAATTCTTCTACCAATATTTTATATTTTGTTTTCCTTTCTTTCTTTCTGTCTTTCTTTTCTTTTCTTTTTTTTTTCAATATACCTTTAGTAATATACTTGGCTTCATCTAAGACTCTCCTTATAGAGATTTTGCAAAATTGTCTAACTCTTATTTAAAATGCCTCTCACATTGGGAACGCTTTTTAACCTGCAGATAAAATAATTTTATTTCAACTCCTTGAACTGAGTACAAGAGCCATGCTTTTCTTTCACCGTGATTTCAATTGGATAATTATCGTCACCATTTTACCCATTCAACAAATATTCATTGAGGGTGTGGAATTAGGTCAGGCATGGGACTGAACTCCAGGGATACAGAAATAAAAATTAGCATGCTAGGCCGCAGTCAAGTTGGGAAAGATTTTACCATAATATCTTGCAAATAACAAATATGTTATATTTGTAAAAAGCACTATGAAAGAAGAGCACATGGTGCTTGCCAAGAGAGATTGTAGTAGGGGTACTTCATCTAGTTTGAGAGATCAGGGACTGCTTCCCAGAGAATGTGATGTCAGACTGAAGAGTAGGACTTGTCTAGGTGAAGGAGGATGGAAGAAGGAATGATAGCCCTTGGAATGGGGGAACTTCTCTCCATAGAGGTAAACCCCTGTGCAAAAGGCACAGAGATAGACTAGCATCATCATCACCGTCATTATCACCATCAACATCATCACCATCAACATCATCACCACCACCATCATCATCTGCCTCATCACCATCATCACCATCACCATCACCATCATCATCACCACCACCACCATCACCACCACCATGATCACCATTATCATCACCACCACCATAACCCCCACCATCATTATCACTAGCATCATTATCAGCAGTATAGTGGAGTTACTAGGGGCTATGATGTACTTTATCAAAGTCATCTCTAATGCTTAGTATACTATTGAAAGAGAGGTACTACTGCTCCCAATTCAAAAAATAAGGATAATTTACCTCTTTTTATGTTTTTAACTTGCATCAGTCAGTTTGATGATGCCTGGCAGACTGTATATTAACCAAATCAGTTTGATTCCAAAGTCTGTGAGCTCATAATATTAATAGAAATTTTGAGTAAAAGAGGTTTCTAATATTGCTTTAAATAGACATTATTATATTTTAAAATTTTAAATGCCGACCAGTGTTGCATATTCAAAGACATTTATTTAACTTCTTCATTACCAGTGTTTGATTTGAAAGTTTTCTTTAAACAATTTTCAAAAGCCAAATACAAGGGAGGGTTTGACATCACTAAATAAATGTGAACACATATGAATTAGAGATTGTGATTTGTAAAGCTTAAAAAATGCAAACAAGATTGGGTAAAGGTACCAAATATGTCTCATTAATTGATCATTCAAACATATACATTTACACAAAGAGGATTTTGAAAATTGCTTATAATTAATGATTCTGAGCAGGTCATATATAATGGTATTATTCATATATATAATGGTCATATATAATGAAATATGTCATATATAATGGTATTATTCAATTTTTCTTTTTGATTGGATGAGAACTGTGCGGGTAAGTGATTCATTGGTGAGCACGTCAGTTTAATGACTCATGACAATTTCTTGAGCACTTACCATGTTCTAGACACTGAGTTATACAGTGGGGCTGAAAAGGCAACTAGGATCAGGTCCCTGCCTTTGAAAAGTTTATCATCTATCATTGAGACAAGATGAATTCTGACAATTTCTTTAAGATGGAATATTAAGATAAAATTTTCAGCATGCTATAGAAATAGAAAGAAGGGATGCTTCAGAATTGAACCAGGAGAAGAGAAGTTCTCATCCAAGCAAAGAGACTAGCTTGAGTTTAGGTGCAAGGAAGTCCATAGAGCATGAGGAATGGAAGCAGTTTGGTGTATTAGAACATGGAATGAAAAGAGGACAATGGCCACACAGATTGCAAGGGCCTGGATATAGAAGGTTTTAGATACCATGACAAGTTCCTTAGACTTAGCAAAACTGCCACTGGACAGTTTTCAGCTTGAAAGTGGACAACCATATCTGTTCCTTCAGTAAACAGAAGAGAATGATATAGTGGTTGTGGAACAGAGGTCATATTTAAAAAGGGCTAGCCTGGAGTGGTGATGTCCAATTAAGAGCCCAGGGAAGCAATCCAGTCATAAAACAAGAGCCATTAGAATGAAAATGAAGATGAGATGACACATTGAAGAACTATAGGAAGGTAATGTCGATAGGATTCAAGATATTTCATTTGAATGGTTAGGTAGAGGGTGGTGCCTTGAATTGAATATAGAATAGAGGAAAAGAAGTATATTTAAGAGCAAGGGCATAAAGGGTTGGTGGACCTTTATATTTTGTGAAGTTTGGATGCCTCAAGGACTTTCAAAAATTCATAAAGCAGGCAATTGACTATATAAATATTAGTCAAACATCAGTTGGAGAGCGAAGTTACACGTAGAACTCTTAATTCCCAGTCAATTACTCATTCCAATATAATTCCTATCTTCTAGGGTCTCTGAGGTTTCTCCTAAGTTGCTTTATCATAATTGGGATGAGAGAGTCATCTAATAAGATAACAGAAATCATATAATGAAATCTTTGATCAGTTCTTAGCATATAGAAGACTGAAATCTTTGCTCAGTTCTTAGCACATTGAAGACTGAAAAATAAACAACTGAATGCCTCTGTGTTTGCCTCACAATGATTGTATTTTAGAACTGGGGCAGAGCTTTTAGAGTAATCCAGGGTGCCAAATAATTAATACTTAAAAATAAATAGATAAATCTATGTATAAACCAGTTATATACTTTTTGGATGGTCCCAAGCCCTCCAGACATTTGAAGTTACACTTTCTTTAAAAATCTAATAATGATAACTGAAGTTACTACCCCATGAACAAAGGGGGAATTAATGTTTTCCCCCAGGTTATTGTTGATGACCCAGAGCAATATAGCATAGTGGTTTAAAAACAAGTTTCCAGAGTCAGATTGTGTTTGAATCCATAATATGCCATTTACAGTAGTATAATCTTGAATAAGAGTCTTAAGTTCTGTGTGCCTCAGTTTTCTTATCTGTAAAAAAGAAACACTATTACCTATCAAGTAGGATTTTTCAGGGGTTTAAATTTGGAGTGATCAGAAAAATGTCTGGAAGACAGTAAACACTCAATGAATGTTAGTTATCATGTTCTCATGTCACTTCCATTTCCTGTTTCCTCTGAACACTAAGTCTTAGGTCTTAGTAGAGTTCTCTTCTTTTAAACTAGTCTTTTGAAGGTATTTTATTCTGACTTCCCAGCCTCTATCAAGAGCTCTTACTACTTTAAGACCCAAAGTGTTTTAGCTTCGCTCATTTAGAATGTGCTTGAAGTGTAGAAAAGGGAGGCTGCGTCTTCTATAACCATCAATGCCAATAAAGTGATTTTCCTAGATAAAGAGAAAATTCTCTTCCCAAGTAGGATTCTGAGACATATGATTCTTAGCCCAGACTTTGTTTCCTTCCCTCAGGACCACGTTTAGTGACTCCAATCCAAGGTCATTTCTGAGACTGGGTTCTGCCTTTTCCTCAAGCTTGACAACCAAAGCCTATCCTGTAACTGTTGATATAATTTGTGCATAAGCTATGGTTTTATAAAATAAAGTTATTGAGAAGGAAATCTGTGAAATTTGTAACACTGTGTATTTTTGACAAAAGTTACATTAGAAAAAGGACAGGGGAGCAATATGGAATAATTTATAAGGATGATCCCATGGGATAGTAAATAAATTACAGAGTAAACCCTGAGCTAAACTATCTTCTATTAAAGTCTCATCATTGTTATTCAAGTGAATTTCCTCCCTCTCCCAAGTGGAAACTATTTGCACAAAACAAAAATATTAGAAATAGAATTCTAAGCATTTGGACAGTGAATGAAAATCTTGTTAATACTTGAGAGTAGAGTTAGCTTTAGGCAAAATTGTCAAGATTCTCTGTCACCTTTCTGCTTCTCTCTTCAGTTCCTCTTATTTTCAAATTCTCCTCTCTCCCAGATGTCTTCATTATTCCAAGTCCAATATGCCTTTAATTAATTAAATAATTCATTCAGCATTGAAAACTTAAAATGTGCTAGGCACTAGGTACTGGGAACACATATAAACAGGAGAGGATTCAGGCCTTCCTGGAGCTTATACTCACTTCTTATAAGCTACTCACCAACTTGTAAAAACCTACCCACTAACATGTAAATGACAAGCTAGGTTGAAAGAAACGGGAATAACAAACAAAACACCACCCCACACACCCTCAAAATACCCAGAAAACCAGGAGTTGTGAGTTGTGGTAGCAGGGCTTACTGTTGTTATCATGTTTGTTTGATGGACTGGTTTTTATTATTTATTTATTTGTTTGTTTTGTTACCTTGTCTTGGGAAGTGAGCCTTTAAATGAAAATAATCAATCTCTTTCCTTACTGGCTTTCAGATAACTGAAGAGAGATGGCTGGACGTATAATCAGTGGATTTGCTTATTCCAAAATGAGCAGTTACTATTTGTACATTCATACATATTTTCGGATCAAATGCAAGAAGAACTTGTGGTTCTTCATTCAGCAAGTCAAGTAGTCTGGGTAGCACACACACAACAGAAGAACTAAAAGTAGGTAGAATTCCACAAGTATACAAGTTGTTTATTTGCAACAAATTTGATATCTTTATATAAAAATAATTTATAGAAATTAATCAGAAAAACACAAACATTTCTAAAGGAAAATAAGATACAGAAAAAGGCAATTCACAAATAATAAATACAAACAACCAATAAACATTTTTTATTATTTATATTAGATTAATAAAACATTAATTAGATTTAATGTTTAAAAAACATTAAATTAATAAAATACACTGTTTACCTATAAAACTAGAACAAAGATTTTTATATGAGAATATTGTACATTTCACTAAAACATTTGCAAGAAAAGTAAAAGGATACGAAATTATTGTGATATTGTCTCCTCAGTGCATTACATCGAGTCACATGATGTTAATTTGTCCAATCCCTGGTAACTTCAACTGTAATTATCTGAATAAGTAGATGCATGTCAGTTTTCTCCACTATACAGTTACTAGTATTTTTTCTTTGTAACTAACAAATGTATTGTAGAGTAATATTTTGATATATTTAGAAATATTTGATATATAAATATCATATTTCTCATCAGAATTATCAACTAATTTTAGCATTCGCTGACATTTTCTGGTCTGAATCATACAACGGTTGTCAAAAGACGATTTTTTAATTTCATTATTTCTTTTACATGTATCAGTTGACATTAGTATTTCTAATATTTTAATGTACATATGTGAAATATATAATCAGAAAAATTAATATTTGCTCTTAAAATTATAAATTAATGAATGCATCTTATATCTTCTTTATCCATTAGAAAGAGTTTAGAATTCATTATTTTAGTTAACAAATCAATTGACTAAAAAGTGAGAAAATTCAATCATTCAACTTCAATTACACTAAGTCATCTGTTTGGATCCTGCATTCTCTTGATTTTTTTATGAGATTACTGCTTTGTTCTGGATAAAAGAGAAAAGTCTTCAAGATGAAAGCAAGGATTCCTAGTTCCAAAGCAAAATAATATGGCATGACAAAAATGACAAAGGAGTAACTGACAAAAGCAGCAGGAAGATTTGTTTTTAAATTATTTCCTGGACTTGGTAGAGCACAGGTCTAAGTTATTGCAAATGCTATGGAAGTAACATGATTCCTGAACTCTCAGGCACTTCTTACCTCTCCCAGATCTCTCTGGGAGATCTCAACCTGCATATAGATAATATTCTGTGGAAAGATATATTGAGATGAGCTACAGTTTTACACGGGGACTAGGAAAGTCTTATTATGCTAGCAAGATATGTGGCCATGGTATTAAAGTGCATATTGAACCTGAGTATCTAGTGTAGTTTTGCATATCTCACTCCTTTAATCATGCCAGGACAAGTGATGAATAAAATCTGACCGCAAATGCCTTTGAAATGCCCTGTTCTCTCATTATTCTGGTCATCCCAGGAAAGGGGTCTTGGTGTTTTGTTTTGTTTTCTTTCATCATACTATTTTGGTGCTTTCATAGATACAGTGATAGAGGCAGGGATACAGACATAAGTATGTTAATTGATTTTTCCTTTTTAAATGTTTGCTATTTGAAGATAGATACCAAAATTTCATCAAAAAAGGTTTATTACATAGGATTATGAAGTAAAAGGGAAGGAGAGTTCTAGACTGGGAAGAGCAAGTAGATGCCATCTAGTGCACGCCTCTCACTTACAAAAAAAAAAGGGGGGGTGGGGATTGAGGCTCAGAAAATGAGATGCATATAACTCACGGAATGAAATAGAGGTAAGAACTGAGGTACCCTGCCACCTGCTTCAAGGCTTGAGAACTGCCATCCCTAAGGCTCATCTGAGCCATACACACCTCTGCGGCTGCATTAAGAATCTATCTGCAGAGGTGAGGTATGAAATCCCCAGAATATGATAGCCGTATAAAATAAAGAATGTCCAGTTAAATTTGAACTTCAAATTACAATTTTTTTATAAGTCCTAAATATTTCACGGGATGTGTTTATGCTTCAAAAATTATTTGTTGTGTAACTAAAACTCAAATTTAAGAGTGCAGCCTGTAGTTTTACATGCTAAGTCCAGTAATTCTTCCTAAAAGCAAAACAACCAGATTGTTACAAATATGGAGTCAAGCAAGAAAATTGTATAATGTGTCAAAGGGAAAGGATAACTTTAACAAGGAATTCTTGATTTATGAAGTGATAGATTGGGGATGTTATCCCCATATAAAACTTAAATTTCTTATGTTTTTAAGTGAAGATTATTAATTGACCATCTAATAACCTTAACTGGACTGCTTCAGATTCATTATAAATATCCATTGAGATTTAACATGTAACACAATTAAACAATTCCTGAAAAGTAGTACCATGAAATACATATATACATAATTATAGTTCATTTTGATGTCTTCAATAATCCTGTGAGGTCAGCATAAGTATCCTTGTTTAATAGCTGATGAAACTGAAGCTCAGAGAGGTTGAGGTTGAGTTGGTTTCCCATAATATTACATGTATTGGGGTGGTTTTTCTTTGTTGTCGAGCCTGATATGTATTCCAAGCTCAAATCTTGACCATTATACTACAAACACTGTCCTTCTATTTGTAGAAATTTATACTAAGAAATTAATCAGAAAAGTACAAGGATATTTATTCACAAGAGTGTTCACCATAAACTTATTTTAAAGGAATTATATTTTTTAAATTGGTTACTAATAATAAATTGGTTTAAGAAGTTGAAGATCATACATTGACAAAATACTATGTTATCATTAAAAACAAAGTATAGAAAAACAAAACTCAACTAACTCAACTAATTATTGCTATGTTAAGAAAAAAGTTTACCATATTTACCTGCAGGATTATAAATAAAAATTTTATTTCCAAAAAGTGGAATTATTAGTTATTTTTAACTTGTTCTTCATACTTTAAAATTTTTGTTTTTATTATTTTTACTTTTCGATTACAGCGCATTCAGTATTATTTTATATTAGTATCAGTGAACAGCATAATAGTTTGACATTTATAAAAATGTCTACAATACACTCTTCTAATCAGAAAAAATATATAAGCATTTATTTTATGAATTTGATCAAATATAGAACTATACTTACTATGTTTGTTTCCTCTCTATTGGGAAAGGAACACGTGACTTTAACTGTAAGAGAGAAAATAATACGTGGAACAGAGTTCAATCCGAAATATAACATCTAAAACCAACTTGTAGTGAATGAAAAAATAAACTCTTATTTTTAATTACACACATATATATATATATATATATATATATATATATATATATATATATATATATAATTTCAGTTTTTGTTATAGTAACTATAATCCTAGATGACTGGTACAATTGGGACTAGTTATTCAAAGCCACATTTAAATTATAAAAAAAAAAAAGAAATAGAACTTAGGTATCCTAATACCTAGACATCATCTGCAAGCATAAGAAAATTTTTCATTCTAGATATCAAAGTGTTGCAACTTTAGAACATCACATGACTGCAAAATTAGAGTTTCTAAGTTTTAATACTTGTGAAAGTCTGAGGTCCCCTTTGTTCAAACTCTACTCATCTATGAGGGCATATCACTTCAGTTTGTCTACAAAATAGATTCTGGGCCTAGTCTCCCAGCTCCATTGGGTTTTAAGTATAGCTGTTCTTTTTCACTTCTTTTCTTTGCATATTTTTCATGGTGCCTGATAAATTGATCATCACTAAAGGCCAGTAGTGTCTTAATGTTATGATTTCAATACAACTAGGTTTGCACACTGTTCCTAAGCACACTGTATAAAGGACAGAATTTAATTGATACCATTTTGGACATGGGGACATTATGAGTTCATTAGAAATATTACTAGAATGTGGGCAGGAAAGTCTTCTAGACTGAAAGTCATTCAAGCACTTTACAGAATAACATGTAATTTGAATCAATCCAAACTTGTCAGAGAGTGGATAGGGAGATGTCAGCAAAGAAAGCAAAAGAAAGGCCCTCTTCTTTCCAAGCAGGTTGAGAGTATTTATCTTCAGAAATAAGAAGACACAGACGAAAACAGAAAAGATTAGATAACCATTTGGCTTACTCTCTATGTGGAAGCAGCCAAGTCCTATTCAAGTTGTAGAAGCTGTCAATAGCAGAGCTTTTCATTGGTATTTGTCTCCTCAAACCTGGCTGATACAAGTACCTTCAAATGTGTATTTAAGTGATACATAGCCCAGCTCCCAATGTGTTTCAGGAACCTAGCTCCTGATTCAGTTTTTGACTTTAATTAGTTTGAAGTTTAAATCATGTTGACTCTCCCAAGCAGGAAGAATCTCAAAGCTGACCTGATCAGGTTCTGGGTTTCGGTTCGACAACGCTGAATCCAAGGTTATTACACAAGACAAATAAATAAAACCCAGAAGGCCAGTCAGGGAATGACTGTGGGGGAAACCAAAGTTTGGGGAGGAGAGGAAAAATTCAGATGCCAAACCTAGAAGTTGGAGGTAAGAAATAAAGTCTCAAAGTCAAGTCAGAGCCCACTGGTGAAGGAGTCAGATGGCAGGTTCATAGTGTGGAAGTGCGTCAGATTTGCTTGCAGTTACAGGCTAGCAGGGACCTTTGTCCACTGGGATAAGTCACATTTTTCCTCTGGGTCTCAGTTTCTTCACTAATAAAAAGGAAAAAATACCAGCTGCCCTCCCTTTAGCTCCAAAATAATTTAGAGTCAAATCTCTTAAAAAGTAAAAAGGGATTCCCTATACAAAGGAACAAAGAGAATTCTAATTTGAAATCCTTATAAGACCATCAGTTTAATAATTTTCAATTATTGATCACATAAGCTAAAAAGCCCTTAACTCCCCACTCTCCATGCCCCCACCCCTTGACTCTCCATCACCAACAAGTGACCCGTTTGCTCCTAGACAAAGCCCATCAATCTAGGTTCACTTTGGACCCTGCCCCTCATTCATTCCTTTCTTCAGTAGAGCTTGCTCCATTAATTTGTTCTTCTCTTCAACGTTTTCCTCTCTTCTGACTCCTTCTCCTCAGCATATAAAAATGCTCATCACTCTCATCTTAAAAAAAAATTTCTTTGCTTTCACTTATTATATAACCTCTCCATTTCTCAGTTTTTTAGGACTAGTCAATAATCTTAGTTGCTTCAACCACTGTAATGTGGCTTCTGCCCTCACCTTACTGAGATGGTTATTACTAGAAGAAAAACTGAAAATGATAATAATTACAATGGTAAGGAAACCAGCATTAAATGATACTTACTGAGTGGGAGGCACTATGAAAATACCTCCATAGCAACTCTAAAAAGTACGCAAAATTATTTATTTCCTTTTTACAGATACACACTTGAGGCCTAACATATTGAAATAACTTCCAGAAGACACAGAACTAGGCAGTGGTGGAGCCAGGACCAGACCATAGGCCTACCAAGTATAGGTCACCAACCTGGCATTCCTTCCTGAGCTCCAGATCCTTTGCACAGTTGCCTGCTGTCCATCTTCTCCAGGCACAGCAATCACAACAAATCCAAAATCAAATCCGTAATTTTCTTCTCTCTAAATCTGTACTACTCTGCCCAGACACCTCTCCTGCCTACCCCTTTGCAAAATACCACTTTCCTTTTGTGCCTTCTCGTGGTCCAGCTCTTCCCAGCCCCACAACAAGTGAGCCATGTACTATTCCTGATCTTGCCTTATTTCTTAGGAGCCTCCTATTATTTCATTTCACAGATATTTATTGAGCGGTTGCTATGTGGGGCAGAGTTTAGAGACTAATGATTCCAAGATATATAAAATATGATACCTATATTCAATAAATATATAATATAATCAATTGGATTAGAAACAAGCAACTCAAAACAGTTGGAAGAAATTATACAAGTCACCGACTTTAACCTGAAGTATAGCATAGGAATCCACTTTCTGATATCCCAAATGATTGGGCATCTTAATTTTGCATGGATGTGCCCAGTGAAGAGTGACTGGGGAAGTCTCTATATTAGGAAACATTTTTTTTATACCAGGCTGAACTCTATCTCTTTTTGTTCTACCTTCTGAAAGAACAAATAATAAATTCAAACATTTCATTCTTCTCTTTTCCTTCAACTATTCAAAGCGTCTGCAATTATGTTTCATATTTCTTTCTAATTCTTTCTAATTCTGATTGGTCCAATGTAATAATAATACACCACATTAACATAATTATTATGTATTATTAATTGAACCCCACTATAAGCCAATAACTGTGCTAAGATGTTGCCAGGCAGCAGTCTACCCGTCTGTCCCCTCGTACCTACCCCTAAAAAAAAGGAGAGTCTGTGAGACGGATCCTTTCATAGACTTCACTTCACCTTTGTACTTACACCTTATGTCTCCCTGTTTGGCCCCAAATGATGGCTGGTTAGTCAATGACGGGTCAGATTCCTCAAGGAAGGAAAAACCTAAGACAGCACAGTCGCAAAGGAGCCATCTGGAGAACTCACGGGGTTGATAGAGGTGGGCATAGACCTCCATCTCCCCCAGGCTAAGGAGAGCTCTGCCTCTGTGGCTGCATTCCTTCCCACATCCTGCTTGGGAAGAGATTCAATGATGTGATAACATCAGTTCTCCGTCTATTCATATCAGTAAGTTTCAGCATAAAGGTTTTGTCCCTTGAGGAGGTACTTACAACAATTACTAAGACATCCTGTGACTTTCGGTTCTGCTGTCTGCAAGCAAGCCGGATTGGTTTGAATCAGTTTCCTATTATAATGTATGAGATTCACAGATCTTGAGATTAACAAGCTTTACTTCCTCATTTGTTAATCAATAAAAGCTATGCATTGGCCCTATTCCAGGCTCAGTACTTGAGGCTGGAGTCCTTTGGCCCCCGCTTGCACTCTATTCTTGGCTACTGTGTTTCTTAACCCTGTGCCGCCCTTCTCACTTCCCACAGTTTTTGTCATGCAGGATGAGGCACTAAGAGATATAGACATATAGCTGAATACACATAGCTCTTATCCTCAGAGATGTTATAATGAACTTGCAGTAATAGTACATATATATAAAATCAGACATTATCAGTGGTGAAAACTGAACTAATTGCCTTGTAAGTATAATAATCTGCTCTGCAAAGAGTCTTCTATCAGCTGCAATGATGCTTGAAATAAGTACAAGATCTGAAATGATCACAGCCCAAGCACTTTTGCTATTCAAACTCTCTATATATTCATATGTTTATATTACATATTTATCTCTATACCTATTTATCTATCTTTCTGTCTATCTATTTATGTCTTGTATGTAGAATGCTTAAAAACCAGGTTCAGCTTCGAAATGCATAATATCTAGTTCTCAGAAAATCCTCAGTCACTCTTTCCATCAACACCAGATAGTGTTTCCAACTCTATTGTTCTAAGACAAAAGGTTTACGAATGTAATACTCTGTATTCATATAGAAACATGCACACAGAAAATGAAATGGACCATCACTAATTAAATATCCCTTGACAGCAAGATATAAGGAGCAAGAAAAAAAAAGAGCAAAGGAAAAGACTTTCTGCTGGCATTACTTTGTAAACCTATCACAATGGTTTTTATGTAAGAGTTAGGTTTGGAATTGTAAAGAAATTTCTCTGAAGATACCCATCTTTTGGAATAGAATGTCAGGCCAATTTCAATATCTCAAATGCTTATTTTCCAAAACAAAAACAAAGCAAGCAAAGTAATTTCCTTCATGGTAGAATGAAATTTATCTTAGTTTATAGGAAATAAAACAATTGTCAAAATAAGTCTCAACTTCTTTGTGGAGAAACATGTTTCCCCAATATAGATATCGCAAACATTGGCAGCATATCAGTTTTGAAAAGTAAATAATAAAAATAAAATACCTAGTTTCAAATATTAACTAGACAAGGGAATGTAAGGGAAACTATACATAAAGTCATGAGGGTAAAATTGCTAATGATATATAACTGTCATATAATATATTTAAAGATATACAATAAAAGGTTCACATTATCATATCAAATTTAAATTGAAAATAGACTCTTTTTCTGTTCAGCTTGAGTTTCCTAAACTGTATATGCATATTAACGAAAGGTCATCTGTGTTGGGGGTAATGACTCTTTTTGTTTATTTTTTTCTTTTTTGTATTTCTGTGTCTTGAAAATCTAATTTAAAAAATGCTAATAATATTAGTTATCTCTGCTACAAGAAAAATGACCCCAAAATTTGAGTGGTTTTTTAATTACTATTTATTGCTCAGTCATATCAAGTACTGGAAGCTGTGTTTTTGTGGTTTTTCTCCATATAACTTAAGGTCTGGGATTGTTTAGGCCATGCTGTTCTCATGGCAGAGAGAAAGAGCAAGAGAATTGGCAAAAACATACAATGGCTCATCAGGTTTCTAGTGCACGTGTCTTATGACCACCTGCTCACTTATTATTGCAAAGCAAGTCACGTGAGCAAGCCCAACTTCTGGAGCCCACAGGAGGCACAGATGGTCACATGGCAATGAGCAGGTACAAATCTTTTTTTCTGGAAAAAATAATGATATTGAGTGCATTAATAGCATTTACCACAGAATATAACTATTCCAGTCTAAGGGAATTTCCAGACTGAGTAAAGTGTGTGGATCATAAAGGGAACTTGAAATACATCTGTACTATATATATATATATATATATATATATATATATATATATATATATATATATATATATAATATGTATATATACAATGTAAAGTGTATCTAGCCAACATAAGAACCCAAAATGTTGCTGGGCATTTTTAAAATATTTAAGATTTATGACCATAATTGATGAATTTTGTTCATCAATCTCAAAAGTATATCCATCAGTAATTGTATGAAGTTAAATATCGGTACAGAAAAAGTTAGTATGTAAAATATTCAAAATAACATCCTTGTTTAGGGTTCATGGTGCTATCAGCCTGAATAGTCTACCCTTGCATATCAAGATGCCAAACTTGACTTAATCCAAAAAGCACCTATTGAATACCCTTCTCAAAAAGAGTGCACACTCTCAACAGGGAATCCAGACACATGTCATTAAGACAGTGGGCCGCCAAGGTCACCCTGAAGAAAACCCCAGTACCCACACATGGCAGAGAAAGGCAGTCCTTCCCTACTACAGAAAACACCGTATGTTTTTTTTTCCTCCCCACCAGAAATATGCTCATCAATCTTAAGGAGGTGTTCCAATGCCACTGTCCAATCTGACTTCCTGAGGTAGAGGTATTTGTCTACTTTGTAAGGAACAGGACCGCACATGCGTAAGCATCAAGACACATGAGGCCGAGGACGCCAATGTTTGATCTGAGGAAGAAATAGACACAATGTAAAGTGAGAGATGCCTAAATAAACTCATTAATACTCTTAGAGTTCTTTTATTTATTGCTTTTACGAAGAGTCATAAGTCCATGCCTGTGTAGCAGGTAGACCTGGAGATACAGACTTAGAATTAAATGATAAAAGAGGCATAATTATAAATTTGGGAAATAATTCGAATAATTTTTAAACTGCTTAGAACATGAAGGCCTGCGGTAGTTTGCAAGTTAGAGCTGGCAGGCTAAAGCCAGGATTTTTTTTTTTTTTTTAATAGCATCAAGGAATAAAAGAAAAAGAGAAAGAAAGATGAGAGGAGTGGAAATACATATTTTTTTTCTTTATTTTCATCCTGCACTCTTTAAAGGTAAGCTTTGTTTTAACTATCATGCTCAGGATGAACAATCAAATGCGATGCCGCCCTCTTTATTTCACCAGTGTCACGCTGCACCAACGTGCTGCTAAACCTTGCATTTTGCATTCTTACCATACATGATCTCATTTTTAAGTGGCTTATAACCTGTCATAAGATTTCACACTGAGATGAGAACAGAAGGTTGCAGTCTAGAAGCAATATTTTCATAAATGTTGAAAAATATTCCAGGCCTTTTTGGATACGAATAAATTAATAACTGGAAGACTGTCGACTATGGTCAAATTCTTTTGGGCAGTTCTATGGTCTCCTGAGACGGGGAAGAAAGTGTTTGACTTCACGTCCTTTTCCTCCAAAATGGAAGCTGTGTTTTACACACTCTTGGCTTCATACAACATGATCTCCTCCCCCGCCCCCCCGCCAAGACTTGTTTATATAAGCTCAAATATTAGCAGAGACCTGTTTAAAGCTAAGTTCTTTTGGGATTGGCATTTCTGCCTTGCAGAATGAATTCTACACAGTTGTTCTATCCTGGCGGTTATGTCCAAGAACAGCTCACAAACCAGTCAAACAAGGCTGGAAGGCCAGGATTAGAGCAAATACTTTGAATCTCTGCCCACGTTACGTCAGGAGTAATAAGTGAGCATCAGTATTTTTAGGGACCTGCCCAATAGCAAAGCAAAATAAAAAATATATGAGTGTGTGAGTGTGTGTGTGTGTGTGTGTGTGTGTGTATCATAATTAATTTTAAAAATATATACCAAATTTAAATATTCTGTAGCTAAATTCAACTCCCCAACTGAACCATCTTAGACCTGAGTACATTCTTGCTTATTTGTAAGCACAGAGATGAGCAAGTGATGGTATTTGATATTGTTAAGTCCAAGTATTTGATGCCACTGAGATATATCCTTTCTTTGTCTTGTCATTGCCACGCAAACCTTGAATGCATCTTCAGTAAATGTCATATGAAAAAGATAAGAATGAAGATATCACATAGGATAGGAGCTGGACATACAGAAAGGAATTCAAGTTTCAGCTCCTGTGCTGCAATTGCTAGTTGAATGTTCACAAAATTTTGTGTTTTTTTTTCTTTGTTTCCTTTTTAAGCCTTGATTTCTTCCTCTATAAAATAGGATTATTGAATAGGATTCTTTCTAAGTATTTTCAGCTCTAAAAAACAAACAAACAGTTTTATACTTTTAGGTGTAATTTCCTCCAGGAATTAGATATATGGGGTGGGTGGGTGGGGAGTGAATACCAAGTTTTTAGCAACGGAGATACCGTGAAATGTTATTTCTTCATTTGTAAATTGACTTTTTATAAATGAAATAATTGGACATGGATCTATATAATTACAATCATCAAAAGTTTTTTTCGGGCCCATCTCATCATGCTTGATAATCCTTTCCTTATTCGCAGCTGTATTCCCATCACTAGCTCAGTATTTGGCACATAGGATGAGCTCAGAATATGTGTTGAATAAATCAGACAATGAAGAAATGAATGAACTCATGTCCGCACATAGTGTTGTCTTTATTTAACATATGTAAAAATCAGAATTGAGCACAACCACCACAACTGAATGAAAAGGGGACCTAAGGCCACCAAATTGTATTTTTTGTTAAACGGTGTTGTTTCCAGACCACAGGATAGCTGGCTTAGCATAAACTACCCAGATATGTTCTGTCCAAAGGCACTTTCACTCAACACTCTACTGACCTTTTATGACATTGACACCTCACACGATGCAGCCACCACTGACCTGCTGTGGGAAGTGAGGAATCCTGGAGGAAAAACCTGTTTGCAGACCCAAAGGAATGGATCCCACTTACCTGGCCAAAACGGGAACTCCACTTCTGCTTCTCTATACAAGTAAAAGTGCTCCTAATGCTTACCTAAAATCTGCCTTTCTGAAGTTTAACTCTCTTTGTTGAAAGTACTATTACTGACACCCAGTCATAAACAACACTTCTTTTTTTCACCATGATCAAAGTTCAAGAGGTGAAATCCACTGTTCTTTTTCACTTGAATGGAAATCCACTTTTTATTTCTTTATCAAGAAATATATGAAGGCAACATGTTAAGCTCTCGTTGCCTGTTTCACGTTCTATGTCTTCTGCATCATGTATATATTTATCATATGTCTCGATATGTAAAAAGAAGAAAGCAAAGGAAAGAAAAACTAAAGGAGAGAGAGAAAAATTCTCTGTTTCAAATAATGAGCATGTGCACCTTTTTGCCTCAGGCCTTCATACACAATTTAGCCAGGAAGCCAGGGTAGATCATGATTTAGCTTTTGACATCTCCTGCCTTCAGGCCAGGAGAGACTAATACCGATTTCTGACTCTGAGCATGCCACAGGAAAAAAATGTGTGAGAGAGAGAGGCCTTTTATTGACTAAATGATAAAGAGGTTTGTAATGATAAATAACAGTCATTTTATTGTGGAATTCCCCAGAAAAGATGCATTCTGCAGTGTCTGAAGGAGCCTAAAAGCTGAGGTTGGTTCCCTATGGAGCCGAACCTGTTAAACTCCAATTTTTACAGCCAGGGATAGGGGTCACAAATTGCAGGGACCTCTGGCTATTGAAACTGCAAACACACACTACACACTCGTGGTTGCAGCCTGTTTCTTGGCTCCAGGAAAATTCCCTAAGGCTGCATCCAAGAATGGTGGGTGGAGGGTGTGTCTGTTTGTCAGTCTGTGACCTCTCTATCTGCATCACCTTATTCTGGCTCCTCATACTCAGGTTCTGATGCGATCCAGTGCTTCTATGCTCCAGCTGCGGGAGGAATCACTGCCAGTTTTGATCGATAGTTTAATTGTAAACTTTGGGAACAATAATGGATAATTTAGCTTGAACCGTCCATTATGAGCAGTGTTGTCTAGGAGAAAGCCTTCAAAATTAAACAAGAGTTGAACCACGTTATTGCATTTGTACAACTCACCCAGAGTTAAATAAATCCCCCTTTACAAATGCTGCCTTGGCATTCTGTGGAGTTCAATAAACATAGGCCCAGGAAGAGAAGAAGGAAAGAAAATAGTAAATAGACCAAAGCTGATACTATTTACCTACTCATTTCTTCTGAAACATTATTATTATGACAATAATTCTTTAAAGTGCTCTTTAAATAATGAAAAGCAAAATAATGTGAATGAATTATTTTTCAAGGGAAAAATTTTAGTGGAAACTGAAGTCAGTAAAATTAAGAAAAGGTTGATGTAAGTTAGCTATAGGGAAAAAAAAATCCCTAAAATATCTATAGCATTGATGACTACCAAAAGCAGACTGCTTAGAGAAATATGTAAGACCATCTGGGCATCAGTTCATAAAGAAACTCTGTAAAAAAAAAAAAAAAAAAAAAAGAGCAAGGGCATCTTTAAGTCATATCCAGAGTTTCAAACTAGGAGCCCCAAACCACATGCTTATCACAGACACTCAACCATCTGTTTAGAACCAGGTGACCAGGGAAGTGGGTGGGGGGTGAGGCTCAGATTCAAAGTTCAGTGGGAGTTTATCATGGTGTCTCACAGGAACATTTTTATTAAAAAAATATCCAATGAGAGATTGAAAAACATATGCAGAATAGAGAGACTCTATAATGTAGAGGTTAAAAACAGAGGGCTCTGGAGACAGTTGGGTCAAAGTGCAAGCTCCACAACTTACTTACGAGCTGTGTGACTTTGGCAAGCTGCTTGACCTGTCTGTGCCTCAGCTCACCCATACTTTAATTAAGGGTAATGTGAGTACATAGTGCATGGGGTTCTCATGAGTATTAAATAAACTAAAACATGAAAAGTGCTTAGAACCGCAGAAGGCACATGCTAACTGCTGGCTTGAATAATAACAATTCTAATTGTTATTCCTAAAAAGTGATTAGTTGTCCATTTTCAGTAACGTATTTTAAAAAGTCTTTGTATGTCTAATTACAAATATTTGATCATTCTTTTTGTGGGGGTGGAGGAAAACTTTCTTTTGACAAAAGTCCTTGTCTTCATCCGTGTTTATGCTAACCTTTACTGAAGCCAACATTCTAAGCTGTCATGAGGTAGAAAGTAAAGAGTGGTTAATAGTTTGAATTGTACACTTAAAACTTATATGATTTTACTATATTGTCACCCCAATAAATTGAATTAAAAAAAATTTAAAAAGTCGTTTGTCTTGAAAAAAGCACCTCATGGCATCCTCTCAACCCAGTAATTGACTGGTAATTGACCAGTATGATAGTAAATTACCCCGTAAGTCAGTACTAAACTTCAGGCTCCACAGGTCCCTAGCTCTTACATTCTGCTCTTTTCACCATGTCTGGGCCACTAAGCTCTATCTTCACGCTCAAGGCAGCCCTCAGATCCTTTGAACAACCCCAAAGCGAGGAAGCCATATTTAAGAAGCTTGACCTGAATCAGATTGACCTGCCTGGGTTCCAGGTTGACTAGTTGTGTGACCTTGGCCATGTGCGAGTTTCCTCATTTGTAAAATAAGAATAATGATGCTTATCTCAAGATTATCATAAGGATTAAAAAGTAATCAAGTACATGAAACACAGAGTTTAAAAATAGCAATTGGTTGTTGATATGATTAAAATTGTGTTTTTTAATCAATAAAGTTTTTTCTAGACAGAGTCCAAGGTAGTGTTCTATTACTTCTACAATGGTTCAGCATTGTTGCTGTGTTCGAGATTACCCCATGTGCTGTTTCTTCTAATGAAACTTGTGTCTGTGTCCATTTTCTACAGTTCCTATGCTGGCAATATGTCCAATGTCCCATTCTTTGCTGAAAAAAATAAAGACCTGGCTCATTCTTTCTAGAGTTCATGTCACTAATGCCCCATGAATCTATGTATATACAATAGCTAATAATAAGATAACTATATATTATATAACTAATAATAAGATAATGCAAACTTCTGTTGTAGTGCTTGAATAAATAAAGGTGAGGATCCTTAGCCATTAATGGTCAAAATACTTATGAAGCTCAGGCTCCAAGGGTATAAAGATGCCATGAATACCAGAATTATGTTCAGAGGAGAGTCACCAAGATGGAAAAGAATCTGCAAACCACACTATAATAGGAGCCAATATAAAGAAAAGCAGGAGGAAGTTTGGGGGAGAGTTAATAACTATCTTAAAGGGCTGTGATGGGGGAACAAAGAAGATGTGATTATGGTCAGAACCAAGGGGGTGGGAGATGAGGGTAAGGGGGATCGAATATATGGTGATGGAAGGAGAACTGACTCTGGGTGATGAACACACAATGGGATTTATAGATGATGTAATACAGAATTGTACACCTGAAATCTATGTAATTTTACTAACAATTGTCACCCCAATAAATTTAATAAAATAAAATAAAATAAAATAAAATAAAATAAAAACCAAGGAGAGCTTTTCAACACTTAGAGCATTAGCATCAGTGAAAATGTCTGCCCCCAAAAGAAGACATAGTACCATTCCTGGAGACTTCTTGCTGTGCCAGCATGTGGGTTGGAGAGAAGAGTCTTATTTGAAGAAAAGATGTGGGATTAGATGGCCCCAAACACCATCTGAACTCTCAGATTTTATGATCTAGTCATGCTTCATGGAATGAGTGCCTTAGAGTGCTTGGCTGAGTCTCAGTGCTAGTACTGTGTAATGATTTGACATCTAGGGCCAAGAACATGCAAACATCCTGTCCATTTCTGAGTCTTAGTTCTGGCTCAGGTGCAGAAGTTTTCTTCCTGGACCATCACAAGGTGAAGAAGGCAAAATGACAGCAGCGAACATGAATATCAAAATAAGAGCTTCTGATTCTGTAAAATGCTCCTCTAACCCTGGCAACTGTAAACACAAAAACATTATAATTTCATTAAAATTTGCATCACAAAAATGAAGACTCACACTATGAAGAGTCTGTGTGTAGAATAAATATTAAATTATTCTGTAAAATATTTCCAATACTCTCTTAATTTGAGGACTTTAAAAAATCTCCCTTGGTTTGTCTGAGAAAATCTTCACTCAGATCCTTATTTTTCTTCATTCTTCAAAGCTCTCTTTCTATGTTATTTAAGAGCATGAATTTTCCCATTGATGGAGATATCAAGTGCCTTCCATAACCAGATTAATCTTAGAATACCCTCTTCTCTTCTCTTTGTAGACATTTGATTTAGCTTCACCCACACAGGAACTCAGGATGGATAAGCTATTCCTTGCATTGTTATTGACAAATACTTACTTGTTATTGCAATAGACTATGACAATAAGTTATTTGCTATTGACCAAATTTTGACAGTGCCATAAAATATTTTAACTTGAACTGACAGAAGCATAGACGATCACACAGTCATTTCTCCCAAATAGTACCCGGGGGTGCTTATATACTCTTTCTCCAGAATAAAGAATCCTCCAGGGATTAGAGATGAAGGACCATTACTAACAAGATGTAACTACTCAGTAAGATTTTTTATGAAACATATTGTATTAAAAATGCATGTAAAATCGGACTTTTTGCAAACATGTCCTTGCCATTCTTGATCCTTTACAAGAAAACAGATTAAGGTACTCGCTGCGCAATGCTTTCTAAAAATACTTCTACATGACCTCTTTACTTGAGTGACTGACACACATGTGAATCTAGTGAATTAAATCCTGTGGTCAAAAGTCTTCAACCTGCATTCAACCAGTGTTCTGGTGAGCATCCTCAGGATAGCCAGGCAATGTGGCTCTGGGCTTTTTTCCCTTACAGTTGGAATCTTGTAAATATGTTAATTTTGGGTTTTCAATGGTGAATTAAAATTGCCAACTCATGTAAATCAGTTTGTTCCATAATTAATTGAGTTTAATTAAGGTAGACTTCTCAAACATTCTTTTTTCACTTCTCCCCTTTTCTGTGGAACTTTAAATCCTATGGCCGGTTCCAATATAGCTATGAAAACCATCAGGTCTGAAGAGGTTTCCTAGAATAAATGTCTGCATAGGTCACACTTGGATATATGAGGTACAACAATTAAGTTTGCGAACGCATCCTAGAAAAAGTGCTACTTACCTCATTGCTAGCTATCACTACGGTCCCCTTCGAAGTATTCCCCTTGGGAAGCTATGCACCAATGCCATCACCTAGTCCACCCTTCAAAGCAGTTTTGGAATACTTTTTCTGGAATGGCCATCAGAGCTGTCATCATATTAACCTTGATGTCCTGAATGTCATGTCATCAAATGTCTTCCTTTCAATATTTCCTTTGTCTTTAGGTAAAGAAAGAAGTCATTGGGGTCCAGATCAGGTGAGTAGGGAGGGTGTTCCAATATAGTTATTTGTTTACGAGCTAAAAACTCCTTCACAGACAGTGTTGTGTGAGCTGGTGTATTGTCGTGATGCAAGAGCCATGAATTGTTAGCAAAAAACTCAGGTCGTTTTCATCTAACTTTTTCACACAGCCTTTTCAGCACTTCCAAATAGTAAACTTGGTTAACTGTTTGTCCAGTTGGTACAAATTCATAATGAATACTTCTGATACCAATAAAGGTTAGCAACATCATTTTGATTCTTGATTTGGACTGATGGAACATTTTGATCGTGGAATACCGGCTGACTTTTATTGTGTACTTTGACACTTTGTTTCAGCGTCGTATTGGTACACCCATGTTTTATCACCAGTGATAACATGGCCCAAAACATCGGTTTGCCTTTTCAAAAAGTCTTGGCAAACTTTGACTCTCCTTTGTTTTTGTTCATCGGTGAGCTCCTTTGGGACCATTTTTGCACACACTTTTCTCATGCCAAGATTTTCAATTAAGATGTTCCTAACTGTTTCTCTCTTGATGTTTACTTGGTCTGCTATGCTTCTCACAGTCAGCCGATGATTTTGATGCACAATTTGATAAAGTTTTGCTATGTTTTCATCCATTCTGCTTGTTACTGGACGCACTGAACCCTCTTCACCAGTGACGTGTTCTTTCCGCTCAGAAAAACGTTTAATCCATTCGTACACTGCCGTTTTCTTCATGGCATTATCCCCATAAGCTTGAACTAACATGTCCCGGATTTCACTTCCACTCTTGTTAAGTTTAACAAGAAATTTAATGTTTGTTTGTTTGTTGCTCTAATTCCCGCTCAGACATTCTCAGGATGGCACACAAAAACATGCAACAACAATGAAGAATGCCACTCGGTAAGACACCGCCACATGTTGACAGCTGTTAAGACACTGATATGCCAAGGTTATGAAACCTTACAGAGCTGTTTGTACAGGGCTGCCAATGTAAGCATATATTGGTAAGTTTGCAAATGTAATTGTCAGATCTCCTTCTCAGGACTCACGGATTCTTTTCTTCCTATCACTGGAAGGCTATGGAATTTTGTCCTCAATCTGGTTGTGCCTATTTCACCTGAGAAGGAAAGCAAGGCTATTGATATTTTAATTTCAGGTTTTTTTAAAAAAATAATGAAATATCTTTCTTTTAGAGATAAATATACCTGATCAAAAGCCAGTATGTTGTAAATATGTCCTCTTTATCAATACCCATTGGATATAGTAACTTAGAAAAGTATTTACCAAGACACTGAGCTGAGTGTCATATTTTTTAAGCCCTCTGTTGGCTTTTCTCACTTGGTGGAGAAAGGGGAATATATTCATATTCAGACATATGTATTCCGCAAAAGAGGGGCTATGTGGCATGTTGCATTTAACTTTGAACAAAGTTTGATTAAGCAAGATTTACCAATAGCCCTTTTCATTTTTTTATGTAGCATTTTACTCTTTTTGAGCCTTCCTTCTTTTCTTCCTGCCTTATCTAAACATGTATCCTTCATCTTCTTTTGGTAATTTTTCTTTTCTTTTTATTTTCTTCTTTCCAGACTACTTGGAATACCTCAAGAAAGCTATTGGTGCTCTTCCCCCAAAATATACATAGCACCAAATCTTTTTGACAACTTTGGGGTATTGACAAGTACAAGAAACAGTTTAATGGCCTAAGAACCTATGTTCTCAACAGAAAGATTAAAAGTCTGTAATGACAATAACCCTCATATAAATTAATTCCAAAGTCTAATAACTGGTTAAAGGAGCATCACAGAGATCACATGAGTAACATCCCAAGAGTTTCCTGGAGAACCCTAAAGTATAAATATAATACAAATTAACCAGTTTCCCAAATTTCCTGCGGTCCAACTGACTGATTTTTTTTTTCAGTTGATAAATTATAAGAAAGGAAGTACTATATCTGGAAAGATTAATTTCATTTTATTCATTGAGTGCTAACAGTGTGTCTAGTTATTGGGAGATGAGGGTAATGGGGCCTTGCTCTTTCAGGGGTCTTCAGTCAAGAGGGGTTATTGATGAGTCCATGGATAATTCTTGCTCCTTGTTGTGAAGGCTTTGATGTAGACATGTTGGGAACACTGGTGTACCCAGGAGCTCCCAGGGATGGCTCACCAGGGCAGTGAAGTACCACTAAAGGTTAACCTGGTGCCATAGACTGAATGTTTGTGCCCCCCCACCCCCGCAAATTCATGTTAAATCCTAAGGCCCAATGTAATGGTATTAGGAGCTGGGGCCTTCGCGGTGTGATTAGGTCGTGAAGGTAGAACCCAGAAGACTGAAATCAGTGACTTCGTAAAAGAGGCTCCAGAAACCTCCCTCCCCCTTCTGCGATGTGAGGACACAGCAAAAAGATGGCCATCTTAAACTAGAAAGCTCTCACCAGACACCAAATTTACCAGTGCCATAATCTTGGACTTCCAAGCTCTCAGAATGGTGATAAATACAGTTTTGTTGTTTAGGAGCCACCCAACTTATAATATTCTGGTTTAGCAGTCCAAATGGACCAAGACACCTGGTTAAAAGGGAGCGGAGGTGTGCATGTGTGTGTTGGGAGAGGAATGGCATGCAGAGAGAGGAAAAGCATACCCCATACCTAGCAGTACGAAACAACATGGTGTCTCAAAGAACAAGAATTAAATTTGGAATTACTAGAGCACCAAGTTTGAAGGAAACTGAGATGGGAAATAAGATAATATATTTTGACATGGGCTTATACTTTATATTAAAAGGCTTGAAAATTAAAAAATATATGACATGAAGACATTTGTGGGATGTTAAAAGGCAAATGTCATAATCGAATTTTTACTTGCATGTCTCTTGCCATGTGGCAGATCCCTCTCAAGGGCCTGAATTGGAAAAAAAGAAAATGATGAAGAGACAGATATAATATCTCCTGCTGGAAATTTTGCTTTTGCATCTTGAATTATCACAAAGGACTGTATTTTCTCTGTCCTTTGATAGGAAAGAATAGACTTAGAAATGGAGAAAGTTTCTTTTTCTTTCTCTTCCTGTATAGAGAGAAAGTTTCTTTTCTTTTTCTACCTTCAGCTTCTGCTGAAATCTTGGCCCCGAGTCCAAGTCTTGTATTTTTTTTAAAATGTGTTTTAAAACAAACGAACATCCTTGACAGAAACAGTTTTGATGTGTAATATTCCATAATTTAAATGATGGCTTTCTTCCACATATACAGAAAAATGTTCTGAGAACTGTCAATTACAGGATTATTCACTACTTCAAACATAAATTATTTGAGCACTGCTCTGGTCTTTCTTTGTTTATTTAATAATTATGTTTTTAAGATGCCTTCACTTGCTTTCTGAGTAATGGATACTGGGTTTTGTTTTGTTTTGTTTGTTTGTTTGTTTGTTTTTTCATTTTCAAATCTTTATTATAAAGTTGGATTTGTGCCATTCTGGGAATCCTGACCAGAAAATAATTTACCTTTTGAAGTTCATCATATTGTCTAATAAGATGAAACTTCTAAGTTGACTATCTCTAAAAATGAGAGAGTAACTTAATCCCCTCAAGGAAAGAGAAGAAGAGGAAGAAGGGGAAGAAGAGGGAGAAGAGGAAGAAGAGGAAAGAAGAGGAGGGAGAAGAGGAGATGGGAGGGGGAGAAGAGGGAGGAGGGGGAATGGACACAAAAATAGCAGACTTTTAATGGAAAATATAAGGGAAAGAATTGTGCCCAGTAAGCATTCCAGATAATAATCCATCAATAAGCAGGGACATTTTGAGGTCTGGAGGACTCTGGGCACTACTTTGATGACCCTCAAAATCCCTGTTAAATCCTAAGGCCCAACGTGATGGTGTTAGGAGTTGGTCATACACATTCCCCCTAAAAGACACATTGGCTTGAGGCCCATGGGCAGCCTGTTTCCCCAACATTCTGCTCATGGGAGAGACAGTAGGATGCTGGTCATTCTTCTGTGCACACACCCATTAAGTACCCCACAGGGCTCCTTAAACCTTCCCAAGCCACCTCCAGTCAAGACCTGGATCATCCTTTTTTCTTTTCTTTATTTTTTTCTAAACTTTTGATTTTGACTTGATTATAGATTTAACCAAGTTGCAAAATAATACACAAAGTTCCCATATAAACATCACCCAGGTTTTGCCAATAATAACACTTTCTATAAGAATAGTACAGTATTAAAACCAGGAAATGTGTGTGTGTGTGTGTGTGTGTTTATGTCATTCTACTCATATCATGTGTACATTCCTATAACCACCAAGCAATAAAGGGGCAGAACTTTTTATCACTGCAAAGATGCTACAGCGTTAAAGCTACAACCAGCCCCTACTCCCAATATCCCTAAGCCTTAACAATCACTAATCTCCATTTTTATAATTTTGGCACTTCCAGAATACCTCATAATGTTATATAAATGAAATCATACATTTATAAAACCTTATATAACCTTTTGTGATTGCCTTTGTCATTCAGCATAATGTCCTTGAGATCTATCCAGATTGTTGAGTTAGTAGCAGTCCATTCTCTTTTTATTTCCCTTTTAAATAGAATTTATTTTTTTTGGAGTAATTTCAGATTCAGAGCAAAATTGAGAAGGATTTATGGAAGTTCCCACATATCCCCTGCACCCACATGTGCAAAACTTCCCTCAATATCAATATCCTACACTAGAGTGGTCCATTTGTTACAATCAATGAACCTACATTACCATCATTACCATCTTAGGTCCATAATTTACAGCAGGGTTCACCCTTGGTGTTGTACATTCTATGGGTTTTGACAAATGAATAATGAACTGTATCTACCATTTTGGAATCATACAGAATTGTTTTCACTGCCCTAAAAACCCTCTGTGTTTTGCCAATTCATCCTTCTCTCCCCTTAACTCCTGGCAACTGCTGATCTTTTTACTGTCTCTCTAGTTTTGCCTTTTCTAGACTGTCTTACAGTTGGAATCATACAGCATGTAGTCTTTTCAGATTAAGTCCTTTCACTTACTAATAAACCTGTAAAGTTCCTCCATATCTTCCCATGGCTTGCTAGCTCATTTTATTTTAGCACTGAATATTATTCCATTGTCTGCATGGACCAGATTTTTAATTCATTCACCTACTGAAGGACATCTTGGTTGCTTTTGAGTTTGGCAATTGTGAATAAAACTGCTCTAAACATTATATGCAATTTTTTGTGTGAACATGTATTTTCAACTCATTTTAGTAAATATGAAGAAGCATGATTTCTAGGTCATATGATAAGAATATGTTTAGTTTTGTAAGAAACAGACAAACTTTCTTTCAAATTGGCTTTGACATTTTGCATTCCCACCAGCAATTAATGGAAGTTCCTGTTGTTTCACATCTTCACCAGCATTTCATGCTGTCAAAGTTCTGGATTCTGATCATTCTAATAAGTGTGCAGTGATAGCTCATGGTTGTTTTACTTTGAACTTCCCAGATGGCATGTGATATGGAGCATATTTTCATAGGCTTATTTGCCATCTGTATATTTTCTCTGATGAGGTCACATGTTCAGGTCTTTTGCCCATTTTATTTTTTTTAAATTGGGTTGTTGGTTTTCTTGTTGTAGAGTTTTATGAGTTCCCTGCATATTTCATATAACAGCCCTTTATCAGATATGCCTTTTGCAAATATTTTCTCCAAGTCTTTGACTTGTCTTCTCATTTGATTGACAGTGTATTTCACAGAGCAGAAGGCCTTAATTTTAATGAGGCCCAACTTATCAATTATTTATTTTATGGATTGTGGCTTTAGTGTTGCATGTAAAAAGTTAGAACCATGTTCAAGGTCATTTAAATTCTCTATGTTATCTTAGAGATTTATAGTTTTGCATTTTGCATTTCAAGCTCTGATGTATTTTGAGTTAAATTTTGTGAAGGGTGTAAGGTGTGTATCCAATTTGTTTTCCTGCACATGGATGTACCATTTGTTTAAAAAGGCTATCTTTTCTTCATTGTATTACCATTGTTCCTTTGTCAAAGATCATTTGGCTATATTTATGTGGGTCCAACTCTGGGCTCACTATTCCATTCCACTGGTATATCTGTCCATTCCTGCACCAATACCACACTCTCTTAATTACTGTAGCTTTATAGTAAGTCTTAAAGCTTGGTAGTGTCAGTTCTCCAACTTTGTCTCCTTTAATATTGTGCTGGCTATTTTGTCTTGCCTTCCTATATACAGTTGACCCTTGAACAACAGGGATGCAGACCACCTGTGCAGTAAATAGAAATCCATATATAACTAAGTCAGCCCTCCACATAGATTCCCAGCTGCCAGTTAACTCCTGAACAACACAAGTTTGAACTGCACAAGTCAACTGAACAGACCCCTTTGCATTTCAGTTTAAGACCCTGGAGAGGAGGCATATGTGTCTTGTTTATGATCGTAGCTGGAAAGCTTGTAGTTTCTCATTATTAAGTTTCATGTTAGTTGTTGGCTTTTTTTTATAGGTATTATTTATCAGGTTTAATAAGATCCCTTCCATTCCTAGTTTGCTGAGAGTTTTTTGTCATGAATGGTTATTGGATTTTTTCAAAAGCTTTTTCTGCATCTCTTGATAAGATCATGTGATTTTTTTCTTCTTTAGCCTGTTGATGTGATGGATTACATTAATTGATTTTCAAATATTGAACCAATCTTGCATATCTGAGATAAATCAATTGGGTCAAATTGTATAATTACTTTTATACATTATTCTATTCAATTTGCTAATATTTTGCTGCGGTTTTTGCTTCCATGTTCATGAGAGAGATTGGTCTGTAAGTTTTCTTTTCTTGTATTATATTTTTCTGTTTTTAATATTAGGGTAATTCTGACCTCACAGAATGAGTTTGAAAATTTTCCCTCTGCTTCTACCTTCTGAAAGAAATTGTGGAAAATTGATATAATTTCTTCCTTAAGTGTTTAGTTTAATTCACTGTGAACTCATCTGTGCCTGACACTTTCTGTTTTGGAAGGCCATTAATGATTCAATTTCTTTATTTTTATATAGGCTATTCAGATTTTCTGTTTCTTCCTGTGTGAGTTTTGGCAGGTTTTGTCTTTTAAGAAATTAGTCAATTTTACTTACGTTATCAAACTTACGATCATGGAGTTATTCATAGTATTTCTTTATTATACCGGAGGTGCCAAAAAACTGTATACAAGTGGACACTTTGGTCTGCTTTGCTCAAGCAGTAGTTTGCTGTAGTCAAAAGTGTCTGGACACTGACGGTAACCACTTTGAGAACTTCTTGTCATTGCAGAAGTCAAACGTGACTTGTAATCATCTTCTGGTATCAGTATACATTGAGTATTGCCATTTTAATACAGTTTTCCTTTCTTAAAATGTGTCTACAGTTTTTGGCACCCTCTGTATTTTTACTATCCATGGGATCTATGGTGATGGCCACTCTTAATTTCTGATATTAATAATTTTTGCCTTCTCTCTTTCTTAGCCTGGCTAGAGGCTTATAAATTTTGTTGATTCTCTTTTGAGTATCCTTTTTTTAATTTCTTAAGCAAAACCTTTTACTCAACCACATTATGTGGTGAGACTCCTTCCATGTCAGGTTCTACAGAATAGCGCCTCCAATCATCACAAGTCAGGTAGCCTCATGGGGTGACAGCATGGAACACCAGTCTTCACTACATATGCAAGTCACTTTCTATAAGAAAAACCTGTGAAACATATTATGGACATCTTTTCCTATATTTAATGATATTTCAGCTGAAATAACAAGTAAGACTCGCGGAGAGAGTTTCTGACTTTGTATTGCATTAATGGCTATGACCAAGAAATGAACCCTGCCCTGTCCCCTCTGTACTTCCATTCAAGACCTTAGACACGTGACAATTAACATGAACAGCACACTAGGTTTTAAAGATCTTGCATAGCTATTTAAATATAATATTTGATGGCTATGAGCAGGTACTCTTGCTATTTAACAGCCTAGGAACTGGGTCAGATCTACATTAGAAACACCTCAGATTTTTAAATTTTTGTTTTACCTGTATAAAAGAAATAAAGATCTTATCCTTTCAGTTTAAAGAAAGAAAAACACATACACATTCACATATTCAAAGAAATAACTAATCCACGGGTTGCCTCCATATCACCCAAGTAAAATCTATGAGAAACATTTAAAAACTACTTTAATTGTTTAATTTTCACATTGTAAGAGCAGAAAAAAATATGTGGATAAATACATGTATTAAAAGTAATTGTGGAGAAGGCTTTTATTAATAAATTATATCTAGAAAATTCAAAACAGCAATCAACAGAATCTAAAAAGCAATCCATTTTATTCAACAGAGTGTACTTTGATTATAGGTCGTCAGAGACCACTAATAGATGAAGTAACATTTACCTTTGATAAGTAGTTTTTATATCATTATTTTTAAATCTCATTTGGTAGCATGAGGCCAGTGAATACTTTTATGAAAAAAATAAAAAACAGAAACCAAAACCAGGCTCTGAGTATATAACAGGTACACAATAGATCTTAAATTATTTTAAGTTATTCTTTGTAATTAAAAAATATCTAAGTAATTAAATCACAAATTCTGCTAATAGCCCTTCTCAGTCTGGAGTCAGAATGGTGTGGAGAAAAAAACTACACTGAAGTTAGGGCTCCTGTGTCCTAGTTTCACCCGTCACACATTGCCCTAGCTCTCAGTTTCCTCATCCATCCAATAAGGAGATCAAATTTCATGATTGTCAGTTCCCTTTCAGTTATAAGTTAGGATTCTATACCACTATCTATAATGTGAAATAAACATAAACCTCAAATTAGGAGAAAAATAAATATGTAAGCATGTCTTTCTTTATATAACATTTAGAAAAGTGTTAAGACCATATTTTTTTTAATTTTTATTTTAAAGTAAGTTTAGATTTATAGAAAAGTTGCAATAGTAGTTTATAGAGCTCTCATACACTCTTCATCTAGCTTTTCCTGATAACATACTGCATAACCATAAAACGTTATCAAAACTAAAAAGTTAACATTGGTACAATACTATTAAGGAACAACAGTCTTTATTCAGATTTCATCACTCTTTCCACTATTGTCATTTTTCTGTCCTAGGATCCCACAATGCATATAGTCATCATGTCTCCTCCAATCTCTGATAGTTTCTGATTCTTTCCTTTTGTTCTTTGATCTTGGCACAGTATTTTGAAGACTACAGATCTGCTGTTTTGTAGAATGAGTGCAGGTCTCATGTTCCTCAGTTTGGGTTTACCTGATGTTTTCTTTTGATCACATTAAGGTTACACATTTTTGGCAAGAATGCCACAGAATTGATGTGCCCTTCTCAGTGTATCATATCAGAGGTGCATGATGTTGATCTGTCACTCATATATTTTTAATGTTTTGGGGAATAAATAGATAATATTTATACTCCTCCTATAGCTTCTTCAGCTTAGATGTAGATAAATTTTATTAGTTTTTTTTATTTAACAATAACAAATATAAAATTACACCACCACTAAATCTAATAAGTAGGCACAAAGAATAAACTCTTTATTCTTTTTCTGAGAAGAGTGCTCAAACATGGGAAAAAGGAACTAGAAATGTAAATGAGAAGGAAAGGCTCTTTCAAATTCAAACTAATATGAAGTTCCTTTGTATTGGGAGCAATTGTGTTTGCAGTTAACAGCATAGTCTATCAAAAGCTTAGTGGAAATACAAAGCAAATGACTAAATAGAAGTGTCTTAGTTAAGTGTATTTGTGAAAAGATACTGACTTAATTATTGTTTTTAATTTAAAAGGTATTGTAGGTGTTTCTATTTATCTTTAACTAGTGCAAGTCTCTGTATAGGTATTTTTCTAAACCCTCTGTACAGAGCTCCTAAAATATGTAAGACTGTACAACTTTATAAACCAATTTTATTACCAATGTATCCAATGCATGTAAATATTCTTTGCACACCTATTTTTCTATCATCAACAGGTCTACTTATTATAGATATAATCCCCCATTTCCTGCTTCACTTCCTTCTCCCATGTAGAAGATAGGTATAAACAGGAGAAGAGGATAGTACATTCCCAATTGTCATATAGATGAGTGTTCACTCAGATAGGAGAGTGTTCTTGCTCCATTAAGTTATATTTATGCTACATCTAGTAGGATATAATTTGAAACAATTAAGCAAGAGGTTGATAAATCCTGAAAGTGAAAGCAGTCCCAGAAAGAGAATTAAGAAAAAAATGGAGAAGACAATTGAAGAAAAAAATATTCAGGTGTGAGTTTAAGAACAGCAATAGGATCTATAGCTGCATTTAAAGTTAGTAAAGCCAGTTTGCCGGTTTAGAGTTTTAAAAATATATGTTGACTTTAGAAATGAATTCAATTGTGGTTGGATAAAAAGAAAGAAAATTTTAAAAATTGGTGACAATTACAAATTAAATTAAAGTAATAATAAAAATTATTCAGAATTTGTCACATATGGCCTTTATTATACTAAGGTACCTACTTTCTATACCCATTTTATTAAGTGTTTAAATTGTAAATGGATATTGTATCTTATCAAATGCTTTTTCTGCATCTATTGATATGATCATATGATTTTTATCCTTTATTTTGCTTATGTGGTGTATCTCATTGATCAATTTGCACATGTTGAATCATCCTTTCAACCCTGGAAAGAACCCCACTTGATCGTGTTGTATAATCTTTTTAATGTATTATTACATTCAATTTGCTAGTATTTTGTTTTGGATTTTTGTGTCTGTGTTCATTAAAGATATTGATCTGTAGCTTTCTTTTTTGTGTGTTATCCTTACCAGGTTTTAATATCAGAATGATATTGGCCTTATAAAGTGAGTTAGGAAGTATTGTCTCTTCTTCAGTTTTTTGGAAGAGTTTGAGGACAGGTAGTAAATCATCTTTGAGGTTTGGTAGAATTCACTAGTAAAGCAATCAGGTCCTAGATTTTCGCTTTTGGAGAGGTTTTGGATGATTAAATTTTCTTACAGTTGATCAGTCTATTTAGATTTTCCAGTTCTTCATAATTCAGTCTAGGAAGGTTATATATTTCTGAAAATTTGTCCATTTCTTCTAGGTTATTGAATTTGGTGGCATACGTAGTTCTTAATGGTAAGTATTCTGTGTGAGCCTTTGTATTTCTCTGGTATCCGTTGTAACTTCTCTTTCATTTCTGATTTTGCTTATTTGTGTCTTTTCTCTTTTTGCCCTAGTGAGTCTTGCCAAGAGTTTGTCAATTTTATCAATCTTTTCAAAGAACCATCTCTTTGTCACATTAATTTTTCCTATTGTCTTTTGTTCTCTATTTCATTTAATTCTGCTCTAATTTTTATTGTTTTCCATTTTCTTCATCCTACTGACTTTGATGTTATTTATTCTTCTTTTTCTTGTTCTTTAAGATATATAGTTAGGTTGTTTATTTGGGATTTTTCTTGTTTCTTGAGATAAGCCTACAATGATATAAATTTCCCTCTTATTACTACTTTCACAGTAACCCAATAATTTTGGTATGTTTTATTTTCATTCTCATTTGTTTCCTTGTCTCTTTTGATCTCTCTTTTTATTTCTTCTTTGACCCAGTCATTTTTCAGTACCATGTGGTTTAATCTCCATGTTTGTGGTTTTTCCGACTTTTTTTTTCTGAAGTTGATTTCCAATTTCAAAGCGTTGTGGTCAGGGTATATGCTTGGTATGATTTCAATCTTCTTAAAATTGTTGAAGTTAGTTTTGTGTCCTAACATATGGTTAATCCTTGAGAACGTTCCATGTGCAGTAGAAAAGAATGCATAGCCTGGTGATCTGGGATGAAATGTTCTGTAAATGTAGATTATGTCCATTTGGTCTAATGTGTCATTTAAGGCTGATATTTCCTTATTGATTTTCTGTTTGGATGATATATTCATAGCTGCCAATGAAGTATTTAGGTTCCCTATTAAAATTGTGTTTTCATCAGTTTCTCCCTTTAGTTCTGTTAGTAGTTGCTTTATATATCCTGATGTTTTCTGATTGGGAGCATATCTATTAAGTGTTATGTCTTCTACTTGTATTGTCCCTTTTATCATTATGAAATTTCCGTCTTTGTCTCTTGTTACCTTTTTTTATTTCAAAGTCTATTTCATCAGATATAAGTATGGCTATACCTGCCTGCTAATATCATACTCAATGGTGAAAAACTGAAAGATTTCTCTCTATGATCAGGAACAAGACAGGGATGCCCCTTCTCACCACTGTTACTCAACATAATATTGGAAGTCCTAGCTAGAGCAATCATGCAAGAGAAAGAAATGAAAGGAATGCAAATTGAAAATGAAGATGTCAAATTCTCACTTTTTGAGGATGACATGATTCTTTATAGAAAACCCTAAAGACTCCACCAAAAGACCATTAGAAACAATAAACAAACACAGTAAAATTGCAAGATACAAAATCAATGTATAAAAATTCATTGCATTCCTATATACTAACAATGAAATTGCAGAAAAAGAAATGGTAAAAAAAAAAATCCTTTTGCAATTGTAACAAAAAGAATAAAATACCCAGGAATACACTTAACAAAGTATGTGAAGGAGCTATACACTGAAAGCTACAAGACATTATTAAAATAAATTGAAGAATACACAAAGAAACGGAAAGATATTCTATGTTCATGGATTGGAAGAATCAACCTAGATAAAATGGCCATATTACCCAAAGCAATATACATATTTAATTCAATCCCCTGCAAAATCCTGATGACATTATTGAAAGGAATGAAACAAAAAGCCATCACATTTGTATGGAATCACAAAAGACTGCGAGTCACCAAAGCAATCCTGAGAAAAAAGAACAAGGCTGGAAGTATCACGCTCTGTGACTTCAATTACACTACAAAGCCACAATAATCAAAACAACATGGTATTGGCAGAAACACCCAAATCAATGGCATAGAATTGAGAACCCAGAAACAAACCCACATATATATGAGCAGATAATTTTCAACAGAAGAGCCAAAAACATACAATGGAGAAAAGAAAGCCTCTTCAATAAATGATGCTGGGAAAATTGAAAAGCCATGTGCAAAAGAATGAAACTAGATTGCTATCTGTCACCATATACCAAAATTAACTCCAAATGGATCAAAGACCTAAATATAAGACCTGAAACAATGAATTGCATAGAAAAAGCATAAGTACTAAATTTATGAAGCCAGGTTCAGGGAAGATTTTATGAGTTTAACCTCAAAGGCAAGTGAGGTAAAAGCAAAAATAAATGAATGGGACTATATCAAACTAAATGGCTTTGCACAGCAAAAGAAACAACCAACAAAACAAAGAAGCAATCAACCAAATGGAAGAAGATATTTGCAAACAACACCTTGCTAAGGGATTAATATCCAAAATATATAAAGAACTCATATAACTCAATAATAAAAAGAAATAATCTAATTTTAAAATGGGCAGAGGACCTGTACAGACACTTCTTCCAAGAAAAAATACAAATGGCCATTAGATATATGAAAAGATGCTCAACTTCACTAGCTACCAAGGAAATGAAAATCAAAACCACAATGAGATACCACCTCACACTTGTCAGAATGGCTATTATCAACAAGACATGTAATATCAAGTGTTAGAGAGGCTGTGGAGAAAAAGGAACCCTCATAAACTCCTGGTGGGAATGTAAATTGGTACAGCCACTATGGAAAACAGTATGGAGGTTCCTCAAAGTATTAAGAATAGAATTACCATATCACCCAGCAATCCCTCTCCTGGGTATCTACCAAAAAAATCTAAAAACATTTATTTGTAAAGATATATGTACTCCTATGCTCATTGCAGCAATATGAATGGTGGTCAAGACATAAAAGCAACCAAAGTCTCCCTCTATACATGATTTAAGAAGATGTGGTACATATGTACAGTGGAATACTATTCTGCTATAAGATGGAATACTGCCATTTATGACAACATGGATGGATCTTGAGATTGTCATGCTAAGCAAAATAAGGCAGATAGAAGAAGTTGAGAACCATATGACTTCACAAATATGTGGTATGTAAAACTGACAACAAATGAACAAGAAAAACAAACAAACAAAAACTCATAGACATAGATAACATTTTAGTGGTTACCAGAGGGAAAGAGAGGGAGGAGATAGTAGAAGATGGAGAAGGGGACCAAATATATGGTGATGGAAGGAGAACTGACTCTGGGTGGTGAACACACAATACAATATATAGATGATGAATTATAGAATTGTACATTTGAAACCTATATAATTTTGCTAACAAATTACCACAATAAATTTAACAAATTTTTCTTAAAAAGTATTCAGACACGAAATAGTAAAAATGTAGAGAAAGATGATTATGAAATGTTTATGTCATAAGGCACATTTTAGATGTTTCTATTTTTCATTTAATAACTAAAGAACAAAACTCCTATAAGAAACTCTTTAATCTGAACAACGATTTGTAGATGCAAACCTGACAAGACCTTGTTTCATTCAGCTATCCTAGGTCTTTTGATTGGAGCATTTAATCAATTTACATTTAAAGTGATTATTGATAGTTACATAGTTATTGCCATTTTATTATTCATAATTTGATCTTTGTTTGTTTTCTCCTTTCTTCCACTTAAAGAAGTCCTTTAACGTTTTCTGTAATGCTGCCTTGGTGGTAATGCGTTTCTTTAGTTTTTTCCTGTCTGGGAAGCTCTTTATCTCTCCTTCAATTTGAAATGATAGCCTTGCTGGGTAGAGTAGTCTTGGTTGTAGGCCCTTGTTTTTCATCACTTTGGATATTTCCTGCCACTCCCTTCTGGCCTGGAAAGTTTCTGTTGAGAAATCTGCTGATAGTCTTATGAGAGCTCCCTTATAACTAACTATTTGCCTTTCTCTTGCTGCTTTTAAGATTCTCTCTTTGTCTTTAACCTTTGCCATTTAATTATAATGTGTCTTGATGTGGGCCTGATTGTATTCATCTTTTTTGAGACTCTCTGTGCTTCCTGGGCATCTATGTCTATTTTCTTCACCACGTTAGGGAAGTTCTCAGTCATTATTTCTTCAGATAGGGTCTTGATTCCTTGTTCCCTCTGTTATCCACTGGTATTCCTATGATGCAAATTTTGTTATGCTTGATGTTGTCCCAAAAGTCCCATGACCACTTTGCAAAAAGCACTCTGAGAACACTGCAGCCAGCCACTGCTTACCTCAGGCCTACAGGTTCCCAAGGGATGCCCAAGAGTGGCTGTGGCACAGGTTGTGGTTCAGCCCACCCCCAAAAGTTCTCCCAGCTGCCATGGGCCCTCCACGGCTGCAAAAAGCTTCTGCAGCTTGTAAGGTGGGGCCGGCATCCAGGAGCTGAGCGTGCCCCTAGTGATGCAATACTAATGGAGCAGGGAAAGTACCTAGGACATCACCAAGGTGGTTCACATGTGCAGATTTTACCAGACCAACGCAGTCTTAGGTTAGGCACTTTGCGAGAGGGTTCAACATAGAAAAGATGGAGCCATCCCATAGGCTTTATATGAGGCAGGCTCCATACAGGGACAAAGGTGGCTGTCCCTCCAGCCCTCACCCTGAGGGCACACTATCAATGTTTCCAATATATTTCTGATGCCTCTCAAGTTGCTGCCCCCTCTAGAGACCAGGTGAGTGTTTACAAGCGAGTGAGTCTGTGTGCAGACCCTTTAAGGGGTTATCTGGCTTTCTAGCTCTTCCATCTCACCTGGATGAACAGATTCCTTGCCAGCTTTCACTGCCAGTTGCTGTGAGAACTCCTCTTCCTCACACGGAACCCCTGGGCTGGGGAGATCAGTGTGGGGTGCTACCCTTCCCTCTTCCTGGGGGGACTTCTGCCACTGAGGTGTCCCTCCCAGTGTTCAGTCACTATCTGCAGGATTGGGGTCAGCCCATTTCACTTCTCTGCCCCTCCTACCAGTCTCAATATGCCCTCTTCTTTATATCCTTAGTTATAGGGATTCTGTTCAACTAGTCTTCAGATGATTCTTGAGGTTGATTGTTCTATAATTTATTTGTAATATTGGTGTAATCCTGGGAGACAGCAGGCATAGTGTTTACCCAGTCCACCATCTTGGACTTTCTTAAAATTGTTTTTTTTAAAGTCCTCAGTCCATTATTTTGTAAATTACTGAATGAAGCCTTTTGCAGTATGTGAAACTCTCCTAACTTTTCTATTTTGAACCTCAGGATTTTATAAATCACTTGTATATAATCTGATAGACAGATGATAGGTAGCTAGGTTAGATTATAGATGATAGATGATAGATAGATAGATAGATAGATAGATAGATAGATAGATAGATAGATGTTCAGTTATATAGTGTTTACATACATAGTTATTCGTCAAATAAAGTAAATGAAACAATAAAAATCAAGATTATAATTTCTACTTCATATGGCTTTATATTATTATACAATTTTGTTGTTTTTGAAGCATATGCAAGGCCTAAAATAATGAGCTTATACTCATTTTCAAATAAAATTGTAAAATGTATTTTCTAAATAAATATTTTTATAGTTAATAACCAAATTCATTTATGATGTGTTTCAGAAAGGTTCACAGAAATTTAAAGTTTTATGAGGACTAAATCCTATTTCCATTTAATTCTTTTCTATTTCCATTGTTTTTAAATGGTCACATATTGTTCCCCTGTTTTTCCATTTTTGTCTGTGGAAAAGGGATGCCAGAAAACACAAACAGCTAGGGCTAATATAGAAAAAATAAGAATAAGGGTGTGGGGGAAAGGACACTTTCTTCAAGTCATTATTCCACCCTTTAGGTTTTTATTTCTTCATTTATGGAGAATAGATGAGAATGAGACACCGAGCTGCCCTACAGGGACCACCAGCATTGTCCAAACAATTGAAATAGTATGAAATGATTAGGGCTAGGACATAAAGAAAGGACATAAGGAATACAGATTACAGCAGATACCTAATGAATCAGCAATATACTGTATATCAAAACTGGTGAACACATGTGGTACATATAAGGCAGTAAGAAATAAACCCCATTTACAAAGAAGGTAAGAGAGAACTAGGAGGAGTGTCCCCAATTATGCAAGACTTGGGGGCTTCAAAAACTGCAATTGTCAGCTACAGAGTCTTGATACAAATATTTAAATGCGTAGGAGAAAAAGAGGAGGAGCTATACTAAACTGAATGGGCACTGTGTATCAGCAAAGCTCACCTTACCCTTAGCTCCCATCTATAGTGCTATCAGTGCTATAATGATGATAATGATAATGAGGGTGACAGTGACAAACAAACAAATTAATTAATAAATCTAAATATGTCTATGGAGGTGTGTTTCTCATTTGAACATCTTTTCTTATTGGTCATAGAAAAAATAAAATGCTTCTACAATGCACTCCTCTGAAAAAGATTATAAAAATTTAGACTAAGAATCCATTTCCAATAACTCTTGTGTGAGGATACTAAGATTTTTTATGTCTTCAGGCTTTGAAGGGTACTATGCACCAACAAATGTTCATTAAGCACCCTAAATATGCCTGCCTCCTCTGCTCTCCACACCGCAGCCAGAGGTACCGTTCTACACATTAGACCTAATTAAGCCTTCAAAGCCTTCTCATTGTCATGACAAATCAGACTCTTTCCAGCCTCATCTCTTACCACTCTTCCTTTTAGACTCTATTATTCATTGTTTCTGAATTTCTTTTAATTTTTGTTCCTTTGAACATATTCTCTCACTTTGCACCTTTGCACAGCCAGTACCCTCAGTATAAGACGTTTCACTGCCTTTTGACTAACTCTCCTTTATCTTTTAGGTTTCTGTATAACTGCCCCTTTCTAGGACTTCCCAAGACTGTCAACTGGATTAGATAGGCTGGCCATGTGCTCCTAAAGTATTCTGTAGGTTACCTGTAAAGGCACCTAGCATTTTATTATTTGCACCATTTATTTGTCTATCTTCCTTGAAAAATATGTAAATTCTATGATAAATGGAATGCCTTATCTACAGTACCTAGCACAGGGCTTGGTATATAATTGAAATACAAAAAATATTTATCGGAATATAAACAAATGGATTGATAGGAGAAATAGGAAATATAACTAGCCACTATGGGAACAAGTGAGTTGGTTTCACAGCTGAGTATATTTCCTCATCCATGTGTAACACATTATCCTTTTTCCTAAGAATTTAGCCACAAGAATGGATAGAGAATGAAAGCAGAATGCTTGAAGCCCCTTCCAAAATCACCCAATTAATTAATTATTGGCAGAGATGGGATAAGGACAAATATCTTCAGACACTTTCTTCCCCTCCCCCCAAGTTGAAATTTATTTTAGTCATGCTGTCACAGACAAAAAACACCATACACTGGATTAAATTCCTCAAAAAGAATGGAAAAATGTACTAAATGGATCAATATAGAAGCAAGATGTAAGTGTAGTTTCTCTAGAGGCTTTCCTTTCATTAACTAACTTACAGAGGAAAAGTATTGCATAAATAATCCGTGGCTATCAAATGATCTGGCTGTTTGGAGGGTACTAAGAAAAGGGCTGAATTTGCCTGGAAGCATTTCCAGATTAACCTGTCTGTACCATGTCCATGTTCTTCCAATGGAATTGGAGGCACCAGAAAAAATAGACATGCCCAAAACCTGAGTTTTAATCTCTTGATAGTTTATCAGATTTCTGGCATCATCATGTTTTTGGAAATAAGCAGAATAGGCTTGCTCACACATAATAACTAAAAAAAGACAGCTTGTCTACTTTCAGAACACTGTGTCCTCAATTGAACAGGACTGGCTCTGGTGTGAAATGAAAGGAGAGCGCTCTGGTTAGCATAAAACGAACCACACACTGCCCTCCAGTCTTGCTCTACTGAAACTGAAAAGATCTTATCATCCCTTTTCAGAATATCCAGTCCGTAGGACTTCGGGCAGCCTTCCGTTTCTGCAGCTGGTTACCTTTACGGTATAATCTGAGATTAAATATGGGGGGAAGAAGGAAAAATAAAAGAATTGTACTTAAAATGTAATAGTCCCACTAGGACACATGCAACGCTTTAAACCTTGGCCACCAATGGCCATGCAGAATGCTACCATGAGCAATAAATCAAACACACACAGCTATGACTATTATTTATATACCCAAAAGGCTCCCTGGTGAAAGATAAGAATCTACCTTTTCGTTTTCATAGAAATGCAATAGAAAAAGAGTAGCCTTAAAGTTCTATTGAAAAAAAAAAAAAAAAAGACATTTACAACATGTTTGCAGAAATCTCTTACAAAGTCTTCATGCCATACTAGATTTGTGTCTAGCACTATGCAGGAAAATGAGTAGGATATTGGTAGTCTGAAGTTTATCATGAAGAATTAGGCATTGCTGCTTTATCCCTAGAATGTTACTACATTACCGTTCACAGCCTATCAGCAATTCTCAACATTGTACACTAAACCCAGTGCAGCCCCAGTACTTAATTCAGCCAGCCTTCTGGATGGCCATAGATAGATGTTCCATGTGTTTGTTTGTTCCTTTCACTTAAGGCTGTTGCAATGTGTTATGGGTGTTGAGCTCAGGACATCTGGATGCCCAATAGCCCCATCTGCCTGATGTGGATCAAGTGGACTGGATTACTTTATCCCAGGTCATCATTTTTCTTTGGCATCTAATAACAGATCTCTGAGAAATTTCATTTAGCCAAACAAATATTGGATTTCAAATATCTATTAATCCTTAAAAGAGCTTTATTCTTCAAAAATGCACTATAAAGGCCGACAGATTTATGATGTCCCTGGAGATCTTCACAAATTTTCAGGTGTGCCTCAGTCACCTGTTGGTGCCAATTATCACTATGCATTTTATATCAGAATTTATTTAAACATATTAATTGATATATTAGGATTTTTCAAAGGCTTTTATTGTTCACTACTTTCACAATGATAGAAATTTACTGTTTTATTTCAGTTTTGGTTTTTTGTTTTGTTTTTTGTCTTTTGCTCTTTTATTATTGCTGGATAATAAAATAAGAATTTAGTCAAAAAAGAAAAAAAGGGGGGAGAAACCATTCCTAGGTCCATGTTTCCTACCTTATATGTGACAACATTTTTGAAAACAATACGGTGTTCAAGAGAAACTGAATTGAGATATTCAACGGTTTATCAATGAGTCCAAGAAAGAAAACAGACATTTTTCACAGTGAGCCATTTTTCTCTCCGGAAAAATTAGAAAAAGGTGCTTTTAAAAAATGTGCATTTTTACACACAAATAAAAGATGTCATTGGCACCACCTAAAGAGAAAAATTATTTGAGTTCTCTGTTTTCAGCAATTGAGGTTATCCGAGAAAATAAACGTTAAATTTTGTCGTAATGCACTATCCACATGTAATGTCAATTACTCTAACACATCGATCTGGCACTAACCAATAGAATTATCTTGATTTTAGTAGGTGATAAAGAGAAATGGGATAATGTTCAAAATAGCTAAATATTATATTTTGTGTCCGTTAAACTTGTTTAGAAGATTATGTCTCTGCCAATATTATAAATCTATGAAGTTGAAAGTATAGTCTTGTAAGTCTTTGATTGTCAAGTTTTAGTATGAGCGAGAATTGATTAAAACTTTAATAAGAGTAATTTTATTCATAACATTCTCTAAATCAGTCTTCATATTTGACTTCCGAAATAATCAGAAGAGGTTTATATAACCAACAACCCAATGACCGCCTCTTGTCCACTACCTGAAGCCTCGCTCGCGGCAGGGCTGTGGAGTTCATGTGAAGCACCCCGGGAAAACTCCGAGGATCCATCACTGATCTAGCACTTTGTGTATTTTTCTGTCACTGATGTCAGAGCATCAGAAAAATACGAAACTTTCTGTCTCCCTTCCCATTACTCTGTTCCCCCTAGAAATTCAAGTAGGCCTTCAGCTGTGAGCTTCGTAAGCATAGGAAGAACATGAGGACGGACTTGAGATGCTCAGAGGACCGAAGATAAAATGCTAACATGGCAGAGTAAGATTTCTAAAGATGAGCTTCACGTCAACTTTGTCCTTAGGGCTGTTCCTGTGTCATCAAAAAATAATAAAATTTTTCTCCCCCATTTTACTCTCCACGGTATTTTCACTTAGAACTTAAAAAAAATAATAATAATTTGTATCACCCTTAAGAGAGTTGAGTGCTTTCTTATATATCTTTAAATTAAATCTCAGAATTGAAAGGATGGATATAATGATCAAGAGCACATGCCAGTGTAGCCACGGGAGCCCTCACCTTGAGAAGTGCGCATGCGCCCATCCTAATCTTGCAGGGATCTACGGCTTGTTCCCGGTGAAGAGCAAAGGTAATCACTGGCATCTAAAAGAAAAAAGAAAAGAAAAAAAAAAAAATCTTTCCAATTGCCTTGGAATTTAGTTTGAAATGCATAGATATTGTTCATGAAATTTAATCATTGGAATGAAATCTCCATAAGGGCAAGAATTTAATCTATCATGTTTACTACTCAATCGCCAGCATCTAGGCTGATTATTTTTTGTTTATTCTGAGTTAATGATGATTTCATATATGAGAGGTATGTCCCAAATGTGTGGAACTTCGTACATACTCATTTATTCTTACACTCAGCAAGTATTTATTTAGAACCTAACAAAGGCACATGGAGGAATAAATGAATGAATTAATTAATTAATTAAGTTTTTAAATATCAGAATTTAGGAGGTGTTACACTTGAATTTATTAACATTTTGAGCCATTTGGCCTCAAATTCACAGACCCTAATTATTTTTAAATGTTCATTCAGAACTAATGATAATTTCAAATATGAAAGGTAAACACTAAAGAAAGTTGACAAATGTTAATATTCTAAAAAATACAGCTAGTAATTTTCAGATGTCACATCCAGCAAGATCAAGATCAGATGTGTCTGAATCTATATCTAAATATTTGACATCTATTTCATCTTAAATCTTGAAACATTGTGATCCTAAAATATCAAATTCACAAGTTGTCCTAAAGGATCAATGATTACTACAAGATACTGGCAAACCACTGACATTATCTAACTCTTTTGGAACCTGAAGTTGTGATACTTTTTCTCAGGTCTGGAGTTTTACTCTTCAGTTAGTTCTAGATCTCATTGTAAAGAAATACATGTATGCTCTGTGGGAATGAGAAAATTAAAGATAGTATCTTTCATTCTTACTGAGGAAAAAACATCTGTTATTTACAGCTCTTACATCTCATATGTAGACATGAGTAGATTTAGTGAGTTACAACTTGAATTGTATCCTGTGATGTCAGTACTATGCTTTGGTTTCATTTATGGTTCTATTGCAATCATGGAATAATGTTAAATTAACCACTTTAAATAGAAATTATAGCCTTTATGCATGACATTTTTGTTAAAAAAGATGAAAGGCCTGGAAAAGATAGTGGTGGATGCTGATTTGACTTTTAAATAATTTTAATGTAAAATATAGCCTATACCTGATGTTCTAAATTGATTCACTCTTTCATTATCCTTCAAATCTGCCCATTTTTATCTAAAATTTTTCAACAACTGTTTTGATCATCACATTAAAATAAAATAAAGTAAGTGAGGTACACAGGAAACTTTACAGTCTTGCAGAGTTACAGATTTAAACATGACCTGGGGAACTATTTTTGTTTTGACTCTGAATCTTTTGTATCTATTCACCCCTCCTCCCTTGTGTGTGTGTGTGTGTGTGTGTGTGTGTGTGTGTGTGTGTGTGTATGTGTGTGTTAAAAGAACTTGGCTCAGTTAAAAGACACTGAATGAAAGATTATGTTCTAAAAACCCACAGAACAATACCAAAAAGGATATTAAGCAGAAGAGCCCCAATTAAACTTGTTTAATTGAACTACTTTAAGAGCTAAACTCTAGTTTTTATATCTGTTACATTTTATGCCAAAAATATCTTCCAAATTATAACTTTTATCAATCTGAAAATATTTATCACTGGCTTTTTATTGACTTCTGCCTACTGTTACCACAAAACGAAATACTACCAGCACAAGATAAACATCTGAATAATATGGCTTTCTAGCTATTTTCTTTCCTTTTTGTTTTCTTTTCACTGTGCTCCCCTTCCCTCCCTCTTCTTCCCCTCTCCTTTCTCTGTAGTTCGCTGGTACACTAGGTTCACGATTCATTTCTCATTAGACTAGAAAACTGGCTTAGTCCCTTGTAGAAAACTCCTTTGTAGGTTTGATTGCCTTGCATACCTGGGTGCAATTTCAATTCTACTTCAAACATGTGGGCCTTCAGGCACACACTGCTGTTTACTTGTTTTCTCCCTAGAGATTGTCAAAATATCTCCCTGCCTTCCAATGGTCACAAGAAGCTCTTCATTCCCTGGTTGTAAGTCAGAGTTGGTTTATTGGATAAGTAAATGTACAAAATGAAGAGGTTGGTTATTGCTTAAAAGTGGCACAGACGATTTATTTTAATTAGTCCTCAAATTTAAAATGTTCTGAACCACAAAATATTTGTCTGCACTTTGAAAACTATTATATGTACGTACATTTTAAGGGCGTGGGGGTGGGGGAAAGCAAAGAGCATAGAGAATGATGAATTGTTTTCCAGAAGAGGGGTCTGCATCTTTCTGGAATAAACATATTTAGAGTTCCTAACACCCATTTTCTGGGAACAGACATTTTTCTCTAAAATGAACATGTTCTTGTCTATCTTAGTAAAGTGTGGTTTTATTCCCATACTACAGAATTTCACAAGATTTTCCAGAAACAGGCTTGTATACAGTCAGGTTCTCATGTCTTCCATATACTCAAGACCTTTCCATTCAAATGGTCTACATTGATTACTTGTTGAGTGAAAGGTATCTCATGAGGGAAGAAGTGGGACTATGAAGATGGGTAACATGCAATCCTTACCTGTAAGGATCTTGCTTAGATAGATAAGTCAGCCACTCAAATAAGCATGGTAGACGCTGTAGTCAGACAATGAGCTCTTCCGTAGAACTGATTCAACCTTTCCACATTTTGTTATTTCACATAAAAAGAAGAACAAAACTATTCTCCACCTCCTTTCCTCGGGGGCTATGGAGATCATTTTTATAAAGTTTAAAAAGTGATAGCTATTATGATTTGTATTCATTTACTTCAATTAACTTAATCTATCTTCTGCCAATGTATTGTCAGTTTGTGATCCACAAATGCACACATACTCCTAGAAAGAATTTGTAGCACACCCTCCTAACTGATTAGCTTAAAGGAGCAGCATTAGAATACTTGATAGAATATGTTCTATGTATGTGAAGTTAATTTACATTTTGCCCCACATTTATTATGAAGACTTTCTGACATTTTTAAAACATGATTTCATTGTATGAACATGTGTATACTCGTACCTCTGCATAGAGCCCTAAAATTAAATTGATTTGCTGGCTAAAGTTAGAGCAAATCCTTTTCTAGCTTCTTTCTACCACTCAATAAATTATTACAGTCTGTGCACAAAACACAAATTACATTCTTTATTAGTATGTTCTGTGGTAACCTCAAAACCACAAGTGTGTACATGTGCTGCACGCATGCACTTTGGGGCTTTTTAATAGCTGGTTGACAAGAGATTAAAGGCAGAAATATGGCATTTTATTAAAGCAAACATATCAGTATGCCTACCATGATAAAATGATCTAGTTTTCTTCAGACACAAAAGTTTCTGGTGAGTGATACCTTTGAAATTCCTTGAGGGCACCCTATTATTCACTTTCCTCAACAGAGAGCAGCTGCAAATGGTCTCCAATTTTCAGAGAGTATTGCCTGGTCATTCTTTACTGTCAAAATGAAGAAGAGCATAAAAGTTAAGTCAATAAAGTAATATAAAATACTTAATATAAAAATTCAAGAATGAATGATTAACCATTAAAAACTTACAGTAGCTATTTCATCCAGGAAAAAAAAAATTAACATTTCCCCTGAAACCTATTAACACTCCTTGTAAACAATATTCTTTTTTGAAATATATGACCTTTCCTAATGCTCTCCACACACATGGCATTTTTCTTATATTCACTTTCTTCTGCTGATATGAAGTTGAATTCCTCAGGAGAGAGCGCTCTGAGCCCCTTCCTTAGCTATATGTGGTCTTCTGCTAAGTATTCCGCATGGATGTACTCATCAGTGTTGAATGCTAACTCTGACAACCTGTTGTGACTGGTCCAACTCCAAAATTATAGACTACGCCAGTGGATAAACAGGTGACAAAACACACTGCCTACCTTTAAACCCATAAAGCAAATTAATTCTGTGAAAGGAGAAAGCTCCCTTATCAACTTAAAATATGTGACAAATGAATAATTATGAAAATCAGTGTAAATATCTCTCTTTTGTTGGTCATAGCCATTTCTCACTGATGTTTCTTCAGTGCCTGTGAATGTTGCGTAAGTGGTCATGTGGAGAGAAAAGCAGAAGCAAAAAAATGTTTCTTACATTTTTGAGGAATCTGGTTGAAAGAGCAGGGTTTAGTTTAGTCTAGGACTTCTTTTCAGAAATAAATCATTAAAAAGCAAGACTCTTCAGGACCTATCTGTCTTAATCCCCCAGTATCTTGATATGGCTAAGAAAAATAACACCCTAGGCATAATATATATGAAGGATGATTTTAATTGAAAAGTTGTTAAATGAAATGGCCAGGGTCAGTAAGACTGCCCCTCAAGGCTGCCAAACATTTTCTACACAATGGTTCTAGAATCATCGGGGGAGTTCCCACCATGACATCCTGAGAAAGCCATCACCAAGGTTGCAGCAAGTTGGTTAGAATGAGAGATGAGTGAGTATGATCTGGTCCTAGAAATAAACTCACCTTACAGGAATTTTAAAGATTTTTGTAAATATCTCCTTTCACAGAATTAATTTGCTTTCTTTAATAAATATTGTGAACTACTATTTCCCAGAAGTTTTCTTCCAAAAGTTGGACAGAGATATCCAGGCCATTTCCACAAAGGAGGAAAGAAGCATACTGAATGGTGTCTTTATCAGGTTAGGTGTTTAGTACCTAAGAAACATTCTGCTCTCAAGGAACACCTCAAAGAGAATAACTAAAGAATGCACGCACGTTCAGAACAATAATGCTCAAATGTTTTAAGTAGATATAGATGGTATGTGAAATGTGTCCTCGTTTGCCTTATGTTGCTAAGTTGGGGAGGTATTGTCTTGTGATATCTTCTTTTGTCAGCCATTTCACTGCAATTTTAAAATTATAATCTTTATATAATTACCTTTTTGCATGCATTTGACTTATGAAAACACTACTTTGTTGGGATACAAAGGAAATTTCACCAGATGAGGATGATCTCCAGGACAAAAAGATCTCTACCAAGATCGGCTTGTCCCCAGATAGACACGTGAGTGTTTGAGCTGTGTGCTACACCACACCACTGATAACCCCTGGAATGCAAGTGCCAAGATGTGTGTGTACCCCCTCTGGGAATGTACCTAAATCAAATGGGAGCCGCTTCACCCAAAGTTATGCTCCTTCCCTGGAGGAAACCATATCCAATGCCTCGTCTGAGGTGTCCAGAGGTCCAGTCATGTTGCTCAAATAAGGGCAGATGTATTATTCCTGGTAGGTTTTAGTTGTATTGTAAGTTTTTTATTGGTGGTGGTGGTGGTGGGTTTTTTTGGATGTTTGTGTCATACATTGTGCTACACAATCTAGAAGTGTAAAACCAATTGCGACAGTGAGGCTAAGGATGTGTGGAAGTCTTGAATCTGAATGAAACTTCAATTTTTCTCTATAAATCATTATAAAATCTCTGATGATATTTTCTCCCATATCTGAAACAGATACGTCAAAATGTAAGTTTTTGTTTTCTCATCACTTTCATTCATTATCAAAACAAAGAGACATCAAGATTATTTTTAAATGTTTCATGGTTCAGTTATAAATTTTGTCAATAACATCAATTTCCCCTTTGGCTCTTCTGATTGCCCTTTCTTTCCCCCACAAATACTCATTAAAAACTGGCATATTTTTACATACAAACATGCTAGTCATGGTTCTGGATGTTGAACATACAAAGACATATTAAACATAAATCCTGACATCAAAGAAATTACAATCCAATTTGGTAAACATCATAATAAAGATAAATAAAAGCTTATTTGAGTTAAGTCCCAAGGTTGCTTATTGAGCTTACGTTTTAAGCTATACAGTGCAATAAGTGACTGATACATACTATCTAATTTAATCCTCAGAAGTGAGAAAATAAAGTGAGAAGTAAGAAGGAAGGTCCTTCCATAGAGGGCCTTTGAAAACTCTACAGAAGTTAAAGAGAAATCTACAAAAGACACCAAGAACAAACAGACAAGGAGGAAAAACTAGAACTGAGTCATACAACTCAAAGGTAAATAGTAAATTATATCAACTGCTGAAGAAAGACCAAGGATTGACATCGTAAATAAGCAATGATTTGAGGAGAAACAAGCCAGTATTAACCTTAAAAAAAAAAAATGGAATGAAGACATTTGATTATTCATGACAAGTTGAACACAGATATTTACCTTTGATCTCTTACAAAATTTTATTAAAATGATGATAAACTAATGAAATAGGTAAATACCACACACACACACACACACACACACACACACACACACAAGTATTGGAGAATGTCATCAAAATTATAGCAGATGCATAATCTCAAGAATTCTCAGGAAGATGAAAAGCTGATAGCTGTGTGATAGCAAACTTAATTATCACCCTTCATTATATTAAGGGCTTCAACAGGAAGCAAGTTAATTTTTACCAAACAAATCCAGAATATCTCAAAAATTGGAGGCAGCTGGTACATATGAAGGCAAAAATATAGAACAGAGATAAGAAAAGGGAGATTGATATTAAGTCCGTACAAACAGTAACTACAACCCAGGTAGTCTTTTCCATCGATTCAGACAGGTAACTAAAACGTTGCCATCCTAAAGGAGAACGTTGGTTTACTATGAAAACATTTTGAACCAAAGAAGCTATGAGCTCACAGACAGCAGACACAGTTGAGCATAAGAGTGAAGCACAAAGAAGGGAGAGAGGGAGTGAAAGTGAATATTAAACTATAAATCCCCCCCCTCCCTTCCCCTTGCCAGGTACTCAGAGTCCTGACAACCAACTTAAAATTGCACTCTCTTCTCTACACTATCATTACCCTGGTCTCACAGGCAAGAGATTGGAGGGTTCTTTCTGGGAAAATTTCCCAGTCCAAAAGAACAAGTCTTATAGACTGGCATTTGGAAGTCCTCAACCAAAAGGCTGAGTTTCCACACAGTCACCAAATCTACCTATTCACCCACCCAGAATTTCCTGTTAACGTGTCACTGCATAATGTTTGAATATGAACAGAGTTAGATATATAAAATATTTTTAAAGATTTCAACATGAACGATTAAAGGAGATAAAGAAAAGGACTCAGAAAATAAGACCATTAAGAAAGGGAAAAAACAGAACAACCCCCCCCACACACACACACACACACATAAATAAGAAGAAACCAAACTAACAAAGAAAAAAAGCTCTGGAATTGATAACCTAGAAAAAAAAGTTAAAAAGTGAAAGAAGATTTATGAGACAAAGAAGGATACTATTAAATAAGAAAGATAATAAAACCATAGCTCTTAGAAATTACTAATTAGTACAAGAACAGTTAAAAATTCAATTTAAAGACTGGAAGATAAAATTGAAGAACTCTCTTAGAAGTTAGAACAAATATATATGAAAATGAAAAAAGTATATAAGAAAGAATTGATTTAGAAGTTACAGACAGAGAAAACAAAAATCAGAAGGAAGAAATTCTTCAAAGAATAATTCAAATAAATTTCTCAGAACTAAAAGTAACAAAACATACAAGGTCAGACAATTAAGTTCGTGAATTCATCCTGGAACGAGTGCTACATACCTCATTGCTGACTATCACTATGGTCACCTTCAAAGTACTCCCCTTGGGAAGCTATGCACCAGTGCCAGAGCCTAGTCCACCCTTCAAAGCAATTTTGGAACTCTATTTCTGGAATGGCCATCAAAGCTGTCATCATACTATCCTTGATGTCCTGAATGTCATCAAAATATCTTCCTTTCCATATATCCCTTATCTTTGGGTACAGAAAGAAGTCACTGGGGGCCAGATCAGGTGAGTAGGGAAGGTGTTCCGGTAGTTATTTGTTTTCTGGCTAAAAACTCCCTCACAGACAGTGCCGTGTGAGCTGGTGCATTGTCGTGATGCAAGAGCTATGAATTGTTGGCAAAAAGTTCAGGTCGTGTAACTTTTTTATGCAGACTTTTCAGCACTTCCAAATAGTAAACTTGGTTAGCTATTTGTCTAGCTGGTACAAATTCATAATGAATAGCCCCTCTGATATCAAAAAAGGTTAGCAACAGCATTGCAACTAGTTCATGAACTTAATTGTCAAACTTTACATATTACCAGATTGAAGTGTCCATAAAACACTAACTCAACGAATGAAAAACAACTCAACTAAAACACATCCTTAATTTTTTTTTTTTTTTTTTTTTTTTTTTTTATACCACCAGGGCAAAAAGATCTTGAAAGCTTACAGGTAGATATTTCCAAAGAAAACTTCACCTGTTGAGGGGTATGTGATAGTTCTGTCAGAGAATCTAAGGATAATAATAAATATTCAGAGAAAGTAAGAAAACAATACAAAATAAAATAAGGCAGTTACCTACTGCCAGGGCAGTATAAAAAAGGAAATGTAATAGTCGTACTCTACATTACTTAACTAGAAACAATATACACATAGTCGTAATACTGTTAATGATGACTAATGAATTAACACAAAAATTGTGATTGCAATATAGCAGATAAGCAATGGGTATTGGGAAGCTCAGTAGACGATGTCTATTGTCCAAGGAAGTCTGAGAAGAGCATAGAAGCGTTACTCTGAACAACAGTATTTAATGCAGACGAAATATGCAACGAATTTCTGAGTGGTAGTTTAACGTGGAATGGGGCCATCAAATGCTGTTTGTATTTTCAAACATTATGGTAATAGATGCTTTAAAAAATATCTGTATGTATTATTTAGCTAAAAATTAAAAACATTGCAGGAAGTAAACATAGATGCACTGATGTGTTGCTATGTTCAAGATATTATGTTATATTATGTGAGTTACAGAAAAACACATTAGTATGACCCCAGTTGTCATGTTACAATTCTATATTTAGGTATTTACTTACATATGTATTTGTGGTGAAAAAGACGTAGAAGGAGCTACATCAAACTGAGGTGGCAACTCAATGGGAGGAAATTTGACTTAATTCAATATAGGTTTGATTCCTTGAAATGTTTATATTCACAATGGCTTCAAATACAACAGATATGATTTTTAAATATTTGAACATTTTAAACAATATTTAACCCATATGAAATTATCTGTGTATATACATAGAGACATATACAAAATCATGATCTCTAAAATATTGAAAAGATATCTCAGGGGAATGGAATTTCATTGAATTTTTACCCAATGTTTTATATTATTTCTGTTGTTTGAGCTTTTAGAAATAATAAAGCAAAAGTTAACATGCATGAGTATAAGGTGACAATGATTTCAACATAAAACTGCAACATGAGAGTATGCATACATGTAAGTAACTCCTGGAGAGAATGATAAAAAATAAACAGTTTTATTAACATAGTATGATTATTTTTTTTTAAATCTGGCCATATTTTGTATTGCTTTGGCTCCAGTAAAATACATTTAAATAAACAGGGAAGAGACTTGGTAAATGTAGAGAGAAAAGAGAAAAGGGGTGGGGGGGAGCGGTAAAAGAACACATTGTTTAGATTTACTATATGCTAAGTACTGTACTAAGCCTGTTTTGGTGGCAGGAACAGCGACATGCACAGGTTTTTCTCCATCCCCTTAGCACAGTATCAGATGTCCAATAAACATCTTTAATCAAGTAGTTTTTCTCAGCATGAATGAATCAATAAACCAGTGAGCTATGGAACATTTGTTAATTTGGCAACAAAAGAAAGAAGGACAATTATGGTGGCCATGATGGTAGTGAGCAGTAGCAATATTCAGTAATGGGGTTATATTTGGTTTTCAGGATCATGGAAGCTGAATATGTTTAGAGAGAGAAGGGGTTCCATTGATGGTTGAAATGCCATTGTAGATGAGTTCCTGAAAGGACTGAAAAAGATGCGATGCAAAAAGTGAAGCATTAGCTGCAGCTTCCTGTGCTGAGAGACAAGGGGTGTGTATGGCACTGGCCCAGCGTAAGCACAGTTCTATGTGAAGGTGATTTGGGAGACATCTTGGGGAGTTTGCTTTGAATTGTGTCAAACTCCACATAAGTAGTTACAAGAGTGTCTGCGCAATGACAAAAAAAGTAAAATGAAAGCTTTTAAAAGATCTCAAAAACTATTGCCGAAGCTTTCTTAGAAAAACTCTGAAAACATAGCTGCCAAAATATCCTTAGAAATAGTTAACAAGTGCAAATTTCAAAAATATCAACAATGAGCTTTCTCTAGCATGTATGATAACTACAGGACTGTCTGTATTGAAAGAGCACATTAGGCTGTATTAAATAATTTAGATGCTTTGTCATAATTGTAGACATATTTTATTGCAACACATTAGAAGATGAAGGATCACGAAATTCAAATTATGCTTTTCTTCTTTCACTTAAACTATTGATAAAATGGGATATTCATTTTGAATTGATCTTAAACTCTTTAGAATTCACATATTCTCATCTCTAAATTAATATTAGAATATGTTTATAGCCTCCTGAGCTATTAGCTTTTAGAAGTATAACCATGGCTATAAATGGCATTGTCAAAGGAATCTTCTCAATAATAACAAATTATGATAAGGATGCTTACAACCCTTTCAACTCACAGATAAGAAGAGTGGCTTGTAAAGGCAGTAAGGTATATGATTTAGATGAGGATATGATTTAGATTAAGGATATGATAACTGTGGAGAGAATGGAAGAGGCCAATAAAATCTCTCACTGATTGAATATTGTAATTTAATGAAATGATTACTAATATGCATTTGAATGGAGTATTCTTGAAGATACCTGTCTGAGGCATGCTTTGTCTAATGGTGTGGTCCCTAGGTGCCCACACAAAATAGAGAACTAAAGATGTGACCAGTGATTAACATAATGAATCCCTTTAAATTAATGGATTGTATGTAAATAGAATTAAACACTTAATTAAAAATCAAATAACTGAGATATTGGGCATAGTTTATTTAATTTGTATTTTTAAAAGATTCTGAATATTTTCCTCATCTTACTCCATGATAATTTTAATACTTAATATAAATTTTATATCCTGAATTACAATCTTAATTGATGTGAAATATATAGCAGGATGAATTGAAACGGCCAATGATAGGTCATCTCTTCTTTAATCTGTAAATAATGCAAAGAGAAAAACAGAACAATAAAGACTGCAACATTTGTCAAGATTGGAAAGATAATCATCAAAAAATGATTTATTTTAAAAACAGACTAACCATATATTTTAAGCATGACATCATGGCAGAAACTGACCAAGGTTGGGTCAGCATCACACACTAACATAGCAGTTCATGTCACAGAATATTTGACTTTCGAGAACATTTTGAACACTTAACCAAGGACAGGAACCAATTTAAACAATCCTATGGTGAGGTAGGTGCATGTGAGTAACAATAGGACTTTGTAATTTAACTAGAAATATATTTTAACCAGGTAGTAATATTATAGGTCATACTCAAATGCTCCCATGTGCTGAAGTTTAGAAAGATTTAGACTTTTTCCCTCCATAGTAGATACAGATCATAGATTTTTATCTTGGACTATGCATCTTCTGGGTGCTTGGTAGACATTGCTACTTTTCTGATAGAGAAAATGAGGTTACAGAATTGCTATACTATCACTCATTCTTAGATGGACCAGGTAAAAATCCTTAGAGAAATCAGATTAATGGGGTATAGGTTTTTCTGAATTTAGCTATATACATACTTAGAAAAAGAGAAGAATGCAAACTTTAGATTTGACCAACACCCCCAATTTCGTTTCTGATAATAGCAGTATCATTTGGTCATACAGAGACTCATGCGGGGTCTCTGGTCCCACTCCCCACATAAGAAAGCAGGACATGGTGAGGCCAAAAAGGAACACCCACGGAGCCACAGATAGGGGAGTCATACTACCATCGTCTTGCTGGCTGCTGGTTTGGAGACACAGGAAGCAGGAGCCACATGATCTGCAACCTCCCTTCGGCTTTTCTGCCAACCAACCAACCCCACTTGCTAGCTACAATCCACCATGCTAACTGCAATCCGTGCTTGCTAGATCAGCCCCCATTTTCTTGCTAGACCCCCATTTTCTGCTAGTGTAGCCACAGCAGTTATATTAGTGGCCAATGGCTCACTTGTTACAGCTGATGGCCAACTAGCCACAGCTGATGGCCATGCAATCACAGTTGATGGCCATTTACTACTTGAGCCATCACCTTTCCACGTGAGGCTGAGAGCCTGGAAACTGCATTCCTGGCTCTGTCCCCACACTTGACCCCTACAGGGTCTCGCCTCACAATCTATGTGACAAGCGTCTTCCACGAGGGGCCCTGTGCGTGGAGCCTAGAGGTGAATGCAATATTCTGGACACAGCCAGCCTCTCTGGACACTCCTGGCTCTGTCTCCACACATTTGGTGAGGTATTTTTAAATTTTGAACAGCAGAGTCATAAAATATATCTTTTTTTTTTTTAAATAAGTGAAATAACTGAAAAACAATTTAAAATAACTGAAAAACAATTTATTTTTCTTAAACATAACATATTTATGAATATGAATATCATAAGAAGTTGATATTGGTGCTCAATATAGACTTTTTGATAAAGGGACTGTTTAAAGACAGGTATAAAGAGTTTGCTTGTTTTTTTTTTGTTGTTGTTGGTTTTTTGTTGGTTTTTCTTTATGATTGTCATGCAGGCAGGCCTGCGAGGTCTCTACTCCCGCTCCCCACATAAGAACGCAGGATATGATGAGGCCAAAAAGGAACACCCACGGAGCCATAGATGGGGGAGTCATACCACTATATTCTCTCTGGCGGCACTATACTCTCACTGGAGGCTGGATCCACACTGTCCGCAAACCGCCATCCACACTTGCCAGCCCAGCCACCATCTTCTTGCTAGCCCCCATTCTTCCTTCTCTGCTAGCATAGCCACAGCAGTTATATTAGTGGCCAATGGCTCAATGGCTACAGCTGACGGCCAACCAGCCCCAGCTGATGGCCATCTACTACCCGAGCCAGCGCCCCTCCACGTGAGGCCGAGAGCCTGTAAACTACTTTCTGGGGTTCTGCCCCCACAATGATGTTCAAGACAAACTGTTGTCTTATGGGATGATAAGAGTATATTAAAATCTCAAATAAAATGAAGTCCAGACTGATTGCTATAAGCAATACAGTACAAGAAGTGGGAGAAAAAGAAAGAGCAAGGGAAGTGAAATAAACAGAAACTAATAAAAACGGGGAAAAAATGTAAATGTTTACAATTTTCTCTTAAAGCTTCTTCATCAAGCTCATTCATTACATTAACAAAAAAGGAACAAAGACAGTAATCTTGGTATCTAACAGGAATACCATTATCGTAGCAGCATGTGGCAAAGTTTACATTTTCTACTTATAAGCACATGGCTGGGATGGCTACGCAGCACACCAGCAATCTGTTCTAAAATTGTGTGCATGTTTGTGCATTTGATATTCCTGAACTCTTCTTTTCTGAAATATTCTCCTCCAGTAAAACTCTTAAACATAGAACTCCCATTTACATTGACTTGGGAAGAAAGGCTGCCTCCTGAAATCCCTCATTTAAGGACCCAATGAAATGCCTCGTTAAGAACCTTAATTGAAAGCAGCACACAGTTCTGAATGTCAGAGGTAATAATTACCTTCTTCAATGAGCCTGATTTTTCCCTGTGATGAGTAAGCTGCTCTCTGCCTTGTTTACAGTAACTCTGAATTTATTTCTGGCTTTCTTCAAGTGCTCTTATTTTTAAAAAATTAACATTATGTCTGTCTTCCTGGGGTCAAATTCGGCCTACTCTATACTCAAACCATGTGTTCTTCATGCACTGTTAAAACCAATTACCCATGCAGAGTCCTCGAGGAGTCAAGAATCCATACCTCAGCTTCCAAGTAGAGATACGGATAAACTATGTCAGGCTGACAAGTGTCCACCCTAGGATTTTAAATAATTTCCATGTGAACTATATATATATATATATATATATATATATATATATATATATATATATATATATATATATATATATTCAAAATGTCCCAGCAAATCTAAGCAATAAAATTGAAAGGCTCTTGAACAAATTGATTTTATAGATATCTATTATACCTTAAGAATTAAAGATGTATTTTTTCATCTTGAAGAGACCTTGAAGAGTGGTGCCTAAGCGTATGTGAAATTATCTGACAACTTGCTTTAATTATAACGTTAAGCATTTCTTGGTTTTCTTAATATAGTTAAATCTTTCCCCTATCTTATCAGCTAACCTTAATGTTCTGCCCAACTTTTATCTTCAATTCATGCAAAATAACTGAGGTAATTTTTATATTTTTTTAGATATTGAACTTAAATCGTATAATATAATCCTTTCAGTTTACAGATAGGAATTAAATAAAGAGACATTAAATGATTTGTCATAGGTTATGTATGTGGCAGAAGCCGAACTTGAACCATGACATTTAGTATTTGGTATTTGTATCCAAAGCTCTCTAGTCTATTAAAATCTGCCCGTTGTTTCAGGGAAAACAGACAACCAATTATTATTCTTTCTAGTGTTTTTTGTGAGATCGATACCATCAGGTTAAGTTCATTTAAACAAAAAGTTTTATCATTTTCCAATTTGAAACTACGAGCCAGGATTATTCATTTCTCATTCCTTGTACTGTAGCTCCCAATCTGACACAGCATCTTTGGAGTTGGAGAAACTCTTAGAGAGCATACGAATGAACTCGTTCTGGAATGTAAGGCAATTTCATTAAACAATAGACAACACTAAACTTAATATAAAAACAATACTTATACCTAATACAAAATTGGACACCGAGAAAACCAAGGCACAGGCTTGTCCATGTCACACAGCAAGTCACAGAGAGTGGAGACCAGCACTGCTGTCACTGAGGCCCAGCACAGCAAGTTTTTGAATGTAAAGCAGACTTCTTAGATGGGGACTTGACATTTTGTTTATCAGTTTATGGTTGCCAAGTGAAAATGAAATTGCAAAATTTGACCATGATATGCATCAAAGTGACCCTGGCCCCTTAGCCTGTGTAGCTGGATGCAGATGTCAACATGGATTTATTTTATCTTCCTTTGTTCCTTTGGTGCCATTCTTTATAGGCAACCATACGTAACTTTCTATATGCAGAGGAAGTTTGTCCTTTAAGCCTCATGAATTGATACCTTCCTTTCCAGTCTTTCCTTTGTTTGTTTGTTTTTTCACTTCAGTGTTAATCTTCAAAAGAGCACTGGTCCTAATTGTACTCTTCTATTACTAGAAGTTGAAAAAAAAAACACATTTTTTTAAATCTCTTGGTGCCATAGTCTTTATTTTAAAATTTAAAATTCAATACAGAAATTAGGATTATTCTATCTTAAAATATCTCATTTCCATAATCTATTTATTTCAATTTCCAAGGTCAAATAAAGTCCAAAGTGAAAAACCTAAAGGAAAGGTCCTGTTTGCCAGAATCAACCCTAGGCATGGCTAATCTGTCTATATATTTAGAGCTTATGAACTGTGCCTAGAGGACAAGAGTGCTAAAAGTTAGTTTTGTAATGCCTCCAAAACAGGCAGCTAAATCTGTAATGTTTCCAGTAATGAGATCACCTGCAAATGCAACTAACATTAGAATTGTCCAATTCTGTAATATTGTTACCTTTATTAGCATATCATTTAGGCTTCCCAGCAAATTAAGTAACCAAAGTAGCAGAATAATAGACATTGTGTTAAACAATCGATCATGGTCTGCCTAAAGAAAGGTCTCTTACATTTTAGGAGTTAGAATCAGCACTTGACATTCTTCGATTTTTGTTGTTTTTTTATCAGCCAGTCCCTAGTCAATGGAATTATATACAAGAACACAGACCTGAATTTAATAGAACTGTGTTTGAAACTCGATTTTGTTGCTTCTAGCTCCAGTACTTAGGCAAATTTTCTAAGCTTCAGTTTCTTCATCCATAATTGGAGGTAAGTACCCAATCTTTAAGATTTCTGTGAAGAACAAATAAGGTAATTGATATGAAATGGCCAAACACAGTATTTGCTACATGGTAGAAACTGTTTCTGAAAACCATGTCCCAAAATGATTTTTAAACAGAGTGGTAATATTTATAACCTAAATAAGCGACATGTGTATGATAACTTTTGTTCTTCCAACAGCAAGGTGTCTATAAGTCTAAAGGAAAAGTATCAAACCTCACAGTTTGATTTTCTTCCCTGGATGGGTTTTGAAGGTAGCAAAGCCAGGCCACATAAACTTGCAGAGATTTTTGTCTGATTTTTCAGCCTATGTATCAAGTCGATGACATCTACTTGAATTGTAGTAACCTTGGGTTATAGATTAAGCCTAAATAAATTTGAAATATATACAACAAAGTGCAATCCTAACCACTAAATTGGAATCACTCAAAGTCTTAAAAAGTGCATTGCAACATCTGGCTCCAGCTCAGCAGAGCTCTGGCCCAAGATCACCCAAAGGTATATGAACCAGTGCCAAATAGCTCACTACATAATTCCAAGCACCTGCTCTTGGGTAAAAAATGGTGGTCTTCAGTGCCCAAATGTGGCTCCCTAGTATCTACAGCATATATAGTCTTCCACAGAAATACCAACAATAGCAGCAATTAAAAACAATATAAAAATACATCAATATTTATTAAATCAACACATTTCTTTAAAACTTTAGCCACAGCACTTGACATCTGACAGAGGCCATGCCCATAGGTAGTTACTTTAGAAGTTAATCCCTGTTGGCAACCAGCTACTGATAAACCAGTAAAATTCATCAACTCTTAAGATTCAGTGACTAATGTAATTAGAACTGCCAACATTTTCAGAAAGTGCAGGCTGGGTAGAACTAATATATCCGTTCTCATACTCCCAAGTCAATCTATATACCCAATGCAATAGATTTATTTTCTGGAACTTGATCACTTTATTTTGATGTTTATGTGAAAGAGCTAACAGGCCACCAATGGTCAATTCTAGTTTGAAAAAGAAAGGGGTGAGGAACTTGACCTATCAAATACAAAATATTCTAGAAGAAGAAGAAAGAGATGGAGGAGAAAAGGAAGCAAGGAAGGAAAAAAGAGGAAAATGCTCCTGTAACAATGAGAATGTGTACTGGTACAGGGCTAGGGAAATAGACCAAAGGAACAGAAAAATAAGCCTAAGAATATTTATATGGAATATCTGGTTCAGTATTCAGAATGCAAAAACAAAGTCTTATAAATCTATAGGAAAACCCAACAGAAACATTTCAACCTCTCTAGTTATAAGTAAAATGAAAATTAAGCACACAATGATCTACCTTTCCACCTAATCAGACTGACCAATATTAAAAGTTGTTTTAAAGTGTTACAAAGGATGTGGTGAAATAGGAGAAAGTGACAATATCTAGGAAGGTTTCAGAAGGATATAACACACGTGTTGGAGGAGGTCATCGAGAGGACATGACCACCAGGTGACCCTTGAGCTGAGCCTAGACAATCAGAGGCTCCTCACCCTCTCCCCTGCCCTTGGAATGTATATCCCACTCAGAGTTCCATACTAGGAGCCAGTTCAAGGACAGTCCTAAGAGAGTAATATGTTGTTGAGACCGTCTGGACAGTATACGTGACTGAACCCAGTAAGGTCTCTCTATAAACTTTTAAGATTCTGGCCTGTGGGTGTGGACATCTACTCATCTTGCAGCCAATCACCCAAGACAAGTCTCATATGTAAATTCCTTTCCTTATTAAACCTGCCACCTACCAATCTGAAGTGGTAAGCCTCTGTCTTTGGTCTCTCCTTACGCTCCCTGCACTGGGGCCAGTTTCTAATTTCTCCCTGGGAACTCCCAAAATTTCAATTAACACTAGGACCAATAATTCTACACCTAGGGAAACCTTGTACATGTGGATATAAGAAAATATATACAAGAATATCCATTGCTGTAATTAAAGAATAGACTCAGGAATGACATGGCCTAGGCTGTAATCCTGGTATTAATATTTACTAGTTCTATGAATTTGGACAAGTAACCAACCTCTTTAAGCGGCAGTTTCTTCATGAGTAAAACAGTTTTCATGGTGTTATTTTGAGGATTAAGTGAGTTTATACTTAGAAAACATTTTTTAAAAGAGGTCTTCTTCAGGTAAGTGTTTCCTATTACTTTTAATTATTATATTTATTTAACCTTCCTTTGTTATTTACCCATACCAGTTTACCCACATAACATGGCAGAAAATGAACATATTTATATATTAGAATGTAATTATTTCATGCTCCACTAGGTCACATGATAAAAACTGGTCTTCTCATCTTCAAACTTCATTTTAACTGCAGAAAACTTTCTGCAAAAACTTTCTACTTCCGCAAAACCTTAAGTAGAAGCAAGTAACAGGGTCCATGATGGACCTCATCTTTCAAAAGTCAGCCTGGCATCGATAATCTACATCAGGTCCCCCAGATATTAAGGGTGAGGAGAAATAAGTACGATTAAAGGAAACCAGATGTACCAAATCCTAAATCTAAGAACTGGAGAGATTAGGGGATGCTTTCTGTTTTTTTGAAAGGAACCACTCTAACTTTACAAAAAATAAAATTCCCATACTTAATTTAAACTATGATTTGGTATGCACACATACACACATACAGTTTGCCATAAGTTTTTATAAAGTTTGCAATTAAGGGGGGAGTTTTTGTGCTTTGGACTGTTCTTTTATAATTACAAAAATATAATAGAAAATTCTTAAATATTAAAAATTCAGATATATAGAGAGTTAAAAAAAATAGCAGCTTCTCTTAACCTCTTCCTTTCACTCTGATGATTTCCTTCCTTGATAGTATACACACACACATACACACACATACACGATATTTTAAATGCACATGAGATTGCATATTCATTACATATGTGTATATATGTATAGGACCAATTTTCCTTTATTCTTTATTTTTAACAGTATATTGGCTCTATTTTTATGTAGATTATGTATATTATAAGGTAGTGTTCTAAATTTTTATTCAAGAGTGTATCCAATCATCCCAATATCAATTATTAAACGATTTTTCTCTCTGATTTAAAAATGCCACTTTTATCATAGTCATAGGCTCTTTCTGGAATCTAGTCTATTGTATTGATATATTTATTATTCTGTTTCCATGCCAAAACAACATAATTTTATTTACTGTAATCTTTTATTATATTTTGAAATCAATAGAAAAAGTTTCCCCTCATTCCTCTTTTAAAAATTTTCTTGCATATCCCTATGCTTCCTTTTTTTCCTATAATCTTTATAATTTATTTATAGAGTTCCATAAAGTATATTTTGGAGATTTAGATTGACATTTCTTTAAATTTATTGATTTATTTGTAAAAGTGGGATATTTTCAATATCCCAAGATTTACTGTAAGAAGAATAAAGTGGATTAGAAAACAATATACTTTTCTTGAATATTGAATGTCAAAGAAAGGTAATTTTCTAAAGATAGATAAGTAAAGGTACTCATTTTTATTGTAAAATAAGAAGGGAAGGATAAAGTGAAAAATAAAAGCGCAAACAATATAATGCATTATAGTTTAGCAGATTTGATTTTAAGACAAGTCTCTTTTACCGAGTCTGGACCAAAATGTTCTCATCTGTTAAATAAGAAAGTTGGACAGGATAATGTCTAAGGCCTTTTCCGGCTCTTTGTTTTCTCTAATGTCCCTACTCTAGGCAGGACAAAATCATGAGCCCCACCATTAGGAGCTAAATAGTGATCCAGATAAACTTTGTGTTTGGCTATACTCACGCCTTGTTCTGGGAGGAAAATAAATTTGGTGTCCTCCAAACATTTGTGGATTGGTCAGTCAACCTAAAGGAAGGTATTATCAACCTGATCGTCCAATTGAGTAAATTGAAGCTCAGAGGGGTTAAGTAAAATTTCTAAGATCACACAGCTAGCAAGAGACAGACTGTCATTTCAGTATTAGATGAAAGATTCGAAGGCTGATTGTCTTTCCACTGTGTGGAGCAATTCTGAGTGCTTTGTGAAGGAATAATTAAATAAATGGATAGATAGACGGATGGACGAAATTATCACATTTCAATTATGTGTATCTTCATTTCAATGTAGAAAAAGAGACATTTGTTGAGAAAAAAAAAAGTGTAGACCTTGTTTTAGTATTTGCTCTTTCCTCCTCATCTTAACTAGCTTTCAGAGGGATTACTATATAAAAAAAGTGATAGGAATGGATTTAAACTGACTTTAATCTTCTAAGGCATAAAGGCAATAAGAGAAGTCCTTCTGTGGTCCATCATATCAGACAATTCAACCAATAAAATGAGGGTTATCAGTATTTTCTACTTTCCTAATTAGTATCTATTTTATCTATCTCATTTATAATAACACTCTGAATGGTAGCTTTGGAAGAATTATTTCTGTAAAATCACTGTAGGGAAGAAGAAATATATTAATAGGAATACTTTCTATCTATTGAGTGTATCATATGCCGTGTTCTAAGTTTTTACATTTATGAACTCATTTAATCTTCACAAAAAATACTCATAAATACTCATAAATACTCTATCTATTCTTATATTTCAGATGAAAACTGAGGCACGGAAAGCAAGGACATAAAGTAGTCTGCCATTAACCACACACGTAGATAACAACAGTATGTGTATTGAAATGTGAGCTTACTAAACTGTCCTTCACCAGGTAAAGATAATGGGCTCTGGAGACAGAAAAAGAAGAAAAAGTAGAAGGGGGAGGAGGAGAAAAGGTCACAGTTATAAAGCACACTAGGTATGTGTATTTGCCTATACTCCTTAAATATGTTAATTTGTAACAGCCCTATGGAGTTCAATTTCTGTCTATATCCCATACACGCTGTGTGATTTGGGGGCAAAGTAATTAATATTCCTGAGCCTCAGGTTATAAACAGAGATGTAATACATAACATAGAGTTTGTGTAAGGTTTACATGAGAGAACCTATTTGAAAGCATCCAGCATGTAAGTGCTCAATAAGTGTTTGTAGTGTTTATATTTCTATACAATATTGTCCAGGTGGTTTCAGAAAATTTCAGTGCTCTCATGTAAAATGGGAACTTCCAGGGAAGTAAAATAGGAACTGCATATTTAAGAGCACCAAAATGTTCACATGCATCATTCAAACGAACAAAATCCATTTTTTCTACTCACATTTAACACCTTAATAGTTTTTAATTTCTTTCTCTCCAACACATTAGGATAAAATAATATGAACATCATCCTCCCACCCATACTCTTGAATTCACTTTCACAACACAAAAATACGTATAAATAAATTTGAAATGAAAGTATTTTCTCTTGTGAGAAAATAAGAATATGTTAATTATGCTCATGCTAGACCAGGAGTCAGAATTTCAGAGCTGGAAGAAATTGCACTTACCTTGTACAACAGCTGCATTTTACAGACAAGAGCATGAAGTCTCAGAGAGCTAAAATGAGTTGTCCAGTGCCAAGGGTACCTTGGGTAGCTTACTGAGGGTCACAAAACTGATATAAGAATTGCATGTATTGACAGACTTATGGCCTTCTCTGCGGTTACTTGGGCATGAAGTGTATAAAACTTAACTTATTGTCAATATACAATGCCCTCCTGAGCAATGATGGCACCCACTGAAAAATTATACAGCTGTCTTTGCTGAGGACAAGTTATTCTTGGCCTGGAGTTGTATTCCAGTGCAGCTTTGTAAAGTGATGGGTTATCAGATGGTAAGTTTATTCATGTCAATTGTTCCTCTATGCTATAAAAGAACTGAGCAGAGCAGGGGCTCACTGCCTCTATCTAAAAGAAGGTAGACTTATTAAGAGATAGCGATTCCCAGTCATACCCACCAAGACATTTAAAAAAAAATTATCTATTTCCCCATCTACTCCATTATTTGAAAGAATTTATGGACCAAATGATATAAATGAATAAATCCTACCTTTAGTGTTATGATCCATCCAGAGCACTGTGAGAATAGCTCAAGACCTCATTTCAACTTTTAACCTTTTAGGAAGTTCAGAAAGCCCAAGTTACAATCCTTGATCCTTTGAATGCATGAAGTCAAAAATGAAGTGTGATGTTCAAAGATATTTTACTCCTGTTTGTACATACACATGTTCAGAAAAACTAAAATAAACTAAAAACCATACTAAGGTTAATTTAATAGTTTTTATGTTTTTAATTAGGTTTTGAGGAAAATTATCATTGACTGTTAGAGAAATCACTAATGAGAATAACTGAAGTTGAAAATTTTTGTCATCCATCTCACAGAATGTGTGGGTATGACGCAGAACTGGCTTCGAGGAGGAGGTCCTTCAGGTTTAGGGAGGATTTTTATTGCTAGAGGTCAGAAAGAAGGGAAAATAATCATTGTGTGCCTACTATGTGCTAGGAACTGTAGTGAGCACTTGATGCACATTATTTCTTTTAATATACACTGTAACTCTCAAAGGAGGTATCATTACTCTTACATTAGCAATGACATGATACAATGAGAGCCCTTAAGAAGTGTGCTCAAGGTGTAGAAAAGTGTGATATTGTTTATATTTGTAAATATTGGTTGATGGGAACATCAACCAATACTTGCTTATGCTAAAAAAGGAAGAATAAACCAGAATGTTTTGGAAGTCACCTAAAGGTGAGCAGTGGAGGGAATAGAAGTAGAAGCTAGACTTCTTTGAATATACCTTGCTCTGCAAAATTTATTTTGGAACCATGTAAATACTTTACATCATCATAAACCAAAATTAAAGGTTACAAAGAAATCTGTAATCTAAAGCCAAATGAAATAAATAAATCTAAATATGCATCAAATTAACATAATTTAGAAAAAGGGAAAATTTTCAAGTGACTTTGAAACACAGTAGTGTGACTGTACATCCCTAACAGAAGACACCCATTGGACAAAACTTATGAAGAGAACTTTCATTAATCATAGTGTGAGTGGTACTATGGGCATTGTTATTCTGAGACTATTGTGCATGAATTATGTAATAAAGCAAATCAGTATATATGTTGGCATTATTGAGAACGGGAATTTTCACTATGAGTTGGAGGTGTAGTATTGATGAAAACCAATAAAAGTTTTAGAGTCTTGAATTTGATTTGGAAATATCAGTGTGAACTTATTGAGCATTTTGCCTTTCTTTTTTTTTTTCTTTTTTTTTTTTTTCACCTATTCCTATCCACTGAAAATGCCTAGAAAGCTTAACAACGTGATAGCAATAAGTACCTTTGATGCTCAGATTACTGCATCTCAACATTATTTCACACTAAAACCATCACTCTTTGGAGAAATGACTGATGCCAACCCTGGGAAAAAAATGTACAAAATGAGCCTGAAACATCTGTTACACCAAAAAGTGAGAAAGCAAATACTTTTAAGTTTGCAACAAAAGGACTCAGGAGCTAACCTAAACAGATTCCCATACCAGCCAAAGATGGGCATCTGAGGTATCAGTAAGGATAATAATTGCAGTCTGATTGGAATAGTTTAATGTGCTGCAGAACACCTCAAATATATTTAAATCAATGAATTCATAATGACAAAAAAACTAATTTCTTCCCTTTAGAGGATGAAAAGGAAGAAACCCATTATTTAAAATATTAGTAAATAAAAATAAATAATTGTGTTTATCTTGCCTTTCTAGACAAACATGTTTTTCAGTTTTAAAACAATGTGAAAAGAATAAATTCAATTTTAAACAAGTAAATCAAATATAGTAAAATTTTATGTAGGAACTGAAATTTGCACCTACCAAACAAAACTGTTATACCTTGCAATTTATATCCTATTTTAGTCTTTTGAAATTTCAGAACAAATAACTTCAAGTGGTCCCACAAAATGACTACTTGAGAATTGAAGTAACTCAAATTCTGTGTATTCCTCTTTACAATAACTGTGATATTATTATTGATTTTTTAATTAAACACAGGACTATGTAGCCCTACAGGGACTGGAGGTATATGACAAGGTGTGATCACAAAATATGGTGAATGTTGCTGCCGAGTGCCATCCAACGGAAAGACAAGGATCTTCAATGTGGGAAGCGATACATTAAAACTTAGTAAAAGTGTGTGACAAGTTTCATCTTGTTCAGGGCAGTCAGTCGGGTGTGAGCTACAGTGGAGAGAAGGTGTGTTTTAAAGTGTGCCACAAATCATGGATCACGAATAACACGTTAACATGAAATGTTGTTTCAAACTGCAAAAAAAGTGCTAAAGAAACACACGGAATGTTAAAGTTAGTTTATTGTGATGCTGCAGTGACCGTGAAGCTGGTTTATCAGTGGTTCAAGCAATTTCATAATGGTTGTGAAACAATTGAAGATGAGGAGAGATCAAAACATCCTTCAACATAAAAAACCCAAGAGAATGTTGAAAGAGTAAGCGAAATAATTCGATCAAACAGGCTATTGACTATTAGGGAAATTTCTGAGGATCTGAACATCTCTTTTAGTTCCATTTAAAGCCTTTTAAAAACAGATTTGAACATGAGGGGAGTGAGTGTGAAATTTGTTCCACACGTTTTGACTGTCGAACCAAAGCAACAGCGTTTGTCTATTTTGTAGGAGTTGCGCGTTCGTGCTGCTTCAGATTCCAGCTTTTTAAGACATGTCATCACGGGAGATGAAACTTGGGTCTGTGGTTATGATCCTGAGACCAAAGTTCAGAGTTCTCAATAGAAATCACCCAGTCCTCCTCGTGCGAAAAAAGCGCGTAAATCAAGATCTAACATCCAGGTGATGTGTTTTTTGACCTTGATGGAATTGTGTCAGCTGAGTTTGTACCTAGGAACACTACAGTGAACTCTGAATATTATAAGCGCTTATTAGAGTGTTTAAGAAATGATGTGCATAGAAAACGGCCTGAAAAAAATGGGCAGTTTCATCCTCGATAATGACAATGCTCTGTGTCACACACCGCTTCTGGTATATGGCGATTTCTGTCAAATAAAAACATTACTGTGTCCTCATCCACCTTATTCAGTGGATTTGGCACCATGTGACTTCTGGCTCTTCCCCAAAGTCAAAATAAACATGAAAGGAAAACGTTTTGCATTAATTCAGGACATTGAGGCAGCCAGAACAACACAACTAAAGACACTCATGAAAAAGGACTTCCAGAACTGCTTCAGAAAGTGGAAAGAATGATGGGATAAGTGTGTTCCAAATGAGAGTGAGTACTTTGACAGGGATTAATGGCAATGTGTCTTTTACTGTAATATTTTTTTTTATTTAAACATTCACAGCATGTTTTGATAACACCTCGTAGTTTGCACCCAAAGCAAACTCTAATGAGTTCATATCACTTGAATTTGTTCTCAAAATGAAAATATTTTGCCAAGTCCTCATTTGTCAAGGCCAACTGTGAAACTGGACTTCTCTGAAATAACTTTCATGTAGAAGGAATGTCTATTAAAGGACAGGCAATAAAAAATGTGCAAATTTGACACTTATGTATATATTTTTAAAAGTCAACAGTAATCACAGCAATTAATTAGCACTTATTCCAACAAAAGATTTTTTTCAGAGACATTATTTAGAATTGGCTGCCTTAATAATAATAAAGGGCATACCAGCTTTTACGTAGTTTCATTATCACTTTTAATCCTCTTTAGGATTAAAAATAACTGCAATACACCCCCTATTTCCTGCAGCCTACAGCAGGTCACTTCCACTGCCCCTGCTCCTAGTGGTCTGACACTGGATCTGGTCAACTGGCTCCAACATCACACAAGAGACAATGAGACATTATCACATCCTAACTTAAATATAGAACACTATCTGAAGGTATTCTTGCAAAAATTATAAACTTGAATCTGATCAAGCTTCTACATTCAACTACCAATTTGTAAGGAAGCATAGGTTTCAGAACCAGCAAAATGACATCATAGGCTACAATAGCAAAATTCAGACTGTGGGAAACTCCACATAACTAATAATACAGATTTCAACAAATTATTTGCAGAGAGGAGAGAGAGAAACAGAGAGAGACAGAGAGATAGGGACAGAGCTAAAGAGAAAAAGAAAAAGAGAAGGAAGAGACGTAAGAGATATTAACTAATTGTAAAGTGTGATCTTATTTGACTCTTGATTCAAACACTCTTAAAATTATCAAAAATAATTGGGAAAATTTGAACACTAATTATATATTTGATGGCTATTAAAGCATATTATCCTTTAATTTTAAAGTGTGGTAATTACATTGTTGTTATGTTTAATGAAAGTGTCCTTATTTTAATGATAAATACTAGAGATGACATAATATCTGAGATTTGATTCAAAATAACCTGACATGGAGGCAATAGGTTTCTACCCATTAGATGAAATCAAATTGGCCATGAGTCAGTGATTGTTAAATTTGAGTGTTGCATAAATGAGCACTCATTATTGTATTCTCTCTACTTTTGTATATATATGAAATTTCCCATAGTAAGATATTAAAATATTTTGCAGAGATTACAAAGTGATCTGAGATTTGAATGGAGTACAATTTTATTTCCTGTGATGGGAAGCGGAAGAGAAGTTAAATAAAGGAGAAAAAATCTTTGTTAGAGGAAGACCCTAGAGTAAGGAGAGGACTGCACCTGGGCTCAGTGGGGGGATTAGCCCTGCACTCCCCACTTGTAGAAGGACACTTTCCTGAAATGGGAGAGAAGGAAAGAAGAATGTGTGGGGATACTGACACTCTGTTCATTGGGGAGGGAGGGCACATGGGGAACTTGAAAGCCTAAGCAATACACTTAACCTCTTTGTCCCTGAAGAAAAGAGAGGAGGGGCTGACCAGATGATCTGCAAATCTCTTCATGCAACTCTATCACATGATTCTCTGATGTCAGTAACGGAGAATAGAACTCATACCTTTTGAATTTCAGACTTTCTGGTATAATTAATTCGAAGGCCAGTATTGCTTTCATTGTAAACTACAGCATTTTTTTCCCCGTTTCTCACAATATCTAGTAGAGGCTCTCATAAATATTCTCTAAGAATCACCTTTTGGTGATTGACAGTTCCTTCATTGACCTGTTAATGATTTTTGTTTACTATTAAATAATGACTTGAATTTATTACTTTACTTGGATAGTTGATAAAAGCAGGCTTCACATCATTGGTAAGTTGTGAAACAGAGGCCATCCTTGCAACAAATTCTAGCAAATTCTGGTACAGATAGATAGATAGATAGATAGATAGATAGATAGATAGATAGATAGATAGATGATAGATAGATAATATAGATAGATAAATATATTAAATATATATGATATATATATATATATGGTATTTTATATATATCATGTAAGTACACAGTGGAAAGTTCACAAACTTAATTGTCTGACCTTGTATGTATGTATTTAGTAGAAGCTAGTGAGGTTGGTTGTATGGAAGCGATTTCAGGCCTAAAACATGGCCCTTTAGCTGCAAACATCTGAGAACAAATGAAATATAGTTTTCATGTGACATAGCCAGGGTGCCTGAGGCAAAGTTCATTGAGAAGATGGCCTGACCAACTTGAGAATTCTGAATTCATTGCTTTCCATCTACCACAGCCGTGGGAAGTGCAGGAAAGGTAACACTATTTCTGATCCACCAGAAATGTGTTTTGTAGCATTTCAACCCTGGATTGTGGAGTAGAGTACTTATAGAGACTGACACTTTGATCATACATACATTGACACATCACATTGCATCACATCTCCTGAGTTGAATAGGAAAGGAAATCAGAAAAGGGTGGCCACATTCAATGATCTGAATTCTTTGGAGACAGCTCAGTATGCTGCAAGTCAAAAGAGGAATAAATTATTATAGAAGACTTCCCAATGCAGCTGCTTCATATTAAACACTTTCAAATAACTCCCAACTTTCTTTGATCTGAATGAATTCTCTGTATTACTTTGGTGACCTATAGCACATCTCTCCTTGACTTCACTTCTTTTCTATTTTGTTTTTCTATTTCTGCTGGTAAATGTTCATTCTTCATTTTCACACACATATGTATATATATATATATATATATATATATATATATATATATATGTATATGTATATGTATATGTATATGTATATGTATATGTATATGTATATATGTATATATGTATGTATGTATATTTATATATATATGGAAAGAGAAAGACAGAGACAGAGAAAGGGAGAGAGCAATCCGTTATTAGTTGTTTTTATTTTATGAAGGTATAAAAATCAAAGAGTGGTTTAATAACTTGAGAAAATAATAAAGACATAAGAAATAAAAAATATAATGTTCTGGGCTGCTAAAGTATTCTCCTTTTGATGGTTTGTGGTTTATAAAAGGCAAATCACATAAAATCTGTCTCTAATGACTTCTTATACTTTTCCTAGGAGTAGCAATAATGATTTTGAAACCTTGGGAAAAATGGATAAAAAAAATAGAAGGGCAACAACAGAGTATAAAATGAAATAAATGCAGTAGTCTGTGGGAAATAGAAATAAAAAGGTTATACATGGAGAAAAAAGAAAACGGAGAAAAATTATACAAAGTAGATTCTGTTATTTCATCCCTAAGAAAGAAAATAAACTAGCACCAACAAAAATTAATTGTGTATTCCAAAAGTATATTTATTACATACTAAGTTTATTTTAACAATTTTATTATGATAAATACATTTACCTAATTTGTATTATGTCTGAGAATAACCACAATCTCATTTATTGTATTATGCTAAATTCCACTCTTAAACCATTATGATATGTTAAATATTTTATTGTCACATCCAATATCAATCTTCTGCAACCAATTGCCTAAAAATAATATAAAGCAATGAGCAACACATTGTGCATTGTATCCTGTAATAATATCTTGGGTCAAAAGCATATGTAAGAATAAGCAAGAACTTCGTGCTTTGGAACTATTTTTTTTTTTTTTTTGAAACAGATTAAAAGGTATGACTAGTTTAAAACTTTCAACAGGTTTCTGATTTTTCTTAAATAAGTCTAACAAGCTAAATAATTTTTCTGGAAAAGAGAATAAATTTTTGTTTGAAATGAACTCAGAACAGTAACATTCTTTGAGCACATGCTTCTATATTATCTGCATGCCAGAATAAATTACACCCATTACAACCCTCATTCACTTTTTGGCCAAGTATTACAATAAAATGATCACATATAATGGACTTTAAAGGTGCAAATGAATCACTTGTGGAATAGTCAAATACTACAATTGTACATCTAGAACTAAGTTATGCTTTGTTCAGGAATTGTAACAAAGACTATCATTGTCTCTGCCTTCATATCGCCTATTGAAGCCAAACCATTTCACTTAAAAGGACTTTATTCTTTGCCATGTGTAAACAGATGACCTCCTAACAGCACCTAGTACTTATACTATCATCACCATTCTGTGAGATCATTCATCCTTTTAAATCAGGACAACTGTGCTCTGGTATACTTGCTGGAAATGATACATATAAAATAAGACAATATCAATACTCTGATCAATCTCAACTAAATCCATTTTACTTTTCTTTTCCCCAGCTATTATTTATTTTCCAGTAGTTTCAAATGAAAACTAAACTTACTTCATACTGAGCATTAACTTTTCAATAGCCCATTTAGCTTATCCTTAGGGTGTTGTTAAAAACTTTAATTAGTTAATGATTATGAATCATTTTTAGACCCTTAGATGGAAGAAGCTACAACATGCTAAATTATTATTATCATTACAAAATTGTAAGTATAACATTGTATTAATTATAGTTTTACATAGACTATACTTATAAGGCATTTAACTCTGGATATAATTTCAATGTTGGCAGGCTTCTTAATTTCTGATGTCATGCAAAATTGTTGCTGCTAGAAAATGCTGAGCTATAGACTTTGTCAATCCATGGTGTCTCTGATTGGGTATAAATTCCTAATCTCTTTTAAATCAAGATCATAAGGCACTATAGCTTTGTTCCCCAAAATTCCTTCTCTCAACAACTCAGTGGGGTTCTATCACAAGAAGTAACTCAAGGATTAATTAAATCACCTCATTGGTTTTACATCTTTTGCTAGCATTGTTTTATGTTTCTCATACTTGAAATTAACAGTGTGGATTTTTTGTCATTGTTGTTGTTTTGCTTACATTGTCAATGGCATCAACACATAATTTAAATGGCTCAGAACTATTATCATCATATAGACATACCCGCTGAAACAATAGTTAAGCTATACAAATCTTTTCTTCTAATTTTATTGATTAAAATCTTTCAGTGGCTTTTCATTCCAGTAGAATAAGTAATAGTGTGAAAGACCTTTAACCCTTGGCACCCAACCTATCCTCAACATCTGGTGTTTCTCCATTTTTCCACTTCTTCAACCTCACCTGTGCAAGTGTATGAGCACAGGCATACACACACACACACACACACACACGCGCGTACACACACTCACTCCTTCACAATGTTTCAAGAATATGGATGGTCCATGTTCCCTTGATTACCTGTAAACTCCCTTCTCCTTGGTCTCCATAATATCATCTCTTTTGCAAAGACTTCCTCAGCACCCCAGGCAGAATCCATCCATTATTCCCCTATAAGGTCCAGTTTATACCTCTGATAATCATTTATTAATTAATATTATCTTTTTTGTACTTATTATGCCTACATCTACTATTAATTTAGGAGGTCTTGAGGAATGAGAAAAAAGATAAAAACTAATATTTTTGTTGTATCTATCCAACTATGAAATAAGTAGTATTTTCCCCATTTTCCCTGAGATGGAACTGGGTGACACGGAGGTCCAGTAATAACCAAGTTCAGATATCTAATAAGTGGCAGAGTCAGAATCTTGGATCCAAGTCCATCTGACTCCAAAATCTATGACCTTCCTCCTGTAAACATGGTTGCATCTAGTTTATTTTGAACCCCAAGTCCCTTGCACACTGCCTGGAAAATAACACAAAATCAATAAATGAATAAATGGAGGGGTAAGTAAAACTCCTAGGACATAAATTGGACCCCTCAGATGGTAGGAATGGAGCTCTCCAGAAAGAATGTGAGAACCCCATAGTGATACCCACGTTCGAAGCTCTGCTTTCACCAGCCCAGCCCTTCACTGAGTGATAGCATTCAGGTTGTCACCCAACTTCAGGAGCCGCATGCCAGCAATTTGCAAGGATGGGGTCTTTTAGAGCATACAGGGTCCTTATTGTTACTCACACTACTGCCATTTTGGCAGGATTCAATGTTGGATTTCCTCTTTTTCCAAACCAAAGTATTTATATATATATATATATATATATATATATATATATATATATATATCCACCACTTTATAGTTTTTTTTTTAAAGGCAGCATCATTCTATGAAAAGAATATGAATAACGATTCCCTGATCTTAGTTCTGCCGCTCACTGGCTGAATGACCTTGGAAAGGGTGCTTAACATCTCTTTTTTCTTGCGTACCGTGAGATTAATGATACATACTTCAGAAGGTAGTTGGGAGAATTACATAGAGAAATGCATGAAAATTGCCCAATATGATCCCTGAGATAAAATAGGCTCGTCTTGAATATTAGCTCTCTCCCTAGTAATCTCAAGAACTTTCCTTGGCTGTACCTAATACTTAAGGTGATGTGGCATTGTCATGTTGCTCTGCTTCCTACTGCAGGCCAGTTGCAGTTCCAGCAAATTCAGTGACATGATCCTCAACAGCTGCCACAGATAGGACCTAGTAAAAGACAGCAGGTGTATTACAGACAGAGTCCAGAAAAAGGTCTGACAAGGACACAATTGGTTCATTTATTTCAACAAACGTGAGTCTCAATACAGGGTCTATGTTAGATTAATAACTTTTACCTACAGGAGGAAAGATAGTTTAAATGAAGAATCCCCCACTGAAAGCACCGCTCATCATGTTACCATTCCCCTAGGGATACTACACTCTCCCAAGAATTCATCTACCAATCTTATCTATTAAGCAAAATTATAAATCTTCCAGATGCAAATAAACTGTTGCTCAGTGTCCACCTCCTTATTCCCAAACACCCCAAAGTCAAGCTACTGTGCTTTATGTTTTGCTTTCTCCACTTGCCTGTTTATGCATTCAAATTGACAAATGTCCTTGTAAATTATTTTTAACCCATCCATATCGAATGCATCAGTATCTTGTTATGTTTCCTTTGATTTCATTGTTTGCAATACTAGTATCAGCAGCCCAGAATTGCCAAAGCACTAAGCAGCCCAATTTTTCTTTAATTTCTCAGAAAATTGACAGTTTTATGAACTGTCTCTTTACCTATGCCCCATAAACATGTCAGGCTGTGGAAAACCATTCTAATTAAATCCCAGGGGGACAGCAATGGAAGATTATAGCTTCTTGGCAGGTTATTAAAAAACAGTTGTTCATATATACACAAGTATGTGTACTGGAGCCTAACGTTTGACAGAACAGTCAAGGAATTAACCCCACCAGCAGCTTCAGCTCAAAGTGACTGAAGAGAAATGATCAAAGTGAGTGGGAGAAGAAGACTGCTGCATTCAGGCTTTTATTTTTATATCCTTTGTGAGTGCCTATAGATTATCAGATAGTTTAAAAGGTGTCCAAGGTCATCACCTTTCTCAATGGATTGTATAAACCTGTTGAAGAAAATTTATTTAACTGTTGTCTTTTCATTGAGTAATTTCTGATACTAGAATTCCCTTGGAAAACATATAATTGTGCCAGAGGAAAAACAAACAAAATAAGAAGAGTTTTTCTCTCACAAACTCAAAATAGAAACATCTGGTATATAGAAATCAGATTTAAGGACAATACAAGATAATTTTTGTTGATGAAAATATTTTTCAGTATTTGCATTCTTGACAAATGAACTATGCATTCTAATTGGATAGGTGAATATTTCAACCTGATTGGAGACAGCCGTTTTTCAGGTGGTGAAGTTTAAATCCAGCATCAAGAAGGATAATGACCTATGAAGTTTTCTCTGGAGAACATGATTCTTAGAAATGTGTATAATGTTTAATTAATTAGTTAAATTGGGAATTGTGTACTAGCTAAAGGATGGTTCTGGTTGACATATTGAAGAGTTGTTAAAGTGTGATCCTGAAAATAAATACCTTCCCACTTTGCAGTGAAAAACGGCCTGGTGGATAAGACATCATGTTCCTGAGGTCAGCTTACATAGGACAGTCCGCTTTGTTCTCTTTCATGGTTATAAAGTGTACCAAAGTTTTGGGCAACTATACAAAAATTAAAGTCCATAGTCCACAGGAAAATTGAATAAAAAATTTTGGCTGGCTCATTGCAAACCCACCAACACCAGTATAAAATCAACCCAAAGTGCCTCTTATAAATAGTGGTGATATTTTTGAAAATGAAAGTCTTGCTGTATTTCACCTGGAATATGAGCCGGTTCCCAGTTGATGCCATTAAAACAAACTGAATCTACGACATAATAAATACCATAGTGTCTTAGAAGCAAAATGAGAATACAGTGCCCCATGCTTACAAAATTAAATTGGTTTGGGCTGTTTTTCTGTTTGCTGGGTTTTTTGTTTGTTTTGCTTTGTTTTGTTTTGCTTTGCTTTGTTGTCTCTTTCCAAAGTTATTTCCTCTTTCTTCCATCTTCATATCCTCCTTGTCTTCCAGAATCCTTTTCCTCTGCCTAAAATCATTTTCAACTCTCTTGTAACCTAACAAATATTTTTTTTTTAAAGTCTTTCCTTGATCCTACTTCATCTTGAAGCTACTATTTCTTCCTTCTCTTCACTGAAAAACTTCTTGCAAAAGTACTCAGTCCTGCTAATTCTATCTTGTTCTAATCTTACTTATTGCAGGCTGCCTCCTCACCACTTCCAGTACTGTCCTTAAGAACCACAAGCTCCTATTGAGAAGTGGCACTAAAGGATGATCAAAGAATTTCCAATCATGTCACCTGGCAATGATACATCTCAGATCCTGACGTTTGTTAGCCTGTTTCCCCATGCCTACCTTGTCTGTAGCTCTTGATCGCCTGTTGATATTCTGGATCTAGTTTTTGGCTGTTGCTCATGCTAGTTACTGGCTCTCCTATAATAAACCACCCAAGATGCATTTTCTCTCAGGTACTGTTGGCTACAAAGGGTTTCCAGATTTCAACCTCTTAACTCTTAACCTAAGTACCATTCATTCCGGTCAGCTCCATGTTTGAGGTTTTTCACCTATAATGCACCTTTCATTGTGTTGATGAGTACACAAGTGTAAAATAAAGTGACTTTTTCCCAATTCTTCTTCTATTGAATCTTTCCATTGAGTACTGCCTCATCCTTGAGAACCCCTATTTTTTTAGTTTGCATACTACCAGACTAATCCTCATTTCTCTTAGCCCCATGAATTCCCTTTCTCCATCTACTTCAACAACTCCTCATAGTCTTCCTTCTCCTTAAATGAAAACTATGTGAGATTCTCTAATAAGCTGTCTTTCTCTTTGTACCATCATTAAATTTATATCCCCTTCTGTGAATTTATTGTGATCTCAGTATCAAAGACTCCCATATTTCTCTTTCTCTTTTCTGTCCTCAGCTTTATACTTAAGTTCCAGTTGCCTTCTGGACATTTATATTTAGATACCTATATACCTTAATATGTTCCAAATATTAGGGTTCCCACAAGTCTAGTTGCTATTCCTAACCTTTCTATACCTGTTGAGAGACTATTTTTCCAGACTCCAAAGTTCATTAACATTTTTATCTCCAAATTTTTGCCAGACTCCTAGATATACAATCAGTAGCCAAGTATTGTGAATTTTATCTCTAAAACATCTCTCGCATCTATACAATTTTGCCCAATTCTTCTGCAATCTTCATCAATTTTCATTGCATTTAATGTAATAGCCTGGTGGATTAATTTATTTGCAGTTTCTTTTTACCTAACATACTATCTTTAAATCTGTTTTCTTAAAATTCAGTTGCAATCAAGTCATCCATTTGTTGAAAAATGTTAAATGATAATGAAAGGATAATTCATATTGCCTACAGTTTTTAGAACCCATTCCCCACAATTATGCTCTGTCTTCAGTCTACCTACCATCTACTCCTTTGGGTAGACCTCCAGAAGCATTTCCCTACTTCAGCTGCTCCCTCAACATTTATTAATGCCCTCACTTGTATCCTTTCCTTTACCTTCCACTATCTTTACCTTCCACTAAGCTTTCCCCCAGTATCTCAGAATTTTTTTTTAATGTTGCCCCTTATGACTCCATGTCTAGGATAGGAAATGTTTAATATGAGCCTGGCCATCTTGTTGGGAAAGCCAGGAAGCCATGGAAGACTGAGACATGTTCTAGGACACGGGAGCAACATAAAAGGTCCTCACTAGCCAAAGGTGGGCCTCCCGCTAGCCAAAAAGGATTATATCAGAAAAAAGATTGCAACAAAATAAACACATAAAAAGTCATGAATTTATAACGATATTCTTAAATTTCATTACAAAAAATCTTCTCCATCTTTTAAGATTTTTTTTTGTAATTAAAGTTTGTTGGGTTGACAATAGTTAGGAAAGTTACAGAGGTTTCAAGTGTACAATTCTGTATTACATCATCTATGTATCACTTTGTGTGTTCACCACCCAGAGTCAGTTCTCCTTCCATCACAATAAGATCCATTTCTAATGTTAGCTTTTTCATATGTCACTTTTTATTCCCTCAATGACTAGGTTAGCTTCCTCCTGTGAATCCCTATAGCACTTCATTTTTACTACAAGTATTCTGTTTTTCTTAATATATATGCATCTAATAATATGGAGGAATGTCATTCAAGAAATCACGTTTAGAGGTCAAGATTTCATTTCAAATGTATGTAAATTTTCTTTGAGTAGTATATGACTTACTCTCCAACTCCAAGAATTCTAGTAAGAATCAATATAGAAAACCAAAAGTTGTAAGTAAAATATCCTATTTTTGTTCATTTTTATCATTTTAAAGTTAATTTTACTGAATTTATTATGTTTTACTTTTTTATCTATTACCTCAAGTGCTTCAGCAAGTAAAAATATTATAAAAAAAGAGAATAACATATCAGTAGCAACTTGTTAGATTACAACCATCAATATCAATTTCATTGCTGCTCTATAAAGTTGGTTATGGTATAACTGTATGTAAGATACCACTATTGAATAATTATAAAGAGTACACAAATTAACAAAGGAACAGAATAATTTTAAACATTAAATAATTAAGAAACTAAGATTCTTATATCTGGCTTATTATTGAAAAAATAGTGAAAGTAGTCCGGTGTATTATTTTCCTTCTACTACAATCCCTACAAACATTATAAAATATTGTTTCCAGCCCTTCAATTTCCCTTGATTCTTCTCGTCCAAATATAGCATAAATTCCCATTCCTGACACCTTTGTCGATGACCTTGTTACATAATTACCAGAGCCACTTTACAAAATTAAATAAATACATTTAAAAATCTCAACAGAACTATAAACATATGAGAAACTATAGTAGCAAAGTGAAGTGAGGATTTAGGTAAATGATTAGGTAATTCAAGTTTCAAAAGACACTTTAATCTCAATAATTTGAATTATCTAGATCATCACTGTTCATAGAACATTCTGTGATGAAGAAAATTTCTCTAAATCTGCATGGTCCATCATAATAGTCACTAGACGTAGGTGGTGACTTGACATGGTTAGCATGGCTAAAGAACTGATTTTTTAAATTTAATTAACTAATTAATATATTTATATTATTATTTTATTTTAATTAAAGTGTCACATGTGACTAGTGGCCACAGTATTGGATCAAATCTAAATAATTGCTTCCATCCTTGATTTTTAATTATTAATTACTATTGACATTTTCAGTAACAAATGCACATAGCAAACAGCACAAATAGATCATTCACAACTGAAAACATAAAAGTAATAATAACCGTTGACCATCTGTACGTTCTACAGTTTTTAAACATGTTATCTGATTAATACTCAGAACATTCATATGACATAGGTGCTATAAACATGTGGATTTTGCAAACCAGGAAAGAATCACAATTCATTATAAGAAGTTCATTATAACACCAAGTCATTGGCAGAGCAGGATTTGAACTCAAGTCTTATAACTCCATAGCTCATGAAGTTATTCCTTGAAACTACATGTGCTGGCAAAAAAGGTTACCCTCCTTACTAATCAAAGAATCATAAGCAAATTAAAATAAAACGGGTTACAACTTATTACCCATACAATTAGTAAACATTTTAAAAAGTACAGAATCCAATAAATAACCGTATTTATTTCAGGTAGAACAATACATTAGTCAATTAAGTTAATTTGGCAATATGAGCTAGAAGTCACAAGAATGTTCATCCTTTTATCAGTTCCTATTTCTAGAGATTTATCCCAGAGAAAAAAAAATTACCATAAATACTTAAAATATACATAGATACACATATTTACAAATAAGCATAAGCTAATATGATACACATTCAATAACTGCTTAATAGTTAAGTGAATATGATGCCCAATGGAATACTTAAAACATAATAAAACTAATGTTGAAGTAGTAACTGTTATGTTAAATAAACATTAGAAAATAAAACCTGTACATACTATGATGACAACCTTAAGGAGAAATACTACTCACAAAATTACGGTAATAGTGTTGTAGTATAAGAAGCAAAGTGCTTTTCCTCTACGTTCCAAATTATGACTAGATATGGGATTTAAGGAGAAGTTATTCAACTCAAAGCGATCATTGAAAAATGTACATCTTGCTACTCAAGTGCAGCCAACCTAAGAGATATTTAGGAATGCATAATCCCAGCTCCCACTCCAGAATTACTGAAATAGAATCTGCATTTTCAGAAGACTCCAAGGTATTTTTATGGACATTACATTTTGAGAAACACTGATGTAGCACAAGAACACTCTTGTGTTTTCTGGAATCTATCTCTAGGCTATAATAACTAACCATGGATTAAAGTCAATCCTCTTGATTATCAAGGATTTATTTCCATAGAAGATATTTTTATGAAAAAGTACTAATCCTGCTTTCATTCTTGGGTACTTTACTATGTATATAGATGATCCATCGAACACTCTCGGCTTTTAAAATCTCGACTTTTTTAACTTCAAATATTTCCTCCAGTCAACTTCAGTGCCTCACTCCAATGGATTGATCCTAGACCCAGGATCACTAAACAGGAGCTGAAACTCTACTAAAAATAGAGATCCATACTATTAAATTCATTCTTCAAAGAATTCCCATAAAATTCTCCCTAAAATACTGTAATATTTTACCATGACTGCTTTCTGTTCACTAGTACTTCCTTAGAGCATCTATCAGATCAGTCATTAATTTTTGTGTTTATGTATCTGTTTCCTCTTCCCATCTCCCAACCCTAGAGAATGGGACAATGTCCTACCATCTGTGACAGAAATGTTGAGTCCAGTTCCTGTCTCAAACCAGGTACTCAGCAAAAGTTGTTTGAAGAATGAACACAGTCATATGTTTGTTTGTTTGTTTGTTTGTTTGTTTCCCTGCTTCCATGAACCTTTACCATCAGCCATTTGGACTAAGTTCGATTATCCTCATTTTGCAAATAAGGAAACTGATGCCCATGACTTGCCAAATATTAGAAACAGAATGAGTCACAAAGTATACATAAAATCTCAGGTCTTCTGCCGTGAGTAATCATAAATGTTCATTTCAGTGGAGCTTTTTTTCAGTTTACAATTGCCTAAATTTCAAGTCCTGCCACAGTCAGTCCGCTTCCTGCCTATTCATTGATTAAACTGTACTTCCTTCGGTATATTCAGATAAACCTGCTTGCTGACTCACTAATACCATGCTTTTTCCTTCTCCTTGCCTATGTTCAGATTGTTAGCCTAACGGAATACCTTAATCTTTAAACAAATCCAACTCATCATTAATCCAAGGTCTCTGATTCTATTGCAATGCTACTCAATGCTGCCCAATTGCACTATGTGTATTCCTTGCTTTGCACAGCTCCAATATGCACAAATTACAATTACCATGGTTTAGTTAAATAACACCAATTTCCCTCCAACAACATGGTTCCAATTTCAGTTACCATGGCATATTAACTGTGAATAATTACATAAAGTAAAACTTTGCTGCTAACTCTCTAGTTCATAAATCAATATGTAAATAACAGATGTGCGTCATGATCAGAGGCCAAACCTGTGTTTTCTTCAGAGTCTGTCGGTGAGTTGGCCACTGTGCACCTGCATCAGGTCACAAAAGGTAGCAAAACATGTAATTGTGTTGACTCCTCTTCTCTCAGTGATAAAACCAAGTGACATTTTGCAGAAACGGATAACCACAAGAGGGAATTGGTCAACAAAGATGAAAATATAGCAAAGAAATGAAAAGTGGCAGCACTGGAAGTGAAAGTAGAATCAGACATAAATAGAGTTAATAAAAGAAATAACTGACCCTGGGAATGTTGGTACTGCTATTTTTCAAGAGAGTCTGTATATGCAGCCAGAGAAATTTGCTGAAGGTAAACTTATTGATACAAATAAAGGAAGTGGTTGTGAAGAAGGGATGAAAAAGCAGGCAAAAAAAAAAAAAAAAAACTTCACAGATACCTCAAGACATTGAAATGCAAAAGCTGAAATATGAGAAGCTGATCCAAACTTAGAAAACAGCATGAACATTTGCCAAGGCATAGAAAAGATGGGTGCTCCATAGCAGACGTTATGCTAAGAGAATAAAGCAAACACTGCCCCAATTATTTTCATACGTTTTTCATAAAGAAATAAAACACATTAATTCACAATATTTTAATGTTTTCTATTACACTGTAATAAATATTAGTTTTACTAATTTTTTAATTCCCTATACAGTATTAGAGCTCTCAATGTTTTAACAAAATGTTTTAATGCTATGGAACAATATAAATTTTTCCATTGATTATCAATATATTTTTGCATGCATATACTGCCTAGGCAACAATGAACAGAGTGAAAAATGCAACCTACAGATTGAGAGAGAATTTTTGTAAACTATGTATCTCATAAGGTTTTAATATCCAAAATTCACAGGGCGCTCAACTCAGCAAAAGAAAATAAATAACAATTTAAAAATGAACTAAGGATCTGAATAGACATTTCTCAAAACTAGATGAACAAATGGTCAACAGGTATATGAAATGTGCTCAATGTCACTAATCATAAGGGAAATGCAGATCAAACCACAGTGAGAAATCACCACACCCTTGTTAGAATGGCCATTATCAAAAAGACAAAAGATAAATGTTGGGGATGATGTGCAAAAAAGCAAACCCTTGTAACCTGTTTTGGGAATGTAAATTGGTGTAGCCACTATGGAAAATAGTATGGAGGTTCCTCGAAAAATTAAAATTTGAACTACCGTATGACTCAGAAATCTCACTCCAGTGTTTATATCCAAAGGAAATGATGATTGCCAGGGGATGGAAGGGGGGAGGGGAGAGGTGTTGGTCACAGTACCAAGTTTCAGTTATTTAAGATAAATAAGTTCTAGAAATATAATGTATAGCATGGTTACTACAGTTAATAATATTGTATTTCATGCTTGAAATTTCCTATGAGAATAAATCCTGTGTTCTCCCTACACACACAAAAAGTAGCTATATAAGCTGATAAAGAACTATATGAGCTGATAAGCAGATTAACTGACTTCATAGTGGTGATCATTCCAAAATGTATATCTACATCAAATCATCACAATGTACGTCTCAAATTTACACAAATTCTATTTGTGAATTATACACCAATAAAACAGAAAAAGAAGAAAAATAAAAACGAAAAGTTCTCTGTGCAGTTTCTGCTTGCACAGCCATATTATGGTTTCACACTGCCAGGGAAAGTGAACACTGCCTCTGCATGATTTTTGATGTATGTTTGTTCTGTCTCCTTCTCAACTCGACTGTGAACTACTTGAGAATGATACCATTTTATATATTTTTTTAATTGAGGGACAATCACATACTGTGAAATTCACCATTTTAACCATTCTAAAGTGCACAATTCAGAGGCTTCTAGTACATTCACAATGTTGCACAACTATCACCACTACATAGTTCAGTAACGTTTCATCAACCTAAAGGAAACCCAGACTCATTCACCAGTCATTCTGCATGTCCTCTTTTGCGATTGTTAACCACTAATTGACTTTTTATTTCCATAGATTTGTCTATTTGGGACATTTCATGTAAGTGGAATAATATTTTTAAAAAGCAAGTTTTGTGTCTAGCTTCTTGCACTTAGCATAATATTTTCAAGGTTTATCCATGTTGTAGCAAGTGTCAGTACTGCATTCCTTCTTATGGCTGAGTAATATTCCATTGTATGGATATGACGTGTTTGGTTTATTTATTCAACAGATGCTGGATATTATTTTCCAGTCTTGGGCTATTGCAAATAATGCTGCTATGAACATTGGTGTTTATATTTTCATTTGAATGTATGCTTTCAGTTTTCTTGTATATATACCTAAGAGTAGAATACCTAGGTCACATGGTAATTCTGATCAACTTTTTGAGGAACCATCAAACTGTTTCCCACAGCAGCTGAACCATTTTAAATTCCCACTGACAATTTATAAGGGTTCCAATTTCTCCACACATTGATAATACTTGCTATTTTCATGGTTTTTTAAATTATTATTATAGCCATCCTTGTGGGCGTAATGTGGTATGTGATTATGGTTTGGATTTCTTTAATGACTAATGATATCGAGCATCTTTGCATGTGTTTATTGGCCATTTGTATATTGTTTGGAGAAATTTCTATTCAAGCTTTTGCCCATTAAAAGTTGTCTTTTTGAGTTGTAAGAGTTCTTTATGTATTCTGGATTATAGGCTCTCATCAGACATATGATTTGCAATGTTTCTGCCATCTTGTTGGTTGCCTTTTCACTTGTTTGAAAATGTTATTTGATGCATAAAAGTGTTTAATTTTAATGAAGTCCAATTTACATATTTTAATTTTGTTGCTTGTGCTTCTGATGTTCTAAGAAGTCAATGCCAATTACAAGGTCATGATAATTTACCTCTACGTTTTCTTCTAAGAGTTTTATATTTTCAGCTTTTATATTTAAGTCATGGTTATATTTAGAGTTAGTTTTTGTATAAGGTGTGAGATAAGAGTCCAAATTATGCTTAAGTCTTTGATCCATTTTGAATTAATTTTGGTGCATGGTGACAGATAGCAGTTCAGTTTCATTCTTTTGCACGTGACTATCCAATTCTCCCAGCACCATTTATTGAAGAGGCTGTCTTTTCTCCATTGTATGTTTTTAGCTTCTTCGTCAAAAATTATCTGTCCATATTTATGTGGTTTTATTTCTGGGTTCTCAATTCTATTCCATTGGTCTATGTATCTGTTTTTCTGCCAATACCATGCTGTTTTGATTATTGTAGCCCTGTAGTACAAGCTAAAGTCAGGGAGTGTGATGCCTCCAGTATTGTTCTTTTTTCTTAAGATTGCTTTGGTTATTCGGGGTCTTTTGTGGTTCCAAACAAATCTGATGATTTTTTGTTCTATTTCTTTAAAAAATGCCATTGGGATTTTGATGGGGATTGACACAATAAACTGTATAGAAGAAAACATAGGTAATAAACTTATGGACCGTAGGTTCAAAGAGCATTTTATGAATTTGACTCCAAAGGCAATGGAAGTAAAAGCTAAAATAAACGAATGGGACTATATGAAACTTAAAAGCTTCTGCACAGCAAAAGAAACCATCGACAAAATAAAGAGGCAACTAAATGCATGGGAGAAGATTTATGCAAACAGTGCCTCCGATAAGAGGCTCATATCCAAAATATACAAGGAACTCATGAAACTCAACAACAGAAAAACAAACAACCCAATTGAAAAATGGGCAGAGGACCTGAAGAGACATTTCTCCAAAGAGGACATACAAATGGCAAATAGACATATGAAAAAATGCTCAACATCACTAATCATTAGAGAAATGCAAATCAAAACCACAATGAGATATCACCTCACCCCAGTCAGAATGGCTATCATCAATAAGACAAATAGTAACAAGTGTTGGAGAGGCTGTGGAGAAAAAGGAAACCTCATATACCGTTGGTGGGAATGCAGACTGGTGCAGCCACTATGGAAGGTAGTGTGGAGGTCCCTCAAAGAATTACGAATAGAATTACCATATGACCCAGCAATCCCTCTCCTGGGTATCTACCCCAAAAATCTGAAAACATTTATCCGTAAAGACACGTGTGCTCCAATGTTCATTGCAGCCTTGTTTACGGTGGCCAAGACATGGAAACAACCAAAATGTCGTTTGATAGATGAATGGATAAAGAAGTTGTGGTATATATACACAATGGAATACTATTCGGTGGTAAGAAAAGATGACATAGGAATATTTGTGACAACATGGATGGATCTTGAGAGTATGATGCTAAGCGAAATAAGTCAGACAGAAAAAGCAGAGAACCATATGATTTCACTGATATGTGGTATATAAACCAAAAAACAGCAAAAGAACAAGACAAACAAATGAGAAACAAAAACTCATAGACACAGACAATAGTTTAGTGGTTACCAGAGGGTAAGGGTGTAGGGGGAAGGGAGATGAGGGTAAGGGGGATCAAATATATGGTGATGGAAGGAGAACTGACTCTGGGTGGTAAACACACAATGGGATTTATAGATGATGTAATACAGAATTGTACACCTGAAATCTATGTAATTTCACTAACAATTGTCACGCCAATAAATTTATAAATAAATAAATAAATAAATAGTCCAAATTAGTTCTTTAGCATGTGGATATCCAGTTGTCTCAGTGCTATTTGTTGAAATGTTATTCTTTCCCCACTGAATGGACTTAACCACTGAGTGTAAAATCAGATGGCCATAGATAGTAGGAGTTTACTTCTGGACGCTCAATTCTATTTCGTTTATCTCTATCCTTATGTTAGTACCACACTGATTCAATTACTATAGTTTTGTAGTGAGTTTTGAAATTGTGAAGGATGAGTCTTCCAACTTTGTTCTGTTTCAGGATTGTGTGGGCTATGTGGAGTTCCTTGAAATTCCACACAAATTATGCCATCAGCTTGTCTATTTCCATATTTAAAAATTTGGGACTTTTGATAGGTATTGTATTGAAAGTATAGACCAATTTTGGGTGTATTGCCTTCTTAGCAATATTAACTTTCCCAATCCGTTAATATAGGATGTATTTCCATTTATTTAGGTCTTTTAATTTTTTTCAGTAATATTTTATAGTTTTCATTGTGCAAATTTTGCTTTTTTTGGTGAAATTTATTCCTGAGTATTGTGTACTTTATGTTACAAATGTAAATGAAATTGTTTTCTTAATTTTAATTTTGGGTTGTTCATTGCTAGTTTATAGAAATACAACCAATTTTTGTATATTGATCTTGTATGCTGCAGCTCTTAGGAATTTCTTGATTAGCTCTAATAGCTTTTTTTTTTTTTTTTTTGAGGGATGGAGATTTCTTAAGATTTGCTACATATAAGGTCATGCCATCAGTAAATAGAGTTAGTTTTATTTCTTCCTTTCACATCTGATTGTCTATCTCTTTTGTCTAATTGCTCTGGCTATAATTCCAGTGTAATGTTAAATAGAAGTGGCTAGAGCAGATATTTTTGCCTTGTTCCTGCTCTTACGGGGAAATTTTTCACTCTTTCACTATTAAGTATGAGATTGGCTGTAGGTTTTTCAGAAATGCCCTTTATCATATTTAGGAAATTTCTTTCTATTCCTAGTTTGTTAAGCATTTTCTATCATGAAAGGTGTTCGATTTTGTCAGATGCTCTTTCTGCATCAATTAAGATGATCATGAGGTTTGTTTGGGTTTCTTGTTTTCTCTTTTGGGGGGATTTTTGCCTTCATTCTATTAATTGGTGCATTACATTGATTGATGTTGATGCATTGAACCACCCATGCGTTCCTGGGAGAAATCCCACTTGATCATGTGGTATAATGCTTTTAGTATGCTATTGAAATCAGTTTGCTAGTATTTTGTTGAAGATATTTGCATTTCTATTCATAACGCATATTGGTCTGTAGTTCTTTTCTTGAGATGTCTGGCTTTGATACCAAGATAATGTTGGCCTCAGAATGAGTTAAGAAGTATTTCATTCTCTTTTGTATTTTGGGTCGAGTTTGAGAAAGACTGGTGTTAATTCTTCTTTATATATTTAGTAGAGTTCAAAACTGGTATCATATATTTCATTTTGCGTGTGTGTGTGTGTGTGTGTGTGTGTGTGTGTGTGTGTCACTGCTTAGAAGGGTACTAGCCATAGAAAAAGAGATATATAAGGTGTAGATAAGTTTCTATCCAAGTAATATTTTTGTTTTAAAAAAAAGGTAAGGAAATCGACTTAAAGATACAAAACTTTCTGTAATATGTCCATTGTGTGAGTATGGACATCTAATTAACACCATCCCAGTCAGGCTCTGAAATAAATTTTCAAAAGGCTAGCATGCAGGACTGGTAAAAACATATACTATGAACAGAAAAAAAGAGGAACAAACCGCACTTAGTGGCTTGAAAGAAAACTTCCATGGTAATAGACTCACCATCCAAGGAAAATTTATGTAAAAATCCATAAATGGATTAACAAGCAGAACTGTGGCTGAAGAAAACCAGATTAGCTCTGCCAAAGATGATAGCCGTAAAATTCACCAAGAAAATATCCAACAATAGAAAAGAGAAATTATCTGCTGGTAAAAATTCATGATTCTGAAAGTAGACTCCACCAGCCTAATTTAATAACTGTAGGATCCCTGATGGAAGGAAGAAGCAGGATATGGTTGAATATTTTTCAAAATTTAATTAAAACCCTAATGGCACTTATTCCTTTGCTCCTCCATGAGTCAAGCAGTTTCATAGCGTACCCTGGTCAGAGGCAATGAATCACCACATTTCTAGAAGGGGATTTTAAGAATCAAAGAAACACGGCTTAGAATTACAAGGAATAAAGTTCCCCACGCAGCTTCCAGATCCGCCCTTGTCCGACTGTTCCCTGCGTGCTTCTCCCGCAGCACTCTGCACATGCGCAGTGAGCCTTGCGTGACAAGCTGGCCGCCGGCCTGCCGCACAGTGAGCCCTGGGCAAAGCAGCAGTCGCCAGGCTTTCGTGTCTCCCTGGGTAGAAGAAGCATTTTTGGCACCACGCCCAGGAGGGAAACTTACGCGAGCTCCCCCAGACTTAAAGGGAAGCCGAGACTCTAACAAGTAATTTTGGTCTGGTTGATGTTTGGTAAGATATGAACCCCACTGTTAGATATTTCTCTTTTTACTACCTGCTGGAAGAAAACAGGACCACATGCTAATTGCAAAATCCCTTTTTGAAAATCTTCCGATTCACATGCTGCTCTTACCATTTGTCCTTAGCACGCATCAGTCAAAATTTGTTCGATTTACTGGATTTGACAGAAAACAATTTCAAAACTAATTTCTGTTTTGAAAGGCATTTTACACCACCCAAAAAAGAGGAGATAGGAAGGAAATGGCCTTGAAATGGTTATCAGAAGGAAAGCAAGAGCTTTACTAGCTTTGGTGCAGTTCAGCAATCTGACAGAAGCAAACATTCATGGCTTATTTGCTGTTGCATATTTCTTAGGCCTACCTCTCAGGCTTTGGTCAAGGAAGTCAAGTTTATTTGTATTCACGAGCAAGGAGATGGGCTGGATGGGGTAAATAACCTCTAGTGCAAGTCTCTGAAAAGTGCTGACTAGAAACTTTTAAGTTCTGCTCCAGAAAATTAAAGGTATGAATAAATACAATTTTTATTAAAATTCCCAGTGAATTATATATGTTCCTTTGAGTGGTAGGATTTTGAACCTTAAAATCTAAATAAATAAACAAACAAACAAACAGAAAGCACGGAGTACACAAATTTTGAATTGAAATCGAACCATCCAAAAATTTTTCTGAATTGGAGGAAAGGGCAAGCTGTACAGTGACCAACTGGTTTGTTCAAAGTCGGTGAATATCAATTAGTGGCAAGAAAACTACGAGGTCTGAGAGGTTTTCATTTATTTAATCAGATAATTTTAAATTTCTCAAAACATTTATTATGAATTAGTTAAATCAGTTGCCAATTTCTTTATAAAAGTTTGACCAGTTCATTAAACTAGCTGGTTAGGAAACCCTTTTTGTATGTTTGCACTCTCTTTTCCTCCAGTTCATTGGCTGTTCATTCTACACTCCATTAAAAATGTTGTTTGTTGGTTGTCTGTTTTCTCCACAGTCATACTTATGGTGTATGGACTGCACATAGATTTGCAGTGTATTAACTGACTGGTTATGAATGACTTGCCATTTCACTCAGGCGAGTTGTAACTTAACGGTGACATATATACGTGTGAGGCATATAGTTCGGTGGACTTCAGCCATCTATCCATAGCCATTATCAATCCATTGTCATAGTATTTTGTCATTATTTATATTTTGTAACTTATAAGACATTTTTATACACAGTGTCTAATTTGAATGTAGGTAATTATCATCATTTTAGTGGTTGAAAGCAAAGACTTTAGAATAAGGTTTATCTGAGTTTTTAAATCCTGGTTTATCCACGTCCCATCCCTGAGAAGTAATTTAAACTCTTTAAGTTTCGTTTCTGTGTCTGAAATATGGGAAGTGTGCCTAACACCCAGGGTTATTGTGAAGTACCTGACACTTTTTAGTAAGTATTCATAAAGTTATCTATTAAATAATAATAATAACCGTAACAATAATAATATAAATGGCATTTTTTTTTTGTTGTTATTACTTATTCTCCCAACTGTCATATATTTGTTATTTATAGTAGTGGATTTCATTTAATCCCTGTTTTCCTAAGGTAGAACATCAGGGCACTTTTAAACATCCACACCTTTGTCTAAAGTGTAGAGATAGTGGCATGGAGGCCAAGTTCAGCTGTGTGGGTGGGAGAGCAGGTCTTCAGGGGTTATAGAAGTGCTTGAGTGGTGGCTGACCCGGGGAGAAGCCATAGTAACCAGAAGAGTAGTTTGAATGGGTGAGGCAATAGGGAGCATGCATATGGGAAAAAGATCTGGGGGGACGGCAGCTGATAAATGTGCCTCCGCGAACCCTGCCACCGAGGGACCCGGAGCACAGCCTTCATGCCTTTCACTAGCTCCTGCCTTACCTACCCTCCTAGCAAGGGGTGTTTTATTCCCAGATTGTACTTTTTTTTTTATTTAAAGCATTTTTACTCTTTGATTCCACTTGTTCTCCTCTCACAAAGACTTACTCGGAAATCAGTCCAAGATCAAAATGCCAGAGATTCAAAATTTGTGCAAGTTATGTAAGTGATAGATATTAAATTTCATATTGCTCCTTTAGTAGGCTCCCTTTTCAAGCACATCTGATTACACCCTCCTCCAGCTAACTCTGATGATTCCAGCCTTCTCCCACTCCCAAAGCCAAAGCTGAGCTAATGCTCCCAGCATGGTTAGTCCTGGAGAAGTTGTCTTTGTTCTACTTGAACTGAAGCTCCTTCCCCTAACTTTTGGTTAAGTGTCTTCTTGACACATAGTATAATGATTTAGAGCACGTATTGGCTAGCAGCAGTCTGCCCAGTTCAAATCCTAGCTTTGCAAAGTCTTGGCCATGCACTTTGAGGAAGCTTTTGAACCTCTTGATTCATCAGTTTCCTCCCTATAAATAAGGGCAATAAAAGAACTGGCCTCCTAGAGTTGTTATTAGTTAACATTGGTAAAGTGCTTAGAACAGAGCATGGCACCAGTTAAGCTCTATTCAAGTGTTTACTAAATAAAATGATTGGTAAATACTTAACGTAAAATATGTTGCATATCTCATTTACCATGGAAACTTCATGAACTAGCTAGTCCTCTGTGCTCCTCACACTTCTATTCATTTGTTGGTCTTTCACCAAGAACTCAAATTAATAAAGAAACAATCAATCTCATGCACATTTCACTTGCCAAAAGTGTCCTAGTAGCCTTTCTGACTGCCTCCAACATCAGCATTCCTTTGGCCTTTACTTAGCAAGTTTCCTTGGCCATTGTCTTGTCTTAGACATCAACATAATAAATAGCACTGCTATCCTTCCACCTGTAGTCTGCCAAGCAGAACCCTCTCCTTGGTGTGTCCAGAGACTCTGGGCATAGTTTGGGGGTGGGTAATGAGGGGACAATAAAGGTGGAGGATAGCTTTACAGGACACTATTGAGACTTGTGCAGACAACAGAAAGAAAAGCTGGTTACCAGATTTATTTCTCCCCACGTTTCCAGTGGTTTTCCCTAAGGCCCATCCTGAACTTACGTGGTCAGTAATCACGAAGCCAAAACGTGGCACTGGGTAAGCAACCTTGAGTCATACTTTTTCACCAATAAGAAACAAGAACAGTTGGAGCAGTAAATAAATACAAAAGAGATGTAATCAGATTTAGGAAAGGATCCCAAAAAGCGCGTCTGTACACCAGTTAGAGGAACTGTCCTCTGGGTGACCTATCCTCATTATCATACTAAATAACACACCCACCAGCGCCCTGGCAGATCTGGAGCGGCCCATTAAGACCAAAAGGAGGGTGGCAACATCATTCTTGGAGGGTGGCGACCCCATTCCAGGAGAACTCATGAATATTTTTCCCCTCAATCAAAGGTAAACCAGCCCAAAAGCCGAGGGACCCATAAAAATGCTTTGCCACATCTATGAGTGTGCTCCCTTGGTGCATCAAGCTTTTGCTTTAATAAACCTGTCTCACTGCAAACTGTTTCTTGTTTTATCTTGATTTCTCTACCTATTCTCTTGATTTCTACACTGAGAGGTGCAAGGACCCCTGCGCTGGTAACAGAGATGCTATCAGATGCATGAGAAGGGAAAAGATTCTCCTCCTTTCTACCCAGTTAACTCATTCTCTGGCATTTCTCATTTCTTTGCCTACTTCACTCAGTCAGAACACAATTTTACAATAGCTGAAGTAGTTTTATAAACCGGAGGCCATTTCCACCCCACATAGTGGAGGGTAAGGTAAAAGGATTAAAAAGTACAAATTAATAATCACAATATAGCCACGGGGATATGAAATACAGTTTGGGGAATATAATCAATAAAGTTGCAAAGATTTTGTAGGGGGTCAGATGGGCACTAGTCTTATTAGGGAGACCACTTCATGGATGGTGTAAATGCCTGACCACTGCAGTGTACACCTGAAGCTGAAGTAGAATAATATTGAATGTCAGCTATAATTAAATACATATATAGTCACAGGATATGGAGTACAGCATAGGGAATACAGTCAATGGAATTGTAACAGCTATATACGATGTCAGAGGGGTAGTAGATTGGGGGAGGGGGTTATCACTTTGTGAGGGGTGTAAATGTCTGTTACATTATTTGGTACAACTGAAACTAATAATAAATAAATAAACAAATAGATAAATAAACAAACAAACTGAGCAGTAGTCACAGGAGTGGAGTGAACTAGGAAGTTCTCCATAAGCTGCACCACATACTTCCCTACTTACAAAGAGAAAGCATCTTATGAAACCTCTTTTACCTCTTTGGATGAGGAAAATCATCCCTGCCATTTCTCTAAACTTCCCGTTCAATGCACAAACGAGGCAAAAGAAACAAACCCTGTGACTTAGACAAAATTGAAGTTAATTGCCTCAATTCTCTGCTTCTTCTTGGCAATAGAAAATGACACTATATGTTGAGGAGAAAGAATATGTAAAATCAAAGATTTAAATCCATATTTTACATTCTAATTTCTGTAAAAGGGAAAAAGGATTTTGATGTGAGTATAGAAGAGTACATAGGTCCGTAGAGGGCACAGCGGGCTTTAAGTTTCTCCTTGTTGTCCCCAGTGTCTGCAAGATGCTCTGTACATAGCAGATGCTCCAAAATGTATCGATATTGGTCGACTTGGTGCATAAATAGTAATAATGATATGTTGTCTCTACTTGAAATGCCCTGACAGCTATATTAATTGTTAAATTCCTTGTATTCCCCCCAATGATGTCAAATGAAATGGCAAAATGAGATGTGTGTTGATGAATGAACATATAATGCAAGCATGCATGAGCACAGAGTCATCTCCCTGTGGTGGTATTTAACTGGTTTAAAGGGACAACTAAATGCACAATTACCCCTCACCCTTCTTTTTTCTATACATTTAGGTAATATTTCATCATATATTTTTCCAGTGTAGTATAAATGGAAAGACTCAGAAAAAATATTAAAAACATATTGAAGCAATCCAGGAAGCATATATAAATAGTACAACTTTACTTACACCTTCCTAATAAATGAGCCTAGCATCATGAGTTGGTCTATCCAGTCCCCATAATCTGTTTCTCTTTCCATCCATGAAGTCCATCAATCAGCTTTAATCAATAATTTTCAAACAAAGGCAGTTGGGCTTTGCTACTGGCTGAATTAACATAGGGCTATTCAATCTTTTCCCACCAGAGCCTTACCTCCAAACTCCGGGTTCAGATCTAATTGGTTTGAAAATTTGATTGATTTTTCCATTATCACTTTTCTGGGGCTTTCAAAATTTGTCAATGAGCCTGTGAAAGATACTACATTTACATAGGTAAAGTAGATTTAATGGATTATTATACTGAAAAGCAGGGCTTGAAGTGGATATTTCCTTACATTATTCCTATTCTGTCATGTTAATACAGCATAAATAAATAATTTGTATATCAATAGGGCAAATGTGTGATGATTGAGATATGATATTGCTTATTAAAAGTGATGCTGGAATAGAAATAGACCTTATTAATGAAATTATTGTTTTAATAACTCAAAATAAAAAGTCGATGTGTGGCTTTTTGACAAATATTAGTTGTCATACTAGTTCTGTAATTAAAATGGTTTGATATAAAAGGATTGGGATTTTACAATTGTAAGTATATATCATGTTTTTAAATCTATAAGTTTTCCAGCTTCTTGTTTATACACTTAGATGATGTATGTTTACTAACACAATGTTTATCAAAATTATAATTATAAAACCATTGCTCACCTTTTGTTGATTAAAAAGAGATTTGAACACAGCTAATGCCATTCAGAACAACTGGGTAAAAAGTTTTGTTTGTCATGCCAGGTTTCCTACCACTGGCCATGTTGAGCACATGGCAATACAAGGATACCCCTACCAAAAACTACTAGGAAAGTCAGCTAAAACACAAAGTCAAGACTTGGTAGATATCACAAAGCTGAGACATCCAGGAAGTGAGGTGCCAAGATGTTGAAGAGAAGGGAACCAGGGAGAGATAAGCCTACTTCTTTGACTCGTTTTTCACCTTGAGACATTTTCTCATACTTAGCATTGGGTAGAAGTTTGAAAATCTGGTGAGATCTGGGCCAGGAGGCAAAAAGGCCAGCAGAACATCTGTCGGTCTCACAGTAACGGACAGACAGAAATTGGAGGTCAAGGTCTCCAAGGCAGCCTGGAATTGAGAGGCTAAGATCCTGGACACATGGGATGGGGTAAAGAAGGGAGTGTGGTTTTCTCTGTGGTTTTCTCCTCAGGGCCTAAGCTGAGGCACTCAGACTTTTTCAGCAGTTTTACAGGGCTTAGAAAATAAATGTTGTAGTTTAAAACCCACCAAAGATTTGAGGACCCTAGTAAACACTCCACAGTCTGGAGGACTAACCCTTGGAGACTGGGTGGACCAGAGAATGACGAAGCCGTACCAAAACTGCAACTTGACACAAAGCAACTCAGTCCTTGACGGATGAAGATAAAAGGTCCCCTTGCCATAACACATTTTGATACATTATATACTTAAAACTTTGCATATAATCCTTTTTGTATGGATACTTACAGAACTGATTTCAGTCTTTTCTTTGTTAATATATGCATTTATATAATTATAAATACATAACATATAAATAGATCTAATATAAATATATAATCAAAATATATATATTTCATTGTACATAGTATATGAATGTATAATAAATACATGGATATAAATATTATATTTTATGTATCATAGAATATATACAAAGGCATTTATGGTGATAGTCAAGAAAGATTGGAGTCAATTATTTAAGTGTCCACATTAAAAAGTGAAAAAGAGAACATCAAATTAAATCTAAATAAAATAAAAGTAATAAAAAAATGATAAAGCCATGGCAAGACTGATAAAGTAAAAGAGACACAAGATATATATTACCAATGTCAGAAATACAAAAAGAGGACATTACAACAATCCTATGCATATTAAAATCCTATGCATATTGTGAACACCTTCGTGCTGATACATTTGAAAATTTTGATGAAATAAACAGATTCCTGGAAAAACATAATTAAAATCTAATACAAGAAGAAATGGCAAACCCGAATAGTCCTGTATCTACAAATAAATTGAGAGGGTAAAGGGGATCAAATATATGGTGATGGAAGAAGACTTGACTTTGGGTGGTGAACACACAATGCAATATAAGGATTATGTATTATAGAAAGTACACTTGAAACCTATATAATCTTATTAACCAATGTCACACCAATAAATTTAATAAATTAAAAAAAAATACTACCCAAATGGAAATATCCAGGCTGAGAAGTCTACCAGTAAGTTCCAAACTTGTAAAAAAGAAATACATCTATTCTTACATAAATTGTTCCACATAATAGAAGAACAAACACTACCTAATTTGTTCAATAATAATTATACCAGAAAAAGAAATCAGGAAGAGATTCTACCAAAGGTTCTCAATGACTTCTTCATGATAACATTCAACCTTATCAGTGACTGCAAATATCCACGGCTGCAGGCTTTGCTCCTCCACGTTTTTTTAATGACATATAATGATGCTGAAGCTAGTCAGAACACATAGATATTTCTACTGTGAATATCATTTAAAGTCCCATAAACAAATGACCAGTTTATTCATCCAATAATAGAATGACTAACCTCAAATGACTAACCTCAAATATAGCCAGCGACCGTGCCTCCATGCCTGGAAAATTTGATGGTAAGTAGGGTTTGCTTTACTTGTACTCTGATTCCTCCTCAGCAGTGAGCACAGTGCTTTTCACATTGTGGATGCTTAACAAATTTTCATTAATTTGTTCGAAAACACACACACACACACACACATACACACACTATTCAATTTTTGACTGAACTGACATAAAAGTCAATCAAAATTTTTATGCTTGCTTTTTACCATGTCTAGAAGGAGATGGTGGACTCATACCCAAGGTCAAGGACCCATTACTATCATTACATGTAACAGTCATGGTGAGAGAAGGAAATGATTTTAAAAGTTCTATTAATTCCGAAGAGTACATACTACATTTTGGAGAATTCATTTTTAATTCCTTTTCTCTGGGCAATACTTGTTTGTTAATGTTTTGGTTTGAGGGCTCTAGCTGTTAGAAAAAGTTAAACTAGAAAAATCAGTGTCTTGACTAACAACACAGTACTCACTTCCCCTAGATTCAGAAGCTAAGTTGTATTCATAAGAGAATTTCTCATAACACTACCTTGGTAGTCATATACAGAAAAAAGTTGATGGGAAAAATTATTAAGTCCTTCTGTGGTGAAACAAATCTAATGAGAGCAAGTTTTATATATCCAACTGGCAGATCACTTTTAGTTATAACAGTATCATCAACTAAAGGGGTCTACGGTAAGGCAGAAAACATCAGATAAATGAAAAGAAGGCAGAATAAAAGGACATGAGATAAGGTTTGCTAAAACCACAGTTTGTACCAACGTTTGCCAATTTTTCATGTTCATTTTAACAGTTCATAATCGATGGTGGACAACAAAACATCTAGAAGATATATTATACACTCTTCTAAATGCATAGGTGCATTTTGATTCACACCTAAACTTTAAGAAACATACATCACTATGAAATCCTTTAATAAAAGTGACAGATAAATTAAAATAAATAGCTTGATGTTTGTGAGAAAAAAAAATGGTGGCTTTTCACCTTTACTTTTAATGAGAGAATCAGAAGTTTTTTCTACCCTGAAGATAAATACGATGTTGTGTTATATCAAATGTTTGGCACCTTTCTCTGCAGCTCTGAAGCAGCCCAAATGTAATTTGAGCTAATTCATGAAATGCACTTTGTAAAAGGATATTTACTGCCTGTGAGATAAATAGTCAAAATATATCAGATTTATTGATGTCCAGGGAAAAGACATTATGGTTGTTTAGAGTGAACCTATGAGCAAATGAGTATTCAGGGAAGTGAAAGCAGGCTGCTGGTATGTGCTTAAGAAAAACAGCAAGCAGAAAGAGAGCTGGAAAGAAGAACCTGCATACAGTATAGCTATTTCAGAGGTAGGTATTTAACACCGATTGCAATATAGATCTGAATGCAGGTTATGCAGAAACTTTTTCTATAAAAACGGGTACACTAGAACAAGGACATGCAGTGTCAGGAGATTTGCTTTATTTCAGTTCCCTTGTTTATTTTGTTTATTAGAAAGAATTAGAAATTTTGTGTGAAGAATTTATGAATCATAAGTTCTGGAGCATGTTTTCATAGCGTTATAGAATGAAGGAAGAAATCTTATTCAGTTCTCAATGAACATCAGGACAAAGGGATCACCTGTACCTATGAGAAATTGCTCATCGTTACACAGGTCATACTGAACTATCAGTCTGGAGAAAAGGATGTCAACTTTGGCATTAAGGGGTGAGACAAGAGCATGTATAGGTGATATGGGACAGCCTCGGCTTTCTCCTAAAGACAAAATGGTTCAGGAACCATGCTAATTGAAGTAGGTCATCAGAAGGAATATCAAGATAGCAAAAGATGGTGGCGTGAACTGGATCTTCATAAGTTGTAAAGAAGCAAATTGCATATATCATGCAAAGCAACCCTGAAAAAAAAGTTGTGGATAAGACTAGCATTGCAAAGTGAAAAATCTATGCTTTAATACTTTTGTCTACATTAAGTAAAATAGACTAATCCAAGTAATTAATAAGTAAGACTTTGGGTCCCAAAGGAAATAATATTTGACAGTATTAGTAATTTATCAGAGTACATACATCCAAATCACAATCAACATTAAATATCACTTCCTGTTATGTTTCAATTCTTTATGGTTTTGCCTCCTCTAATTGTACTAACGTGTTTAAAATATTTGATGTCTTCTCCTTACTAGATCAGCCACCTTCCTAATGTTTATCTGCTCTCTACCCTGAAGTCAGAAACCTGAGATTTCATTCCCGTTCTAACACTCATCTTTTATATCAGAACAAAACATTTTCTCAACAAAGATTCATAGAATGTTAAATTTGACACAAGTTTTGGAGGTCACTAATTTCCATTGCTTCGCTGAACCAGTGTGAGAACTGATGCACTGAGAATTTAAGGAGGTAAGTGATTTTCCCTCTGTGGAAGACACTCCTCATGGATCTCTGCACATCGTACTGTGTATGCTGAAAATGCAAGCCTCTCACCACTCCACCAGGGCTATTTCACAGGACCACATTTGCTGAGAGAAGCCTTGAGACAATAGATCATATCTACCTTTAGGACAAAGAGTAGGACTGCTTCCCACTGCTACAAAACTGTGGATTCCCAAGTTTAGAGTTCCTCTCCTGTACTGAAACACACTGCATGTGCAGACATACATACAGGCCCTCGGCAGCACCCATGAAATTTGGTTCAAATATACTGATGCTCATGCTGTTTGCTGTGCTGTGAGCAATAAAGTCCTTTGTCTCTGACCCATGAGTCTCATGTGTTCTGTTAGTATCCATGAAATGATAACAGCTTATATATTTTTGAACCCAAGAACTGACATCCACCAGTGGGAGAGAGAAGAAACAACAGAACCATCGTTTTCTGACCTAAATTTCTCTCTTTTTCCAGGAAAAATAATGCTACATTTTGAAGTTATAATAAATCAGAGTTTTTAGTATTTGAAGTCTATTAAGAAAAGAAATAATTGAACTAAATGTGTTGCCTACATTGTTTTATAAAGAATTAAGGGGAAAATCCTCAACTGAGAAATGTTGGTTTATTGGGTAAGTGCTCTTCGTGAAATAGCAGCTTAGTTTCCTCTACCCTCGCCCACCTTACACACAAAGGACTATATTAATATATTTTCTTTCCTCTCTTTTTTTTAACTTTTCAAATTTGTTATTTAGGTGCTGTGGGGGCAGAGCCCCAGAAAGAAGTTTCCAGGCTCTCGGCCTCACATAGACAGGTGCTGGCTCAGGTAGTAAATGGCCATAAACTGTGATTGGATGGCCATCATCTTTGGCTAGTTGGCTGTCAGCTGTAACCAGTGAGCCATTGGCCACTAATATAACTGCTGTGGCTATGCTAGCAGAAAGAGAGGAGAAAATGGGGGCTAGCAAGAAGATGGTGGCTGAGCCTGCAAGCGGAGCAATGAGGGTTGAGAATTATATGGCTCCTGTCTCCTGTTTCTCCAACCCAGCCACCAGCGAGAATATAGTGGTATGACTCCCCCATCTATGGCTCCGTTGGGTGTTCCTTTTTGGCCTCACCATGTCCTGCGTTCTTATGTGGGGAGCGGGACCAGAGACCCCGTAGGCCGCCCCACATGACAGGTGCCAATTTTCTTTTTTTTTAATTAAAGTTTATTGGGGTGGCAATTGTGAGTAAAGTTACATAGATTTCAGGTGTACAATTCTGTAATACATCATCTATATCTCACATTGTGTGTTCACCACCCAGAGTCAGTTCTCTTTCCATCACCATATATTAGACCCCGTTTACCCTCTTTTGGAACTCCCTCCCCCGTTACCCTCTGGTAACACCTAAAGTATTGTCTGTGTCTATGAGTTTTTGTTTCTTCATTTGTTTGTCTTGTTCTTTTTATATTTTCACTCTTAAACTTAAGTTCACTCTTAAATTTTCTATTTGGTTCATTTTCCAATCTGCTTTCTTTGTTTCCATAATATCTATAGCATTCATCCCTTCTATGAACATTTTTAATATTATTTACATTCCCTTTCAGATTTCTCTATTACCTATAGTGCCAAGAGTATGGATTTTCCTATTGGTGCATTTAGTTTTTAGTTTTCATTTGGGTTTTAGTTTTAGCTTATAGTTTTAGTTTCTTGGCTATATTACTGAACTTCTTCACCTGTTCTCATAGCAGGTTTAAAATTCCAGTTTCTCATAGAGGATTCTGTTTCCATTTATGTTTATGGTGGATGTATGGCTTCCCAGAGACTTTCCCAAACATTCAATTCAATGTTGGGATTCCAGTTAAAAGGCAAAATAGCCATTCCTTTTTTCATATATTGCCTTAGACTCTGGTCTTCATATGTATTCAAATCCAGACACCTAAGAAAAATATTCAGCCTAATACCCCTGAAAATCCCCACCTAAACTGTTTCATTTTTCAGACTCTGAGTTTCCTTTTTCATTTCTGGCAGCTCAAGATTACCCTTTCATGTTTTTGAGTTTAGGCAACATTTTTTAGTTTTTTAAACCAGGCCTTATTTTATCCAGAATTCCGATTTATCCTATCTGGGAGTAAATGGGTACCCTCCCAAGTCAGCGTTGTCTGCCACAGACATACAAAAGATAGAAAACAATGCTACTATCCCTTTTTCTTGAACATCAGTGTGGTTTTCACATGCAGAAGCCAGCCCATGCAACAAAGTCAGAGTGTATTCTAACAACAACAAAATGGAAATGGGAAGCATTTCCATGGACCATATTCCATAGGTAGGTAATTGTTAACATAATTTTAGAAGTTGAGTTATGGAAATAATAATCAGATAGAACCAGATGGTAATCCTCAAAAGAAAGAAAAGTCCTACTCATTAAAAAGAAACGGTATCCAGGGGTGCCCGGATGGCTCAGTTGGTTGGAGCACGAGCTCTCAACCACAAGGTTGCCGGTTCAATTCCCACCTGGGATAGTGGGCTGCACCCCATGCAACTAAAGATTGAAAAACAGCAACTGGCTTGGAGCTGAGCTGCGCCCTCCACAACTAGATTGAAGGACAACGACTTGGAGCTGATGAGCCCTGGAGAAACACACTGTTCCCCAATATTCCCCAATTTAAAAAAATGGAAAGAAAGAAAAGATATCCAGAGACTATCAAATAATAGTATAACCTAGGATGGACAACATGCTAAGTATTTGATGGTGTTTGGGGATGGTTTATGTGTGTGTGTGTGGGGGGGGGTTGTTTTGTTTTGATCTGTGTTGTTAAGATTTATTTATTTATCTATTTTTAATATTCACCCTTTTTTCCTGGATTATTTTTCAATAGTCAGTCTTGGTTCACTGAGATTTTTTTTTTTATTATTAAAACAAGTAATAGTTTTCATCCTCATTTTTTCTTTTAGACCAAGACTAAAATTGGACTGCAGATCAAAGACCATGGCAAAAAATTCCTGACATTGGAAATTGTCTTCCCAGGCATCCATGTGCCCGGTCCCCTTCAACACATGCCACATAAAGAGACTGTTTCACTTTCCACCTGGCAATGTTTAAATTGTTTTATTTTTCTTCATTAAAACCACCACGCCTCTTCATTTAACTCATGTTTTAGTACCTTGATTCAACAGGATCATAAAAACTTTTATTTTTGTTGTCGCTGCTTCTTTTTGCCACAGGGAGAAATAAAAAGAAACAAGTTAAAGAATATACAGTCAACCCTTCTTTAAAAATATATAACTAGATTTCTAAAGAAATGAAAAAATATGGTACGAGTGGGAAAACATTGCAGTCAAATCTATATTTAACTTGAAATAACATCACTTTTTGTGGGTGCATTTGACATTCCCTCATACCTGCTACAACCCCTGTGAGTCCTCAGTAAATATTAATTATGGATAATTGACAACTCCTTTCTTCTAATGGAAGCTGCAGAACCAATTTTCAAGTTTCCATTTTGTGCCAGTGCAGCAAAGTGCAGCCTTCAACAAAAGTCTTTTCTGTCTTGGAATGTAAACATGATCTTCCTATGAGACATGAGTGAGCATTTTTCTGGGTTTTCAAAAGGAAATCAAATTTCTGCACAGAATCAAAACCTACAACAAACAAAACAAGAAAATCTTATTTTGTGTCTTTTTTAAAGAAAAATAACTAAGCCATATTCTGACCAACAATTCTATTTTTAAATACACTTTCTGTTTTACAAGAAGTTCTACTGATATGAATGCCTTTTATTGACCATCCCGCAAATGGTTTAAGTAGTTACAATCCCCTAATTAGGAGAGCATAACGGCAGTGGCAAATGCCACCAGACTGCCTTAGTCTGTTTCTTGCCAATTCCACCTGATCAATCTGTTATTTTTGCTGTAAATCTAACTGCTTAGTGATCAGTGAATAACATGAACTCATCTCTTCAACTCAGTAAAGAAATTTATTTTGCAGTGGGCATAGATGCATTTTTAAATTTGACACAAATGTGTGTATACACACATATACAAATATATATACATGTGTATGTGGGCATACATAAACAAATAAATATATACATACTATATGTGTAATGTATAACATATATATGATGCTGTATATAGGGTATTTTATAATCTTTTCAAATAAACTAATTAGATTTACTTCTAGAGATAAAGAGAAAACTATAGAATGCATTTCCACTATGATTTTTACATAAATAAAAAGCTTCACATAAATGCTTAAACATTGATTTTTTTTTTTTTTTTAAGATTTATTGACCGATTTTCAGAAGCATATGAGCACCTATTTTCCCAAGCAAGATTTACCTTTGCTTTTTCATTGTAAACCGTATACTTACCTAGGACTTCTGTTTTCCATGTGTCAACTGTATAATGTCAGACATAGGGATTGCTTTTAAGTGGATTGATCATTTCAAACGGAACTTGCTCTCATAATCCAAAACTTTTGTTAAGAATTTAGATTGTTCTATTTAGCCTGCTCCATTGCTACTTAGTCAAATTTGCCCAAGTCACAAACTTTCAATAAGGAACATGAACTAATACTCCCAGCTCATGGAGTCATGTGGAGATAAGAGTAAAAAACAAACATTGCCTGTTCATCTGGTCAGGATTGGAATTGGGAAAACTTTGCCCATCTGCATTCTGTGAAAACTCATTATTCAGCCAGGCTTTCACATGAAACACCAACTCAAAAACAGAAAGAAAAAAAAAAGCCTGCCCGACTGACAAACTTTCCTTCCCAAAACAATATGAGTAAGAATTGTTAACACCTGCAAAGAGCTTACTAGGTGCCAGGCACTGTTTTAAACACTTTACATTTTTTATCTCCTTTAATCTTTATAATAATCTAGTGAATTAGGTGCTATTATTTTTCTAAGACTTAAGAGTTGAGAAAACTGTGGCACAATGATGTTAAAGTAATTTGTTAAAGATTACATTGGAAGAAAATACCATTTGCATTTTTCATTCATATTAAATGTGGTATTATTGAGGGTAGAATGTAACTGCATCTCGTGTATTGCATGCCAAACCAAACTTAGGTCCATGTGCAATTATGTTAAGATAGTCTAGAGTGAGGAACATGCTGGGCCAGGATCAGCCAGCCTTCACTTCCAGCATCACTTCCAGCCTTATCCTTAACCAGCATTTGACCTTGAACAAGTCACTTAATTCCTGGGCACAAATTCCCTATCTGCAAAGGGAGAGATTAGATGTTCTCTAAGGCCGTTTACAACCAACAAATGTATGTCTCTATAACTAATGGCTAAAAGAAATGTCACAATGATTTAATGATTTGTGGGTGTGTGGGTCATGTTAATGTTAAAATTATTAAAGGGAATGTATCTGCTTTCTAAATAGAGATTCCACCACAATTTCTTCAGTTCAACAGGCCTAGAAAAAACATCCTGATTTCTAAAGCTGTAGGTCTTTGATATTTTTACCAGCAGCAGTAGAGATGCATTCAGTCATTAAGTTAGTAATTACTGAGTGTAAATTATGAGCCAGGCACTCTTCTAAGCACGGACCTACAAAGGAAGAATAAAACAAATGTGATTTCTGCCATCAAGAAGCTTATGCATGCGTACATACATACATGTAAATATATATATAAAAACACATACATAAATGTATGCATGTGTGCATATAAACACTGACATACAATATAGATTGTGGTAAGTTCCAGAAGACTGTACATAGAAGACTTTCTGTAGAACAGATTTTTTTTTAATTGGAATAATACTGTACTTTGCACTTAAAAATTTGTTAAGAGAGTAGATCTCATGTTAATTGTTCTTATAACAACAAAGACAAAAAATGTGGCACAAAAATTTTAGATGATGGATATTTCTTTCATCTTTATTGTGGTGATGATTTCATGGGTGTATGCATATGTATGTCAAAATACGTTAAATATGTATATTTCTATATATCAATTACGTCTCAATAAAGCTGTTTTTAAAAATTAAAAATTAAAAACTAAAAGAAAATTTGAATACAGTTGTGAATATCTGTTTATCAATTCCAAAAAAATGAAAAATATATCTATGATCAGGTTGATTTTATAGAGTATTTTTCTAATAGTGTGTTAGCATCAATTTTCGGAAATTTAAGTGAGAGGCTCACCTGGACTTTTTCTCATGTTAGCCTGTGATCCTAGTAACTTGCTTACTAAAGTGTGGCACCTCTTTCTTGAATATGTTGTGAGGATTAAATAAAATAATTAATGTAGTGCTCTTCTCATAGACCCTAGAAGACAATAAGCTATCAGTAATTATTAGTTATTTATCCATATCTGAAGATTTTATATTTATAATGTAGATTATTCTTCTCGTTATGACATTCAAAAAAACTATGAACCACCTTATTTACTGAGTTTCTAGGATAACTGTAAATCACTGTTTACCAGAGTCAGTAAATGTCCTTATATAGTTCATTATAAACCGTGACAGGTTTTCAAACTTGAGCATCCATCAGAATCACCTAGAAGACTAGTTAAAATACAGGTATTTGTGCCCTACTCCCAGACATCTAATTGAGTAGACATATTGTGGGGCCAAGAATTTGCATTTCAGACTATTTCCAAGGTGGTGTTCATTCTGCCGGTCCAAGGACCACACTGTCCCCAAGTACTATTTGCCATGTGCTGTTGAAGATCTTCATGTACCCTAAAATACAGATTCTTGAAGCCACCGTGGAAGGTTGGTGTTAGTATACCCATTTATGATGGTAAAGTGGGACCAGAGATGATAAGGAGGTTGACTAAGGTCTAAGAATTCCTGAGCAGACTTGGGTTTGAAGCCCAGTTTGCCTGTCCTTGAGCCAATTATGGAATTGACTGCATATTGAACTGAGTTCTAACTTTAAATTCTGACAAATCTAAATGGGACAAATCTAGATTGATGCCTTAGACAGATATTGGGACTCAGTGAAATATCTACAGGGCTATGGTATTTGTTTCAGTGTGCAAATCAAAAGAAAACTGAAACTAGGAGGCTCTCTGTCATGATGTGATATGCTGTATAAAGCCAAAAATTAAAGACCCATGAACCATATAAAAATGTTCATTTAGCATTTACATTTTGTTTGCTTATAATGTAAAATCTTATCTGAGTCTTGAAAAAATATTTCTCCACAGAGATGCAGATAATGAATCATTTTGAGGTTAAGTGTACACTAATCCGATTTTCATGAAATATCATTTTAATTGAAATGCAACAATAGCTAGAAAGATTTGAGCCCAGTATAAGATGTTTGCTTGAGTTTTGATGACAGCTGAGTCAAAGTAAATACATTTTTATATATCCCTCAGCATTAAGATAGAACAGAATATATTGCCATCAGAATTCCTGAAATAGACAATCTATCATCTTAATTTTAATAGAAATGCATTTTTCATAGTTCCGCTTTGTTCTTCAATATACGTAAAATGCAATATTTTGACACTAATATTGAAGAGAAGGGAAAAGACAAGTCAAGCTCCCTTTTTTGGGGTCGCAGCCCGGAAACCTAGCTTAGCATATGGCTGGCAATTCACAAAGTGAGAGCAAGCATTCGTTCAAGAAGGCTTTCCCTAGAGATGGATCCTTATTTGCACGTATCATTTACAGCTTTGCCATGTGGGTTCAGATGAAAATGGAACTCAGCGGGAGAGCAAAATTAATTGAATCAACTCAAGTCCTTTGACGAGAAACATGCAAGTTAAAACTACCTAGTTTTGTAGAGCTCCAGTTCTTGTATTAATTCCACTTAAGAGAAAGACATGCTGACATATCAAAAATGTGTGACCCAATTCAAGTGAATGAACACTTCAGAACTAGAGACAAACTCTGTATTTAACATCGCTTTTAAAATGCCCTTGATTTTCTTAGCGAATATTTTCCTCGTTTCCTCATTTGCACATATTCTCCCATTAGGTAAGTGATCCCCTGCTCTAAAAGCCAAAGCAGTACCACAAAACTCTCCAAGCCAGAAGGCAGGAAAGGTTTTTTTCTGTGTGTGTGTGTGTGTGTGTGTGTGTGTGTGTGTGTGTGTGTGTGTGTGTGTTTTCTCAAATCTATTCCAAAACTTTAATTTCTATTATGGTGCGCTAAGGTAATCAGCCTGTTCTTTATTTTGAATTATATTTCTCCACTGCAGCTTATTACTTAGCTTGCACCAAAACTTTAGTCTCCCATGGAGTGAAGGTATGTAGTTAGCTATATGAACCCTGCTTAGAGAACCAAAAAGAGAGCCCTGTGAGGGGAGGAAATGAAGCAAAATAGAAGGAAATATGAGGATTGTCTTAAACCTTCTCACTTTAATTTTTAAGATTAAGAGCCAGCAAGCATAATAAAGTGCCAAAGGGTGCTGTGAGCTTAGAAGAGATGCTGGGTTGAAAAAGTAAGTGTATGGACACCTAGATGTCAGCTGGAGCCACTGAGAGCCCTCAATGGCACAGTATTTTTGGAGGGGAAAAAATGAAAAACATACATGCATGCATGCTTTTAGCCAATAGTTGTTAGGCACTGTGATTGTAATGAAGCTACAGTAATACATGAAGTATTATCTCAGGCTTTGATTAGCTCAAATATAGTGACAGGCACTTACACCACCATGTAGAAATTAGATAGATGCCACTATCTCATATTTAGAAAGCAATCTCCTATTATGTGCCAACTACTTCATATGTATCAGTTCAGTTATACAAATCATCAATAACCTCCACTTATACATGTAAAAACAGATTATGAACACGTCCAAGTCACACAACTAATAAGTAACGGAGCAAGCATTCTCTTCTTGCTTCCTCTCCTAAAGAAGACTTCTAACACAGAGGTCTTGCTAGCTGAAACTTACAATAATAGTGATAGAGAAGAACAATAAGAGAAATAAGAAGCAAGAGAACAATACTTTTTAAAACCTTACTATGCTGTGTGTTTTATATAACTCACCCCTCCTATGAGGATAAGGTAGATAGGAAGGTCAAGAAAGACTCCACAGGGAAAGTCACTTTTTTTTTTTTAATTATAGGTGGTTTTTTTTTAATTTTTTTAAAAAAATTATTGGGGTGACAATTGTTAGTAAAATTACATAGATTTCAGGTGTACAATTCTGTATTACATCATCTATAAATCCCATCGTGTGTTCACCACTCAGAGTCAGTTCTCCTTCCATCACCATATATTTGATCCCCCTTACCCTCATCTCCCACCCCCCAACCCCTTTTACGTTGGGTCTTAAACTGAGTAGGATTTGCCTCATTCTGGTCTGTCTTCAGCCCAAGGAAATATAAGAGGCATTTGGATTTAAGTTACCTGGACTGGCAAGAATGCAAACTGTAGGAGTGAGGAGAAGAGGAAAGGCTTGGAAAGATTGGCTGAGGATAAGTTGAGAAGAGCTTTGAATATCTTGCTAAAGTATTGGACTTTGTACAGTAGGCAGAGCTGACAATGAGGCAAAGGTGAAAAGAATTATAATTTATACCTCTTTCATATGCCCTACGGCCCTAATATACAGACTAGTGCGTACAGTTGGCATTCAATTAATAATTTTCAAATTACATTGAGGACTGTGCCATTGTACCATAAATAAAGAGATGGTGTTCACTTACTGTAGTATTAATAATAATTAGTATAATTTATTTAGTGACTCTGTCAAGTACCAGGCACTTTGAATATGTTATCTATTGTTATGGTCCCATATAACAATCCAATAAGATTGCTATTATTGTGTATATGTCATACAAGAAGAAACTGAGTTTATGGTGGTTATGTGACCTCTTAAGGACATATGGCTAATAAGGTGCATAGCCTAGATTTGAATGCTGGTTTCTGATTCTGATACCTATGCTCTGTCCATTCTGCTGTATAGTTTTACGAGGCACACTGATGGATTTGTATAAATCTATTCAAAATATGTGCCTCCCCTCTGATTCCAATCTACTCTACTCTTCCTTCCTCCCCTAATCATGACGTGAACAAGCCAAGTGCAAAATGGCAGTTTGGGTTGGAAATGAAATGTGTTATAGTGAACACAGTGAAGGTAATTGACCTCTATGAGGTTCAGAACTATTACTTTGTTCTTAAAATAGTGAAAAGGGCAAGTGAAAACAGAGGTAGTGAGCCAGAATGTGAATTAAGGAGACTTAAGAACACAAGAGGGGTGTCTGTGCCAACATGAGATAATGGTGACAGAACACCAGGTGACTCAAACCTATCACAACAATGTACAAGTGATCCTCTGGTTTTGCAAAAGAGAGTATGCACCTGAGTGACCAATTTACTACCAAAGAAGAACTGATGGTTTGGGAATAGGAAGAACCTGACTTAAATTTAAGAGAAAACAAAGCCACATAGGAAGCACAAATTTCCCAGGGAAAACTGTGGGAGGTCATGTACTTGTTAATTACTTTTTCAGGCCAAGCCTTGCATAGTCAAATATACCAGGTTCTCAAATAATGTATTTTTGTTCAATGACATTTTGTTATAACGTTGATAATAATAAAAACAAAAAAAACAACAACAACCAAGCCAGGGCCACTGTCTGTGTAGAGTTGGCTGTTTCTCCCCATGTCTGCATAGGTTTTCTCCATGTTCTCTGGTTTCCTTCCATACCCCAAAGATGTGCACATGAGAGTGCATAATGTGCCTATGTTGTCCCAATCTGAGTGTGGGCATGGCTGTGAGTGGCACTGCAATGGAAGGGCATCCTGTCCAGGGTCCTGAGCTTCTAGGAGAGGATCCGGCTGTCTACCACCCTGAATGGGAATAAGGGGTGGAAGAGAACTTTTCAACCAACATCAAATGATGGTTTCAGTCTCAGAGTGGACAAGAAGAGAGGTTCAGAATGAACCATTGGTATATTTGAAAAAGTACGACGATATGAGAAACTGCTAAAACATTTAGGAGGACAAGGGGAAGCTTTTTATCTTTATAGTTATCCACTCCTTTTGATGTTTCTCCTCTCCAAGATGAACAGCCTAGGAGAATAGATCTGAAATAAACAAGCAAACAAAATTCTCTAAAAGAGGCTGAAGCAGAAACCTTTAAGAAACTGTCAAGCCTCAACCGTAACTTCAACAAGTAACATGATCTGAAAGGACATTCATTTTCTTCATTTATTCTCCAATGTGTTTTATTAAAAATGTAAAACAAACAAATGAGAAAACCCACAAAACAAATAAATCTTGTGAAAATGTGTCTCCAAAGATAAATTTTATTGATATTAGTTTGCTATTTGGAAAGGCATTTGTTTGAAATTTTACTCAGGTATAAACACATTCTTTTATTCATTTTTTAAAATGCCATATAATACATTCTATTCTCCAGAAGTGGCTTTACTGTTCTACAAAAATATTATCAATATAGAAACTTAGATGTTAAAATTTTTCAAAGGATTAAGATCCACTTTCGAATTTTTACTAGTGAAAAAACGAGCCCGGAGAGGTAATAATTTAGATTCTGTCAAGCTGGCTATTAGCGACAAAGAGAATATTGGAACCCATGTGTACTGAATCCACACTCACAGCTCTATCCATTACACTATGTGCTAACTTTAAACTTTACTCATGAAAGAATGATCTCCTCCCCCAAAAAATAGGGTTACACGTATTACTAACAACTTCTGGAATAGAGAGCCAAGAACCCAATCTCCAAATATTCATATGACATCTGAAAAATATAGCAGATCATTTGTAAGAACCAATGAGTGAATATTATATTTATAGACATACTATTCAAGAAATACATAGTTTAAAAGATTGCTGATTTTCTAATCTTTTTGCCCAGGAATGTCTTTTCACAGCTCCAACCATAACCTTTTAGTATAATCAGAAAGCCATAGTAAGTTCATTGCTCTAAATAGCCTGAGTTTATAGTTTCTGTTTTGAACATACAAAAAAAAAAAAAAATCCAACTCAAAGCCTTGTTCGATTTTTTTTTTTAATTCTGAAAAATGTAAGGTCCATTTTTCCTCTTCGTATCCTGATTAGAGTTTAAAAGGGAAAAATTTTAACAATTCAAAATTTTCTCACATAAAAATCCAAAGCTTTCCCGAAGCACTGGAGAAGAGGGAGACCTTTACTAAGTCAGATGGCCTTAATTCATGAGGGCTGTCCATCTCTCTGGCTCTGTATCTGTTGAGCTCTCTACCCTTTATTAGTAAAGAGAAAACAGCCATCTGTAATTGAGCTTTAGCTGGCTTGACCAGGTTCTACATTCAGCAGTATGCATGAAGAAGAGCAGGAGAAAGGGTGCCTACACTCCATCTCTGAGGTGTCCACATGATTTAATAGCATCGGTTTCTCTAGCTTTCTCTCCTGTCAGCCAAGAATGAGAGCAAGGTAGTAGCAGTGTCTGAAATAAGATCACGAATGAGAAAACAGGGAACAGAAGGAAAAGCTGGTCCAAACTGAATGTTTCATAACTCTTAGTCCATATATCTCAGAAACATAATGTGACCCTGTCATTCAGAGCCTGCTGCAAAAGAAGTTCCAGATACAGAGATGTGAGCATCCCATTACCAATATCCTAAGTCATGAGAGTCCATCCTGCAATAAAATGGTTTGATAAACTATCAGTTGCTTGTAATGTTTTTCAAGAATTTTTTTTACCTCAGCAAATTCCTAATTAGCCTATACAGTGATCTGTAAGTCAGTAGCCAGAGTTCATGACCTGATGTCTGCTCCTTCTCATGAGTCACCAAAAGTTCAGGTAATATAACACCTAACAAGCAGTAAACATTCCCAGGAAACATCTAAATATCAGCCAGCCATTCAATATGTAAGCAATCTGTTTGTTTTGAATTGAAGAAAAACTTCCCTTGAGTCATTCCTCATAAACAGAATAGCAGACATTAAAGGAAACTATGAATAATCTGCTTTGACTTGGAAAGGACATTGAGAAAATGCCAAAGAGATTTTTTTTTTCTTTAATTGATGTTCCAAGCTGATTTGAAACAGGCCAACTGCTTTCAAACATACATGTTAATAGACTGGTATTATACTGCCTTCAATCAAAACAATCCAACTGGTCTACTAACTTCCTAATAGATTCATAAACCTTGCATATCATATAGCTAAATCTGTCATTCAGAAAATGAATCAATTCTATAGGATCAATGGCCCTTAAACTTTGGTATGAATATCATAAGTAAAGAGAAGCTTATTTCATCTTAAGTTAACTTGTTCTATTGTTGGTTAAACAATATTGTCAGAAAGTTCAGGAAATTGCTTCATACATTAAATCAAAGTGTAACTCCTTATAGTACCCACACATTAACCCCATTTAAACTCTCTGGAGATTATCCTCCAAAATAGGTCTGCTTCGTTTACATGATAAGCTTTCAAATACTTGAAGATAAGTCTCACTCTCTAAATAAATCTTCTCTTCTCAACAAAATGTGTCATTTTAGATCACATTTGATGAGACTATCCAGAACTTTCAATATCATATTACTCTTTCCTTGTCCAGCAGTAATTTGGAAAATAAAGCACCAAAAATGTAACACAATTCTCTATTAATAAATGTTTTAATCTATGTAAAGGTATTTTTTAAAAATGCCTCATACTTCATAAGCACCCAATAAATGTTTGCTATTCATTGATTCCATCACTTTGGAAATAGGAACTGGGATAGAGGGGCTAATAACAATATAGCCCCTTGCAACTTACTATTGTTTATTATTTGACTTATTGTAACATTGGTTCAAATAAACCCAGGATTGTTTGCAATATAGTTTAAATGCACAGGATCAGAAATCAAAAGACCAGTACCTGGTTGGATATTTTTAGCCAGGTAATCATTCATAAACTTGAGATCATTTGTACTTCCTACCTCTTAGAGTTTCTGGAGGGTAAATGATGGTAAAACCTCTTGGCTGTATATATGTAAAATAATGTGTACGTTCCTCCACTATTTGGCTTTAATCTTTTTTATTCTGGATTTAAATCTCAGTTTTCTCCTTTTGTTTCCTAATCTGTACTAATTTCTCTAATTTTTCCAATATCCCGTCTGCTTGCATACCTCTATACCATGCTCGTCCCTCTCCTGAGAATCTCCTTCCCCAATTTCTCCTCTTGGACATCTCTGCATCTTTTCCAGTTTAGTTCACAATACTAAATTATCTTCAAAGCCTTCCTTGATCCATCTCTATTTCCCCACACAGAATTTGTATCTTTCTTCTCTCTGTCTAAAATATTTTATTTATACTCCTATGATAATATTGGTCTTTTCAGATTATAATAATTTATTTAGTTACCTGTCTATAGTACTGGAATATAAATTTCTTGAAGACAGAAATAATGTCATACTCATTGTTTTAAGTCTTGAGTTTAGAAAAAATGATGACTTGTATTATGCTATAATATTCATGAGAGGATTTTGTGAAAATATTGAAAATTTAAATCAATGATATAAATATAAGGTATTATTTATAACATAAAGTCTATTATATAAATATTTATATAATTTCTTGATCCTACCATTTGATTGTACATGTCCAACAAAGTTGATTTTAAGTGCAAATATTTAATTGACAACATTAATTTAGGAACCAAAATCAGTATTGGTAAAAGAAAAATTGAAAACAATTTTATAGACCTCTTTAACAACAGTACCAGCTCATCATTATCTCAGTTTAAATAATTTCAATTAAAAAGTATTTAATATAATGCTGAGATTTAGTCTAGTAATTTAATGTTTTAGTAATTTAATCTAAGAACATACTCAAAGTGAATTTTTAAATAATTTCAAATATTATTTATGTATTATTTATGAGATCCAAAAGAAAAAAATAATAAATATCATTCAAATTAACAAGGATTGAAATGAAAATGAATAGCAGAAAATATAGTAAATAGATATTCAGATACTTCTAATAGGTTAAATTAAATACTACTTATCAGATAAAAGCATTTAAACATTTCAGATAAATTTCCATTGACGATAATCTTTATTGCAAGAAATCTTCAAACTAAACAGAAACATGATCCAAAAATTCAAAATGCCAAGATATTCATTAGTTTAGACTTTCAATTTATTTTATTATCAGTAGGAAGGATAACATGGAAAAAACATGAATAATTAAAAATTCTTAAAGTATAAAGATATTTACTGAAAGAATACAACCTAAAACTATAATATGCTATTGACAGTAGTTAAAAAGGAAAAGAAAAAATATTCCAGTAATTTTGGTATAATTTTGGCTTCCTTTTTTACCAGGTGAAAACAACATGTCTTAGTGTTGTGTGACTGAATTTCTTCCCCCCAAAGAATCGAAAGCTAAGTTCAACACCTTGAGATGCCCCTAAATCCCTTGGTCCTGTTAATAAATACATGTTAATCATATGCTTTTATTTATTTATTTATTTATTTATTTATTTATTTATTTATTTATTTATTTATTTATTTTTATAATATAAGCAATATTTCTGAGCTGATTTTTGTCTCCAACTCAACTTTCTTTTGCCCAGACATCACCATAGCTTTAGTTCTCCTGGTAGATCCAAACTCACACCCTTTCCCACTCATTTTCTACTGGTGAATGGAGATCTGAAAGCAACGTGGTGAGATTCATAGTTTCTCTGGACTCTCATCCCAGAATTATCTCAAAGCAGATAACCAATTCTGTTTTTTCCTTATGGCAGGTGTGACATTGTGATCTATAATATGAAATATATATTTGGTCTTCATCCAGTTTCAGGCACAAAGTTTCTAAAATCCTTGGAACTTCCTAAGAGATGAGAATGATAAAGGTCTCTTTTGTTACGTTAATTAGGTGACTTTTGGACACACACCTAGGAATGGGAGCTGGTTGGCAGGAGAACCAACCATGTTAGTAGAGGGTTAGCACTATCAGTCCCATCTCCTGACCTTTAGGGAGGGGAGAGGGATTGGAGGTTGATGCAGTCACCAATGGCCAATGATTTAATCAATCATGACCATATAATAAAGCCTCCATAATAACACAAAAGGACAGGGTTTGGAAAGCTTTGGGGTTGGTGGACACATCCAGGTGCTGGGAGAGTGGTGCACCCAGAAAGGACATGGAAGCTCCACACCCTTACCCACTTCACCCTCTGCACCTCTTCATTTGATGTTGATTTGTATCTTTTAATATACTTTGTAACAAATTGGTAATCGAGTGAATAAATGATTCCTTGAGTTCTGGTGAGCCACTCTAGCAAATTAATCAAACCAAAAGAGGATGACATGAGAACTGCTGATTTATAACCAGTCACTCTGCAGTACAAGTAACAACCTAGACTTACACGTGGTGAGTAAATTCCAAGGAGGACAATGTGGAAACCTCTAATCTATAGCTAGATTGGTCAGAAGCACGGATAACAACCTGTGTTTACTGTTGGCAACTAAAGTGAAGGGCAGTCTTATGGGAGGAAGCCCCTAACCTGTGGGACCTGATGCTATCTCTCGGTAGATAGTGTCATAATGATTTGCTTGTTGGTTGGGAGACACCCTCCCCCTCCACACACTGGAATTGGTGACCAGAATTTTAGCAGGTAAAAACTACAACTTGTTGCTGTCTCCTTAGCTATTTTAAAGCAAAGACAGCACAAAGAAGGGAATACCACAAATAGGGAATTTCATAAATTTATGGCTGGCCCTATAGACAGAGAACTGCTTTGCTTCAAGGCCATATAACAAAAATAAAAACGTCAGGGAAGCTATTAACAAAGCAACATTTTCAAAGCCTGAGAATGTGAATTTATCTTAGAAAGAGAAAAGCCTAAACTTGTTGAGGATAAAATTCAAATGTTATACTTTGGCAATAGGATTCTATTGAATTTTCTTTGAGTTGATTCATTTGGAAGCTTAAATATCATTATGAACTGGATTTGCATCAGTGTGATGGTTACTTTTGTGTCAGTTTGACTGGACCATGGGATGCCCAGATATTTGGTCAAATATTATTCTGGGTGTGTCTGTGAGGCTGTTTCTGGATGAAATTAATATTAGAATCGGTAGAGTAAGTAAAGCAGATTGCCCTTCCTTGTGTGGGTGGGCTTTATCCAATCAGTTCAAGGTCTGAACAGAACAGAAAAGCTAACCCTCCTGCTAATAATAGTGAACTCCTCCTGCCTGACTGCTTTGAGCTAGGACATTGGTTTTTCCTGCCTTCAGACCAAACAGAAACATGGGCTCTTCCTTCATACCAAACGTGATGGCTTACAGACTTTAAACATACACCACTCCAACTGCCAATCTTAGGACTGCTCAGCCTCCATAATCAATTTTGTTCTCTCTCTCTCTCTCTCTCTCTCTCTCTCTCTCTCTCTCTCTGTCTCTGTCTCTCTCTCTCTCTCTCTCAATCTCTCTCCTAATAGTTCTGTTTCTCTGGAGAACCCTAACTAATACTAATACAATCAATATTACCAAGATTTATTTAAACTTTCTAGTCATTTTGTTTCCTTATCTGTAAAATAAGGGGGGTTGATCAATTCTGAACTTCTATCAGCCATGATTTATAGTTTTATAAACCTGTAACTGTCAAGTCAAATGATCCTTTTATCTCTGGCTTTTACTCAATGAGAACCTAGCATATTTTGACACTGAGCTGGAAAAACTTCTATGTATTTACTAATTTCATCTCTCAAGAACCTGAGGTATTATTATTATTCCTTATTTTTATAGATAATGACAGACAGACACTCAGCAATTTGTCCAAGATCTCAAAGCTGGGAAATGGCAGAGCCAAGAGAACTCAGACATATTGCCTTAGAAAAGTTAATGTCAACAAAATGAAAAGGCAATTTGAGATAAATATAAAAAAATAAAAAGTGGTGGTGTTGGGAAAGATTTTCTTGATACTGTAACACAACTAACTGGGTCAACTCCTCTAAAGTTATTTTTCCTTCTGATAAATGTAAGTTCTGCTCATTGAACAACTTTCTCAAAAGAAGGTTGCAGTTTTATGAGGGTGACTACCATATTCATTCCCAAACACTCTAATTCTTCAAGGTCTGACCACCATTCTCACATAATAAAAAGAAGCTCCGCCTATGAAAAGAAAGAGGTTTATGAGACTTCTGGCAAATACAGTATCCTAATGTTTTTATTTCCCCTTCTTCCTCCTGTCCTTCCTGGCTAACTAAATCATTGATTAAGTAATAAATTAAAATATATGTGTGTGCGTACAACACACACACACACACACACACACACACACACACGACTTTATAACGTCTTATTTTTCTCCTCTGAAGCAAACTGATGAACATTAGTGTTATTATAGATAGTCTCAAATTTTTCTGCACTTCCTTTGGTATGCGTTCTATTTTAAGCAAATTTGTCTACTTACTTTTGTTTGGTTTAGAGTATTATTAATATTCACTATATTTTTTAAAATTTTTATGCAAGTGGGAAAAAAGTATTTTTGTTTGAAAATATACCTACACTCATCAATATCTATATAACAATAATGGCTAATATTTATTGTATCAGGATGTATTGTAATAGCTAATGCTTCCTGTGTGTCAGAATCTATGAATTAAACACTTTCATTATCTCCATTGTACAGTTGGGAAAAGTGAAGCTTAGTGAGGTTAAGTAACGAATATCACATCACACAAGCACTGAAATTTAACTAGGATTTACACCTAAAATTAAGGAAATGTAGTTTTTACATAGTTCCACAAAGCAAAAAAAAATTACTAATTTTATGATACTCTGGTAATGTGCCTTATTTAATTCTGCAATTACTGTATGTAGAGCAAGCTTCTTCTCATAATTATTGACCACTTACTTCTCCATTAAGCAAAACATTGAGAAAGTCAAATATTTTCAGCAATTTCTTCCTTGATTAAAATGCACTTTCTTCTTATGAAGTGTTTTATAAGTATACAAGTTTAGGCAACGAATTACAGATACCAAATCCTGCATCTTCTAAGAGTCTATAATAGAAAAGAAACCCAAACCAGCTTGAATACTCCCTTACTTTCCAGGATGGCTTAAAATTTCTGAGTAGCATCTATCATTTGCCAAGTCATGAGGAGCGGTATCCTTTCAGATGGACAGAGAAATTCTCCCCTGTAATAGTTTGCCTTTCAGTTTGGAAATCCCCTCACTCCCCACCTCTGATATTTCAGGGGTTTGAGACAGAAAGGAAGGTGAGAATCAGGTAAAAACCTGAAGTACCATTAACCTTTTGTATAATTAAAGCTTCTACTTACACGTTTAAACACAATGAATTTCCCAGAAAGGCAATGATAGGAGGTGCTAACTTCCCCAGAAAGCATAGGAGTGCCAAGCCAATTGAGTGGCAGTTTGCTTGGCTCTGTGACAATGGATTGTGCACAAATGATCCCCACCTTACTTCCGAGCAGGACAGCAGCCCCAGTTCAAACAAAGCACTTACACAGCCACACCTGTGGGTTGCCAGAGCCTTCCAGGGCGGCATCCTGGCTGCCAGACAAAATTCTGATGGAAGGTTCATTTAATAAATGCTTCCAAGTCAAAAAGCCATTTTTACTGGGCTAGTTTCAAGCAAATTGCTGCCAATGCTTAAATTCCCCATCCCATACTGCCATCTACTGCCTAATGCCTAGTGCTCTGAGGAAAAAAAAAAAAGAACGCACACCAAGCACTTGAAGAGTCATGAGCAGTATTCACGGACTCTCTTTTCAGAGTCCCATTTTAATGATAATTGAATCTGATTGTTTTTATGCTCACCAGCAACATACTTTTCAATGTGCAGCGTCATATAAAATGTATGTGGACCAAAACCGCACTATTTGACCTATGTGGGGAAAAAAGTTATAATCCTTATTTTAAAGTAATTAGAACTACCAAATAATACCCAGGGACAATAGACCCGAGAGATCTCGACTGAGAATCATTGCTTCATCGTTTTAATTGTAGAAAAACAAAGCTGCCTGGAATGGATTGGACTTCGTTAGCCTTAACGTGGCCCTCAAGGGCTAACCATATGAGACCTTGGCAGCTAACAAGTCTCCGCAAATAGATGGCCAGGACTCGACAATATCAGGATAGCAGACTATGGATCCATTGTGGGCCTCCCCACATCCATTTCCTCCTTTCACCGCTCGCGAGATCATTTCCCCAAGACTGGGCTCTTTCACTTTCAAAACAGTTGGCCCAAACCAGATGCATCATTCTATTCTCCATAGAGGGAATTCCCAACCACCACTGTCACATACAAGCATTTTGCTGATATAACTATATTACTCACTCACAATTCCATCATGCACCGTCTCTTATTCGTTGTCGTTGCTTAGGTTTTGTTCCATTTATTTTTATTCAGGGCACCACAGAGTCATAACCCAAGTTCTGTGTTTGGAGCCCAAAGCACTAGTCTTCATCATGGTTTGTCACTTAGCATTGGGATTCTTGACCTTGGGTAAGGCATTTATTTGCAAATCTTAGCTCCAGTTTTACTACTTGAAAATATAGACAATAATTCTTTCCCTTCCCACATCATAGGTTAAAATAGTACACTTTAAATGAGCTATACAGAGCAAGCTATTGTTAATATCGATATTGTAACTTGGCTTTTCATGGGTATTTACTCATTTAATTTAACTGTTTCCTCCAATTCCACCCCAGAATCTAGAGCTGTGTCTTACATGAAGTTGGCATTTCTAATATATTTATGGAATGACTGATTTATAGATTGATATTCTCTGGAATTTCCTAAGAAATTCCAACTATCTACATGGCAGCACTTGTGTTCTCTAGAGAGCATTGACATTAATTTTTCAACATTAAATAATGTCCTAGTAAATAAAAAGGAATTCACACAAGGACAAAGCAAGATGGTATTAATTGAAAGCCTCCCCATACTTTTACTATTTTCTTTTTCAAAAACCATTTGCACTGCTATCAAATGTACATTTGAGAAGGTATACAAAATAGAACAAGATAAATTTATTTGTTTTGAGTTGAAAAATAGCAAGTCTTTCTTCTCTGAAAAACCACAATTGAGCACTAAGGGAAAAGGCGGAATTTCCAGAGTTGTAAACTAAGAATTTTAGGCCACCCGTTATAAGGCAAATGATTTTTAAAATCTTAAAAGCAACTGACAAATACATTTTAAAAGAATGCTATGTGTTAAATAACAAAAATAGTTTTGTGTGTGTGCGCGCGCACACGCCTGTCTGTACTACATATTCCAAGAAGTAAGCCATCTACGTTAATGTGTATAGATTCATTTATTCCCATTTTGATTATAGTTACATATTCTCAAAATGCTAAGGGTTAGAATTATAGTCACTAGCCCTGAAACTGACAAAGTAAAGGAATGGTGTTTAATGGGCTCAAACTGAAGTCACTGATATCACCATCATTTCTGTCACTAAAAATTTTATCTGCTATTAAATTTGTTCTAAATTCCCATTGCTTTCCTTTTAAACTAGTGCATTCTACTCTCCGTACCACGAATTAAGTCTACATATGACCTAACTTAAATAGGCTCACTTATGAGACCTTGGTAACTCAAAATGGAAGGGAAAATAGGAACCCAGAGGAGAGGAGGTCAGGAGAGGACACGGAGGGTTTTTCTGGCTGCAGACTTACCCATAAAAAGGCCATCTGGTGATCTAAAATCACATGATGCAATGGGCTGTGCAACTATTAGATCAGATCCTGTGCTTCAGGAACTACAGCTGAGTAAGATTTGACTCTGGATGTGTTAATACTTGCAGATGGAGGAAATCTATATTGTGGAAGATGGGATCTGGGAGCAGCATCTAGACTGGTGGTTTCCAACATTAGAGTGAGAGCATTAGAATTGCCAGGAGGACTTTTTAAAACACAGATTCCTGAGCCCCATCCCTGTAGTCTCTGCCTCAGTAGGTCTGAGAAGGAGCCTACTATTTGCGTTTCAAATAACTTCTGAGGTAACGGTCCCTAGAACACTTTCAGTCCACTGACTCGGGGTAAAGCCACTTTGGAGACCCCTGCCCATAAAGGTGGGCTGGACAACGTCACCACTTTTCTGAATATTTCTCAAATATCTCAGCAAAAGACTCATTCTTTTTCCTACTGAAACTGTGTCTAGTGGTTAGTCGATGTTGTTTTCAATCTCTTTATTAGAACCAAAAGTGACAAACAAGAAGTTAGGATCAGATCTTCATTTAAAATTTATCATTGCTTTCTTACCTACCTACTCTATTATATTTTAATTATCTTTTATTTCTTCTTAAGAAAAGGGATTCTGTCTTTTATTTCTAAGGCACTGACCTAATCCAGCAGCATATACCAAGAATTCAATGAAAGTTGATAGAATAAATAAATGTTTAAGTAAAGTTAAATGCATGAAAGTGTGATTGAATGAAGTGATCAACTGAAGTCCTATAAATGCTGGAGGAATAAACAGAGATAAATCCTGGAGGAAGATTCAAACATTTTTTGAATACTTACTATGTGTCAGGTGTTGTTTTAAGAGCTAGAGATATAATGGTGGAAAACAACAGATGCAATTTGGATTCTCACTTAATTTGTAGCCTCATGGAGAAGAGATACATTGAGGACATAATTACCAATGTCTAAAATGGATTGTGAAGGAAACCCATGGTGCATGGAAACACAGGTTATGCTATAACAGTGTGGGCAGCCATGGGATGTTTCTTTGAATTCTGAGCAATAAGTGGGAATTACCCAGAACTAAGTTGTAAAGATGTGAATATGAAAATGAAAATTTGCCAATGTATTAACTATAAAACATCTGAGTTTATAGTGTAAGTAATGTCATTAGTAAATTTTGACCCTACAGCGAAAAGACCACCTGTTTTCTCAAATGTCATCAGGTTAATCGATATTACTGGTCAATAGGAAGTCTGGATTTTTGTTAATCTTATCAAAATTAAAATATTGTAGAAAAAAACAAATCAAGTTATTAGTGAGAAAGAGAAAATGAATAACAGTAAAAAGAACAGTAACAAGTCTGTTGTAACTGGTATTTATTGTCTCAAATCATGTTGAAGCATGGATTACTTCAAATGCCGTAATTATATGCTCAGGATCAGATATAACTCTTGCTAAGAGTATTATAGTAAAATAAAAGCATAATGAGTCTAATTTTATCATCACTTTAGCTCTTGTTAGTACAACTTAAAAGTTTATTTGAAACCTAGCAAATGTTACTTTCAGGGAACATTTTTGGCAGAAAGGCCATATTAAGAATAATAATGTGATAATCCACCATAAAAAAGGCTTATTATAAAAAAGAAATTTTTAAGTTAATATTGGCTTATTAAAAAATCATGTTATTTAAGCAAATTTATTCTGTGGACAGCTGGATGTTCCATTGTTTCCAAATGAAAACAGTTGATAGTTTGCACCTGGTTAATTGAAAGCCCATTAAAAAAAAGAAAAATGTATATTTGGAATTTTTAAAATTACTGTATGTTACCACTCTGCTTGTATATTTTCTCAAGATTTTAGCAAGATTCCTGTAATATATTGTATAAAAATAAACTGAAATCATTTGATTTCTCGATGGAATTACATGATCAGGAATAAATTTCAGACTCCAATTATTTGAACGTGCATTCGTTGAACACCTGTTTGAACAGGGTACTTGGTTAGCCGGGGGGGGGGAGGGGGGAGGATGGATGTAGCATTTAAGGTACAGGCAAAAGTATGCAAAGGCTTATAATGTTAGAAAGAGCATGATACACTCAAAAAATTAGTATGACCAAACACAAGGTTAGTGTGGGTATGAAGTGGTTGTTGACTGAGGAAAATTACCTGGAGAGGGAAGTAAAGGGTTTATTATAAGCCATATTTCATAGTTTGTCTTTCCCCAAGAGCAGACTTAGAGACAAAACTTTGGATACAGGTAGTTTATTGAGATTTGATTTCCAGATACACTAGTGAGAAAGAAGTAAAAATGAGATAAGGAAAGAAGAAATCCAAAAATGGTCTGTTAAGAGCTGGTTATAGCTATGGCAACAGGTCTCCCTCCTACATGGTATCCCTCTGAGATACCCTATGGAGTGGTGGCCTCCAGTGGTCTGAGAGGCATACCTCTGAGGGCTACGGAAGTTGGGGTGACTAGAGCATTTACCCATTGATGCCATCTCCCATCGTTCAATGACCCTTCCCTAGAAGGGTCATTGAGCATTGATCAAGCTGCCATTGTACTAGAGAAAGTCTTCATGTACAGATTAACAGCGATAGAGCATACGAGGTTGGACAATTAAGTTCGTGAACTTGTTGCAATGATGTTGCTAACCTTTTTTGATATCAGAGAGGAATTTGTACCAACTGGACAAACAGTTAACTAAGTTTACTATTTGGAAGTGCTGAAAAGGCTGCATGAAAAAGTTAGATGACCTGACCTTTTCGTCGACAATTCATGGCTCTTGCATCACGACAATGCACCAGCTCACACAGCACTGTCTGTGAAGGAGTTTTTAGCCATTAAACAACTGTAATGGACCACCCTCCCTACTCACCTGATCTGGCTCCAAATAACTTTTTTCTTTACCCAAAGATAAAGGAAATATTCAAAGGAAGACATTTTGATGACATTCGGGACATCAAGGGTAATACGATGACAGGAATGATGGCCAATCCAGATAAAGAGCTCCAAAACTGGTTTGAAAGATGGACTAGGCACTAGCATTGGTGCATAGCTTCCCAAGGGGAGTACTTCAAAAGTGACCGTAGTGATACTCAACAATGAGGTGTGTAGCACTTTTTCTAGGATGAGTTCACGAACTTAATTGTCAAATCTCATATATCAGACATAGGAAAAAGACATTATCTTGCCAGAAACTGTCCACAACTCCAGGAACTCAAATGGGCAAATGAATACAGGGTGGGTTGGATATTAATGATGCTGTTACACCATGTAACTATTTAATGTTAAAGGGTTTTAAGCAATGAAGGGACACAATCAGAATTGCGACTTGGCAAGTTTATTCTAGCAGTATTGAAGTGAATAGATTGAAGCTGAGCGAGATAGAAGACAATGATCTGGTAGAAATCCAAACATGTTTCCCCAAAAATAAGATCTAGCTGGACAATCAGTTGGAGCAAAAATTAATAAAAGACCCGGTATTGTATTGTATTACATTACATTACATTGCATTACATTATATTATATTACATTATATTATAAAGACCAGGCCTTGTAATATAGTAAAATAAGACCGGGTTTTATATTAATTTTTGTTCCAAAAGATGCATTAGAGCTGATTATTCAGCTAGGTCTTATTTTGGGGGAACACAGTAATATCAATTCTAGATAGAAAGAAGTAGAGTGATACATTAGCTGGTTTGGGACAGGATTGATTCCATGTTGGGTGAAGGATAAGGAGAAGTTGGGAATGACTGCAAGATTTCTGGCTTCGTCAATGGCTGGACAGTGATGCTATTCACTAAAATAAAACGCGGTGATCAATTGGGTTTCCAAATTAGAAGGACAAGATCAGGCAGTCATTTATTCATGTCATTTATTGATTGCACAATAATTTTTGAGAGATAGTTGTTGTAGGCACTAGAGATTTAGGCACTAGAGTCAACATCCATACTCTTTGGGAACTTACATCCAGTTGGAAAAGAAAAAAGCAAACATATAAAATTTATTTATAAGCATAAGTAAATACGACCATCTGAGATATGAATAAATGCTGTAAAGACCATGCAACAAGAGGATGGAATAGAGTGTAATGAGGATAGGTTGATCTTCCTTGGAAAGAGTACTCAGGAGGGATCTCTCTAAAGAGGTGACATCTGGACCATGGATGGAATAATGAGAAGGGATGACAGAAAAACAAGGAGGAAAGTATACTAGACAGAGGGAGGTGTGAGGGCTTAAGGTAGAATGAGAGCTTGGCATATTCAAGGAGCAGAAGGAGACCATATGGGTAAAGCTTACTGAAAGCAGGGGTCTTGGTATGAGGAGTGACTGAGGAGTCACGGGCAAATCATGTAAGAACTATAGGAGATGAAAAGAAAATAGGATTTTTATTTCCAGCATAATGAATGTATGGGTGGTTGTCAAGCAGGGGAATCATTTAATCTAATCTATATTTGCTAAAGATCACTCTGAAAGCTTTCTAGAGAATGGATTTTTTGACAGAGTAGAAGCCTGGGAGATTAGTTAATAATGATAATTAGCTCTAACACTGCTAAGGCACTGCTCTAAGAGCTGTCCATGGATTCCTTCATTCAATTACACAACAACCCTACAAGGTACGTACCATTTTTAGCACTATCGTGCAAGCAAGAACAGGCATGTTTAATAACTTGCCCAATATTAGGAGGTATTCTGGCTCCAAACCCATGCCCTTCAGGACTGTGAGCCATGCCATCAGCTATGAAGCACTGCACACGTCCAGGCAAAAGATGACAGAGCCCACTGGGCGATAAGAGATTAAAACCAAAGTCAGTTCAGAGAAAACTATGATACACTGAAGTCAAATCCAATATAAAGTTAATCTCACAGACACCTAATGTCTTCCTAAGTCCTCTTATGTATCAGTTGGCAACTTGCAGACGTTGGGAAAGATGATTAAACTGGAAGACATTTTGCAGATTTGATTTTTTAATTAGGGAAAAAGTAAAACATTTAAAACTTTATGCAACAGTTTTTAACAATTACTACATATACCACAATCCTGTAGGTGGAGAAGATAAAAAAAAATTAATTGATAGTGAACATGTTCATTATTTTTGAGAAATTGGGACTAGTGGAGAAGACGGCGATGCAAAAAAATTAATTACAGTGAGTCGTCTGGTAAATGTTTAACAACTGGTTCTTGGAGGTGAGGAAAACGCTGATTTGTAGTGCTCACCAATTTCTGTTGTATAGGTACTCTCATCATGACAGACATCAAGCTACCAATATTACATTAGCTGATTGACAGATTCCTGAAAAATTTAATAATCAGATCCCTTGAGCGAATGTAAACCAGCTCCAGCCAGCACTTAGAGTACAATGTAAAGAATGTGGCAGACAGGTGTTGAACAAAGTATGTGGAACCACAGAACAATCCTGACTGACTAAGCCCAAGATTGTCATGCAACATTTTAATAAGGCAATGGCATTTGAGTTGGATCTTGAAACCTGGGAAAGGTCTCTCACTCTCACAGCTCATGTAGTCTACGGCAGCTCCTCTTTACATACTCTCTATGACAACTTTCAACTACAATAGCAAAGTTGAGTAGTTACAACAAAGACTGTAGGGACCACAAAGCCTAAAACATTTATTGTGTGGTTCTTTACAGAGAAAGTTTGCCAACCCCTGCATTAAATTAATAACTACAGATTTCAGTTGTGCCTTTAATATCACCCAGCTACCAAACCAAATCCCCCACCCTACCCCATTTATTTTCAGACTCTCCTAGATAACTCTTTTATAACTTCTCTTTTATTCTCAACCCTTTAACAAAACCTCCTCTATGCCCCCTCTTCACTGATGACCCTGTTTGAGATTTCACTTAGAAATTAGAATCAATCAGAGGAGAATGTCTACATTTACCCACCAACTAGAATATGTCAGCATATCTTTTGCTTTTCCTTCTGCTGCCAGGGTAAACCATCAATGTGTCCATCTAGAGCCAGTCCCTTCATTTGTACTCTACATAGCCTCCCCTCAGGCCCACACAAGGTCAGGGCTCCAGTAATTCTACTCTCTCTATTTCCTGCATCAAGTTTTCCCTCTCTCCCGAGTCACTCCAATTAGCATACCAACATGCTAATCTTCAAAAAACAATCTATTCCCCCAATTCCCAACCAACTCTGTCTCTGCTCCTTTTGCTGCAAATTCCTCAAAAGAGTTGTCAATATTTTCTGTCTTTAAATTGCCTCTTTGTACCATATATACAGCATCAGTCATCACTCCATCTTGAGTATGACTTTGGAGCATCCAGAAATTCCTCCCAACAAAACAAATAACTAGGTAAAGTAAAATAAAGAGACCTCCCCCCACTGCCAGCCACCTGCTCAATGATGACTGAAATTTATTGAACAAGGAAAAATTAACTGTGATACTTATAGTAGCCAATCCATCTAGCCCTACAAATTTAACTGTCTAAATATTTCTCAAAAAATATAATTTTTCTCCATTATATTGCCCAATGCTAGACCACACATAATTTCTCTCCTGAAAAACTTTACTCACAGGCCAGCTGGCCTCCTTGCAAGCACCCTCTCCCGACTTGCCATTTATTCAGCACAACGCAGACACCCAGACTTTAAAAACCCTGATTTGATCATGTAGCTCTGATGTTTAAATTCTTTATGGTTTCACATCGATATTAGAATAAGGACCAAACACATGTACGTCCCAAGGACCAGTTGTTAAACATTTACCAGGCCTCCTGACTCTTTTGTGAGCTTCATGTTTTATAGCACTTCCCCTCTTGGTCTCAGTTCTCGAGCCTACGCATCCAGTTCTCCATTTCTCACACTTGAATGCACTTCCTCCCACTGACACTTTGCAGTATTTCTTCAGTGAAGTGCACCCTTTCTTCTCTTTTTCACTTAGCTATTTCCTACTCGTCTTCCAAATTACAACTCCGTATCAGTTCCTTGGTACAACTCAAATAGTACCAGGGAGAGAACACAGTAAATATCTATTCAATTGCTGACTCAATTAAAACAATACCAACAGAAAAAAATATATAAGAACTGAAATGTACTTTCATCTATACTCAAAGATTTTTTGCTAGAGAAGATTTAGGAAGGGAAGGTGAAAGGAGAGTGCAAGACAGCATTGAGGTACAAGGGAGACCTTGCACCCCAACCCTGTCTAGCACTGAAGATAGACTTATAAACCAAGAGCTTGTTAGAGCGGAGACGAATGTAGCTAGACACATGGTTTTGCTGCAATATAATTGCATGATTTATAATTAAGCATCAGTGTACCACCAAGCCACAGTAATTCAGGAAGAAAAGCCCTTCCTGGCTTCCCACCACATAAGCGTAGGTAGACTGTCCATCCACATGGCTTATTTGCTGACTGCAGGGGGAAGTTTGTTTGCAGATTAGACCCAGAGACACTACTGGCCAGAAGTGGGGCACCTGTACAGTGATTTCACACCAAGTGTCTTCATACAGGGCCTACTGCTGCCACTTCCAGTCACAGTTCCTACCACCACCATTATATGCTGTTGGTGAGGGGAGTAGCCTACCTGCTTTCTAGGAGCCATTTATGAAGCTGGAAATCTGGAAAGATCTTCTCCAAGACTGCTATGCCTCCAAGAAAAGAAAAAAAAGCAAGAATATAATTACATTTCAACATTTCTGTTCTTATTTCTCTTCCAGTTGAAATATTAAACCTTAAAAATCATCAAATGAAATAGTCTTGCTTTATAGATAAGAAAACTGAGGTTCAGAGAGCCGACTTATCCACACACAGCTGAATTACAAAAAACTCAGATTCCCGAACTCTTTAGTCCAATGCTTTTCTCATAAAGATAGAATATGGGCTAGTTTGCTTTCCCGTAGCCCATGAATGTTCAAAGATTTAATCATTTTTATTCAAAAATCGAATACCCATGTGCAGCTTTTTCACATCACAATCTCGTTTTCATCCAATTTATCTCTATACACTGTATTTAAATTCTTTTTGTGTCCTTCTTTTAAAATGATGATTGTTGTTGCCGTACATTTTCCATTTTACCCCATGCACAATGTCCTCATCTGAGATGCAGTTCCTTGTTTTGCAGTTTAGTGTGAACACCTGTCATTAATAAATAAGTACAATAGAAGTGAACTTGCTGAACAAATGCTTGACTATTTTCTTATTTGTCTAAATAGGCCAAGAAAATAGTATACATGTATTATTCATACTTACCCTCAAATATGTAAATTAAGTTAAAATTAATTAAACTTTCAATAAGATATTAATAAATCTATACTCTAAAGGCAGTACAATTGATTCAGCTTCTTGTATTATCCTTATATAATTCTCATTAAATCCATATTTTGGAATTAATTAATTATAAGAATAATATTTATTGAGTTGTACTATATTCTAGGTTCTTTTCTAAATATTTCACATGTGGTACCTCATTCAATTCTCACAAAGACTGTGTGTGGAGAAATTGTTATAAATACATTTTGCAAGTAAGGAAATCAAGACATGGAAAAGTTAAAATACTTGCCCAAAATCACACAGATAGAGCCAGGATTTGAACCCAAGTAGCTTCCCTCCAAGGCCTACACTATGTTCCCTAAGAAATTACAGGAAGCATTTCTTGAATGCTTCTAATGCTTTCTGTTCTGTGGTAATTTTATGGGTAAGTAACATCAAAGGTAATTTATATTTGTGTTTCTTAAAAATAATGCAGACTCTGCAAGTTAGTATGTTTTCTTTTCTTCTCAATTTCATAGTTGTGGTATTTCTAACCTTCAAAAGAAAACAAAAAAAAAAATGACTTTTATCTTGACCTCATCATATCTTCTTTATCTTCTCTTGACGTATACTCTCTATATTAATGGGTTCTTAATTAATCCTTGTGCTTCGGGATTTGAAATAGCATTAGAGTATTGGTAGCCAGTTTCTACTCTGGCTCATTTTTTTAAACAATGTTGATTGAAAATTAATTCAGTGTAGAAGAAAATGACGATGTACTATGTAGCAAAGTGGCCTGTGGGTGCTCTAATTTAAAAATCCTGTCAATTAGGGTCGTAATTTCAACTAAAGTTTGCATGTAGACACTAAAAAATCATCATCTTAGAGCCTAAAGGCACAGTCCATTCTCAAAAGAATCTTTTTTGTCAGTCAATGAAAATATTATTCTTTATTTAGAAGAGGACAAAGATATTTGTTACTGGCTTTGAATTTCTAGTTAAACAATATGAAATTATTGAATGTAATTGTATCCTGCATGAAGTCTTTAAAGCAACACTTGAGACCTGGGGGAAACACACACACACACACACACACACACACACACACACATACACACACACAAACACACAACTTCTGAATGTTCCTATAAAACCAGCCCTCAGCTATTGATATCTGAACAACATTTGATTAAGATTTAGATCTTATTGCTTTTTTTCTTACCCAGTGGGAGTCATTTTATGTTTTGTCTACTCAGAGTGAACAATTTCTAGAAAACTATATTCAGATGGTCCATAGTAGTCAGGTGATTGTTATTTTTCTTATTTGTAGATTTGATTTTGCTCTTTGGATATTTTAAAATTTATATTTATCCATTGTCTGATTGTCTATACTTAAATTTCTCTCCTATAAATCAAATATGTTACATGATGGATAAATGTGCAATAATTCCATTGCTTTAACAACAGCCAAAAACCAATGGAAAAAATATTCTTAGCTTACTTAATGCAAACCACAAGCACACAAAAGCATTTTATATTTTTTCTTAGCCTCTAATATTGAAACATCATGCTGCTACATTTAACAACTTGTGAATGGTTAAAACCTAAAAGCCAATTTTAACTTTGTTGACTGTCCCATCAGAACAGGCAGAAACTAGGCAAATTTTGAAATATAAAATTGTATTTCTTTTTAAACTGTGCCAATCATATATAATGTCATTAATACAAAGTATTAACCAATCAGTACATGCAGCTCTTTCTAGTTGTGAGTAAGGATAAATATTTAATAACAAACTTCTGGGAAGACTTGCATGTGTTAACATTGATCTCTTGTGTCCCCATTGTCAGAGATGCTAGTTGCCCATCAAATAACCATTTCCTTTTCCCCTAGTAATTGAACTGTAGACATTGTGCCCCATTGTACATCTAGCAGCTAGATGTGAACAAATAACTAACTCCTGATCAACAGATGAGACTATTGGTCATTTTGGTGGTACTTTGAAACTGCTCAAAAGTCCTATTAAAAAGGAAGCTAACGTAGAACACACTTTTTGTGCTTATTTTGTTTTGTTTTGTCTCTTCTCGCTTCTCCCTTCCAGGTGTCTTCAGTGTGGATGTAATAGCTGATTCTCCAGCAACCACCTTGGTCTACGAGTATGACACAACCCTGAAAACTGAAACCAGATGCTAAAAAAAGACAACGTCGAAAGATAGGAAGAGACGGGGCGGGTACCTGATGATTTCACAGAAGGCGCTCACTCTGATTTATTTTTGTGAGAAAAAAAAAAAACAAACCCTTATACTTTTAGGATATCTTGATTTTCTTAAGTCCTTTGGCATCGCTTTTTTGGTATGCAATGAAACTTAATTCAAAATGGTATATTCCCTACCACAAAAGACAAACAGTTGTATGTAATTATGTCATTTTCAAATAAAATAGATACAGTATTGCTCATGACAGAAGAAGCAATAGTTATGTGGCATTTACACATTTAACTGTTCGTGTTTTTTTGTTTCCCTGTAGCTTATTAAATGGTGGCTCTGTAAATATTTGGGTATATAGAGGGTGTCAAAAAATGTATATACATTTTAAGAAAGGAAAACACTGTATTAAAATTGTAATACTCAATATATACCAATAACAAAAGACGAGTACAAGTCACGTTTGACTTCTTCAGTTACAAGAGGTGCTCAAAGTGGTTACTATCAATGTAATTTTAATACAGTTTTTTTTTTTCCTTTCTTAAAATGTATATATGGTTTTCTGGCACCCTCTGTATATCTGTGGGCATGAGGGTTGAGCAGATTGGATTCTCTGCTAGTCACCTTGCCGGGCATACTAGACTATTCAGAGCTGGTAGACAGAGCCGTATGATCGTATGTAGCTCAGAGGTTAGCACATTTACAAATAAGTGGAAAATAGTTGTCCAAATTGCTGATTAAATTTTGAGCATTCTTTATCTCTCATATAAATCCAGAATCTGTACATTTTCTATTTCTCTTTTTACTTTTCTTTTTCCCCCCAAGAGAGCATTTTTGTTTTTTTCAGTAGCTTAAATGTATTGAATGGGAGATTTGACTTTTTGTGTCATAAAATAGTTATGTTGTACACTGAACCTGTGAAAATAAAGTCAGAATATCTTTTCATGGGCTTCTAACCTATGTCATCTAGAGTTGCCTGGGCCTTAGATTAAAACTCAGGGACACTGCCCCTGTGATGCAGGAAAAATAATCCAGCAAGGCTGGGAATAATCGGTGAAATTTTTAATATTCCTCTGGTTATGGTGTGGGAAAAAGAACAAGGGCTCTCAAGCAAGACCTGATTTGAATTGCAACTTAACATAAACTTGTGCAAGTTATTTTAATTTCTCCAATGCTTAGCCTTTTACATATGGGAAAGGAGGAAATAATACTCTTATAGGGATCCTTTGAAAATTGAATGAAATAACGTGTATAGAATTGGCACAGATGTGGCAAAATGGAAGCCATTTTATACACGCTCTTTTACTCATTTTTCACTTGATGTGGCTTTTATGTCAGCTCCTTCCATTGTACTTTCACCACCGCCCTTGTATTTCAGATTCTTTTCACTGAAGCCTATGGTGCTATCGATTAGTTACTTGCTTAACCAACAAACTCCCAAAACTAGTGGCCTAAGGCAATAATGATTATTTAACTCACCATTCTGAGACTAAGAAATTTGTCCTGTGCTCAGCTGGACAGTTTCTCTTACCTTAACTGGGTTCCTCATGCTTCTGTGAACAGTGGCCAAGCCAGTTGGGACTGGCTTATCTGTGTTGGATCAACTCCATTCCACAGTCTCTCATCCTCAGCTGTCTGTCACAGGTGGTTACATGGCGGATGGCCCAGTTTCAACAGAGCAAGATTTGCAACTGCCACAGAGTATACCACATGCTCTTGGTCAAAGCAAGTCACAAGGCCAGGCCACATTCAAAGAATGGAGAAATAGGCAAAACTTGATAAAGGAGCTGCAAAATCAAGTTATAACGGGTACAGATATGGGGAGGAGTAGGGATTTATGACCTCTTCTAGTATTATAACCTGTCATAGCTGTCACCTACTTATTGGTATTTCTGCCTTTTAATCTCTCTTACCCCCAGTTTATTCATTGCACTATTGTTTCTTAAATTGGAGTGTACGTGTACTTGGAAGTCTAGGAGTTCAAATAAATTTTTTAATGTTTATTTTGTATGATAATCTAAAAAGCATATTTATAATTTTGAAAGATAAAACACCTATTTTGCAATGACATGTTTCAATTTAAGGAGGCTTTGGAGAGTTTTTCTTTTTTAGCCTGAGTTTTCCCAGAAGCTAGGCCTAAGACAAAATTTTGCTTGTACTTGTTCATTGGTGAATGTGGTCCCAGGGAGAAGAAGTGCATGCTGGGGAATGATGATGGATGATTTTACGTGTCAACTTGACTAAGTCACAGGGTGCCCAGATATTTGGTTAAACTTTATTCTGGAAGCATCTGTGAGGGTGTTTCTGGATAAGATAAACATTTGAATCCATAGACTAACACAGATTGTCCACCCTAATGTCGGTGGGCCTCACCCAATCCCTTGAGGGCTTGATAGAACAAAAAGTGAAGAAAGGGAGAGTATTCACTCCCTGTCTGTCTGCTGAGCTGGAATATCTGTGCCTGCCTTTGGGCCCTCAGGTTGAACTAGAATTCACAAGCACCATTGGTTTTCCTGGGTCTCAGGCCTTTAGAACACAGATCTTGGGACTTCTTAGCCTCCATAACTACAAGAGCCAACTCATTTTATATGTAATGTTTAGTTTCTATGCAGAATCCTGACCAATACAGAGAAGAGGAAAATCAATACAAAGATGTTTGCTTGACAAATGAGACGCAAACCTGATGCTGAGTCTCATCAGAATCTTCTGAGGGGGCTTAAAAATCATCACAAAATTGTCTGTCCAGGAGACAAAAGAAGATTTTGTACATTGTCTCCCAACTCACATTGTTTAAGTAAGGGTAGCCCCACAGGTGGAAATGCCCCCACTTCTGCTGCACATGTATGAGCGCAGAGTAGGTTGTCAAGGGCATACAACATTTCTATGACCTACCAAGTGCACTCTTGGGCACTTATCTCAGAGAAATGATAACTTATGTTCACATAAAAATCTGAACACAATTGTTCACAGCAACTTTATACGGACTATCCCTAAATTGGAAACAACCCAGATGTTCTTCAGTGGGTCAGTGGTTAAACTATGCACATCCATGCCACAGAATATCACCCAGTAATAAAAAAGAACATGCCATTCTTACATATAAAAGCCTAGACAGGTCTCTACAAAGTTATGCTAGTGAAAAAAGAAGTTATATCCTATCTGATTTCATTCATATAAAATTCTTGAAATGAAAATATTATATAAATAAACATTCCACTACACACCTGTTAGAATGGCTGACATCTAGAACACAGACAGCTCCAGACTCTGGTGAAGATGTGGAGTAACAGGAACTCCCATTAATTGCTGCGGGGAATGCAAAACAAATGGTACAATCACTTTGGAAGACAGTTTGCTGATTTCTTACAAAATTAAACATACTCTTGCCATATGATCCAGCAATCATGTTCCTTGATATTTGTCCAAACAAATTGAAAACTCATGTCACTCAGAAACCTGCACGTGGATGTTGATAGCAGCTGTATTCATAACTGCTAAAATGTAGAGGTAACGAAGATGTTCTTTAGCAGGTAAATGAATAAACTGTGATACATCCAGACAATGGAATATTACTCATCACTAATAAGAAATGAGCTATCAAGCCATTAAAAGACATGGAGGAGGGAGCAGAATCTCAATCCGTTGAGATTTTGCTTCCGGCAATTGTCATCAGTTTGGCTCAAATAAACTCAAAAGCTTTAAAAAAAAAAAAAAAAAAAAGACATGGAGGATACTTAAATGCCTATTCCTAAGTGAAAGAACTCAAAATGAAAAGGCTACATACTACATATATGATTCCAAACTCTATGACATTCTTCAATTACTATGGAAACAGTAAAAAAATTCATTGATTGCAAGTGGTTGGAGGGTAGGAAGGCAGAGCAGAGAGGATTTTCAGAGCAGTGAAATACTTGGTATGATATCATGATGATAGATACATGTCAGTATACATTTGCCTAAACCCATAGAATGTACAACACTAAGAGTGAACCATAATATAATCTATGGACTTTGAATGATTATAATGTGTCAGTATAGGTCCACCAATTGTAACAAATGTACCACTCTGGTGTGGAGTATTGATAATGGGGGAGGCCATGCACACATGGGGGTATATGGAAAATTTGTACCGTTTCCTTAATTTTGCTGTGCATCTAAAACTATTTTAAAAGAATGATCCTTAAGATTTAAAAAGTATATACTATATATAATTTTATAAATATATGTATATATTCTATCATACATATGGTAGAAATAAAACATATTATTAATGGTTGTCAGGGGTTAAGGAGTGGGAAGTAAATGGGACTGACAATAAGAGATTATGAAGGAATCCTTGTGGTGATGGAAATGTTCTCTGTCTTGACTGTAACAGTGTCAACATCCTGGCTATGAGAGGGTACGTACTACAGTGTCGTAAGATGTTACCATTGGGTTAACTGGGTAAAGGGTACATAAGATCTGGATACATTACATCTTACACTGCACCTGAGTCTGCACGTATCTTAAAATAAAAAGTTTAATGTAAACAATTATATGTATCAGCAATAATCCCATTGATGTCTTCTATAACGTGTCTAAATCCAAATGTAATTATTTTCATTTGTTGCTTAAGTAATAGCTAAACAAGGTTATATTTATTACTTCCAGAATGTACTACATCACATTGGGAAGGAGTTTGAAATGATTTTCAAGACAAGAGAGAGGTAGGGAGAGGGGAGGAGAAAGGAGGGAAGGAGAGAGAGGAAGTGAAGGACGGAGGGAGGAATAAACAATCAAGTCTCAGATTATCACTGTTTTATTATTTTCTTTTTGTTAGTTTTATAGTAAACTATTTAAAAGCATCTCCTTATAATGTTTTTAGTCATAATTTTGTATTTAATTCAAAATTCTAGTATTTTAAGAAGTGTATGTTCTATTTCATTCTAATGATTAAGGATAGAAATAATGGCAGTATAAATCTTTTCTACCAGATTTAATAGAATGCAATGGCTATTAATATATGGAATTAAGTTTTAATCATGGCAAAATTGACCAAGTCTCATACTTTTCTTCCATTATTAAAATATAATTGAAACTGTAAAAGATGGCATTACATTTATTGAATTATGCTCAGTAAGAGCAACTACATTTCAGCAATGAAATGCATTATCTATGGAACACATTGAGTTTTAGTCAATACAAGAGTCGTTTTAAAGCTTCTCAGGTTGAGGTAGGTGTTATCGTTGTTCTTGTTAATTTTTTAGTACTTACTACAAAAAATTAAGCACTTAATAAGTGAGGGTGTTTTTCCTTAATTTTAATACAATGCTAATCTAAAATTCCCAAAGTGAATAAGTGATCCCTGGTTAAACTAAGAATATTTTTTAAATATATGTTCGTGTTTCCATAGTCTCTCAGTGAAGTTCGTTGTGAAATAGTTTAACTTCCCAGGAACTCCAAAGATGCTCCAAGCCCAGCTGTACTATACAGGGGATCTGAATCAGTTATCATAATACAGTGCTCAGGTGGGCACTGCCTTAACACAGCACGATTACTTAGGAAATCCTATAAAGTTCAGTCAAAGTAGACCCCCTGAGGGTCAGGGTTTATGGATCAAGGGTGAGGTTAGGAGAAGTCTTGTGATTTGCATCTTTTTCCTGCAAAGGAGCCAGTGTTAGAATCTGGTCATTTGAAGTTAGTACATGATTACTAAAGAAAGGATAGTAGAAAATGAAAGGATAAGAGGAAATAAAAAGAAAGGCAAAGAGAAGGGCAAAAACAGTCTACCAAGATCAATAATGATGGATGTGTGTTTGAGCCGATTTAAATGAATAAACATAATCCCATCACTTCTCATTTACTTAATTATGCTGGAGTTATTTACAGGGTGTTTAAAATACTTTTTAAAAAATACTTTATTGTCTAAACATAAATATGCTTAGAAAACCCTTTTAAATAGCTCCTTGGACTTTTTGATGAATAACTGAATATATACTATTTTATTTCCTATTTTGCATGAAGTGACATGCAAATTTGTGTCCAGTGTTTAGATTTGCCACAGTAACACTAACGATCAGTAAATTTATGGAGAATTCTATATGCAAATGTTACATTTACAGTACCTTTAATCTTGTATTCTATTCTTCACTCATGAAAAAATTTCAAAAAGATCAAAACTAGTCCCTTTACAGAAAAATTTTGGAAATCTTGTTCTAATGAACTATCTCCTGAGTCCATCACACACACACACACACACACTTATATGCCATAAATTTATTCTATATTATTCTTAGGCATACTTTTTAAATAACTCTACAATGAGGGGCCATGTCACAAAGATTACCGAGTTTCAAAAAATAAGATGTGATTTACACTCATTTCACTATTTTCTTCTAATCAAAGAGTTTAGTTGTTAGGAATTTGAGCATTGAGTGGTGGCAAATATCTATGAAATCTGTTCCCAATATTGGGAATTGTCATATTCCAGCAATGCAATTTAGCAAGTTAAAAAAAAGCCTAATATAATTATAGAAAGAAATAAAAAATTATCTAAATATATAACTGCCTGAATAATAAATTGTGAACATCATTATTTATTTATTTATTTTGCAGCATGTAAGAACCACCTACATCAAATCCTGGGTAGGGCATGTAACCCAAGATTACGAATTTGTAAGATTACTATTTTATTCCCAAGCCGGTTTCTAGCTCTGTTTTTCCCATTTCTATTAATGCCATGTCACCTTCACTCTCCCAGGCGTGGAGATGAATACGTAAATAGCTTTTAGATTCTCCCTCCACCTTCCCTGTAATATTCTCAATCCCCTTGGCTGTTAAACACTTCTGATTCTTCAGATGTTTATCCTGCACTCATCTGCCTTTCCCTATTCAAGTTTTAATTTCCTCTCACCTGAATGATTGTGATATCTCTCATCTGTCTCCTCACTCTGAGTCTCCCTTTCTCATCTCTTCATCCATGTTATACCTCAAGGTAGGATTAATTTTCTTGAAACATACATTTTACCGTAATTCTCTGCAGCTAAAAAAAAAAAACCTTCTATAACTTCCCACTGCACAGACAATTATTTAAATAGTTCATCTTGTCATTCAAGGCTCTATTGATCTGAATTTTCTCCTACTTCCCTCATTCATACCTGTCAGCCTTCCAAGGAAAAGGAACTACTTTTGCTCTTCAGAGGACCCCCACCTGTGTCTCTTCAGCGTTTGCCCATAGGATGTTTTTCACTGAAAATGTTTTCCCTCAAAGGTGTGGAAACTGTTTCCTGTCTCCTACAGCTGTGGATAATTTCTCCCTTCTCTGGTATTCTATCTACCTCCAGTGATACTTTGTTATTTGTACACGCGCTTTCTTTTTCTCTGTAGACTGACTCTACGCTCTCCAAAGGTAGGTAGTATGCCATATTTATCGGTTCACAGAATCTAATCAATAACAGGAAGAAATAAATAAGTATTTGTTGGATGGATTAACATATTCTCTTTTAGAATATTAGAAATAATATTTCCTTTAGAAAGTAATTTTAAATTTAAAAACTTGCAAATAAAATGATCCTTTAGATTGAAATTATAATTTGTTCCTATCTCTTACATTTTATTGATAAGATAAAAGCAGAAGGACATAATAATAGAGTTTTAAAACCGTCTTCCCTAAATCAGGTATCCTTCATTGTGGCACTGTGAAGATTAGTTAATAATATTCGGTCTTTTTGTAAAAAATAGTTCCGAAAAGTGCTTGCTAATTTTAGAAGAATTTTGCAATCTACTTGCTACAGAAATATAAATGTAGTCAATAAAGTTGGGATGAAATAATTATTAGAAAAATTATTTTAAAGGATTCTTTTAGATGCCAGTTTTAGGGGTTGATGCATTTTTTGTTTGTTTGTCTGTTTGTTTGCTCTGTGTGGAAAAGAAAAAAAATGATTTTTAATAAATTTCTATGTCACAACTGTAAAAGAATTATAAAAAAATTCTAAAAACAATCTATTAAGATAAATTCACTTGGACAATTCTCTGCTTTGAGAGGACTATATAGAGACCCGTGAAAGAAAAAGAGGCTATGTAATAAACCTGACAAACTCAGGGGAACCACATGGGAGGCCTGATAAGCTCAGTGACCAAAAGTAACCACACAGGATGGTCTCATCACAAATTCCTAACTGGGCAAGTGATAGAACGTAGTCATGTCCCAGGACTTTAGCTTCCTTAGCAAAGGTTGATCTTCAGCTTATGTGAGGTCTCTACATTGTTCTTCTGCATCTAGGATAATATATCTTTGAAATGTCAGAGTAATTTTCTTTTCCTACCCCTCAAAGGCATAACTACATGAGAGCATAAGACCATCAGGGCACAAGACCACAGAACCCTGGCTATCTTGTTCTCTGCACACCATCTCTATGCACTGTAAATGTTAATGATTTAACTATCCTTCACTCACCAATGGAAAAGAAGTGTGTGTTTCTCCATTTTGCCTTTATCCAAGCCTAGAGATTTCCTCACTTTGCTTTCTCCTGCCTCCTTACATCTCCTTTGATTCTAATGTATATAGTAAGCTGCAAAACTACCATCCTCCAGAGCATTTGAGATCTTTCTCCCCAGCATATGTCGTCAGTTTGGCTCAAATAAACATGAACATTCTCTACAGGTTGGACATTTCTTACATTGACAAGCCCAACCAGAAAGATAGATATATTTTTAAAATTGGGAAGAGTGAACATAGACCTGAACTTGACTTTAATGTTCCTTCATACAAGGGTTTAAACACCTTTTGGAGTTGCAAGTATCCTTTTCCTATTTAAATACTGTGCACTTCAATTACTTTTATTGAACATTTATAGTTTACTGTAAATTATTTCTCTGATCAGTCATAGTATTAAAATGTTAACAAAATCCAATTCACAGTAGCACAAGCTTACATAACATATGAATAACAAAAGGATTCACCAGTGTGCTTCAAATAATTAGTTTCCAGAATGCATTTAAAATACCATTCAATTTATAATTTCTCAGAAGCCCATTTATCGTGCAAAGTGAGGTACACCTGTAATTAGATGTTAGTTTACGTGGAATCTATGTAAAATAAAGTGAATAAAATAGTTTAAAAAATCATTATGATTCAAGTGAATATAGTAAAAGCTCTGGAAGTTAGGATCTATTGAAATTAAGAGGGGAAGAAAAGAGACGAATATTTATTGAGAATTGACTTTGCTGGGTGTTATGTCAGTTATCATTTTATCATGGAATCAGTAGATGTATTTGATTAAAACCATAGGCATCCTATCCAAATGCTTTTTAAAAAATATTCAGGTAGCTACATTTTAAATCATTGTAATTTTGGGGTAAAGACTTTGAAGCAATTGTTAATTTTTATTATAATCTTTCACTCTACTGCTATATTTTTCTATGCAAATAAACCATTTAATTTAATGAGGACAGTTACCAGGCTTCCTCTCTCTCTCTAAGCATAGCATATTGGAACATCCATTTTAATTATCATATATATGTCTGGAAACTAAATGCCACCAAAAACCTACAGCATATTTTATATCCCACCCCCTTCTCTTCCACAATTGTGCCCCTCTATCTGTGCGTGGCATTGATTTCTGAATAAGCCACCCAGTTGAGGTGTGATCAGTTATATGGACAGGCTCACTGCACTTTCTTATATCTGAAACATCCCTGGAGGCTCTTACAATTTCTCAATGTCATGGACTGTAATCTTTATGGATCTTGTCTAAAATTAGAAAACACAGAATATCATGATTACCTACTATATGAAATATTTACAAGTATAAGGAAAACTCCATTTCTTTACATATAAAAAGCACTTTATAATAAAGTGCAGCATCAACCACCTTCTCTACAGTGACTTGCTTTAAAAGAAATGAACAAACATGGAAAAATTTTGAATTTTCCATCTAAACTTTTTGAAGTCACACCTCACGACATTTAAGCTATTATTCTAATAGACAGTCTTATCTTCCCTTTGAATTGAGTCTTTACAGCACACTCAAACTCTTAATACCTCTCAGTATTGTGAATTCTAAAACTTCAGGTGCTGCCTTGACATCTTTGAGCCTCACAAGACCCCAAAGACTCAACCATGAATTTCCCTGCTCTCACCAGGAATGACATCCCTGCCCCAGTGGGAAAAGGTACCCAGCCAGCTAGTTCCCTTATCAATTGAACCAGCTGCACTCCATCCAATAATCTGTCTAAAATGTTTTACTTATCTGCCGGCCAGCAAATTATTCAAACAAGCCAACCACATCCTCTCCCTGGAGCCAGGGGTCTCCTCCCCTTCTTGTTACTACAAAGTCTACACCTCAGCACCTCTCCTGCTACACTCTGTTCCTGAGTGCAACCCATTTGTGGCTGTGCATGGCACATGGTGTCCTCCTCCCTGGTCTGTGAGTGAAATTGTATAATTCTGAGTAGAAATATGCATTTGTTCCAAAATAATCACAACTAGTGAATTTTCTTGATGATCTTAACAATAGTTGTTTCTTAGCATTGTTTTCAATGTTGCTATTAATAATCCATTTTTGCAATTTTAAACAGAAAGTTCTGTATTACCACAACATTTTTTTGTGTTTAAGACATCTAAAGGTCTAAATCAGGGGTGTCCAAACTGCAGCCTGTGGGCCAACTCCGGCCCGCGATCCATTTTTATTGGCCCACAGCAAATTCCAAAAATATATTTAGTTTACTTAAATAAACCAGGTGAAGCAATACGTACTTCACCTCAAGTGAGTGGCCCGGCTGTTTGTGTATTTTACCACATATGGCTCTTGGTGAAAAACGTTGAAAAAAGTTTGGACACGCCTGGTCTAAATCAACCGTAATGATGATAAATAGAGCCTCAACCATCTCAAAAAGCAGTAAATACTTAAAGAAAAGATGACTTCCCCAAAATTAATGGTCGCTCATTTGCAGGATTTTGATAAGGGAGTAATAATCCTCATACATTATGCTTTTAGCAGTTATCCCAAAATCCAGACTCCCAATGGGGGACATATTTCAAAGATATGAAGCTAGGAACATTGTTAATGATAACTAAGTGGTACCCAAAGGTCATATGTCCTTTCTTAATGAAAAACTGACTTAGACAAGAGAGTGAGATCAAATTTCTGCTTTACTGCGGAGCCATTTTATCCTGTGATGCATACACGGCTGTGTGAATGTAAGTATGGCAACTCAAGTGGGATCTGAGAACTGAGATTTAACAGTGGAGAACAAGAAACAAGCTCTTGCCAGCAGGCCACAAAAATATCAGGGATGGATGTGGGGCCAAAGAGGCACTCATAATTCCCCCCAAATTAAAAGTCACTGAAAGAAGCCATGGTGATGACTCGGCAGACACTTCCCCAACGTCACTCGTTTGTGTAACCTACTTCACTGCGGATGAGAAGAGTCCTTCTCATTCATCAAAATCAGCATCACCTTTATAAAAATACTTCCATATCATTCATCACACATGGATTTGTTGCACATTCTATGCTGTGTGGCTCTTTTCTCTATGAGTGTATCTTCCCCCCATAAATGCAACTTCCTTGAAAGCAGAACTTGTGCCTAATCTACATATGTTCTCCAATCAGGGGTGGTCAATGATAATTTATTCAAAAATACATTAACTCTTGATCTAGCAGGTATTATTCAACCCGTGTTTAGTGCTGTAGCTTTAAGAAACATCATACATGATAATTCTGATCTATCAAGCAAGGATTTTCATATATGCCTAATGCACACAGGAAAAAGGAACTCCCACGGCCTTTGAGTCAAATATAGTTTATTCTTTGCACTATCTTATTTGTCATTCTGTTTTCTAAAACCCAAACTATTATAGTCTTGTTTTTATGTGACACTCTTCTCTTGGTTTTTCTCTTCTCTATCCTCTAACCTTCTCAGTGTCTTCAGCGAGTTCTTGTTCTACTTTCAGTCCCTAAAGTATTGGCGTTCCTCAGGTCCTACCCTGTGCTATCTCTTCTCACTCTAAATATTCTCCTTGAGCAATCTCATCATTCCCAAGACTTTATTTACTACCCACCAGCTATTGAAGACCAAGTATTTTATTCCAGATCATATATGTCTTATTAGCTTCAGACCTGCTCATCACCTGCCAATTGAAAACCTCTGCTGCATCCTATGAGCCCCTCAAACTCAGCAGATGCAAAACTGGGCTCCTCGTCCTTCTTCTTCTAAACTTGCTCTCCCACTTGTATTCTTTCTTCTCAGATATAGTGACACTACTCACTCCAATTTATCCAAGCTGGACACTGTACCATCATTCCTGAATCCTTCTTCTCATTCACTCACCTATTCACAATCAAACAGCAAATTCAGTCTTACCTTATGAACTTTCTCAAGTCTTCCCATTTCCCTTCATTTCCACCCAACTCTCTTAGTTCAGGCTGACTTCACCACGTTATATGTGTTCTTCTTCTCTCCTTTTAGTTGGCTAAAAAATGCAAGGGCTGTGCTCAGCAAATTCTAAGCAAATAGACTGAAAATTTATAGATTTAGGTTGATATTTCATCCGTATTTTTAAAAATGCCTACTGAGGCTTATGGATAATTGACAAACCCTTGGGAAAATACAACTATAAGTTCAGATCTCCACACATTTTAGAACTATGTTTCTATTGCTTTCTGCAAGTATTAAAAGTTGAGTAATTTGATGGGCATAATACCAGAGTTGGCTGCTGAAACATTTAAATATGTTTATTGGAGAAATACATATATATATATATATAGACACACATATATATATATGATTATGTATATGTGCATACATATGTTTGTATGTATATATGCATATATATTAAATACATTTGCCACACTTTAGTTACTAAGGTTTGTTACTAAGGAAAATGTATGTTCTAGACCAGGGAGGAATGAATGAAAATTCATTTTCCCTGAGTATAAAGATTCAAATGCAACAAGCCATATATCACATTGCTTCTACTACATTTTAATGCCTAAAATTTGAAATATCTCTGTTCTGCTGTTGACCAGTAGGTATTTCTATTAAAATCAAATTTCTGTTTGACAAATGTTTTCACAATTTGCGTAAAATTAGCCTAAGGCAACAGATTTTCTATGTCTACCTCAAAATCAATAATAAAATATAATAGTAACAGTGACAGTACAACAAGGTCTAGAGTCAAATTTCTCTCAAACGAGGTTCTGGGAAAATCCTTCAAAATGGTCTGAATTCTATTTTGCTGGTTTCAAGACCACCTTGGGTAGTTCTGGGAAGTACAAAACTGTAAGCAATTCTCAAAAAAAAAAGTTTTAATTGAAATTCACCTTCTCTTGTAAATATGTGGCAACACTTTTCAGAGACAAAGGTGGTGTTGAACATTCCTCAGAGAAGAATGTTGGATTAGGTTACCAGATGTGGATGCCATAGAGCTCCCTTCAGAGACTTCTCAGTGTCCAGGGACACATTTCACCCCAGGGGGACCCAGGCCAATCTTTACTGGCCTAAGTGATATCATTGAAAACAGTGACACTAATCCCATGAGGACTGATGTGCCCTAGCAAAGAGGAACTTGTTGAATGTGCTTTGTTTATCCTTTCCTCGTTTATGTCCACTTCTTAATTGTGATGTTGACTTTAAATACTATGACTTAATTTGAGGAATCTGAAATTCAGAGTTTTAACCCTGACTCATTTCTAGAGTGAGTTTCGCTGTTCACTTCCCTTTCATCTCATTCTAGTTTTGGTCCCCGTAGTTGCCCCATTGTCTTAAATTCATTTCCTAAATTCCATCTCACATAAAATATCTGTACACTATTACCCAGCTTTATCACTAAGGATATCAGTACTCCAAAAATAGTAGAATTTCTTGGATTATAACACACCATTAGGCTAGCCTAGAAAAAACAAAGAGGTGGTTTATCACGTTGTTTACTACTGTGAATTTGATATCCCTGGGTTTTTATTACTACATTTTATTATAATTATTGGCTTATTCCCCTCGTTCCCCATCCACCCCACCCTACCTGCCACACTAGAAAGTTAGCTTCTTAAACACAATGAGCAGGTCATTTTTTCTTTTTTAATGTATCTGACCTAGCAAAGTATGTAAGATTTGAAGTTTTTTTTTTTAAATTGTAATTATTGAAAACAGAATTTCTTTGAAATTTGTCCCCACATGAGTAGCGGAGGAACTGAATAAATTTAAAAATGAAAATTAAAATGTTACACAAGATCAAATTTTGAAATTCTAAGATTGCTCCGGAATATCTCAACTAGCTAAAATAATTTTTGATAAAAAAATTTATATTTTAATTGGACAAATTTATTTGCTATATGGGAATGAAATGAAATTAAGAAATGCTTTATTTTGCAATATCTAATTTTGGCTAAGGGTTCAAATAATCATAAATAAAGGCAAATTATTTGATAAGATTTGTCTGATAAAGTTTTTTGTCAAAGAAAGTTTCTCTAAAAGAAGACAAAAAGAAAGTATATCTGTGAAAAAATTTGTTTTTGCAATATTTATGCATTTTAATACAAGAACTCGAAACTGATCCTGTCCTCTACTTAGCAGAATTTTCTCAGACATTATCAGATGTATTGACAGACAACAGAGAAAATATTTTCTCAGTTAAAAGTATTGAAGTATTTACAACTCAACAACAAAACCTAATTTTAAAAATGGACAAAGGGCTTGAATATCCACTCTCCAAAGAGGATATAGAAATAGCCAAAAAGCACATAAAAAAGATGCTCACCACCACTAAACATTAGGGAAGTGCAAGTCAAAACCACAGTGAAATACAACTTCACACCCATTAGGGTGGCTACTATCAAAACAACAAATACTGTAAGAGTCCACTTACATGAGGTACCTAGTGGAGTCAAATTCATAGAGACAGAAGGTTTAACAGTGGTTTTCAGGGGCTGGGAGGAGTGGGCAAAGGGAGTTAATGTTTAATGGGTGGACAATTTCAGTTTGGAGTGATAAAAGAGTTCTAGAGATGGATGCTGGTGATGGTTGCACTTAATGCAACTGAATTCTACACTTAAAATGGTAAATGTTATATTATGTATATTTTAGCATAACTCAAACATTTTTTTAAAAAAAAATTAAATATTGAGGTCTACAGAGGAGAGTGAATCATTTTCAAATTTATTAATTATGAAATACTAACATTTATAGACCCAATGACCCAATACTATGTGTCAGGCACTAAGACATTTTACATGTATTAAATCATTAATTCTAACCACAATTTAGGGGGTATATTGATATTATCCACAGTTGGTATATAATGAAACAGGCATGAAGAGGCTAAGAATTTGTTCAAGAATTCACCTCTGGTGGGTAGTGAGCCTAGGATTCAAATGTGAGCAGTCTGCCTCATCAGTGTGTAGTCTTAGCATTATTACCTTTTCCAATGTGAGTCTATAAGATCTTTATCCAAGGTCACATACGTGGTAAGTATTATGCCATTTATACTTTTATCCACCAATGTGTAGCTGTGATGTACAAAAAAAAATCAAAGAAAAAAATGGTAGTTCCATTAACAGTGTAGTCTCCATCTGTCATAGGAGCACAGGACAGGGTGGCTCCCTTTAAGCCAAACCTCGCCTGAAATAAACTGACAGTATTAAACAGGTCAGGAAACCATAAGACCTTCATTACATAGAGCCTTTAGCTTTGTACAGAATTTTCACAATCAAAATATAATTTAGGTCTGCATTGGATAAATTATGAGCATTATATGATAATTTTATTAGTAGTAGTAATACAAATTGCAATCTCAGACTCTTCCAGCTTTCCAATGCATCACTAATTGCTTAATACCCTTGTCTTCATTTGTACGAGGTTGCATTGAGGATAAAGTTAGACAACTATTGTCTAACTTTATCCTCAATGCAACCTCGTACAAATGAAGACAAGGGTATTAAGCAATTTGCTTAATGGCAGATCAGGGAATAAGATCCAGATCCTCTTGGGTGTGTTCAATAATTACTTGTTTATAAACTGACCTCTTGGGATTCTCCTAGAGAAAAAATGCTATGAATCTTAGGCCAGCTCATAGACTCCCTTATGTCAATTTAAGTTAAAACAAAGTTACCCATTTAAAACATTTTTTGATTATGTGATAATTTTATTCATAAAACATCTCCAATTATTGTAACCAAATTAAGTAAAAAATTCAATCTCAACTCACCCTTTGAAATCTCAAATTTTGAATATATTACAATGATCAGTGCCACAGACAAGCTAAACCTAAAAGTGTGTTAAATGTAGGCATAAATCTTATTAAAACAGGAAAGCAAAGATAAAATATAAATTAAGCAAAGAAAGTAAAGAAAAATGTTATTTTGTTTTTAAAATAAAGTCTGAAAGAATCAGATGTAACGATGACTGATAAAAGTGAAAAAAATAAGATAAAAAATTCCCAATACTAATTATGAATCTGGAAAATGAAAATGAGAGGAAGTTCATATTAGGTAAGGTAGAGGGGAAACCATCTACAAAGTCAATTGGAACATTTAAAAACTAGAAAGGGTGATTTTTTTATGTAATGAGATGGATATTTTAAAGCCAATATTGATGTGTGATGAATTTCATAAATGAGAGTTTAGAAATTAATATCTAAACCAGAATTTCAACAGAAGTAGAATTGAGGCCAAACTTTATAAATATCATAAGTTTTATGTATCCAAATCTGTGGACATGGTATCGAATCACATACATAATATTTTTATAATTTAAGGCAATTGAAACCCAGATATACTAATCGATTAACCCCAAATCACACAGACTGAACCCAGAATTCTTATACAGACTTGCCCTAACCTTTTCAGGGCTTGACAAAGAAGGCAAAGAAGCTCACATACCTTATGACACAAACCACAGTCCCCAATTCTGGCTGACTCCCTTTTCTTCCCTTTTCAGTCTCCTTCCTACACTATGAGTACACACACACACACACACACACACACACTCACACTCACACACACACTCACACACGGCCACACACAGTACTTACAGACATCTCAACCCGCAAGTCCACGTTCTGCCCAATCACCCTCCCGAGAAACACTGCCTTTTGTGAGCCCCTCTACCTAGAAGTGAGCCACACCCTGGCACAGGCTGGGAGGGTGGGGTAGTAGAAGAGGCCACGGTAGGCTCTGAAGACTAGGCACTCTTTGGCGAGGGGTTTCAGAGTCTCAGATACCTGCATCATGGTACAGAAGCGGATGCTTGGACTCTGGGTGGGCATTTCTCCTTGACCCCAAGGATCTTTCCCACTGTGGTGAGGAGCAGGGCTAAAATATGCTAGAGCAGGTCCTTGGAAGCGTGTTCATTTAGCTGGGGCCTTCCTTTCCCAGGTCTAAGAGTGGCACTTTTTCTAAGTCCCTGACATTTATATACCATCTATAGTGAACAAAGCAGTTTCACTTATATGATCTCATTTGATCATCCCAGGTCCCGCATGATATAGAAAAGTCAGGTGTCATTGAGAAAACCAAGGAGCAGAGATGAGTGACTCAGTGTCCCAAAACTAGAAAGAAGCAGAGCTCAAGCCTCACACTACCTACCTCTCCTCTATTTCCGCCGTTCAATATCTACTCACTAAGCCATTCTTTATTGTGTGAAAGACACCATGCCAGACCACAACCAAAAAGGAGGGAACAGAGCCTGAGACCTCATCTAAGATATTTGGCTTCAGAATTTAGGAAATACTTGAGGTGAAAAGTTGTAATTACACATAGCCTGGCACAGATTACTACTTGTCTTAGTCTTCTCAGGCTATCATAACAAAATACCACAGAATGGGGGGCTTAAATAACAGAAATGTATATTCGCACAGTACTAGAGGCTTCAAGTCCAAGATTAAGATGTCTGCACATTTGGTTTCAGGTGAGGGCTGTCTTCCTGGCTTGTGGCCTCACACAGCCTTTACTCAGTGTATGGCCTTTACCGCAGTGAGCTCTCAGGTGTCTCTTCTTATAAGGACACTAATCTTATGGGATCAGAACCTCACCCTTACGCACTCATCTAAACTTTATCATCTCCTCACAGACCTTAATTCCAAATACAGTCAAACTGAGGGCCGGGGCTTCAACCTATTAGTTTTGAGGAAACACAAACATTTCATTCATAACATCAATCCAGATATGATATGTTTCTATTAACAAAATTATGCCCAATAAGTCATTTGTCACCCTGTTTTGCAGGGTCTCATTGTTGTTGATAAAATCGCACAAACATTTGATTGCCTTTTTTGTGACAGAGCATTTGAAGAGTTTTATGTAAGATTGAGCTACACATAATCGCAAAAATGTGCTACATGTGGTGATAGACATACACAACATGCTATGGAAGTCTGTCCGTTTTGTTGCTCTCATGACCAAAACCTGGCTCCAGCCCCCTTCAGCCCTACTTACTAGCCATGGTGGGGTTTCTCAGCTGCTGATGTGTCCACCCTCACAAGGAACTAGAGGAGATTGCTTGAGCAGTGGAGCAACTGGTAAGCATACTTGAAATGATACTCTATATACAATTTTATACTCTGCCACATTTAATCATTTTCTACTTGTTGTAGTCAGCAAATATTAATTGTTCCAGGAATTGTGCCAGCTGCTGGGGATAAAATGGAGAACCAAACAACTACAGTGCCTGCCCTCGTGAAGCTCACAGTCTATTCATGATATTGCAAGTATTCTCCTTTGCCGTGGAAAACCTTTCTTTCATCATAAATTTTAGGCCCGCAGTGCCCAGTTGTGTGAAACTTTTTCTTAATGTTGAACTTTAATGATTTTTATAGTAATAAAGTAACTATGAGCAACAGCTTTGTTTATATTTTTACTCTTTCCCTGAGCTAGAGTCCAGGATCATCCCTGTTTTTAGATTTTAATATGGATTAATCCCAACATCAATGGAAATAATTTTTGTTTGACAAAAGACAATATATTATAAATACTTGTGTAATGAAGAATATCTTTCTTTTACTTTCACAAAAGAAAGGTAACACAGCCAGGTATATAATTGCTGAGACAGAATATATTATTTTCAAGGCTCAATGGCCGATTTGCCACTTTCTTAGCTATTTAGCTTTGCAGGTATCTGAAATCTGCTTGAGTTTGCCCCTTTTTAATAGTAACTTTGTTGTTGTTCTGCCTGGATGCTTTGAGGATTTATTTTTAATTTATTCTTGCAAATTAGAGTTGGAGTAGTCTGTATTTTTATCTGTAATCCCCCTTATTGAGGTTGACTGAAACACACACGTGGAAACATTTTGATCCACGTATTTAGATCAATTTTTCACGAGTGAAATTGTCAACAATGATTCTGAATATGTGTTTGCTTTTCCCCTTAGGGATAGCTATAATTATTAGGCTTAAAACTGCACATTCTATTCTTCAGGTATGTCATTTTCTTTTGAAATATTTAAATTGATTTTACTGTTCACCTGCTTGATGGAAGTTCTTCCCAAATGTGTCCCTCAGCTCAATGATGTAATTTTCCAAGTGTCAGCTCTGCCCTTTACTGCCCCCAATATAGATTTTAATTACCTTAGTGAGTTTGTCATGGTACATAAATTTATTTTTTATCTTATCCATCTTCTATGTACACTGTTTTCCTTTCATTTAGCCTTTGCTCTTGTGATTTTCTATGACTGATCCAGAGAAGCTGAGTTCTCATGCTTGGTGTTGTTGATGCCTAAATAGTTTTCTTTTATCTAGTTACACAAATTATTTTCATAATTTACTTGGTCTGAATTTTCAGAATGGTGATTCCTTTACCTTGATATGGGAGTGTTTTACATAGTTCCTGTATAAATTTTGTTTTTGTTATTGTTGTTTTCTGTTGATTCATTCAGAAATCTGGAGATAACCTGTGCAGACGCATGCAGTGTTTACCAATGAACAGGAAAAGTATTCTACCTAGTAATATACTCTTTCTGGTTGTATAACTTTCTTGACTCTATAGGGTCTAATTACCAGTGTCTAGTAGAATTCTGTCTGGTGGAGCCTTTCTAAACTTCACCCCCATTACCTGGTTCTATTCACCATGGATAAGTAAAGCACATAGGAAGCTATAATCATCAGTACAAAAGCCACCTACACAGACCCCACACGATATTTTCTTGTGGCAATGATACTACCCAGAATGCAATGTATTTATGTCAATTCTTCAATCCCCAGACTATTTTACGCCCGGTTGCTTTGAGGCTTTGCATTTCTGACTACTGGAGAAATGAGACCGGTGGCCAGTACTCTGCCTCAAAGAGTGATGCTCATGCAGGGCAGTTATCTCACAAAGAAGTAAACACTGAGGGAAAACAGATCTCCATCTTTTAGGAAGAATTGTTTTTACTAAGATTGGACCATGGTTGCTTTTTCAGTCTAGGTGCATCATCTCATAGTTACTTCCAGATACAGGTTAAGAGGATCACTGCTGGTGCTGTTTGTTTGTTTGTTTGTTTGTTTTTCTTTTTGTTTATTTGCTTATTTTCTTTGCTGTTGTCAATTTTGATCTTTGCATATCTTGCAGGAACTTGGAAAGGTTTATACCAGAGGCTAGCTACATGCTATGTTAAACTTGAAAAATAGAAAATATTAATTAGAAAGTCTATTTACACAGATAGACACATACAAAATTAGTTCATTGGCCATTTCTATTGGACAAAGCCATCAACATTAAGCTACTATTTTAAACTAGTTGCAGGTTGTGTGAACAAAGGCCTTGCCTAATCAGATATAAGGGCACAGAGCATCCTATTGTTCAGTTATTGGTCAAACCCATACTGCTAGTGGTTTATGATTAAAGAAATAGAAACATTTTTCTCCCTAAGGATGTATTCTTGCATGCTTTTGAAGAGACCCTTGACCATCACTTCACACCATATGGTAACCGCTTTAAAGTTATGCCAGTTCAATGATAGGATCAATGGTTAGGGATTAATGATAATCTGTTGAACTTCTCCCTCACAAACACACGCATGCACACACACACACGTGCACACATAAGCACTGTTGGGAGAACAAATTACAGAGTTAATCATAAACTCACCAAATGAGGGCAGGGTTATCAGCACATTCAATCCATTGCAAAACCCATTCCCATCAGTATGTCCCCACGGAAAAAAATGAAAGAACTCCTTCAGGGTTGCATCAACTTTTGCCATAAGGGAAACTTGACAGTATTCTGAGTCATACCAGGAAAGTCTGTCCTTATGATTAAGCATTTTTTTCAACTATTAATATGCAAACATGCCCAAATTTAAAAATAAATAATAATAGCATTTAAATTTACATTATGTGAGAAAGCACAAAAAAGAATAAACAGTATAAATAACTTTTTCCACTCAAGTTTGCATCTTTATTCCTGAAACCCATTTAGAAAACAATAGGACAAGGCACCATGGGAATAAAGGATCATTTTCCATTAGACTTTAATGTGTGACTACTTAGTAACATCATTGAAAGCATGACTGTAGCACAGTTCTAAGGTTCTATTTCCAGGACATTATATCAAAATAATACAGAATACATTTCATATCTTTCCTTATTTCAAATATTATAAAAAATTCCATGTCAGATCATTATGCAATATTTATAACAATTAATTTTAGTTACTGGCTAGGCGATGCAGTCTCTCACACAATGCATAATGTTGCACGAGAATAACATCTCAGATTTATGAATGCCACTGCTTCTTCAACTTTATTTCTTTTTTTTATTTTACCTTCCACAGGTAAAGGTTAGGAAGTAGTTAGAATCACACAGACAAAAAAAAAGACAAATGTCAAAATAATGAATACATTTCTTTTTTAAGAGTAGCTTTTATTTTGAAGCTTTGCATGGGTTTTATAAAAACAACAGAAAAGATAGGATAAATGTCTGCCCTGCTCTGGGCCTGATGTTTAGTAGACTACATGGTAAATACCCTTGTGAGTTTTGAAGGGTACCAGTACTTATCTCAGAGCCTGGCACATTGTAGGTACTGAAAAGTTATTAGATAAACATTAATTGATCAATTACTTTTCTTTTAGAAGCTTCTGTTCAATGAGAAAATTTAATTCATTACCCAAAAAGATTTTTATTGGAATGGTTTCGTAAAATTTGTTTTCTTTCTGGCCATGTTCCCCTAATTTTTTGAATTCAGCAAACCAGATTGTCTAACATCATAGATGCTTCTAATTTGTATTAGTGTCCTATTACATACATTAATAAAGGCATATTATCACCCGGTAGCCCTGTATTGTTGCTTTCAAAAGCCATGACAATTCCATTTAAAGTCTTTTAACCTATTCACTTCGTGGTAGTAGCAATGGCAGAGCCTTCTGGGCTTTGTAACATAATAGTGCCCCTTTATCACACTGAATGGTTTATTAGAACCTGCTTGTACTCATGATTTAGTTTTACCATGGTGAGGCCACCACTCCAGGGCTTTCCACTCTGTTTGGGGACTCTTCTGTCATTTTAATGTTTAGGGGTTTGTTTGTTTTCTTGTGAAATGGGCTTTCATTTAATTTTAGCATTTTTTACATTATTTATTTTCGGGAGACAAATTGAAGACGAGGGGATTGAGAACAGTGCGCTGTACTTCAGAATCACTCTGAAATCCGTGGCATACCAATATCTGAAAATATTCGGTCCCTCTGAAGTCATCCCACAGACTCTTGCTCAAATGTACACGGCTGTTTCAGTTACAGAAACAAATAGAAAAATAATGCTTAACCTTTTTCAAAACTTGAATTTTACAAGTCCAACGGATCTACCATACTTTATGTAGCATTTCAGACTCTGCCAAATTTCCTTTGTCTTTTTTATCTGCAGTTTCTGGCAACTGGGTATGCTAGGGGCCAGAAAACATAGCAGCCAGGACCTGGGGCTCTGGTACCCAACTCTGAGTGAGAGTAAAGCTTTGAGCCATTTTCCTCATTTTGTTTTCTGATTCCATCTTAAGGCCTGGAATTCTGCCTTATACTGTGCTTTGAAGCCTGCTGTGTTTCTCTGCCTCATGTTTCCATCTTCCTCTGGAAGGAGGCACCCTGAATGCAACCGCAGCCCACAAGCTACCAGTGGTTTCACTCATCCTTATTTGGGGGTTAACTCTCTCTAATCTATTTTGTGAATCTAGCAACTAGATTCTGGTGCTGGCTGGTCTTCCTCTCTATCTAAAATGTACTTTTCTTATCAATAAAGCTCATCCTCACAAGACCTGGGGTGTAATGACAAATCTAATGATAGCAAAAGAAAATTTGAAAAAAAAAAGTTATTTTTCCAGAAAAATATATTTTCATAAAATAAACATACCATGACTGTAAAAAAGCATGAAAGTGCTTAATTGATGTTACTTTAGAAAAGGAAGAACATAATATTCTAAATTGAATTTGGTAAGATAAGGATTGATTGACAGATCTCAGCTTCCATTCAACCACAGGCATCAGAAATACTTTTTTTTTTTTTTTTTTTTTAGGTCATTTCTGAAATCAACCAGAAGAAAAGCAGTTTTTAAATAGTAATTTAAGGGTCAGTCAGTATAACTAACAAAAACCTTGTCATTTTTAAATCAATCAACGAAATCCAAAGGCTAAAATCATGCCTCCCTTCATTGTTAGTATCAGCAATGACTTGAGGGATTTAATTAGAAGAGAAAAGCAACAATCCAAGAAACATGAAAAGAGAAAATACTATGGATAATGGTAAAAATAAAACTAAATACCTATAAAATGATTTCTCTGGTAACTTTATCATAGAGTAGGTTGACTGGAGCTGTAGGCTTTCAACAGCCCTTGAAATGGTGAAATTCTTTGAATATCTGGCCTTAAGAGACCACTATATTCCAGTGTGAGAGCAAAGAGAACAAAGAAAATCAACAGGGCTGAATTCTTCCAAATTTAGGCAGCCTGCAATGCAAAGATACCCTTCTTAGTGATACATCCAAATGAACTCCATCCAAAATCAAACCTTTGCATTTGTAGACCTTTGTGGGTAAAAAAGCTAATGAATAAATTCCAGGACTACTTTTTTTCTGGTATGTAAATTTTCTTTGGCAGGTTCTGTATAACAAAAATCTCATTGAATTTAATGAAATCTATGCAACAGCCAAAAGTTAATACCATTTAAATGCCAAATGTTACAATCACCATTATTGTTTGATTGACTTCAAAAAAGTAACCCACAAAATATCCTTGATCTCTGTTCAGTTTCTGGGAATTTCAGAAAAATTCTAATTAATGGCTCAATAATACGAATTTATACTTTTTTTTTTTTCAGAGTTGGAAAATATGAAGATCGTTGACATTTAAATTGTTCCACAAATGGTTTTTCTCCCAATATGGACTGATCACAGTCTGAAGCTTCATGCATTCTTTTAATATCTGAGTTATTTAATAAAATAGGCTCAAAATACCTGATACTCTGAACTCCACGATCATCTCATTTCAAGTTATAATCCCACTAAGAATAAATAGTGTGCAATGTAAGAATCCAAACAGGATGCTAAATCACTCACTAAATCTTCACCTGAAGCAGGAGTTAAAAAAAACTAGCCAAAACAATCCAACCAGTTTTGCTTTTCCATATATAGCCTCTAATTTGTCTTTGGTCAGCGTTTTAAAAAAGAAAACAAAACTTCACTCAGATTTTTAAGATAAATAAAATCAGATCTCACTCCCTAATAATAGATGCATAGATTCCATAATGCCATGCAAATGGGCTTTCTTAGGGATAGCACGACTTACTTTTGATGCTAACTGCATAATAAAACAGGGCTTTCAATGGTTTCAGTACAAAGCTGAAAAAAATTTCCCCCATTTCAGTGACCATGACCTGGGTTTTAGAGATGTGTGTAATCCTAAGTAACAAAATGTTATCAATCTGGCTTTCCCTGACTAGTTTTGTTTTTAATACTACCTATCCTGAGCCTCTAGCATGATGCCTGGGCTGAAGTAAGTGCTTAGAAAAAATATTTGATAAGTGAACAAGCACATAAAATGAATAAATAGCTAACCTTGTTAATTATTAAGTGATGGACAGATTTTTAAAAATTTGTATCCTTGAAAAGAAGTTCCTGCAAATGCAGGGGATATAGTCTCCAAATATTTAGTATATGAGTGGGAAATGGATTTAACTAAACTAACATATGAACAATAAATTTCTCAAGCAGGAATCTAACCGTGGATAGCAGGATTTCTGGTTCAGACTTTTTAATTCTCCTATTTAATAAAATGTTTAAGTCCTATTTTTAGTCTTTTAAAGCGCTATAGGTTTCACAGACCAATGGCTCATTATTTATTTTAATACTTTATGGTTTTCAGAGGGATAAAAGGAAAAAGCCAAAAGCCATTCACACCCTTTGCTTTGAGAGCATGATATTAATTCATGTAAGGAAAGCAATTGATGGGGACACAGAGAGAAGATGATTTGATGATTCAGCCTTCAATTGTCCTCAGAAAATTATTATTGCCACCCATACCACATATACACATACCACCCGAAGGATCAGTCTGCAGTACTTTTCAATCCTTTCATCATAACAAAACAATGGCGTTCTCCTGTAAGAAGAAAATTGGTGTCAAAAGCCATAGAAATAATAGTTAAGAATCATAGTTATTAATACAGTTAGGAGCCTAGATGTGAATTGTACATAAGAGGATTGATGGTAGAGACTGATCACCCTCCATTTCACCCTAGCGCCTCCAATTTCTAGTTGTGTGTTTGGGAAAAGTTACTTAATCTTAGTTTTCTCATCATTAAAGTGGACATAATAATACCAGCTCCATAAGATTGTTGGCACATTAAATTGTCAGACACCTAGTAAATGAGAAATGTCTACACTTCTGCATACACATATGAGTATATGTGTGCGTACATGCTGCTTAAGGTAATTAAAAAACCACAATTTTTAAAAAATTTATAGTATTGTATTACTTAGAATTTTAAAGCAGAAAAATGTGCCCTAATTAGGATATGTCTAATGGTAAACACAAATTTATTAGGCTATTCATAAAATGTAGAGGCTATTCATAAAACAGAATTTCATATTATTATTGAGACTTAGCATATTTAAAATATTCTAAATCAACAATATAGACTTTCCACATTATATTTTATTCCTACCTAATCTAACATGTTTTGATTAATTCTGAACACCTATAACATAATCTTAAACTCTAATGTGACAAGTCAGAAAAATGAAGGACTTTTTTTTTTTAACCCAGGCTTTCATAATTTAAAATGTAACCTTTTGGTTTACATGATGCCTGCAAGCAGTGACATGGATGTTGACGACATTAATATCACTATTTCTGTCACTAAAATCTATAGCAAATACATTAGCAGCCACAAACGGAGGTAGCTTTCAGAGAGCTCGCTAATTGCATTGCTGCTGTGAACGTAGTTTTGCAGTGTTAATGCATAAAAACACAGAGTTGAGAAAGAAATTTAAATCCTGGGAAGATATGTATACAGGTAGACATCAACTTTTGAATCTATATACTTGTGTTTAAATGACATACTGTGATGTTATTACTGATATCATAGAATGACATTGCCCAAATGGTGATCCGAGAGACTAAGACATCTATTTGAGACAGAACCATTTACCAAACTATTTAACGACTGAAGTAAAATTAGATTCTAATGGAGAAGAAGAGCGGATGCTCTTAGATGCAGAATCTAGAATCAACTGAATTCTTATTTATTTTGAATTGGGCTGCATCTACCCTCAGTCTACTAATGCCCCACAGAGCAAAGAAACCTGCGATCAATACAGACGTTCTTAGTGACAACATTAGGGAATGTGGTTAGAGGATGGCCTCCCAGCAAGGGTGAGGCTGGGCTTCAGATACCAGCAGCCCTGCTGGCAGGGGCTCCTCTTTCAATCACTACAGGATCTCGCCTTTGCATCAGTACCACCTGATATTCCCGGTAATGAGTAATCGTCAATTCTGAGCAATTAGTAATTTTAAAATATCACTCTGTATCTATTATAAAGAAGAAATTCATTACAATTTCTCTATTCCCCAGTTGTGCTTTTTTTTTCCCAGTAGGATTAAAAGCTAAAAGTTACTTTCTATACTCCATCTACTATGAGTCCCAGCGTTTAGAACTGGATAGAACTTCTTCAAATGCTTACTATTCTCCTCCTCATATTGTATATGGGGAAAAACTGAGGAGGCAGATGATGAGCATGAAGACGGCCCCTTTCAAATTCATGAGTTGGCCTGGTGACCGAACATCCCTGGCTTGTGGACTCCAGCTCATCCCACCGCCCATCTCAGCAGAGTGCCCCAAAGATGAACATTTCCTAAAAGCCAATGCTCCTTACACACCTTCAGAGAAAACACAAAGGTAGTTATTCATTATATTTCATTGCCTTAGTTATTATTCAAGTTGTAAAAGAATAAAGACATTTTGTTTAAAGCAGCATGCTACACCACTGGGCATTAGTTATAAATTCAATATTCTTCTAAGAATTAATCTAAGAATAGGAAAGGACTGACAAACTTTTATTAGATAGTACGGCCATACCATTAAAAGGAGAAACTCTCCAAGCAAAACAAGGTATTGGCAGTAAAATGTGGGATTTCCCCATCAATTTTAACATCAAATACCATATCAGGAAGCCCCAACTGCCAGTGTCAAGAGGACAAAGGATTCATAATTGGGACGTTGTTAGAATGTGCCTTTTTCAATGGCTCTCTTTTTCCTTTTATGCTCTGTTCTTTGTAATTGCCTAAACAATAAAACATAATCTTAATTTTATATATTTGACTTTGTGATTAACTTGATTCATGTGGAACTTAAAGATGAAAGTATATCACATAACCTGTAAGAAATCATTCATGGTTCCTAAGGTTTTTAAATAATGCTAATTCTAAATCCCAACATATTATGATGTGCCCTAAGGGGGTAACTGAAAAGTTAAGAGAAAAGAAAATGACTCATGAATAATTGGACATTTTATATTTAAGATTTAGAACTTAACAGAACAGTTGAGACTTTGTTCCTACCAATAATGTTTCATGTACTTGAATCAAATAAAATTAGAGTTTGCTCAATACCATATTTTATGCATCTCATGTCTATATTAAAACAAAGGGAAAGGGTGTTTGAAATTGATACCATTTTTGAAGAGAGAGTTCACTTTTATTCTGATTTAAAATGCATTATCAAAAAGTAACATTAAAAATAAGAAATCATCAAAATTTATGCAACTTAACCTTAGAAGAAATAATGGAATATTTTGATAGATATCTGTATTTTTCACTAATATCAATTAGAACATTTATTGTATTACACTATTACTGATCTTTAATCAATGTAAGTTCCTTACAACTATGCATTGGTTTTTGTTGAAGAATGACTTGTACCATATACTCGTAGATTATAAAATCACAGTGTGAGACAATGGGAGTCAGATGAACCTAGCAGACAATCTGATCTAATGGCAAAAGCCTAAAATCGGGTCTCTTGCTGATTCTCACCAAATGTATAATCTTGGCTAAATCTCTTCACTGCTTTGAGCCTTGGTTTCCTTTTCTATATAGAGGGGGATGAGAAACTTGCTTATTTTAATAAGGACTGAAAGGCCACAGGGCTGTCATTCAACATTGGTATTCTTGTTGCTATTATCTAATCCATCCTTTTTGGAAAGGGGAAAATCTGAGAGCCAGGGGAACAAATGCCTAAGCAACAGTCATAGGTCTTTGGGTCCTGTCGTCAGGTTACCACACCTCCCCCCAGGGGAGTCAGCTTCATTTGTCCCAAACATGCCTTTAGGCCAGACTTTCTGCTTATGCTTTATGGATAAAAGGGGGAAATGGTTCAATATTGAAAACTGATTTGATTCCTACGCTTGATAACTGAATACCTGAAGGACAGGACCAGTAGACCTCCAAGGAATAGAATTAAAGGTCTATAGTAACATGAGACCTAGAATGTCTGAACACGTTTCTTCTGCTTATTTCATATATGGCTGAAGTCAGGAAACCTTTCCACCCCATTATCAATTTGGAGCATTATCACCACCACAAGAAAGAAAATGAGTGAAGGGGGAAGACAGAGTAGAGAACCAAGCAACAGTTTATTGTAGCCTCACTTGGATGGGGTAAGAAGACTTGTAGACTGAGAGAATTCTAGGAGGCCCTCGGAGTTATGGTCAGGTCGTTAGTGTAGGTCCCTCCTTCTTCCCTTTCCTAGCTCTTCTACTGTTGTCCTCCACTCTCTTTTCCTCCTTCCCCCACTGACACCTTAGAAGGACGTAGGTGGGAGTACCCTTACAGGTTCTCTGCCTCTTTGCCTCACTCTATCTCATCTGCTCCTCCATAAAGCTCCCATTCCTTCCTCAGTTACATATCATCAGGAAAGCAATTAATTCATTCACATTAAGGTAAATGGCTGATGAGCCACTTTTACTCTTCTGTGGCACATTTGCTTGGAAATCCAAATAAGCCTCATCACATTTCCAGCAGTATGAGGGAGATAAGTTTTTAAGTGGTGTCTGCTGGTCTCCACTCTGAAACACTGGCAGCTCCAGGAGTCTGAAGGAGCTCACTGTGCATGAAAACATGATCGCTGTGGCACCTCTCAACCGGAAGCTGTCATCTGGCCTTGCTCCCACTGGAAGACTGGGCTCTTTATTTAGAAAACTCCAAGGTCTCATCAGATTTGCTTTCTTGTAGCTCATTAAAGCTTTTGTTTCTTAAGGAAAAAAGGGGGGGGATAATTTCTGGCATTCATTTCTCTGCTGGTAGCTCTTTGGGGAGTCCATTCTCCCTTCCGAGTTTTACTCCTGTGACGTAGATTCCCCCCATGATCGACTGTGGCACCTACCACACTGGCTCCCTTCCTGACAGCTGGTCTGCACTTTTTGATGGGGGTTCCCCAAGTCAGAGCTGCCTCACCTCATCCTTATTAATTTCTAGCACCACAGGTGTATTTCTGAACAATTTAATAAGTGTAATTGAATCCATTATATACCAAACAAGTTTCACAAAATTCTACTCATTGGATTGCCTTCTACTGAAGGACACCAGTTAATTATTCTTATGATGTGTAACAGTTAATCTAGACATTCCCCACAAAAACAGAAAATCATCTTGGCATCTGTGTTTTTCTTCAAACACAGTGATCACTGGCTAAGAGCCAGTGATGAAGAATGCTTTAAAAAAACAAAGATTTTTAAGAGGAATTACCTATGATAAAGGTATACTAAGATTTTCCCTAGTTTGTTTTGGGAAGGGACACTTTATCAGATAACAAGCCTTATATATATTCAGAAACGACCCGATCATTACATGTATCCATTTGTTTTAGTAGCACTGTTATGCTTCAGCCATTTGAAAGGTTTAATTATGTATCTTATGGGGGGAGAACAAAAGCTTTATGGATATATAAAGATGCTGCTGATGTAGGTTAAAATGCCTTTCCATGAGTGTTTTTGAGGTTTAATGTTAATGTGTAGTATTATTACTCCATAGAAGGGAAATGAAATGTAGTGCTGAAAACATAATGCCCCCAATGTATCAAATCAAAACCAAATTGCAGACAAAAGTTGTTGAGATCACAACTTGTATGTATTTGTTTAAATGAATAAACAGAGTGCTCAAATATTATGGACTACTTAGGATGCAAGAGGATTGTGGGCTACTCTTGGAAATTGCACATACTTTCAATGAAGTCAAAAACATTTTGATTACTACTGTTAGGAGAGAAGGTTAAATTTATGACTGGTTTATTAGTGGAAAAAATGTCAGAGAGTTTTTCACTGGTTGATCCACATTGACTGGTCTCATTGTAAGTGAAATCTCTAATGTTTGCTATTTAATCACAAACTTAACAACTAAGATGAGAGGCAATTGGAGGAGGGGAAAGGAGCCTGAATCTGTTACGAGACACGCGGTCTCTGGTCCAGCTTCGACTGTTAATGAGCTCAGCCATCCTGGACCTGCATTTCTTTCTATGCACAAGGAAGTGCTCAGACAAGATGATCTCTGAGGAAGCTCCAGTCTTTAAAATACTCCAGGGTGATAGCTGCTACATATTCCATTTGCCAATGTTAAAGTTTCTGGAATGACAAAGAAGTCATTTGATGCCCTAAATTGCCCTAAGACTGAACAGCTACTTTGGTCTTTTAAACCTGTGTGGACCCTCTAGTCACACCTTAGCTTTGACCTGGATTTTGAATTTCTAATTCCTGATGGTATGATTCCCTTTGTACCATTGGTGTCTTGAGACCCATATTATAAGTTATTTCATATTAAGCTACTATGGACTTACTCCCATTTAAGTGACTATTACAGGTAATAATGGCCATAATTATTCTGTGTTGGTGACAATCCACAACATAGCAGTTTTAAATAAAGATAAATAAATACATACATAAATGTGTACATGGTCTGCACACATTTGATTTTCAATCAGAAGAAAATACATACATCCTTACCCTATTTAAAATGCTTATAAAAGAGTATATTTATAAAAGTCACAATTTGATAAGATAACATGTTCTTTGCCATGTAAGAGAAAAAAAGACCATTTCGAGGGTGACAAGGAAGAATTGGGTGATGTAGTTATCTAAAGACTGAATACCTATCTTGGTCTTTTAAACCACAACATTTAAGACTATGTTTCACACACACACACACACACACACACACACACACACACACACACACCAAGTTTTAGGATATATTGATAAGACCTAAATTAAGGGGAAAAGAAAAATAAAGCACTGATTCTTCATCTTCTTAAAAGGGGACTTAAAATCTGCTACATTGCTCATTACCTTGAATATGAATAACATTTATAAGTTCTTTTGGAAAAGATTAAAACAGCAACGAATAGAATGAAAAAGAGAGTGGCTACCTTTCAAATTGTTGTGAAAAATAAAATATGAGAAATTAAGCATTAAAATAAAAGTATAAATGTATAAATCAGGATGACAAAGGTAGACCAGGCTTAATAGAAAAATGAAAGGTCTAAATTCCCCCTTCATAAGGCAAATACTTTAAAAAATCATTGAAAACAAAATCTAATATTTTACTTTTTGCAAGAAACATTTCAAAAGTAAAACATCAAAGAAACTATCATATACAAGGCTCTACAGTGTGACTCCCTTTCTCCTACCCCCCAAAACTCCCAGGGTAAATAATGTTGACTTCAGTATTATTTGTAATAATAATTACATCCCTGTAAGCTCCTTGAGAGCAGTGACAATGTGTCTTGTTTATAAACCTGTTCTCAGCAACTATCACAGTATCTGGAATGTAAACAGAATTCAGGAAATATTTGTTAAGTAAATAAGTTAATAAATTAATAATTATTTGTTTTGTTACTAAGACAAACATTAAATTTAGTAAGGAGAGTAATTTTCTATTAATCAATGTTACAAACAATAGGAAATTATAACAGTATTAAACTTTCATGCTTCAAAATACCTTAGTAAACAACAGAACTTCATCTTCTTATTCCTAGGGTTTTCTATACTGTGTGAGCTACTGTGTGTACACAACGTGAGTAAGTCACATTAAGAAACGGTGTGGCAAAGTCAAAGAATGTATGTATGAGAGTCACTGGAAAAGAAGGTGCATGAATGCCCCTCAAAAGGATTCTGCTACATACAACTCTCCACTCTACAATTTTCTCTTTCTTGATTCTCTTGAAACTGTGGATACAGAACCCATGGATACATAGGACTAAGAGACTTGATCACTAGGGGATTTTAGTATCTGTGGGAGCTCCTGGAACCAATCCCAGTGATACTGAGAGACAACTGATACTGAGGCTCACTACCCAGCTAATGTCACCCATTAAGGCACACCTAGTTTCTCCTAGATTCCAACCTCAGTTTAGATATATTGTTTCACATTATTAATAAGCATCATTAGCAGCCTTCCTCCTTTACTGACACCTGAATTCCCTTCCCCTTCATACAAAAACACATTACCCCCATAATCATTGTTCCATCTTTCTGAAGCTGCTTCATGGGCTAATTTGTAAAGAGCCATTTTTCCTCTGCTAAACAGTTCATAAGCCATTCTAGTTTAAATAGGTAAGCAGAGAATTGTTTTAAGCAACATCCATTCCCCCAAAAATGTCCCACTAAAATTAAAGGAAGGTAATTGATAATCATGGGAGCCAAAACAGTGAGAGTTCATTGAAAAAGAAACCAGTTAGGAAAACGCAGTAATTATCCAGGCAATAAATAAAAATGACCTTGATTAGCAAAGTATTCTAACACCTGGACTACGAATAAATTGGAAAAGTTGGGTTTGAAACACATTTATGACTTGATAAGACAGAATGATTGATAAGGTTAAGAATGACTACCAAGTTCCTACGTTGGAATATTTAGTGGATGGTGACACCATTAATAAATAGAAGGAATAGTTTTAAAAAGAAAGTACAGCTTTGAAGGAGAAGATAATGCCTTCTCACTGGTCATCCTAAGTTTGGTAGACCCATAGAGAACTCAAGATGAGAAATCTAGTAGGTAGTTGAGAGGGATTTGATTTAAATAATGTTGCTAATATGGTCACACTTTGGACTGTTGTGACTGAGTACCAGCTATAGGCAAGACGTGCTGGTTGGAAAAATAAGAAATGACTGGATTTTGTGGTTGAATAGATCAGGAAGGAGGGGTCAACGACTCTTGTCACTGCTGGACAACTGTTACCTTAGTGTCTGTTTAAAGTTCTCAATGGAAATAGATTAGGACATTGCCCTATTGACATGAATGCAATACTAAAAGGTAAGTCATGCTATAAAGAAGCTAATATCATGTTCAAAGACTTTTACAAATCTTAGTCATAAGTTACATAAAACAAAATAGCAATGCTAACAATGTAAAAGTAGGTTCAGCTGAATTAACTAGCATCTTTCCACGTTTAAATCTCACAAGATTCCGGTTACATTGTAAGCAGCACTTTCCTCGTACCCAGAGTCTTTTAGGAGCCCTCTATCACCTCCACTCTGGCACCAGGGTAGCACCGTTATGGATCATCAAGACAGGTTGGCTGGAGAGGTAGATCACTTTTGCCATGGAAGAAAATTTAAAGAGTCAAAGGATCATAACTCTTATCCTCTACCGTAAAAATGGCATTGTTGATGATTTAAGAACTTTGGATGGTGCTATTCAGCCAGGATAATTATAAAGAATACCCTGTTGTGGAATATTATTCCATAGGCCTGTAAATTTTCTGTCACTTTTCCTATTTCAGCTCATCTTACACATCAAAAAACTCACATTGTCCATAAAATGGAAGGTATGACATATAACAGTTATATCAAAAAAATGATCTTTTATGTGAAATCACTTCTTAAGGTGCTGTTCGAATTTAAGGCATTAGTAGTTATTTCAGCCTATCATAGGACTAGTGCAGAGGACTCCAAGATGTAGAAACAAATGCTTGTACTCTTTTGCTGGGCTCCTAGAAATAGTCAGCACAACTGAATTCTAACATAGATATAAAACAATAGCACAGAATTATGATACTTGTTCTAGAACTACTGGATTTAATTCTTGCTTCAAATAGGAATAGTAATAAAACCAACTTTGAATTCGTCACTTCTTTTCTACACACTGTCCTCCCCTTTCCAATTTCCTCTTTGACCCTAAAGTACAGACCCAATCCCTTCTTTTGAGTGGTCACATTAGGATAGCCTTCCTTTATTGCATTGTCTCTGAGTTTTAGAGCTACCTGAAAGAATTTTTTTTTCTGGAGACAAAATGCTGGCTGCTAAAATGCATAAAACTGGTGACCTGATTGAGAGGATGAATTAAGAATAGACACTATTTTCTCTTAATTTAGTTTAGTTTAATTCTAGTTCTAGTTTTGATGATGTTGTATTTGTCCTTCCAAGCCTTTTTCTTTGTAAGCAACATAATTCAAGAATAAAGTACAAATAAGTTGCACTTAATTTGTGTTCCTTAAAAAATAACTCTGCTTGGTTTGTTGACAAAACTTCTTACTTAAGTTGTTGTTTTTAATGTTTTAAGCAAAGCATCTTCTCACCTATACTTCAGTGTCTTCCAATGCATGACACTACCCAGATGCATATGTATTTCTAAGAAGAGGAAACAAAGAGTTTTAAGAGTATTTCTACCACCCAAAATTAATCGTTTTACTTATTACCTGTCCTATTTGTTTCAACATATTATTTTAGGGTCTCAAGACTGTACTGTTCTGTATCTGTACGTAAGAGCTCTGGCATATCTAGAATTTGTAAGTTGTTAAGCAAAAATGAAGACAGGATCTCTGTTTCTTAATGTTAAAAATTAATCCCTACTCTCTACATTAATATAAAAAGGAAGCAACGTGATACAACTCTCTCTTTTACTCTCATTCCATTTTGTGCCTTGTTTTAATCTCCAGTGCTTTGGGGCAGAAACAGTTGAATAAGCTGTTTCTTATATATGAATAAGCTGATTGATCTTTACCAAATGTATAAGTTCTTTCCTAAACAGTGTAGACTACCAGTTAGGTCTGGTAGGTGATCCATTTCCTGTTATGTTCTAAGAAGACTATGTGGTCTCTAAAAAGATAAAATATTTGTAACACATAAACAGGTACAATGTAATATTGTGTGATTTATTGATTTATTTATTTATTTATTTATTTATTTATTTATTTATTTATTTTTGCTCTGCGGTGTAGATTTGTAATACAGTAGTCCCACCCTATACACGGGGATACGTGCTGGCTCAGGTAGTAAATGGCCATCAACTGTGATCAAATGGCCGTCAGCTGTAACCAGTAAGTCATTGGCCATGAATATAACTGCCATGGCTACGCTAGCAGAAAATGGGGGCTAGCAAGAAGACGGTGGCTGAGCTAGCAAGCGCGGCTTGCAGTTAGCACGGCGGATTGCAGTTAGTAAGAGAGGTTGGTTGGCAGAGACAAGTGAACGGCAGGTTGCGGAGCATGTGGCTCCTGCTTCCTGTGTCTCCAACCCAGCCACTAGTGAGAATATAGTGCCCCTATCTATGACTCCGTGGGTGTTCATTTTTGGCCTCACCATGTCCTGTGTTCTTATGTGGAGAGCAGGACGAGAGACCCCACATGAGTCCCTGCATGACAAATGGCGCAGCGAGCAGGGTACAGTGCTGGCCAAAGCTCTCCGAAGGGCGGTGGAGTAGTTTGTGCATATGAACACTCAGTCTCAGGAAGACCAGGAGGAGCAGCTGTCAGAGAGCTTGATCCCCGTGGAGGGGTGGGAAGATATGGATGGTTCTCTGACCAGCATAGGCAGGAGAAAGTAAAGGTCGTTGCTGCTGTGTGGGCTAGGAAGTGCTTGCTCTCAACCCCATGTTGGGGAGGACTTGGAGTCCTCGCCCTGCGGAGAGGGCACACATTGTAAGGCCAATGCACAGCCCTGGCGAATGACTATGGACTATGGGGAATGGGCTCCATCTCTAATTTAATGGACCGCTTGACTGTTTGCTTGGAACGTACCACCATGTAGTGGAACTGGCGGATGTTTGCTTTTGTGTCTTGTCTTGACCGGCTGCCATCAAGAATATGTAAGCACCTTGACTGTGAGTGCTGTTGTTCCAGCAGGGTACCCTAAGAGACCCAGAGAGAGTGCAGTGCCCTGAGAACCCTGGCTGAGCCCAGGAAGTCTGGCTGTGCCCAAAGAGAGTGGCAGTGCCCTGAGAGCCCTGGCTGAATCCAGGAAGTCTGGCTGTGCCCAGAGAGAGTGGCAGTGCCCTGAAAGTCCTGACTGTGCCCGGGGAGACTGGTGGTACCCTAAGAAGCCCAGGAAGTCTGGCTGTGCCCAGAAGGACTGGTGGTGCCCTGAGAAACCCTGGCTGTGCCCAGAGATCCTGGCTGCATCCAGGATATTGCATTCACCTCTAGGATCCTGGCACAGGGCCCCTCGCAAAAGACGTTTGCCGCGTAGATTGTGGGCGAGACCCTGTAGGGGTGGGGTATGGGGACAGAGCCAGGAGTGCAGTTTCCAGTGTCTCGGCCTCACGTGGAAAGGTGCTGGCTCAAGTAGTAAATGGCCATCAACTGTGATTGGATGGCCATCAGCTGTGGCTAGTTGGCCGTCAGCTATAACCAGTGAGCCATTGGCCACGAATATAACTGCCGTGGCTAAGCTAGCAGAAAATGGGGACTAGCAAGAAGGTGGTGGTTGGCAAGCGTGGATTGCAGTTAGGATGGCGGGTTGTGGGCAGTGTGTCTCCTGCTTCCTGTGTCTCCAACCCAGCCGCCAGCGAGAATATAGTGGTATTACTCCCCTACCTATGGCTCCGTGGGTATTCTGTTTTGGCCTCACCATGTCCTGCATTCTTATGTGGGGAGTGGGACCAGAGACCCTGCATGAGTCCCTGAATGACAGAAGCCTTTCCTGATTTTTGTGGTAAAATGAACAACTTTCTCCACTGGCCCCCTAAGTACATTTATTGTATCTGTTCAAACACTTAATGCATCTGCCTTGTGTGGCAGTTCTGTACATCTCTGTCTCCCCTTATAAATTCCTTGAGGGCAGAAATGATGTTTCCCTCATATTTGTATCCCCAACGCAACTATCGCAGCGCCTGATGCAGAACTGGAGTTCAATAAATATCTGTTGACTTGAAATCTGGTTCAGTTTGCTTTATCTTTTGGCCCTTTTGGATACTGCTTGGATCGTCACCATGACTGTATCTAAAAGACAACTTTATCCTTCTGGGCTCTCTGCTCTTGTTTTATCTCATTTTATGATGTGTTTATACATAGCTCTTGCTTTATGCTGGAAGCCAAGCACTTTGGTAATACATTTTCAGTCAGGTTAAATGTCTGGCATATTTTTCAAGTGGAAAGGCTCTCACCAGATGTGTTATGAGCTTTCTTGCAAACTCTTATCATGAAAATTAATGAGTAAATAACTGAATCCAGTAAGTCACCTCATAGTTAATATCGTAGAGTACCCAGTACAGAGCAAACTCTCAGGAAAAGTGGGTTGAATGATTTAGGGAATAAATTGATGGATTTATTAATTAATGAAAATCTAACCAAGGGACAAAACTGTCAGGTACATGTATAACATTGCCATTTTTAATGATGTGCTTCGAGAATCTTCTAAAGAAACATAGATAACTTACCTACCTGGATATAGTCACACCAGTAGGTAGGAGCTTTCTTTCCTTTGAGGTACATTAGCTCATCATCCCTATTTAGAGTTTGCTATAAACTATAGTTGATAAAGAACCACATTTTTTCCTAATATTTTTAATATTGCTAAATATATGAGAATTTCATAAGAATCTTTTCAAAAACTTCTTATGAAATCTCTTAAAATGAATCTTTTAATCTTCTTATGAATCTTTTAAAAGCCAATGAGCTTTTAAAAAACGTTGCTATGTTTTTACTAGAAAATGGTTACATCTTTGTGCTGAAAGTTTTAGATTTCAACATACGTTTTCCTCAAATAAATTTCTATTTATAAGTCCTTTTGGTAAGTAAAACTCTAATATAAAATAAGTACAATTATCTATTATCTCAGTGAGTAAATTATCAGGATAAAACTTTTTTAGGGAACAGTTAGCTCTTTTTGTTTGTGACAGAAACAAAAGAAGAAAAAGAGACCCCAGAAAATGTTTAAGCAAACTTCTACTCAAATCACTATTTTTGTAAATAAAACTAGGAGAAGAATAGTTTATTAAAAGTAAAAGTTCCCTTCTATACACTACGTATAATGCCTTTGAAAATATTCTTGCCTGCACTTTATATTTCTTCAGCTTATTATGGTAGTATAGATATCTTCACAAATATTGCTCTTGTAATCCAGTGACTGTAGCATATCTGCTGACTGATTAATTAATGATTTATCCAACCAATGAAAATTAAAGAGGGTCAGCAAGATTTTATAAGTCGTTCATTCAACAAACCTTATTGGGCTTTGTAATGAAACATGGGTTGTGATTGACAGCTTAGGTTCAGGTCACAGACACACTCACATTAGTACAATATGTGTCACAGGTGCTATAACTGAAAGTCTCTGCAGACATTAGGAGGTCAGAAAAGACAATCATGAAAGGAGTAGGTCTAAACTAAATCTTGATATAGCATCAATGTTCATTAGACAAAAAAAGAGCCCAGGATAGGAAAAAGATCTCTCATACAAAGGAAACAATGAACAAAGCTTGAGGTGTGGAACTCTTTCATGCAATACAGGAAATACCAGGCATGGATGGAGGATGTTTGTCAAGGAAGAAAAAGAAAGTAAGATGTGTTATGGGTTGAATTATATCCCCCTGACGGCCCAAATTCATATGTTGAAGTCCTAACCCTCACTACCTCAGAATGTGGCTGTATTTGGAAATAGGGTTTTAAAAGAGGCGATTAAGGTAAAATAAGGCTGATAGAGTGGGCCCTACTCCAATCTGACTGGTGTCCTTATAAGAGGAGACGAGGGCACTCAGAGAGACATTGAACACAGAGATGTACGCACACAGAACAAAGGCCATGTGAGGACACAGGGAGAAGACGGCCGTCTGCAAGCCAAAGAGAGAAGCCTCAGGAGAAACCAACCCTGCTGACTCCTTGACCTGGGACTTCCAGCCTCCAGAACTGTGAGGAAATGAATTTTTATTGCTTACGTGACCACTCTGTGGTATTTTGTTATGTCAGCTCTAGCAAACTCGCACGAGATGAGATTGGAGAGGGAGGCTGGGGCTTTTTCATGGGAGGCTTTATACATCCTGAGAAATCTGCACATGCTACAGGATATGGGGATCATTAAACGCTTATAACTAGGAAACTAACAATATCTTCATGATAAGCCTTGTTTTATGTAAATATCATTCTGACAACCATGTACAGAAATACCTCAGAGATACTGTAGGTTCCATTCCAGACCACCACAATCAAGTGAGTGTTGAGATAAAACATGTGTCATAATCTTTTTGCTGGTGGAGGGACTCACCTTCAATTAAAAAAAAAAAAAAAGCAACATTTGTGAAGCACAATACAATGCAATAAAATAAGGCATGCCTGTATACGATAGAAGAAGCGGAAAGACTAGAGCTGGAAAGACCAATCACTGAGTGAAGTGATCATCAGGAGAGGAGAAGACTGATGAGAGGTGTTTCGGATGCAGACTCAGCAGAAGCTAGATCCAGAGTTGATGTCATGTTTTAGTAATGAGAATGACTTTCAGATCTGCTGCAATGTTGGAACCTGCAGTATAGCAACTCCATAAGCATTTATGAATGAATGAATGAATGAATGAATGAATGAATGAATGAATGAATGAATGAATGAAAAGAAAAGCCAGATACTCTCTTCAGTAGATGTACATCAGAATAAATCATACTAGCCCAAGCATAATAATAATTTCATTATTAATTTCATTATTACTACTGCCCCTCTTAAATTTCAATTTGCTACCACTAAATTTGCAGAAAATTGAGTGTTAATTCTAAATATACAGATACCATACCCATCCATTGGTGTATGATTTATGCAATGTCTGTTTTCCTATAACATACACTTGATTGATTGCTCAATAGATACATAACTATGTGCTAGTTTGGTTAAAGTAACATAGAATAAACTTCTGTACTAAAAGGGCTTTAAAGTAATCTAAGGGCTACAGAACCTTTATTCTTTAAAATGTATGTAGCAAAGGAAAAAGCATTACAAAGTATCTGAGGGGAAGTCTGACCGGTGTGGTGCAGACATCCATTGTTCTAAAGGGTTCAGAATGAAATAAACTGTAAATGAAAATTTAATTGAGCTGGTACAACTTAAACTGAGTATTAAGGGATGGCTAGATGTATTAGATTTGTCTTCTCTAGAATTTTCAAAACAGCACAAAAGAAAAGTAAGAAAATGTTAATACAGAAGACCCATCTGGCTGGTATGGAAAGAAGCATGGACACCTGCTTTACCAATTTTGCATTAGAACAGGTGTAAGTGAACTGTGGTCTCTGGGCCAAATCCAACGTGCTGACTCTTTCTACATAGCCAGTGAGCTAAGAGTGATTTTGATATTTTTTAATGAATGGAAAAATCAAAAGAAGAAGAATATTTCTTGATACCTGAAAATTATATGAAACTCAAATTTCAATCATATAATGTATTGTTCCACATTGTCTAGAGTTGTTTTTGTGCTATAAGGTCAGAATTGTGACAGGGACCATATGCTTTGCAAAGTCAAATTATTTATTTTGCCCTTTAGAAAAAAAACTTTTCCACCCCATGACTCAGAGCAAGGAAAATAAGATCAAAGACTTAGATTTTTATTTATTTATTTATTTATTTTTATTTAAAAACACAGAATCCCCAGTACCTTGCAATGATATAGAGATGATCATTCTGCAAACAGGACTTGTGCACGGCTCAAGTAAGCATTTGTGAAATTAGCATTATACAATGTGTACTCCATGGGAATTAAGTTCTAAGAAATGATACAGGTTGTCATATGGGGGGGGAAGGGCGTTCATAAATGAACTATAACTTTTGGGGATGCTGAAAGATGCTTCAAGGCTTTGATATGCTAATATAAATTTTGAACCTACAAATGTTTCTCAAACGTGTTCTACCCTGGCATTTTTTTTCTGCTCCACCCTACTCTCCAACATGGGACACCAAATGGGACTATTATGCCTTGAAATAGAATTTGAAGAATGCTATATCAGTTGTGTGAAGATGATGATGATGAATAACATTCATTAAATACTCACTAAATTATTCAAAAATTCAACCACAAAATCAAGGAACACATGATATTATAATGAGAATCTGTAATCTCAAAAGTTGCATTGTGATATTAACATTGCCAAGACATATCATACTTCTTGACCTGCAAGAAGCAAATTCTTGGCAAAGAAATACCACTTCTGAAGGTAAAGGAAGTCTACAGGCATTAGTGCTGGCCATTTAAGGCAGACCAAAGGGGTTTAGTGTAACAGAAAGCCAAGGTAGCTGGGTTATCAACCACCACAGATTTCACTCAGAGGCTCTAATCAGCAGGACCACTTGGGAGAACAAGCAGCCTGCAACAGATAATCACCACTTGGAAGTCAAGTTGTGCAAAATACGTCCCCTTTGTGTGAATACCCGAAGTCGCTGAATTGGCTCCTGGTAAAGACATCCATCCAGTGAGGCTGATAGAATTATCTCACTTACTGATTTCTAAAGTCTGCGATTATTCCTAAAACCTTAACTTCTTTTCTTAATTTTTATATCATGGAAAGATGTGCTGACATATCAGGGAATAAGAAAATACACTCTCAAATACAAAAACAGAAGTGTTGCCAGCTGAATTTCTTACAGTGTTTGTGCTTTTTGTTATTTTGCTACTTTATACTTCACCTACAGTTTCATTCACATCCCCAAAGAAAAATTCACTTGCCGAGAAAGCATCAGCCTCAATATTTTTGTGAATGGAGGATGAAATCATATAGGGACCTACTTTTCCCCCAAGAGTTTGTCTACAAACTGCAAGATGTCAGGGCACTTCCGTGGAATCCCCAAGAGTACATGGGATACACACAGGAGATCTGAGTTTATACAGGTAAGGTGACCCTGACAGGGGGTGTAGTTAAGGCCCTCTGATGTAGTCTATGATTTCTCTACAATTCTTAATTTCCTTGAAGAGATGTATCCCTTTATCAAGAAAGAAAAAGATCTGTAAACACTTTCCTTGTGGAAGTGAAATGAGGAGAAAAAGAAAAAACTACATTTGTTATAAGGCTGTTGTGAGAACTAAATTTTTTAAATACATATATATTTGTGTGTATGTATGTAGCTTTAAAAAAGTAAGCCCTATAGTAGTGTTATCTATTATAATTGTTATCTTTATCATCAGAAAATTTTTTATTAAGAAATATCTCAATTTAAATTACTATGAAGTAATAACTAAAATAATCTGGTAATTTCTGAAGTTCATATTTTGCTAATATTCTTAAAATATGGCAAAACAGTGTAAAATAGATAAAATGTGTTATATAGGTGCTATCATTTTATTAGTTTTCATATAAAATCTAAGAACTTGTTGCTGAGATACCTATGGAAAATAATCTACAGAATATTCCAGAAGAAAACAGGAAAGTCTGTGGTTTGCCCTTGATGCATCCCAGTGACCTGATTCTGACACAGACACTGGTTTTTATTTGGCATATAACTCATCATCAGTTCCCACGATTTGAGTGTTGACTCATGAGGTAGCCAATCACTGTTACATTTTCCCCAGACCCAGGTCATGGTCCAGTAGGAAGACGAAACTGCGAGGTGGGGAAAATCTGAGTTCTGATGGCATCATTTGCACTCCTGCATCAGACTATGGCTAAGTCTATTCTTACCACAAATTTTTGAGTAAATTGAGCCAATAAATTGTTCTTTTGCCTAAGCCACTTGGGGTAAGTTACAAATAAGAGTTCTAGCTAGATAAGTAATCAAATATTAAGCATCAGGGCCTCTCTGGAAAGGGTCATGGGGGTTTATTGATAGGCTTTATGAACAGCTCAAATGAATCTTGCTTTCTATTAGAAAAAGATAGCAACGAAACTACCAGAAATAAAGAACCTAGCATGAGCCTGGCACTTAAAACCTCCTATTATGATATTAGTATTTTACTCCTATTTCTCACTTTCAGAGTAACAATAATCAACCTGAGCTGACTAGGTTTTGCCTGGTATGTCCCTTAGGTTAGATCTTTTGGTATCGCTTTGTATTTGTGGTTACCTTTTAGCCAAACCCTCCACACACAGTGACACCGAGAAGCCCAATGCTTCCTCTTTGCCTTGTACTCATCTTAGAAAGCTCATCTGAAGTCATGTGTAACTGTTCCAGATGCATCCAGATGTACTCAAGAAATAGTTAGTGGGATGCCATGCTATTCCAGGTTCTGTTGTCAGCACTGAAGATACAGCAGTGAGCAAACAGACAGACATACCTCCCCTTGTAGAACTTACATGCTAGCAGAACGAGATAGAAAATAAAGAAGATGAAAAAATAAAATCTAAGTGTGTCACATGATGAAAGAGATGAGAGATTTCTGACGTGGATAGAAAGATGGGTTACAACATTACATACCAGGACTGGGGAAGCCTCATTGAGAAGGTGACATTTAAGTAAACACCATTTAGGAGATCCCAGAGAAGAGCATTGTAAGCAGAGAGAAAGCAAGGGCAAAGGTCCTGGGGTGAGAGCATGCTCTAGGAACAGCAAGGATACTAAGTATACTTACCCTGTATACTAGAGTAAGGAGGGAGAAGGACAATGGGAGGTGAGATCGGATAGTAAAAGGTGCAGAAAGTGAATGATGGAAGAAGATAGCACATTCAGTAAAGCCATATAGGCTATAGAGACTGGGTGTTTTATTTTTATAAACAAATGGAAAACATTGGAAGTTGTAAGCAGAGTGACATGATCTGACTTATCATTTAACAGGATCACTCTGGTAGTGTGAGAGTAGATATAGGGCACAGGGGCAGAAACAGGGAAGCCAAGCAAGAGGTTATGACAATAACCTCAGTAAGAAATAATAAAGCCTGGGATCAAGATGGTAGTGGTAGGAGGGTTAAGGATTTGCCAGGTTCTGACAAAGCCAACAAGTCAAAGTTTAGACACTGTGATGTGGCAAGACACTTCATGCAGAGACTTTGGTGATTCCTCAGCTCTCATCCTGTGCTCCAGCCACCTGGACTACAGACCATTCCCCTGGCGTCCTGCCCTCTCACCTGAGTAGATGCAATTATAACACATTCCCCAGCAGGACTAGGAGCCTTCCTTGGCAGACTGGCTCTCAAAGCCCTCATCACACTATTTCTTTACTTACTTATTTTCCCTACTACACCATGAGCTGCTGGAAATTAGGATCCGTGTCTTTGGTCAAGGTGTTTTGAACCATACAGTACATGCTCCGAAACCAGCATTTAATGAATTAATGAAGTCATATTTTTATTTTAGCCTTTTAAATGTGCTGAGCTGTTCTTTACTCATTTGTAAAATGGAGTAAGAACATTCTCACTATTTTTGAGTAAATGAATACATGTGCCATGATTGATCCTGGCAGAGAAGAGACACATCGAAATTGCTATCACTCACCAATTTTCAGTTTGTACAGCTAAGGAAGTCTTTACCTTTGCTGAATTTCTCTAACTTTTAAAAATGAATGTTTCCACTTTTTGTTTAAAGGGCCAGGTTACCTTTTTGAAGATTTGCTTTACTTTTTAAAATATTAGCTGAAGGATAAAGAAACAGCTTTGAATTCAGAGAAAAACAAACCAAATTTTTGCAAAAGCTTTGCTTATTCAAACAAAAACAGTTCTGTGAATCCCCCCAAAGGGAGGTTGGGTGCTGACCTAAACTTGTTTGCTTTCCTATTCAGTGTTCTTCCCGACCTCCCTCAGGGCCTTAAAGGGAATTACCAACTGCACAGAGAGCTGCCCTTGATGGTCACGCTTACTTGGTGTTTCCGGTCTAATGGAAGACTGATATTGAAATAACAGAAAAGTGCCGTTTTAAAAAATTTTTACTTTGCTAGCTTAACATTTTGAGGAAGTTTGTTTTCCTCTTCCAAAGAAGTATCACATAGAAAGAGCAAACTGAATGCGTAATAAAAAATATCATAATACTTATTAGAAGAAACCAAAATGACCATTATTTTAAATAATAGTAGCTTCTAGTTACTAGGGACTTACTATATGGGCTAAACAGGTGCTGGAGTAAATAAATTTTCTCATTTACTCCCCTCAAGAAGTCTGTGAAATGTGTACTAGTATTATCATCATTTTGTATATAAGGAGGCTCAGGGTAGTTGAGTAATTTTCCTAAGAATGTACTTGTACACTATCTAGCACATGATACTCAATTCCCTCTAGAAATGCCTATTCGTTTTTGTATTTCCATCTCCTTAATCTTGTTTCAGACCCTCACCATCTCACTCTCCAATTATTACAGTGGACCTTCAAGACAGAAAAATAAAAGGGGGGGGGGGAGAGAAAGTTCTAGAAATCCCTTTTTCTCCTTGTTCATCATGTAGAACATGTTTGAACAATGTTCTTAAGACATTGCTTTTATATGACACTTTCCCTACACACACACACAAAAAAAATTGATGACTCTCATTGCCAACAGAACATAGGTCAAATTTCTTCATCAGATATTTAAGGCTCCAACACCCTGCCTTTCTCTACTAATCTGTTCTTTCCTATCAGCTGGTCCTCATACCCAAGGCCACAGCATAGATTCTACACTGAAAGCCTCCTCAGCTATGTGCATTGACCTTGCTTTAAAGGGCCAGTTTGCTGGCCCATCTGTCTGCTCTGCATTTTTTAAACATCCCTTGGAGTTCTCCATCTCTATTCCCATCTCATCTCTCTTGAATGCCCCCTACCACCATTTGTCTATCCAGATATTATCATACTCAAATGAGTTCTCAAGTTATTCATCTTTGATCATGTCTTTCCTGATCACCTTGATCAGAAGCAATTTTCTTCTTTTCAGCAGATAAAATTTATTTTGGACCATATATATGGTGTTGTTCTCATTTTGCTTTGGATAATAAACTGTCTAATCTCCTTTATTCGATTTCAATTATCTTGAATATAAGGAATTGTAAAAGTCAGGGTAGGTTAGGTTATGGTGTAGTTACAAATTTTTTTTTCACTGGGGTTACAACTGCAATTGTGTATTTCCATTTCATGATACATATCCACCAGCTCAGAACTTGGCTTTCATAGCACCATCCTCCACCACGTGGAAAGCGGCCAGTTATCATAACAATGAGAATATGAAGGTAAATTGAACACTAGTAATCAGAACTTCCACCCAGAGGTGATATAGAACACATGTTAGATACGTTCACAACTTACTGTGCAATCCAAGTAACTCGTCAAGGATAACTTCAAGAAGAGTGGGGACTTTCAAATGCACCATGGTCCTGGAAAGAGGGACAAAATAGAATATTTATAAAGTTCCCTAATGATTGCCCCAACCATCTTAGAATCTATGGGCAACACAAGAACTAGGGTTTCACCTACTTCTGGATTTCAGACATGACTCACCAAGACTATCTTCTTGTACTTCTCTATCAGAGTCAATATACAAAGATGGGACTGAGAAGGCAAACTCTTCCCCTGCTCTGGCTCCAAGTGTCTCATAACTGTTAAAGTATAAAGTCAGGAACACTAAACAATTGTGCCAGCCCAACCCTAGTTGCCCAATGACTGCTTCAAACAGGATCAATGCTGCCCTACTGATAATTAAAAGGAGGGGTCTGGCTGATGTCTCAGCTATTGACAGATCCAAAATCTCAGTGACATACAAAACTAAGCATATATTTCTCACTCACACACCTATATGCCGTCTGGAGTGTAGCTGATGTAGGCTGGCCTCAGCTGGGTCTGGGTCTAAGCTTCAGGTTGGGTCCAGGTTGTTCCAGGAGTATCTCCTCCTTTCAAAATAGCTACTCCAAGCATATTCTCCTCCCGATGAAAGGTCAGAGCACAAGCATGCAAGCCCAATTTGGCAAATGCAGTTCATGCCTCTGCTCTAATTATATCTGATAGCATCCATTTGACAAAGTGAAACACATGGGCAAGCCCCAAATCAAGATGGGAAAGCACACACCCTCCATGATGAGATGAAACAAGTCACAGGGCCCAAGAGGGTGAACTGTAGTCTTCCGATGGAAGAAGTGGGGAGAGAAAACATTTGTGAACAACGATACCAGCTATTCCACCTTAGGTAAAAAGAGGAGGAAATAAGACATGAATTTTACAGTAACATTTAGATGCTCTACCATAACTTCCTGCAGGACTTCTCCAGACCAGAAGGATGGCTGTGTGCTTAGCCATAGAGCTCTGTTCAAGCTGTGTACTGTGAATTACAGAATTCTATTTTGACAGCAAATTGACTGATGTCCTCCCAATGCCAATGACACAAAGAAAGTGTTGAACCACTCGAAGTTAAGAAAGCTTCTGTGATTTATCAGAACTTGGGAGAGGGGCCTGTGTGGCACTCCCACCCTAAATTATGTGAAGCATATGTGTCAGGAATGATGTGGCAGTCATCGGAAGTAGCACCCATGTTACACAGCTCCAGCAAAGACATTTAATGTGAGGGGTGTGGGCTATAACAGGAATCTTGAAGGGGAGTAGATCCTTCTTGCTTTTACGAGCAGATCAGGAGAGGCTCTCAAGCATTTCCACTCTGAGGATTCCACGGAGTTGCTCCCAGTTGTATAAAATGGCACCTGCTTATGTATATAATCACAGTTGGCAGGATACTCTGTGTATAATGACTCAAAGATGACCAAAATATTTAGAATAATAAGGGCCAAGGAGAAAGAGAGCTGATACAAGGAAATATTAATGAAAATCAGACTGTAGGGCAGAGTCTTAAGAAAAGAGGATATGTAAATTGTTTAAAACATCCCACTTGGACAACTCAATGTGGAAGGTCCAAGAAAACTTAGACATTCAAATGTTCTGGACACAGAGTTTAACTCAAGGGATAACTACATCGACGTATGCAGGAGCCCTGGAACTGCAGTTTCTCACTTAAATTCAGGTCTGCTGGTCTAAAACGAGCAGATTTACGGGTCTGGGAGAAGCAGGTGAGAACAAGGAGCTGCACTTGAAAGTTCCAGAGTGGGAATTGGGGTCCTAAGCTCTGTAATCATCAATAGGGGTGTAATTTATAGTGCCCAAATTGTGGAGTCTGCGGTAAGGTAGATGTTCACTTTCTAGGCTAAACAAACGGCTGCAAGTGTTCTGGTGTGGGTACTGCCCCATGAAAAAAGGGTGTGAATTAGTCCTGGAGGACTAGGCTGACCTTCCAGCATTCAGAGAATGCATTCCCTTTTCATCCCTTCAGAAGTAGAAGTGGAGTAAGTGGGGTGAATGCTGTTAACTGCTGCCCTGACGCCCCAGCACTTGCATTCGACAGTGCAATACAAGAGAGCGCTTTGTGATGACCGAAATGTTTCCTATCTGTGCTTCCAATAAAGTGGCCACTAGCCACATGTGGCTATTGAGCATTGGACATGTGGTTAATGTGATTTAGAAAATGAATTTCTGATTTTATTTAATTTCAGTTAACTTAAACTTAAAAAGCTACACATGGCAAGTGGCTACCATATTGGACAGCACAATTCTAGAATTACAGGGTCCCCATAATTGAGCCTCTGTACTCTTTAACGTACCCAAAAGCAGCTCAAATGTCCCCCATTCTGTAACTCACACTCTCATTGCGTATAAGTGAATACAGAAGTAAACGGCCGTTTCTTAGAGCTCTTTCGGTTGTCAAAGGAAAAAAATTCTGCTTCTGGGCAGACCTCTGACTGTCTAACCATTGCAGAGACAATTGAGCTCAGAATTATGTGCCACCCGGGCTCTACCTGGCAGGTGCCTTCTGCGCTGGCTTCGCTATCTGCAAACTTGAGAAAGATGACAGGGTTTTAAATGATTAACTCCTCTGGGTCACATTACTTAATTATACAGTACATCCAGGGATAGGCACACGGGTCTTTTATGGTAAATGATATGACGGTCTTAAAAACTCATTAATATGTCATTAACCAAGCAGACATTTACTAATTAAACAATTAGCCCCTCTGTTCTTTTTCTTTGTTCCTCCTAGAGATGCTTGGTTACCCAGATCCCCAATTTAGCAGAAGGTCCCCCCTCTTTTCCCAGAGAAAATCGCTCATAAAGCAAACTCTGAGACTAAATGAGTCACCAGATTTTTTTTTGTTTTCAAGCTGGCTATGAAAAGAAAATCAAAGTTGATTTCCAGAGTATAAATTAATGTAGATATTTGTCTATTTTAAATAAACCATCCTGATCTGTAAACCAATTGTAGATATATATGAAATAGTACCCACTATGACTGGCATAAGCACTGAATATAATAAAACTACATATCCCAGTTAAATAAATATAAACAGACAAGATTAACAGCGTGAGATGTGTTATTATGATTCATCATATAACATCGATACAAAGAAATGTGCAGTGTTCTTAACTTTGTCTCTCAGAAGGTTTTTAACATCCATTATGCTCTCAGCTAATTTTAGCTTAACTGTACGTGTTGTGCGGCATCTCTGCTAAACTTCAGTATAACGGGGATTATTAGCAAATGAAACTAAAATATAGCAAATGTCTTCTGAAACAGGGTTTGGTGTATTAAAAAAACACACACTTAAAATAGTTTGAAATTCAGGGCAGCAATTTCTAAGACCACTCAGAAGCATTACAACACGTGTACATTGTTTTCAGCTACATTTTGGTTATATGTTTTACGGTTCAAATCTACAGTTTCCGTGACATTTATAAATATCCTGCTGACCTATAGTGTTGATCAAAGGATCAAAAGCTGAATCATAATTGGGATGGTCCAGATGATGATAAAAGAATACAGTGGAAACAGTGGAACTGAGATGAGACAGTTCGAGAGCTGAAACATATGTTCAGAGTTGGTTGACTGTCTGTTGCCTTTCTAGTTTTTTCATTGAGTTCTCTTTCTGCCTCCCAGGTAAGTGATGAAGCTGAGCAAGCATTCACACAACAGTCTTTATCATACTAACAGAAAAAGAATGTGTCTAGATAAGAACATCAACAGATCTAAACTTGCGAAGGACCAGTACACTGATTATTCCCTCCATGACATGGGTTTGCATTGGATCTTGGGGCCTCTTAGAACTGCACCCAGGGCACCGAGAGCATAAAGAAAGCCCACTTTGTGGAGGGAGCATTGGTGCTCAAACATTGTCTCAGACCAAACACAGCATTTCAGTGAAGTTAATGAAGACTAAGCTTCAGGACCACTCACTGGCATAGGCTCTTGTAAACTCTGGCAGTGATTTCCAGGCTGCAAATAGGAAACATTCTTCATAATATTTCTGGTAAATTTCTTGAAGTGATTTCAGAAGACAGAGGCTATGACTCATCAATGTTCCAGCTATTTGTTGGGATTTCATCCCCCATTCAAAATAAATATTAACTTTCATATTAATTTGTATTTGTAATTTTGAATACCTTTTTTGAAAGGTAACTCAAATTTTGTAACATTAAGGATGCACAAAATCTGAATCAACTCTTGAGCTAACCAACTGTTCACTGCTAAAATTAAATAATGGACTTCCATTGCTAGCATCTATTAAAAGATGCTATCTGATTTAGCACAGTCGTGTAATATTGAATATGTGAGTGTGTAAGGGTATTGTGCAAAGAGTATCATGATTTTCATAGCTTTTGACAACAGAACAACACTGGAAAACTCTGGTTCCATGTAGAAAATACTGGACTGGAGGACCAGGTCTTTGTCACTAAGTAGCTGTGTGGCCTTGGGAAACTCAGTACCTCTGCCCATCACCACACTCTTCTGTAAAACAGATGGAGGAGTGAAAAGTGGACTAGATCCTTGGTACTCAAAGTATGGTTCCAGGAAGGGTTTTGGAAATGCAGAATCTCAAGCCCCAACCCAGACCTCCTGAATCAGAATCTGCGTTTTAACAAGATCCCCAGGAGATTCATATTCGTATTAAAGTTGAAGAAGTGCAAGCTCTGGATGGTCACCTTTAAAGCCCCTTTCAGTTTTAAAATTTTAACCCTGAATGGGATAGAGGAACACATGGAAATTAATGAAATTTTTAGGAAAAAATGTAAACTTTTGCTTAATTTTACCTTTCCATCACTATCGCCTCATCCCCAGCCACCCTCACATTTCCCTTCTATGCTCAAGTCCATTCGCATTTTGCATGTCATCCATATTGTTTGATTCATCTAATCTTTTAGGATAAATACAGTGGTGAATTTCAGTTTTGCTTAACCATTGTGATATTTTATAGATGCAATTCAAAGACTTTGAAGACTCAGGAAATAAATCAAATGAAACTTATATTTTCATTATTTCACAGTAATTTTCTGTAAAAACCAAAATATAGATTATAATTCAGTTCATAGGCATGTCCTCATGCCCTTTAAAATTTCTCTCTCTCTCTCTCTCTCTCTCTCTCTCTCTCTCTCTCTCTCTCTCTCTCTCTCTCTCTCCTCTCTCTCCCTCCCTCTCTCCTCTCTCTCTCATAATAATGTCTCCATACTTTGGAAGGAAATTATATCAAAAAGCACTCATACTATACCAAAGTAAATAAACTTAAGAGGTAGCATGTTTGAAGATATGAATCATGTTTTCTGGAAATTAACAGAACTGTCCAGTGACAAGCCCTTTCTTTTTTTTTTTTTTTTTTTTTTTTTAATACTAATTTAACTCCACAAAGCCACTAGGTTGTATTTGGCTTAAAGAACTCTGTTAAACATATAGGCTAAAAGTTTATAAGAAATATTTTGAAAGAAAATGTAAGCCTGCGAAAGATTATATTTCTTGTTTGTGCAACTAACAGGTACATACCTGCATAGGTAGCTATTCTTGCATTACATGCAAATAGGCTTAGAGATAATTTAAGAGCTCTAATCAGTGTGTATTTTGAATAACTTTGATCCCTAAGGAGGAAAATGAACATCATCAATAAACTTGGTTCTGACTTGCATTAGTCATGGATTCAGAGAATCGTGAGCTCAGATTCCAGTAAATACCTGTAAAACAGGAGAAAAGCCATTCGACATTTCAACACTGAAAAACATTTGCGTGAGAAACTTTTTCATAAAGAGAAGATCAATCTCCCCTCCACTGACTAAAGACAGAATTAATTACCACAGTTGGCAGAAGATAAATGGTTCCAATGTACAAAATTGTGTAATTATAGCAGCTGCAGAGCTGGAAACCAGCTCCTAACTTTGAACCTCAACCCCAACTTGACATTTCTCCCCACGTTCAGTTCTGCCACTAGCAAGCATGTTGAAAGTTTCCTTGTCTTGCCTCCATAATTACACGTTGGGGTTCAGAAGTAATCATTGGCTCCACTGCCTACATGAAACCTTATCATCCTCTGGTTTGCGAAAGGTATGTTGTATCATCTTTTGAAGTGTTAAAAATCTCCAGAGAGAAAAATTTATTAGGGAAAAGTTACTGTTATGGCAACAAAGTTAAGTCTGCCACAACATGTCAAATTAACCACCCTCCTCAGGTCTGGAGTCAGAGCCAATTTCAGAAATGGACAAATATTCAGTATCAATTTCTTAAATGTCACTTCAGGTTTGAGTAAAGCCAAGGTAAACATCACAATTTATCTCAACTTTCTAATGTTTACTCCAGAACAACACTGGCTGGAAAACAAGAGGTTAAGAACCAAAGAAATGCTTCAAGCAAGGCTTTTTTTCCCTCCCCCTTCCCAAACAGCAAAGGAGGTTGTCAGTTAGGCTCTATGGAGATTTGGGTTCTCCCTTTGAAGCCAAGAGGAAAGTTTTTAATCTCATGTTTAATTTTAATCCTTTAAAATATGTAAGTGATTTATAAATGTACAAGCTAAAATTGGCAGAGGACCCTACTGGTAGAAGTAAAGCCATTTCTTTCAACTTTGCAACAATAAAGGAGTTCAAAGCTGGCCACCTAAGCTATCTAGACCCTCAGCCACAAGCTGCAATCTAGTGATTTTCAAAGTTTTTGTTATCAAAAATGTTTGGAAGAGTGAAGCTCATGGTACAAATAACGGAAGCAACAAGGTCACTCACTATCAAAAAACCTCATGCTTAAAAATCTATTTACAAATTGGTTTGCTTTTTCCTGAAAGAAAGAAAACACTCTCTAATTTTTAGGAAAGTTTTTCTTATTCAAAAGGAATTTAATCAGTTCGGAGTCAAACATTTATAAGTTACTATATTTGGGAGCTCAAATCGTTCATTTTTGATGTACAGCTGGATGTATACTCACAAGGATTGTCTATTACTTGTATCAATTAAGAGAAGATAGGTTTTGATCAGTAGTGCTATATTTGTAATGATAATGGTTGTTCCAGTTACTATTTCTACATTAAGGAAAAAAGCCTGAAACTAATATAAAATAATATTGAGTGTACTTGATAAAAAGAGAAAAAAAATCCACTCCACACTTCGAGGTATAAAACAACCTCCATTGATTATGCTTTAGAATTCTGGGAGTCAGGAATTCAGAAAGAGCACAGTGGGGAAGACTTGCTCCATGATATCTCGGTACTTAGCAGGACACTCAAGGTTACAGGTAACTGACCACCTAGAGACAAGTCATGGGGAGGCCTACGCACACCTGTGTCCTGTAGGTGATGCTGGCTGTCAGCTGGAGCCTCAGCGGGGACTGTTGACCAGAACAATGACAGGTGGTCTCTCCACTGACTTGTTAGGCTTCCTCCCCGCGTGGTCGTTGGGTTCTACAAGCTGCCAGTTTCTTAAGGCCTAGGTACAGAAATTGGCATGGCCTCAGTTTCACTATTGATCAAACAGTCACAGTGTCCAGACTCAAGGTGATAATACCTCTCAGTAGGAGGCACGTCAAGAACGTGTGGACCACAGTGGTGCACTTATGCCCTCATCTAAGACATATTTTTGTCATTTACTTCAGACTTCATCTCCCACTCCGATTAATTTTGTCTCTCTAATTTCTATTGAATTTCTCATTGCCCACAACTTTCCATATGTCATAGCTCCTGCCTCCTGCACTATCCTCACTATTATTCTATTTCCTCATTATCTGCACAGTTCACAGCCTTACATCAAATCCTCAAATCCTTGCCCTAACCTAGTGGGCACCAGTCATTAAGCAGGGAGGTGATGGGGCCTTTTGGATGAGAAGAAAAAGGAATACGGACTATACTAAATCAGGAACCTGAAGGAGAACAGGTAAGGGAATGGATGAAAGGACTTCCCATAGTCAGAAAGATCCAAAAAAACAAGTCATTCCAAAGACTTCTGGAAAGAAACCAACACAAATCTAGTTCACCTATTAGTGTGAATTTATTATAAACTTAAGTGTTAAGTGGCCTGAATAAATTGTCATTGCCCATTTTCATATAGTAAAAATAATGAAAACTTTATGACAACCACATAAATATAGAAACAAAAGGTCTAAAAATATGATTTTTCAAACATTTTTAAGTGAAATTTTTCACTCAGTAAAGAGTGATAAAAAGTATTTAATGTAATTTAATACATATTTTCTTAAATGGGAATGTATACCATTTCTTACTATCACTAATCAATGAGAACAATGAGACTGCATTTTTGTAAACACAAATTTTAATGGGAAGTTATAAATGACTACAGCAGCCATGTCAACTTTACCTATATATTTTATTTGTGTCTGTTTATATTTGTCTGTTATTACCTCTTTGTTTCACTTTTTTTTTTATCTTTGGGAAGTTATTCTTCTTGTTGCACAATATCAAGAAAATACTTGACTTGCAAATTCTGGAGAGAGTGGTACAGAATTTTAAGCTGATCTACTCTGTTTTATGCAATATAATCTCCATTTAATACATGTTCTCTGATCTAGATATAAATTGCTTTCTCCATTTTTTTTTAATGTGAAAATGTGAAGCGATTATGAAAGCAGCTCAGTTTGGCATGGGCTATATTTTGAGACTAAAGTTTGAGACTTTGGATTTAAAGAGTTCTTATTAGCATCTTATTAGCATTCATGATCAACTGCTTATTTGTATTACACAGGAAAGTGAATCAATTCATCTGGGGCTGTGATAATTTTTGGAAAAGTAGAGGGCAATTGGGGACCCTGTCTTGCAGTGCTGGATGAGACAGATGAGAGCCAAATATCCGTAGCACAATGTGACTTCACTAAATTGAGAAAGTTTAACAAACTTCCTAGAAACATTGTAATCTAAAATCAGTTTTAACCTACACTAATAGAAATCCGATGTGTTGAGAAATTAGAGTTCTTTCTGGAAGGAAAGAGAAGCTTGGTCTATTCGATCCATGTATTGTTCCACCAGCAAACACTAAATCCACTGGAGATTTCATTGTTGCTGTGGTTTTTAAACTTTTCGTAGAGTCTAGGAGGAGGTTATTCCAGGGATAAATGAAAACGATATTGATCTTTGAGTTAAGAGCATGCCACTGAAATATCCTAGGAGTAGAAAGCCTTAGAAGTAGGCAAATGCTAGATTGAATGGCCCTCTGGGTCCAGCAGTTGAAATTGGTTATGGATTCAAAACCCCAAGACCTCTATTCTGTGGCAGGTCACCCCACTCTCCTAGAAAGACCACATCATAGAGTGGAGGATCCCCAGGGTGTGTAGGGCAAGGAGATGATACTGTCATTGGGCATCCCACCGAAGAAGAGGAAGTTGGCATAAAAAAATCAGGGCCATAGAGATACACTGAAACATTTTAGACTTCATCGCAAACCACATTCAGGGCTGCATCCTACGAGGAGGAGAGAGAGAAACGGTGTTCCTTCATCATTTCCTTAAGTTCGGATGTTGAATGTCTACAGGGTCCTTTAGATTAAGGTCTTTCAGAAGGTCCCCAGGGTCCCTCAGAAGAGGTCTTCATACTTCTCCTATTTATGAATGCTCAGTACCTAGCTGATTTCACTGAGTCCAATGGTTTTGTATGATGAAGACTCTTAATTCTAAATCACCAGTTCCGATCTTTTCCTATGCATGAATCTCATATTTTCAGCTGCCTGATTAAAATCTCTACCAAATGCTTAATAGACATCTTGAAATCAACATTTCCAAAAGCGATGCATTGGGAACCATCATGATGATATAGAAATAGACAAGAACTAGGTTTCATGTGACAATATAAAGCTGTCAGCATTGAAGGGAACTAGATTGCTTCCAACATGGGATCTGGCCACAGTTAGTCAAATTAGCAAATATGTACATCAATTCATTGTATGATATTAACTTTTTTCTCCCAGTGTTAGGATAATTACTTTAGGATGTCTTTGGCAAAATTGGGGCAATGGACTAGAATAATGTAGCCATAGAAACAAAACACAAGATCACGAAAAGGCAGAAGTCAGCCGATGAGGTAATGAACACAAGATCATGAGCCGATGAAGATTCATGAGGCAGTTCAGTGTGGGGCACTTACAATAAAAGGTGGGGTGTTTATAACGCATTCGTCATTCAGCAACTTGAAAGGAGGGAGGGAGGGAAGGACGGAGGGAGGGAGAGAGAGAGAAGAAAGAAAAAAGAGGAAAGGAAGGAAGGAAGGGAGGGAGGGAGGGAGGGAGGGAGGGAGGGAGGGAGGGAGGGAGGGAGGGAGAGATAGAGAGAAAAAAGAAAGAGAGAGAGAAAGAAAGAAAGAAAGAAAGAAAGAAAGAAAGAAAGAAAGAAAGAAAGAGGAAAGAAAGAAAGAAAAGGGAAAGGAGGAGGAAGGAAGGGAAAGAGAGAGGAACGGAAGAGAGGAAAAATCAAGAAATGGTATGTTCACAGACAACAATACGGTGGTTATCAGAGCAGAAGGGCTTGGGGGGAGGGTGAAGAGGGTAAAGAGGGTCAAATAAGAAGAATAGACTTTTGGTGGGGAGCACACAATGCAATATACAGCTGATGTATTATAAAATTGTATACCTGAAACCTAAAGAAAAGGTTTTTGTTTCCAAAAGAAGAAATTGTGTGTTCAGTGAAATTGTGTATCATAAGTTCCTGTAGGTGCTGCACAGTGGGTTTGGAACTATGAGAACTGTGTTAGGGTAGAGTGAAGTGTGTATGGTACTGTCCTCAAGTGCATGATCTAAATAAAGAGGTAAGTTTGCAATACATAAAATTATTAAAATGTGATACAAGACAGCATAAGGTCAATTGCTAAGAAATCTTACATAAATATAAAAATAGAGTGGACCAAATTAGCTAGGTAGGTTTTTTTATCTAGATGAGGTGGAATTTGAGCCAGGCTTAAAAGATTAATATCAAGCTGAAAAAACAGTGTAAACAGGCTTGAGAAACTATAGTTAGATCAGTCTGACTAAAATGGGGGGAGTTATGTTAGGGAGCCAAGCAAAAAATTACATGTGGATAATGAAGAAAGACTATGGAAAAATGTATTTAAAATGCACTTGACATATCACAATATTGGGAACTCCAATGAGCTATTGAGCAAAAAATAAATCACAAAACAGTGTGAGCAGAGTAATGAGGTTTTAAAAGTACCAAATTCTGAGTCAAGGGACCTGGATTCCATTTCTAATTCAGCTTTACTGGTGGTGACTATGGGCTTGACCATTTGTAAGTCTCAGTTTCCCAGCAAAGATGATAATAAAACATATTCTGCATAGTTTTATAAGGATTAAATGGCATACTTAAGTGAATAAATACAAAAAGTTCTACATAAATGTATGTATATTAGGTTGGTACAAAAGTAATTGCAGTTTAAAAGGTTAACAATAATTGCAAAACCTGCAATTACTTTTGCACCAACCTAATAGAAGCCCTATATAAATTTAAAGCAGTATTTCTTTTGTTAGTGGAATTTACATAATATTTTATTATTTTTATTGAGATATAATTGACATCCAATATTGTGTAAATTGAAGCTGTACAATGTGTTGACTTGATACATTTATGTATTGCAATAAGATTATCAATTTAGCATCAGCTAACACCTCCATCGTTGTGGGGACAGAGCCCCAGAAAGTAGTTTACAGGCTCTCGGCCTCACGTGGAAGGGTGCTGGCTCGGGTGGTGAATGGCTGTCGGCTGTGGCTGATTGGCCGTCGGCTGTGGCCGGTTAACCGATTGGCCGCTGGTATAACTGCTGCGGCTACGAAGGATTGCCGAGGATTGCCGAGGAGCCGAGCAGAGCCGAGCAGAGCCGAAGAGAGCGGAAGAGGAGAGCCGAGAGAGAGGAACAGAGGAGAGAGTGGAGAAGAGTCGTTGGTCAGTCGGTTGGCAGAAAGGCGGACGGCAGGTCACGCGTCCGGTGGGCCCAGCCTCCAGTGAGACCGTGGTGGTATGGCTCCCCTACCTATGGCTCCGTGGGTGTTCCTTTTCGGCCTCACCATATCCTGCGTTCTTGTGTGGGGAGCGGGAGCAGAGACCCCGCAGGCCATCCCGCCTGAAAGATGGCGCGGCGAGAAGGCCTCCGCGCACGACAAATGGCGCAGCGAGCAGGGTCTCCCGCACGACAATCGTATTCTTAACTTCACAGCAGGGCTCTAAGTTTAGCCTGGCAGTAGTAACAAGAATGAATTTGTATGAGGAGAGACTGAAGTCAGATTTGTTAAGAAACAAAAACAGAAATCCAGATATTAGATGCTGGAAAAAAAGCAAAAGGAGAGAATTGGCGATAGCAGCCTAGCAAATGACGATATCACTTACTAAAAAAGTAACATCTGAGAGAAGAGCAACTAGATGCTGTTAGGGACCCAAGCTTTCCTGTCTTTTACCTTCACAGTCTTTAGTTGTTGCTTTTGTCTTCATGCTTGTGACTTCACAGGGACCAGATGGCTGCAGCGTCTCTAATGATTACATCCATGTTCTTGGCAAGCAGCGAGGGGCAGGGCACAGGGCAAAGAGGCACATGAGCCAAGCAGGTCTCTTTTTCCAGGGAAAGCCAAAGCTCCCCTGGAAGACCCCTCCTATAAACTTTCACTCATACTTTATCATCCAGAATTGCATCACTGGGCCACGTCTGACTGACAGAAAAGAATTATGGGTAAAGGTTGGGTTGAGCAATCATCAGTTTTCCCAGAGCTTATACTCAAGGGATCTTTGAGAATATTAAATCAAATATCTCAAGTGCCTATTCCACTGTCAACAGGACACTATAGTAGCTGCTCAATAAAGTCTGTTTCTAATATATTATACCAAATATATGAGTACCCACCAAGTACCAGGCAGTTTCTACATACTGGAAAGAAATCATTAAACAAAATATGACTTCTAAATCACTTTAGTTCTAGATCTTAAAGAAGCGTTTATTTGGAAACCAAGTGGAAATGTGCCATGTGTGACTAGAGAGTTGGGGAAGGAAGTCATGATTTTTAAAGTGAATGTTATAGAGTTTAGAGGTAAACCATGAGACAGCTATTATGGAAATAGAAAATCAGAACTCAGGATTCACCTTTAAGGAATAGGAAAGGACAAACAAAAAGGAAGGGCCAAAGTTGGGAGAAGGAAACTTTAACCATGCTATTATGGGTCAAGAAAAAAAGTAAGTTGCAGTAAGTTGCAGTGACTTATATTAAATTCTACAAAGACAGCAAGAACAATGAGGACAGAAGAAAGATGTAGCATGAACAACTTTACTGATGACTGCAATTTTAACAAATGCTGTGTGCATGAGTAAAACTTCAAGGAATTAAAGAAGGAATGATTATGAGAGGATAAATACAATGGGTTAAGAACATTCATTTAAGACTGTAAGACAACAGGCAGTTAAACCAAAATAAAATAAAATGATAGGTGGAAGAAACAGACTGTTACGAAGGCTTTATAAGAAAGGAAAACCCAAGTGTATTTGAGGGAAACGAGAAAGGAATCACTGTAACAAGAATGACTTAAATCACGATAAAGACAAACAATAAGCTTCAAAGTGAGATATCTCAAAATAAAAGCTGGACAAAACCTAGATACATGTGGGGAATAAAGACTCACCATGAACAGGACTCAATAGGACATCTTACCACAGAGGAAGAGCTAATTGGGAGAAGGAAGTTACAGTGGATCTCTCTGCTAAGATTAGGGTTGGCTTGTGAGAAAGGAAGGAGTAAAAGCAGGTTGGAGCAGCCTTCAGGTGAAAGCAATAAGGAATCAGGGTGATGAACAGAACTTCCAAGAGGGAGCAAGTGCTAGAGTGTAGCTGGATATAATGTCTGCCAATCGAGTCTTAAGTCTTCTTTGTCGCAGAATTTAAAACTAGAAGATACCCTGGGAATCGATTTTCCCCCTAACAATCAAAGAGTGATGTGGATAAAGTAATTTCAAGATGATTTGAGACTTGGGTTGCTATTGAAGATTTGGTTAAAGTCAAGTGTCTTTAGTCTAGAGTCTAGACTGATGGGGGAGAACCATTAAAGCTAGAGGTAACCAGAGTGTTCAAGTGGGAGAAGATGATGTAGTGAAGGAAGTGAAAAGACTGGGCAATGCAGAAGGGGATGTGAGTCAGGAGAGTGAGAGACACTGAGAAGTAGGTTCAATGGAGATGAAGAAAGGGAGACCAGCAGGCAAAGCTGTTGTATATTATGTGTAATTTTCGACTATGGCATCTGTACAGTGAAAATGGAATGCCAAAAATATTGAAACTGTGAGTCCATAACACTCACTTGATGAACTGGCAGAAGGAACGTAAATGTTAGTGAGAATGATGGTGTGTAAGGAAGAAGAATATGAATCAAGTGTGGTGGATAGTGACTAACAGCATGGGTTCTGAACTAGACCCAGGACTGACCCTCAGCTGCAGCACTTAACATCTGTTTGTCATTCGACAAGTTATTCAACCCTTGTAAACTTTTTTCTCCTTCACTATTGCATACAAACAATAATAGACATCTCTTAAAGTATTGTGACAAATAAATGAAGTAGAGCACGCACAGGGCTTATTGTAGCATCCACAGAGCAATTGCTCGGTACACGCTAGGAATGTCCTCGATGATACACAAGTCAGGTGTGGGGAGCCCTACAGAGTAGCAACTGATCTGGAAAATCAGTAAAGAGGCACATGAGGGACCTTGAAAGATAAGGAACGGAGGCAAATGGGCAGTATTAAGGAGGCATCTTTGAAAAAAGCTAGGACTCCATTGAAATCAAAAGAGGAAGAGACAAAGTCACTGTTAAGACATGAAGGCAAAGGAAAAAATGAAAATGAGGAATAGGCTTAAAATAAGCAAAATTACCCCGTATCAATCAGGAACTTCTTAAGTCATAATGAAAAAGAGTAGAGAGGAAAAAGGAAGGGTATAAGGCAGACGGAGGAATGCACAAAGAGAAGATGAGCATGAAAATTTTTGCTGACACTGACACTGGAAAAGATTAGAAGTTTCATCAAGACCTCTTAAATGTCTCCACGTTAAAAAGGAAGGGGGGTGAGAGGAGCATTTGTTTCTTGAAAACCCAAGGCCTGAGTGTTTGTAGTCTGTGATCCCAAGAGCCAAGAACATAAAGTCAAAAAGAAAATCACATAGGACATCATCACACATGTGCTCACTAAGACCAAATAAGTTTTCACAGCAGAAGTTTGTCTTTATAACTACAAAACCACTACATAGAGCATTTGATGTAGCTTTTTTTTCTATTCATGATCTTTCTATCATCATGCTCAAGTATTTATTATTCTGTTGCCATGCAGAATAAGGGAAAACATCTTACCACAGAATTCATAAAAATATGAAAAATTCATCTTGCCCATTCCTAATACTGACATCCACCCACCTTAGCTACAAATTCATCTATTTCTACTTCATTGGAGAGGTTGTCCACCACCCTTTTTCATACGGCTTCACTTTTTGATTTTACTGGGCTACAGACCTTTTATTTTTCTCTTCATTCATGGCCATCCCCAACAAAAGCTGCCACATGTTTTATGCTGCATAATAACGGTGTTTGTGAGATGATGCTGAAAGATTGGAAGTCCATATCATTTGCATATGAGGACCTAATACCATTTCAGTAAGTGAAAACCACAGCCTTCCAACATAAAACCAGCTATTAAAACATTGCCACAAGCAAAATATTGAGGCTTACACTGACTTTGCACAAGATGGAAGAGAACGAAAGGGCAGGTCACTAAAACACTGCGGCTTTCATCTTTTCCATGATCCTTTATATTCATAGATTTCTCCATATTCTCCTTTGCACATTTTATAAGAAAAGAACACTTTCAGGTTTATGGAAAATAGGGCATAAAGTGAGTTTTTTAAAAATGAGTTCTATAGAAGAAAGAACAGCAACTAAGACTTTTGTGATTAACTTGATAACTTCCAATAGGAAGTATTTAGTTTATCTGCACATAGAAAATGAATATTAAAATATTCATACCCCAAGGCTACCAGAAAAAGTAGATAACAGCTGTTGGTCTAAAATGTGGTTTCATTATGCAGAAATTGGAATAAGCTTGTAATTATGAATTGAAGCTAGAACAGTTAAAAAAATGTTGAGTAGGTTTTTTAACCCCAACATTTAAAATGTTTTCTGTTAAAATAAATAAAGTGTTCACACCATTTTCCTCAATCTGCTTTCAAGTGATATCAGAAATAGCAGATTTGTTTTTGTTCACTTCAAAGAGAAATATGCAATAGATCTTTCACGTAAATTTCTTAATGTATTTTTTTTCCTAAAGCAGGTTCGAATATTGGGTACTGAGTCCACATTCCAAACTAAAAAAGAAGCCCTACTTTGATATTTCTTTTAGACCTAAAGACATAGCTAATAAAAGGAAACAAGATTTTTAAAAATTATTTTGGTTAATGACACAGGTTACACTTTTTTACCTACATGTATTATTCCCTCTCTCCCATGATACTATTACAATGGATAAAATATTTTTAATGTAGTTACAATATCAGATTAGCAAAATGAGGTATTATAAATAAAATTATTTTATTTCAAATTTACTGAAATTAGGAATATAATTGTAATTGCATTCAAATGGGAAAGCATAAAATAATCTTTTTCCATTATTCAATTAATAATTCACTGAAAATTGTGACTTCAGTTTGAAACAATTTAAGAAAGGTAACCACTACACATACACACACATACCACACAGCAAATTATATAGAACAGAGTAACGCACAAAATGTATTTCCCCTTATCCCCTCTCTCACTGCTTCTCTATTATAGTCTGTTAAGAAGCTAGATAATTACTGAAAAAAATAAGATAAAATGTGATTGAATGATACGAATAGTGACTAACAGAAGCTTTTGCATTAATCTGACACATTTCATTAAGAATTACAAAGCATTTTAAAAACATTTTCTGAGATTAAGTAGTATTATCTCTTCTCCAAGATGAAAAAATTGAAACATGGAAATTCTATACTAGACCCAAGATGAGCAATAGTTATTACAAATAAATAAATAAATAAATAAATAAATAAATAAATAAATAAATAAATGATGAGAAACTTTGTGTCCAGTATTTGCTACTATATGAACTTCCAGATAAATTATGTGGCTCTTGGTTCAATGAGGCACATCCCCATGCTATTTTTGTTTCCTTTTAATAGGAACACCCTTTCTCCCTAATTGGAAGATGTGCCTACAAAACGAAAGTGGGAACTAGCTCCCTGACTCTCCTCCAGCTTCCACATCCTGGGTCAGATGAGAATCAGAACCAACAGTGGGCAGAAGACACACAGAAACTGCAGTTCTTCCTGGAGTTCTAACCAGCACACTCAAGTGCAAATGAAAGGGAGACCAGAAACAATTATCAGGATAATACCCTTTCAACATCAGAATCATTATTTTAGAATAATTTTAATAGTACAGCTGAGTTGGAAGAGACGCAAAAGAGAAGTTCATCTTTACTGCACTTCCTATTTCACACCTTTTAAAAACCGTATGGTGCAGAGCTTGCCCTGTTCCTAGACTGGAACCCTGGCAAGAGTGTCAGGAGACACAAAAAACTGCAGAACGGAAAACATCCCCCACTGCCCACTGGGCTCCAGTAATATAGCCAATAATTTGTTGTAGATAATAAACAGCCCAGTGAATCCCTTCCCTAAACAAATGCCAAACATGAAAACATGCTGACCTTAAGTATTAGAAGTAACCTATTATTTTATTATTCATATATCAGCTCATAACTTGCTCATAATAACTTTCCTGCTTTCCTTAACACGAAGCAGAAGAAACTCTGAAAAGTGTAACTACTTTAAAATCTGCTCTCATGTTCATTTTAATAAAATTATAACACAAAAATTAGAATCTAAAGTTTTCTTAGATCTAAAAACAATTATAACTAAATTACAAGCAACCATAAAACACAAAATGGATATATCCATTCTCAAAAAGCAGAGTAAATATACTGTAAAATAGATAACCTAAGTACATAATTTTTTACTCTTTAAATTACATAACTCCATTGATGTTTTAATTAGAAGTTTATGCGTAGTACAAATAACAATATAAATATTTTTAATTCCCAGATATACTGTGGTACTTTTTCCTAAGATAAAATGTCAACATAATGGTAGTAGAGAACATTAAAGTAATACGAGCAATTTTTGAAGTAGATTTCTTTCTCCTTCCAAAGGCCAGCATACGTATAATTATATGGCAAGAGTAGACTATCATTACTTCCACAGTTTTGTGTAATTTTTGTTGGAAAATAGCAATAAAAACACCTTGAGAAATAATAACAGCATTAAGCCCTTAGTGTGCCTAATAAGGTTTAACATTTTTTTAAAATACCGTACAAATATTAATTTTCTTAATTAAATTAAATATGAATATTAATTAATTCACATAAAAAAATAAGGTAGGTAAACACCATCATCGCCCTCTGATAAAGAAATAGGCAGTGTGGCCAAGGGTCTTTTATTCACTCCTATTGGTCAGGCTGGAATCATCCGCCTTCAATAGCATATTGTTTCTTAACTCCAGTAAGAAGCAGAAGAGAGAAGACATACTTCAGATCCCAGCTGTCTCCAAACCTTCGATACAGTGTATCTGAAATGTTCTGATGTGTGTTTACCCTTTGAATTTCACCCATCTGAATTAACTGCACACCTTTCTTTGAAGACAGCGCTCCAGCGCGCAGACATCTCGCACTCTTTAATTGAGCCCCTTTGGGGGAAAGTATCGTTTAAATATAACAATATATTCAGAACCCTAAAATAATTTGATCTATAATAAATTCTTAAGCAAGGGAGGAAGACCAGCCTGGGGACCCTGGGAGGGGAAGATTGCCAGGTACCAAGTCAGAGATTCACAAGGAAGTTGTAGAAGCTCCTTCCCTGGAGACTTTAAAAATAGAATAGACAGCCCTCTGCATACAGCGGTGTAGGAGGCCCATTATACTTTGTTATTAGAGAACTTCACTCCAGGTTTCCTTAGGCTTGATTAAAAAAAAAAAAAAAAAAAAAAGTAGGAGGAGGGGGCAGGGAAAGCCACCTGATGTGAGGAAAATTCAGTTTAAGAAATGCCTTTGACAGTGAACTCAGTCTGTTTCTTGTGAATGTGAATTCTTTGATTTGCACACTTGATTTTGAGGATAAAGTCATAAGTGGACTTAGATTCTAATATCTGCTTGATTGCACTGCTTTATATTTTTATCTACATTTTATATACTATTTTATTCACTCCCTATTGTGCTCTTTTTAGAAATTCCGCACATACCAGTTCAAGAAGAAATTAAAAGTTGTTTGGATATTTTACTTTTTGTCATCCTTTAACTCCATAATTCTCTGTATAAAATTTGAATATATGTGTATACAAACACCCATACCTATATATGTTTTAATAATAACTGCAGAAAAATGTAACAATATTTTAATATACATGTCTTTTCATTAATAAGGTATAGATTATATTAATCACAAATTCCTAGAACTTTCTTCTTTAGTCATGACCCAAGGCCCCATGAACAAATCCATTTGAAACAAAATTTCTTTCTCATTAAAAAACAAAATAAAGAAAAATTCTTCTGAATCCAGTATCTGCACTTACACAGAGTATCACAGTGACGTGCTGCTGTTTTACCTTTAGGATTGACAGACAGTGTGTATTTGAGATCTTCCAAAGACTACTGAGATTTCTTTTGCATTCTGTGTTTGGCTAACCTTATTATTTTTTTCCTTAATTGAATTAGATCTTCGGTCGCATTTAAATAAGCTTTCCTTGAAAGTAAGCTGGATGCTTTGGACAGATAATGTTAAACAGCCAAAAAATTGAAACCATTTGAGTTTATCAGAACTTCTGGAAAGTTCTATAAATGGTTCTAAAGGATATGGCAATTTCATTGCCTTCAGAAGTTTCTGTATATCATAGTTATTATTTTAATGCAATTGTAGCATCATAGAATAATCTTTTGAAGATATTTTAAAACTCAGGAATCCAATTTTAAGTTAATATTTCCTGTGGGATAATCAATGAAAATAACAACAAATATGTCTATGGCTACACAGATACCATCTAGACAAGCCTAAACCTGCATATATGTATATACTATGATAAGTATATTATAACATAATTTTAAACCTAGTGGTTCACAACATGTTTTTGCCCTAATTCATCTATATTTTTAAGAAATGTTAATTAAGAACATAGGACATATTAATTGTATACATGATTAAGATTTTAGTAACATTCTAAGCTTTCCAAAGGATCACATTGGGCTGAGATATTAGTTTTAGTTTTCCAACTAGATATTAGCATTAGTTTTATATTGCTGTAATAAATTTCTTAGAACAATGCATATTCATTGTCTTAGAGCTCTGGAGGTCAGAAGATTGACACAGTTTTCACTGGACTAAAAATCAAGATGTTAGTAGGGCTGTCATCCCTTTCTGAAGGTTCTGGGGAAGAATCTGTTTCTTTGCTTTTTTTTTCCAGTTTTTATAGACCACCACATTCCTTGGCAGTTGACACCTTCCTCCATCTTCAAAGCCAGCAATGACAAGTGGAGTCTTTCTTAGATCTCAAATTGCTTTACTCTAGCCTATCTTTTGCCTCCCTCATCCATTGTTAAGAACCTGTTATTCCATTGAGGCTAGCTAGATAATAAGGTATAATCTCCCTATTTTAAGGTCAGCTGATTATCAAACTTAATTTCAACCAGGATTTTAATTCTTCTTTGCAACACATTCACAGATTAGGATGTGACTTCTTTGGAAGGCAAACATCCTGTCTACCACAAGTCCCTCTGTGGGGAGCCATTCTATCAATTGCCCTGATAGGCATCAGCCTTCTGTGTCCGGGAACTGGCCGTTCCCACCACATTCCTCAGCAGCTTACAAGCTCAAGCTCCCCCCAGGTGCAGGCAGAGACAATTGCCTCAGGGGGAGGAAACAGGTAGCATAAACGGAGCCATTCTGTAAAGCTTAGAGTTACCTGTAACCATGGCTCCCCACATCCCTCCAAACCTAAACTACAGATTTACCCAAATTTCCCCTTTTCTAACAAACCACAGCTAGTTTAAATATCACTGGGAAATATATAGGAGACACAAGTAAGTTTGTGAACTTGTTGCTACGATGCTGCTAACCTTTTTTGATATCAGGGATTATTCATTATGAATTTGTACCAACTGGACAAACAGTTAATCTAGTTTACTATTTGGAAGTGCTGAAAAGGCTGCATGAAAAAATTAGACAACCTGAACTTTTCACCAACAATTCATGGCTCTTGTATCACGACAATACACCAGCTGACACGGCACTGTCTGTGAAGGAGTTTTTAGCCAGTAAACAAGTAACTGCATTGGAACACCCTCCCTACTCACCTGATCTGGCCCCCAATGACTTCTTTCTTTACCTGAAGATAAAGGAAATGTTGAAAGGAAGACATTTTGATGACATTCAGGACATATCAAGGGTTATACAATGACAGCTCTGATGACCATTCCAGAAAAAGAGTTCCAAAATTGCTTTGAAGGGTGGACTAGGCGCTGGTGTTCGTTCATAGCTTCCCAAGGGGAGTAATTTGAAGGGCACCATAGTGATATTCAGCAATGAGGTATGCAGTACTTTTTCTACGATGAGTTCGCAAACGTAATTGTCAGACCATGCATTCTCAAATTGGCTAAATAACTCCCAATTTTCCCACCAATTAAATGCTGGTTATTTTTGTTTCTATTTCATTGTATATATACTGGGGGTGCCAAAAACATGTATACACATGATTTGTATTCATCTTTTGTTATCATTATATGCTAAGTTTATCTTTTGTTATTGTTATATGCTAAATTTACAATTTTAATACAGTTTTTTCCTTTCTTAAAATGTGTATACATTTTTTTGGCACCCTCTGTATTGTGTGTGTGTGTGTGGGGGGTGTATGTGTGTGTGATATATATATATTTTTTTTTTTCCCCAAAATCCTTTATAAAAATGTATAGACATTTTTGTTTGAGTTAGATCCTGTTTCAGTTAGATTTTGCTTGAGTTAGATCCTGCATCTTAATGAATGATAGAGAACTTAGATCAATATTATCTTTATACCTGGGAAAGAGGGGCCCCTGACCTGGGCCCTGGGCTTTTGAAAATCTTCTCCAGCCATGACCTTCCTGTGGGCAATACGCCTATATGGCAAAATGGGCCCTCGCTACTCAGTGTCCTCAACCACCTTCGAGACCACGTTCAGGGTACCTGGTACCCTGGAAGTCCCTCCTCATGTGGCCCAGAGCTCACATTTTGGATCCATTGACCTCATTTAAACCAAGGTGATTGTATCATTAATATGTACACCCCTAGGCTTAACCGATGCCAAAAGACTGGTTGTGTTCGAGGTGTAAATTGTGTTCAGAATTCAGGCTGGCATCTCCACACAAACGCCTGTAGGGCTTTATAATGCACAACAAGAGGACAGGACAGAGGAGGGGACAGCGGTTACAGGCCACAGGCTCTTGGCCAGCCCTTGTGGGCATTACTTGTAGCACAAGCTTCGAGGGGTTCTAGAATTCAAACTCAAATTTTGCCTGCCAGTTGTTTTAACTTATATTTGTCAAGGTAAGAGGGTGGGACATATTTATTTGAGAGTCTGTTAGTTTGATTTATGACTTTTAAATATTTACAAATAGGGTGTGTAGACTTCCATTTGTGTACTCTTGCCTGAGGCCTTGAAAATATTAGCAGCCAGTCTGTCTTAGATATCTTGTTCTGACATTTTAATTCAAATTAAATTTGCACATCAATAAAACAATTTGTACATATCAGAAAAAAACAGTTTTGAGACATATACTACAATGTATCTAATTTCCCTCATTTTAATTCAAATTATTCTCTGAGATTATCAAAATTTGCTAATTTCAGTGTTTAAGGGCCTGGATAATTCTAGCTTCATTTTCTTATTACTACAAGAAGAAGCTATTATTATTCATGTATATTTCTGTGCAAATAAGGGATACGAGTAAGTCTATTTTAGTGGAAAGCCAGGAGAAACCATGAAAATTCTGTGGCTGTGGAGGAACTGAGCATAAAAGTTCTTCATAGAGAAGCTAAGAGCAGAAGAGATAAATGAGGCCACTCTAGGTAATGATAATAAATTTTCATCATTGTTTCACCAGTAGAATTATGAAATAAAATCTGGAGAATCCAGGAAACTTTAAATTGGCATCCATATCCAGCAATCCCTCTCCTGGGTACCTACCCGAAAAATCTGAAACCATTTATCCGTAAAGATATATGTGCTCCAATGTTCACTGCAGCTTTATTTACAGTGGCCAAGACATGGAAACAAAGTGTCCTTCGATAGATGATTGGGTGAAGAAGTTGTGGCATATATACACAATGAAATGCTGTTCTGCCGTGAGATGAAATAGTACCATTTGCAACGACATGGATGGATCTTGAGATTATCATGCTAAGCAAAATAAGTCAGACACAATAAGTTGAAAACTATATGGTTTCACTGATATGTGGTATATAAAAGTGAAAACAACAAAGAACAAGACAAATAAATGAAGAAACAAAAACTCATAGACACAGACAATAGTTCAGTGGTTATCGGAGGATAAGGGAATAGGGGGTTGGTTGATAAGGGTGAAGGGGATCAAACATATGGTGATGGAAAGAGAACTGACTCTGGGTGGTGAACACACAATGTGATATATAGATGATGTAATACAGAATTGTATACCTGAAATCTATGTAACTTTACTAACAATTGTCACTCCAATAAACTTTAATTAAAAAAAGGAATAAAACTAATTTGGCAAAAAGTATTTTCAGAAAAGCAAATTCAAAGTCATGTTACAAAATATTAATCTGAAAAGTCATAGAGGCTTTCTAGGACATAATAACTAAGAGCAAATCTATCTAAACCTCATCCTGTGGACTAACAATATCCCTGATAAATGTGCATTAACCTCAAATTGAAAGTCAATATTGTTTTTAATATACTGCCTCAGTATAACTACATTTTTTAGCTATCTGCATTTTTGGAAAACACAATAATTTCAAGTTGTTTTCTTATATTCAAACTCTCTTTGGTTAGGAACTCTGAAAGAACAAACATCTCTAATTTCTTATCGATTATGACTTCTACTTCTTATGGATAACAATTATATAAATTTGACAAGGTTCATTCCATTTAGCTTGAGCCATTAAAAAATCAATTAATCTTTGTTTTGTAGAACTATGCCTGTATACACTATTGGATTGTTCTCTCTTGTAGTATCATTTATGTCTTCTACCAAAGAATGTTGGGAATATAATTACCTTCAAAAATTACTAAATCTTAGGAAGTATTTTACAAAATGTCATTCTTTACTTAATAAAGGGCTGGCCCAATATTTCATGAGTTTCCATTCATCTGACAGAGCTGTGGTGTTTGTAATTGTGAATATAAAGCCATCAGTCTTCTAGAACCATCTTTAGCTGAGCGAGCCCCAAAGCATGGTCCATTCTGCTCAGATCTGATCAGCATCTTTATAGCTTATCAGCCTTGGGGTTCAATTTTGTTTTGGATGCTTTTATAAATGAGCACAATCACTGGTGAATCTGTTCTTCCAGATTGCAAAGAGAAAAATCGAGAGAGGAACTTTAGTAGATTACTGTGTCATTGAGAATAAAGTACAAGCACAAATACACCTAAAGTAGTCTCACGGATGATTTTGTCGGGTGTACATTTTCAGTTTTATTTAAGTAAAATTAGATGATTGCCTTAGTTAATATTGTTTTTAAAGTTATCCTCTAACCCTAGGCTAAGGGTATGATCAATGTGTTAGCTAATAAAATCAATTTGTTCCAAAGTATTTTTGTTTTCTTAAAAGGAAGGAAAGAAAATAGAAAAGAAGAGTAGCAATAGATTAAAAAGTTTTTCTGGGCAAGTTTATGATGTATTTTTTTACTTTTTAGTAGCTAGATTCAACAGTATGGTTGTTCTCAGGATCCAAGACAGCTGCAGAAATAGCAGAAACCAAGAGGAAATGTTAATCATTTTCATCTCTTTGGTACTCATAAAATATCTCCAGAAAAGAGTCTATAATACTCACATTCCTGAGTGGCTTTTTAAGTCAGTAGAGCAATATAATGTTCAGAGAAAAGTTTTATTTCTTACATATATTTAGGAAAATCTTTTGCTATATTCAATTAGATCAAATGAAATATAGTATCATTTAATATTTTAGTAGGAGAAATAAAATTTCAAAGGTCAGGATATCAAATATGCAAGAATATGTTTTTAACTTGTCAGAAGGCTATGAGCTTGTCAAAGAAATTCAAGTGCCTGGCCAAGAATAATTTTTCTGTTATGCTAGAAATTCAGAGGAGCACGGCAATGTCAAAATACCATTCCATTCCTGGGAACCTACCTTTCAGTCATTATAAACGATTACTATATCCTAGCTCTTTGTCTCTACACTGAAGGAGCAAAGATTGACATGAATGAGCCTCAAAGAACTTGTAGTTTTCACTCTTCCTATCTAATCATTCTGTGCGGAGCATTGTATCCTATAACATCTTTCTTAAAAACTTTTACAACACTGTTAAGGACTGAATGTTTTTGTCCTCCAAACTTTATATGCTGAAACCCAGCCCTCCAATGTGATGGTGTTAGGAGGTGGGAGGCAATTAAGATTATATGAGTTCATGAGACTGGAGCACCCATGAATAGGACTTATAAGAGTCACAAGAGAGCTTGCTTTCTCTCTCTGCACTCTACCATGTGAGGATACAAATCTGCTGCAGACTGGAAGAGGATTCTCACCAGAACCCAACCATGCTGGCACCCTGATCTTGAATTTACAGCCTCAAGAATTGTGAGAAGAAAATATCTGTTGTTTATAAATCACCTCATTTATGGTATTTTTGTGATAGCAGCCCAAAAGGATAACAAAAACAGAACTGAAAAGTGAGACACATTCGTGAGACTACTTTAGGTGCATTTGTGCTCATCATTTATTCTCAATGACACAATAATCTACTAAAGTTCCTCTCTCGATTTTCAGTCCTCAGCACAGCATCTTTTAGAATTGACCACATATCTAACCATTTTGGTTATCTTTGCATTGACAATCACTTTGGTCTTCTTATAGTGAAGCCAAAAATACAAGATCAACCATCAACATTTATGGTTGCCTGGGACTACAACTCATCATCTTTTTTATATCAAACAGATATCACAAGAGAACTTGTTAGAACTTTTGAATGAGTTAAGGCAATTTTTAAATTTTTTTTCTAAAAAAAACAATACTACTGCTGTTTCTTTAGAACCATAATGTAGAGTAGTCCCGACCTTATCTGCAAGGAATATATTCCAACATTCCCAGTGGATGCCTGAAATCGTGGATAGTCCTGAACCTTATGTATGCTGTTTTTTTTTTCCTATCCATACATAAATATGATAAAGTTTAATTTATAAATTAGGCACTGTAACTGATTAACAACAATAACTAATAATAAAATAGAATAAGTATAGCAATATACTGTAACAAAAGTTATGTATATGCCATCTCGCTCTCAAAATATTTTGTACTGCGCTTATCTTTCTTCTTGTGATGATGTGAGGTGATAAAATGCCTGCATGACTAGATGAAGTAAGGTGAATGAGAAATCATAGGTAAAATAAAGACTATTGAACACAAGCACTGAGATACGACTTTTTGATATCCCAAAAGGCTACTAAGTAACAAACGGGGAGGGAGCGTACACAGCATGGAGACACTGGATAAAGGGTGATTCATGTCTCAGGCGGGGATGGAGTGGGACAGTGTGAGATTTTATCATGCTACTCACAACAGCACACAATTTAAAACTTATGAATTATTTATTTCTGGAATTTTCCATTTAATATTTTTGGACTGCAATTGGCTATGGACAACTAAAATTCTGGAAACCATGGATAAGGGAGGACTACTGTACTATACTCCCAAAATTAATCCTGGGGTTCTTTTCTCCTCCTTTGCTTATTTCAATGTCATGAAACTAAGTATGATTAAATGTAATTAATATGAAAAACATTGAGTTCGGAAGTGGCTGCCATCTTGGCCAGGCTACACTGTACTCAGAAGTTTGTGGAAAATTGACTTTTAGTAAAACTAGACATATCTTAGGATAACCAGGAGGAGAAAAGGTAAAGAAAGGGGAAAATATAGGACATCTAAGAGAATCAGATTTATGCATAAGTCTGATGGAGTTAAGGTCCTCATTGCCAAAATTTGATTGGATTACATAAAGACATACACTTGAAAAAAAAAGTACTCAGGAAACAGGAATAGTTCAGCTCTGACCATGAGCAGTGCTGGAGAAACAATGATGATGCCATGTTTGAAATTTAAAATAGATTTATCGAGAAAAATCAGACATTAGTACATAGAAAATTCTGTGGAAACTGGAAATGGAACTATTAATATAAATGTTGCTAAGAATTTTTTAATGGAGTTGGTACTAGACTTTGATGTTTTGCCTTTTGGGAAGGTCTAATGTCAAAAAATTTTTTCTCCCATAAATGAAGACCTAAGTAGAAGAAATATAAGTAGCTCTCATGCACTGTGCTTGTCAGATTTGGAAAATAGGTACAACTTCAGCCAACAAGGTGACATTACTTGAGGTACAAGGTGTGGCAAGGCTGTTTTTAGATTTTTGGGGTTTTTTAATTTAAAAAAATGAAACAAACATTTATTTAGTAATACTATGGACCAGGAACTGTCTGTTAATCTCATTTTATAGAACTACTTTGCAAGATAAATATATATTTTTAATTTTATTTTAATGTGCTAATAAGAATACTTAACATGAGATATGACCTCTTACAAAATTTTAAGTATACAGCATAGTATTGTTAACTATAGTTGCAGTATTGTACAGCAGATCTCAAAAACATTTATCTTGCTTGACTGAAACGTTATTCTGATTGAATAGCAAATCCCCATTTCCCCCTCTGCCTCAACCCTTGGAAACCACAATTCTACTCTTTGATTCTATGTATTTGACTATTTAAGATACCTCATTTAAGTGGAATTATGCAGTTTTTATCCTTCTGTGACTGGTTTATTTCATCTAGCAAAACGGCCTCAAGATTCATCCATGTTATCAGATATGCATTACAGAATTTCCTCCATTTCTAAGGCTGGAGAGGCCGAAAAGAAGCATCATACTACTTATGAAAGAATAAGGAGAAAGAAAGAGACAACAAATGACACAATTAACCTTTCATTCAAAATAGGTCTACAAACCAAAACATCAAAACACATGATGGAGAATTTTAATACAAAGGAAGTCAATGATTTAATCAATATAATCAAAATATTACTCACAGCAAAAAAATAATATTCATAGTATAACAAAGATTTCAATATATTTAGGACATTTAAAGAGATGAATGAAGGATTAATATCCACTTAAGAGAAAAATGATAGAATTTTTTTAAAATATAGGAAGAAACAGATGTTTTGAAAATGAAAAATAAAGACATTTCAGACAGGAAATTTTCAAATTGGAGAATTCAAATGGCAAAGTATATTATAGACTGGATACAATGAAGAAAAAGGATTTATAAGTTGAGCAATGGTACTGAATGATTTTCCTGGAGTATGGCACAAAGAGATAGAAATAGTAAATTTTGAAGAAATAGTAGGTGATAATTTTCCAGGATAAAAGAAAGATATTAGTCCTTGGTTCTGAAGTACAGAGTGTCAAGGAAGATAAACAAAAATAAACCTACTCCTAGATATATTGTAGTGAAACTATGGAAAAATAAGAGAAAAAGCAAAATCTTAAATGCTATGAAAGAAAAAAATAAACTACAAAGAAATGTCAATTTGATTTCTTGTCAGCATTATAACAGATGCCAGAAAAACAATAGAATAGCATCTTTAAATGCTGATAAAAGTCAGCATAGGTTTTATATATAAATCTTATTCAAGAATGAGCCCCAAATAAGTCATTTTAGACATATAAAAAGAGAGCTACCAACCACAATCTTCATTACTAATATATACTCCAGAGGAAGAAATGGATGTAAGAAATAAAGTTGGGCACAAATCTTGATACAATCAGCTAGTAAGTATGATTAGTAATATACTCTAATACAAAATCATGGTATTTGCTTATACTTTTTAATATTAGGAAAAGCTCTAAATAGCAGTACAAAATGGGGAGAGGTTGTTTAATGGATAAACAAAAGAAGCTAAGGTTCTGTTTTGTGTTTCAGAGGTGATAAGAACTATTAAATAATTTTTGAATTTGTTAAAAGATTTTATAATTAAGTATATGTGTTAGAATTAAGGATCAGCAATAAACATAAACAATAAACAAAATAAAAATAAAAATCAATACAGATGCTGCCAATAGCTTTAAACTGTTATAAGATGAGGAAAAAAGGAACTGTAGAAAACTTTATCACATCAATATAAGTCAGAAAAAGGAGGGGGGAAAGGCAAAGAAAATATGAAGTGCTAGAAATCCAAATACATCAGTAATCAGGATTAATGTGAACAAAGGAAAGCCATCTAATAACAGATGACCAGATTGTCTAAATGATTAAAACCCTACTCTAAACTAAAAATGAAGGAATAGAAAAGGACTCACCAGAGAACACATAATTAATTCTAATTAACTAAAGCTACTTATTAATTCTAATATCTTGTGTAACTATATTATAAAATCACTTAAATGTAACTTAAGGTTAAGAAAACATTAATGCAAAATAAGTAATACTACATAGTTTATGCATTTAACAACATAACTTTGAAAAGTGTAAAGCAGAAACTGACAGACTTATAAGAGAAAAAAATCACAATAACAATATTATAGTGGAATATTTTAATACATTCCTCTCAGGAGCAGAGAAAAAATATTAATATAAAGGATTTATGAATAAAATTATGAATATTGATAAATTAATGTCTGTGATAAAAATATGTATATATAATTTATGTTTAAGTAAATTCTGAACTAACCATGAAAAATATGCATTATTATCAAGCCCACACAGAGCATTTACAAAACATGTGACCCATACAGTAGGTCATAAATTAAGACTTTTTTTAAATCATAAAGATCATATTCTCAGACAAAGAAACATAAAATAGAATTCAGCAATGAAAAAACAAAGTTCCCCATATATTGGAAATTTAAAATGATGTTTAAATAACTCATTGAAAAAGAAAATAGTGGAAATTATAAAACATTTCAAACTTAAAATAAATAAAACCAAATAATGAAAATGGTAATTGAAAACTGCAGAATGCAGCTAAAGTAATACCTAGTAGTAAATACATAACTTCAAAAAAGCTATTTAAGAAAAAAATAAATAAAAAGAAAGACTGAAGGGAAAGAGTAATTAAAATTTCAATTTAAATATTAAAAACATCCAGCAAATAAGGTGATAGTTTCCCTAACAAAAAAGGTGGCAGTTGCCACGCCAACCAAGAAAGCAGTTGTCACCCCTGGCAAAAGGCAACAGTGACACCAGCCAAAGCGGTGGCACACCTGGCAAGATGGGAGCCACAGCCAGCAAACATTGATAGCAACCACCGCACCCCAGTCGAGGGAGCAGAGAATGGGCAAGAATGGCAGAAGGAAGGTAGTGGCTAGGGAGGTGATGACAGTGAGGAGGAGGATGGAGATGAAGATGAGGAAGAATTTGAGCCAGCGTTGATGAAAGCAGACGCTGCTGCTGCTCCTGCTTACGGTGAAGATGATGAGGAGGAAGATGACCAGGAGGAAGATGATGAGAAGGATCAGGACGATGAAGAAGATGACGCTGAAGAAGAATCTATGGAGATGACAGCAGCCAAAGGCGAGAAGGCTCCTGCAAAAGCTAAGCTGTTCCTGTGAAGTTCAAGAGCACCACTGAGGACAAAGATAAAGAGGATGATGACGAAGACGATGAGGAAGATGAGGAAGATGATGATGAGGAAGATGAAGAGGAGGAAGAGCCTGTCAAAGAAGCACCTCGGAAATGAAAGAAGGAAATGGCCAAAAAGAAAGCAGCTCCTGAAGCCAAGAAACAGAAAGTAGAAGCCACAGAACGAACGACATCTCTCCATCTCTTTGTTGGAAACCTGAACTTCAACAAATCTGCTCCTGAATTAAAAACTGGTATCAGTGACACTTTTGCTAAAAATGACCTTGCTGTTGTGGGTGTCAGAATTGGTCCGTCTAAGAAGTTTGGCTCTGTGGGTTTTGAATTTGCTGAAGACCCACCGAAAGCCTTGGAATTCACTGGTTTAAAAATCTTTGGCAATGAAATTAAACTAGAAAAACCAAAGGGAAACGACAATAAAAATGATCGAGATGCAAGAACACTTTTGGCTAAAATTCTACTTGATAACGTTACTCAAGGGAATTAAAAGAAGTGCCTTTTGAAGATGCTATGGAGATCCGATAAATCAGCAAGAATGGAAAGACTAAAAGGATTGCTTATATTGAATTTAAGGCAAACTGATGCAGAAAAAAACGTTGAAAGAAAAGCAGAGAGCAGAGATAGATTGGCAGACCATTTTCCTGTACTATACCGGAGAGAAAGGTCAAAGTCAAGGTTATAGATGTGGAAAGAATAGCACGTGGAGTGGTGAATCAAAAACTGTGGTTTCAAGCAACCCCTCCTGCAGTGCGGAAGACACTCTTCAGTAAGTATTTGAGATGGCACCTTTGATCAAAGTGCCCCAGAACCAAACTGGCAAATCTAAAGGGTATGCATTTATAGAACTTGTTTCATTTGAAGATGCTAAAGCTTTAAATTCACATAATAAAAGAGAAATTGAGGGCAGAGCAATCAGGCTACAGCTGCAAGACCTAGAGGATCACCTAATGCAAGAAGTCAGCCCTCCAGAACTGTTTGTCAGAGGTCTGTCTGAAGAGACTACAGAAGTGACCTTACAGGAGTCATTTGATGGCTGGCTCTGTCCTGGCAAGGATAGTCACCTACTGGGTGACTGGACCTTCCAAAGGGTTTGGTTTTGTAGAGTTCAGCAGTGGGGGAAGATGCCACAGCCACCACGGAGGCCATGGAAAATGGTGAAATGGACGGAAACAGTTACTTCGGACTGGGCCAAGCTTAAGGGTGAAGGTGGTTTTAGGGTTCGTGGTGGAGGCAGAGGTGAATTTGGAGCCAAGGTAGTGGCAGGGAAGACTGAGGTGGCTTTGGTGGCAGAGGCCAGGGAGGCTTTGGAAGGACAAGGAGACTTCCGAGGAGGCAGAGGAAGAGGAGGAGACCACAAACCACAAGGAAAGAAGATGAAATTTGAATAGTTTCTTCTATCCCTGTCTTTCCCTCTTCCATTTGAAAGAAAAGACTCTGAGGTTTTTACTCTGTTACCTGATCAATGACAGAACCTTTGTAATGATGAGCAGGGAAAAAAAAGAAGGAGGAGGGACACATGCTAGAGTGGGGCTGATGAATTTATTTAGCAATATCTAATGAATTTATTTAGCAATATGCAATAGCAAAAGACAAAGGCAATTAATAGAATGTGCTAATGACAGAAAATAAAGGTGGTTAAGACTAAACTATATACATTGATAACAATGTCACTTCAAAGGAGTACATATACATATAAGTTTAAGAGATCCCAATATATGTTTACTATTGATCAAAAATCACTTGGCTAAATACACAAATAACAGGAGCCGGCCTGGTGGCTCAGGCGGTTAGAGCTCCATGCTCCTAACTCCGAAGGCTGCCAGTTCGATTCCCACATGGGCCAGTGGGCTCTCGACCACAAGGTTGCTAGTTAATTCCTCGAGTCCCATAATGGATTGTGGGCATTGCCCCTTGCCACTAAGATTGAACACAGCACTTTGAGCTGAGCTGCAGCTGAGCTCCTGAATGGCTCAGTTGGTTGGAGCGCGTCCTCTCAGCCACAAGGTTGCCAGTTCGACTCCCGCAAGGGATGGTGGCCTGCGCCCCCTGCAGCTAACAACAGCAACTGTACCTAGTTGCACCCTCCACAACTAAGATTGAAAGGACAACAACTTGACTTTGAAAAAAGTCCTGGAAGTACACACCGTTCCCCAATAAAGTCCTGTTCCCCTTCCCCAATAAAATATTTTTTTAAAAAAGTACACAAATAACATCAGTAAGAAGTATCCAAAAGCAGTAATAAGCTCTATAGGATAGTAACTATTACAGTAGATGTCAAAAGCTCACCAAACTGGGGGAGAACAGCACTGGAAGAGTCATAAATCAAAACCTTTGTCAGATCTGCAGCTGAGAGAAATTCAGGCGTCTCCCATAGCGCTGCTTGCTAGTTTCCAAGAATGCTGTTGTTGTTGTTGTTGTTGTTGTTGTTAGAAGTCAAGGAATCTTCTGATGCTATAAGCTGCAAGCTGCATATAAGTTTTCAAGGCGTTAACAATCTGAAGAATATTGTTGCTGCTGTCGTCGTTTTTGTTGTTGGAAGTTAGGACGCCTTCTGATGCTGTAAGCTGCAAGCTACACGCAAGTTTTCTAGATGCTAACAAGTTCTCTAGAAGGCTAACCATGGGGAACAACACTGGAGGGGCCAGGAACCAGCCAGTCCTCACCAGGTTCGCAGCTGGAAGTCAGGACATCCCCTGGTGTTGTAAGCTGCATGTTGCTGGAGGTCCTCAAAATGTTAGAATGACGAGAAATGACCAATGACAAATGACCAAATGATGAAATAATAATCATTATACTGTCAACTGAGGCTTGTCTTATATATTTCCTCAGATGTACCTTGGAGCCAAGTTTCTTGTTCCTGCCTCCCCTCCGGGAATGGCCAGTTCCGGGAACGTCCGGCAGTTACTGATATGAATGTTGTCCATCTGGCCGAAGGGCCAATTTTCTCAACCCCTGATGAAGAATTTCTTCAACCCTAAGCTAAACATCACCTCACAACATGGACAGAACTGCAAACACCATCTCATATCTCCCCTACTTGGGAGAATGAGACCAAACAGAAAACCTCATCTCATGTCTCCCCTGTTTGGAAGAATGAGACCAAAGTGGGACTGAAAAGCAACCTCATCCCATATCTCCCTGCTCGTGAGAATGAGACCCAGAAAGCAACATCATCTCGTATCTCCCCTGCTCGGGAGAATAGGACCAAAGGAAAAATTTACTCAACCCCTGATCACAGCACAGAAATCACCTCACATACAGGAACAGACAAAAGCTAATAGACAAAAGCTCACATCAACCAATGAAGGGAAATTTTCTTCAACATCTTCCCTATAGCCTTCTAAGGACATTCCAAGAGAGTATACAGTCCTGTTGTCTCCTTGGAAATTCATACAGATAACATTTCAAGGGAGATACTCTTTCGGTTTTGACTGGATATTCCTATAAACTTTTTAAAGAGATGAGTGATAGAGCTAACACTTATCTGCAAATTTTGAATTTGTATGGTATCTTGCCATGTACAAAACCATTTTTTTCCTACAAATAGTGTTTTTGTTTGTTTGTTTGTTTTTGCTTTTTTTTTTTTTTTTTTTTGCCTTGTGTGGTTGTAAAAAAAAACAGAATGTTTTATCATTATTTTGCTCCAGCAATTTTGCTCCAAACTCTGAGGGGGGGAAAAAGATAAAAACAGAAAAGTAAGGTGAAAGGAAAAAACCTAGAAACAAAATAATAGTACTGTGTAACAGTTAAAATGAATGTAACAGAAAACCAGTAAGCAAGAAATCATCCACAAAACCATTAGCCGCCTAATACAAACTTGATACCAAATCAGACAAGAGTAGACAAGAGAAGAAAGTTATAGATCACTCTCACACATAAATGGAAAGGCAAAAATTCAAAACAAAATGTTAGCCAATAAACTATGGCAGCACACAATATATGCTACACACATCTACATATGTGTATAATATGGTGGGGTAAAAATTGGTTTTGAAATCAGAGGGCTAAATCTGAGTCCTAGGCTATCTATTTATTAGGTGAGTGCCCTGGTATTTAGTGTTTATGGTGTTTATGTTAATGTGATTTCAGTAAAAAGCCCTGACATAGCTACAACCCAGATGGTTCTTAATTTACTCAAAATGATGGATATTGAAATTTTATTGAACTATTTTAGTTGACAAAACTTGACCTTTGAAGCTATTTATTTGCCTTTAAAAAGGTGAATGCTGTAATATTTTTTATTGACTAAAAGTAAATATTAGCTAACATGCTTTTTAAAGTATAAAGACATCCCAAGGTTGGCAACTAAACACTGCTTTTGTTTTATTTTAACAGCTAAAAACAGGGTTTTCTTGGGGTTTTTGGTTTTTTCTGTGTAAGTTAAACAGGAGAACAATTTTCATATCTTGACATTCTCATTGTGAACTCTCATGTTCTTCCTGGTGAAGGGCTGCAACCAAGCATAGTGAAAAAGCCCCTAAACTCTACCCACTGCATCCATTCAATGTTACATTACTCAGGGACGTGCAGTGTCTGCTCTGAAATGGCTGAACTTCCATGGCAGTCCTGGTCCCGTAACACATGAAGGCAAGTGGGACAGGGCCATGGTCAGTACAATCCAGTCCCCAAACGCAGCCATCTCCCTTATCTCCTCATCGAAATCAATGCCACCACCCAGGACAAGACCTTAGAGATTATAATCAACCATCCATCTTGGGAATATGGAAGTCACAATTTTGGTGGCTTTGGTGCCAGAGAAAATGAGTATTAAGACATGTCAATAAAACCAGGTTGATTGCCAGCCAGCTGCCAAAAGTAGGTACGTTGGCACTGTGTCTGCATCCAACCCTTGCAACCTTTCAACCTGCAGGTGGAAAGTCTGCTTCTTCAATTAGCAAAACAACTGTGCTGTAGCTTGCTTTCCTAAGTAAAATTATACAGTCTAATTTGCTCTGTTAAAACATTGCCACCTTAGAGTACCTCTGGACTCTGAAGAGAGCTGACAATTGTCTCCTAAGTAATCTGAGAGTTACAGCCTGGAATTTCCCCCTGATCTCTTCCTTTAGATTACTTTCCTTCCACCAAAGATGACCTTGCACTTTACTTAGTTATTTGTGTGAGGATACCAGACCATTTCTCAGACACCTGAGTATACGTGGAGGGGAAGTAGGAGTTTTTTCTTCAGACGAACAGCATCCCACTATGAGACTGGCTAAACTCACATTTCTTCTTGGAACAAGGGTAGTAACTAATTATGTGGACCTGATTGTTGTGTCTAATGACAAAACCAGTTTTGTCACCGTTATCACATAATGTGTTTAGGGATTGACATGATTCTACAATAGGTCGTAAATGGGGAGTCAAGTAAAATAAAAGTTCTGTGGTTTACTCAGCCTCACATAAGAAAAAATAATCATATTCTCCTCTACACCTTTTTGCTTTATCTTTAATAGCTTTTTAAAACTTTCCCCATGGAATGACCAATTGAATTAAATCCAAACAATAGGAAACAATGTAGTGAATATGTTAATACAGAACATGCAATATTCTAAGAGAAAGGAAGTTTTCCTTTCCCAGGATTTTCTTATCTGGTGGTAGAGGTGGTGATGGTTTAAATATTTTTAGTAGCTTAGAGAGAAAAGAGAAATAAAAGAAATAGCATTGTTGAGTTTCTTGAATAAAATTAATATTATCAATGTATTATGAGAGAAAATTTTCTCAGTTGTTTTATAATATGTATATATATACATATTACATATTATATACATATTATATATATTATATATGTATATATATTATGTGTATATTATATTATACATATTATAAATATGTATACATATTATAAAATATGCAAATATATATATATGTATTCCAGAGGAGTTACCTACTTTATGCTCAACTTTAAAAATGTTTAATTTTTGTCTTTCCCAAAGAAATATCTTGCAATCAGGTAAATGCCAGATTGGGAAGGAACAATTACAACTGCCTATCTGACCAGATAAGGTGAATTTTATTCCATTTTTATTGTCCCCGGGAAAGAAGTTTCTTTGTAAAATTTATTCAGCTTTCAATCACCAATGACACTTCCTTAGATCTATTAGAGAAATATTTAAAGACCGAGCTTCAGAAACTAAGGCGCTCAAAGGAGTTGAGCTGCCCCACCCTGAGACTTTTCCTTGATGTAATCCATCCATGGTTTCAGAAGGAGGGCTCTAGCAAGCATATGTCAGAGCAAAATGTACAGGTGTGTGTGAGGGTGTGTGTGCGTGTGTGTGTGTGTGTGTGTGTGTGTGTAAGTAAAGATGAAAAGGTCCACTTTAATTACTCTACTGTAGTAAGTAAAAGAAAGCTTCAAAGAAATATTGAAGGATGCTGGCAGACAGCCAAAAATATTTAACTGTTAGCGGGGCAAGTGGAGTCTTGCTGCCTTGTTCTTAATAATGATTGAAAGAACTCTGCTCTCTTCTCAATCACAGAAACCCCTACCCATTTGCATACCATTTCTCTCCATAAGAGGCACCACGCAACCGTCACCCATGCCCAGGCCCTATCCTGATGGAGGAGAACTAAGGAAATGCAACTTGAACTAAGGGTTTCCCTTTTAATTGGTCACGGTCACGCTATTCAACTAGGAAGGAATCTGTAATCCATTAGACATTTTCCTTATGCATTAATAGTCAGAAAAATTAATTATGTTTTGTAGCCATTCCTATTATTGTTTTTTTTCTGTTTGGGAAATGTTCTCAAAGGGCCGTGCCTGGATAGCAGCATGTAGAGTCAATTAGACTGTCAAAAAAAATAAATAATAATAACTCTAAAGGAGTGGGCAGATTTGCCATCCTATTCTTGGAAAGGAGGGTCACCACAGAAAAGGAGACAAAGCAGTTGAAATCCGCAGTACCATGAAGGAGTTCACATCAGACTGGCCAGTTCAAAAAAACAAAGTACAAATAACCAACCATGTGCTTTGAAACATTTCGAATTGATCAAGATGCATTATCCATTGTAATCTCATCCTGCCCTTGAATTGCATTTCTACCGGGAAGAAAAGTTGAATGAAACTTCCTATCTAAAATCACATGGGTGCTCTTGGAATATCTGAGAATTTAAGCCTTTCAGTAGAAATATCCACACAGTGACCCTGGTTCACTTCACAATAATTTAAAGAGAACCAATAAACCATATTAGATGCAGGAACCCATTTAAGAAAAAAAAACAATGAGTCTCTGCTCCTGGCATTTTAAGTTGTTCCAAAATACATAATATTTTATAATGTAGCATTATCAAAGCTTGCATAAATTATAAGATTTTAGGGCTGGAGGCAGCATTAAGTAGAATTTAATTAAAATTCCTCAATTTCCAAATTAGGAAACTAGGCCCAAGGAGATTAAGTGACTTAATCCAAGTGACAGCTAACTAGTGACAGAGATGGGTTGGGCCACAATCAAATTTTCTTTATAAAATATTGGTAACAAAAAATCAAGCAAAATGCATTTACTTACAGAGCTAACTCTATATTCTATTTTCCAAATTTGACAGAAATGTAACATGCTCTACATAGCTGAAATTCAACAGTGTATTACCTATATTCATTTTCTATATTTATGTGTTTATACGTGTACTTCACATACTTTTTTTATTTTAACAGTAAATGGCATATTTATGCAGGTGGCTCTAAGGCTCAGTCACAGAATAAGACAGAAGAATATTTTAGAGGCAAGATTTTTCCTTGCAATATAATTCAAGGTGTTAAGTAGTTCAATGCTCTGGGGTTCATTCTATGTCTCCTTTTAAATTATGTTTTAACACTATTGCAACACAATCAATAACCATCCTTCCATTTCAAATATGGGAATATGTTTTCTAGAAACTATCAGATGATCACAATAGAGGCATTATCTTATGGTTATCTGAGTGTATTACATTGACATAAAAATTAATGTCAGAGAAGCAACTAAAAAACAGTTTCATATCCTATGTAGCTTTAATAGGTATAGTAATTTATGGTTTTCAAAGCATTTTCAGTTTTGTAGCAACTGATTCCAAGTAATAGCCTTGGCACTTGCATTCTGGACTTTTGTCTCTTAGTGGAATTTTTAAATTTTTATTCATAGAAATGTGAAGATGATCGATTTATGGGACAACTGTTATTTTCTTCATGTAATTTTCAAACATACACAGTGGGCATGTCTTGTTTTAGGTTATCCAGCTGTCCTTCCATGTGACAACAGTACCATGGTTTTCCTCTCCGAGTTCATGTGGTTCTGGACATCTAATCCCCTCCTGCCAAACACCGTCCCCATACTCTCATTTGTCCACCTGCAGCTACGTGGAATCATGACCCAGACCTAACCAATAGATTCCCTCCCCTTGTCAACAGTGATTGGTTTGGAGATAGGCACAGAATGAAGTCATTCAATACGAGTAAACCCTAGGACTGTCACTGGAACTGTAATGAAAGCAGTTTTCTTTTTCTGTCAGGAATTGCTAAGCTTAGAGGACATGGGTTGATAGCAGCCATTTTGAAATTTTATAAGGGATCTTGTCTGAAAAAATGAAACCACACAGCACAATGGAGTGGAGGGAGAGCTAATGATGCTTTTAATATTACCCACATCTTTGGATCCAGTCATGCCTGAACACAGACTATTCTTGGCGTTTCAGTAATATGTGCCAGCAAGTGCCCCCACCCCTACCCCACTCCCACCCTGCTTTTACTTGTTTTTACTTAAATCAGTGTGAGTTGGGTTTTATTCCCTTGCAGCTAAAAGCCTTTTAACTAATAGCAAACAGCAGAAGCTTAAACTAGAAAGTGGCAGGAATCTTTGACTTTGTCCCTTGAACTAATTTTACCCATTTAAATAGAGGCAACAAACATTAAAGGTTTAAGCAATTGAGGCTTCAAAATCTGAACTCTTGAAGTTTCCTCTATTTAAATCTCACCTTTTCTCACAGCTTCTGAGGTTTCATTCTCTGGGATGGCATTCTGGTTCTTGAGAACTCCAGAAAAGTCCTTAAAATACACACAAACTACAAAAACCAAGCAATATTTTTTATTTCTCTTCTTCCTGTTAGCAGATTGGTTAGCCCAAACAGAAGCATAAGAGGATAGGCATAGTCCCGTGGGATCCGTGAAGCTGGTAACAAAAGCCTAAGAGACGTAAGTGTTTTACTCAACCAGGAGAATTAGGGAGCTTTGCTAGAGTGCTGACATCAGAAAACATGAGTCTTTTGGCGATTTTTTTAGGGTTTTTAAAAAAGTAAGAAGAAATAGGTAAAAAGTCACGTATATCTATAAGTTCATGATTTTAACAAGCTTAGAATAATATTTTAACATATCTGATGTACAAAAAAATCAGTTATTTTAATACTATTCACACATTGTGCTAAGTTTCCTCCACATTTTCTCAAGTGCCAGGTGACAAGAAATGTTTAGGTATATAAAAGATATAGTTTCCCTTACACCCTCCTCATCACCATCTGCAGAAGTAAATTTAACAGAGTCACTGTCTGGGATCTTATATCATAATGTGATTTCATATTACTATGAGTACAAGACTCGGTAGGGGAATTGGTACACAGATGTAAACTTACCAGATATGACTCATATATTCTGCCATATGTTTTAATATTTTGAATGTTTCTGAGAACATAAATCTGAGATAATCCTAAAGTTAATTTTGTAAGAGGCCATAAAAGGCAAGCGATAAAAGGTGTCACCTTGCTTTAAATAATTTTAATATAGTTAAGAGGTACTATTTAATTATATTAAAATGTAACAGTATCTTATATAGCTCCTTCTAGTTTAGAAATGATCTCAGCCCCTCCGCCACAAACAATCCTACAAAATAGGTGACAGAGACGGTACCCCTTCTCTCCTGAGTAAGAAAAAAAAGTTCAAATCAAGCAGCTGATAAATGGGTATTTTGTGCGAAAAGATCTACCCAACTTAATCATAAGTAAGACCTAGCAAGTACATGAGTCTATATGGTATACAGATATTTCTATGAAACCAATTAAGCTATGTATAATACAGACATAATTTGTAATGAATAACCAAACCTTCTTCACCAGGACCAGGTAAAATCTGGTAACAACTTGCTAGACACAAGGTCTCAGTTATTCTCAATCTTTGTGCACATCTACCTTCTTATTCCTAACTGATGTCTTCTTTGATATTAATAAAATTTTCGTAAACATACTGGCTATAAAATTGTCCTTATGCTTTCTAAGCAGCCAGTGAACTCAGGGTTATATCTTCACCTTAGTTTTCCTGAAATCTGTGGCCTTATTAACCACACTTAACCTGTCTTCAGTCATCAGATCACTCTACTCTCTTCTCTGTGTCCTGGGTCATGGTGATCCTTCTAGCACAAACTTCACTTCTAAGCCAAGGATGCCTTCAGCGTCTTTAAGTACCTTGGGAAAGGCCGTTTATTCTGGTTCCTTGATTTTTGCCTGGTAGAATCAGCTACAGTAAACCTCTTATGTTCCTTTGCTAAATGTAATGAGAGAGAAAAAATATTTGAGAGATTAATCAATCTTTTTCTCATAATAGTCTACTAGTCTAACCCACCCTTACCCCTACTACTCAAGAATTTGGCATTAAGTGTGTGTTCCTCACTGTATATCCTGTCTCTGGTCTATTTTTTAAAAGCTCCTCAAACAATAGTGAGGAATCCAGGAAGAAAACATTATAAATTACAGCAGGGGATTTGAGTAAGATTCCACTCTAATCACATATTCACGTAAGATTGGGTTATATTTCTCTAGAAATAAGAGATAAAGGGGAGATATTTCACAGGAGAATTGTGAGAGAAGGTATTTGGGTGGGTCTCAGAAAGAATTCCAGCACCTTTTTTCTAGGAAGGACCCTGAAACTGACAAAATCCAGAGAGGGAATAGCCTAACAAATTGAGAATAATGAGGTCTGATCAGCCTCTTAAAGATTTCTGTGTCCCAGCATGAAAGGAAACAGCAGAATAAGCCTCTGACCCTACATATGGGCTTAAGAGAAAGCCCAAGACCCAGTGAGATAGAATGGCCAGGCAAAGGATTGTCGCATCAGTGACCTCCCTAAATTAATGCCCAAGAGTCAATTCCACACAGTCATACAACTATTGAAGATCTCCAGAATCAGATACAACTTCAGGGAAAGCTGAGTGTAGGGAAACCCCAAATTAACCACGATTAAGTCTGCTGCCCTGTTGAAATTGGTCCTCAAAATGAAATCAAACGGATTTGTAAAATAGCAAGAAAATTATGTACCTCATACACCTGAGCTGATGATTAAGATTCGTATTCACTAGACAGACATAGATTCTCTAGGAAGTCAAGGGACAATATGACTATGCTTAATATGAAGAATTTCAATCAACTATTGCTAAGGCAACAGAAAACACCCTTTCATACTTTTATATCCATCTGTTATTTTTGTCCCTCTATGTGAGGGTTATATGTACACATTTTTATGCATGACCTTAATTCATTCACTCAACAAATGTTCATTAAGGACTTCTTATGTATAAGATGCTATATTAGAGACTGAGAAATATGAAGAAATACACAACATATAATCTCTCCTCTCAAGTGATTTATAATCTAAGTGGGGACAGGGACACAAATTAAACTGTTAATGTAGTATATTTGCATGTGCCAAATAAGTCATGTGAATAATAAAAGTTTTATGAGTTTAGATAAGTGAGATATCAGTGGGCAGTAATTGCCAAAGAAAATTTCATAGAGTGATGTTTTTTCCAAACAGTGGATGAAGACATATTGTTGGTCATAGAATTATTTTAGGAAGTTATTACCAATATTTAAACTAGATAGGATAGAGTAGGGTAGAATACTATAGAGGAAGGCAGGAAGGATAGAATAGTGAAAGGAAAGATTGTGTCAATATCACTGGAAGGGACTTTTGGAATTATTCTAATTAAAATATTTTTATTTGACATCTAAAGGCTAATTCCCATTAGAAATCTTTAATCAACTGAACTATATCACTCCTCTTAAATCACTTTTTAGTAACAAGTTCATAGCTTTGATATATGTTTTAGTGCCCTTTGAGATAATCTCTTTCTTCCCTACCACCACCCAGGAATTCTGATAAAAACAAATTCTTTCTCTCTCTCTCTCTCTGTTTCTCTGTCTCTCTGTCTCTCTGTCTCTGTCTCTCTGTCTCTCTCTGTCTCTCTGTCTCTCTGTCTCTCTCTGTCTCTCTCTCTCTGTCTCTCTCTCTCTCTCTCTCTCTCTCTCTCTCTCTCTCTCTCTCTCTCTTTTCCTTTTGGACAAGCTCTGGATGAAAGTCACTGTAATATCTTCCACCTGCATACATGCAATAATTCTTATGACCTCAATCACTATGGCTCAACCTAAACACCCTCCCACATCCTCCTCTATGCTTAAAATGCATCACTCTCATCTGCTTCCAAAACATAGTTTCTCATAGAGCTGGTAGAACAGGAAGGAATGACATTGATGCTTTCTAAGGGCACTTTTCTTCTCTACAAACTCTACATCCTATGTAAATGCCTGCTGATAAGGGCTGCCCTGTTCCCAGGTTGTCTAGTAATTCAAATTCTTCTCATCAGGAGAGAATGCCATAAATCTTGAGCAGAGAGGAGGAAATTGGAAGGGCTTCAGAACATTTCCACCATTGGTTCAACTGGCTCAACTGGTAGACATAATGTTTCTATCTTTAGCTGGAAGTCATTATATAAAGTCTGAGTCAGGAAAAGAAAAACATTTTTATTATTATTTTTAAGCCTTGCAGCAATTTTTCTTAAAACATCAAGGAGTCAACCAGCAGAGGGAACCCAAGTGGTTTACTCATAAGGCCCAGAGGTAAGTCATGAAGAGAAAATGAAGATCTAGAAAAAGAAAATAAAGATATTTTCATGAGAAGAAATCAAAGCCAATCAGGATATTTCTACCAATTTCTACGATGTGTGAGGCTAAGATATCATTTCAAATTAAGAAGTTTGAGAAGCAAATATCGATATACAGAGACTGGATTTTTTTTAATTTGTTTTCTGACAGTTGACATTATACCCAATTGATTCTTGCCATATACATACACAGCCTCAGGTCTGTTGTCTTGGACTGTTTCATCTCATCATCCCTGGAAACATCACGAAGTGATTTAATAGACTGTTTTCCAGATAAGACAAGTCGTGCTCATACCAGGTTAATGCAATTTTGTGGCTATTTCCTTTGCATATGCATACATCTTTCTTTTAAAGAATGGGTATGTTTTAAACAATCACATAAATCTCTATTTTTGAAGCCACCATGGTAAAATTCTCAAACTATTTCAGGTAGATGCTTTATCTGTGCAATCCCTTTTTTAGTCTCTTCACCATTTTTATAAATGTGATCAATTATTTCAGTATAGCTAAGTACAATGCCAACGCTCCAGAATTTCTAGCACGATTTTAACTACCAGCTTGGGGTTTTACTCGGTATGAGCATAAAAGTTATTATATTCTAATTACTTGTGATTGTTACTACATTGAGATTTATTTTTGTTGGTTATTTCAAGAGATTGTTAAAATGACTTCATTCTGGTTTTCCTGATTGATTCTATTATTAGCATTGGGGAAGCCTGGGGCCTTTTGGCCTTGCTGAACATCTTGAATTATTTTTTAAACAGTTTGGGTTTGGCAAAACCTATTTTGCCAAGAACAGTACCCTTTAATTTTTAAAAACCATGTGCATTTGAAGGAAAATGTAACCCATCTGTTCCTAATTCTTCTGTACTAAACACATCAAAATGTTTTGTAAGAAACGCTTGATTTCCAAGAAGCCTTATGAGCCTTCCTTATAAGAACTTTTAAGTTATTTTTTTTTTCAACAGGAAGCTACCTCTGCCAAGGATAAAGGTATTTAGACACCAACTGTTTCAAGAAACTCATGAACTAACCATGGGATGTATTTTATGTTACCTTGGGATATATTTACTGAATAAAATGGTAGCCAAAAAACTAAAACTCAAACTAAATTATGAGAGGACCAAATCAAATTAAAAAAACATTTTGGAATATATGTATGTTTTCTGAATCCTCATACATTGAAATTGCTGGTTATAGATTCCCTATTTTATAAGAATATGTGCTTCAAAGGATTTTGTTGAGATAATATTTTGTTTTAACACTAGAGAGGATATTCTAGATTCTTATTTGAATATAAGTTTTCAACATGGTAAATATTAACTTTCCCAGAGGACTTGGAAATTTTAGTTCAGTTTATTTTTATTTTAATATTTATATCTCTCATCTCAATAGTTAAGAATAGAAGAATATTAACAAACCAGAACATGTGTATATTTCTGCATAGGTATGTATATGAATGTATGTGTGTATATGTGTGTGTGTATATCATTCTAGATCTTCCTGTGAGTACTCAGGTAGCTGCAGTTTCCTTTATTAGTTTCTCAGTGAGTCCAAATAATGGGACTCTTACTCCTCAAAAATGGCAAAATTTCATAATTATTCTTCCTATTCTAGATTCATGAGCTGCTATGTCAAGCACAAGTTTGTCACTTCAAGAGAGTAACACCTGCCCCTAACACTCCCACGGAGAGAACAAACCAGTAGGCCTGTTTCTAGCTGAGTGTCTTAGCTATTTGAATATTCTCTCTTTTTCATCTTACTCTCAAATAGTAGATGAGAGGTGGAAAGAAGTCTTTCCCATGCCTCAAGCCTACAAGGACCTACTTTGCCCTTTCTCCAGATCAGATCTCCCCTTAGCCTCACCTCCTTTTGGAAGCAAAGCCCTCTGATCCCACTGCCCATGTTGCTCAAGGGCCCCTGTTCCGCCTCCTCTCTCTGTCACACACGCCTGCCTTGTGTGCCGTAACTCCCATATGTGAGCCAATCTGATACTGTGCACTCAGAGAAAAAGGTAAAATCTCCTGATTTTTAAGTAGTTATAGGGTTGGTGCTCAACAATATGAGACAATGGATGCGTGAATTAGCTTGATTGTGGCCATTCCACAAATATGAAATCATCACATTGTAAACCTTAAATACATACAATTTTTATTTGTCAATTATACCTCAGTAAAGCTGGTAAAATAGGAGAAATTGTATCACCTACCTCAGTTGTGAATATCATTGTCACTATTTATGCTATTTTAAAATGTACAAATGAGAAACGCAAAATATACAAGTCATTTTCATCTTTTCCAGGCTTCAGTTTCCTCATGTGTAAAGCAATGTAAGTGGACTGATTAATTCCTAAGAGTATTTCCTGTACAATTTTTTTCTGAACCTATTCTTAACACATGAACTTTCCAGAAATCCTGAAAGTGAAGAAGTCACTAGTAGTTGGTATTCAGGGTACACAGTGCTTTTTTTTTTTTTTTAAAGTTTATTGGGGTGACAATTGTAAGGAACACAGTGTTTCTTGATGGAAGCTTACTAGTTAGTTCAGCCTTAAGTTCCTGCTGTATTTTCCAGAATCAAGAATATGCAGAAGAAAGCAAAAGAAAGAAAAAAATTCAGCCCTCATGGATTTTAGAAGAGCTTAGATAAAGAAGCATCCAAACAGCTGTGACAATGTTTGATTAGAATTTTCACTAATAAGGGAGAAAAGTAAAGTCTAGAAACTCTCTGTACTTAACATGGAAATATGAAAACAGAGGTTTATCAATCTTGGGATAGTTGACAAGGAAGGGAAACTAAGTGTGCTGGTCAGAAATAAAGTTGGATATCTTAAAAAGAGGTTACAAAGAAGTTTAAAAATTATTGAAAAATCAATGCCACCAAAAAACATAAACATAAATAAATAAGGAGGACTATCAGAAATTTTATTGGAATCAAATTCAAAACATGCAGACTGTTGTCTTCTCCAGGCCTGAAATACAACCTGATACTTTGGTTATGGGACAAGAGGTCATGCTGAAGCTGGAGGATCACAGTGAAAGCACCACAAAATGTGCTAACGTAATGGCAAGATTGTGATATTGTGAGGACATTTTAAAAAGTCTATCTTGTAATCTGAAAAGACAAGAACAAAGCCAATCGTAATCAAAGTTTTTGTGAAGAACAATATAAGAAGGTTATTTTGATTCTTTTATTACGCTCCTTACGGATTAAAGAATTTCATCAAATAAATAATACAAAATGTTTGCTGGTATGTGTTTAAAATAGCAAATGGCAGATCCATCCATAACTTTCTATTAAATTAACCTAAAGCTTTCTGAATGTACATCATTAACATTATTAGATTTAAATCCCGAAGAACAAAAATTCTCCCCCATGTGAATCATCAATTGGTGATGAAGCAGATCTGCTCTTGTGAGTAGGCCCCAATGGGAAAATTTTAAGGAATTGTTCTGAAAAAAGAGCTGATGCTTCAAAATTATATAGGATCCACCACATGTTTTAATATTCCCAACGTTTTACATGGGATTTGAAAGCTTTGTGTTTGTTTTGTTTTGTTTTGTTTTTTATCTGTAGCTTTTGATCAGGTTATGGATGGGGAGGAGAAAGAATCCTCCAGAGTAAAACAATCAAGGTAAAAATAGTTATCTCTTACTATTTCTTCTTCATGCATATTGTGTTTGACAAAAAAAGAAGAAAAGAAAGGAAGGAAGGAAGGAAGGAAGGAAGGAAGGAAGGAAGGAAGGAAGGAAGGAAGGAAGGAAGGAAGGAAGGAAGGAAAATAATTTTAAAAATGGAACCATTAATCTAAGCAGCTTGAACTACAATAATCAGAAAATTTTGTTTGAAAAATGGGAAAGATAATGAAAAACACCAACAGAATTCTGTCTGAACTCCATTTTTATTTTTCACAAATTAGATCTTGACTGGTTTCTTTTAAAATTTACTTTCATATCATTTAACTTGAAACTCAGCCTCTGAAGGAATTGAAGGTTGATGTGTTGAGGAAGGTAATGAAGTAATGGCAGAAAGAATGTGCTTTTGGTAAATACAGGTGATAGCCATATAAATTATTCTGCCTGATAATTTTTTTTAAAAACTCAGAAACATTTACCTAGGAACTATGAAGTGGGCCACTTTATTTTTGAACCAAACCACAGTGACTTTGAAAGAATAAAATTAACTAGATCTGAAAAGCTTTCCATCACTAGGGAAATTTTCAGTTACCACAATTAAATAATAACATGTTTGGCTAATGTTTTCTGCCTTTCTGTTAAGCTGTGCTGAACCAATACCCACTTTAGCAATAGCTTCCCACCACATCATTCCAATTCTGCAATGCAGCCCACCTGAATTTGTGATAACAGTTATAACACAAAATGGGCTTTATTCTATTTACAGAGAGTGAGTTAACAACAAAATTCGTGAAGGAGCAAAAGATTTACCCATGTGAGGTGGATGAGCTTTTCCAGAAGAGCAGGATTTAGTGCCCTCAAGGAGGCAATTTATTAAATGGAGCCAGAAATGTGTGTTCATTTCACTGGTCTGAATAGAGCAAAGGCATCATCATTAAACAGTTACTTTAGGGCACTAGGATTCTTGTATCAGGTATTACGTAAACTTTGTTTGCATGCATCCAGTCCTCCCGAGCAGTAACTGCAACGTGACAATACCTATCAGACCAGTCTGCAATGTAATCATATATTAATAGTGAGAAGGGAACAAAGGCCTATTCTAGAAGTCAGGACATCTTAGTTTGTATGACCCACCATGGGCAGCACAATTAAACACAGTGCATTCATTTGTAAACATGGAAGTTAAACAAGATGATCTCTAAAATCCCTTTTAATTCATAAATAAGATTATTGATTCATTTTCTTCTCAATGTGTTAACTTATGACAGCCAAGTTGTATTAAAAACATTTTTTCTTTCAGTAATGCCACTTCCCTGCTCATCCCAAATATACACATAATTATCTCGAATTAAAACAAGATTTTAAGCGCACTATTTTTTCAAAACATGGAGAAACCAAGACAACACAAAAGTTGTTTTATGTTTGTGGCAAAAATCACTTAGCAAATAATTTCCATGCCCAAATAACATAAGTATAGGCCAGTCGTCTCATTTCTCACCTTCTCTATTTTCCATTCTCAAAATACAGATTACTTGCTCACTTTGTAAAGTAGTTGGTAAAATGTTTCTTGAACACTGGGAAAACAGACAAAACAGAAATGCAAAGCAAAACTTGATTATACCTTTTTTTAAAAAATCTCGTAAATCTATTTTTCAGAACTTGATTGGCTCAACCATCAGGTATTTTGAAAAGAAATGAGTGAAGAGGAAGATTCTGAATCTAAAATTCAAATCAGATTGACTTCAGTGTGACAAATCCAAAATGACAAACTTTAAGTTATTATTATCTAAATGGAAGCGTATACTATAAGGAAATGAACCACGCAAACATACAGTTTATCACTTTTTCTGCCCTAATGCATTTCAGAGTTCAGGATTCAGCCCCTTAGAATTCTCATACACTTCATTCCTAAATAAGAGCCATTGTGTTTACGTCAGACAGGCACAGCAAACATATGAACTCATTGATCTCATTTATTTAAATAAAATTTCAATAAGACAAGGAATAATTATGCTTTGAGAATATTCCCAAGCGCCCCAAAACTGCCATCTCTTTGATTGCAGGAGTTCTGGTTTCCTCCTTTTTGTTTCCCAGCATCTACCACTATGCACATAGCAAATAATAAACACAGACGTAGTGTATAAATAAGAATAAGCATTCGATACGTGTTTTTGTAAGGTTGTGCAAGAATTTCATATTAACAAAACAATAAAATACTTTTAACCTACTCAGTATTCATTGGTGTCAGGCACTTCACCCACTTCACCATTAATCCTTGAAATGACCCCATGAGACATTATCATCCCCATGTCACAGACGGGGATATTTCCAAGAAGTTAAGTAAATCGTCCACCAATAATACAGCTAAGAATCTGTAGCCCAGGTCTCAAACCCAGTCTGTCTGGCAGCCATGCCTGTGCTCTTTTCATTTCAATACACTATCTATCCTTAGTCACTGCTTTAACCACACGCCATCCAATTTACATATGACTTTATGAATACTTAAGAAAAAGCATGGAGAAAAATATGTTTCTGTTTTAGGATTGGCTAATATCTTCCAAACTGATCTCCTCCTAATAATCAGTTGTCTCATAGCTACCCTGTTTCCCCAAAAATAAGATCTAGCCAGACAATCAGCTCTAATGTGTCTTTTGGAGCAAATATTAATACAAGACCTGATATTATATTTTATATTATATTATATTATATTATATTATATTATATTATATTATATTATATTATAGACCGCATCTTATATTATAGTAAAATAAGACCGGGTTTTATATTAATTTTTGCTCCAAAAGACGCATTAGAGCTGATTGTTCGGCTTGGTCTTATTTTCAGGGAAACATGGTAGGTTGTTTTGTCTTGTTTTACTGAAATGTTTTTCAAAGCTTTTCTGTCAGAGGGAAAGCCTGTCTGAGAAGATATACATATATCAGTATAAAAGAATCAAATAAAAGGGACATTAAATGTTCAAGGTAACCTCTAAGCTAGCTAAGGGAATAATGGAGAGATGAGGGGGGCTGGGATAAAGGAGGGACCACTACCACAGTCCTTCCAATTAAATTAAGCCCTCAAAACCCAAGCTTTTGAGTGAGAGGCCTAAGTTTTGTAGGTCAGTGGACAATGAAGTTGCCATCTTTCTTACTTCACTGTTCTTGTCCTGAGACAAGGCCCTTTGGCAGCCTGGGCTCCTTCCGATATCCATATGTTGGTGAAGAAGAACATGGTGGTGCCCAAGCACTCTAAGATTATGACATGGGCCCCATCCTGCCCCACATTTCAATTACTTAGGTTGTGAAAAGTTGAAGAATCAAGTTGGGTCTCACAGGATCACCCAACATGCAGAATGTGAACAGTAGCAGCCCTCACCTTTCACCAGTGTTCAATTTTCTTATAGAATAGTCTTACAACCTTTGTCATCAGAAGTGGGGCCTGATCCATATTCGCTATACATCCTCTCAAAGATTAATTTACTGTGTCATTTTGGCACTCTCACTTTAAGGATTGCATCACTTGGAGATTATTTTTCATTTACTCAAACTCTTCTGCATTTACAGCATGGCGGTATATGGTTAACACCAAAACTTCATGTTTGCCGTCTCAAAAATAGTGCTTCCAAAATAGAAACATTCTTATTAATTGACCTGCTTTCTTCAGCTTCCAAGGGGAGATGATCATAAATGAAATATGACTAATCCTCAACAATTCATTAAGCCTAAATTTTATATTTATAGCTACTATGCATACACATGCATAACAAATGTCATGTCTGTATTTTTCATAAATATATAATTAGGTAAGTTACAAGGATTGGGCAAACTGTTCTATATAAATGACCTCACAACAAACCTAGGAATTAATAATGGAAAAAAACTGAGGTTTGGAGAGGTGAACATGACCATAATTATGTAGCTATCTAAAACAAACTTTAAAAAATACATAACTAAATAGATCACTCCCAAGTCCATCGAGACAGATTAACTATATCTTCTGAAGTAGCAAGAACTTATTATTTGAATCACTCTTTTATCTCGTATCATATACTGATCTACATGGACAGCCATTGTTGGTATGTGTCCAGTCTTATCATCAAAGGTTGTCAACTCCTTACGGCTGTAGAATCTGGTGAAAGCTAGGAAGACTTTCCCCAGGAAAATTCATATACCCACCACAGTTTTTCCCACAGTTTCAGAGAATTGAAAGCCCTCTGCAGTCTGCCTGTAGGCTTAGGGATCCATACCCTAGGGAACCATGAACCCCAGGCTCCAAAGCCCACACACTGCCTTCCCTTCTTTCCCGTCTTCCACAAGCCTGTACCGTACACAATTTTGTTCTCAAAAACTATGCTAACTTTGAAAGAAAAAAACTTTCTATAAACCTTGAAACTTCTACAGTCCAGAAGGCTATAAACATGGTTTACCAGGGAACTTGTTTTTCTTTTTTATTATCATATGCTTGAAAGCATAAAAGCCAGAAAAGAGACAAATGTACCTTATGAGACCTGACTTTGGTGAACACTTGGGAACAGATACTTCTGTATCAGACTGCTTCAGTCTTACACCATCAAAGAACAGAAGGCTCTGAAAGATCCAGAGTATGCCTAAGTCAATTGTTTCACATTATAGCTGTTTAGGGAGGTGTTAAAGAGGACATTAGTACTCATTTTGGAAAAAAAAAAAAAAAAAAAAAAGACTCTTCTTTCTTGAATAGTATTAATATTATATATATATATATATATATATATATATATATATATATATATATATATATATATATATATCTTGGCAACCAAAAGTTGAGACTATTAAAATATGCTCCCTTGGTAAAAGCTGGAGTTCAATTTAAAGATTTTATTCTTGGAAAGAAATTCACATATCATTATTTCACTTTGTATCTCCTCTTAAAATTTTTAAAAATACAGTGATTGTCTTTATAGTGGGATCTAGAGCAGAAGTATCTTAAATCCTGTCCTCTCTTCTAGCCCCTTTGCATAATTCTGATCTTTATAATTTCTTGTTAGGTTTTTAGAACAGCTTTCTGTCTCCGAACTCCCTGAACAAGCCAGTGGGTATTGACTAACACTGGCTATTTTCCTAATGATTACATCTGATCATTTCATTCCCAGGCTTTACAATCTCTCTTGGCTCCTATTCCTACAGAATTAGACCCAAAGTTCTTACTTTAACTCTGAAGGCCCTTCCAAACTATTTCTGGCCTACTGTTCCATTGCCACTTCTTTCTAAACTCTTGTTCATCTCCTTCAAGCCACTGACATACCTCTCAATTCCAGTTATACTAAAGTCCTCACCATTGTCTAAGCACATTAAGACCTGCCACAATAATAAGCATGCTATCTCTTCTGGGATGTCCTTTCTTGCCTTCACCAATTGGAAACACCTACTCATCTTTTAAGACTCAGCTCAAATTTCATCTCTCCTAAGAAGCCTTTCATGAGCACTTCATATAGTAATTCCATCCTTTGAACTTCAATTCCCTTTTTTTTCAACTCTGTCAAAGTTGGTGTCATTAAAAGTTTTATGTGTGATGTCTGTCTCTCCAATAAGACTGTGAAGCTCTCAAGGCCAAACACATATTTCATTATCTTTACAACCCCAGCACCAGGTCAATGATTAGCATAGGTCAATTTCATTAGCTCAGAAATTGTTTGAATAATCAATAAATAATACAATGGAGTTCATGTGGGCATAAGTTTTTTTTCTCTGTTACTAATCAATATGTACATTGGAAGTAACTAATTCGATTGGAAGTCTTTGGACATTTCTAAATTAATATTGCTAAGATATTTAAATATATAAGAAAGAACAAAGGGAAAGCAGAATTTCTTTGGACCTTGTAATCTCTAGACAAGGATAAAATATTGTCATATCCTAAATTTCTAGGATTGTTTCCTTATTTTAAAAAAAAGGAAATTTCAAGAAAAGTAACTTGGACTTTCAAAATCATAAAAACATTTTGAAATCAAAATGTTCAGAAGGTAGGAGAAAAAGTATGATAGCAATTTATAAACAATTAAAAGAATAGAACGTCCCTTAACCTATGAAGTTTAAGAGCCAACTATGATCAGATCTTACAAAACTTTGTCCTTCCTGTTATTGGATACATTCCTGGAAATGGATATTTATCATGATTTTTTTTTTTCCAAAAGAAATTTTTTGCAAAAGTAATGTCAAATATACTTCTGACTGTTCACCTTCTGTTTGCTCCTAGAATTAGCTCCCAAATCAATGCTCTGTGGCTGATTTAAACTTTCTCCGACTACATAACCTGTCCTGAGGTAACATCTCTTGGATTTGGAACTTTGTGATCCAGGAGGATAACAATAGTTCCTGAAAGTTAGAATCAGAAAAGTATACTTTTCACAATAACTTGGAGCATGAAAATTTTTCTATACATTTTCTCTGTCACGTTTTAGAAAAACAATTTTGAAATGCTGTGGAAGTTAAATAGAATAAAACATTGCAAAAAAAAAAAAAAAAAAAAAGCTTTTTGTTTCTACTGTTTCACTATAACAGAGCTTTGACCTCCTTCACACTCTCACAGGATGCCTTAAATCTATTGAGGATTTCTCCATCCTTGTACTGTCCAGGATATCTTCAAACCCTGCAAGGCAAATAACGTGACCCTCCTCACATGTCAACATCTACTACCCTATCACCACCTTTGTTTTCTTCCCTCATGCCCCCACCCAAGTCAGAAGAACCCCACAGCTAATCTATATAGCAACTTTGTGTAAATCAGGCAAAAAGGTACTTTACTGTCATGGGCTGGAAAATATTTGCAATATATATTTAATAGTTATTATATATAATAACTATGAAGTAAATGACTCTCCCAAAGTCATTCAATCTGCACAACTACAAGCTGTGCCTCAGCATGCACACACGAGAGAGAGAGAGAGAGAGAGAGAGAGAGAGAGAGAGAGAGAGAGAGAGAGACAGAGACAGAGACAGAGACAGAGACAGACAGACAGACAGACAGACAGAGACAGAGAGACAGAGACAGAGACAGAGAGAGAAAGCTAACAAAGACCACTAGTTTTCAAATAGCAATGAATCGCTGTTGGAATTTCAAAAAGGGATTTATTTTCTGGACTTTCCCAAAAATTATAGCATTCAACTTACTCCATAATATCCAGAACATATCATATATGTTCCATTGTGTCTGGCAGTTGCTGAATGAAAGAAAAGCATGCTCTTAGGTCTAGGAAGAGTCTCCTTCCCTTCAACTAGGAAGGAAGGTAAAGGAGGAAGGAATGAGGCAAATAGGAAGCATTCCTGGTACCTTTTGAGAGATCTCTGGGGAGATCTCTGAGGAGAAAGGAAACCTGGTTTGTTCCCTTTCCAGTGAAAAGCACTTATAGGCCAAGTCTTTTTGGAAACCTTCATGCGTGTGGTGTTTCAGTATGTAAGTACTAGTATCTGGTCTAGGGAAATTATTGTTAGTCCTAGAATACATGTCAGCGAAGACCGGGCATTATGTTCATTTACCATCACACTGAGAATTCAAAGCTATTAGGTGACTATGTGTGATAATTTATCTAAGCTCCTGATTGAGGAGGAGTTTCTAAAGTAAAGAATAATAGGAAATATAATTAAGAAGAAATGCAGTACTTATTACAATATCATATACATACACGAAAAGGCAAATTTGGAAATTCATTTACAACTAATGAGGTAATGATTACATGTCATTAATATAAAAATGTCATACAAATAGATACAAAATAACTGAAACAGAAAAAAGACATAAAAGATAACTCCATTTATTTATGTATTTGTTCATTCATTCATTCATTCATTCATTCAAAAGTACTTGTTGTGTATCTCTAATGTGCCATGCACCATTCTGGATATTGAGGATACAGCAGTGATTAAAGAAAATCATCTGCCATAGGTATTTATTCCTAGTTGGGAAGACAGACAATTAAGCAAAAACAAACAAACTATATATATATATATATATATATATATATATATATATATATATACATATATATATATATATATATATATATATATATATATATATACACATATGTAAATATATATATTACATTGATCAAAATTTCAGATGATTATAAGTGCTAGGAAGTACTTTAGATAAGTGATCAGGGAAGATCTCTCAGAGTCGTCAGTTTCAACAAGGACTTTAATGCAATGAGTGAACACGCTACTGAAATCTCAGATTCTGCTCCAGGCAGAAGGAAGTGCTATGCCTGCAAAGGCCTTGAGCAGGGAGAGAGGTTTGGTGAGTGTGAGAAGAAGCAAGAAAATAAATGTGGCTGAAGCCAAATGAGAATGAGAAAGAATGAATTCCAGGGGGTAGCCAGAGGCTAGGTTTCATATACTTTGAAGGCCATGGCAAGGACTTTGGTTTTTATCTTAAGTTTGATGGGAAGACATTGCAGGGTTTTAGGCAGAGGAATGATATCATCTTTTTTTTTTTTAAACATTATCCTGGCTGATGCATGGTAAATGCATTGCAGGAGGACAAGGGTGAAAATAGAGACTTGTTAAGTGGTAGCTTCACCAGAGCAAGAAGAAAGCTACAGACAGAATCATCAACAAAACTAGGTGATCAAAAATACTCCTCAAATCGAAAACATATGAACATATGGGGCCAAACCAGTGACAACAGCAACAAAAAATCCAGGTGTATTCAGAAGCTGTGAGGAAGAAAACAGAAAGACAAACAATATTTCTAAGAGCTGGGTAACCCAAACATTGCTAAGTATTCACCCTGAAAGGAAAGGACCCAACATGTAGTAGAGGACTAATTTGGTGGATCTGAGTATGCTTTGCAGCCTCCGATTTGCACGTGAGTGTAAGACAATGACAGGAAAGTTTGAAAGTAACCAAAAATTCTGGGCTCACAGGGCTATCAAAAATACCCAGCAAAGAATAGAACCCTGAACTGAGGTTAAACTTCTTGGAACAAATATCTATTAGGTTAGAAACTAAAGGTATAAAGAAGAATAGATTCAGATACCAAGGGTGGAGGGAACCAAGCAGATATCAGAAAATACTAGAGAGGTGGCTATACCGAGGAACGATATTTTTAGTACTCTGCACCAATAACAGGATACAAAAGAAAAGAGGGGAAGCCCTATGGCCCCAATACCAGAAAATTCATCCTGACCCACTCTTACCCCCTACACAGGGATCTCTTTTTAAAGTATAGTAAACCCCCACCCACTTCAATATAAACAGAAAAAAAATGTGACCATCCCCGTATTAAATAAACAAATACATAAAATAAATAGCATTAAATAAATGAATATATAAATAGCATACGAAATTTTATATATATATATATATATATATATATATATATATATATATATATATATATTCACCAGGTTACATATTTTGTATTAGTGTGACCTAATTTTGCAAAACCAATAAAACAATTAATTAAATGGCAAAAGCTATAAAGCACAACACAAATCACAATCAAGAAAACTCAGAAATGTAATAGCCAGAAGAAGGAAGATGAAATGAGAGCAGAAATAGCACATAAAAGCATTAAAAATAAAAGAAATAGAAATGAAGACTCAATGTGAAGTAACATAAGAGTAAATAGACCATACATGAAACAATGTTAGGAAAACGGAAGATTAAGAAAAAGAAAAAAGGAACTTAAAAAAATGATTAAAAATCATTTTCAAAATAGACATAGATGACAAAGAAGATCTAATATAAGTATAATTGGAGTCCTTGATTAAAGAAAAGTAAAACAATAGAGTGAACAAAACCTGTAATTCAAGAAAAATTTGTTATAACAAGAAATTTGAATCCATATATTGAAGTGGTACAACATGTACCTAGGAACTGGTGCAGAATAAACTGACCCAGTCATATTTTAACACAAAATATGATGCTAGATTTTTCTATCAATCAGGAAAGTTTATTTAGTTTTGATAACCAACTACGTATGATATACACTATTTAACTTAAAATCTGTTACAATTTCTAGAAACTGATTTGTCTGTATGAACCAAGACACTTAAAAGCTGATATTGTTTGAATACATCATTCCCTTGTCATCACCTAGCCTAACAAAATAGTCATCATGTCTATTGTTGTGATAAAAATGGTAATTCATGTTGCTTTAAAGATCTGTATTGGCAGATATATATTTGATAAAATTATTAATCAAATAATTTTATTTGATTAATTAAAATTATAGTCAAATAAATCATGAGTTAACAGTATATGTAATGACAGTGTGAGGGAAGATAAGTAGTAAAGTTTTGGCACACAAAACGTTGAGAACCAACCACTCATTTTGTGTAATTCTTCCAATTTATAAACAAGAAAATAAGATTTAAAGAATATAAATAATCTGCCCAAGACTCTACAAGGCTTCAACTACTAGCTTAGTCTCTGATTTTAGGCCTATGAATCATACATAAAATTAAAGTTTTTAATTTTATTAAAGACTAAATATTTTAATGTGGGAAATTAGAAAATCATAGCTCTTTATGGACTATGACCTTTACAGCTCTTATATATAAATAAGACAGCACTCTAACGTAAAATAAAATTTGAACAAATAAGATTAAGTCAACCATTGTAGCAAATAATGCTATCATGCTACTGGTTCATCAAAATCTACCTGTCATCTTCCTGAGCTCACAGCTGCCGTACAGTTAGGTCTGGCCAAGTGACTAATGTCAAGCCAATGGAATGTAGTAGAAATGATCTGTACTACTTCAAATTGAGATATAAAAACCTCCCATAAAGAGCACTCTAAGAAAAAAGAAACTGCTCTTGGATACAAATAATGAAAGAGAGAATAAACAAAAATCCTCCTATAAACAAGTTTCCACTCTCTTTTATCTAGCTTCTGGCTAGATATCAGTGCCTTGAAACTTATATATTTAAAAAAAAACAGAAATTTGCTAGTTTGGGTTACTAGATAAATTTATAAAACAGAGCCCTTAGCTCCTTCTGACTACTAGAATTTACATGATCAAGTAACAAACATCTTGTTAGGTTAAGCCATTTAGATTTCAAGGTTTATTTGATACTGTAATTAGTGTTAATTTAAATAGAAATTTCTATCACCGTAGGTAGTAACAGAAAACAAAACCTGTGGCACTGGCAAAAGAAAACTAGGAAACTAATACCAGAGGCTGGAAATACGAATTCTCAAATTGGAAAGTGGAAAAATATTCAGTAACAATTATACCAGTGGTATTTTGGGAGCCAGACCACTCTCCTTCCTAGCCTGTGGCTCTACCAAAGGAGATTGGAAAACTGAATTATATTAGCATGCATTAGATGGTACTAGCTTTATTTGGCAAGCTATTAGAAGAAGAAATGACCACAGGAAAGAATCATCCACTACACACATAAAAATGAAAAGGAATAAGGAATCATCCAGAAATTTTAGTCTTTGAAAAATTGTGAATGATTATCTGAAACATTAAAGAATAAGATTTTTAAAAATGAATAACTAAAGGTCTTAAGATACAGCTATGTGGCAAAGTTCAGATTGAGCCGGGCCTTCAAACCAAGGCTTAAGGTAAATATCATTGAGTTGAGAAAGAAGAAAATGGTGATGAAAAGGAAAGGAAATAAATCAGATTTAAGAATTATGTCAAAGAAAGAATTATAGGTGTGGCTACTGGCATAGTGAACTAACTGCAAGCAAAGAGATGAAAGTCTTAATTTTAAAGGAAATTATATTGCCAAAACAACTATGAGTTAAGACTTAAAATCTTTGGCTGAGCATTAAAACAATCTTAGGCCACCAAACTCATACAGGCAGGAAGTAAGCAGCAAAAACTCTAGAACTCTCAATTTCCACTGCAAATATGGCCATGTGAGATAATGGACAAGCAAGAACCAGACGGCAGAACCAGAGGCCACAGAGAACAATGCACAAGGAAGTTTCTTCGTGTGAGCAAACTCAAGTTCTAATTAAACAACTTTCCCTCACTGCCAGGAATTTGAAATGGCTGTCCAAAAGGATTTCATCATTACCGTGGACCAGTGACTACTATGTACATTGCAATTTCCTTTTTCTGAGTGGGGTATTTATTACAGTTATTCTGTCTCTGTTCCATCATACATATAGGCTAGAGTGCAGGAGACAGAAAACTTAAAACTAATTCAGCCATATAATAAATAATTGGAAAACTTTGCATACTAAAAGATTAAAGTAATGCATGAAATCTTTTACAAACATAGATAGTTGATCATTGAACAATGCGGGGTTTAGGTGTGTTGACCCCCCTGCACAGTAGAAAATCTGCATATAACTTTTGACCTCTCTAAAAACTTAAGTAGTCCCTCAGTATCAACAGGGGATTGGTTCCAGGACCTCCTGAGGGTATCAAAATCTGCAGATATTCAAGTCCCCTAGATACAATGACATAGGTCAATGCCATACTATGCATCCATGCCCTCTACAGTAAGCCCTCTGCATCCATGGACTTTCAACCAGGTATCAAAAACAGCATAAGTATTTATTGAAATAAATCTGCATATAAATGGACCCGCACAATTCAAACCCATTTGTTCAAAGATCAACTGTACGAGGTGTGATCAAACAATATGATGAATGTTTAAAAAAAAATTATTACAGTAAAAGGCACATTGCCATTAGTCCCCCTCAAAATATTCCCCCTTGCTTTGAACACACTTGCCACTTTCTGAACCAATTCTGGAAGTCCTGGCTGCTCAATGTCCTGCATCTATTGAAAATTCTTACCTTCCATGGTCATTTTGACTTTGGGGAAGAGCCAGAAGTTGCCTGGCACCAGATTCAGAGAATAAGATGGATGAGGACACACCATAATGTTTTTATTTGACAGAAATTGTCATATACCAGAAGCAATGCGTGACATAGAGCTTATCATGATGGAGGATGATTTACGGCACACTTTAAAACACACCTTCTCTTGATTGTAGCTCACACCCAACTGACTGCACCGAACAAGTTGAAACTTATCACACACTGTTACTAAGGTTAGACGCACCACTTCCCATATTGAAGATCACTGCCTTTCCATTGGATGGTATTCGGCAGCAGCATTCACCATATTTTGTGATCACAATGGAAAGGTTCCATTATATATATACATACACACATATATATACACATACATACATATATATATATATATATATATATATAACATATATATAATATATATATTTATATACATATATACATATATATTTATTTGTATATGTATATGTATATACTGCGGGTGCTAAAAAATGTATACACATTTTAAGAGATATTAGCTATGCTCAAGCTGTAGTTCGCCGTAATCAGAAGTGTCTGAACGCTGATGGTAACCACTTTGAGCACCTCTTGCAATTGCAGAAATTAAACGTGACTTGTATTCACCTTTTTTTATTGGTATACATTGAATATTACAATTAATACATTTTTTAAAAATGTGTATACATTTTTTTGGCACCCTCTAGTTGGAGGAGGGGAGAGTAAAGTAAATTTTATATTTAGCTTATTTTCCAACAGACCCAACAATTTTAGCTTTTTAATGCTGTGTCTGATGTCTAATGTCAGGAATCTCTAAGTCTTGATTCTACAAGTCTTTCAAATCATTCTTAATGTAAGATTTTGTAATCAAAGTCTTCATTAGACTATGTTAAGCTACTTTGCTTGTCTCTGCCTGCAGCTTATTCACCTACCAGCAGTGCTTAACTAAGGACTTCCTACTGCTACTACCTCTGAATTATCTTTATTTCCAAACCCTACAACATAGTCTAAGAAGAAGGAACCTGTAGCTAAGGAAATAACCCACTGTCGTAGTTTAGCTTCCCTCTTCAGCAGATCCTGAGACAAAGATTTGAGTCCCTAAATAAATTATTTAGAAGGTGATCCCAGTAAACATTGGTAGGAGAATCTGCAAGTGACATCAGAAAGGGAAGTAAGTTAATAAAAGGTGCTTTATCAAGCAAGGCTCCACTTGGGTGACTTCAGCTTTATGGCCCTCGGAAACTGTAAAAGATCTTCTGGAATGTGCACCTCACCACTGACCTGTTCACTGGATGAGGGAACTCCTCTGGGTCTGTGATTGAGGACTGCTCCCAGATGGTGTCAGTTCCTGGCCCTCTCAGACTATTGCATGTCCAGGCAGAGCAGGCTGCATTGGCCAGACAAAGCCCTCAAGCAAAGGGAAGCAGTTGCCAACAGTTGGAAGTTAAACCAGATTGTCCAGAACTGGTGAGGACCAGGGTGATGGTGACCTCACCTATACTTAGGAAAAAGTTGTTTTGTTATGACTTGTTTTGGAAGCTAGATGTTGAGCATACCCCGCATATAAAGCGTGAATCTTGTTTGCCAATATTTTAGTAGTAAGAAACTACCCTTCCTTTCATTTGAATCCTTGAAAGGCCAAGACTGCTGAGAGTAAATCCTAGATAGAAGATTAACAGATACTATTTCCTGAATACCATGAGGAATACTGCTGAGGGAAAAGTAGTTTCAGATATTTCAAGCTTAGTGGCTTCTAGCTATGTGTTCTTCCCCTGACAAATTCCATAGTGAATAAAGCAAATGTTGAACATTTAGCTTGAGTGAGAAGTAAGCTGTTGGGATTGTAAACCACCAGATTTGGGGAGTTTTTTTGTCCCTGAAGCATAACTGTAATATATATCATCCATTTGCCCCTCCAGATACACTCTCCACCCTCCTCTGTTGCAGGAAGCTAGTCTGTAAAGAGTGTGTTTCAGCTCTCTTGCCCTCTGGCTTTTGCTTGAGTTCAGCCATTAGAGAGACCTGGCAGAAGATTAGAGGGAGGGAAGAGAGTGGGAACAGAGAGGGTTTATAATCTCCTAACTCTTTCTCTGTGGGGTCACTTTGAGCTGCTGGTTCCTCCATAAAGTTCATGACTCTTCTCAAGGTGGCCGACCCATCTATAAGATTCTCTCCTTCCAGGTAATTGATCCTTTCAGGCCTAGGGGTAGAAATAGGCCGTGTATTACTAGTATTGGAGTACCTCTCCTTGATGGTTCCCCTTTATCCTACCTATATCTTTCTAAGTAGCTACTTTTTAAATTATTCTTGAATTATTCTATTGATGGACCACCTGTTTTCTGCTAGGACACTGACTGGTACATTATTCTAGCTATACTGTCTGGTTTAGTTTTCCTAATAATAAAATGTTACATTATTAAGGTAGCATTCTTCCTGAACCACTGTGGTTTTCACTACAGTCAACCTTGCCAAAATCAAGGAAGTGGTTGGGAGTTCTATGTTCCAGTATCATCTCAGCATCTTGTCCCCAGACAATAATGCCTTTATGTCTGAGAAAGCACTAGTACATTCAAATTACAAATCCGTTGCTCCATTGCCCAACCACAGCCTATTTTTAAAATGCAGTATGAATTCCTTAGTACTTTAGGGAAGTCTTCTAAAGCAAGATCTTTGATATTATTTCTTCTTCCTCACATTATCTTCCTCAACTGTACCCCACATTGAGTTTATGTTTCTTTAATGTATTGAAAGGACAATCTCCAAAAAATAATATTTACTGAGAATCGACTAGTAATTCTAGATACTGGATCTTGTTAGGAAATGAGGGCTTGTGTGCTTTTGTATGTCATAAAGTCATTCATGAAGTCAAGATAGGAGGTGAACAGGTCATTTACCTTTCTTGGGACCAGAAAAAACTTGTATAATCTCACACTTAAGTGTTCAATGACATCATCTAAGGATCTCAAATAAATACATTAAAATTTCAAAAAGAGAGAGAAACTAGTAAATTACAGATTATCATCTATGGAATGTGTTCAAAAGCACCATTTAACAAGCCTGTATTTAAAATTATTATACATGAAAGTAATTTTTCCATTACAGGTAATTTATGTTTTATGTAAATTTGACTTACTAAATCATCTTATAGAATTCCAGCCCAAGTTTGTTAGAGACCAATGAACATTTTCTCCCACTGAAAATTACTGTTTTGTTTTTCTTTTTTTGGCATTGCTTTGTTAGCCTTGAATCCTAATATCTACATCATGTTTCACAATTCAAAATCATCTTCATAAATAATGGTTGTTCTTAACCATTTAACAGTCCTCTGGGAATCCAAAGACATTAATCAACACTCTCCCTAAAGGTACGTACATGGGCCTATACATATACTACTGCATTCAATTTTGGAGGGTTCATTGATATCCTAAAACTCTCCAAGGGTGAATAATTCCTATAATTGATAGAATCATCCTCAAACAACTTCTACAAGATAGGTGTTGTTATTTACATTTTGCAATTGAGAAAATTAAGCCACAAAGATGTTCAATTACTTACCCAAGTCAGGCAGCAGAATTTGGTGTTAAACTCAGGCCTTTGGACACTATGTCCGATGCTTTTCCCTCTGTCCCATGCTACCTCCTTCTTTTGTTAATGTGTAGCATCACTATAGTCCAGTATAAAGTCTTTTATGTAATTGAGCAAAAATTTATTGAATGAGAGCCCCAGGATGTCTAAAATTTTACAAATAAATGGAAGGCTATAAATCCCAACTGATTTTCACATGATAGCTCCATTTTGTTTATACATGCAGTTAAATCTCCACTCTATAAAATTTATTCACTCAGAAACATTTCCAGTTTATCCCATACAAAATTCAAAGTAAATATCTATTCCCCAAAAAATTGATGTGGCTCATTATTTAAACAGATTTTTATTTCCTCTCTTTCTCTCTCAGCATCCATGTCCAGCCACCACCTCATAGTATGGACCCACTGCTTTGAACTGTTAATATCCAAGTCTTGGTGTGGGAAGAGAATGACAAGCGCACGTCATTATTCATAAGAAGACCTGGTTTTAACCTATTTTGCCATTTAGCAGATGAATCACCTTGTGTAAGTCACATATACTCTCTGAGTAACTATTTCCTCATCTGAAAAGAGAGATATGATCCACATCTACATTGTAAGGTTATAGAAAGTATCCAACAAGATATTTCCTGAGAATGTGCTTCAGAAATGTTTAAAACACCATATATATTTAGGTTGCTGTTATTAGAGTCATCAAAGATGCCTCCATCAGCGAAATCAGCATCAGAATTTTTTAAAGTAAAAATAGTGAGATTATATGTACTCTAAATTACTGTAAATGTCCAGCCATCACTGCTACCTCCCACATGTTGATGTTGCTTACATGATGCCAACCACAGTGGGATGACTTGTCCAGTCAACTTTGTGGAGGAGCAGATGTTCTGATTCCTACACTGAACATAAACCAACAGAAGAGTCACTTAAGACACTCAGTGACCCTGCATGTTGCAGTTATTTACCTACTAAAATTGTATGATAGATTTACTATTTGGTATTGAATTACCACTTCAGTATAAATAGCACCAACCTAATGGTCTTTAAGAAGTAACCTGCAGTAACCTCTGCAAATAAAGAGGAGTCAATTGTTTAGAAGTAGTATATGTGGAATTTTTAAAGATACTGTTATTTTAAAAAAGATACTGTTATGTATTTGGTTTGGTTGATTTTTCAGAATTTTTTTTAATGGGATAGGGCTTATTTTTACCAATTTTCTTGCATTTTAATGGTCGAGTAAACAACATTGCAATATATCTTTCAACACCCAGATCAAGCCCTTCAGTAAATGAAGCCAATAGAATTATATCACTTGAGTACAAAATGTGCAAGGCAAAAATAAACTATGAGTAAAAATCAAATGAAGGCAGGAAGACCCTTTAGCAACTGTTCTCCAGGATTGTGAAATCCAGCTGGGAAAATTGGTTGAAAGAAAGCTTACAAAATAATGAAATTCCTAGTATCTTATAAATCTTATTAAAGAAGAAACTAAACTCAAGTACAATTCCTCCAAAAGGCCAATTTTATGATGATTTGGCACTTAACCTTTGACTCCAAAATAAATAATAACTGCAGTCATTTCAGTGACCTCTTTAAACATTTCAGAATCAGATTCTCTTAGGATGCAAATCTGCAGAAATTGAAATGTTTATGAATAAAACAACTGAAGATATAAATCTCAGGCTCAATCATGTATGTACAAAAAAAATGTTTAGTTTATGTTTTCTTTAACAATGAATTTCTATCTCCAGCTCCCATTTAGTCCAGTGGTCAAATTCAGGGTTAATCAGTCAGTGCAATATTTTCTCAGCCTATGACTAGCCTGAAGGTTTTCTCTATTCACTGACTATCCCAGGGGTGGCATCTTTGTTTCCAGAGGTCAACATATTGCCACAGCAACAGTGGAGATGGGAGAATGTCCAGCTCTCGACTATCATATTGTTCGTCGTGGTCAGGTAAGACATTCACATGAACTCTGAGAATTAAGTTCATGAACTTGTTGCAACAATGTTGCCAAACTTTTTTTTTTATATCAGAGGGGTTAGTCATCATAAATTTGTACCAACTGGACAAACAGTTAACCAAGTTTACTATTTGGAAGTGCTGAAAAGGCTGTGTGAAAAAGTTAGACGAAAACGACCTGAATTTTTTGCTAACAATTCATGGCTCTTGCATCACGACAATGCACCAGCTCACACAGCACTGTCTGTGAAGGAGTTTTTAACCAGTAAACAAATAAATGTACTGGAACACCCTCCTTACTCATGTGATCTGCCCCCCAATGACTTCTTTCTTTAACTGAAGTAAAGGAAATATTGAAAGGAAGCCATTTTGATGACATTCAGGACATCGAGGGGAATATGACGACAGCTCTTATGGCCATTCCAGAAAGAGTTCCAAAATTGCTCTGAAAGGTGGACTAGGCACTGGCATCAGTCCATAGCTTCCATAGTGATATTCAGCAATGAGGTATGTAGCACTTTTTCTAGGATATGTTCATGAACGTAATTATCTAACCTTGTATGTTATCTTGTTTCTGGCCATTGGTATCTACCCATATTGCAATATGTCATTGTCATCAGGTCTTAGATCATTGCTCCATATAAGTCATTTTGCATCCTCGAAGTCTTTCCTAAGGGGCTACTTCAGGTCCACCAGCAATCTCTCCTTTACCTATGATCCCCTTTTAAGAGGGAGTAGACAGAAAGAATGTTATATAGAATGTAATACGTCGATATATGAAGTTTAGAAAGGATCTCTACCCCAAAGGTGCTTACAATCCAAAGAGAGCATACTTAATATTTTTCTATGCTTTTCTCATAGTGACCACACCAAGCTTTGCACACTTGAATATGGGCTTTGGATGCAGAGGGTCTGGGTCAAATACAAGCTTGGAAAAGTATCTATTTTTACCTTGGATACCCCATCTACACAACAAATTTAACAGTGTCTCCCTCATATGGTTGTTGCAAAAATTAAAGTATATAACAGATATAAAATAATTAGAATATTTTCTGGTGTATAATAATGTCTCCACAAATATCTATCATTATCATCATTATTATGTCACCTTCTCCTCTCCATCCTCTCCTTCAACTTCTCCCACTCGTAGGGACTCTTCAGTCTTTATGACTCAAGTGAAAAAGCTGTAGGGTAACACTAAGCTAAATGAAAATAGGACAAACGTTGGTGAGGAGAAGACATGTTCACAAGATCCCACGTGCTGTTCTCAACCCTGTCCTGTTTGCCCATGAGTGTGCAACATTCCTTATTGCTCTGCAGAAACTTTCCCCAAATGCTTAAAAGATATCTTTTCAATGTGGACATGCAGAACTTATATTTGGATCCAACCATTAATATCTATTTAATTTCATAACCACAAGCCAGGATTAGAAAGTTTAAATAAAGGATCGCATGATTTCTATCAGCTTTCATCTGTTTCCTTTCTTGAAAGAGTCCAATTTTAAATCTGAATAACCAGTTCATCCAAAGTATTTCAGTAAGAAAGCTCCAAAGATGAAATCAATCCAGAATCACCTCATGGGGAACCAGCCTCGTAAGTTAATTACAGGATTCTTTGTTGTTCTTTTTTGTTGTGAGTAAGAGATCTTGATGCAATATTTTTGGTTAATTGAAGATTTTCTTTAAAACTATGCAAGACAGCCAACAAATAGTACATTTATGTATGTAATAGAAATGGTTGTAATATATCATTAAGGCACTTCAGGGCATGTTTTATTGGTTCATTAATACAGTACATGCCTTAGGTGTATTCAACCACTCGGGGCCTATATTAATGGACCAATAAAATGTACCCGGGAGTGCCTTAATGCTACCCTAATATGGCTAAGTTTAAATTAATTTTTTCAGGCTTATCTTTTCAAAAATCATTTTTCCTACTTGGAAAGAGAGATTCCTTTACAAGGGGAAAGAGTTCATAGCAACACGATATCAAGAAGCAGGATAATAAAAACCTTTTTGTTTCATCAATTTTCTAAAATGTTTCATCTTTTCAAATGGTAATATTCTGCATTCTACTTCCAGTGTTTTCTCCTGCCTTCCATGAAAATCAATAATTTGTGACTAGAAGCAAGAAAATAAGTACCATTTATTTGGGGAAGTAACAGATCAATGCACCAGCAAATGCCATGTCTACCTATAAAACCCCTATCTCCTTTCAGTATTCCACCTGCTCAGAAAAAATGCTTACCTTGCTTTAAGGAAAACCCCTTTCATCTACCTCGTTACCCATGTAATCAAGGAATCATTCTTCCCCCCAGATGGAAAATGTTCCTCCTAATCGTCTGTATTTCCCTTGTCTCTCAGCTTTTCAGAAGTTCTTGAATTCTACTTTGGACCATTAAGGAATCTTCTTGATAACAGAAATTTAGGGGAAGAAAGAAAAATAAAAGTGTTTAATCCAGCACCAAGTTAAATTAAAATCTCAGGCTCGGAGGTTCCTCAAAATATTAAGAACAGAATTACCATATGACCCAGCAATCCCTCTTCTGGGTATCAACCCCCAAAATCTGAAAACATTTATCTGTAAAGATATGTGTACCCCTATATTCATTGCAGCATCATTCACAGTGGCCAAGACCTGGAAACAATCCAAGTGTTCCTCAATAGATGACTGGATAAAGAAGATGTGGTATATATATACAATGAAATATTACTAGGCCAGAAGAAACAGTGAAATACTGTCATTGCAATGGCATGGATGGATCTTGAGACTATCATGCTGAGTGAAATAAGTCAGACAGAAAAAGTCGAGAACTATATGACTTCACTCATAGGTGGTATATAAAACTGAAAGCAGCAAATGAACAAGACCAAAAAACAAAGAAACAAAAACTCATAGACAGAAATAACAATTTAGTGGTTACTAGAGGGTAAGGGGGTAGGATGTGATGGTAGGAGAGGGAAAAGGGGTCAAATATATGGTGATAGGAGAACTGACTCTGTGTGGTGAACACACAATGTGATATATAGATGATATATTATAGAAATGTACGCTTGAAACCTATATAATTTTACTAACCAATGTCACCCCAATAAATTTAATAAATAAAAAATATCTCAGCCTTACCATTTACTTGTTTTATGATATTGGCCTGAAAGCTTCCATTTCCTTCTCAGCAAAATGAAAGTAATAATGTCTATCTCATAGGAATAACACGAATGTAAAATGAGATAATTTATGCAAAACACTTGGTATAATGTCTAGCACCTAGGAACTATCGGATAAGTGGTGGGTTTTTGTTACTAACTTATGAAAAGCTACTGAGGGGATCTAGATGAATGACAACAGGTGAACAGTATGACCTCTCCCAAAAGATGCTGACAGGTTGAGCACCCAGAGTGTGAAAAGCAGATATCCCTCCTTACCTCTTCCTCCCCAACCCCCATGATCACAAGGAATGTGATTTTTAAAGAATACCAAAAATAAAACAAACAACCAAAAAGTATAGTCTGGAACTTTCTTTACCTTGATAGTTTAATTTTTCTAGAGTCTAATTATCTGGGCATATTCATTATCACTATCACAAATGTCATAAATAAGTCCCACTATGTGGGACAAACACTGCCCTTGACTCTATGGGAGTGGGGAAATAGAAATTCAGTCTTTGTCTTCAAAGAGGTTTTATTTTAATTGGGACAACCAGATTTATGGAAGAGTTAAATAACAATTTAAGATTGTAAGTGTCACATGAGTTTTACTTCAATTTTGAACGTAATGGAAAAAAGTTCTTTGAACATGATAGATCAAAAAAGAAGTCAATCATCCTATAGGAACCGCACAAGACTGCTTAGTGAAGAAAGAAGTAAATATTGAAAACAGCCATGATGAATTCTGAAGGGAGAAGTAGAAGCACTCCACATGGGAAAATGGAAAAAGAGTTTTGATGAACAACATTTGTGTCAGAGGGCACTTGTAGGGGCATTAGTGGGAGATGCAGTTGGGATCGACTGAGGAGAATACCACCTTTCAGGTAATAGAAAACCAATACAAGGATTTTGATCAGAGAAATGTCCTGAAGTAAAAGCAGAATTTTCAAAATACTTTCATTACTGTGATATCTACCAATTGGAGTATAGAGAAATGGTATCAAAGAGATAAATTGAGAAAATATTGTCATATTCCATGTTTGAAGTTGTAGAGACCTGAATAAAAGGAACCAAAAGGAAAAAAAAAAAAAAAAAAAAACAGTTGTGAAAGAAAAATCTAACAAAATGATGATTGTTTTATTGTAATATGCAAGGGAGAGGGAAGAGTGAAAAAAATGACCAAAAGCCTGAAGAAATGGGAGGATTAAATAACTATTTGATCCGTTCAATTTGCTTAATGTGGAAAATAATTTTCCAAGGTCTCATTCTACGAGCCTCATATGTTCCTGAATAAGAATAAAACAGGTTGAGGCAAGTGTAAAGCCATCATTATTGTTAAAAAATACACTTAAAAAGTACATATTCCAACACAGGTGGGTCAGTTGAGTACATTAATCCTATGTCTGAAGAAAAGCACATTACATCAATTATCATAGCACAAAATATGGCAAAACTTTGAAAGCCTCATTGAAATGTTTCTTAGTGTCATGCCATACTCCATGCATTTCTTTCATTTTGCCAAAATGGTTTCCTTCAGTTGAGCCCTGTCTTCTCCTTTCTACTTACCTAAATAATATTTATCTTCAAGGCCCATTTTCTCCAAGAAACTTTCCCTAACTACTCAAACACACATGGGGCATCCCTTCCTTCTTTGAAATCTTGGAACCCTTGCTGAATTAGCCACTTAATTTAGAACTTAATTATGTATGTCTGCAGTACACAAGTCCATGTGCTTATAAGAGAAAAAGACAAGAATGGAGACTATATCTGCTCACACTCCACAAAATTATCAGCCTAATCTCATTTCTCAGAAAAGAGAAATTCTAAACATATTTAGAAAATTGCTACATCATTGCAATGAGTATACCTACTCTCAGGTTTATTGCATTGCAATACCCATTTATTAATGCAAGTAAAATATCAATTCATTAGTTCAAAATTACATTGCATTATAACCATCGGTTGTAGGTGTCGTGGAGATACTGGAGATATGAAGGGTGTCTTTTATTTATTTTTGTTGCCCAAATTGCCCAAAAGGAAATTACTATAAATATCTGATGATTTATTCAAATAATTATTTGAACAACTTAAGGAAATATATGCTTTATTTGTTCAAGAATGATTCAAGAATGATGTTGCCAAGGCTGTCCCAGTAACAGTTCCAAGAGCATGACTTCCTAACAGCCATAGTGTGATGAGATGGGGCATGGGGGTGAAGGAGTTCTGCCAATCTGAGGTTGGACAGAGTAAGAAAACCCAGAATGTCAAGAGAAGCCAAAACCCATTAAGAAGAGCAATGAATAAAAGCTAGAGAGAATAAAATTTTAATTTGGAAGCCAAAGAGCCAGAGGCAGATCAAAGCTGGGGTATATTGCCAAGAGTCAGAGCTGGATTGAGTGAGAAACCCAGTGTTAGCATATCGGTCCTCATGTTGAAAATTGCAAGCAGTTGCTTAAAAGTATCTTGCAGCATCTGAGGTTAGACTTAACGATATTAAATAAAAGATATTTTTGCAATTTTTCTTGATATTTTTTAAATGTTTTTGCATTTATTTTTGTTATCCTTCATATTTTTAGACACAGCCACAAAGATGGTTAATGGTTAATTTCAATAATTTGCCCAAGATTCAAGTTGTTAATATTTAGAGTTTCTATATATGTTTCAGTGTGTGAGTTCAATTTTTTGATACCTGTACAAAGGTGAAAAACTACATATAACCACAAACTTTGAAGGTGATCACATATTTTAGTGGTCATTGCACAATGATATCCCAGGAAAACATGTCGTTCATAACTAAAAACAATCAGAAAAGAAGACAGGATTTTTATAGATTTCCAGGCACATGGCTTAAACTGAAATATCAAATAAAAATCTTCAAGTAGATTCCGGTTTTGCAAATAACTATTCAAGACTACATACCACTTACCTCTCAACAGATTACCCTGCTTGACTTTAACAAAATAATAGTGTCTTTGAGTGGGGGAAAAAAAAAAAAAGGACTACATAACCGGACCTGAAAATTTCCCTCAATCATCTCTACAACTTAGGCTCAGAAAGTATATTTACCACAGATGGTCTTTTACACCACCATGGAAATAATCGTTCCAACCTTCTGGAAGGCGATTTGGCAATTCATATTAAAAACTTGCAAATGCCCTTATTCTTTGAAAGGGCAAATCTGTTGTGCTCTTTGTGATTTTTTTTCCTACAGAAATAGTCATGGATGTGTGTAAATATTTGTCTCAAAGATGTTCTTCATGTCATTGTTAATTATAGCGAAAACAATAACGAGTTCCTTAACATGATGTGAAATGTACCACGTGATCTGGTTGCTGCCTACTAATTCAACTTCCTCTTTTGTCACTTTCCTTTTCACTCACCAATCTCTAGTCATTTGGGCCTCTGTTCCTGGAATATGCTGGTAGCCTTCCAGCTTCAGAGCCAGGTCATTGGTAGTTCCTTCTATTTAGAATGCTCTTCTGCCTTGCACCACTCCTACCCCTTACTCTAGTTCTCCTTCAGAACTCAGGTGAAAACACAACCTCACAGCACTCTACACCTCCTCCCAGTCTAGAATAGATCCCTCTGTATGCATTCAGAGAACCCTGGAGTCTATTTTCAGAGCATTTGTGTATTATAATCATATAGTTATTTTTGTGACTATCTGTTTACTATCTGTTGTCTCTAACAGACCACAAACTCCGTAAAGGCACAAAATATGTATTCATATATCAGGCACTCAATAAATCATTACTGAAAGAATGATCTATGTGTGGAATTATGGGTACTACTTACTTTTTTCTCTATTGTTTAACTTTCTACACCAAGCACCAAAAAGTTTAATTATAAAATACCTATTTTGAAATAGTCTAAAATTAATGAAGATCAGGTTTCAGAATGTACTCGAATTGTTCAGGCTGTATCTACAGTCTATTTTGCTTGCTGGTATAAACTAGATTATTATTTTAAAATCAGGATTTAATATCTCTGTTACATATTTTAAACTTGAATTTGACTTCATGTTTTCCCCTGTAATCATTAGAAATTCCTCAGAGTAAGACATAAATCCCAAGCAGGAAGTCATGTGGATGGCGAAAGGAATTTTGCCTTAAGAAGCTACTTCTCAGATAGTAAGTACTAAAATAGGAATTTCATGGGTTGGCTAAAAAGAGAGATAACTTTTAAAGTGTGGAATGGTTCAATGGTATGTGTAAACTGATAATATCTTCCCCTACTCCTTTCTTTCAGCCTTGACCTATGAAACAAAGAATTTGGTTTCCACCATTTAGCCAATTTGAAAATGAATTGCCAACCTAGCACATGACCCAAAGCCTTAGTTCAGGATTCCTTAGTGATGAGAACAGATCCTTATGTTTCTACTTGTTTTAGTTTAGTTTTCGTTTCATATTCTTAAGTTGCTTCTCTGTTTTTAAGCACATAAAATATATTTCAACACTTAACAACATAAGAAGTATAATCAAGAGCTGCAAAAATTTCTAGCTAAGTTCCTCTTTTGAAGTGATAACCACGCATTGCTACACAGGTAGCTTAATGGTATGTTACAAAAACGCTTTTCGACATTAAACAGGAAAGTAAACTTGCCAAATTTACTTTAAAATACGAAATTAATTTCCTGCTGGAGTCTCACTGCCAAAATAATTTCATCCAATATTGAAGGTTTGTAAGCTGAATCTCTTCCTGAAAATTGGAAGTTAAATGCTGTGTTCCTAATTAAGCCTCAAGTTATTATTTCTACATGAGAAAAAAATAAAGAACAAATATAGTACTTCTTCAACTGATCTGAATTGTTCAAAATGTGTGCAATATTTTAAATTCATTATTATTAACCTGGCAGAAGCACACTATTTCATAATCGAGTACAATTTTAATAAAATCAAATATAACTGAATTATTATAAGTGCCTCATCTTGACTTTTTTCTAATCTATCCGAATTCAGTGTTTCTAGTGGAACCACTTGAGTTCACATTAGATTTATCTCACCCTATAAAAGCACAATTCATTAAACAGACTAGTCTATTTAAAACTAAGGCAATTTTATCACAGTCAATTCAATTATTTAACACTGCTTTTTTAACTCAGTACTTAAAGCTTTCTTTTGACAAGTATTCCTTTTAATAAATGAGTTGTAATTTAAACAATGAAAAAAGATCAAGTTCCCTTACACTACATGCAATTAACCTATAGGGAGATGTTTTCTGGATACAAAACTAAGTTTTATTTGAAAGTTAGACTGAATTTCAAGTAACAGAAACCACCAAGGTTATTTTTCAGCAGAAATAAACATAAAGTAACTTTCTATGAGCAATTTACTTTACTTTTTGGTGCTGCTTGTATTTTCATTTAAGTAGGTAACTATTTGGCCAAGCCTACAGAATTAGAGAATCAGAGTAATCATCTGAACAATTTATTCCAAAGACAATATAACCTGAAATATGTAGAATCAACTTTTTCATCCCACTAAATAATAATCTGGTGAGTTACTTTATAATATTAATAAATAGTGAAATGAAAAGACAAGTGCTAACTTGTCTGCCTAGACAAGTGCTAACAAAAACAAGTTAAGTTGGTGAGGTGAGTTCTTTTCAAAAGTTTCCTCACGAGATTTTTTTGTTTGGAATTATTATGAGATTTAAATTATATTTAGGATTATAGACCTGAACTTCAGATAATGAAGTGAATAAGGAATGTTTCCATTATTAAAGAAAAAAGGAAGTTAGATGTGTTTAGCACATAATGTATTCGTTGAACAGTGTCTTCATTAAGGCAATTATTAATTTTTCATGTGGGTTGTCCTAGAAAAATCATGTGAAAAGATTCTTTTAGTATAGATTAGTAAATTAATAACTATTATCAAAAACAATTAAATAATTGTCTATATTGAAATTCTTTGTTACACTGAAATCACTGAGAAATTAAATGCTGCATACGGGGATGAACCAAATTAAAATAATACTAACGTTAATGATAGCTATGTATGTCCTTTGGATTTACTTTGCATCTTCTATATCAAAACAAAATAAAAATATATATATATATATATATATATAATTTTCAACAAAGCATTATAATATTTTTGTAGGATATAAGCATCAGATTTAACCAGTCACAGGTCATAAAACCCAAAAGCCAAATTGTATATTAACCTGAACGCTTCTTTTGGATGTAAGTTTACATGGATTAATTACCTAATTTAGAAGTACAAGGGTAAACCAAGCTATATCTGGAAGGAAATGAAAGAAAAGTCTAGACAAAAATTTCAAAACAAAATAGAGTTGTAGTGGGTGTGTTTATTTTAGAGAACTATTTCATTCCTGCTTTTCACTTTCCCGTGTAGACGTGCTCAGTGTCCCAGGCAGGTCTATCGCTAACTTAAACATGTATTTTAGGCCTCATACGCATCACCAGTGACAAACGGTGGCCAAGACTGAGGATACCCAAATACATCTAATGCCAGTAGATGGAAGTGGTGGAATCAGCCATAACACAATGTGCCACCACTAAAAGCACTTGCATTCTTCATCATAATATGTCTTAAAGCACAAGGATATATCTCTTTGGCCAACCTCCAAATTCCATTTCTATACCATCATTTCATGCTGACAATTGACAAGATTTCCTTTTGTAATTTGCTTCAGTAGCATGCATTTGATAATGGGATTTGTGGCTGTTATTGCCATCCAGTTAATGTTGGACTCTTTTCATCAGTTCACACTAAGTATTGGGAGTCTTAGGAGGAAAGAGGTCAGTTTCTGACTCAGGGTATTTAGGCAAATCAAAAAGACATTCTGTGCATTTGGAGAAGATACATTTTCCAGCACAACTCTCCCTACTTTATATTGTGAAAAAGGGACAAGAGGGAGAAGAAGTCCCCATTCTCAAGAACTTTCCTCCCATGTGGGTTTTATTTTCCTTATAACTTTCAGTCCTCATATTATCTTTATCATTTTCTGTATATCTAATACTTATCAAGAGAAAAAATAAAATTAGAAAATAGTATATATGATGGATTTAATCCACAAGAAATATAAAGCCCTCTCATAATCTAAAAGTAAAAAATAAGAACAAAGTACTCAATAAAATTTCCCTTAATATCTGAATCTCATCTTTTCCTCATACTTTTTCATCTTCCTTTTTTTGTTGTTGTTTTCACTGAAGAAAGCCATAAATTTCATAGCCATAAATTTAATTTCTACTAGAACTTCAAAAGATTTTAGATAGTATATGGGCTAGCAATAACTATGTTGGTAGATAATTATTTAAAAACAGTTCCATGGTCAAATCGCTTTGAAGATAATACATAAACTGCTTAATCATGGAGATGTAAAGCACATTTTTGCATTAAGAGGTTTTGAGAAATCCTACAGGAAAAGAAAAAGAAAAACATACTAACTTCGTTTATCTCAATTTTTCCCAAGTATGTTTTACCACAGAATCATTTTTATCATGGAATACTGACTAACATTGAGTGGAATTGGTATCCAGGGAAATGCAGCTAAACGTCACATTGTATAGAAAGGAAAATGAAGTGCAAAGCTTAGTCTTAACTGTCGCACCAGTGGCCACCCAGCCATTTATTAGCAAACCTCCCATGATACCCCATGGTTCCTGATACCCAGTCAAGTGTTGTTGTTGTTGTTGTTTTCTACTAGAAAACATGTCTAATTTTACCAAAAATAGATGTAGCTACTTCTTCTTATGTTATTAAGTGTAAATTGTCAACTGTGTCTCAAAGCTATTTAATACCAAAACATAACCAATAGCAACTGAAAACAAAGGACCGTAAAGACCTTTAAACCAAGCATTAAACACAAACGTCTTTAAGTCTTTTTGAACATATTGCACACTTAAAATATTGTAGTAATAAATATCTTAATTATAAATCTAATATTACACATGGAAATTTGAATCTATGAGTGATATATACATAATGGAATACTATTCAGCGGTAAGAAAAGATGAAATAGGACCGACCATTTGTGACAACATGGATGGATTTTGAGATTATAATACCAAGTGAAATAAGTCAGACAGAAAAAGCAGAAAATCATATGATTTAACTGATATGTGGTATATGAACCAAAAACAACAAAAGAACAAGACAAACTAATGAGAAACAAAAACTCATAGACACAGACAATAGTTTATTGGTTACCAGAGGGTAAAGGGATGGGGGGTGGTAGATGAGGGTAAAGGGGATCAAATATATGGTGATGGAAAGAGAACTGACTCTGGCAGTGAACACACAATGTGATTTATAGATGATGTAATACAGAATTGTACACCTGAAATCTATGTAACTTTACTAACAATTGTCACCCCAATAAATTTTAATTTAAAAGAAAAGAATGTATAAGAGTGAATTCTCAACAGTATAGCTTATTTAACATTGTAGAATTGTTTTAAAATAGTTTTAAATGCCTCCTAGTTATCTAATATAGGGTATATGCATTGTGTCATAGCAAAAGCAGTTTGAATAACCTACTTCACTCAGAATGATCTCAGGTTGCTACAGTAAATATAAATTATAACTTACGGATACAAGAGAGTTAAGTACATATTAGGGCCTCAGTCTTTGTTTAGATTTGTATTACCAACGTTAAAAGAAAGCTCAGAGATGGGAGTCTAAGAAGAAAGAAGAGTATGCACAGCACAGGACTCAAAAAAAAAAAAAAAAAAAAAATTCCCATTTGACTAGAAATAGCCCTACCTTCTGATATGAATGAGGATGCTCTCTTTTTCCAAGGAAAAAAAATGTTCTCTTATTCATTTATTCAACAAACATTTATTGAACACCTGTGATGGCAAGTCACTGTGACGGACACTAGGAAGAGGAATGAGGACAGAAATAATCACTTCCATGGGGACCTTAAGTTCTAACAAGGCAGGCAGATGGTAAATAATTCACAAGTAATTAATCCATTACAATTATGAAAGATGCTACAAAGTGGTGCACGATGGGGTGGAGTAGGGCACAGATATGGGCATAACTGTGAGATTAGACCTAGTCAAGGAGATAAGGGAAGTCTCCGTAGAGATGATATATTTCATATGAACCTTAAGGCTGATAGGAATTCACCAGAAAAGGAAGGGGAAAGATATTCAAGGCAGAGTTGCTGAGTCCTTTACAGGAAAGCTGGCTGGAGAGTAGAGAGCTAGAAAACTTGGCTCCAAAAAGGCTGGTAGAGTGATATGAAGGACCATTTTTAAAGAGCAGATTAAAAGACCACCACCCTAAAAACGAATTGCACCTAGGCAAAAGGCTGATTAAATGGCTCTGTAGTTATGCAGATAAACTTGAGATTAGAGGATGCAGCGATGAAGGTAGTGGTGAGGAAATGAGCTGCCTACAGCTTTTCACAGAAATAGTGTTTTCTGTGACCTTTCCAAGGCCTCTATTGTGGCTATCTTTGACTTCTCAGTCTTTGTAACCTGAATTTCTATCTCCCCAGGTCTCACCACTATGTTCATGCTTTCTGCCTACTGCTGGAGGTTAACCAACCATACCCCCATCTGTCCATGGGAACATTCTTGGGAGGGTGGAATATATATCTCTACTTCCAGTCCTCACACACAGAAAAGAGATGAGCCTCTACTCGGTCTTTGAAATCAGTTGCTTAAAGATACTCAATTAACTAAACACTAAATTAGCTCCATTTCAAAACCCCTTACGGAAGTACCCTCAAAATCCTGGATGTTATTAAGATTAGGGGGAGAATGAAGTCTGTTTTGATCAACAAAGTGATATTATCTCATTACCTTTCAAAGCACAAAGTTGTTTGTTTTTTTTTCCTTTCATAAAATGTAGGTGGATCTATGACTCCTATACCACTTATGTTTTCAAGATTTAGGCAAACTCTATAACTTTTGATACAAAAGTCTGGGACTTTATATCCCAGTGTCTAATATAGAATATCAGTTTTTAATCTATAAAAGTATATTTTAAAATTAGTTATCTATTTAACTCTCAGGGTTTTAACAAATAAAGATATTGATTTTTTGCAATTATAGGAAGCTCATAATTACTACATTCATCCCAATGAAAGACTTTTCTCTTGAAATAAAGGCTATTTTTTATAAAAGTGTTCAGCTTTCTGAGGTTCCTTGAAAAGTTTGTCAAGAAAACAAGCAGCATACTTTTTTATAAGTCAGCTTCAATATGGTTCCATATATCATAGTTCTAAGGGAAATCACATCCAGGATGTTTTATTAACTGGTGGGTGAATTAAACAGGTGTGAATTCTCAAAAGATGCTAAGCATAAGTATAGTTGCTGATTAGCATTTCAAATTGTTATAAACTACCTATGAGTGGTATTTGGGGATTGTGAAGAGGAGAGGATGTTTTTATTGTTGTTAACTTAAGGAATTTTAAAGGGTACAGAGACTGAAAAAGCAAGGGTTGAGTGTGTGGTCCCACAGGCAGTAATTCCCTGCTCTTCCCTGGAATTAGAGAGTGACTTCTCTAAGGAAATTATAACAAGAGGCACCTGTTTAAATTATGCATATAACTGATAAAATGAAACTACAGATAGTCTTAAATAATTCTTCCAAACATTTATTGAGAATCCAAAAAGCATAGTTCTAGAAAAGAAACACTATAGTATTTGCCATTGTTTTGTTTGTTTATTTGTTTGTTTGTTCTTTTTTAAAGTTTATTTGGATGACAATGTTTAGTAAAGTTACATAGGTTTCAAGAGTACAATTCTGTATTACATCATCACATTGTGCGTTCACCACCCAGAGTCAGTTCTCTTTCCATCACCGTATATGTTTGATCCCCTTCACCCTCATCTACCACGCCCCTCCCCCTTACCCTCTGGTAACCACTAAACTATTGTCTGTGTCTATGAGTTTTATTCTTCATTTGGTTTTCTTGTTCTTTTGCTGTTTTCAGTTGTATATACTGCATATCAGTGAAATCATATGGTTCTCTACTTTTTCTGACTTATTTCGCTTAGTATAATAATTTCAAGATCCATCCATATTGTCGCAAATGGCACTATTTCATCTTTTCCTATGGCAGAATAGTTTTTGTTTTTTTTAATTATACTGATTGGGTAACATTGGTTAATAACACTATATAAGCTTCAGGTATACAACTTATAATGCAACATCTGTATACTCCATTGTGTGTTCACCACTCAAAGTCTAGTCTCCTTCCGTGACCATATATTTGACCCCCTTTACCCTTATTATCCTTTCCCCAACTTTCATCCCCTCTGGTAACCACCACTCTGCTGTCTGTATCTATGAGTTTGTTTATTGGTTTTGTTTGTTCATATTTTATTTTTGTTTTATATCCCACATATGAGTGAAATCATATGGTTCTTGTCTTTTCTCATCTGACTTATTTTACTCAGCATGATCCTCTCAAAATCCAGTTATCACAAATGGCAATGTTTCATCTTCTTTATGGCTGAGCAATATTCTATTGTATATATGTACCACATCTTCTTTACCCAATCATTCATCAAAGGACAAACAGGTTGTCTCCATGTCTTGGCTATTGTGCTACAATGAGCATAGGAGGACATATATCCTTAGGAATAAGTGTTCTCAAATTTTTCAGGTACATACACCGAAAAAGGATTGCTAGGTCATATGGTAGCTCTATTCTTAACTTTTTGAGGAACCTCCATGTTTTCCACAGTGGCTGCACCAATTTACGTGAGGGTTCCCGTTTCTCCACATCTTCTCCAACACTTGTTATTTCTTGTCTTATAGATAATAACCATTATAATAGATGTGAGGTGGTATCTAATTGTGGGTTTGATTTCTATTTCCCTTATAACTTGTGAAGTTGAGAAGTAAAAGCAAGAATAAATAATGAAACTACATCAAACTATAAAGCTTCTGCATAGCCAAGGAAACCATCAACAAAACAACAAGTCAACGAACCAAATGGGAGAAGATATTTGCAAAAGATACCTCCAATAAGGGGTTAATATCCAAAATGTATAAAGAACTCATAGAACTCAATAACAAATGATCTGATTAAAAAATGGGCAGAGGACCTGAATAGAGACTTTTTTCAAGTAAGACATATAAACGGCTGACAGATACATGAAAAGATGCTCAACTTCACTAGTTATAAGGGAAATGACATTGTTAGGATACCGTGCTCACAGGGCTTATTTAGCTCACAATCCAGATAACGTCATATTTCTCGCGTTGGTATTTCTTTTTAAGAAATATGTAAGATAATAGCACATTGGAAGGTTTTGAGTACACGGTCTCGTTGTCATTCCTTCATGCGGAATCTAGGGTCTCAAGAGATATTTGTTTCACTTCCCTATTCCCTATTTCTAATAGGCTGATTTAAATTCAGTGTGCCAGGAGCACTTAAAGGAAGTGGGTAATATAATAAAGAAAGGAGGGAAAAATCAAATGATTCCCTCGATAGTTCAATACTTCCTTTCAGTAGACACTCAGTATTTTTTTTCCTGCTGTCCAAATCTTCACACCATGGCAGTCTATCCATTCCTCCCCTGATCTCCAATTTACCAACATCTCCCCCAACCCCGATCAACCCCAACATGGCAGATCTCAGCTAGGTATTTGAAATGAAGCCATACTAACATATGAGTTTAGCTTAAGAAAGTTTAAAATACTGAAGAGTACTCTAATTTTTAAATAGAAATTGCTTGAAAGCATAGTTCTTTCTCTAATTTTTTTTAAATTTCTCATTTGTGCAAATTTTAAGGAAAATGTTAGAAAACAAGAGAATGGGGGAAAGATATTTGACATGAAGAATATAACACAAAGGTCCTGCCAAGAAATGTATTCTAGGGTCAGTTTCCCTGATCTAGACATGATGCTTATAGCCCTTTTGCTGCCTCCACATTTAAACCTATGTCATCATCCATGACAGAACATGGGCCAATTAATATGTGCTTACTGGGGAGTAGTTGAAGAGAACAGGCATAGGAGTAAGTCTCATCTGTATTATGTCATTTGCCATCCCAAAGTGCTGCAGCATTTGTATTTTTCAACATGATTTATAACATGTTTTCAGTAATTTTTAAAAATACACAAAAACTTAATACTCAGGAAATGGCATTAAAGGTTTAATTTTCTGTAATTTGATTTTAAATAAAATTTCATTAGTTATGTTGTAATTGATGAAGTTTAGCTTCTGTGTATTTTATGAGCGAATTCCAGGTTCCTAACAAATTCTACAAATGTATATATGGCTACATTTACACAAACAGTGAAATGGAAAATTAAGGACCACATTTATTTCAAAATTTCTTTTTGTTTGTTTGTTTGTTTGTTTCTTTCTTTCTTTCTTTCTTTCTTGTTCTCTCTCTCTCTCTCTCTCTCTCTCTCTCTCTCTCTCTCTCTCTCTCTCTCTCTCTCTTTCTCTCCCTTCCTCCCACTTCTCTTTGTCTTTTGCTGTTATATTGTTAAAACAGAAAAGAAGAGGATATTCAAATAACAGTTTCTACCATTGCTTTTGTGATTTAGTTGGTGCATTAATGAAAAGAAATAGGAAGAGAACAGAAAAATATGCATTCACCTGTTAATGAACATTTGGGTTGTTTCCAGTTTGAAGTGATTATAAACAAGGCTACTTTTCAGGTATGGGTGTGAGTGTGAGTGTATGTGTTTTTCTGTCTTGTGTAACTACCTAAGTCAAGGACTTTTGGTTATTGGTAAGCTTATATTTAAGTTTATATGAAACTGCCAAACAGTTTTTCAAAGTAGCTATACCATTTTCATTAACACGAGCAACGTGTGAGAGTTGCAGTTGATCTCCATCCATGCCAGCATCTGGTATTGAGAGATATTATATTGTTTTGTTTTTATTTTAACTATTCTAATAAGTGTGTGGAGGTATCTTATTGTGGTTGTAATTTGCTAGTGACACATGGTGTTGAGTATTTTTTCCTGTACTTACTTGCAAGCCATATCTCCATGATGGTGAACTATTTGCTCGAATCTTATGCCTATTTTTTAAATTATGTTCTTTATTTTCTAAATTGAGTTGTTAAAGTTTATTATATATTATGCAGAAGATTTTTTTAGTTATATATTTCATACTTTTTTTCCATTTATGGGTTGGGCTTTCGTGTTGTGCCTAAGAAATATTTCCTTGACTCAAAAATCACATGAGCTGACTAGTGTGTATGTGTGTGTCCTGTTTAAGGTTCTTAAAGTTTCTTAGATCTGTGGTTTGATATCTTTCATTCTTTTTGGAAAATCCTTACCTATTCTACTTTTCAAATATTTCCACTACTTCACTTTCTTTCACACTTTCTTTTCCAAATCCAGTTAAAGGTATGTTAGGTCATATGATATTGTTACAAAGCTCCTGGATGCTCTGTTCCTTTTTACTCACTTTTTCCCTATCTCTGTCAGTTTAGATTATTTTAAGGAATGATAATTTCCTGATCTTTTCCTCACTGATACATTCCTCAGTTATATCAACTTATTTACTGAACTGTTCAAAGGCATTATTTGTCTGTGATGATGTGTGCATATGTGGGTATAATTCTAACATTTGCTTTTCATTATAATATTACAGTTTCTGACTCTCTACTAAAATTTTCCATCTGTTCATACATGTGGTCCACTTTTTCCAACACATCCTTTAACATGATAATCATAGTTTTTTAAAAATTATTTCTAATAATTAACATCTCAATAATGTCTGCTTAGTTCAATTGATTGCTTTGTTGACAAAAAAAAAAAAAAGATTATTTTCCTTGCTTTCTGTGTGCCTTACAATTTTCTATTAAACATTATGTGTACAACACTAGACACATAATGTATAGAATATTATGTGTAGAAAACAGCAGAATGAAGTAAATGTCAGTTATGATATTTATTCTTCTGTGATAAGGCATGAGTCATAATGACTAATTATGTGTCAGGACTTGAGAAAAATTAGTCAAAAGTTGAGCAAGATTTGGGTTTTGATGTTGCTATGGTTATACTTCTTACACAATAAATTTCATTTCTCCTAGTGGTGGATTCCCATTGCCTTGTACTTAGGGAGGGGCTTGGGTTGCCAAGGATTTTCCTTAGTATTTCTATTCCATCTCAACTTACACTCATCCCTCCATCCACACCCTCCATTATATAATGTCCTTTCCCCACCCTCTTGCACTTCCTCCAGTGGTAGATTCCTATTGTTTTTCACTCCAGGCTCTTATTGGGAAGTAGAAACAGTTTTTTGGGTGCCAGTGTCTCAGAAGTGGGATTTCCTTTCACTCTCCATGGCAGCAAAATTCTGACCTGTGTCTGTGGTTAGCCTTAGGCTGGAATTCTACCTCCTTTAGAAGTAGCAAGCTTCTAATGGCATAGGTACAGATATACTATGAGATATTGGGCAAAGAATTTCCTATCTCTCAGTCACTTCAACCACGGATTAGAGTGTTTTTTACTTCTACCTTTCAGCCAGTTTAGCTACTACATATATTTTTTCTCTTCATGTCACCACTTCATATCCAGCTGCCTTCACAGAATAGTCCCTAGACTTGGGAAGTTTTATGAATTATCTGGTTTTCTGTTATTGTTAGGATAGGAGTGATACATTTAATTTTAAATATTTATTTCAATCTATCCTCCCTGAATAACTTGTAATGAAGTCTCTCTCTCTCTCTCTCTCTCTCTCTCTCTCTCTCTCTCTCTCCATATGTCTATATATAGATATATATCTATATATAGATATCTATAGATATCTAGATATAGATATAGATATAGATATAGATATAGATATAGATATAGATATATGGAGAGACAGACAGATAGATGTATAGATAAATATAGATATAGATATGGATACAGATACAGATACAGATACAGATACAGATACAGATACAGACATAGACATAGACATAGACATAGATATAGATAGATATCCTAATTCTTGATTTCGGTCAGCTCTTAAATTTCATCCTGATTTTTTTTACACTTATGTTATTAGATTTTGAACTTTTGATTCAAGGTATTTTTTTTTTTAATATCTCCTAATGCTGAGGAATATTTATTTCAATTTGAGGTATTTTGTTATACTTTTCTGCTTTGTGGTTGTTTGGGAGGAGGAGAATATTCAACAGCTGAAATTATTTGATTCAGATTTTCTGTTTTCTTGCCGCAGTCTTGTATAAATGTGATGTATTTGTTTTGTTTTTGTTTTCTTTTCTTTTGTTTTCAATTTCTAATTAATTCATGGGCAGGTTACTAGTTCAGGAGTGCCTTCTTCTGTTATTTTAATAAAATACAAATACTTTAATGGATAATAAAATGTAAGTAAATGTATTACCAATTTTTTCACTTTCTTTTCCACAGAATCCATAATGTCTTGCCTTTTATTTTCTTCTTTGTTGCATCTTCAAAATATACCATTTCTTCTCTATATATATGATTTCCCCTAAGAGCAGTACTTCCTCAAGGGTACAATTTCTGGTCCCACTCATTTTCAAGTCCCTTCCCTGTAGACAGTGCAGTATCCTACTAAATCCAAGCTCTTTGTTGGGTATTTTTGCCTTTATTGTTGGACTTTTTTCATATGGGAGTGATTTCTGTGTTTGATCTAAATGTCCCCACCCATCTAACCATTTTTTTATGAAGTCTTTTAAGCCTCCTCACCCTCTCTATACGCTCAGTATCAAATGAAAGAAATATTCCAGAATTTGATTTATTATTTTACTTTATTTGAAAGCTTGATGTTTTTATATCATATAATGGTAAAATTATGGTTCATGTATAGTTTAATTCGTACTTCTGGATTGTTATATTGTTTTAGAGGGAATAAATCTAAATCTAAATGAATAAATTGTTGCACAGAAGTCAAATCAGACATCCACCAATTGTAGTATATTCATAAAATGGAATATCATATAGCTTTAAAATAGAATACATTTTTGATAAATATAATATGGATAAACCTCAAACACAAATCTTGTGTTGAAAATAGCCAGATACAAGAGTATTCGTACTATATGTTTTATTTTTATGAAGTTGTATAACAGGAAAAACCAATTATCATGATATAAATAAGATAAATTGTTTCCTGAGACAGATGGTATATGGAATTAACTGCAAAAGAGCACAGGAAACTTATTGGAAAAATGAACATATTACACAGGTATATGCATTTCTCAAAACTCATTGAGTATTATACTTAAAATATATGTATTTTGTGCTGTGTAAATTTTACCTCAATAAATTTAAAATTTTTAAAATTCAACACATGGGATAAATAGCAGATTAGATACAGATGAAAATATAATTAATAGACTGGAAGATACATTAAAAAGAAAATTAAGAGACTTAAAAAATTGAACAAGAATATCCAATAATAAATACATCTTTAGTAAGAGTTCCAGAAGTCAAGAATATAGAGACAACAGAAAGGTAAAATTTAAAGATGAAAGGACTGAATTTTCCAGAAACAAAGCAAGAAATAAACCTTTATATCAAAGAAGAAAACAGAAATCTGAGCTGATTGATTTTTTTTTTAACCTACATCAAAACACATTGTAATGAAACTGTAGTTTAAAAATCAAACAGAAAACCTAAAAAGAAGACATAAAAAAGAAAGAAAGAAAAACTGAATGAGCAATATCCTCATCTGTAAAAACAGTGCCAGAAAATAAGAAAGGAAGAGCTGTCAAAATTGTACATTTAACCAAATTATCACTCAAAAACAAAGGCAAAAATACATGAATTCACATGAAGATAAACTGAGAAAGTTTCCTATTCACTGATACATTGCTGAAAAAAATTTTAAAAATGTAATTCAGTAAGCAGGGGAGAGAGAAAAACAACAATGTTGAGAAAAATTAGTAAAAAGAAACAATTGAGATTAAAGCATTGTGACACAATCTTAGAGATAGGATAAAAAAAATAGTTAAGGAAAGTTGTTAATTATTTATTATTCTATTTTCTTCAAAATAGAAAAATAATGATTGACCACTAAAGGAATTATCTGAAAGGGACAAGGAATGGTATGGTTTCTTTCAAAATTGAAGAGGAAGAATGACTATGTGGACTTTGAGAAAGAAAATAAGACATATAATAACAATAACTAAAGCGTTTGTAGAGGCAACGTGACTCCTAATTAATAGCACAGGTTCTAAAAACAGAAAGCATATGTTCAGTTCTTGATCCATTTCACTCTCCAATTGTGTCACTTTGAATAAGTGACTAAAATACCTCAGTTTCCTCACCTAAAAATGGAAAAAATACTGGTGCCTATCTCAGGAGGCTATTGTAAGGAATAAATGAGAACAGCTTTTGACAGAAGCTATGGTCTGTTATCATTCTCAGTGCTCGATATGTAGGTATTTTGAGTCTGTAAGCGAGATGGAACTGAAGTGGATTTTCTTTGCTCCGGTGTGTTTACTCCTCCTGATAATGAATATCCTAGCAATTCCTATTTGAATGTTTACCAGCTATGACCTTGAATAATTAATCTGACAATTCTGCTGCTCAGTTTGCTTATTCATAAAATGGAAATAAGACCAGTACCTTACCTTTCAGTACTGTTATGATGAACAAATGAGACAGCCGGGCTAAAATATTTAAATAGCCAATAAGAAAAAGTCCTTTCAGTGACTTACATGACTCAACATGATCTAAACTTTATCTCACGTGACTCTCTTCATCTCTCAGTCCTGTCTAGCTCCATTCAGCTCCTTGCTCTTGCATGAATATATCAACACATTCCCAAATCAGGGTCTTTGTGTTTGTTCATGCTCAGTTATTGTCATGGTTACTCCTCCCTACTTAAATGTCTTTATTCAAATGCCATCTTCTCAGTAAAAACTTTCTTGGTGACTCGTGATTACAAACAATTCATATCCACATTTTCAGCTTGATCTTCCTCCAACATACCATATATTTTACTTATTTATCTTACGTTTGTCTTTGTCCCCAACTAGAGCGTATACTTCATGAAGGCAGAGACTTTTTAACTCTTTTTTTTTCTTTTATTGCTGTTTCTCCATCACCCAGAACAGTGCCTCGTACACAGTTTAATAAATATTACCTGAATGAATCATTTGAAGGCTCTGTATCAGATGCATATTTCATGTGTTTCCCCCATGTTTCCTCCATGCTCTCTGCCTTCTAGACCCTCATCAGCTTCCTCCAATAAGGTCATGCAATTTTGATGCATGGGCTTTCCATGGATCAGCCCGGGGTATGCTGGGCCAAACCTTTAGCTTTCACTGTACAGCCATGTCTATAAGTCTCTTCCAGACGTAGATGACACAGCACATGGCACACAGGGTGTGATCTGGCATCCTGAGTGACATCCAACAGGTCAAATGATGCAACCCAAAAGTACAGAGAAGTTACCTCTTACCTACTGTAGAACTTTGAACAACAGGAAATGAGAGTGTTAGGGGATGTACAGGCAGCTACACTCCTGCACTTCCTTACTCCTACAACCATTCGGTGATACAGATCCTCCTTGAAACTCTGGAGATAGCCCTTGTGATAGGCAGACAAACCTGCCAAGAAATATACAGGGTCTCTTTGTGACTTGCTCCAAAGCAAGAGCAGTGCAGTGACACACGTCAATTTGCTTTGCTTCATTCTGCTTTATTTCTCTTTCCACCCCTTACTCCTACCATCATCTCTTTGCCATGAGTTTGTATCTTTCAAATCAGGCACCAGCAGTATAGTCCTTGCTCCAGGCTCTGTTTTCTGAAGAACAGAGGCTAAGAGAAGGTTTTGATATTTCTATTCCTTTGGATTCAATGGGAAAACTACATTAATCGATGTGTAGGTGAGGATACAGTGGTATGATCCATGTAATTGGAGTCAAGCTGAGCCAAATTGGAATCCCCACTGTGCCTTTTACTATGTGACACTGAGCAATTCACTTCATCTTTCTGAGCCTTAATGTCTTCATGTGAAGAAAAGGAAGAATGCACCTACCTTCTGGTGCTGTGGTGATAATAAAATGACATAACACAGTACAATGCCTGACACAAATTAGTTGCCAACAAAAGTAGTGACACAGAAAAAGCCAAAGTACATTGATTGCTCTTTACAACAGAAGGAGGTACTGTGATCAATAATATAGAAAAGAGAAATTTAAAGTATGGTATTAATGACATTTGTTGTATACTGGTGAACTTAGCTTTGAATAAAGAATAGCTGTAAGTTATTTCTTATAATGTCCCAGGATGTAGCAAAAATTATGGCTAGTTTTGTGTATTTGTTTAGCACCTGTAAAACACTTCATCATATGCTATTTCATTTGATGTTCTCAGCAACTCTTTAAAGTAGACCTCCTCATAATATGTATATTTACACTACAAATTCATTGCATTTAAGATACGAAAAAAACAAGACTGTTTCCAAATTAAGTGAATTTCTAAGATTTTACATTTGTGTATTATTAATAGTTTGCACAGTAACACTAGCTGCTGTGACAAACAGACTTTAATATTTCAGAATCTATCCATATTTGCAATCAGTGAGCTGTCCTCAATGCAACCATTCATGATTTCATCTATCTTGTGTTCTGCCTTCTTAGGCCTCAGAATCCTCTGCCTTCAGGGAAAGGTGGAGGAAATGGGTAAAGGTGCACCTGCTTCTTAAGTGGTTTGGCCCAGAAATGACATCCACATTTCTCTCATTCCATATTCTTCAGGTTGCAGGTATATGCAAAGGGTGGGGTCACATTGGATCATGTTCTCTGGCAGGGTACATACTTGCCAAACATCAGTCTATGGGATGGAAGTTTGGTAAACAATTAACTCTGTCTGCCTAGAAGAGTTAAATGCTAGTATCTTCTATAATTAAGTTTCTATGACACTAAAGCGTGTGTTCTTTCTACAAAACCATATTGCCTCTCTGTAGATATAATAGTTCAGTAACAGCTCATCACAAAGAGAAAACAAAAATATCATATTGCAAACCTTCCTGTGATGCTCAGTTTTATTTATAAAATATGGCACTTTGCCTTTAATAAAAGGAAATACCATATTACTATTATCTACCGGCACAGATTCTAATAAAAATCTAAGGTATATGAGCACAATAAAAATCTAAGGTATATAAAACATGTCTAACAAAACAGTCAGACTTACGAAAATTAAAACCAATGATGTCTTGATTTGTTTTTGGCCCATCATCTTGATTACTCTTTAAACCTGAACATTTTATTGGAGGTGAACTAGTAAACATGTAAACAGAAGATGGAACAATAAAACACAAGAATAGCACTTTCTATGCATTAACATTTAATTTTAAAAACTTACTCGTGGTTTATCTGGTGGAAATTAATTCCATGAAATTAGTAAACAAAAGAATCCATTTTTATTTCAAATAGAAACATCCAACTTTGCAACCAGATTTTTTTGAAAAGAGATGAAGCAAATTCATTTTGTTTTAGAATTCAATATATTTGTTGTTCATCTCTTTCTTCTGATTTCCCCTCTAACCAGTAAACTTAGCATTATGAAAAAAGACATATATTTATTTAAATGATGCTGACACAGACTGAGAATTTCCAAACATGTTTGTTTATACATGATCCTTCCTCGACCATCAATTGTTTCCATATAGCCTTTGAAAAATGGAGGGATTTACGGCCTGGTAGTATGGGCCACTTGTGTGGTATAAATATATATATTGCTAAGTAAACAGTATATATACATAAAATATATACATAACACTATGTCTTGCCTATACAAGAGCTAAAATAAAGACAGTGCCTTCTGGCTTAGCTCACAAAATGTAATTTCTATAATGAATCATTTTTTTCCTTATATCCTTGATAGTCTAGACCCAGGCAATAAGACGAAACTTTCACACACAAAAAGAAACTAGGAGTTGCAATACCATCAAAAACTAATGGACTCCAAACCAATGAATGCTAAATAGTCGAACATCATAATAAGGGAAGTCAGTTTTTTATTGAAGCCACTCCATTTTCAACATTCATCAGAGTAAGAAAGAAGCTTCCATTAGTTTTTTATGGATGGTAACTAGATCTGCTTTTTTCTAATATTCCAAAGCCTGTCTGGATATGGTAATGCTTGTCATTACTCTGAGTAGCTGTAGGGTTCTAAAGACTCACTGAGTCTGTCTTTTGCTTATCACCCTAAAGAGATTGATCTCTAAACAAAGCTTTGCTGGTACTGTGAACCTTAGGTTTGAACTTTTTAGTCCATCAAGGAAGAAAAAGCAGGATTCAGAATGGCAGAGAGACTGTCTAAAGTTTATAAAGGAAAACAGATACTGGTTCCCTAATGTAATAAATCCTCGTCATAAAAAAAAAAAAAAAATCACTCACTACAAAAGAAAAGGTAGGATATAAAGGTCCGTGGTAGGATGTTGTTTTTACCTTTCCTTTTTTACTTATTCCTCCAGGAATTATCTAATAAGTGTCTCAGTTAAGAACAATCAAAAAAAATTTAATAAGATATATATTTTTTCTTTTCTGTTCTTTCCTATCAGCTTTCTGCCCAGAATTTGATGATTGGAAGCAAGTTCTGTGTTCACAGCAATTTGTCTTTCTACATCACCTGTTTCTAGGTGATAAATATGCCATTTTCAAGTTAGTGTGGCATTTGTTCAGTTAATTATATGCATTAGGATTATTTCAAGGGGAACATAATTCTCACCACATACATGTTAAAGCAGAAATCTTCCCCAAACCCAAAACTCTTGTGCATTAATTTTATAGACATTTCCTACTAAATAAAAGCCATAAAAAAAAAATTTTTCCTGGAAAAAAAAATTAAAACTTTGCAGAAACAGTAAACATCATCACTCCCCAGTATGCCTAGAAATAAGAAATAGAACATAACACTCTTCCAAATCAGAATCACCTAGAAACCCCTAGAAAAGTCTTCTTACCCTCGTATAATATATAGTCCAGATTATGACTTTTTAAAATTTATTTCAGGCTCAAGCTATAAAGCTATATATCCATTCTAATACAAGCTTACCAATCCTATACTACTTTCTATATGCATTACTTTAAGTAAATTACAATTACCAAGATTTCTAATTTTGATATATTTTTTCATTTCAAATTTCTATAAGGATTATTCTCTTTATACCATTTTTGCTATAAAGACTAAAAACCAAAGTGCTCATTAGCTTATTATAACAATAGCTGACTAAACGCCAACAAGAAAGCCACTCTGCACATTTGAGTTTTATTTTTGGATTCAGTTAAAATACTTCTAAAATATGCATGCATTGACTTTGAGAAGATGTAATTGTGATATTAAATTTTATTGAAATTTCTCAGGCCCTGATTTGTGTACAGGCTTGTGCTCTGAGTTCCCACGAAGCAATAAAACGTTTAAAATACTGTCTGTGCAAATGTAAAATTTATGAATTCACACATCTCTGGTTGATTTATGTGAAATAATAATGCACTATTTAATGCTTAAACATGGCTAGGAGCAATGCTAGGCTATCAAGATGTACAATGGAATAATAGATTTATAAGACGGATAACCTTCTTGCCTAGAGAAGCTTGTTTAAAGGTGTTGTACAGATATATTAAACTATGTGTAATTTTATACTAACTTAATGCTGTAGGCCTATACTGCAAGCAATAAAAGATTACAACCGTGGCATTTGCAATAATAAAATGATCTGGCTATTCAACTTAAGGTATCTGAGGACTAAAAAGAGATAAGGAACTTGTTTAAAACTTTTTTCCCTTTTCATTCATTGCTCTTTACAACATATTTTTTTTTTCTTTTAATGTGGCCAGAATAACTCCATGCCCTAGCAATGGTCTTTCATCAGGTAACTGAGGTGAAAGATTTCTGTGAACACAGTAATTGGGTGTTTCCAAAGGCTTCCAGGCACATTTAATTATCACCTGATTTGCTTAGAAAACTAACTAAAACTTATTAGGATGACATATAAAAGAAAATTATAATTGGCAGATTTCTAGTAGTCTCTTTACTCTTTCTATTATATAGTACATGTGTTTTTTTTCTTAATCTGGGAAGGAAATATGTTTTCATCTGAGTTTTTGGTTATTTGATCATCATAAGGTAAACACTGAGATGCATTGGCTGACTTTTTCGCTCACATGACTTAACAGGTATACAAAAGCTTTGGAATTTTTAAAATTATTACTGCCATCATAGAATGCTTTGCATTTTTTTTTCAATTAAAGTTTATTGGGGTGACAACTGTTAGTAAAGTTACATAGATTTCAGGTGTACAATTCTGTATTACATCATCTATAAATTACATTGTGTGTTCACCACCCAGAGTCAGTTCTCCTTCTATCACCATATATTTGATCCCCTTTACCCTCATGTGCCACCCCCGCACCCCCTTACCCTCTGGTAACCACTAAACTGTTGTCTGTGTCTATGAGTTTTTGTTTCTCATTTGTTTGTCTTGTTCTTTTGATGTTTTTGGTTCATATACCACATATCAGTGAAATCATATGGTTCTCTGCTTTTTCTGTCTGACTTATTTAGCTCAGCATTATAATTTCAAGATCCATCCATGTTGTCACAAATGGTCCTATTTCATCTTTTCTTACCGCCGAATAGTATTCCTTTGTGTATATATACCACAACTTCTTTATCCATTCATCTATCGAAGGACATTTTGGTTGTTTCCATGCCTTGGCCACCGTAAATAAAGCTGCAATGAACATTGGAGCACACGTGTCTTTATGGATAAATGTTTTCAGATTTTTTGGGTAGATACCGAGGAGAGGGATTGCTGGGTCATACGGTAATTCTATTCGTAATTTTTTGAGGAACCTCCACACTGCCTTCCATAGTGGCTGCACCAGTCTGCATTCCCACCAACAGTGTATCAGGGTTCCTTTTTCTCCACAGTTTCTCCAACACTTGTTACTATTTGTCTTGTTGACGATAGCCATTCTGACTGGGGTGAGGTCATATCTCATTGTGGTTTTTATTTGCATTTCTCTGATGATTAGTGATGTTGAGCATTTTTTCATGTGTCTACTTGCCATTTGTATGTCCTCTTTGGAGAACTGTCTCTCCAGGTCCTCTGCCCATTTTTCAATTGGGTTGTTTGTTTTTTTCTGGTTGAGTTGCATGAGTTCCTTGTATATTTTGGATATTAGCCCCTTATTGGAGGCACTGTTTGCAAAAATCTTCTCCCATTCAGTTGGTGGCCTCTTTATTTTGCCAATGGTTTCTTTTGCTGTGCAGAAGCTTTTAAGTTTCATATAGTCCCATTCATTTATTTTACCTTTTACTTCCTTTGCCTTTGGAGTCAAATTCATAAAATGCTCTTTGAACCCAAGGTCTATAAGTTCAGTACCTATGTTTTCTTCTATGCAGTTTATTGTTTCAGGTTTTATGCTTAAGTCTCTGATCCATTTTTAATTAATTTTGATATATGATGACAGATAGCAGTCCAGTTTCATTCTTTTGCACATGGCTATCCAATTCTCCCAGCACCATTTATTGAAGAGGCTGTCTTTTCTCCATTATATGTTTTTCGCTTCTTTGTCAAAAATTATCTGTCCATATTTATGTGGTTTTATTTCTGAGTTCTCAATTCTATTCCATTGGTCTACATGTCTGTTTTTCTGCCAATACCACGCTGTTTTGATTATTGTTGCCCTGTAGTACAAGCTAAAGTCAGGAAGTGTGATACCTCCAGTATTGTTCTTTTTTCTTAAGATTGCTTTGGCTATTTGGGGTCTTTTGCGGTTCCAACCAAATCTGATGATTTTTTTGTTCTATTTCTTTAAAAAATGCCATTGGGATTTTGATGGGGATTGCATTAAATCTGTATATTGCTTTGGGTAATATGGCCATTTTAACTATGTTGATTCTTCCAATCCATGAGCACGGAATGTCTTTCCATTTCTTTGTGTCTTCTTCAATTTCTTTCAAAAATGTCTTATAGTTTTCAGCATATAGGTCTTTCACATCCTTGGTTAAGTTAATTCCTAGGTATTTTATTCTTTTTGCTGCAATCGCAAAGGAATTGTTTCTTTTATTTCTTTTTCTGAGATTTCATTGTTAGTATATAGGAATGCAATGTACTTTTGTATGTTGATTTTGTAGCCGCCAACTTTACTGTATTCGTTGATTGTTTCTAACAGCTTTTTGGTGGAGTCTTTAGGGTTTTCTATATATAGCATCATGTCATCTGCAAAGAGTGACAATTTAACTTCTTCCTTCCCAATTTGGATGCCTTTTATTTCTTTCTCTTGCCTGATTGCTCTGGCGAGGACTTCCAGCACTATGTTGAAATGCTTTGAATTTTATAGTCATTTGCTTTCAGACTTTAATCTTCTTACACATAGTGACAAAATGTCTCTCTAAAATAGATATATAAATACATTAAAAGATCTCCATTTGCATTGCAATTTCAACTAAATTCAGAAGACACAGTCATTTATATGCTGTCGAATAGTAATTCAACAAAATGATTTCAATACCTAAAGAGATATTTTAAAAGAAAAAAATTTTAAACACAGAATTTTAATATAATCTCCTTATAAAGAACAAAATTTTCAATAAATCAAACCATTAATTCAGTTCAGTTTACATTGATTAACAGAGTTATAAACCAAAAAGCTATGACAAGGTGAATGACCAGTTATAGGGAAATAAACATTAGTCCTAAATTTTCAAATTGTATTGCAAAAATCCAGTTAAAATTAAATTAAAATTTGATGACATTTTTAAAGTAATCATGATTTTTTCTTTCCTTTTAGCTTCCAAAATTCAACTGTTTGTCTGTAGCTACATTGCTTATTTAAGACAAAAATTTTATAGTTTGACAGTGATATCTATTATACTGGCCTCAAAATCAGCTGTATTTGTGATAAAATAGTCCCATTGCATATTAACCATCAAACATTCAACTCCCTTTTTGTGCATATAGTTTCTAAAGTGCAAAGTTTCAACAGCCATTGTTAATGGCATTTCAGCAACTTTTATTCCCTATTTACACATAGAGTGGAAATACATATAATTAAGAAATATCTCAGTGCTGAAATATCATCTTATATGGGCACTAACTGTTGAATGATTTTCAGCATTGCCTTTAGGAGATGTATAATAATCTAAGCAGCCAGAAATCTAGTAACTAGTTGAAACTTGTCAAAATATGTGGTCAATCTGAGTTTTGAAAATATAGTTTGTGTCCATTATAACCAGATTTCCTGCAAGCTACATCACCTAGTTTCCTGGAGTGTGATCAACTGAAACATTTGCAAACAGATAAACTTACATCTCCTTATAAAAGTGAGAAGGCAGAAAAGGGACTGTGGTATTCAACTTTGATTGTTAAGGGGATACAAACATGTTATTTTCCATAAAAATATTAATACAAATATAAGAGGAATGACGTAACTAGAAAATATATTACATTAGCTAAAAGTCATTGTCTATTTGAATATTTTGCTTTGAGAGTTGAGACAACTTTTTTCACGTCTCTGTTCAAATGGCACCAATCAATATAAATATCAGAGCCTCTCCCCTCCCTTCCTGCCTACACTATTTTCTATTTTCTTACCCTGCTTTATGTTTTGTCATAGCATTTCTAATACCTGAATTATCATTCATTTGTTTTTCTATTTATTGTCTGACTCTCTCAAGTTAAATGTAAGTTCTGTGAGGGTAGGATATACATCCTTACTTAATATCATCAATAGATTCTGGGAAACTACAACTTTAAGGGAAATGGCATAAAACAAAAACAATTTTACCATAGGTTAATTTCTGTAAACAAGAGTTAAAATCTCACTACACATTTCTGGTCACAAAAAATTTACCAAACTTCTAAATAAAGACCCAAAACTCTTTTAATATTAAACATTGAAATAAAGATAAGCTATAAATACATTTAAGAATCTCTTTACACTCATCTTACGTGTAAGATCATTATTTTCCTGCTCAGCCTCTCAGGTGGCCAGAGTCTCTCCCGGTAGCTCAGTATGCAAGGCAGGAACCCAGCCTGGACAGGACCTGCTCCTGTCTCTGGGCGGCTCACACACACCCTACACTCTCTCAGACTGTCAACATGCCACTTCATGTGCACATCTGTGAGACGCGGGAGGAAACTGGAGTACCTGGAGAAAACCCACGCAGACATCAGGAGAATGTGCCCAGACAGTGGCCCAAGCCAGGAATCCATTCTTTTTCTTATGAACATTATAACAAAACAACATTGAACGACACAATGTTATTCGAGGACCTGCTGTATTTTGTTCACTTCTGTACCCCCACAACTAGCACTGGGTAGCGTTTACAAAATAATTATTTATTGAACAAATGAGTGATCTCTTTCACCAACTCTTTAGCTTTGAACAAGTCATTGAATTATTCTGGGTTTTGGGTTCTCTTTAATTTCAAGAATGATAGAATTGGACTAAGTAATCTCTCAGATCTTTCAGATTTGAATGTTTTAATTTGATTAAAATACTTTAATTTGACCCTGTAAACCATCCTTTCTAAATTATGGTACATTTACAGGAATTTGTTTAGACAAATATGAATTTCTCTGCATCACTGGTTATACAGGGTTTCCCCGAAAATAAGACCTGGTCGGACAATCAGCTCTAATGCGTCTTTTGGAGCAAAAATTAATATACTACCCGGTATTATATATTATATTATATTGTATTATATTGTATTATATTATATTATATTATAGACTGGGTCTTATAGTAAAATAAGACCGGGTCGTATATTAATTTTTGCTCCAAAAGACACACTAGAGCTGATTGTCTGGGTAAGTCTTATTTTTGGGGAAACACAGTAGCTACTATTCAGATTAGAGTGGCAAAAAATTATATTTTTCCATTTTTAATCATTCAAATTTGTGTTCACTTACTTAAATGTCTTTCTTTTTTTTTAACTACAGTTTACTGGGGTGACAATTGTTAGTAAAATTACATAGATTTCAGGTGTGCAATTCTATAATATGTCATCTATATATCACATTGTGTGTTCACCACCCAGAGTCAGTTCTCTTTCCATCACCATATGTTTAATCCCCTTTACCCTCATCTACCACGCCCCTCCCCTTACCCTCTGGTAACCACTAAACTATTGTCTGTGTCTATGAGTTTTTGTTTTAAAAAATAGAGTGATTATGCCAGTTATCAATGTATTACTTTTCAGGTCCAAATTCACCCTTCATTGCCCTGCCGTGTGATACTAAAGCTGGACTATCTAAACATTTCTTTGTTCAATGGCATAGTGCTAACCTTTGTCAGCCCAGGGTGATATAAGGACACTGGAGGAGAAAAGAGTCTCTTCCTGTATTCATTGCTTTCCGCCCATTTTGCCCCTGCCCTGTCAGCAGCACATGGGTATCCGGTGGTGCTGTTACCCACAAGTTTCAGCAGCACCTCCACAGCAGCCTCCTAGCACATTCAGCTGCTGCTCCAGTCAGTTTCCCGAGAGTCTGGAAGGCCTCTGTGGGCAGCTACGTACAGGGTTCCCCTTGTGACCTAGCTGATTTCCCACGAGCTTGACTGGTATGACCAGCCTGCAGCACCTCAGCAAGCCTGGCCACCACCTCTCCAAATGTGTTCCTGATGGGTACTCTGCCTTAGCCATGGAGCCTGCTCCATCAGCTGTTTCTTTATTCTTGGACATCTATTTACCTGTTAGTGGTTAATCCCTAGTTACTACTTAATAATTCTTTATAATAAACCTCACTTATTTGGATTACTGTGTTTTTTGTCTCCTGGAGGGACACTGAGTGACATAGTGATTTTTTCATTTTTATTTTTTTAAAAGGAATTATTTAACAAAAATTAAATAACATGTATCCTACTACCTCAATTATGCTAACATCTATATTTGAATTTTGAAAGTTTTGGAAGTTCTTGTAATTTTTGAGACTTTTCTATTTTTTAAAATTGCCCCCAAAAAACAAAACAAAATAAAACAAAACAAACCAGAAAAGTCTACAGTCTAAAAATATACTTCCTTGGTTTCTAGTTTTATATCTGGGGATTGTTTTTAAAGGATAGATTTATTTTTTATGAGCGAGTAAGGGAAACTGAAGTTAATAAATACACAATTCCCTAGTGTCCTATTTACTTTATAACACAGGATAAAATTAGTTCATAAAATGCCTTCATGCAGATTACTACTCGTTCCTTACAAAAGGTTGCACATAGTATAAACCATCAAAGCCATATATATGCAATGATAGTAGCTTAGACATGGGTGCTTTCTAGTTAAAATATGGGATTTCATAGCTCACATGAATCACAGAATATCATATGCTTTAATATGAAACATACAATAAATCACAGGATTACGATTTTTTCTCCTCTTAAAAGAGCTCTTTAAATTGTACAACATGTATATTTTTATGACTCTTCTCTCTTAACTTTCAAAAGCTAAATGTAATCCTCAATATTTGTCAACATTGCTCTCTTGCTTAGCTGGAAGAAATGATGTCATCCGACGACAGGAGCTGTACACATATGATCTTCATTCTTTCTGAGGAACAGTTAATGTTAGAATCGGAAACAGGGGCCCTACTTTAAACGTCAGCAGTAACGTCTAAAAAAATAGCATTTTTCAAATTTTAGTTGGTGTTATCCTTTTACTGCTACTTGTTAAATATTTTTTAAATGCCATCCCTATGGGGGAAAGAAAACAGGGCAATAATGGGGCATAATTTCTACAATAAAATATGTTGCACATTGAGGGCAGTCTGGATGGGAGAATAAGAGAGGGAAATATTACAAAAGAGCAACCCCTACCTGAGAGTACGTGAAAGTAGAAGTTATTCTTACCTGGCAAGCAGGCCAGTAAGTTCAGATGGTATGCTTTAATAATCAAGTAACAGTTCCACTTACTCTCTCCCTCTAGGACCTTCCTGCTCTTTCAGGTATGTGGTCCAAACCTCTCATTTTACAAGCTAAAAACTAAGATCCATATACGTTAAGTCCAAGGTCACATGGCTAATTGCTGGACTGAGCTTTAACGCAGTAAGAACTTCAGCCCCTTTAATCAAAATCAGTATAGCAATACTGTGTCAGGGTCTGCTAGTTGCCTCCCAAAGCCCAGCTGCCCCGGTCTTAACACAGAACCCCACTTTGTAGATGGGCACATTTCCACTCAGCCTCCGTTGTAGCTGGATGGGATGATAAGACGACTTGGCCTGTAAGATGTAAATAGAAGGTTTGTATGTGGCTTTCAAGAAACATCGTTAGAGGTATAAGGTATAGCCTTCCCTAGCAACTTGCTGTTTCTTGCTGACTCAGTTAAAACTAAACAGCTGCCGCTCATATAGCCACCTTGGACCCTGAAGTGATGCATGTACTAAATATGGCTGAGCAACAAGATAGAAGGAACACGGGTCTTTGACATAATGGAGCCACTATATGAGCTTTGGACTGCTTATCTTAGAATTCTTTTACATGAGAATCTATCTGGTTTAAGCCACTAACAGGCATATGTAGCCAATCCCAATCCTAATGGTTCATAGGGCCATTAAATTTGTAACAGTTCTTCTGAGGTAGAATAACTATATCCTCACATCCCAGCAATAGGTCCAACAAAAGTCTAAGACCTTGTTACTCAAAGTGTGATTCACTAACTAGCAGCAAAGGCATCTACTAGAAGTTCAATAGAAACCCAGAATCTTAGGCCTCTCGCTACCAAACTTGAATCTCATGGTAACAGGGTTTCCAGATGATGTTTATGCACATTTAAGTATGGCAGGCAGTGCTCTAAGATAATTAAGAGTTCCACCATGCTTGCCCATGGCAATTGACACTGAATGTGGTGGGTGTGGGCAATTTTATTGCAAGAGGTTTCTACAACCAGCAAAGAGCATGGTCTCTGGCAAGATGTCCAAATTCTGCTTCAGGTGTTATAGACACTTGTAGACAACTACCCGGTGAAGGTCTATATTTTAAACTTAATAATCATTATAAAGCAACTATGAATATGACTTTTTTCTATGTCAGGAAATCCTAGAACAAAATAGGTCAATATTAGCTTTAATATAGGGAAATGTTTGTCTCTTTTTTAAAATTTTTGTCGCTTTAAAATTGTGCTTTACAGAAATTGATACATTTGATCTAATGGTATGTTTCCCAGTCTGCAGTTTTTTTCTATACACTGTGGCTAATTTGTTCAGGGAGGAGGAAATACAAGAGGTTGAAATGTCTTGGAGTGATTCAATAACTTACTTATGATCATACAGGGAGCCAGAGTTAGATGAGGTAGACTACCATGGGTCCCCGATATCAAGATCCCTTCTCTCTGACAAAAAAAAAAAAAGAAAAGAAAAGAAAATATATTACAGAATTCTGACCCTACAAAGATTCTTCAGAAACTGTTTTTTATAGAATTAAGCCCGAAGTTGGTATAATGACCACATTGAGCAACTATAATTGTAAAACATAGGATTTCTCATGATGTTTTATTTAAGTAGTATCTTAGCTTCTATAATTGTTAATAAACCATAATTATGATCTAAAGTATAGTAATGCTTAAAAATGAGCCTAATAATTTTAGTAGACTAAAAAGAACAGCTTCTCATACAACTGAAAATATTTGTACTGACAATTTTGGGGATTAACATCAGCTCTGATTGTTCTGTCTAGTGTTTTTAATGATGTTTCAAGCAGGCATGCTTAATGACACAACTCAGGGTAGACAGACCAAGGTTATAAGGCAACATTTTCAAATACAATAAATAGAGCAACATATATTTGTTCCTTATGTGTTTATCTGTGGCTTTATTTAATGTAATTAACATACAATAAACCTCACACATTTAAAGTATACAATTTGATCACTAATACTTATCTACACCCAGAAAACCATCACCACAATCTAGGCAGTAAACAGAAACATCACTTGCAAGTTTCCTTGGACCCCTTTTTAATCCCTTCCACCTGCCCCTCCCTACTTCCTAATCCCCACCTAGAGGCCACCACTGATCTGTTCTCTGTCACCAGACCACTTAGAATTTTCCACAATATTATATAGCTAGAATCATACAATACATGCTTTTATTTGTCTAGCTTCTTCCACTTAGCACATGATTCTCCTATTCATCTCTATTGTTTCATGAATCAATCGTTGTTCCTTTTTGTTGCTGAGCAGTGTCCATTGTAAGGCTATACCACAAATTGTTTATTCATTCACCCAGTGACAGATATTCGGGTTGTTTCCAGTTTGTAGCTATTAAAAATAGAGTTGCTAAGAATACCTGTGTAAAAGTTTTTGTGTGAATGTACTTTCATTTCTCTTGGTGGAATGTCTGGCACTTATAGTAAATGAATGCTTAAATTTTTTAGAAACTGCCAAATTGCTTTTCCATTTTAAACTCCACTAACAATACGCCAGAGTTCAGTTTTTCAGCATCTTCACTAACCTGATTGTCAGTCTTTTAGATTACAATCAGTCCAGTGGGTGTGTAGTGGTTTTTCGTTGTGGGTTTAACTTACATTCCCATAATCATTAATGTTGAGCATCTTTTCATATAGTTATTTGCATCTATGTATCTTTTTGGTGGGCTATCTGTACAAATCTATCTGTACATAGAATTCTAGGTCATTTGCATTTTTAAATAAATTTTAAAATCAGCTTATTTAATACTATCAGAATGCCTCTTCGGGTTATAATTGGAATTTAATTGAATCTATAGATCAATTTAAGGGAAGTGGCATCTTAAGAACATTTTTTTCATAACCAAGAACATGGTTCTTAGTTTTCTCAAATCATTTAGATTTTTAAAATTTTATCAACAATGTTCAGTAATTTTCAGTGTATGAGTCTTACATGTCTTTTGTTAAATTTAACTCTAAAATTTTTATTTTTGATGCTTTTTATATGGTCTTAGTTTAATTTCAATTTCCAATGCTCACTTCTATATAAAAATAAAACTGAATTTTTTTATTAACTTTGTACCCTACAACCCTGCTACACTCATTTCCTGTTTCTAGAAAATTTTTTGTAGATTCTGTAGAATTTTCTACATAGACAATTCTATCATATGTGAATACTGACAGCTGAATTCTTCTATTCCAATTTTAATATCTTTTATTTTCTCGTGCTAATAGGCTAGAACCTACAGTGCTATTTTGAATAGAAGTGGTCAAAGAAGATATTCTTGCCTTGATCTTAAGGGGAAAGCATTCAGACCTTTATCATCAAGAATGATGTAGTTAGTTGGCTTTTAAATGACTCTGCTATGTTCCATTTGTTAGCTTATTAACTATAAATCTTTGTTTTGATTTTTTTTAGTAGTTGCTTGAGGGTTTATAGTATACATTTTTAAATCATCACATCCACTTTCAAGTAATACAGTACTTCAGGGACAATATAAGAATCTTACAATAGTTTGTTTCTGTTTCCACTCTTCCAGTCCTTGTGCTATTTTTTATCAAATATTTTACTTCTGTATGTTATAAACCCCATGATACACTGTCATTTTTGCTTTAAATAATCTTTAAAATGAATAAAAATAAGAAAATGAATTTTATATGTAACCATATATTTGCTACTTCCAGTGTTCTTAATTCCTTTAGGTAGAACCAGATTTTTATCTAGTGTCATTCTCCTTCTCCTGAGGGATTTTTCTTTAACATTTCTTGTAGTGTTGATCTGATGGTAAGGAAGTCTCTTCACTTTTTCATGTATGAAAAAGAAAAATGTCATCTTTTTGTGAAACATATTTTCACTGGATATAGAATTCTAAAGTCATCCTTTTTTTCTTTCATTAGTTTACATATGTTGCTCTACTGTCTTCTGGCTTGCATGGTTTTAATTTTCCTTTTATCACTGTTATTAGAAATTTTCTTTGCAGTAGTTTTACTCATGGTTCTTGTGCTTAAAATTTGACCATCTTTTTTACTGCTTTTATGGTTTTCATCATATTTGGAAATTTTTCAGATATAATTTCTTCAATATATTATTTGCTTTCTTTTGAAATTTTAACTATACATATATTAGACGGCTTGAAGTTGCCCTACAGTGTACTGTTGCTCTGTTAAAAAAAAAAAAAAAAAAAAAAAAAAAGGTTTGTGGTCTTTGTTCTTTGTGTTTGATTTTGAGTAATTTCTGTGGCTATGTCTTCAAGTTCACCAATTATTTTTTCTGTTGTGTCTATTCTGCTGCTCATTTCACCTAGCATATTTTTTTTTTAATGTCAGAAATTGTAGTTTTCATCTCTAGAAGTTTGATTTTAGTCTTCTTCATATATCTATGGTCCTACTTAACATAATGTATCTTTCTTCTAACTTATTGAACTTAAGTATAGTTACAATAACTTTTAATGTCCACATGTACTGATTTTATCATCTGTGTAATTCCATGGTCTATTCCTATTGATTGATTTTTCTCCTAATATTTAACTGCTTTTTAGTATACTTGATAATTTTGAGTTGGATGCCAGATATTGTAAAATATACCTTGTTGTGTGTTGCATATTTTGTATTTCTGTAAAAAAAAGAAAAAAGAAAAGAAAAGAAAAAGTCTTTATTTTAGAATGTAATTGGGCTACTTGTAATCAGTTTGAGACATACTTTTAAGGTTTGTAAGATGAGATTTGAGTAGCAGTCTGGAACTTTTTTTTTTCCCCCACTACAGAAGCAATACTCTTCTGACAACTCTAGCTGATGTCCTATCAACTTTTTCCCCCACTCTGGCTGGTAGGAACAGCCCTTTGTAAGTAGTAGAGATTATTGCCTCTAACCCTTTCAGGTGGTTTATTCCCTGGCCTCAAGTAGTTTCTTCACATGAACACAGGAGTTGCAGACTGGGGAGAAAACCTGTGCAGAGCTCTGCATCTCTTTCTCTCTGCAGCTCTCTCCACTCTGGTACTTTTCTCTCTACCTCAAGCTGCTATTGTTTCCTCATACTCTTAACTTGCTCCTTTCAACCCAGAGACCTGTAAGTTCACCATTGGTTCTACTTGTTATCTGTCCTTGTGTTGTGACCTGAAACCTCTCCAAAGTAATAAATCAAGGCAATGGTAGGACTTACCTTATTTTTTTCCCCTCTCTCAGGGATCACTGTCCTTATCTGCCTGATGTCCAATGCCTAAAACAGTTTCTTTCCGTGTATTTTATCTTTTTGTTGTTGCTGTTTTTTGTTGTTTTTGATGGGTTAGCAGGTTTTTTCATCTGAGAGGCCTCTGTTACTCCATTTTGACCAGAAGTAAATATCTGGAGAGTGATATCAGCATCATGAAGGCATGAGTCTCTTTTTTTCCTCTCTCCTTCAATATACAATTAACAGACATCTATAACTGAAAATAAGTGCGTCTGCACAGCATATCACAACACCCAAAAGATCCATTCATCTGTGCACCTGAAAATCATTGGATTGGACCACAAAAGAGGCTGTGAAGGAAGGGGAGTAGCAGTGGAGCTGGTGGCAGCATACACATTGGGGACAGAGAAAGTGACTGCAGGTTTGACAGTGGGACAGCATGACTTTTCTGACAGTGGAGGTAGAGGGTCTGCCAAGTCATGTGTTCTGAAGCTAGAGAGACCTGTTGCTCTCTCCAAAGAGAAACAATAGTGACTGGGAAGAGGAAAAGGAGAGAGAAGTAGGCAAGAACTGGAGATAAATGTCTCCTGCTTCCTATCCCAGGATTCTGGCAGGAGGACTGCTCATGGGCCTCTGGGATCCCCAGCTCAAATTTGAGGGTCCCTCTATGAGGTTGTGGGTACACCCAAAGCCCCAAGTGCTAAGTGCATACCTCCCCTACTCTGCTACCACCCCCTTTTAAAAATTTCCCCACCAGTCTTTTTTCTTCTTCTTTTTTTAATATAGGTTCAACCTTACAGATGAGTCAGTTCTGGTAAGAGAAACCAAAATTTTTTGCTACAACTCCACCTTCTGGTTTACTTTGTTTACTTCAAAGTAAACAAAACCTTGCCTAAATAAGAAAGGTGTTTGCTATTTCAAATGCAGTAGCAAAGGCAATTTTCATCAAACACCATGAATAAAGTCACCACAATATGGTATCACAAAAAAAAAAAAAAAAAAAGACAATCTTCCAGCAACTGAACCCAAACACATGGAACATTGTGATCTAACTGATAAATAATTCAAAAGAGCTATTATGAGGAAACTCAACAAGCTGAAAAAATTATCTCAGGAATAAAATTAATGGACAAAAGGAATACGTTACCAAAGATATTAAAATACTAACAAAAGAATAGAAATTCTGGAGCTGAAGAACTCAGTAAATGCGATAAAGAATACATTAGAGTGCATTGGAATAGAGCAGATCAAATGGAAGGAGAATTAGCAAGCTAGAGATAGGAATGTAAAAATAATTCAGGTAGAAAAGGAGAGAGAGAAAAGACTTGTTTTGTAAAGTGACAAAACTCTTACTAGAGATATCTTAGTCCATTAGAAAAGCCAACATAAGAATAATGGGTATGTAAAAGGAAAAGAGATGGAGAAGGGGGAAGAGAGTCTATTTAAAGAAATAATAGCTGAGAACTTCCCAAACCTGAGAAAGAAATTCATTATATAAGTTCACAAAGCTAATAAAATACTTTATTATCTGAACATAAAAAGATCTTCTCCAAGCCACATTATATTAAAACTGTCAAAAGTCAATGAAAAAGAAAAAATTTTAAAACATAAGAAAAAGACAGTAACCTAAAAGAAGACCTTTTAGGTCATCAGCAGATTTGTCAGCAGAAATTCTGCAGTCCAAAAGAAAGTGGAACTACATGTTCAAAATATTGAAAGATGGAAAACTTCCAGCAAAAATACTCCTGGAAAGTTAACCTTAAGATATAAAGAAGAAATGAAGGCTTTCCCAGATAAACAAAAGCTGTGGGTTCACTACTACTAGACCTGCCTTAGAAGAAATGTTAAAAGGATCTCTTCAACCTGAAATAAAAAGATGAAAGCACACAAAACTCTGAGTAAGGTGATAAATCATCAGTCAGAATTAGAAAACTGTAACTTTTTTTTTAGAATAGTATATTAAACTTTTAGTTATAAATATTAAAGAAAACGTTCATTAAAATAACTACAACCTGGTAACAAAATCGCAGCATAAAAAGAGATTAATTTGGACACCAAAAATATAAAGGAGGAAGAAGAAAAAGATAGAACCCTTATAGGTGAATGAAGATAAATTACTAACAGCAGAAAAGGGATTATTTTTATCTATGAAATGTTTTATATAAACCTCATAGCAACAACGAAGCAAAAATCTAGAGCAGAGACACAAAACAAAAAAAGAGGAGACGGAGTAAATCACCATAGAAAACCACCAACTGAAGGAAAGAGAAATAATGGAGAGACAAAAGTAACCAGAGGCAAAAGATAAAATGGCAATAGTAAATCCTTATATATCAATAATCACCTAAACGTAAATGAATTGAACTCAACAATTAAAAAGTATACCTTAACATAATAAAGGCCATAGACAACAGACTTATAGCTAACATTTACTCAATGGAGAAAAAAATTGAAAGTGTTTTCTCTGAGATCAGAAACACAACAAGGATGTCCAATCTCACTACTCCTATTCAATATATTACTGGAAATTTTAGTAGAGCAATTAGGCAAGACAAAGAAATAAAAGGCATCCAAATCAAAAAATGAGAAGTAAAATTGTTGTTATATGCTTACGATATGATCATATATATATATATATATATATATATATATATATATATATATATATATATAAAATATATATATATATAAAATATATATGATCATATATATATATATATAAATATATATATATAAAATATATATATATATAATATAAAATATATAAAAAATATATATATATAAAATCCCAAAGAATCAGTCAAAAAAAAATGTTGGAATTATCCAATAATTTCAGTAAGGTTGTAGGATGCAAAATCAACATACAGAAATCAATTACATTCCTTTACACTAATAATGAAGCATCTGAAAAATAAATAATAATTTTAAAAAAAAACGATTCCAGTCACAATAGTATCAAAAACAGTAAAATACTTAGGAATAAATTTAACCAAGGAAGTGAAAATCTGTACAATAAAAACTACAAGACTTTGCTGAAAGCAATTGAAGAAAACACAAAGAAATGGAAAGACATCCCATATTCATGGATAGGAAGAATTAACATTCTTAAAAAAGCCATACTACCCAAAGCCATCTACAGATTTAGCAAAATACCAAAGGTATTCTTCATAGAAATAGAAGAAACAATCCTAAAAGTTGTGTGGAACTACAAAAGATCCCAAATAGCCAGAGAAATCCTGAGATAAAAGAAGAAAGTTGTAGGTATCACACTTCCAAACTACAGTTAACCTTTAAACAACATGGGGCTTAGGGGTGCCAACCACCCACACAGTCAAAAATTAAACTACTAATATAACTTAAGTAGACCCTCTGTGTGCATTGATTCTTAACAATGGATCAAAAATACAGCTGACCCTTGAACAACGCAGGTTTGGACTGCACAGTTTTACTTAAATGCTGATTTTTAAAATCCATGTGTAAGTGGGCCCATGTAGTTCAACCTGAATTGTTCAAGGGTACAAAGCCATAGTAATAAAAATATGGTACAGGCACAAAAATAGACACATCAACCAATGGAACAGAATAGGGAGCCCATAATTAAATCCATGTATATGTGGGCACTAATATTTGACAAAGAAGCTAAGGATGCTCAGTGGGGAAAGGATAATCTCTTCAACAAATGGTGTTGGTAAAACTGGAGAAACACATGAAGAATAATGAAATTATACTTCTACTTCACACCACTCATAAAAATTAACTTGAAATGGATCAAAGATTTAAACCTAGAAGCTGATATTATAACTCAGTAGCAAATCGAGAAGAAGCTCATCAACATTGGTCTTGGAAAAAAAATTTTTATTTTTTTTATTTTTTTTCCCTTTTAGGATTTTTTTTTTTTTATTAAATTTATTGGGGGGACAACATGGATGGATCTTGAGAGAGTAATGCTGAGCGAAACAAGTCAGACAGAAAAAGCAGAGAACCATGTGATTTCACTGATATGTGGTATATAAACCAAAAAATTTTAATATGACACAAAAAGCACGAACAAAAGCAAAAATCAACAAATGGTACTATATCAAACTCAAAACTTTTGCACCACAAAAGAAGCAATTAACAAAATAAAGAACACCTATAGAATGTTTTGTTAGCCATATATCAGATAAGGGGTTAATATTCAAAATATAGAAAGAACTCTGGTGACTTAACAATAACAACAACAAGAACAAGCAAACAAACAATCTGATTAACAAATGGGTAGAAGAACTAAAGAGACATTTCCAAAGAGGACATCAAAATGGGCAACAGACATATGAAAAGATCTTCAACATCACTAATCATCAGGGAAATGCAAATCAAAGCCACAATGAGATATCACATCACACCTGTTAGAATGTCTATTATCAAGAAGACAAGAGATAACAGACTCTGGTGAGGATGTGGTGAAAAGAATGCTTATACATTGTTGGTGGGAATTAGCCTAACCACTATGGAATGCAATACAGAGTTTCCTCAAAACATTAAAAATAGATCCACCGTATGATCCAGCATTTCCACTTCTGGGTATATTATGCCTAAAGGAAATGAAAACACGATTTTGACAAGATATGCGCTCTCCTATGTTTATCACAGCATTCTTTACAAGAGCCAAGATATGATAACAACCCAAATGCCCATCAACAAATGAATGGATAGGAAAGATGTAGTACACATACACATAACAACATTATTCAACCATGAGAAAGGAGGGTAGCCTTCTGTTTGGGACAACATGGATGGAACTTGAGCACATTGTGCTAAATGAGATGTCAGACAGAGAATAGTTACTGTATGATATCACATACATGTGGAATCTAAAAATGGGGAAAAGTATAAAAAAATAGAGAATAAAATGATGGATTTCCAGGGAGGGGAGAGGATAACAGTGAAATGGTTTAAGGGTACAAACGTGTAACAAGTAGTAAATAAGTTATAGAGATCTAATGCACAGTATAATAAATATAGACAATAATGTACTGTAATTATGTAATCTGATAACTATCCTTACATGAGTAATCATATTACATATTATAAATTTATTAAAATAACACTCTAGCACCTTAAACTTATACAATGTTACTTGTCAAATTTATGCAAAAATTAAAAAATAAATAGCTAACTTCAGAGATTTGAAATAGTATGTCTACAAACTACAAATGTTAAAAAAATACATTCTCTCTGAATTTCAATTCAATGACAATTTTACCACAATTAAAAGAACAAAAACAAGAACAAAAGCTCCCATAGATAATTGATTACATATTTGGAATTAAGTATTCTGACACTTTAAAACCAAATCCATCAGACTAATACGCAAATATGGAAAGAAACTCTTGTTTTTATATTTGCACGTATTAGTCAGTTTTGCTCAGTAAACATACCCTTCTGTCTAATTCTGTTTCCAGAACCAAATAAAATTATGTTAGACTTTTATATAAAAAAAAGAAGTAAATATCTGCTTTTAATAGTCCTCTTATATAATTTCTCTAAGCTTCATTTCCCCTTTTCTAAGAAAAATATATGATAATTAAATAATATAATATGTATAAAGTACTTATCATAGTGCATAACAATAAATGCTAGAAATTATTATTTCTAAAGCTGAAAGTCTCTTTCAAGTCATCAAAAACAAAGTTCAACATCCAACAATCAATCGATGAAAATCATTAAGGATGCTTATGAATACATTCATGCTATTTTTTGGTGCATGTTTTAATGATTTACCTGTTATTTCTGGTTCTGACCGAAAATCTCTTATGCTTCAGAAAGAGTTATTTACTATTTTGCATTGCACTTGGTCCAGAACTTATTGGATTTCACCAGCTATGGAGAAGACTGATATTTTAGTACTCACTTCACTGAGTTTTATCACTCTTTCCCCCACAAAAATAGTAATGACAGTAGTTATCTTGGAACTCCAATATTATTTCTTCAGAATTCTACGTGTGAAGGGGAAGTTTACCCTCAACCCTAGACACGTATTCCTTATCCTGATTAAAATTCCCATCAGTTGTGACAGCAGACTTCTTGCTTATGGTCTAGCAACCAACTTCTTTGGGGCAAAGTTCATTTTATCAAATTTGACAGTAGTTACAGCAAATGGAAAATACTCAGAATCCACATTTAGTAAAGTAATAAATAAAATATAAAACAATAAACCAACATTTACATTTAATGAAGTGAAAACAATAAATTTTACTGTCTTACAGGTTTTCATTCATTCAAACTGACCTGTCAGAATATTTGCTATATCTTTTTATAATTAATTATGATGCTGTCTTGTTACATTCTAAAATATGCCAAGTCCTTTGTGGTTAAGAATTCTTTATTTTTGACTTAGGGAGTAATCCTTAACTCAGAGGAAGAGGAAGAAACAACTGTGCTACTGACAGCTAACAGCTGATTTATAGCCTGAGCATATTTTGAAAGAAGTCTCTTTATAGAAAAAAAAGAATGTCATCAAGATGTCACCAGACAAGAATACTAATTATTATGGCTGGACTTCCTTTATGTCTTCGCAGATAATGGAGGAGTTAAGCAGAGACTTCTCAAGATGTCATTCAATTGGAGAGTGCGTGTTTTGAGTTTTTAAAATGACAACCAATGTAGAGTTGTTGAGTGGTAGTGATGGTTGAAGATGATGGTATAGTGATTTTTTTCTATGTTGAAACACTTAAAGTTTTATTAGAACAATGGTTTATACTCTTTCTATTAAATACACAGCACAAGGCTCTTTGCCAATGCTTTCTTTTGTGAGCAATTGCATATAACTCTGGACAAACCCTCTTAAGTTTTTCTGCAACTCAGTCTCACCTTCTGGAAACTTGTCATGATTATGAAATTTAACTCAAGAGATCATCAATTAATAGGTATTAATCTGTTGCAGTTGTGATAGAAATAAAGAGAGGCTGAGGTATTTATTACGATAGTACTAGGGAAAGATAAATAAATTGTGGTAGAAGGTAATTACTAACATGAGGTTTAAAGCCTTAAATTTATATTTGCCACAATTCAAGTAATTTAAAAATATAAATACTTCAGAGATTTTGGTTAATGTTATCATTAATTTAAACCAATTTTATGGAACATCTTATATAATAAAATAAAATAGAAGCTTAAGACTATTATTACCCTGGAAAAGTTTTGAAAACATATTGTTTATTTCTATATTTTTCTAAGACAAGCGTACAAATTAAGTTATTAGATCATTGGAATAAGTATTATAAAGATAATAATAATAATGTATTAAGAAGCTGTATGAATTATTTTTGTAAAAAGATAAGCATTTTGTATAAAATGTAGTAATACCTATTAGTAGTGTTTTCATTTGGTGAAGCTGTGTAACATTTTCAGATACAAGCCCATTCTAGTCAGAACCAAGCTAACACAAATCCACACAAATGAATTAATGTTCCTTCCTTCACTGAACCATTGGGCAAAAGTCTGGGCAAGAAAAAGAAAGATACATGTCAATTCAAATAGATAATTACAGAGAGTGAATTGGAGTGAGCTGGCATTTCTCCACGGGCCTCTCTAACCCAGCTCTCTCCCATTCAGCAGTCACCATGGGCTGTGATAACTTTTGTTCCCTTCATGATTATATCGCTTATGATTTCTCAGGGCAGGTGGCTCAATGTGAATTTCAGGTGACCATAAAAGAAGGGTGCAACTTGGAGGCCAGTGAGCTAAATTTAGATGACAGAGGTGTTTTGATTGGCTAGCACTGTGTTCTTCAAAAAATCTTAAGTGGCATGTCTTTATGGAGGTACCCAGTCTCCAGAGCCACCCACATGTTCTATTGCCTCCCCACAAGTTGCATTATATATCCACATGCGCTGTTCTGCCCCAAAGACATTGGTGTTTGGGACTCTGACAGAAAAAAACACTCTCCTAGTGGCTCTATTGCCACTTCATCTCTTTAGCACGTTATCTCATAGATGCCATATTGTCTCTTCAATCATAGTAATTCACTTGAGACCACCTCAAAAAAAAAATGTTTAGCAGGTGGAATCTACAGGAGGTGAATACAACTAACGTTCAAAATATAAAGAAGGCTTGACTGAAGATATAACACGCTTCTGGATAGAAAGTTCATTTTTCTAAAGTTTCATTGAGGTATATTTTAAGTACCATAAAAGTCACCCATTTTAATTGTACCATTCAATGATTTTTGATAAATTTATAGAGTTTGCCCACCATAACACAAGTTCATTTTTAAGCTTAATATACGATTTCTTTTGGCGGGGAGAGGGGAAAGGAGAAGCTTGGCAAAATGATTCTAAGATTCATTTGGGAGAGCAATGTATAAAAGTGGACAAAGTGTTTTGATAAAACAGAGTGCCCTGAAAAGAATACCCTAAAAAGAGCACCCTAAAAAATTAACAGATATACTGTTAAGCTGCAATAATCAAGGTATGTGGTACTGGCCCAAAGTTGATCAGTATAGTCATAAAATGGATCCCAGGACATATAATAATTTTTAATTGAGAAATGTAACTTTAGAAATATAATTCCAAAAATGTTAACAATAAAGGAAATTTTATGTAATAAGATAGTGCTTGTCTATTTGATTAATTTCAGGACAATTATTTTTCATTTCCAGTTTACATCTTTGACCTTCATGAACTCCAAATGGTTTAAACAGTTGAGAATAAAATAATAATAGGGATTTTTAAGAAATAAAAGTCATAAACTGGATAATTTAACCTTGAATACTTTTCTGTCATATATGTGTGTGTGTGTGTGTGTGTGTGTATATATATACACACACACACATATATGAGCGTAATACACATTGAAACAAAGTTAAATTGCAAAAAAGTAGGAAGAAATGTTATAATAAATAAGACATAAGTTTATAAGCCTAATATAGAGAAAACTAGTACAAGCCAACAAGAAAAATATGGACCTCAATAGAAAAATAGATGTCAGCATTTGGATTCTACAGAAAGCAACATGGAGAGAAAGTTTAGTGTTTAAGATGCTTTTCTGGAAGTATCTCGTTGAAACATCTATGGAAGAGGGGACAAGAAAGCAATATTAGGCAGAAGGGAAATGGAGTTTTAATATAAACCTGACAGCTAACCCCACATTAGGCGAGGGTGGGTAAGGGTTGGAGTCGAGAGCTAGAATGGCCCTTAGAACCGTTTCAAGTTGAGCCAGGATGGACATTCCTTTTTACCTCCGTATCCATCATTTGCTGTCTGTGGGCCACCCTGGCAAGGGTCATGATCTCCGGCAAGGCATACTTTGCAGCTAAAGCAATCCCTAAAGGGGCTGACAGCTAAAGGGCTTCTACTGACAGCACTCCCAGCTCCTGGAGCAACAAGTCTTTGAAGTAGGTCCTCTCCATGCCTCACCTCCATGCCTACCACATGGGTAAATAATAGGAGCATACAATTAGTAATCATACAAAACCAAACATGTGAAACAATGTTCAAATTCACTAATAAAAATTAATGCAAATCAAAATAATGTTGATATACCATCTTGCCTATCAAATTATAAATCAGTTGCAATAGTAATAATAGCAAACACTGACTGTATAATGTTTATGTGCCAGGTGCTATATTAAGAATTTTAAATCTATTTTCCCATTTAATTTTTACAACACTATGAAATTTGCATTATTATTTTAATCCCAATTTTACACATGAGGAAAATAATACACAGAAATGTTAAATGACTTGCTAAAGATCACACAGTTATTAAGTGGCAAAATTGAGGTCTGTGTTCTAAACCAATACTCTAATTGCCTCCCTGAAATAATAATTGGTAATCATTGCAGGGAGCAGCAAGACCAGCACTGGCCAGTCTACTTCTGGAGAAAGTGAACACAGGTACAAATGTTCTGAACAACAAGTTAGTAATATTGCCTTGAAAATGTCCATACCCAAATATTTATGGCAAGATTATTTATAAGATTAAAAAGAGTTTAAACAATCTAAAATAAATAAAATGTGGTATATACATGAGGCATGATCAAAAAATATGATGAATGTTTAAATTTTAAAAAACGTATTACAGTAAAAGATACATTGCCATTAATCCCCCTCAAAATACTCCCTCTGGCTTCAAACACACTTATCCCATCATTCAATAAATGTCATCTGGGTCTATTTCCTGAATTTCACACTTATGGATTTAGAACATCGTCTTATCAGAAGGTAGTACTTTATTTGGCAGAATTGGAGGGGGTGTATATTTTAATGTACAAACCGATGATGGGCTTTATTCCTCATAAACTAAACTGATTTGGAACACTTAGTCAACTTCAATAGCTAAATCCAAATGGAATCCCATTTCTCAAATATTTCTGAGACACATTTTAAGGCAGTATCCCAAATAAAATCTTTTTTGAAATCTTTAAAAATATCAATATTGATTAAACCAAGAGAGGCTATTAGAAGATTTCATAGTAAATTTTATATGTATAGTGAAATCCTACCACATAGCTCAGGTACAAAAAAAAAAAAAAAAAAAAAAAAAAATTAGTGTTAACCCAATGGCTCTGCAGTATAAGCAGCAAAAAAATCACATCTCGGTTTGTCCCTGTACTCCTAGACAAGGTCATATAGTTCCTTCCTGGTAGAACTAATCTTTGAAAAAAGATGGAGAGCTCTATCATTGCCAAAAAGTAGCTCTAGGGAAGCTCTACTTCCAGAAGTACATTCAAGTCCACAGGGAGGTAAAAGCAACTGGTTGAGTAGAGAATCTGAAAATGCCTGGCAGCACCCTGGAGAGCTGCTCAGGAACCCAGGCTGTATTGAGTTCTGGTGAGAGCCTAGGAAGAACCCCCCACCTCTGAGGAGCAGCCCAATAGACCACTGGGATTTTAAGATATTTTACTTGAAAACTTCTGTTTCTTCCATGGTGTGAGGGTGAGGGAAAAGATCAGCAGCAGGGAAAAAAGAAAAGGATAAAAGAGCAGGAAAGGAAAAACTAAAGAGAGAGCACCTATTATTTTCAGGCACTGAGTTATATATAAATTAATATAATTTACTCACTTTACAGTGTTGCTTCATTTAATCCTCACATCATCCCTACTGGGTATTGGTGTAATCTCCATGTTAAATGTGAGGAAATTCAGAGCCAAACGGATTTTAAAAAACAAACAAAGAAACAAAACAAAAAACAAAAAAACTTGCCATATGTCTAATAGCTCATAAGAGTGAATGTCAGGTCTGTGAAGTTTTACTATACATCATTGCCTTTCCTGTCTGCTCTACTTGCTCTATATGACCAGGGATTTATTTGCTTTTTGCCCCCACAAATTTTACTGTGTGAATAGAATAGTAATTATCTTCTGGGAGGTCTACCTGGTGAGATCAGTGTTTTAGAGAAGCTGAATTGTCAGCAAAGGAGTTTCAGAAATGCAGTACCCATTGGAGAGGCTGTGATTTGGGCAGTTCTAAATATCTAAATTTAATTTTTAATCTTTGTTACTCAGCAAAGTCTCTCTGACATTCTCTGTCTACATCCTTCAGCTCAAATTTTGCTATCTTAGTCTTGTTGATGATATACTAAATGGCTCTATCAAAAGTGTCATTTTCTAGTCCATGATATTTATCACTTCTTTAAATTGTATCTTTATCATTATTCATTTTCCCTTTTAAGCTTCTAATATAACTTTCTCGTGCTCTGTGTTAATATAATTTATTCACTTTTATTAAAGCTAAACGATGAAGGGGAAAAAAAAAGAAGGCAAAGAATAAAGGGAAAAAAGAGAGGGGCAGGGCAGGAGAGAGGAAAGGAAAAAGAAAGGAATAAATCAAGACAGGAAGTTAGGGAGAAGGGGGCAAGTGTGAGAAAGGGAACTTAAATCTCCTGAATTGTATAGATTGTTTTCGCTCCTATTGATCTGTTTTCTTTTTAAATCATAGAATTTTTAGAAATTAAATTTTAAATATCTAGTCCAATTCATATATATATGTATATATATACATATATATCTTCACTGTGTTTTCTCACTATTATGGATGTATTCTAAGAAACAAATCTCTGAATTATATATACATATATATACCCAAGGTTTGTGATTCGGATGTTTTTCTTAATTACTTAAGCATTACAAAATATATTACTTAGCAAGGTTGTTAAGAAACTATACTGTTCTATTCAACAATTCTGTTGAACGTCTGATGATAATCTCAAAAATAAGAAATACTTCTAGTTTAATCAATTATAGTACCTTTTTGTAGAAGTAAAACTATTATACCATAAATTCTGAGTGAATTTAGAAAAACAGAAAAACAGTTTCTTATGACTTATAGTTGTTTAACAGGACAACTGTAGAAGACCTTCAGGCTTCCCTTTGTTTTCCTAAATTCTAAAACACGAAATATAGTGTTTTAGAATGTAGAAAATAAGAAATGTAGTGTTTCTATCTTTAAAGCAAGCAAAGTGATTTAGTGTAATACTTTAAATTTCTTTTTGATGCTTTTTAAAAATAATATTAAAAATAATATTTATTGTGTGGTGAACACACAATGGGATTTATAGATGATGTCATACAGAATTGTACACCTGAAATCTATGTAATTTCACTAACAATTGTCACCCCAATAAATTTTAAAAAAGAAAAAATAATAATAATATTTATATAAACTGTTTTTTAGAATTAAAATGGTGAGAAAATCAGATTATTGCAAGATGCATTATCTTAAAATGAAAAGTAAGGGATGGTTATAAAGGATGTTCCCCTGTTTCATGCTTACTTTGTAATTAAGTAAGATGATCCTCAAACAGAAGCTTTAGAACCACACACACACACACACACGCATGCACACACACACACACACACCTGACATAAACTACTGCATTCCATTGTCATCATAAATGTAAAGCTTAGCTGTCCTGAGGGCAAATAGAATGAGATTCTCAGCTACTCATCTGGGTTTCAGTATGGCATCTTGACAAGTGGATAATCTTCAGTACACAAAACAACTCCACAAGTAAAAACCAGTTCAAAGACACCCTTTACAGAAAGTCAGATCTCTACTTTGACACAAGCATTATTTAAGCACTGGATTAGAATCTAAATTTGTGAAAGATGTTCCAGTAAAATGTTTTTGCTCTCTTTTCTTGGATTTCTTTCTTTGGGAGCTCTAATTAAATTAATTACATTTGAAAAATAGTTGTCATGATTTTGAAGTGTTACTGTTCATCCTTCTTGCAATGTTAAACAGTATCACCATGTTTTCAATAGTTAAGCATATTCCCACCAAAGAAAGGTAATAAGGAATGTGTGAATATTGCTTGAACAGAAAAGGTTCCAAAAGATGTTGCTACTGTGCCCACGTTTAACTATTTTTATAAAAGATTTAAATAGTTCCACCTAAAGTCATAGTAACACATCAAAGATTGTATGCTTCCTAATGATTCTGGCTTTGTTGGACTAGTAAAGCAATAGGCTGTCTTTCATCACACTGAATTCCTTTTTTGTTCAATTCTTTTCCTGCTTAACATGTCTTTGTATTCTGTTTGAAATATAGATCTATTTTATCATTTCTAAACCATTTTCTAGCTTCCTAAATTTACCTAAAACATTTTAATTCAAAGTTGAGACGCTTTTATTATTTAAGATATTTGATTCATATGTAAATGATTTGGGGATTTTCTAATATGTCAGCATGATACATAATAAAAAGACTAATGTTAACTCCAGGTGACCATTTTTTTTTTTTTGATGTATCAAGTAACAAAACTAACTGTAACTACAATAAGTAGTTAGGGGATACACACACACACACACACACAAAAAAAGATCTAAAATATGACATAAAGAACATAAAGCAAGGGAGGAAGGAGTAAAATTGTTAGTGCTTTTAGAATTCATTCAAACTTAGATGTCTATCGCTTAATATAGAATATGTATATTTATAACTCATGGTAACCACAAATCAAAACCTATAAAAAATACACAAAAGTAAAGAGAAAGGAATGCAAATATAACAATAAAGAAAACCAGCAAAACACAAGGGAAGAGACCAAGAGAAAAAGAAAGAAACAGAAAAGAACTACAAAAACAATCAAAAAATCAATTAACAAAATGGCATAAGTACATGCCTATCAATAATTACTTTAAATGTCAATGAACTAAATGTTCCAATCAAAAGATATAGGAGAGATCCAAGATGGTGGAGTAAATAAACACTGGGCTTGCGTCCTCCCATGAACACATTAAAATTACAACTAAATTATAGAACAATCAACCTGGAGAACCACCTGAAGTCTAGCCAAACAGAAATCCCACAACTGAAAATATAAAGAAGCCACGTTGAGACTAGTAGGAGGTGTGGAGACATAGAGTAAGCCACATACCTGTGTGAGAACAAGGAGGGATATCTTGGCTGCTTTGATTCTCCTGGGAGGAACGAGGGACCCCAGCCCCTCACACCAGGCTCCCAAGCCCGGAGTACTGGTGCCCAGAAAAGGAGCCCCCACAACATCTGGCTGTGAAAAACAGTGGCGATTCTGTCCGTTTAGGTGGGACAGAAGGCAGTGGGAAACCCAGACATCCTCTTAAATGGGCCACACACAGACTCACTCACTCGTAGGCACTCACGTTGGCCTCCAGCAGAGGGATGGTGACTTGGGGGCCTCAGAGATATAGAGGGGGGCAGAATAAAGTGTGTGGCTTTGGGGGTAAGACTGGAGGACAGTCAGCATTTTCCTGGTGAGAGGTCTATATTTGTGCAGCCAGCAGACAGGTGCCATTTTTCCTATGTTGAGCTTTCCCTCTCTGGCCAAATCTGACTCTGATTGGCCTGGTAAGCTCTGTTGCTCCATGCTGCTGATTCACTGGGAACCTGACCCACCTAACTCCAGCACCACTGGAGATACTTTTTCTGCAAACAGCCAGGCCCACCCACGATGCACTCTTGCTTGGAAAACGATCAAAATCTGACAGACTGCAGGCAGGCAGCAAGTGGATCTGGTGTGCTCTGAGACTTTTACTGAGTTCCTCCAGGCTCAGCACTGGCACCAAATGAGAACTTACATTAACCTGGTGACCACAATTCTTCCCACTCTAGGGACTCCCAGAGACCCTGACTCACCCAATTTGCATACCACACAAGGCATTATCAGTGACTGAACCTTAAGGGAGACAGCAGGTGGCAGCAGGCCACAGGGTATCCTGGCTTTTTGAGGAACTACCCAGACCCAGTACTGGTGGCAGCCATCCTAAGTTTGCAGCTTGGCCTCTCCCACTCACCTCCAGCACAGGCAATGAACAAACGTGGATCACTTTGTAGCTCCTACCAGGTAGCCCTCAGTTAGTCACAGGCAGTGGCTGACCTACGCTGCACCAGTGCCCCTCCCAAGAGGCCCCAGAAACACACTTGGAAGTTGGCTTCAGACCACAGCAGAGCACCACCTAATTAGCCCCACAAGTGGCACACAAAAAGGGTGGTCTCAGTAGGAACCAGAGCCTCCTGGAGAGAATCCTACTCAGTGGAGTAAGCCTCCCCCACAGCAGACCATAAGCTGTGGACATGACCAAACCCCACAGCCAGTCAGCCTGAGGGCCAGTGCTACCACTGAGATGCCAACAGCAATCAAGGCTCAACTATATCAGGAGAGCACACACAACCCACACAAGGGACATTCCTGGAGCACCCAGTACATGTGACAAGGGAGACTGTGCCACTGGGCCCCACAAGTCACCTAATACAAAGGCACCCAGCCTTTGGGAGACTGGGAGACATAGCAGATCTACCAAATAGACACAAACACAGAGAGGCAGCCAAAATGAGGAAACAAAGAAATATGTCCCAAATGAAAGAACAGGAGAAAAATCCAGAAAAAGAACTGAATGAAATGGAGGTAAGCAACCTACTAGAGACAGAGTTCAAAACAATGATGATAAGGACGCTCAAGGAACTTAGATGAGAATTTCAACAAAGAGATAGCAAGCATAGTAAAGGACACAGAAACCATAAAAAAGAACCAGTCAGAAGTGAAGAACACAATAACTGAAGAATGCACTAGAAAGAATCACCAGTAGTCTAGATGAAGCTGAGGATCTAATCAACAATTAGGAAGACAAGTAGGAGAAAATACCAATCAGAATAAGAAAAAGAAAACAGAAGGGGTCTCTGGGACAACATCAAGCATAACAACATTTGTATCATAGGTGTACCGAAGGAGAAGAAAGAAATAAAGGGATTGAGAACCTATTTGAAGAAATAATGACTGAAAACTTTCCTAACCTGGCAAAGGAAACAGACATACTAGTCCAGGAAGCACAGAGAGTCCCAGACAGGATGAATCAAAACAGGCCCACACAAAGACACATTATAATTAAAAAGACAAAGAGAGAATCCTAAAAGCAGCAAGACAGAAGCAGTTAGTTTACCTACAAGGGAGCTCACAGAAGACTGTCAGCTGATTTCTCAACAGAAACTTTGCAGGCCAGAAGAGATTTGGCACAAAATATTCAACATGATGAAAAGCAAGGACCTACAACCAAGACTACTCCACCCAGCAAGGCTATCATTTAGAATTGAAGTACAGATAAAGAGCTTCCGAGACAAGAAAAAGCTAAAGGAGTTCATCACCATTAAACCAGTATTACAAGGAATCTTAGAAGGACTTCTTTAAGATGAAGAAACAAATCAAAATTATGAATAATAAAATGGCAATAACTACATATCTATCAACAATTACTTTCAATATAAATGGATTAAATGTTCCAATCAAAAGACATAGGAGGGATGAATGGATAAGGAAATATAACCCTTACATATGCTGTCTACAAGAGAATCAATTAAGATTGAAAGACACACAGTCAAAAAGTAAAGGGATGGAAAAGATATTTCATGAAAACGAAAAAAACAAAACAAAACAAAAAAGCTGGGGTAGCAATAGTTAGACCAGACAAAATAGACTTTACAACAAAGATTATAAGAAGAGACAATGAAGCTGGGGTAGCAATAGTTATACCAGACAAAATAGATTTTATGACAAAGGTTACAATAAGAAGAGACAATGAATCCCACATCAGAGTATTTATCCAAAGAAAACCAAAACGCTACTTCGAGGGGATATGTGCATCCATATGTTCATTGAAGCATATACACAATGGCCAAGATGTAGAGGAAGTCTGGGTGTCTGTCAATGGAAGAATGGATAAAGAGGAGGTGTTCCATATATACAAGGGAATATTGCTACACGATGGAAGGGAAATGGGTTCTTGCCATCTGCAGCAGCATGGATCGATCTGGAGAGTATTTTCCTGAGGGAAGTATGTCAGACAGTGAAATACAGATGCAATGTGATTTCACTTATATGGGGAATCTAAAGAACAAAATTAACAAACAAACAAAACAGGAACAAACTCATAGATACAGAAAACATTTTGATGGTTGTCAGATGAAACGGGGGTTGGGGGTGCAGAAAAAAAAAGGGAAGAAATTAAAAAGTACAAATTGGTTGTTACAAAGTAGTTATAGGGACATAGGGTACAGCATAAAGAATATAGTCAATAATATTGTAATAACTATGTATGGTGTGAGATGGGTACTAGATTTGTTGGGATGACACATAGGAGGGTGTTGGGGGGCAGGGTGAAAATGGTGAAGGGATTAAAAAGTACACATTGATAGTTACAAAAGAATCAAAATAAAGCAAAGCACAGGGAATATAGTCAATGATATGGTAATAACTACGTATAGTGCTAAGCAGGTACTAGTCAGGGAGATCACTTGTTGAATTATACAAATGTCTAACCACTACGCTGTACACCTGAAATTAGTATATAATAATATTGAATGTCAGCTGTAATTGAAAATCTTTTAAAGGGTGCCAACGGGGAAGGGGAATAGAGGCCCAAATTTCCAGGTATAAAACAAATAAGTCATGGGGATATAATATACAGCATAGAGAATATAGTCAATAATATTATGATAGCGTGGTACAGTGTCAAATGGTTGCTGGACTTACGGTGATCACTTCTTTAGGTATATAAAACTTGAATAACTATGACGTACCCCTGAAACTAATATAATATTGTAAGTTAGCTATATTTTTAATAAAAATCTAAAAATAAAAAAGACATTGGGTAGCCAAATAGATTAAAAAAAAATAACCCATCTATATGTTGCCTACAACAGACTCCTTTCAGATTGAAACACACACACAGAGTGAAAATGAAGGAATGGCAAAAGATATCCCATGCAAATAGAAATGAAAAGAAAGGTAGAGTGGCAATACTCATATCAGCTAAAAATAGGCTTTAAGACAAAGACTGTAAAAAGAGACAAAGAAGGGCATCACATAATGATAAGGGATAAATCCTGGAGGGGAATTTATCATTCATAAATATGCACACACCCAGTATAAGAGTTCCTATACATAGCAAATATTAAGGATATAAAGGGAGAAATAGACATGAATACAATATTAGTAGGGGGACTTTGATCAATGGATAGATCATTCAATAAAAAAGCAATAAGGAAATGTTGGCCTTAAATAACACATTAGAACCAATAACCTTAATAGATATAATATAACTTTTCCCAAAAAACTACAGAATACACATTCTTTTCAAAGGCACATAGAACATTCTCCATGATAAATCACATCTTAAACCACAAAACAAGCCTTAATAAGTTCAAGACTGAAATCATATAAAGCATCTGTTCCAACCACAAATACGTGAAACTAGAAATCAACTACAAGAAGAAAACTGGAAAAATACAAACATGTGGAGAATAAACATGCTACTAAACAACCAATGGGTCAAAGAACAAATTAAAGAGAAAATTAAAAAATATCTTGAGACAAATGAAAATAGAAGCACAACTCTCCAAAATCTATGAGATACAGCAAAAGCAGGTGTAAGAGGGACGTTCATTAGCAATACAGGCCTACCTCAAGAAACAGGAAAAATCCCAAATAAACAATCTAACGTTACAACTAAGTGAACTACAAAAAGAAGAACAAAACTCAAAGTGAGGAGAATTGAAGGAAATACTGAAGATCAAAGCAGAAATAAATGAAATAGAAACCAAAGAAACAATAGAAACGATCAATGAAACTAAACAGTGATTCTTTAAAGAGAAAAACAAAATTAGTAACCTTTTAGAAAAACTCATCTAGAAAAAAAGAGAGAGGGCCTAAATAAATAAAATTAGAAATTAAATAGTAGAAGTTAGCCACAGAAACACAAAGGATAATAAAAAAATATTATTAAAAATGTACATGCCATCAAATTGGGCAACCTAGAAGAAATGTATATATTTCTAGAAACATACAAACTTCCAAGACTGAACCAGGAAGAAACAAAAAATATGAGCCGACCAATTACTAACAATGAAATTGAATGAGTAATCAAAAACATTGCAAAAAACCAAAGTCTGGGACCAGATAACTTCACAGGGAATCCTACCAAACATTTAAAGTATTATTACCTATCCTTCTAAAACTATTTCATACAAATTGAAGAGGAAGGAATACTTCCAAACTCATTCTATGAGTTTTATAAAAATAAATCACAGCATTTATTTTTGTTAAACAATTCTTTTTAGGGAACAAAATACACATTTATACTTAGAGCAGTATTTCTCAAACATTAACAGGCATTAGAATCATCTGGAAGGCTTGTGAAAACACAGACTGTAGGGACTCAAGCCAAGAGTTCCTGATTCATTATGTCTGAAGTAGCACCATATTTTTTTATCACACCTTGTACAGGAAGGTCTCCATAAACCCCAAGCGCAGGTTATTTCCTTCCTATTTGTCCCCATAAGACCAAGGTAGAAGATCTTCAGTCCTAACATAGTAGGCATTCAATAAATGTTTACTATTGAAGTGTTTATTAATAATTCTAAAATTTGTACCTGAGGGAATAATAGCTAACATTTACTTTCTAGGCAACCAGTAATGTGCTAACCATGTATTATGAATTATTTTCTTTCATCCAAAGGGTCTCAATGTGAGTTTTCCAGACCAACAAGGTCAACATTGTCTGGGATCTTGATAGAAATGTAAATTCTTGGGTCCTAACTCAGACCTAATGAACCAGGAACTCTGGGCTTGGGAGACTACAGTCTGTTTTCACAAGCCTTCCAGACAATTCTAATGCCTGCTAACATTTTAGAAATACTGCTCTAAGTATAAATGTGTATTTTGCACCCTAAAAACAATTGTTTTATAAAATTAAATGGTGTGATTTATTTTTATAAACCACAATGCAATATAGACGATGTATTATAGAATTGTACACTTGAAACCTATATAATCTTACTAACCAATGTCACTCTAATAAATGTAAAGAAAATTAAATAAATAAATAAACAAACAAACAGTGTAGAAAATACATTTTTTCTGTTAATCTTAAAGATATTTACAGGTTAATATTGTTAAGAAACACTTTACTCAAATTCTTACAATCAATCAATAAATAAAACAGTGTGAAATGAGAAACATGCCTTCTAAAAGAATCAAAAAGATCCCTATAAGTGTTCTAGTTTTAGTCTGCAGGCTCTTTTCAAACAGAAAAGAGAAAAATGGGTGTTGCTTAGCTTTTATGCCTCTTTGCTTTTATTGTAGTTTGCTAGTTAAAGTTGTTGGAACAAACTTGGATCATCATTGTACAATAAGAAGTTGTTTAAATTAGTGTTTCTAAAATATAAGTGGACAAACGGTACACAAACAGGGTCATGACACAATTATACTTGGTACATTGTACAGATTTTAAATTTACTGACAGTGTTCACTAGCAATTTAACAGTCAACACTGCAATCCTGAAGTGGTGTTGTAGACTGTAAAAATTAAAATGTCGCAATAGTTTTCTATTTTCCCTAATGGTGATTATAAACCGACATTGCTACATTTTCCTCCTAGCAGCACGAGAAGCTGTAGAAGTCAAAATTGACAATTTTATATCATTTATTACAAACAAATTTCATTGAAAGAAGATTATGTATGAAGAATTATGAATTGCTGTACAAAAAGCCTCCCTAAAACGTATGGGCTTAAAGCATTAATTAATAAGCTTTAATTAAAAGCATGAATATAATAAATAAAAGCATTTATTTTACTCACACATCAGCAATTTGAGCAGGGTTCAGAATGGACGATTTATCTCTGCTTCATACTCGTGCTGGGGCAGCTATGTCGGGGCTGAAGTATAGACTCTTCCAACGTACCAATTGGTTTGGTCTGTCAACTAGCTCATCCAGGGGCCTCTATTCCTTTTCACATAGGTCCTTCCACAGGGCTGCTTGGGTTTCCACACAGCACAGCAGTTGGAGTCTAACAGCAAAGACTCCAAAGGACAGGATGCAAAAGCTACCAGTCTTAAAAAGTTTTGGTCAGAAAACCAACACTGCTTCACTTCCACTATGTACTACTGGTCAAAGTAGTCATAGAACCTACCTAGATTCAAGGGAAGGAACACAGACCCCCACTTCTTCATGGGAGGAATTTCAAAGAATTTCTGGCCATCTTTAATATGTCACAAATTGTTTATTCACTTAAATACAGTATAGATTTTGTGATAATGATACATATTTCAAGTCGTCTTTGGGTATATGTTTTTCCTTTAATTTCTTTATAATAGTAACTACTTTGAGGTTAAATTAGAGTGAAAAGAACACTAAGTAGAAAAATTAAGGATCCTCAAGAATAAAAAAATACAGAGAAGATACTGAATACCAGCATACCTACTAAAACTAGATCAGTAACTGAACAAACAGTGAACAACAAATTCACAATGGGTCTCCTGGTAAACTTATTCCTATAAGACCTAACTGAATACAATATCATGAGGCAAGCAGATCAAATTCTCAGCATTCTATTGTCTTAGTAAAAGTGTCTTGATATGTAAATACAGCGAGTATCAACTCAAAATAAAAAAGATGTGTGCAATTATTAACACAGAAATATCTAAATTGCTATGTTTACTCAATAATAGATGTTTAATTCTTTAAATTAAATTATCAAGAAGAAAATTTCCTCAGGTCTCTGTTCCACATAACTTTTAGAGTACAAAATAATTTAGGAAAACACTTTAGATGAACTTTAAGTGTCACCATATACACCAGATTTAGAGCAAGAACAGGACTGTAAAAAGAGAGCAATTTAAGGGACTAATTTCTTCTTAATTTAGAAAAGATAAAAACTTATATTAATATAAGAAATATCTGAAGTAAGAATATATCATCCTATGTTGCCATGGCCTTGCATTTAACTGTGTAGAACAATTAAGAAATAACATTCTTATATCAGAGGCAAAAGTTTACACCCTAAACAAGAGGGCGGGATTTCCAGTTGTTTTGTTAATTGACTTGCAAATCCATTGGTAATGTTTTTACTTAACATAGAGACTGACCATGAGTTGGTGAGCTTTCATTGTATTTCACAAACACACCAAGTCTATAGAAAACCAGTACTTTCAAGGAGTAAGTCAATGCATTACCGATACAGCTGTAATTTTACAAGATAGCATTTACGAGCTATGCATTATTTGAACTATTACAGTGCTGAGTGGTAATTAATTTGAAGTAAAAAAGTTTTCTTGGAATCATTGCACATGCTCTAGATGCAGTCAGCTGCTTCCCTCTTCTGGCCAAAGGTGGAGGATAGTTTGATTTTTACGATTAAATCTGAACAGGATCATCTTCACCATCAGCTTTAAAATCAGGTCTTACACAATGAAAATTTACTATACTTTCTATTATCAAGATAAAAGCAATATAATTCAAAAATCACAGCTTAAAATATCTAGGAATTATTTTGCAAGACAGTTCACTGAGCTTTCATTTGTAAGATTTTTCTGTAACGTAGACGTGATTTAAATGTGTTTGACAGTCTTCAGAATAAGAAACAAGGGGTTTCATTGCTCTGAGGTCACGGGGGGTTAATATATTTGAATTGTCAACTAAAATTATTCATAGATGGTGGAATGAGCATTGGTGGTTCTTACAGGGAAGAATGAGAAATTACAAGGATAAAACTCCAGAGATTTCTACCACAGGTTCTAGAATGAAATGCAATTTCTCTTCATGATCTTGCTAAGCCTTGCAAGTATTATGAAGGACGACTGCAAAATTAAATCATCAAATTTATAAACTCAAAAAATATGTTTCTTAATTAGAATAATTTAAACCTCCCTGTATGTTCTTCTATTTTGGACAAAAAAAACAAACAAACAAAAAACATATTAGTGAAAATTTTGAGAGAAAATAAAGTTTCACAAAAAGGCTTCTGTAAAATGTTCTTTGCCTAATTTACATTATAAATCTGTGTGCATAGTAGCCACTTTTATTGATAAATATCACCCCATATTTCATACAAAGGAATATAGCCTAACATAAGAAATTCTATTAAAATTAAGATTTGTAGACACATGGGCTTTGAAATATTAAGAAATAAAAGCAACTAAAGGAATTGAACTTACTGACTTGAGAATATATTAGTGCAAACTAATTGAAATTCAAATACCCTATTTCATATTTACTTTTTTTAAAATTAAGTTAAAAAGCTCTCAGAGTGAACAAATGAATTATTAAAAACCAAGAAAGATGAATTTGCACTGGTACTCAAGGGGTAATAATAAGGAATTAAATATATACAAGTTGCCCTCATTACATTTTATAAATTTAAACACTTGTGTTTTTAACATACTCCTAATAACATGTGACTGCTCAGTTTTTCTGAAGACCCAAGATAATTGGTGACAAAATAAGTTGTGACTAGATCAAAAGAGGACTTTATGCAATGAGAAAAAGGCAACCTTTCCTTTTCAAACAAAATGCGATTAAGAAAGATCATCATGAAAAATCATCATCACTTCCTCGTATAAACCCTCGGTGACTAGGAAGTGATTGCTTCTGCAGTTCATGGCTGGATGGATTGTATGCCCATGTCTTGTTCCAGCCACTCCCCCATTCCAAAATGCATGAACCGATCCACTGTGCAGAACTTGCAAAGCGGTGGTTGGAAACCTAGTTGTAAAAGTCTAACTCACTCCAGAAGTTGTCTTAAATTCTGAGACAGAAGTCGTCTCAGAGAGAGCTGTGCTGTGTCCTTGACCAAAAGGAAGAGGTTAAGCGTGCTTGCTCCTCACCTCCAGCCATAAAAGAGGCCCCTCAGCGGGGCCATTTGGAGATAAGGGGGCGCAGTGGGCTGGTGTCTGATTCAAACCTGCGAAATGCATGCAGTGAGCATCTGTAACTGGTTATCTTCCCTGATGGTGCACAAAAGAAATGTTGCTCCAGTGGGAATGGTCTGGCCTCCCGAAATGTGTCTAGGCAAAGACTGTACGAGGGTTTTCCCATGCACCCGATGAGATCCACTCAAGAAACAGCCAGGATAGGGGTGTTTTAAATCTTGCCCATGTAAATCTCTGCTGAGGGGAGAGACCACAGTAGAAATACTAATTTCTACTAATACTGCTAATAAAATGAAGGTTAATACTGCTAACAAAGTGGAGACTATCAGTTTCACCTAAGACACCCAGACAAAAAGTGGCCAGCCTCAATGGCTGCTTGATTAGAAGGTGACTTTTTGGGGAAATAAAGAAGCTCATTAAAAGGAACTGGGGGTTAGAGATTTCCAGTTATGCAGGGATGGAGGGGAGTCTCCTGCACTAAAGCCCAGTTAGAAAAGGCAGTCAGCTTACACCCCTGCACAAGGCCACTGAAGGAATAGGAGGGAGAGCGTGAACTTTAAGTCAGCTACAACATTGGGATTTCACCACTGAACATATTAAAATTGAGACTTTTTAAAGCTAGAATTGTGTTATAGTAAAGGAGTACAACTTATTTTTTTTTTGCGGTGACTTAAACAAAGAACACTTATTGATAAGTCACGCAAAAGTTAATATAGGTCCCATGTGCTGAGCAGCATGCTTTCAATGGTGACTGAGGGGTCCAAATGCTTTCCATCATAGGACTCCTTCATCTTTGGAGAATTTTGCTTCTATTTGTGCAGCTGGGGAGCAAACTAGCATGGACAGCAGCACAGTTTATTATTCAGGGTTCTCCAGAGTAACAGAACCACCGTGTTTCCCCAAAAATAAGACCTAACTGGAAAATAAGCCCTAGCATGATTTTTCAGGATGACATCCCCTGAACATAAGCCTTAATGCATCTTTTGGAGCAAAACAATATAATACCCGGTCTTATTTTCAGGGAAACACGGTAATAGGAGGTGTAATGCATATGTAAAGATTTACTTTAAGGAATTGGCTCACATAAAGATGGAGCCTGGCAAGTTCAAAGTCTGCAGGATAAGGAAAAAACACAACTTTAAAGAATCCTTATCAGAGTTAAAATATGGCCCATGGACCAACAACAGTAGCATCATTAGGAAGGTGTCAGAAATGCAGACACTCCAGACCTATTACATCTCAGTCTTAATTTTAACAAAATCCCCCCACGTCATCTATGTGCACGTTGAAGTACAAGAAGTGCTACCAGATGCATCGACTTTCAAGTGTCTATTGATTACCGACCACTCTGAATTTCCGGGGCCTCACAACTTCTATTTTTCCCATCACTCTCTTCGTTTTCTTGCTGACTTCTCTTCATTCTCCTTTCTCCCTTCTTCATCCCTTTTCTTCTCACTCTTCTGCTTGCTTCCAGAGTAAATAAACCTCATCCTCACAAAGCTTGGCACAAACACACACACAGGCTCAGAAGGTTGCACACGACTTACCTTCAACACTTTTCAATATATTTGTCCAAAGAGAGATTCTGGTAACCTTTTCTTCATATACATACTGGGGGTGTCAAAAAAATGTATACAAGTGGACATTTTGGTCAACATTGCTCAAGCAGTAGTTCACCGTAATCAGAATTGTCTGGACACTGATGGTAATCACTTGGAGCACCTCTTGTCATTGCAGAAGTCAAACACGACTTGTATTCATCTTTTGTTATTGGTATATATTGAGCATTTCAATTTTAATACAGTTTTCCTTTCTTAAAATGTGTGTACATCTTTTTGGCACTGTGTGTGTGTGTGTGTGTGCTTAATTTCTTTATTAAGCACTAACATTTATTGAGATAATATTTATTAAGAACTTACTTATATGTCAGGATTGATTTATTTAGTCCTTATAACAACTCTGTGAAGAAGGAACTGCTATCATCACCCTTATAACAGAATTGAGGCAGAGAGGTTAAGTAACTTGCTCAAGGTCACTCAGCTAATTAAGGGCAGAGTTTTGCATGATATATACACTGGCTCCTGGCCCACACTCTGAAACAAACTGGGGTTGGGTACATTACTGGTCAAAGGCATCATGTCTAAGAATAATAAAACTATGAAGCACGAAAGGCCGATCCTGCGACTAATTTTCCAAAGGCAGTTTTCCAACAGTTCTCTGGAGGACTCAAGAAACCTAGCCAACTAGGACAGAGCCTGCAAAAGCCTGGAGTGTGCTTTCAAGGGGACTCTAAGCCAAGTGGCCAGGTTTGTAGAGGGTTTACAATCACAGGGATCTCTTCATCTGTTGGAAATAGGAAAATACCCTCATGAGTAGGAGGCCAGTTTCTTTGGAAAGACAAAAAAGTAAGGAAATATTCTTTAAATTAGGGTATGAAATTAGTGTTACCATTTCTGAGCTTAGCAGAGAGCTCATAAAAAGGAGGGAAAACAGCTCTTTATAAATAGGACTTCTTAGTTCCAGCGAAAGTGTCTCCTTCCCTTTGAAAATTCTGATGAAATATTTTTATCATACACTAAATTTTTATATTTTAGCTACCAGGACTCAACCCTCCCATTTTAGTAGTCATGGCTATTTGGCTATTTTAAGGTAAGATTTTTAAAAGACATTTTGATCAGAAGAATTATTAAGAAATATTGGAGGAGAAAAAAAAATTGGCATATGACATCCTCTAGATTAAAACTCAGGAAATGTCCTGGCTCAAGCCTGTCTGAGAGGAGCTTTTACAGGAACCATGTAAACTGGAGGTAATATAACTTCTTCAGCTTTCTCTCAGTATGAAACACTTTCCCTTCACCAACCTAGCAAGAGACAAAATGAGACATAGCTAATGCTATCTTGTTTAGAGTCCTTTAAAATGCCACCATGTACATTAACAATAGGTTCTTTATTATACTTTTAAAAGCAAGTTGCCTAAATTTGACATTCTGATAAAGCTGATACACAGAAAATGGGATCAGTAAAGCTGTTATTCAAATGTCTACTCATTTACAGCCTTCTTGCTATAAAAATGGAAAAACATGGGTACAAATATTTATTAGCTATTGGACATCTTCATGATTGATAATGACCTTTTCATGACCTCGTCATGATTGATAATGAGCTTTTTAAATGATTATTAATGTTTATCTACAATATGTGTGTATATCTCAATGGAGGTCATTTTGGCAGTTAGGGGCAGGACAGCATTTTACATGTTTATCACATAAAGTCTTCATACTGTCTGATTAAAATAGGTGATACTATTATCCTAATTTTATGAAACAAGGAATAAAGACAGCTAACAGTTTACTGTTATAAATTCTAAATACAAAAAATGTGACTTCAAACTCTTAACAATTTTGTATATGAAGCCATTAGCATAGTATCTTGTCTACAGTAAGTGCTCAATAAATGAGGTTATCTGTGATATTGTTGGTGATCATTATTAATTAGATCTACACTAACATAGATTTGTGTCTTCTGATTCTCTTGTTAGTCTTGATAGAGGTTTATCTATTAATTGAATATTTTAGGAAAATAATTCTTGGAATACTTTTATCAATTCAACTTTTTCTATTTTGTAATTCATTAATTTTTTCTTTCACATTTTTAATTCCTGCTATTCCCTTTAAGTTATTTTCATATCTTTATTTGGTTTCAAATTGATTTACCCAGACTTTAAATATATTATATAGTGAAGCAAATAAAAGCAAAATATTTTCCCCTAAACTATGGTTTGGATATGAGTTGATATATCAAATTGTTACTTTTTCTTTTTGACTTAATATGTAATTCAAAGAACTAAATTAAAGCTGATTTTTAAATGACCAAATTGCAGTTTTTCATGGAATTGAATTTTGTTACTAATTTTCACTTTAGCACTTACAATAAAATATTTATTCTTTAGATAATTTGTTAAGATATTTCTTTCTGGTCTCATAAATTATCGATTTTTATGAATGCTCAAATGGCATAGAACATGGTTACTTTTGTTAGTTACAGAGTTCCAAATGCTATCTATAAAATTAAACTTAATAATATTCTCCTGATTCTTTACATATTTACTTGACCTCATAGACTGGGAAAAGCAATAAAAAATCTATGAATAAAAATCTTTCCATCATTCCTTCCTTGTATTTTAATAGTTTTACTTTGCATATTTTAATGATAGATTACTCAGCACACGAAGAATAATGTTATTTTTATTATCATTGTGAGTTGTTAGCTTTAGCAGTATAAATGGTTTCTCTTTATTCCATGTAATTATTTTGGCCTTTGTCTGATTTTAATGTTTTAAGCCCCGGTTTCTTTTTTGTTTTATTTCTTTTCATTTGCCCGATTCAATTTGAGTCTTTGTCTTTTCAATGTATTCATTTTTGTTGTGGTAAATATTGTATTTTGTCTTACTCTTTGTTCTGTGTTTTCTATTTTTACACTTCTTTTGCTCTTTCTTTCTATTTTGTTTTCTACATAGATACTATTTGCTATTTGTCAGCTGTTTCTTTTGAAAGATTTTTTTTTTTCTAATTTTGAATTCAGTTCATTACTATTCTTAAGATTTTTCAAAACATTTTAATTTATGTTTATCTAATTGTCAGAGTAACAAGTAATAAAGGCATTTCTTTGAGTAGTCCTATTTGAAAAAACCTTCCCTCTACCTGCTTCAGTCTTTATAAATATTATTTCAGATATTAAAACCAGGTTTTTATTATTCCAACATTACTTTTTGTCTACCAGCATTATATTATGTCTATCTTTTAAAAATAAATTTTTGCACTTTACACTCTTACATTGTTTTACAATCTTGCACTATCTGAACTAGCTCCAAACACACTGACTGTGTTTTTAGACCATGATCACCTCACTGATCTCTTAATTTTTATCACCTTCAGTTGGCAAGGATACATCTTCAAAATCATAAATTACCTTGACACTTGAAATATGGTGGACCTGTATAAAACATTATAGTTCACAACCTTTTTGCTTCAACATTTGGCATGTTAACTCCTGACTTTTAATACTGTCACAGATAAATATGAATCAGATTGGTCTGAGCTGACTTTTTCAGAATATTCATTTTCTTATTGAGCTATAATTTACATACTATACAATTCACCATTTAAATTGTAGAATTCAATATTTTTCAGTATAGGCACAAGGTTGTGTAACCATCACCACTATTTAATTCCAAAGCCTCTTCACCACCCCAAAAAAGAAACCCTATTCCCATTAAAAGTCACTCTCCAACCCACCTCCTCATCCCCTGGAAATCACTATATACCTTCTGTCTCCATGGATTTGCTTTTTCTGAACATTTTAGATAAATAAAATCAAATGTGGCCTTCATTCATTAATCATAATGTTTTCAAGGTTCATCCATGTTGTAGCAGGTATCAGTACTTCATTTCTTTTTATGGCTGAATATATTCCATTGTATAACTTGTTTATCCATTCATTAAATGATAAACATTTGTGTTGTTTATACTTTTTTTCTATTATGAATAATGTTGCTATGAACGTTTACATATAAGAGTTTGTATAATCATATGCTTTCAGTTATCTTGGATATATACTTAGGAATGGAATTGCTTGGTTATATGATAATTCTTTGTTTAAAGTTAAGAGAACTACCAGATTTTTTTCCAAATTAGCTATAGCTTTTTACATTACTACCAGTAATGTTTGAATACTTCCACTTCCTCATCAACTTGTTAATTTCTGTTTATTTATTTGTTTTTTATATTCATCCTAGAGAGTATGACATGGTACCTCGTTGTTATTTTGATTTACATTCCTCAAATAAAAGTATGCATCTTTCCATGTATTTAATGACCACCTATATATCTTTTTGAGAAATGTCAATTCAAACTTTTGCCCATTGTTTAACTGGGTTATGTATCATTTTATTATTGTCATGAGAGTTCTTCATATATTTTGCACACTAAACCCTTATCAGATACATGATTTACAAATATTTTCTCTCATTCTAAAGATTGTCTTTTCATTTTATTGGTAGTGTCTTTTCATGTGTAAAAGTTTTTAATTTTGATAAAGTCCAATAAACCTATTTTTATTTTTACTATTTTTTTGATGTTACATTTAAGAAACCATTGCCTAGTTCAAGGTCAAGAAAATATACACCAATGATTTCCTCTAAAATGTTATAGTTTCAGTTCTTATATTTGAGTCATCCATCCATTCTGAATTCATTTTTGTATATGTCAGGTAGGCATCCAAATTCATTCTTTAGCATGTGGATACCCAGTTGTCACAGCATCATTTTTTTTATAAAGACTAGTCTTTATTCATTGAATAGTCTTGGCACCATTATTGAAAATCAATCAACCATATATGTAAGGGCTTCTTTCTGGACTCTCAATCCTATTCCATTGACCTATATATGTATATGCCAGTACCACATTGTTTTCATTATTCTTGCTTAGTAATAGGTTTTAAAATCAGCAAATGTGAATCCTCCAACTTTACTCTTCTTTTTCAAGGTTGTTTTGGCTACTCAGTGCCACTTGCAATTCCATAGGAATTTTAGGATCAGCTTGGCCATTGTGTGGGGGAAAAAAACAGTTGAAATTTTGGACTTTGAATCTGGAGATCAATTTGGGAGATATCTCCATCTTGACTATACTAAGTCTTGCAATCCATGAACACGGGATGTGTTTCCATTTATTTAATTCATCTTTCAAGAATTTTAAATATATCTTCAATGTCTTTCAACAATGTCTTATAGTGTTCCATGTATAAATCTTATACGTCTTTGGTTAAATTTATTGCTGTACATCTTAGTCTTTTTGATGCTGTTGTAAGTGGAATTTTTTCTTAATTTTATTTGAGGGTTATTCATTGCTAGTGTATAAAATTACAAGTGTATATTGAACCTACATTTTACAATTTGCTAAACTCATTCATAATGTCTAATAGTTTCTCATGTATTTTTTATGGTTTTCTATATTTTTGATCATGTGACTTGGAAATAGAAATAATTTTACTTCTCCCTTTCCAATCTGGACACCTTGTATTTTTTTTTCTTGCCATATTTCCCTGACTAGAATCTGCAGGACAATGTTGAATAGAAGTAGTGAGAGTGAACATCTTTGTCTTAGTCCTGATACAAGAGAGAAAGCTTCTCAGCCTTTGGCTGTTAAGTATGATGTTAGCTGTGGGGTTTTGGTAGATGCCCTTTAGCTTGTTGTGTAAGTTTTCTTCTATTCCTAGTGTATTCAGTGTTTTTATCATGAAAAGGCATTAGGTTTTGTCAAATACTTTTCTGAATTTACTGAAATGATGTGTTTCTTTTCCTCTTTATTCTATGAATATTCACATTGATTGGTTTTCATATATTGAATTAACTGTATTTCTGGGATAAATTCCATTTGGTCATGGTATGTAATCCTTTTTACATGCCGCTGGGTTTTGTTTGCTAGTATTGTATTGAGGATTTTTCTGAGTTTATTTTAAATACATCAAGGCTGTGTATAGCATAGTGTCTAAGTCATAGTGACCAAGGATTTGGTTCACATCCTGACCCTGTCACTTAAATACCATGAAACTTTTGATCTTATATCCTCTAAGCCTCACTTATTTCATCTGTAAAGTGGGAGCAACAATGGTACATGTAGCATAGAAAGCTTTTAAAAAAAAATTAACTTGCCAAAGCATTTAGATAAGGTCCAGTGTATAATTAATAATAGGTAACACATTATTACCTCTTTTCTGCTGAAAGCCTACAGAAGTTATTTTTAACATTTTGCCCTAGTCTGTTGACAAGTATGGCTCCTTATACTGATTTTGCCTATAACATCTCAAATACTTTTAATTTGAAACACACGCTTTACATACACATGTTTTTCTTCAGCTAAATAAAGTAACTGTTTACTATATTTCTCATTGTTTTCTTTATTGCATTTGTACCCTCTCTTTTAAAACATTCAAAAATTGAAATGTTGGCTTTCACACGTGTCCACCACAGCTATCACTCATTCTCTTCTCATTTTTACCTTTGTTTTTTACCTCTGCATTATGAGATTCTATACTTCTCAATTATCTGCTTTGTTTTTGTATATCTGCAATGTCATTGTTGCTCATGACTGCTTCATGTGTTTTAAACTGTTCTTATATATTTAATTATGTTGCAACTCTTTATTATGTTTTTCTTTTTGTTGCATTTCATTTTCAGCGTAGTCTCATACCTTTCAATTCTTGATTTTTGCTCAGTTAAAATCTTAACTGTAAAATGTTTTCACTTGCTTAGTTCCATGCTATTTTCACCACAAAATTAAAGTTAAAGAAACAATTCTTTCCATTTTACTGATGAGACATTAAGTAATTTGCCTAGCATTGAAGTTGGTCACTGATCTAAGACAAGAATCAAAGTCTTTCTAACTTTTAAATAAGTTTATTCCATCTGGGCTTTTCAAGTTTTGGACACTTTCCAATTTTTCTTAAAGTTCCAGCAATATAACATTTAGTGTAATTGAACTTTTGAGGCATTACTAAAGTACTATTTTAGTAAGTACATAGAAAAAGAAAATATAAAGCATTATTCAAATACTGTATAAAGTCAAAAAAAGAGAAAATAAAGTTATTTTAGTAGCTATCTGGAAAATTTGAACTGTATTGTAACATCAAATAAAACAGACAGAAATGAATAGTCCAATTAAAAAATGGGCAGAGAACCTGAAGAGACATTTCTCCAAAAAGGACATACAAATGGCCAATAGACATATGAAAAAATGCTCAACATCACTAATCATCAGAGAAATGTAAATAAAAACCACAATGAGATTCACCTTACATCAGTTAGAATGGCTATCACCAACAAGACAAATAATAATAAGTGTTGGACAGGCTGTGAAGAAAAAGAAACCCTCATGTTGTTGGTGGGAATACAGATTGGTGCAACCACTGTGGAAGGCAGTGTGGAGGTTCCTCAAAATTTAAGAAAAGAATTACCATATTACCCAGGAATCTCTTTCCTGGATATCTACCCAAAAAATCTGAAAACATTTATCCATAAAGACATATGTGCTCTGATGTTCATTGCAGCTTTATTTAAGGTGGCCAAGACATGGAAATAACCAAAGTATCCTTTGATAGATGATTGGATAAAGAAGATGTGGTATATATACACAATGGAATACTATTCTGCCATAAAAAAGATGAAAATTTGCCATTTGCAACAACATGGATGGATTTTGAGATTATTATGCTAAGCGAAATAAATCAGACAGAAAAAGTAGAGAGCTATATGATTTCACTGATAGGTGGGATATAAAACTGAAAGCAACAAAGGAACAAGACAAACAAAGAAACAAAAACTCATAGATACAGACAATAGTTTAGTGGTTACCAGAGGGTAAAGAGGGAGGGGCGTAGTAGATGAGGGTAAAGGGAATCAAATACATGGTGATAGAAGGAGAACTGATTCTGAGTGGTGAACACATAATGTGATAGATAGATCATGTGTTACAGAATTGTACACTTGAAATTTATGTAACTTTACTAACCATTGTCACCCCAATAAACTTCAATAAAAAAATTAAAATATTAAAAATTAATAAAAGAAAATTGGAAGCAACTGAACAGACAATTTGTGAACTAAATAATTGAAGTGAAACGGTAGCTCAAATTTCAGGTCAGATTTTTTTTTTAAGATGTAGAAAGTATGAAAGAGAAAAAAAAATAAATTCGGACACGTGGAAAATAGAATGACAATATTCAGTATTATTCAATGGGAACATCAAAAAAAAGGAAGAGAAAAATAAGAGAGCCAGTATTTTAAAATACGACTGAGCATTTTACAATATTAAAGAAAAACAAGAGTCTCTTAAATTATAGAAAGCATAATAAATATAAACAAATTCATACTTAGATATGTGATTGTAAAACATTAAAACAAAGGAAAAATTTCTTAAAAGCAACTGAACAATATAAATTACTTATGTAGAGAGAAACATCATTAGGCTGACAGCAGACATTGCATTAGCAAAGATTAATGCTAAAATATCATGGAATAAAATAATTTAAAGTGCTAAGGTAAATTAACTGAAACCCTAGAATTATACTATCCTAAAACGTAACTCAAGCATATTAGCCTAATCAAGATCTTTTCTGATCATCAGATACTTGAAGTAAGCCACTTTGGCAAAAATACGAACAAAAAAGCACACAAAAGCAGATGATTGATTGATAAGATGATGACAGATAGATGATAGATGATAGATAGATAGAGAAAAATAATCCTGCTAGTAGTAATTCAAAAGTAATTGAAATAAAAAGTTAACTGAAGAAAATTGAAACCAGAAGGGGGAAAAAAATGCTGCTGCAAGAATGAAGCTAGGATTTCCACTTCATCCCAAACAATTAAGAAGGTGAGGATTTACTTTCTGTCTTAAAAAACTAGAACACCAGATAAAACGTATGATACACAGGTTTTAAACATTGGATGACAGGAAAACACAGGAGGTGAGAAAGATTTTACAACTTCCTCAGCTTTCTGCCTGGAGAGAATTCCCAAGCTGAAGCACAGGGAGGAGAAACTCAAATAGAACCTTGCGACTTAAATGTATTAAGGAGACAGTATATAGCGTTTATGGAGGCCAAGAAGTCTACTGTTTGGGGGCAAATATTAAAGGAGGTACACAGAAAAATTTCCCTTTAGAAATTTGCAGATGGATCCCCTGCAGATTTTGGCTAAGAACTGATCTGTGCAAGAGTTTGAGGATGTTATGCAAGTCCAGGAAAGGTTCACCTGAGTAGAGTAGGAAGAACAATCCCTCAAAGAGGAATGGGAATAGTTCTTTTTCTCAGTAGCCAGTGGAAAGACCCCCCCAATACACAGGGCACTAGGTAAAGTTCTAAAGAGGGTATTGCATTAGGAGGGAAGTCAAATTAGCCCTACCCAAAAAGATCTCTGGACCAACTCTAACAAAACTTATATGTAAGCCCAGAAACAACACTTTTTTAAAGTCACTTAATTTTATCCCAAAACAAATCCCAGTAATATTCAATGGAATATTTTTTTAAAAATCAACATCAAAGAACACAAAATTCATGTTATCCAATATCCAAACAGAAATTATCAGGCATGATTTCTGGTTCTGGGATGAGATGGAATAAATAATCTTCCTTATTCCTCCAATGGAGTATAACTAAAAAAACTCTGGACTTTATTTATAAAACAACATAGGAAGATTCCGAAATGTGGAGAGAAGAAGGCAGACCCATGGAACAACACAACAAGTGAATTTCCCAAGGTTTGTTTTTTGTTTTTCGTTTTTTTGTTTGTTTGTTTGTTTTGTGTGTTTTTTTGCTTAATGTATCCAGACTGTGTGCTGGAGAAGCCAGAAAAGCAGAAATGCCAACAGATGCAAACAATAACAAAAACGTTCCAAGAAAACCCTTCTCTTTTTCTCTAGCCAAAGGATCAGGAAAGTGGCAGCCTAGCAAAAATATTTTTATACAACTATCACTTTGTTCTAGCCAAGCATTACAGAAAAAAAAAAAAAAAAAAATTCAGGTCCACACACTCAGCAAATGCTATGTGGAGAGTCTAGTGTTCCATTGTCACTTAACTGTAATGAGTCCAGGTTGTTGCTAGAGTTTCTGGTTGTATAGACAAAATTTTCATCACAGTCCAACAGTGGCATTCCCCGATGGTATTAGGGTGGGCCATGTGAAGAGTGGAATTATTTGGGCAAAAACATGTATATTTATTTTCTTCTTTTAAATATTATGAAAAGAAAGTCTCAGGGAAAATATAGATACAAATGAGGCATTCCAATATGAGTCTAATATTTTAATTTCAATTTGATCCAGGTCAAGGAGTACTACATTTTCAGTGTTAGAACATTCTACCAATATTCCTTATCCTTTAAGAGTTTTATAATGTTTTAAAAATTACATCCTATTAAAATTAATTTATTTTATTTTTTTTAAATGTTCATGTATGTAAAGAATAGGAAAATATGACCCATAAACAGAAGAAAATAATATCAATAGAACAAGACACAGAAGTGCATAAAATGAGTTTAAAACAGCTTTAATAAATATACACTCTGTGTGTGAGAAGGTAGAGGGATCCATAACATGCTGAAGAGAGAAATAAAGGATATTTTAAAAAGACCCAAATGGAATCTCTAGAAATGAAAAATACAATATGTAAAATGGAAAATATCCTGGATGGACTCAATGCTAGATTATACATCAGAGAAGAAAACCTTACAGGACTTGAATAGATAGTAATAGAAACTATCCAAAGTAAAATATAGATAAAATATAGTAAATACGATTAACAGAACATCAATAATCTGTGGAACAATAGCTAGAAATATTGCATATGTAAAAATGGATTCCCAGAAAAGACAGGGAAGCAGATAGTATTTTTGGAAAAACAATAAAATGAAAAATTTCCAAATATAATTAAAACTAAAAACAAACATATCCAAGAAATCCAGTGAAGCCTAAGCAGAAGAAATGTGGAAACTTCTATGCTAACCTACATATTAATCAAATTTCTTAAAACCAGTAATACAAAAAGAATCTTGAAAGCAGTTGAAGAAAAAAGATGTATTACATACAAAAGAACTATTAAAAGAAAGAAGTTATCAGAAACTATGAAAATCAGAAGATAAAGGAGAGAAATCTTTAAAATATTAAAAGAAAAACTGTCAGTCCAGAATTCTATACACATTAAAAATAATTTTCAAAAATAAATATGAAATAAAGAATTTTTCAGACTAACAACAGCTGAATGAAATCATCAATAGTACATTACAAGAAATATTAAAGGAATTTTTTCAGGCAAAAATAAAATGAAACCAAAAATTATATGTAGTATGGAGTTTCCTCAAAAAATTAAGAGTGGAATTATTATATGACCAAGTAATCTTTCTTTTGGGTATCTACCCAAAAAAATATGAAAACATTTATTTGTAAAGATATATGTACCCCTATATTCATTGCAGCATTATTCACAGTGGCCAAGATACGGAAACAACTGAAGTGTCCTTCAATAGATAATTAAATAAAGAAGATGTGGTACCTACATACAATGAGATATTACTTGGCCACAAGAAAAGATGAAATACTGCCATTTGTGAAAACATGGATGGATCTTGAGATTATCATGCTAAGTGAAATAAGTCAGACAGAAAAGTCAAGAACCATATGATTTCACGCATATATGGGGTATAAAACTGAAAGCAACAAATGAGCAAGACAAACAAACAAAAACTCATAGACACAGACAACAGTTCAGTGGTTACCAGAAGGTAAGAGGTTGAAGGCAGGTGGTAGAAGAAGATAAAGAGGGTTAAATATATGGGGATGGTAGAAGAATTAACTTCGGTTGGTGAACACAGAATGCAATATATAGATGATATATTATATAATTGTACACTTGAAACATGTAATTTTACTAAGCAATGTCACCACAATAATTATAATTAAAAAATAATAAACAAAACATAAAATAAAACCATATGGAAATATCGTTCTTAACAAAGTAATAAAGAACAGTGGAAATAGTAAATAAGTGGTAAATAAATTTTTTTCTTTTTTCTAATTGATAATTTAAAGAAAAAAATGAATTGTGAGATTTATAATATGTATAAATGACATAGATGACAATAATAAAAAGGAGTATAGAGTATAAAAGGAAGCATAGTGTTGTAAGATTCTTCATATATGTTGTAATGTAATATATTCAAAGTATTATGGGTAAGTTCAAAATGTACACTGTAAACACAAGAGCAACCACAAAAAAAGAAATATAGCTAATAAATCAGTATTAGTAAGAAATGGAATCATAAAAATTAATCAGCTAATTCAAAACAAGGCAAGTTGGAGGGGAAAATAGCAAAAGAAAAAAAAAAAGACCTATCAAATAGAAAATATACAGAAAGAAGTAAATTTATGCTTAACCAAAGCAATGGTCACAATAAAAGTAAATGATCTAAATATTTCAATTAAGTTGCACAGATTATAAGGTTAGATTTATTTTTTTGAAAAAGCAAGCTCTATTTATGTGCCTACAGGGAATCCCCTTTAAATACAAAGATAAAAATAAATTAAAAATTAAAGAATGTAAAAAGACAATATGCGATGAAACTTGAACCAAAAGAAAGCTGGAGTGGCTCTAATAATATTTGACAGATTTGGAACAAGCATTACTTCTAAGGATAAATAGAGTTATTTTTTAGTAGTAAAGAGGTCAATTCATCAAAAGAATATATTATAACAATCCTAAGTATTTATGCACTTAATAACAGAACTCCATTATGTGTGAAGCAAAACTGATAGCTCTGAAAGGAGAAATAGAAAAATCACCAAATATAGTTGGAGATTTCAACACTCTTTTCTTAATAATTGATAAATAATAATAAAGAAAATCAATAAGCTATTAAAAGGTTAATCAACATTGTCAGTAAACTTGACATAATTGACATTTACAGGATATTCCACACCAAAATTGTTGAATATACATTCTTTCTAAGAGTACACATAAATAATTAATCAAGGTAGACCATATATTAGATCATAAAGCAGATCACATATAATATAAAATGATTAAGATCATACAAAAAATATTTTCTTGTCATAATAGAATTAAACATATAAATCAATACACAAAATATATTAGAAATATTTGGAAAGTAAACTACATACTTCTAAATACCTCATGGCCCAAAAAAGAAATCACATGGGAAATTTTTAAGATATTTGAACTGAACTAAAATAGAAAACACAATATATTAAAATTTGTCTAAAACAAAAAAGTATTTGCAGAGGTCAAAACATCAAATACTTATAAGAGGAGAAACATCTCAAATCAATAATCTAAGATTCCACTTTAAGAAAGTAGAAAGAAAACCAAAAATAGCAAATTAAAACAAAAATAAACACAGCAATTTCATAAGAAATTACATTTAAATAAACATGACAGAAGAAATCAAGAGGGGCATAGTCACAGATCCTATAGATGTTAAAACAATAATTAAGTATTATGAATGAGTCTATGCTAAAAATTTCACAATTCAGATGCAGTGGAATATTCCTTCAAAAACACAAACTACTAAAGCTTCCTCAAGAATAAATACATAACATAAATCTCCCTGTATCTGTTAAGGATATTGGCTTTTAGAAAATTTTCCCTCAGAGAATTCCAGGATCAGCTGACTTCATTGGTGAATTCTACCAAATATTTGAAAAACAGTACTAGTTCTATACCACCAAAATCATTTAAAAACATTATTAACTCGATACCAAAACCACAAGATAACTGTGCAGTAGAGTTTGGCCTTGCCCAAAAGAGAGGTCTAGCTTTTGTCCACAGCTCCTTGAAGATAACCTTTAATGGGTTGGAATTCCCAAGGTGACAGAAGTGTCTTTGTTATTCATGGTAGGACCCTCAGACCACACCAACAGTTTATGTTAATGAGATGACTCCTGTTGTGCACCTCAGGGCACAGGTTATTAGCCTGAGAGGGGGGCTAGAGATGGAGCTCACTCATAGGGGCAGTGAGTCAATAATCATGCCTATATAATGAAGACCCCAAAAGCTCAGGTAACCTCCTTGGTTATCAGTAATCCACGCGAGTTGTCAGATATTGATGCTGGGAGGGTAATATATCCGGAGGGCAATGCAAACTTCTTGTTTGGAATCCTCAAAGACTATGCTCTATGCATCTCTTCCAATGGCTTACTTAATGTATCCTTTCCCTTTAATTAACTGTAACTGTGAGTATATAGCTTTGGGGGAGTTCAGTGAGTTCTAGAAATTATCAGGGCTGCAGGTGATTTTGAGAACCCCTTGAAGTTGCAGTTAGTGTCAGAAGCCTTGGGAAGACTTGGCAGTACTGAGGACGGTGTTCTCGGAATTTGTTGGCAACCCCAGGTAAGAACATAGAAGTACAGATTAATATCCCTGAAGAATATACATGTTAAAGCCAAAAGCTTTAACAACGTTTTGTCAAATAGTCTTAAACACATATATGATCAATTAATTTTCAATGAAGGCACCAAGGCAATTCAGTGGGGAAAGAAAAGTTTTTTCAACATAAAGTCCTGGAACGATGAGGAGCTATAGGCATAAATAAAGAAATAAACAAACATCAACTATCATCTCTCAAAAATGAACTTAAATTGACCCATATAATCTAACATAAAAGCTACAACTATAAAAAGTATACAAGAAAACAGGAGAAAATATCTGAACTTAGGTTAAGCAAAGATGTCTTAGAATGAGAGACAGAAAACATAAACCATAAAAATTGATACATTGAACCATATCAAAATTTAAATCATCTGTTCTTTTAAAGCCATCAAGAAATGAAGTCAAGCCACAAACTGGGAGAAAATATTTACAAACCATAAATCTAACTGAGGACTTATAACAAGAACATATATATATATATGTATATATGTATATATATATATATATATATATATATACACATACATATATATACATACATATATACACATATATATGTATATATGTGTGTGTATATATATGTATGTGTATATATATATATATATATATATATATATATATATATATAATTGTATAAATAAACAATTCAATAATAAGATGAACAGCCCAGTTTTAAAATACAGGCAAAATATTTGAACTGACACTTCACCAAAATAAGTATATGGATAGTAAATAACTACATAAAAATGTTATAAATCTAAGGAAATGCAAATAAAAGCAGAATTTAATACACTAAATATATATTGGAATGGATAACATTTAAAGTGTGTCAATATCAGGCATTGGTGAGGACATGGAGCATCAGGAACTTTCATTTATACCACTGTGGAGCAAAATGGTACAACTACTTTGGAAAACAATCAAACAATTTCTTATACATTTAAACATACATACCAGTTATTACTATAGTGCCTCTTAATTTCAAATTCGTCTTTCAGAACCTGCTCTGCAATAACAGACTGCAGAGGGTCTGTAGAGGGTGCTAGAGAGATATTGCAGGAATGAGGAACTTCTCTTCTTGGCTCTGGTCTGCTGGGCATTATTTTTATTTTTTATTTTATTTAAATCTTGTTCTTGCTGCATAGCCCATCTGCAGCATCTGTGTGGAGAAATATTCAATGGTGTTTGCCTCAACAGCATGCCCAGACATGTAAACCCTTTGCAGTAGCTTGGGCCAAAATACCACCTTACCATCGCCTGAGGCAGACACCATGTTATGAAGATAGTTGCACAACTGCCTACTGCCTCTGTGCATCTGCCCCACTTCTTCAGCTCACTTGCACCCAGAGCATTGTTTCCTGTTTATCTGGCAGCTGTGGACCAGCTCTGGCCATCTGTATGCTGCAACAACACCTTCTCCAATGAAGCCTAACTTCAGTTTTGGAAACAGTCCCCCTCTTCCAACTTCATCATTCTGTGGGTATTCTCCGTCCGTCATAGAGTACCCTTTAGAGTTCCCTTTATATCTATACAGGTACTGTCCTATATAATCTCCTATATAGTTTAATAATTCTCTGCATGACACTTTCACAGCTTAAATTACTGTGTGATTTCTTCTCCTGATTGGTCCCTGACTGATATTTCATATGACTAGCTAACCCACTTCTAGGTCCATAAACATGTGTAATATTTATTTGGCAGCTTTCAAGATTTTCCTTCTACTTTTGGTTTTCAGCAATTTGACTGGCTGTGGTTTCCTTTGGGCTCACCATGCTAGAGTTGGTGAGCTTCTTGAGTTTGTATATTTGTCTTTCAGCAAATTTGGATGTTTTCAGACATAATATTTTCCAACATTATTTCTGCCACATTCTCTTTAATCTCTGCTTCCAAGTTCCAACTACATATATTTTACACATTTTTATATTGTCTCTGTGAAAAGAGCGTGGCTTCAATTTTTAATGTTTAACTTCTGACAGCTCTTAAGCCAAGCCATACTCTCTTCCCTTCTGCCCTACATATGGAGAAGCTGATTGGAAAAAAAAAAAAAAAAAACCCTCCTTAGGCACTACCAAGAGATTCAAACCATTACCTTTTCCATACTCTTTTTAGCCCTTTTCAGATCAGCTTGAGAGGCCGCCCAGAATTCCCAAATAGCCTTGTATGTAATAAACATATTCACTCCCTCTTGGTGTGTGTGTAGTGTCATCAGTCTTGACATCTAAACCAAATTTGGGGTGGGGTCATCCTTCTTTGTGTCAAGATGGCTACAACAGCCCCACAAGGACTTGTTCAATTTTTTTTTTTTCTCTTTAGTTGCAGATGAAATAGTTTATAGCAATCACTGTTAAGGAAAGTGACTCATATTTTAACTCAAATATATTTTAAGACCCTTTATTTTTAATACAAATATTATATTTGCTGTTGTAGATTTCCATTTAGTTCTTTTCATAATTTATATTTCTATCCTGAGATTTACTGCCTTTTCATTCATTGTGAGCATATTGTCTTTTATTGTCAACATATGATTCCTACTCAGTTAAGCTATCTTTCAAAACTGAGGGAGAAAAAAAGAACTTATCAGTATACAAATATTGAATCATTATGTTGTACACCTGAAACTAATTAATATATGAGTCAATTATACCTCAATTGGAAAAACAATACAATAAAACTCAAGACATCTGAGGGGGAAAAAAAGCCTATCAAATAAAAGGTAGAAAGTTTATCACCTGAAGACTTTAATAAAGGAAAATTTCATAAATTTATAAATAAAAGGAAAATGATCCCCCCCAAAATAACCTACTCTGTAAAAAATATTAGAAAATATATGAGAAAAATTGTTTAAAATTGACAAAATGAAAAAATAATGATAGCTTCTAATTTAGCTAGAACTAAAACACTTGTCAACAATTGAATGTAATTTGAGAGGTGGCTGATCAAAACTAATGTATTCTAAGATGCTTATGTGACTTAAGAGTCGAGAATAATTACTAATTTACTCTGTATTTTGTTAAGAATGCATGTTAAAATAGTTAGGTTATGGTCTAAAAAATGGACACAGAACAAGTAATTTCCAAACAGATTGAGGAGAAAAAGTGAATGAAATTAAACACAAGAAATTAATCCAAAAGAAGGCAAAGAAATGGAGGATACAACAATAGAAATGGCAAGGCATAATGTAAAGAAAAAAAAATCCAAATATATTAATAATACAAAAATGTAAATGGATGACACACTTCAGATCAAAGAAAAAGATGGTCATATAAGATTAAAATGTTAAATATTATATGCTAATTAAAAAAGACATACCTAAAACACAGGGACACAGAAGACCAGAAGTCTAATAATGAAAAAGGTATATCTAACAAATACTAGATAAAGAAAAGCTGTCATAAACATAACACCAAGCAAAATAGACTATAAAGTCAAACACATAACCAGAAATAAAAAGGTTGCTAAATATAGATAAGTGTTTCCGTTCACCAGGAAGATATAAGAAGTATGAATATCAATAATATAGCCTCCATATATGTAAAGTTAAAATTGTCAACTCCCCAGTTATAGTGAGAGATTTTAAGATAACTATCTATAAAATCAGTAAAGGTATAGAAGATACGCCTGCCCAATTAACAACGTTAAGCTAATGGCTATACAGAACTGAACTCTAAATCTGAAGAAGACACATTCTTTCCAGGTCATATGTGGAATGTCTATGCAATGGAAATGGTGAGCCACGTGTTAGGTCACAAAGCTAGCCTCTACAAGTTTTTAAGAATTTGTATCATGCATAGCAGTCTTGATGACAACACAATAAAGTTATTTTAATATTTGGTACAAACAAGAACTAAGGAAACAACACTTGTTTAGAAATTAAAATACTTTTCTAAATATTGATTTACTTTTCTAAATCTCCTACATGTCAAAGGAGAATTCATAGTGAAATTGGAAAAATACTTCTTAAGGTTTTAAAATAAAAAAGTACTACAAATGAAACCTTATGAGATATAACTACTAAAGTACTAATTAGTAGGAAATTCATAGCATTAAGTACTACAATATGAAAAGAACCACAGAATAAGCCTGAGGAATGAAGAAAACATATGATTAATTATCTAGAAAACAAATATACTATAGAGAAGACAAACTGCCAAAAGTTGGCTCTTTAAAAACACTCATAAACAAACCATTGACAAGAGTAATCATGATAAAAGATAGATTTTTTAAAACTTTATTAAGAATTAAAAAAGGGGAGTAACTTCAGAAACTGCATAGATGGAACAGATAATAAACTAGTATTATGTAAAATTTTATGCTGGTAAATGTGAAAACTAGGTGAAATGAGTAGATTCCTTAAAATCACAACTTACCAAAACTAACACAAGAAATCAATATGTTAACAGTCCTGTTACCATTAAGGAAATTAATTTACAATTAAAACACCACACCCTGATGGCTTTACATGAAAGGGCTTCTATGAAAGTCAAGGAAAAGGCAAATCTAATATTACACAAATTCTCTCAGAAATTAAAAAGAGGGAATTACTCCCCATTCATTTTATAAGGCTACCATAACTTTGATAATGATCACACACACACACACACACACACACACACACACACACACACAAGAAAAAAGCTAATGGTTGATTGAAAATCAGTGTGAAAAACAAAGGCATAAATCTTTAAAAAGATAATACAAGAAAGTATCTTTCTGATCTACGGTAGAAAGTGTTTCTTAAGCAAGACACAACAAGCACACTCTACAAAGAAAAATATTAATAAATTCAGCTACATTAAAATTAAAGATGTCTGATGCTTAAAAGTGGCCATAGAGCAAAAAGCTCCAAGCTAGGAGGAGATGATGTTTGTAACACGTACAACTGAAAAAGAGCTTATATTGAGAATATATAAATAACTCTTAAGAATCCAGGGGAAAAAGACAACCCAATATAAAAAGATTTGGACAGGCACATTACAGAAGATATACGTATATATAGTATCCAAAAGAAGAGGAGATACAACAATAGAAATGGTAAGGAACAATGTAAAATCAAACAATGGCTTAACCGAATCCACACATATCAATAGCACAAAAATGTACATGTTATATATGCTATTTTATATATATATATATATATATATATATATATATATATATATATATATATATATATATACACACACACACATATATGTAAATTATATGCCAAAAAATGTTTAACCTCATTAGTAATCAGAGAAATAAAAATTTAATCATAATGCAATACTGTTTTACACCCATGAATTCAGAAATGATTTTTTTTTTTTAATTTGAACAACATAGTATTGGCAAAACATAGAGCAATGAAAACTCCCACCACCAGCTGACAGGCATATAGATTGGTACAACCACTTTGGAAAACAGTTTGACATAACCTAAAGAATTTGAACATGTGCCCACCCTGTGATTTAGCATTTCCACTAGTTAGTGTATACTTGACAGAAGGTCTTACATGTGCATACCAGAATACATAAACAAATATGGTCATAGCAGCATTGCTCATAACTGCAAAACCTGAAATGGGTGTAATGTCAATCAACAGTATCATGGAAAACTAATGTTTTACATTCCTACAATGTAATGTTATACAGCAGTGAAAGTAAATTAGCTATAGCTACGTACTAACATCAACATAGATGTACGAGGTGTAATAAAAAACTATGGTCAATGTTTAAATTTTAAAAATTTATTGCAGTAAAAGACACATTGCTATTAATCCCCCTCAAAATTCTCTTCCTTGCTTTGAAAACACTTATCCCATTATTCTTGCCACTTTCTGAAGCAGTTCTGGAATTCCTCTTTCTTGTCTTTGCTTCATCCTCCATCACGACAAGCTCTGTATCACACATTGCTTCTGGTATATGAAATTTCTGTCAAAATAAAAACATTACAATGTGACCTCCTGCACCTTATTCACCAGAGCTGGCACCATGCAACTTCTGGCTCTTCACGAAATTCAGAATGATTCAGGACATCGAGGCAGCCACAACAGCACAACTAAAGATACTCACAAAAAAGGACTTCCAGAACTGCTTCAGAAAGTGACAAGAAAATGAAATAAGTACGTTCGAAGTGAGGGGAAGTATTTTGAGGGGGATTAATGGCAACGTGTCCTTTACTATAATAAATTTTTTCTTGTTTAAACATTCACCATACTGTTTGATCACAGCTCATATCTCAAAAACATAACATTAAACAAATAAAGAAGTTAGAGAAAATTATATAAAATTTGTTTTCACTATATAAAATCACAAACAATTAAAACAAAAAAAAATATTTTATTCACATAGATAGGAAAACTATAAAGAAAAGCACAGGAAGGGTGAAACCAGAAGCCTTGGGAGAAAGGGAAAGGTCAGAAAAAGAATGAAATCAAGAAAGATCACAGCAAGACGACTATCAAGGCAACATTTTATTTCTTGACCTCAATAATAAATTTATGATGGTTCTCTTTATTATTATTCTTTACACTGAACATAAATTTTATGTATTCTTTTGTGTGCATAATAAATATCACAATAAAAAAGAAATTTAACAAAAAAATAAATAGGCAAGAACAGAAAACACATGTTGAATAAGAAAAAAAAACAGTCTCACTCAAGCAGACATTAAAACTTTTGTAAAATTATAGCGATTGAAATAGTGTACGAATAGATATGGACAAATAAACCAAAGGAATGGGTTTACCTAATAATAAAACATAGTCTAGGAATAGTCTGGTGTATGTGTGTGAGAACTTGTTATATGATAGAAGGGCACAGCAAGTTTCTAAGGAAAGGTCTCAATAATCAGAGATGGGACAATAAATATACAGTAGAATGGTAATTCTTACTCTGAATCTCCTACATCTCATCCTGCAGAGCAGGGCGAGTGAGTAGTCAAATGTCCCTTTGCTGGAGTCAGGTGACCATGTTCCAATGCCTCCTCAGGTTTGGCAAGTCACGCAGCATCTTTGTAACTCACCTCACTTGTCAGTAAAACAGGGATGATACAACTATCTTGACTCATAGCCTTGTTAGGATTAAGTAATCAAATATCAGTTTCAAGTGCTTAAAAAAGTGACTGCCCTTAAATGAAGGTTCAATAAATGGCTAGCTTCCAAAATTATCTGACTTTAAGTTTCTCAAGTTAAGGAATTAATGTGATGAAGGAGAAAAAAAGTTTTTAAAAACCATTGTTACTTTTCTGTCTCACTCAACAGACTTTGACTTTGAACAGCTTGCAGCAACAATTATGCAGATTCAAGATCATATATTCAGCACCTAACACAGAACTTGCCATGTAATGGAGGCTTAATGAATATATATTATATTACATTGGTTTGAACTAAAAAGGGAAGGAAAAGTAGCATTGTTATAAAAAGGGAAAGAGTCAGTATAGGTACCAGAAAATGCCACGGCTTTTCACTACTGTATGGAGAAAAACAAAGCCATGTTTTAAAGGCCAAATTTTATGGATTCCTGAGGTTATCTACCGTGAAGTTATACTACTGTGAAACAGGAATTAGAATCAGTCAATCCAAAATGTAAAATACCATGGAAGATAAGGTAATAAAACATAGCATACTTTCAATAAATAGTCCAAGTAGCCAAACACCAGGGAGAACTTAAATTAGAATGTAACTTTAGATAAGTTCAACAAGGAGCAACTATTAATATCAACAAGTAAAAAGGACCCCCCCAAAAAAAAATGAGTATAAGTAGTATAGCAGTTACATGGTAATGTGCCATCTCGCAGCAAACTTAATCACCAAAAAAATGTCTGTTGCCTAATGCATCGACATAATTCCTTTCTGAGATACTTAAAGATATAGACCCATAATTAAAATAATTCAAATCAACAAAAAGCAAACCTGATTAAAAAAAAAAAAAAAAAACACCGTATTTTCCATCTTCAAAGAATAATATCTGTGCCAAATTAGAAGTGTTATCGTAGAATAAAGATCAAGGCTGCTTAATTCTATGATACGTTGATAGTCACTGACTTGAGGTTTCATCAAAATAAAATAGATGTAGAAGAAACATATGACTTAGAAGAAACATATGGCTTAGAAGAAACATGACTTAGAAGAAATATATGACTTAATTGGTATTCTATTTTGTAAAAATACTAAAGAAAATATATTTTGGTATGATGTAGATTTCAGAAATCTACATCAGAAATACTGTTTCGGTAACATTAAAAGATTTCATAATTTTTCAGTCAAAAAATGTATAAAAATATACTATATGTAAAAATTTATAGCAAAATTTTCAAAATACTTTGTCTTATTTTAGAAATACACAGCCAAGAGGCTTAAATGTCAGGAGAATTATGATGAGCTACTTCTTTAGCCTCCAAAAAAAGTATAGTTTCAATTTCATGACCATGAAGAGAATATAAAAAGCTCTATTCCTTTTTGCTTTTTTTGTTACCATTCCAGAAACAACTGACTGTATATCAAAGCTGGATTTTCCAAGCTATTATATTTCACCACCTGGTTAACTTTATCAGTACAGCACTAGAAAACAAACCTCCAGCATTAGAATTTTATCCACTCTGAAGAGTTATCTGGATCATAAAGAGTTGCCCAAAACTGAGATAAATTACTATGGAGACTGGAAATGGGCTACACGAACTGTACGTGATTGAATTCACCGAGCACTGCACCTTTAACCAGCCCCCAGGTGTAAAGCTGCTGCTGCTGGTACAATATGCAGAACAGATGACGCCAGTCATTCAGCTCATGTTTACCTCAGTCCGTTATAGCCACATGCAAAGACAGAGTTGTCAATTCTTTAACAATAATTATGCTGGATCCACACAACTTCCCTTGTTCTGTAACATCTTTCATATATTTCTCCAATTTTCTGGACCAAATTAGAGTTGGTGCAAAACTTATCATCATCCTAGCATTATAGCAAAACAAATGCCCCATAAATAATAGCAAAACCACCTGAAAACTGTAGAATTGAATTTAGACTTAGGACAAGAGCCCAAATCACTATCCAAACCAAAGTCCTAGGAAATATGTATTTCAACTTGAAGAATTTATTAAATGGTCCCAGAGGTTTTACTGAAATTAAATGAAAAATAGTACCCAACATTCCTATATCCTTTCCATCTTTTCCCCATAAGTGTAGCAAAGATGGGGGTCTACAAGTGAAGGGTGGCACAAAGAAATTATTTGTGATCTTAAATATTCTGGGGATAATACACAAAGAAGACAACGTGCAAATGTGATAATAAATACTCATGTTGTTTACTAGAATGTAATTACTATTGCTGTGGTTAGGATTTTTGGTAATTCAAAACTACCTTACCATTTCTCTATATGAAATAAAAAAATAAGTTTGGTGTTTTGCCTACAAGAGTATTCCATGTCATTCCTAGCACTGTTTTCCTTTTCATTCCCATAGAATGCCAAGGATTTCCAAAATGCATTACCATGCAAATGTCTTGGGTGACTTTACTACATATTTATATTGCGAGGTAATCAATAAATTATTATTTCAATATTTATTGGAATCTCAGAATAAGAAAGAAGATAGATTATACAAATTCATCTTCTGTGATTAATGGATGTTCCAGCAGAAGGCATACACTGATGGAGTAGGTCAGTATGCAGACTATATTACTGAATATTTCAACCGGGTTGTAAATATAGTATCTGTTTCTCTTAGGGACTGTCACACTGAGTGCAGTATAAAAGGCAATAAATTTCAACAGATTAATTAACTCTTTGGTTACTGGGGCTGTGTGTCACCTATCCTGGCACCTAATAAAAATTCCTTTAATGCCAAGACATAAAGAAGGGCCTCTTTGGAAATGAGTTATTAACAGCATTTCGTGAATAGATGGAGAAATTGTAGCCGAGCCATTTAAGTGTCATAAAGTGCAGCAAAGGCTGCTGGAGGCCTCTGAGGGACGCCAGGCAATACCATAACAATCAAATCTGAGATGGAAGAGGGATTGAGCTGTCCACTCAGAATTTTTATATTGTCAAAGAGCAGCGAGGAAATAATGTGATCAAGAAGTGAATTAACCTTGTGTGTGAAAGAAAGGGGATGATCTGATGGAAAAGGCAGTAAAGTAAAAATCACTCCATAATGCCTACATCGCAGGCGAGCCATGAGGGGCTCCTAATGTCTGCAGGCTGTCAGAGAACAGATCCAGACCTCTAAGTACTATAAACCCATTACCGGCATTAGCCTGTAATTGGAATACATTTATTCATGCTTTTTTAGTTCTTCAGGGTCGCAGTCTTGTATACCCACAGAGCATTAATTCCTATAAACGTTCTATCTTGACAGACTCCTGCAAAAAACTAGACAGACTTGGGTGGGAATTAACATTTGATAAGGGAGGAGGAAAGTGCTGTGTGTGTAGTACAAGGTCTGTATCCATCTTTTATTTCATATTATATTGTCTAATCATTTAGCACCTGACCACCTCTCTCCAAATATTCTTTGGATGCTTTCTGATAAATGCCTAGCTATCACATTTTTATATTTCAAGACAACAGTCCCAACAAGCAGAAAATAATAAACATCAAATACTAACCAATTGTTTTTCACTAATTCTCAAATCACTATCTTTCAAAATGTAAATTTCACTCTCTTAGTTGAGGCTGCATCTCAATATAGGACACTTTTCATAAAGTTCTACACATAACCCAAGAATTATGTAGAAATAATAATAAAATTTTAATCAATAACTTTTTTCCTGAAGACAGCATCTTTAGCCTACGTTACTTTATGGAACCCAACTCAACAAATACTAGAAAGTAAGAGCCTGGCACGTAGATTATCTACCATGTACCAGGCACTGCTCTAAATGCTTTACATATATTAACTTAGGGCACTTTGATGACAACCCTATCAGGTGGGTACTTTTGTAACTATCTTTATTTTATAAATTAGAGAAATGGAGCACAGAGAAGTAAAGTAAATTCCTCAAGGTCACACAGCTAATTTTGAAACCCCAATAATCTGTCTCTAGGAGACTGGATTCTTAGCGATTTTGCAAAATTATCTCACCAAAAAATAGTTAATAGATCCAACATGCTGCTTAAATTGCTTTCACCAAACAATGGATATCCTATTTGTACTCTAATAAATAATTAATCTTAAAATTGCATATGAATGTGCATAAATACATGTGTGTTTTCTCAGGAATTTTACACCTTCAGCTGCCCCTTGTTTCTCCTGCATTATCAATCATTCTCTTTTCTTAAGGGAAAGTTTCCATTAGCATATAGATGTGCTTTAGGCTTTAGTGTCTTCTGACTTTAGCCTCATTCTCCTGGATCCTACATCCCCTCATAGATATCCTCGCCGCTTCACAGCAAAAGCTCTCTAAGGGGTTGTATTTGTGTGCTGTCTCTACTTGCTCATGTCCCGTGCATCCTTCCGCCTTTATGAATCTGCCTCCTTCCTCGCCACCCCACAGAAACTGTTGTGCTAAATTCAAAGGTCACATTTCTGTCTTTATTTTCTTCAACCTTTTGGCAAACAGTAAAGAATCACTGTATTTTGCCATGTATAATGCGCACCCACGTTTTTGGCCCAAACTTTCAGGTAAATAATCTTTCATTTTAATTCAAATTTTTATTTGTTTACATGTAGGTACTTGTTTTTTGTATTGCAAAGGAATTTTAGCATTTATTTCCTAACCTATTATGGTGGAAGAATTTTTATATAACAATAATTACAAAACACAAGAACAGATACAAGGTACAAGAAATTTTATGTACCGGGAACAAATTTACGATATTTACCCATCATAGAAGGCCAAGAACTCTTCGTAGTTGCAAGTTTGTCATAAGTTCAACAAAACCGATTATTGTATTCCAGGTTCCAGGGTATTATTTTGCATACAGATATCATTATTGATTTCCAGAGTTACACTTTTAACTCATAAACATAAATAAAAAATTAAAAACATTTATATAGATATAAAATTAGTATTACCCATATATAATGCACATCCTAATTTTTCCCTCACAAATTTGGGCAAAAATGTGTGCATTATACACGGCAAAATATGGTAACCACTCCCTCTTCTGGAAAAATACGCTGCCGTTGTGGCTTCCAGAACACTAGTCTCAGCCTTCCCTCCTACCTCCTACTTTCCTGGGTTTACCTTCACTGTCTCCTCTCATACCCAGCTCTGAGATGTTGAGAGTCTTCAGATCTTGGCTCTGGGCCTCCTTCTGTCACCTCTCACCCATCCTCCCATGGTCAAGTCATCTACCAAAAAGCTGGCATTCGAAAACCATCTTTTTGCTGATTATGTTTACATTTTTATTTCCTCTTTTTACTCTAAATGTAAATATCCAACTGTTCCCTGACATCTCAATTTTATGTCTTACAGACATCTCAGATTTAACATATACAAAATGGAACTCTTGATTCCCCCCCACCAAAAACAAACAAACAAACAAACAAGCAAAAAATAGAACTACCTTATTTCTAGATGCTTAAGCTAGAAATCTAGATGTCATATCCAAAGCCTCAGCTCTCTTTACCTCGTATGTCAGATATTAGTTTAAGGATGATGTTTTATCCAGTTCTGGCCACCAAGGGTGAGGGAATGGTTTTCCTTATATATAAAAATAAGCGCAGGAGGAAATGCCTCTCTTCCAGGTGATGACTGGAACTGCTGCTCCAAAGTCCTACTTCTGAGCTTCTTATTATGAGCTACAGAAAACTCCTCATCGTTTAAGATATTATTTGAAGCCAAAAACAACCTGACTGACACATTCTTTCTCTGTCACACATCTGCACAACAAATTACCTCAAAACTTAGTGGTTCAAAGTAAAAATAAATGCGATTTGTTTCATAGTTCCTGTGGGTGACCAATTTGGAAGTGGCTTAACTGGGTGGGTCTGGTTTGGGGTCTCTCGTGAGGTTGTAGATATGATGTTGACCACAGCCAAGGTCAAGTGAAGGCAACAGGGCCGGTGGATCCATTTCCAAAATGGCTCATTCACATAGGCCATTCACACTGACAACTTGGTGCTTGCTATTGACAGGGGCCTCAGCTCCTTCCCACTTGGGATTCTCTACAGGCTGCTGAGTCACAATATGGCAGCTGACTGCTCTCAAAATGATTGATCCAAGAGTGAGGGAGCCAAGTGGAAGCTATTCTTTTCTTCTGTCTTTTCTTTCTTTCTTTCTTTCTTTCTTTCTTTCTTTCTTTCTTTCTTTCTTTCTTTCTTTCTTTCTTTCTTTCTTTCTTTCCTTCTTTCTTTTTTTAATGATCGTGCCTCAGAAACCATATAGCATCACTTCTGTCCAATTCTATTCATTTAGAAGGGAATTACTACGTCCACCCCAGATTTAAAGGGAGGGATTAGGCTTCATCTCTGGAAAACATACGCAATCGTATTTTACAACAACCACATGAACCTTGTCTCACTGCATTCTCATCCCAGCGATAGTCTTTCACTTCTTGGAACATGCTAAACTCCTTTCTACCTCAGCATTCCTACACGTGTGAACACAATTACCTGGAATGTTCTCCTTGGAGTTTCTTCTCTTCCTTAGGCCTTTCTTCAGGCTGGCCTTCCCTGAATACCTTTCTGAAGAGCCTTCCCGACTCCATTAGTCTCTGTCTTAGAACCTTCTCTCTTTCCTCCATAACATTTTTTACAATTTATAGTTATTACATTTTATTTCACTTACTCTTGCTCTTTGTTCATCTGTATTTACCCATTGGGAAATTTTTCATGATGAAAGGACACTTTTTGTCTGGTTTACCATTATGTTCCATGTCTAACACAGTGTGTGGCAGGTAGTAGGCACTCAAAAAATAGTGAATGAATGAATGAGTGAATGAGAAACACTTGGTTATGTACCCATAAAATGTTTTTGGAAGAGTGGCATTAGCACAACCATTTAGAGGAAAATGTCTAAGATGATAAGGTGCTTAAGAAGTCTAATATGAAAAGGGTCATAATAGCTATAGTTTGAATATTCAAATGGCTATCATTGGGAAAAAGAGTAAATTTACTCGTTATGATTTATCGAGTAGAATTTGAATGAATAGGTAGAAATTACCGGAAAACAGAGTTCAGTTCAATAAAAGGAAGACCTTTGTAATGATTAGAGTTATCTAAAAAAGTAAAATCCACTGAATCATGAGAGAATAATCTTCCTATCACGCCCTATGTTCAAAAATATGCTCTAAGATCACCTGCCTTCAACGTCAGAAAAGAAATTCAGATACCTCTGACCAATTGGATCAGATGACTCTAAGTTTCATTTGTACGTTCTAGGACCCTATCATAAAAGCCTTAACAAAATATACGTTAAAATCTTTTTTAATAACATTTTGTGTGTGTGTGTGAAAAGTAATGTGGTAAACATCCATAGAAAAAATAAAACAGGGCTGGCCTGGTGGCTCAGGCGGTTAGAGCTCCATGCTCCTAACTCTGAAAGCTGCCGGTTCGATTCCCACATGGGCCAGTGGGCTCTCAACCACAAGGTTGCCGGTTCAACTCCTGGAGCTGAGTTGAGCTGCGCCCTCCACAACTAAGACTGAAAAGACAACAACTTGTAGCTGAACGGCACCCTCCACAACTAAGATTGAAACGACAACAACTTGACTTGGAAAAAAAGTCCTGGAAGTACACACTGTTCCCCAATAAAGTCCTGTTCTCCTTCCCCAACAACAACAAAAAAATATCTAAAAAAAAAAAAAATAATAAAATAAAATAAAACAGATTTCTCTCTACTCTCTTATGCTTTTGGAGATCTTGATTATGCAGAAATTTTTTTTTTCAAAAAAAAGGTTGGTTTTATTAGAAAAAGAGCATGTTTATTTTAAAAATCTAAATATTGATGAAATATATTTATCTGAGAGCTAAAGAGATTTTAATTAAATCTTTCACTATGAGACATATTTTCAAATCTGGAGATAGTAAACTATATTAGTTATAGTTTTTACTCTTGTATTAATCTTTTCAACATTGCATAAAGGAAAAATTATTCTTTAGAAAATAACAGAAATGGCCTTTAATAGGTGAATGGATAAACAAACTGTGGTATATCCATACACTAGAATATTATTCAGCAATAAAAAGAAATGAGCTACCAAGCTGTGAAAAAATACAGAGGAAACTTTAATGCATATTGCTTAGCAGAAGAAGCCCAATGTGAAAAAGCTACATCCTGTATGATTCTAACGGTATGACCTTCTGGAAAAGGCAAAACTATGGAGATAGTAAAAGAGCAGTGGTTTCCAGGGGTTCATGGGGGGAGGGAAGGAAGGATGAATATGTGGAACATGGAGGATTTTTATGGCAGTGAAACTATTCTATAAGGTACCATAATGGTGAATATATGTTGTTACATACTGGTGGTGCCAAAAATATATACAGATTTTAAGAGATGTTATCTATGTATTACTTTTTGAAGTTGAATTGAATTATGGTAGCACTGTGTGGTACGACATTCACTCAAATGACGGCATTAATCAAATGAATGCTAGTGTCATTCATTGTATTACAATTTTAATACAGTTTTTTTTTTCCTTTCTTAAAATGTGTGTACATTTTTTTGGTACCTTCTGTGTTTGTCCAAGTCCATAGAATGTATCACACCAAGTGAACATTAAGGCAAATCACTAAGACATCAATATTGTCTCATCAATTGTAATAAATGTACTCCTCTAATGCAAGATGTTAATAACAAGAAAAATTAGTGGTCATGGAATACATGTGAACCCTGTACATACAAATATGTAAAGTGTACGTATGTGTGTATATACAGAGGGTACCAAAAAAATGTGTACACATTTTAAGAAAGGGAAAAAATGTATTAAAATCGTAATGAATGATGCTAGCATTCATTTGATTAATGCCATCTTTTGAGCAAATGTCATACTACACATTGATACCATAATTCAATTCAACTTCAAAAAGTTGATGCATAGATGACATCTCTAAAAATGTGTACGTTTTTGTGGCACCCCCAGTATAGATTAGGCAGGGTAGATAGCGTAGGGTATCAACCCATCCTCCAGGATATCCAATGAGGCACCTCTGCAGGGCCGTTATCCATGACTGGGGCCTGACCCTTAGCTAATATCATAATCTCATTTACACTGCAGTTACCATGGCTCCCATCATGCCCCTGATGCCATGACAGTTCCGAAGGAACCAAATAAGGACAAAATGGAGGGAAACAGAGATCCCACCCCTGGAGAGGAGACAGTGTGACATCCCCAATTTCCCGCCCTTAGGAGAGAATAAAAAACATTAATCAAGACCTTCTCATCACGACCTGATCTCTGAGTTTGCCCACACTTCTTTCTCAAGTGTGTAGTTTCACTTTAATAAACTCCCTGCTCGTTTTTACATTTGTCTCGCTCTTGAATTCATTCTCATGTGAAGACAAGAACCTGGTTTTTACTCCAGGCTGAGTCTACTTTGTGGCATCCCCGGGAGCCTCCAGCATCATATATATGATAAAAAAATTGTATTAATATAGTGTATATTATATGGAGCAAGTATTAATGTATCTAAAAGACAGAGAAATTAGAAGAGAAAGAGACAATAATGAGGTGTACAAAGGTAGACCAAATTTGAAGGATTGTAGGATTTGGAGACAAACTGGAGAAAAGAACATAGTCTAGACTAGTGAAACACATGAATGAAGGCTCAGAAGGAGAAACACTATTGGGGGTTTACTCCTACTAATCATGAACATTATAAATATTCATATAGGACAGTGAACAAACTGGCCTGGACCAAGCTTATGTTCTATTGACGTATTCAACAAATATTTATTTGAGCAAGACACTGACAGGATGATAGAGAATTTTTAGCTGTATTAGACATCAACCTTGCTCTCAAGAAGCTTGCCCAAAACTTAGAATTACATGGTTTTATTAAACAAAAAAATAGATCAAGAAACTAGTTAGCTCTGGAAAAGCTTTTCTTGTTCTGCTTCTCACTGTATATGCATGAAGATTGACATATACAGCCAAGTGCTGTTAATGGGGAAAATTATGTCCACATAAACTGTATCTTTCAGCACAGAAATGGTGCTATTTAGTCTGAAATGCTTCTTACATTTTTTTCTGTTATTTTTTCATGCAAAAAAAATTCCTTTTGTTTCTATTATACTTATCTGCTGGTGTGTAAGAGCTCTGTGACCACTGACCTCTGCCTGCAAGTGTGAGCTGCTGTTGGCATCTCCAATCTCTTGTTATTGCTCCCTACAGGGAATTGCATGAGCAAGAAGGAGCAGTGTTAGCCATCAAGCAGCCCAAATCTTGGCCTTGCCAGGAAAACAGGTCCTATTAAATAACTGTACCAATTAAATATCAAGTTAGAAGCAGAAATCATTGAGTTGTTAAAAATACTCTAACTCTCATATACAAATCTGTTCATTTTGCACATATTTGTTGAGTGCCCTTCTAATATGCCAAACACTGCATTAGACAGTGAGGATTAAACAGATGACATGCTCACTGCCTTCTAATAACTCAGAACCCAGTGCAGGAGACGGAAAGAGTGTAAGAATCATGGTGACCCGAGAGAAAACTGCTAATCTCCTTGACAGAGGAGAATGGTGAGGGATCTTTAAGAGTGTGCTCTTCTCACAGTCAGAGAGCTTGGCAGTAGCAGTGCCTCCGTTCAAATTCAGGTCTCTGGATTTCCAGATAGTGTTCATTTTGCTACACTGTTCCCTCACAGTTTGATCAAAGATCATCAATACTATCACATCGCACACACCCAGGAATGAGATTCATTTGAGCCATGTTATTAAGTAATGTCTTGCTAATAGTTACCTATTTCACAGAATAAAAAAAGACCTTTAAAACAACTCTAACTTTGTACCAAAAGCATTTAACATTCATATACATGCATAGTATGATATCCACATGCGTATATATGTAGTGTCACATAGAAGTTAATAGATATGCATAGCTAGTGATAAGTGCTATCTCAAAACAACAAGTCCAATTCAGTTTATTTACAATTACTTTGATGCTCAAAAGCTTATTAATTAACCAGCTGTCAGACTGTGTTGCTACAAACTGTTATCCCAGCAGGGTACTTAGTTTGGAAGCAAAATGAATCTTTTCATTATTGCCGTCTCTCTTATTTAACTTTCAGAGGGAGCACCTTCTTTAATGTAGCTGATTCAATACAAAACTGAGTTGCCTATATTAAAGTATCCAAGTATCTTATCCTCATCCAATGTGTGCAGAGAAATTGAAATGTCTGATTTACGTTTGATAAGAGATAAAGTACTCCAGCACAACAAATGTCAATTCCCAACAGGTAGCAAAAGATCAAATTGGCAATGTAATTGATAACCTTTACTCCTTCAGATGGCTGAAAATACTGTGGCCACGCCTTAGCTTTAAAGGAATGACGACACGGTACTCCTGTCTCAGAACCAATAGCAATAATAATGGATAAATGATCAGTGGATATTGCCACCCAACCATTTAGTGAGAAGATGCTGCTTGTGCACAACTCTTGATATTTTCAGAGCTCCTATCAAGTATGGCCTTTAATGCAAGAGAAGAATGCCACTTATAAACAATGAAAAGACTAGCCTTTAAGAGCATTCGAGTATTATTTGTTAAAGTGATATGCACGACATCTCCCCAGAATAAGGTATTCTTCACAGAGGTTATATTCAACAGCATGCCCTTGGAAACAGCGCTTGTGTCTAACATTTAAGTGCGTGATGGTGCCAGCTATGCTCACCCCACAGCCCCTCCGCTCCTTATGCTGCCACATACGTGACAGACTTCTCTTGTTATCTCAGAAGCCTGAAAAACACACTGTTTTTATTCCATTACTTTTAGCAAACTTAAGACCAAAAAAAAGGGGGGTGGGGTGGAGAAAGGTAAGGAAGCACACCATCTTCTACATCATAGTATGTTAAAATGGAATAAACCAAATGCTACAATTTTTCTCTAATCTACATTGGTCTACAACCTTTATAGCCCCCAAATGAACAATAGACTATTGTTACAAAACGTCTTAAGTAATATTTCTCTTTCCATATTTGCCTTATCGCAGATAATTCTAAATGTCTAAATGAATGAGAGCTAGGCATTTTATTTCTAAAAGAGATTACATTGCAGTTAAGACTTAAATCACATTAAAATAATCACACACAATGTAAACAGAAAAACAGAAATATAAGTAGAGAGATAGATAGATATAGATATAGATACAGATATATAGGTATATATAATTTTGGACAGTATATAAATATATAAATAAAAAGCTTATTTTGTGAAAGTTTATTGTGATGAAATTAAAGGCAGCTGATTCATAGACACATATTATACAGTTGTGATGAAAATCAATTCAAAGAACTTCAGAGGTGGGGAGGGTAGTTGCTCAAAACGTTATCAGGAAAAGAGCCTTCAGCTAGTTGCTTTAAATTCAACAGTCATGTTAGTAAGTTAGGGTCTTGATTCTACCTTCAAAATGAACAATAACACAGTAACGACTCCACTAGAAGGATACTAAATTTTTATGATATAGCAGATTGACAACCATAGGTACGGATATAGTAGACATATGATTCAAAGAAGAAACAATTATTGGTAAACATAGCTGAGTAACAAATTTATTTTAAGAAAAGACAAAATCTCATTTTTAAGGCTAATTCAAAGAACTGCAAAAACCTTCATCCCATTAAACTTCACCCTTGTATTTTACTCTTATTCTGTATAAAAATAACGAGAATGCACATAAATATCTTAAACAAGACTGTATATAGAGCTGCATCATGATACTTTTAATACAACAAAGGAAACTAAGATGACTCAGTATTACTAACACAAACATTTAAAAAGTGAGCTAATATCTGTTCTATAGTTATTAATTTATCACCATAGGTTTTCAGACTGCTTTTCTGGTCATTGGCTATAATGTTTCAATTTAAGGGCTTTGGCTTTTAAGCTGAAATAAGTAATTATTTCCTTAAACTTTATATACAATACTTTAATAGATTAAAAGAAATAGCCACATCATATACCTCTTTAGACTTCATTTAATTGTATTTATTCAACTGTAGAAATTTTTTTCTCTGAAGTGCTTAGAAAATAAAAACAGGTAAATAGCTATCTTTCTATCATGAATTGGTCTAATATTAGTTGTAAAGAGAAACAGAATAGAACAAAGTTCCTTCTAGATCTTCAATTCTTTGTTTCTTTGAGATGCAAAAATACAATGTATTTTAAAAGCAGTTTCTATGTCAATTATATATTGTTTTATATATTTAATGTGTCTATATATTACATTATTAATTTCTTGGCAAACTTCAGAATGTATTTCACATGTTAATTTGAAATCCTTACCTACTTTCTAGTATGAAATATAACAAATTATCTTAACTGCAATTATAATTAACCAAAAATTAGTGTTGTTTCCACAAATCAGGCTAGTACTATAATAAAATCTTTCACCTTGTTTATCACTGAAGTCAGTTAAAAAAAAATCATTGATAAACAATGATACATTTTATAATCAATTCAAAACTTTGATAATAACATTGTAGCTCTTACCAGGTAGTCACTGTCTAGTCACAGGAAGTGGATGACCTGGGAATTCACTGGAGCCTCTCCCAAGAGGCCCCAGAACTAACATGCTTGGAGGTTGGTTTCAAACCACAGCAGAGCACCACCCAATTAGCCTCACAAGTGGCACACACAAAGGGTGATCTCAACAGACAACACAGCCAGCTGGGATGAATCCCACTGTGTGGGGTAAGCCTCCACACAGCCAGTCAGCTTGAGAGTCAATCCCATCCATTGACATGCCAATAGCAACCAAGACTCAACTATAACAGGAAGGCACATAAAACTCAAACAAGGAACACTCCTGGAGCACTCGGTGTATGTGAACAGAGAGACTGTGCCATGGCCCCACAGGACACCTACTACATAGGGCCACCTGGCCCAGACTGGGAGATGTAGCAGATCTACCTAATACAGAGCAACAAAATGAAGAGACAAAGCAATACATCCCAAATGAAAGAACAGGAGGAAAACAAAAACAAACAAACAAACAAACAAAAAACAGAAAAAGAACTAAACAAAATGGAGGCAAGCAACCTATGAGAGACAGAGTTCAAAACATTGGTTATAAGGATGCTCAAGAAACTTAGTAAGAACTTCAAAAGAGATATAGCAAGCATTAAAAAGAACATAGAAACCATAAAAAAGAACCAGTAGAAATTAAAAAATACAATAACTGAAATGAGGAATGCACTAGAAGAAGTCACCAGCAGACTAGATGAAACAGAGAAGCGATTTGGAAGACAAGGTAGCAGAAAACACCCAATCAGAACAGCAAAAACAAAAAAGAATCCAAAAAAATGAGGATAGTTTAAGAGACCTCTGGGACAACATCAAGCATAACAACATTCACACCATAGGGGTACCAGAAGGAGAAGAGAGAAAGCTAGGGATTGAGAATGTATTTAAAGAAATAATGACTGAAAACTTTCCAATTCTGACAAAGGAAATAGACATACAAGTCCAGTAAGTGCAGAGAGTCCCAAACAGGATGAATCTAAACAGGTCCACACCAAGACAGATTATAATCATAATGGCAAGGGTTAAACACAAAGAGAGAATATGAAAAGCAGCAAGAGAAAGGCAACTAGTAACTTATAAGGAAGCTCCGCCAAAGACCTACAACCAAGGCCCCAGCAAAGCTATAATTTAAAATCAAAGGACAGAGAAAGCTTCCCAGATAAGAAAAATCTAAAGGAGTTCATCACCACCAAACTGGTATTACAAGGAGTTTTAAAAGGACTTCTTTAAGACAGAAATTTAAAAAGGTAAAAATTATGAATAATAAAATTGCAATAACTACATATCTATCAGTAATTACTTTAAATGTAAGTGGATTAAATGCTCCAATCAAAAGATAGGCTGGCTGAATAGATAAGAGAACGAGACCTTTATATATGCTACCTACAAGAGACTTCAGATCAAAAGACACACACAGGTAAAGGGATGGGAAAAAGATATTTCATGAAAGTGGAAATGGGGGAAAAAAAGCTGGCATAACAATATTTATACCAGACAAAATAGATATTAAAACAAAGGCTATAACAAGAGACAAAGAAGGACCCAGCAATCCCACTTCTTGGTATTTATCCAAAGAAACCCAAAATGCTACTTCGAGGGGACATGTACATCCATATGTTCATTGCAGAGTTATTTACAATGGCCAAGCTGTCAAGGCAGCTTGGATGTCCATCGATGGATGGATTGATAAAGAGGCGGTGGTACATATATGCAATGGAATATTGCTTGGCCTTGAAAGAGAATGGGTTCTCAACATCTGCAGCAGTATGGATGGACCTGGAGGGTATTGTGCTGAGTGGAGTATGTCAGACAGTGAAAGACAGATGCAATGTGATTTCACTTATATGTGGACTCTACAGAACAAAGTAAACAAATAAACAAAACAGAAACAAACTCATTGATACAGATAATATTTTGATGATTGCCAGATGGGAGAGGGGTTGGGAATGGGTGAAAAATGTGAAGGAATTAAGAAGTACAAATTGGTTGTTACACAGTAGTCATGGGGATGTAGGGTATTTCATAAGGAATATGGTTAATTATATTGTAATAACTATGTATGGTGTCAGATAAGTACTAGATTTATTGGGGTGATATATGGGAGGGGAGTTGGGGACAGAGCAAAAAAGGTGAAGAGATTGAGAAGTACAAATTGGTAGTAAAAAAAATAGTCATGGAGATGTAAAGTAAAGCACAGGAAATATAGTGAACAACATGGTAATAACTATGTATAGTGCCAGGTGGGTACTAGAATAGTCAAGGGGATCATTTCTTAAATTATACAAATGTCTAACCACTATGCTGTACACCTGAAATTAATATAAAATAGTATTGCATATCAACTGTATTTGAAAAATTTTAAAAGAGGGGGAAAGGTGAAGGGGAATAAGAGGTCCAAATCTCCAGGTATAAAACAAATAAGTCATGAGGATGTAATGTACAGCATGGGGAATATAGTCAATAATATTGTGATAGTGCGGTACAGTGTCAGGTGGTTCTGGACTTACATTAGTGATCCCTTCTTTGGGTATATAAATGTTGAATAACTATAGTGCACACTGAAGCTAATATAATATTGTATGTTAGCTAAGTTTTAATAAAAATCTTTAAAATGTTTTTCTAAAAGAAAATAATCATATGGGAATTGCAAATGTCCAGTTTGACCTATTCACCAGGTTTGGAAGTTAAGTAATGAGAGATAAGACTGGGAAGTTTGACTGAAGCCAAAATATGTTGGGTCATAGATATCAAGTCCTATACTTGCTACAGGCTCTTTCTTATGCCTTCTGTTGCAAATAAATCATCCACCCAGTGAAAAGGAATGAACTTCTGGAAGAACAGGTATAATACTGTCTTACTTTCTAGAATGTTTTATTTCATAAGAAAAGCAAACCTTTATTCCATCTCCTAATTTTTACTTTCCTCAAGAATAAATGGGGTGGCCATGGTCACATCTTGCAGACGCCCAAGCCACCAATGCATAAATAAGCCAGATGACAAAAAAAAAAAAATGTTAACCTTTAAGCTACATACGACGATATTTCTTTTAAAAGTGAAAATGTGCATGGAAATTGAAAAAAGTAATAAGTCTAATCCTCCCTTGTCATTAAATCAATAAAGGAATTAAAGACAAAAAAGATAAGAACTTGTACTCTTCAAAATAAACTGTAAAGAGAATAATAAAGCAAGACTCAACCCAGAGGAAAATATTTTAAAATTGCATTTCTGATAAGTGATTGCATCCAGAATATATAAAGAATTCTCACAATGCAGAAAACAAGTAAACCAAATGTTTTCAATGGACAAAATATTTGAGCAGACACTTCACCAATATACACAGAAGGCAAATAAGCATATGAAAAGATGCTCAGTATCACTAGTCATTAGGGAGTTGGAAATTAAAACCACAGTGGGATAACACTACACACCTACAAAGCTAATACTACAAAGACCGACCAAATGGCAATATTTCATCTTTTTGTGGCTGAGCAGTATTCCATTGTATAGATGTACCACATCTTGTTTATCTAATCTTCAGTCAAGGGCTCTTAGGTTGTTTCCATGTCTTGACTGTTGTGAATAATGCTGCAATGATCACAGGGGTACGTTTATCTTTACAAATAAAAAACAAACGCATAGATCCAGAAAATAGAATGTTGGTTACCAGAGGGGAAGGGAAGTTGGGGGGAGGATGAAAGGGTAAAGGTGTTCAAATACATGGTTTCAGAAGGAGACTAGACTTTGAGTGGTGAACACGCAATGGAGTACACAGATGTTGTATTATAAGTTGTACACCTGAAAGTTATATACTGTTATTAACCAATGTTACCCTGATAAATTTAATTTTAAAGAAAAAGACTGACCACACCAACTATTGGCAAAGATGGGGAGCAACTGGGATTCTCATCCAAAGCTGATGGGAATACAAAATGGTATAATCACTCTGGAAAACAGTTTGGCAGTTTTTTCAAAAGTTCACTATATACCTATTATACGACCCACCCATTCATTTCTAGATACTTCCCCAAAAGAAATGAAAACCCACATCTACATAGACTAGTACATAAATGCTCAATGGCAGCTTGATGAATAACAGCCCAAACCTGGAAAAAACTCAAATGCCCACTAACAAGTGGAGTGATAAACAAACTGTGCAATGCATTCAATTAAATATTACTCAGCAATAAAAAGGAATAAATGAAACATGGATGAATCTCAATATGATTTATCTGATTGAAAAAAAGCAGACAATAAAACATAAGATATGTTTCCATTTAAAATTCTAAAAAATTCAAATTAAAATAGATATAAAGCAAATTACCCTTTCAAGGGTAGAGGCAGGGATGGGTGGGAAGGACAGAACATACAAGGGCAGGAGGAATCTTCGGAGATACTAGATGTGTTCATTATCTTAATTTTGAAGATATATACATATGCAAAAACATAACAAATTGGACCTTTTAAGTATGTACAGTTTATGTAATTATTCCTCAATAGAAATTATTTAAAAACTGTATTATCAATCTTGAATTGGCTATGGCTGTTAATTGTTTTTATTTTTGCTTTATAATTGTAAATAATTTTGAATTTATCTTTGTCATTATTGATTTCATTGCTGTGGATCTATTTTAACCTTCCTGCATGTATTCATGAATATTTTTACCAACAGTACATTTGGGCTAAATTTTTCAAATAAGAACACGAGCATATGCATGCATTGCAATTCCAGTATCAATCGTGCATGTCCGTAGTTAAATCAAAACCACCAGAAATGTGTTTGTGCAGTGATCCTACCATTTTATCAATTTATTCCATGATTGAATAAGATGGGATATGGTACATGAGCCAAGGGCTCTTTTGTCCATTTGAAGTAGGATGTGGTCACATGTGTTTGAGCCTTTCTCCTAGAGCGAGGGAGCAAGGGAAAACAGCCTAGAATGTTAAAGATCCTATAAGTTCCCTGTATCTGGACTTGAGGGCTATGAGGCTTGTGAGGAAATCAAGGTTGGATCCTACAAAGCCTTCTGTGTTCTGCTAAGAACAGAATACATAATGTGAGCTAAAGACAACAAAGTGAATAGATAGGAGATTATAAACTGATTAGACTGGCTGAAGGGATGGGTTCCAAAACAAATCAGAAAATGGGAGATAAATCTCCAGATTCTTAAGAGTGTTAAAAACCAGGACAGGAAAATCAAACTCACTCCTACATACAAGGGGAAGCCAGTTATTGTTTTAAATCATGATTTGGTAGGTAGAAATCTAAGATGACTCTGTGCTGCGTGGGCAGAAGCTAGGAGTATGATGGAGTACGAGTATGACGAGTATTGCCTTACATAAGATGGGGAAAGGGCTCTGCAGATGACCTTCAGGTTACTAATCAGTTGATTTTAAGTTAATCGTAAGGGACAGTATCCTTATGGGCCTGACCTATTCATTTGAGTCTTCAAAATCTAGGTCTACAAGTCAGAGACAGAGCAAATCGGGGTGTTGAAGCATGTGAAGGATTTGACGTGCCATTGCTGGCTTTGTACATGGAGGGGGCTGCATGGCAAGGATTGCAGGTGACCTCCAGAAGCTGATAGCAGGTCCTTAGTTGACAGCCAGCAAACAAACAGGACCTCAGTGCAACCTCTGCAAGCAACTGGATGCTGCTAACAACTTGAATGAGCTCGAAGGAAGACCTCAAGCTTCATAGAAGGTAACAGGCCTAGCCAACACTGTGATTAGAGCTTTGTAAAAGCCTGAGCAGAGGACATCATAGGAATGGCGGCAGTGAGGTGGGCTTCTTGTGGAACTTACCACAAACGGAACATCTATAACTCATCAAAGGACTCTGCTCATCGCACAGAACAGCTAAGAGACTCGCACGAGGATTACCTGAAGGTGGGCAAACCGGGCAAGTGAGGGAAGAGGGAAGGGAGCGGTGCGGAGACTCAGTCCACATCCATGGCTGTGGAGATGAGGGAGCCCCAGGACATATACCAGAGGTGGCAACAGCCAGGCTGTGGGCTCTTTCCCTGTGCCCCACAGTCCTGCCGAGAGATCAGCATAGAGGACAGCAGTGCCCAGTGTTCACGGCAGAGTCCTCAGCTAAGAGCTGCAGCTGGGCTCTCTCAGTCAGACAGGAAGCAATCTCCATACCTGGGCCCCTCCTCCCACTCTTCCACAGCAATCCTACCCCACCCTTCCAGAGTCTTAAACTGGTCCTTGAACAGAGGAGTAGTGTCAGATTACAGAGGAGCTGCAGCGCTTAGGATCTGGAAAAATCCAGTTTGCAGCTGTGACCTAGGGAAGAGGCTGGGCAGGGAGAGAAGACACCTGCCTACTCAGCCCTCACCTTTTCTGGGCACCACCCAGCAGGGCAATTACAGCTGCAGAGACACATGCAGGGGTCAGCAGCAGGTGGCAGAGGCAGCTCTGGGCTTTCAGCAGCTCAGAAATCTCACACCCTCCACAGAAGAAGTGCCCTAAGACCCAGGAGACTTGGGCACAGGGAATAAGCCCACCTCCCGGTGGCTGGCTGTGGTGCTCTCAGCGCATGTTTGTGCAGGCGAGAGCAGAAACTGCACTGACTTTGTAAAAACTACCACCCAAACCCCATAGCCCCACTCATCTAGAACTGCATTGCCAGGGTCACTCTGGGCACCAGGTGGCTGGTTCTTCCTCCACAAGATGCAGAGGAGTTTTTGTACAGCAGAGGACAACCTGGAGATAGCTTGGTGGGCTTAAGCCAAGACTGGCTCTGCTTTTTCTGTTTTTTTGTTTTTTTGTTTTTTTTTATTTTAGCATTACTAGCATTTTTAGTATATATATATATATATATATATATATATATATATATATATATATATATATAATAGCAACAGCCCCCCAAAAAAATCAATACAGAAAAATGGAAAGAAAAGTAGAAAAAGTAGGAAAAGTAGAGCAAGGAAAAGAAAAAAAAGAGAGAAAGGGGAAAAATGTATATATACGTGTATATATGTATACATAAATGTAAATATATATATATATTTTCCCCTTTCTCTCTCTCTTTTTTTTTTTTTCTTTTCCTTGCTCTACTTTTCCTCCTTCTTTCCATTTTTCTGTATTGATTTTTTTTTGGGGGGGTGTAGCTATTTTTTGTTTTGTTTCTTTTTTTTTGTATTTTTGATATTTTTATTTGTTTTGAGTGTTGGTTGTCGGTTGTTTTTACATGTGAGTGTATCTGGTTTTTGTTGTTGTTGTTGTGCTTATTGATTAGTTTTGTTCCGAATTTGCCCTGCACCAGGGCCCTACCCAAAAGTGACAAGAATAAACACACCCAGAGGTCAACTCCAGACCAAACCAGAACATTACTGTATTTGACCTGCAAGTGACACACCCAAAGGGAATTCCCTATAGGCACAAAAGCCCATGGAGGCCAAGTCTCATCTGAGGGGTCAACCCTCACACAGCAGCTCATACACTGTGGGCACAGCCAATTCTCACAACTAGTCAGCCTGGGAGTCAATCCCACCTACTGACAAGCCAAAGCCAATTAAAGCTCAACTTTAACAGGAGAATACACATAACACAAAGGACACCTCTGGAACACACACACAGGAGAATAGGGAGACTGTGCAATTTAAATATAAAGGACACATACTACATAAGACCACCTAGCAAAGACTGAGAATCCTAGGGGATCTACCTAATACACCAAAGCAAGCACAGAGAGTCAGCCAGAATGAGAAAACAAAGAAACATGTCCCAAACAAAAGAACAGAAGAAACCTCCAGAGTTGGAACTAAATTAAATAGAGGCAACCAACCTACCAGAACAATGATGATAAGAATGTTTAAGGAACTTAGTGAGAACATAAAGAAGGATAGCAAAATCATCAAAAACAATCAGTTAGAACTAAAGAATACAATAATTGAAATAAAGAACACACTCATAGGAATTACCAGCAGGTTAAATGAAGCAGAAGATCGAATCAGCGATTTAGAAGACAAGATAGCAGTGATCACCCAAGTGGAACAACAAAAAGAAAAAATAATAAAAAACAATGAAAACAGTTTAAGAGACTTGTGGGATAACATCAAGTGCAACATGTGCATCATAGGAATAGCAGAAGGAGAAGAGAAGGAGCAAGGAATTGAGAACATATTTGAAGTAATAAGGACTGAAAACTTCCCTAACCTGGTGAAGGAAATAGACATACAAGCCCAGGAAGCACAGGGAGTTCCAAACAAGATGAACCCAAACAGGCCCACACCAAGACACATTATAGTTAAAATGGAAAATGTTAAAGACAAAGAGAGAATCCTAAAAGCAGCAAGAGAAAGACAGGGAGTTACTTACAAGGGAGCTCCCATAAGACCAATGGCTGACTTTTCTACAGAAACTTTGCAGACCAGTAGGGAGTGGCAGGAGGTATTCCAAGTGATGAAAAACAAAGGCCTACAACTTAGATTGCTTTATCCAGCAAGGCATTTAAAATTAAAAGAGAGATAAAGAGCTTCCCAGAAAGGAATAAGCTAAAGAAATTCATACCACCAAGCCAACATTGCAGGAAATGTTATAAGGGTTTCTTTAAGCAGAAGAAAGATGAAAACAATCTAACTAATGAAGACCAGAAATACAAATAACAAAATGGCAATAACTATGTACCTATCAATAATCACTTTAAATGTAAAAGGATTAAATGCTCCAATCAAAAGACATAGGGTAGCTGAGTGGATAAGAAAATAAGACCTTTGCATATGCTGTATACAAGAGACTCACCTCAGGTCAAAGACATACACAGGCTGAAAGTGAAGGGATGGAGTAAAATATTTTATGCAAATGGAACTGAAAAAAAAGCTGGAGTAACGATACTCATATCTGACAAAATAGACTTTAAAATGAAGAATATATTAAAAGCAAAAAAGGGCACTACATAATAATAAAGGGATCAATCCAACAAGTGGACATAACCCTAGTAAACATCTATGTAACCAACATAGGAACACCTAAATATATAAAACAGATATTGACTGACATAAAGACAGAGATCAACAGTAACAATATCATAGCAGGGGACTTCAACACACCACTGACAAGAGACAGATCCTCCAGACAGAAAACCAACATTAAAACAGCAGCCTTAAATGACACATTGGACCAGTTGGATTTAACAAATATTTTTAGAGCATTTCACCCTAAAGCTGCAGAATATACATTCTTCTTGAGTGCACATGGAACATTTTCCAAGATCAACCACATGTTAGGCCACAAAACAAGTCTCAATAAATTTAAGAAAACTGAAATCAGGTCAAACGTTTTTTCTGACCACAGTGCTATGAAATTAAGATCAATTACAAGAAAAAAACTGGAAGACACATAAATACATTGAAGCTGAATAACATGTTACTAAATAATGAATGAGACAACAATGAGATCAAGGAAGAAATCAAAAGATACCTTGAGACAAACAAACAAAAATGAAAACACAATGATCCAAAAATCTATGGGAATCAGCAAAAGCAGTCCTAAGAGGGAAATGCATAGCAATGAAGGCCTACTTAAAGAAACAAGAAAAATCTCAAATCAACAGTTTATCCTTACACTTAACGGAACTGGAAAAAGAACAGCAAAATAAAAGGAGTACAAGGAAGGAGATAATAAAGATCAGAATGGAAATAAATGAAATAGAAACCAGAAAAACAACACAAGAGTTGGTGTTTAGAGAAGATAAATAAAATCGACAAAGCTTTACCCAGACTCATCAAAAAAAAGAGAGGACCCAAATTAATAAAATCAGAAATGAAAGAGGAGAAGTGACAACAGACACCACAGAAATACAAAACATTTTAGGAAAATACTACGAGCAACTATACACCAACAAACTAGACAATCTGGAAAACATGGATAGTTCACTAGAAGCATACAACCTTCCAAGGCTAACTCAAGAAGAAATGGAAAATCCGAATAGACTGATTACTACCAGAGAAATTGAATCAGTAATCAACAGGCTCCCAACAAACAAAGCCATGGACCAGATGGCTTTCCAGGTGAATTTTACAAAACATTAAAATAAGAATAATCACCTATTCTCCTCAAACTATTCCAAAATTTTCAGAAGGAAGGCAAGCTCCCAAACTTTTTTAACGAGGCCACTATCACCCTGATCCCAATATCAGACAAAGACATTACAAAAAAAGAAAACTGCAGGCCCATATCCCTAATGAACATAGATGCAAAAATCCTCAACAAAACATTAGCAAACAGAATTCAGCAATACATTAAAAAAAGATCACACACCATGATCAAGTGGGATTCATTCCTGGTATGCAAGTTTGGTTCAATATCCACAAATCAATTAATGTGAAACACCACATTAACAAAATGAAAAATAAAAATCATATGGTCATATCCATAGATGCAGAAAAAGCATTTCACAAAATCCAGCATCTATTTATGGTAAAAATGCTTAAGAAAGTGGCAATAAAGGGACCATACCTCGACATAATAAAGGCCATGTATGATAAATCCACAGCTAAAATCATACTCAATGAGGAAAAGCTAACATCATTCCCCTGAAGATCAGGATAAAGACAAGGTTGCCCACTTTCTCCACTTCTATTCAACATAGTGCTGGAAGTTCTAGCCACAGCAATCAGACAAGAAAAAGAAATAAAAGGCATACAAATCAGTAAGGAGGAAGTAAAATTGCCATTATATGCAGATGACATGAAGCTATATATAAAGAACCCCAAGACTCCACCAAAAAACTATTAGAACTGATAAATGAATTTAGTAAAGTAGCAGGATACAAACTTAATATTCAGAAATCAGTTGCATTTATATACAACAATAACAAACTAGCAGAAGGAAAAATTAGGAAAAGAGTCCCATTTATAATTGCTTCAAAAGCTATAAAATAATTAGGAATAAATTTAACCAAAGAAGTAAAAGACCTGTACTCAGAAAATTATAAGACATTGAAAAGAGAAATTAAAAAAAGATACAAATAAATGGAAACACATACTATGCTCATGGATAGGAAGAATTAATATAGTTAAAATGTCCATACTGCCTAGGGCAATATACAGATTCAACACAATTCCTATGAAACTACCAAGGACAGTTTTCATAGAAATAGAACATATAATGCCAAATTTATATGGAACCATAAAAGACCCTGAACAGCCACAGCAATCTTGAGAAATAAGAACAAAATGGGAGGTATCACGAAACCTGACATCAAATCAAGGCATAGTAATTAAAACAGCATGGTACTGGCATAAAAACAGACCCACAGATCAATGAAACAGAATAGAGAGCCTAGAAATAAATCCATGCCTATACAGTCATTTAATCTACGACAATGGAGGCGAGAATTTACATTGGGGTAAAAACAGTCTTTTCAATAAATGGTGCTGGCAAACTTGGACAGACACATGCAAAAAAATGAAGCTGGGCCACCTCCTTACACAACATACAAGAATAAATTCAAAATGGGTTAAAGACTTAAATGTAAGATCTGAAATCATAAATCTCCTAGAAGAAGATATAGGAAGAAAATTTACAGACATTACCCTTAGTAATATTTTTACTGATATTTCCCCTTGGGCAAGGGAAGTAAGAGAAAAAATACACATATGGGATTGCATCAAACTAAAAGGTTTTTTCACAGTAACGGAAACCATCAATAAAACAAAAAGGCATCCCACTGAATGGGAGAAGATATTTGTCAATGATACATCTGATAAGGAGTTAATATCCAAAATTTATAAAACAAAACAAAACACCTCATTCAACTCAACACCAAAAAAAAAAAAAAAATTAAAAAATGGGCAGAGGACATGAAGAGACATTTTTTTCTAAAAAGGACATACAGATGGCAAACAGACATCTGAAAAAATGCTCAACTTCACTAATCATTAGAGACATGCAAATAAAAACCACAATGACATACCGCCTCACCCCAGTCAGAATGGCTATCATCAATAAATCAACAAACAACAAGTGCTGGTGAGGATGTGGAGAAATGGGATCCCTCGTGCCTTGCTAGTGGGAATGCAGATTGGTGCAGCCATAATGGAAATCAGTATGGAGGTATCTCAAAAAACTGGAAATGAAACTACCTTAGGTATCTATCCAGAGAAATCCAAAACACTAACTCGAAAAAATATATGCATCCCTATGTTTATTCGAGCACTACTCACAATAGCCAAGACATGGAAACAACCGAAACGCCCATTGGTAGATGACTGTATTAAGAAACTGTGGTACATTTATACAATGGAGTATTATTACTCAGCCATAAAGAAGAATGAAATCTTACCATTTGCAACAATACGGATGGATCTAGAGAACATGATGCTAAATGAAATAAGTCAGAAAGAGAAAGACAAATATCATATGATCTCACTTATATGTTGAATCCAAGGAATAGAATAAATGAACAAACTAATCAGAAACAGTCTCAGGGATACAGAGAAAAAACTGAGGGTTGCTAGTGGGAGGGGGTGGGTATGAGGGAAAAGACGAGGAGATTGGAAAGCACCATCCATAACCACAAAATTGCCACGGGGATATGAAAAAAAAAATTGGGGGAATATAATCAATAATGTTGTAAAGATTATGTAGGGTGTCAGATGGACACTTGTCTTATTGGGGAGACCACTTCATGGACGGTGTAGGTGCCTGATCACTGCACTGTAGACCTGAAGCTGAAGCTGAATAATAATTAATGTCAACTATAATTATATATATATAGTTGGCATACATAATGTCAACTATAATTATAAATAATCATATATATATATATATATATATATATATATATATATATATATACACACATATATATTCACGGGATGTGGAGTACAGCCTAAGGAATAGAGTCAGTGGAACTGTAACAGCTATGTACGATGTCAGAGTGGTAGTAGATTGGAGGAGGGGGGTTATCACTTTGTGAGGGGTATAAATATCTATTTATTACATTGTTTTGTACACCTGAAACTATTAAAAAAAAAAAGAAAAGAAAGCCTGAGCAGAAACTTCAGCTAACCTAAATCAGGATTTCTGAGCAACAGAACTGTGAGCTGATAAATGGATTTTGTTTCAAGATGCTAAATTTGCAGTAATTTGTTTAGTGGCAATAGAAAACTTATATAGATGGTAAAGCTATGATGAAAGAAGTATTGTAGAAATATTAATATTCATCTCAGCAATTTGTGCAATGGGGTAAGTCAGGAAGGAGTAACAGATGCTGTTAGTGTCTCACTGGTTGTGGCTGTACCATTCTAGTCCTGAGAAAAAGAAAAGCAGCCCCTGACAACTGGGAGCTACCCCCACACTCTCTACTAGCCCATAGTGTCCTGTGGGACATGGATAATTTCACAGAACACCAACATCAGATGAGGCCACTCAGTGACCAGGATGGATCAGAACAAACACATGACCACTCAGTAATCATGTGTGAACTCAGACAGAAACGAAAACATCGTGGAAACTCCAAAAATGCCCAAACATTCCCCAGATGTAAGGGACAGCACTCCTTCACCAATTATAGGTTTAGCTTCCCTTTGTTCCTCTCTCTTTCTAGGTAAGAAATATGAAGATACCTAGTCAGAGACATCTCTGTTTCCTGGCAACAGACAAATTTCTGTTGGATTTCTCAGAGCAAGTCCCTACCTTCCTCCAAATCCCCTAACTGAGAGCCCAAATCCTATAAGTCCTTTCTAATGCTCTCCTACTAAGGTGCCCCACAGGTCCCCCATAATGTGCATTCTCCCTCATTGCAGTAAGTTAATAACAGTGTGTTGTTCAACCACAAGCATGTTACTGTGGGCCTTTGGATGCAGGGCACTGACTGTCTCTCACTGACCCCCTAGTGACCCCCCCACTGAACCCCTCTTAGCTCTGCTTGTTGGCATGGGGAAGGCTGAAGTGAACTGCTGGGGTGTTACAGCCTTAGGAAAAGTCCTCATCCAATGGGAAGGAGCTGGGGGATTAGAACCCAAGCTTCCTCACTCCTTGAAAAAAATAACTGGGAAGTCTATTCTATACAGTCTCTCAGAGGTCCACAGAGGGATGGAGCCTCAGAAAATACAGCCTTTCTCAGTTTCCTTCCCCTCCCCATCTCACTTCCACTTCCCTACCAATATTTCCAGGAACCACCTTGCAAATAAACAACTTTCATGTAAAAGCTTGTCTCGGGACTTCTTCTGGGGAAACACAGCCTAACTCAGTGGGTAAGACTGACATCCAGAAGTCCAGTCAGGGGGCAAGTATACCATAGTAAGTGGAATAATATCCTGCCCCCAGGATGCCAACGTCCTAATCCCTGGGACCTGTGAATAAATTGTTACATGACAACGGGGAATTAAGGTTGCAGGTGGAATTAAGGTTGCTAATTAACTGATCTTAAAATAGGGAGATTATTTTGGATTATCTGGGTGGACCCAATGCAATCACAAGGGTCCTCAAATGTGGAACAGGAGGCAGAAGAGTCAGTGTCAGAATGATGTAACATGAGAAAGACTCAACTGACCTTTGCTGGCATTGAAGATGGAAAGGGAATGCGGGCAGCCTCTGAAAGCTGGAAAAGGCAAGAATACGAATTCTTCCCTAGAGCCTCCAGAAAGAAATGCAGCCCTGTTAATAATTTGATTTTAGTTCACTGAGACCCATTTTGAACTTCTGTCCTCCAGAGAAAGATTAAAAAGTTGTGTTTTCAGCCACTAAATTTGTGGTAATGTGTTACAGCAGCAATAGGAAGCCAATACAGTTACCTACACAGAAGATAGACTAAAGTGAAGACAAGTACAAAGCGAAAGCAATAGAGTAGCAAATAATGAGGGTTTCATTGACAGAAATAAAGAACCGAAGGAAAAACGCTGCTTAGTGAAAGAAATTGAGGTCAAGTTTAGGACGATCACAAGGTATCACCACACCCAAAGTCTAGGGAGCAATTTGAAAAATGAGACTAAAGCAAAGGTGCACAGTTAACTGTACAGGTATAAATATAGGACACAGGTTTGTAGCCTTAAATTGAGTTTATGCAAAAGATCAGGGAAACAAAGACTGAAATATGGTACATTTAGAGGCCAGAAGCAGGAGGAAACACCTGAGGACAGGGAACTGGAAGGAAGTACAGTATTGTAGAAGTGAAGGAGGAAGAAAGTTTCAGAACGAAGCTGGTTCTCAAAGTCTCTAGCGGCTGCCATGCGATAAAGAACAAGCTTGAGAAAAGGCACGTAGGTTGAGCAGTTGTGCCATAAACCCTTCAAGAATCACATTGTGGTAGAGGAGTGGGGGAAGGGAGGTGTTCAGCCTGAGCAAAACAGGAATGCACAATGTTCCACCCACGTGCTCCTGCTTCCCCGGGGGGTAGTCTGTTATTACCCCTCCCCAAGCTTGCCATAGAATTTAACCTCTTTTATGTTTACCTGAAATAATCCACCTGCACAGAGGTATTAATGAGCAATGCACATTTACTAAAGCTTTTCAAGAAGTGGGAGTGGTGGAATTACAAATTAGATAACTTAATTCATAATTAATTAATTCCAATGAGACACTGATATTGTCTCCACAGCCTCTTCTCAGCCATACCACCCTGGTGGTCTCTTTTCTCTCTCCTTCCCCTATGCACCTTTGATCCCTGCCCCTGAATTTTCTCTAGTACTTTAAACTCCATTTCTCTCCAAATGTGTCACCAAAATTAATCAAAATGCTCTAAAACTGCACTGTCTACTCTGGTAGCCAGTGGTCACATGTGTTTTGAGCAGCTACAATGTGGCTACTCTGAATGGAGATGTGCTGAAAGTGTAAAATTCACACTGGATTTTTCAACACTTTATGTAAAAAAAAAAAAAAAAAAAAAAAAGAATGTAAAATATCTCATTAATAATTTTTATAGTAATCACGTTTTGAAATGATAACCTTTTGTCTATATCGAGTTAAGTAAAATATATTATTAAAATTAACTTTACTTGTTCCATTTCACATTTTAATGTAGCTAGCAGGAAATTTTAAATTGCCTACATTGTGGACATTATATTTTCATTAAAAAGCCCTGCTCTAAGAAGTAAAAGGAACTTCATGTTAAGAAGAACAGTTCTCCATAGAAAGCATTTTATAGATCATCTTCTAAGAGGCTTAAATTACTTCTTACAAAAAAAAAATATATATTACCACAAGGGATTCTCAAACCAGGTGCTAAATGAGTAAAATACTTCTCCAACTCATTATAAATGCTAAGTTTTTATGTAGATATCTCACCACACAAATTATTAGTGCTGGGAAAGAAGGGGAGTAGTGGCTGGTGTCCACAAGTCGCCCAGCTCTGTGAACCTCTGTGCATTTGGGAGAGAACACAGCACAACCTGTAGCCCTGAAAGTCAACTCACCTACAGAGGAGTTGAACCTAGAGCCATAGCCTCATTAGCACAGCATATCACTCCCATCACATCCTGTAGCTAATTCTCTTATTAACACTAATCGTGTTGTAATTACTTGTGTAAATATTGTCCCCACTACAAGACTGGGCTTTGTGAGGGCAAGTTTCCATGTCTGTCTTACGGACATGTCCACAATGCCCAGTAGCATGTATAGTAAGTGCTCGATAAATATTTATTTAAAAATCTTTAATGAAATTGAATTAACTTGTTTTTCTGTTCACTGCATCTGAAACCACACATCTACCAATGAGCTACCTAGCTTAAAAACGCTATCTAAGTTATTCTTAGATATTACGGCAGAGATGGAAAAGAGGCAGCTGATGATAATAATATGCAAATAAAATGGATGAAGTATAATGACAGTAGGCCATATTAACACAGATAATAGCTAACATTTACTGAGGGTTTGTCAGATGACAGGCATTGTGCTAACCACTTAACTCTTTTTAACTTAATCATCACAACAACTAACCAGGTAAGTATTATGATCATCCCCATTTTACACATAGGGAGACTGAGACTTAGAAGAATTAAGTGATTTGTCCAAAAGTATCCAACAAGCAAGTAGTGGCAGAAGGATTTAAATTTAGTCTAGACTCTAGAACTTGAGCCTTAACACTATGCAAGATGCTTGCCCAGGACATTCTGAGAACCGAGAAACATAAAGAACTCCTCCCAAAATTGTCCTTCTAAGAGATGGAAGGCAGTGGCATTTTATCCATAGGTGTCCATCCTCCATTGGTGGATTATTGCCTGGATGTGTTAACTTCCCCAAACCTTCCAAGGGACAGCTGTGTGTGTGTCTGTGTGTGTGCGTGCAAGTGTATGCGTGTGTATGTTTGTGTGTAGGGTATGCAATAAGCTACTTCAGGTCTCTACAGCATCATAAAAGCAGAAAGCAAAACCACATAATGCAAACTTGAGGCAAGACACTGTCAGCAAGAAGTTACTGGGTAAGACTGAGAAAATGCAGTCTCTACAAAAGATTTAATACCCAAGGGTGAATAGAATCAGCTAGAGATCCTACTGCTATAACCAGTCCTGAGGCTGTAGGTAATAGCCATCTTCTCCCTCTTCCACCATTGAGTCTAGATTTATCCCATCCGTGGCCATCACTACATCTGATTGCTTGCCTATCAGTGGGGTGACTGAGACATTTGAACCTTTCATTGCTTTGCCTTTGTTAGACCATTGTTGCTGCAACTGCCCATTCACCAGTTTTACTGGGCATGGAAACACAAAGAGATACCCCAGTGAATCCTCTAGCTTTGTAGACATTTTTCCTCCTTGTCCCCACTAGGTGGAAGACAACTCATAATACTCAGGGTATATTATGTAGCAGATCCTGATAACAACCCAGCTCTCTTCTCCACCTGTTTGTCCACTAGTGTGAGGCACCAAATGATCAAGCTGTAGTCATAAATTCATTTTTAGTGGTTCCTATCATAATCCCTAGTAGAAGAGCTTTCCCATGGAGACCAGAACCTCTAATGAGCAGAGAAGTGGGAAGCACAAATTCTGCAATTGAGTCACTGGGATGCATTGTGAGAGAGGCCAACATTATTTCCACTGCTTGGTTCCCAGACTCATACAGTCCAGCTATTGGGAGCACAGACCATGTCTATCAGCTCTTGGTTCTGTTCATCTAATTATCCTGGCAATGGCCTCCCAACTCTATCGGGGTGTTGCTCCTGAGCAGGAGATTTGATGTTCACTAGACCACACCATTGTTCTATTAAGTCAACTGCCTGTAGGTGATGCAACATACAGCAGGCCCAGTAGATCCCATGATCATGTGTCCATTGTCACACCTCCTCTACCATAAAGTGGATCCCTTGGTCAGAGGTAACAGGTCAGAAAATCAAGGGCTTTGTAAGTCCATCAGATTGTAGTGCTGGCAGAGTCACTGTGAACAGGAAAAATAAATATCAAGAGAAGTGTCAATTCCATAAAGACAAATCACTGCTCTCTCCAGAAAGGAAGGGCTCTTATGCAATCATTCAAGTGGCTGGGTGCTCTCCTCTGGGATTTACCATCAATCTGTGCCGCTGACAGGCTGGACATCCCAAGGGACCGTAGTTATACCAGTGGTTACTGAGTAAGATTGAGAAAATCCAGTCTCTACAGAAGATTTAATGCTCAAGGCTTAGGAAGCAGGAGCTTTAGCTGCTCGGCCAGGCATGCACCCCCTCAATGTTGACAGAGTGGGAAGTTTACCCTTGGCCTAGAGAAAGACAGCGAATGTGTACTGAGTCATTTTCACAAAGGAGCAAAGTGCTTTACCTATGGGACATTTGCCAGTGCGATAACCAAATAACATGTATGAAAGGCTGTTTTTATCTATTTTAGATACTGGCACATCTGGCACAATAGACGAGGCTATTGGAGCTACAATTTGGACACAGTCTACCGACATACACCGTGATCCACCTAAGTTTTTCAAGGGCCAAAAAGACGAACTGAATAAGTATATGACGGGTGTTATCATCTCTACATTTTTTAAGTCTTTGCGGGTAGTGCAACTTCTGCAATTCCTCCTTGGGTGCAATAAGTTTCTTAACTTCTTATCTGGGACCAGAGAGAGGAGATAATCTTAGGATCTTCCACTTGGCCCTTGCTACCAAAACAACTCTTACCACAGACCAGAGAGGGCTCTATCCGTTGCTAAGCACATCAGTTAAACCTCAGAGAGTCCACAGACCCAATGGACACACAGTGAGACAGACTTGGCCAGAACTCCTTTTATCACCTGGTCCTCATTTTGAATGCTTAGTGGCAGTGTGTCAGTTTAGTCCATGTCAAACAGCCCTTGAAAATCTGGTAATTCACTTTGCACCGTGTGCTCATCCTTGGGTAAATGACTTGTGGTTCCTTGGGGGATGTATTGGGGAACACACTGTAGCTAACTCCTGGTAGCATTGCAGCGTGAGGGACCTGGCTTTGCCCTCCATTGACAGGTCTGAGTGTGAGGTTGCTTTTCTTAAGGCAGTTAGTGTCAGCTTTTGGCCCGCTAGTTCTTCTGTTTGTATTTGGATTATTCAAGGCAAATAATGTGCTTAGGGCATACATCTGTCTCATCCTTAGAACTCTTGGTTATAAGCCTGCAGGCCAAAGTAACTTTGTTGCCCCTCTGGCTTTGCTGCTCATTTGGATAATTGCATATACTTTGCTTCTGTTGGCTAAATGCTGTCACTGAGCTTCTGCTCTTCTGGAATCCTTATGCCCCTGTTATCCCTATTGATTTATTAGGGATCCTAATTCCATACAAGCATCTCCTACTTTTGCCTTGGTTTACAGACCACACTAAGCTTCTCAAAGATAGCAGTGCCCTCTCATCAGCGTATTCTGTATTGCTTTCTTGAAGGCAATGTCCACCAAGCCTTCCCAGGGAGCATGGTCAGATGCTGGGTTCTTTGTTCTCACATAATACATTCATTCCAACTATATCAGTTCCCTAAGGCTTCTGGTTCCTCCCTCAATATTCTGTCAAGGCCATTTCACTATCCCTGGTTCATTTACTGTAGGCTTTCTGCATTCAAGCTTCAAAGAACTGTCTCAACAGGGCGTTGGGATTAACTCTAGGTGTCCTCCCCCAGCTATGAAATTCTGAGTCACAGAGATTGTTCCTATGTCATTAAATCCCTTTTTGTATCCTTTCCGCCTCCTTGAGTCCAGTACCTGCAATATTGACTCCTGGATTCTGGCATGTGTTCTCCTAGTTGCTGTCAGTTGATATAAGCTAGATCTAGTGATTCTTGGTGTGACAAAGCTATTTCCTTCCAAAAGGGGGGCTGCACTTCCCCACTCTGGCTATACTGAGAGCTGACACTAGTTTTTGGTGAGGATGCAATTAGGGGAGATTGGAGCAGACCCTGAGTACAAACATGGTTTTGTCAGGCACCTGTCTCTGATGAGGTCTTTCCATGGTGTTCAGGTGAGGGAAAGTTGTTCCACTGAACAAGCAGTTACTTCTACCAGCCCAGAGGGCTCAAGGAAATTTAGGGGTTCATGTTCCTAGTATGCCCACACAACCGTCCCCTTCTTAGGTCTTGGGATCCTGTCTCCCCTATAAGGGCCTTGACTTTAGCATAGAAATCACCCTTATAAATAACTCCTGAACTGGATGTTTAGCAGTCTGTCCTGTGGCTCCAAAAGATGAAGGTCTCTTTAAATACTGATATGGAGGCTTTCCAGCTCTTGCGGTGAACCCTGAGTTGATAGCTGGCTGACCATAAAATTAAAAAGAAAAAAAGCCAGCATATTTCCTCATACTTATAAGTACCATTTCCCATTCAAATGCCAGCACTACCATGCAGATTGTTTCATGCTCATCTTCTATCCATCACAGGTAAGAAGAGCCTTAGTAATTGTGATGCCATAGCACACCAGGAGGTATTCTTGTTTCCATCTGACTGGTGAGTGACCCACTTGCAGAGACCTGAGAGGTTGCATTTGAGGCTTTCTTCTATACCAACTTTCTTAGCTTGATTTCCCCCCAAAGCATAACCTAAGACAACCACTTGTGTGTGGTCAGATCATTTGGGAGGTTATCCTAGTAAGCAGCAGTGAAGGAATGGGGAGAAAGATATAAAAGATGATAAAGGACTGTGTTATTGAAGTTGCTGCTGTGGGCAACCAGAACTTAATTTCACCAGGACGTCTTGTGAAGCACACAGAATGGCCTTAAAAAACTATCTCGCTAAGGGAAATTATAAACTAGCCCTTGGTGAGGCAAGGTGAATTTTCACAGATCTGCTATTAGTAGTTTTCCTATTTTTGTTATGCTTTTACAGATCAGCATATTAGCATTACTGTAGATTGAATTACTACCTTGTCTAATGTCTCTGTTTATTTTGGGCTACCCTTTTTCTCTCCTCTTTTCCCCATTCCAAACCCATTTGAATTATTTACGTCCTGCCTTCCAAAGGAAGCTTTCCTAAGCCACTCCAGCCAATATTTTACTTCTTCTGAATTTCCATACTACTATCTTAACACTCATTTGACACTTAATCTTAAGTCATTCATTCACTAAGTATTTACTGAGTGCAGACTATGTGTCAAGCACTCTGATGGTCATACAACCATCAATAAAGGAGACAAAATTCCTGCTCTTGTGGAAAACTACAATAAGGCAAAAGAGGTGGGGGAGACAGACAATAAATATGTAGAAAGTGATCATAACTGTTGTGAAAACAAGCAGGATGCAGTGTGTGTGTGTGTGGGGGGGTTAGCTCTTCTAGATAGAGTAGTCAGGAAAAAACTGTCTGATCAGGTTACCTTTGAACAATGGCGCAAAGAAAGTGAGGAAGCATGTCTTAGGGATATCTGGGAAGGGAGCATTCCATGCTGAAGGAATAGTTAAGTCCAGATTGCTGATGCTGATGCTTAGAGAGAGTTAGATACAATAACTGTGGATGTGGTCCATCCATGTCAAGTTCTTTCTTAGACGCCACAATAAGTTTTGAACTTTAATCTGAATAAAATGCCAAGCCATAAAAGAATTCTGAACAGAGAAATGTATATTCTGTCACAGGCTCTGAAAGGATCGTTCTAGCTGCTGAATGGAATTCAGATGTAGAGAAATAAGGGAAGTAGAAAGACCTGGTAGAAAGTTACTTGAATTGTACATGCATGAACAGATACTTCTTGTACTGTACGTTGTTTCATATAAAACATTTTATAGAAAACATGCTGTAAAATGTTTTATACTGGCATTTACCTTTTCATGTGTATCTATAATGCCATGAGGGCAGGGAGCTCATACTTGTAATTTATGGATTATGTATATAACCTATGTACATGTCCATTTAATAGGGGCTCGATAAATATTGTTTAAATGCCTAAATCCACACTATTCAACTAACAGTATGGCATCATTGAAAGACTTTGTCATTTACTATTTCTTTAAGAAATTTAAATTCTCCAAGCCTTTCTTTCAACATTTGTAAAATGCTGATGACATTGACCTGACGAAGTTGGTAAGGATTAAATGAAAATGCCTAGCCAGACACCCTTACGGTGGAAGATATCTGCTGTGCTTCAACAGAAACCCTAACATCCAATACAAAACACAAATGCTGCCCTTTCTGTATAATGTCTGTGAAATTTTAAAAGTTGTACATACCCGACTGGATTCTAATATATATTAATCCAATACATTCCTTTCTGGATATCCAAAGAATGCACTCAAAAATGTTCTAGCATTGTTACATTAATGTTTCCCTTCCACGTCATTTTTGTGTTGCCTAAAAACAACTCATCACCTATCCCATCTTGGTTTTCAAACCATTATATCCCAGTAATTGTAGATGTAGCCCTAAATGCAGGGTCAATGTTTATTTAGTAGGAGTTTGATGGCTGGTCAAGCTATGGGATTTACATTTAGAGCAATAAGTGACACTGTCAAAACAATGCTGGCAATACTTCTGTTATATTTCAAGGACCAGGATGCTGTACCTACAAGCTGAATTATAACATCTTCACCAGAAAGCAGGTGTAAGTAAGGCCAGAACATGGAAGCACAGAAAGTTACGGTGACGGTTCCATCTCATTTGGATCAAGCAGAGAGAAGAGGGAACCCCAAGGGTTTCCAAATGCGGGTGCAACATTGTCCACTTGGCCGCCTTCTCAAATATCAGTGCAGAGCATTGGGCTCCTGCCTGGGCACTCACGGGGCTGGGGGCCGGAGAGCACCAGGCCGCTGTAACCCGGGAGGCTGCGGAGGCTCAGAGCCTCCCAGGAACAAGCGGATCACCGATCAAAGGATGAGAACACCGATCAACCCGATCGGAGATCGCCGTCCCTACTCCCTTTTTAGTGGGTAGAGAAGCACAGTCCTCGCATCGTTGGCTCACTTTGGCTGCGCTCTAACTCGCGTCCCGGAGGATAGAGAGCATGCGCGAGGGGTAACCGTGCCAACGCCCCCCCCACGACCCACAGCCGACAATGGGGCGGGGTCTGCAACTGCGCACGCGCGCAGGGACACATAGGCGGAAGTGGCGCTTCGGCGCCGGCAAAGCGAGCACCTAGCGTGAAGGTGGCGTCCGCGGTGGGAAGTGCAGCAGTAGGCAAAGAGGAGGAGAAGCTGGAGGTGATAGCAGCGGACCTTGGGACGGGGAGACGCCTTGTTTGGCTGGCGCCTCGCAGGCTGGGGTCATCTTTCCAGGTGACACGCCGGCTGTGGAGTGGACGTGCCGCGGGCCTTTCTCCTTGTTTGGGACCCAGAACCCCTCTCCCCAGAGAAACTTGATACTGCCCGTCTTCCTCATACACAGTGAGCGTGCGTGGCGAGAGAATGAGGTCGGGATTGTGATGACGGGTAACTTCCTTTTTCCAAGAACGGTAACTGGTAGCGTGTTTTCTCGGAAGGCGCATCCGCTGCTCCTCGCCCCCTTCCCGCACTCTGGCTGGAGAGAACTCCCTCGGGCCTGGGTCAGTGGGCTCGCAGGCACGGGGACACGTACAGGGCGTGCGGGTGGGGAGTCTTTTAGACTACAGTCGGGCCTGTGGAGAAGGGTCAGTCTCCTAGTGTCCCCGAGGCTGCGTTTCAGTTAAGAGCTACTTCCGGGTTCTGCGTTAAATAGGGTACTCGGCTGTTCACTTGATTTGCAGTGTGATTGTTCTTGCCAGGTTATTAAATTCATGTCATAAACTTCCACTAGAAGTTATGCCGATTCCTACAGTCTTTGCAGCTTAATTCTCTCCCCCACCATTTTATTTTTCTTTTAAATATTGAAAGAAGGCGGGGTGATTTGATGTGCTAAGAGAGTTTTTTTAGTGTTGGACATATTCATTTCTTCTACAGTAGGATCTCGTGTGTTGAGAATTGATTTTTGGATAAACATTTTCTAAGTGAACTGGAATACTTTGGGACTTGGAACAGAGGGAGACAGTAGCATTTGAAAATAATTTAGATAAGTGTTATTTGTACTTAATTTCTTAATATATATATATATTAAATCCTAAATTTAACTTTACCCCTTAGGGGAAAAAAAAAGAGTAGCCTTCAAAAATTAGCACACGGTTTCTTGAACTTTGTGTAATAAAGTATGTACAAAGAACTGAAACAGAATCTTGTTTTTCTCTGTTTTATAATTATACCCTGTAGGTCATGATTAATATTTAGAGTCCAGTTAATCTAGATATAATGGCAAGATTCTTGTATTGAGTGTGACAAATTACAGAATCAAGCTTTTTTTCAGGATTCTGTAATTCAGTGTGTATGATCACACTGAAATGACAATTTCCTCATATTCTGCCCTTTTATAGTGGGAGACTTTTATTCTAAAGGCTTGAAAAGACTAGATTAAGAAACTATCTGAAATAGTTTTGACTTCAGTAAGTCATTGTAAATTACCATCATCACCAGTTATTTATAATTTTTAAATTTCACTATGTACTAGAAATGCTACCTTTTATTCAATTTTAACAGTTATTTTTATTGTCAAGTAACTAAAGTTAAATATCTGTGTTGACTTTAGGAAGAGGCCTCAGGCGGTGATTCAAAGCCATGGGTTTTTTTATACTTAGTTTCAAGGGTCACTATAAACTTCTAAAGCAAAGCAAAATGTGGATCATTTAACTTGAAAACTAATTTGATTTTTATGCTTGAGGTTTTTTGTGTGTTTTTTTCCCTGCACCACGAGGACATTTGCCGAATTTCTTTGGATGTTGGTTAATATCATTAGTGGCTGAAATGGAAGGGATAGGGCAAACGTTTATTGGGTATCAGTTTAGTGTCTTCCTTCTTCAGCACATGATCTGACCAGTGATATTCTGATTAATAAAACTGCATTTGAAATGCAAGGTCTTAAGGAGCAGGCTTTCTGGTGCTGTTGGCTCAAGTAGGCAGAGGAATGAATTGATTTCCATGTTCATTTTAGATGCTTTGTGGGAAATTTCAGTAGAGAGGTCAGTATGTTGGCACAGATGTCCAAGAAGTGACAGTGAGGGAGGGGTTTAACTACATGTCTGGCACAGATCTGTGGCTCATAAGATTGTCAGTAGGTGTTAGAAGTGGCAAAGAATTGGGAAGAAGAGGAATACTTTTGATCAAATTGTGCTTACTAGTGCAAGGGAGTCCTTTAATGTGTTATACTTTTGTTATGTGCTAGAACTTCATATGAGGATGACATTATCTCTTCCTTTAAGCATTTCATAAACTTGTAAGAGAAGCAGACATAAGAACAAAAAAAGTTATACAATTATGATTTAAGTATTTATAAAAATACATATAAAGTGCTGTGAGAGTTCAGAGGATCAACCAGTTTGTAATTCATGGGTCCTTAATCAGAAGTGCACCTTGATCAGAATTCATGTTGAGCGGTATGAAAGATGTATCAGAAAAGGAGAAGAGGTTATAAACAGGCTAATCTAGTAATCTAGGCAAGAGAAAACGGTTGCTTGACGTTAGGGTCAGGAACAGATTGTAGATACATAGATGTAGAGTCAACAGAAATCTTAGCAAAATATAGAATGTGAGGAAAAGGAAGGAATCTAACATAACTTCCAATTTTTAGCTTGATATCATTAAGTGGGATTGGGACTATAGGAAGAAGTGCAGATTTGTTTAGAGAGGAAAAGAATGAATTAAGCTCTGGGCACTTTTAAAATGAGGTGCCAATGGAGCTCCTGAGTAGAGGTATCAAGAAAGAACTTTGGAATATAGAGCCGCATCTCAGGAGAGAAGTCTGAGTTGGAAATCCAGATTCAAATTTCCAGCTGCACATCAAAGGAGTGAATCTGCTTCAGCAGACCATTAGCACCCTAGTAATATTTCTAAAAAGTTTAATAATGATAGCTAACATTTATGGAGTGGGTGTCTTACTATACGCCAGGCACTTTTGCGTTATTTCATTTAGTCCTAACAAAAATCCTATGATAGGCACTTTTTTTTTTCACCCCTCTTTTAAAGAGACAGAACCTGAAGTTCAGAAAGGTTAAGTAATTTGCGCAAAGGCTCCTCCGCTGACAAGTCGCAAAGCCGGGTCTTGAGCTTAGATCTGTCAAAATCCAAAGGATATGGGGAAGGCACCATGCCATACTGCTTCCTCATACTATCAGGTATAATTTCATTGAGTCATTGCAATATGCCAGGCATTTTGCTAAATTACAAACATCCCACCAGAAGGTGATTTGAGGAGAAATTATTTCATACCAATAAAATCCAGAAACAGAGGTCTTCTAGAAATTTTATTTATTCTCTCTCATTTCTCTCTCTCTCTCTCTCTCTCTCTCTCTCTCTCTCTCTCTCTCTCTCTCTCTTTCTCTCTCTCTCTCTCTTTCTCTCTCTCTCTTTTCCTCTCTCAGTAAATATATAATCATTATTTTTACTTTCCTCCCATCCTCTGTTTTCTATAAGATTTTTAGTTTTGCCCACAAGTTTGCCACCCCCACAGTACATTTTAAAAATCATATTTAGGTAGAGGATGAGGGATTGCAAGCTGAGGTGAAAGGCATCCAGGAGAATGGTCAGTTTATTTGTTTTATCTGAATATTGGGTGCAGAGTAGGCCAGATACCAAAAATGCAAAGACAAATAAGATTTGAGTCTTGCCTTTCCAGTTCCGTTCTCTCCTAACGGGGAATTATGGACAGTGTCACAAAGGATGGAACATTGCAGCTCATCTTCAAATCCTGACCCAGAGAAAGAGGACATCAGGCTGAAAGAACATCATGAACAAAAGGCAAGGATATGAAAGTCCATGGTGTGTTTAATAGTCCATTGTGAGCAGTTTAAGACTTGATTGAAAGAAGCAGAGGGAGAGGAAGCTTAATATCCTATGTGGGGCCAGATTTATTTGAGTGGTACTCTATATCCATGCCTACACATAAGGAAAGTAGTTCAGTTTTTTTTTTCTTCTACATTCAAGATCATTTAAAGTAGGTTTATAAAGAAAGTCAAATCTCAAGGGTATCCTACAAGAGGGCTTAAAAGTCTTATTCAGAGATGACCGTAAAACAGTGTGGGAAGCAAGAACAATATATAAAGAAAAACAGGTAAAGGAAAAGAAATACAGTAAAACTTCTTAAAGTTACACACTTTCTGTTTGAAGTATGGCAGTTACCCTACAAAACAAGTACTCTTTGATGGCCGAGTATTGTTAGTGACAAGTTGTATTCAAAGCTTTGGCCCCAAATTTAAATTACTGATTGGGACCTACTTAATCTCTAAATTAGCCACTTCAAGTGACCAGGAAAAGATGATCCTAGTTCTTACTCTTTTAAACCATCATATGACAGTTTCTTTAAAAAGATTTCCAGAGGAGCATTCACTATCAAAATTATACTTATCCTTTTCCCTCAACTAAACTCTAAATTTTAGTTCCCACTGGGATGTAACAGATTTTTTTTGTAGGAAGATAACAAACTTTTCTTAAGTTTGTTCTATTCTTTAATTTTTATAATTCTTCACTCTTCAACCTTTACGTGGAATTCATTTTTCAGTTTATAGAAATCCAAAGAGAAAACAAGTCATCTATGGAGCCTTCATTATTTTTTTTTTTAATACAGGCTAACAAAAAATGTTGTTTTCCAGTTTTTCACAATTCCAAAGACTGTTTTCTTTTGTTTTTAAACAGCTTTATTGAGGTATAATTGATATACCAAAAAAACTGCACATGTTTAATATATACAATTGATGAGTTTGGACATATCCATACACCTGTGGTACCATCACCAGACTCAAGGTAATAAACATATCTATCACCTCCAAACGTTTCTTTGTGTACCGTGTGTGTGTGTGTGTGTGTGTGTGTGTGTGTGTGTGTGAGAGAGAGAGAGAGATTAAGAGCACTTCACATGAGATCAACTCGCTTAACAAATTAGTAAGCACACAGCACCGTGTTGTTAACTGTGGTGCCATGTTGTACAGCAGATCTCGAGAACTTACTCATCTTGTGTAACTGAAATTTTATTATACCCATTAAACAACAGCCCCCCCAAAGACTTTTCAGATTAAAATGATTTTCTCCAACGGAAAAAAAAGCATTTTCTTTTTATCTAAGAGATACTATTATTAAAGCATATTATCCTTGTGATAGTCTCTGGTAAATCTAGCTTTTTAAATAACTTAAAAATTGTTTGACTTGATTTTAAAATGTCATTAGCAAATATATTTTACAATTGTCTTAGTATTTTAAAGGAGTATCAGTTCTTTACTCTTCTACAATTAAAGATTGACATTCATGTTGAATATGTTATGCATAAACTATCATGGGCTTTAAAAATTATATCCTTACTACATATAAAAACATGAAGGCTTGTTTATTCCTTTGATGAAATAAATGCAAGGTTAGCTGTTTTGTTGCTGTGGAAATGAGAATGCTACGTATGTAATTTAATGATGTATTGGTTTTTACCGGGTTAAGATCAATTGTTTGGAGAGTCAACATACTGTTTTTAATTGGTTGGACACTTGACTAGGGGAATTAAGATATTAATATCCAGAGAGAAGGAGACTTACCTGTATAATTTTTAAAGTGTGATTTAAAATATTTGGAGCATAATGCTTTATGCTTCAAATGTTTTGCTTAAATTCCTTATTTCCTTCTTTAGGACTTAGCAAGCAGAAGAAAGACTGACAAAAGGAAAAGAAACCAACAAAGACAACTTTGGAAGCACTGAATGCAGCGAAATAAGAACAATGGATCTCAAGTTCAACAACTCCAGGAAATATATTTCTATAAGTGTCCCATCCAAAACCCAAACAATGTCACCACACATCAAGTCAATAGATGACATTGTAGTTCTTGGCATAAATCTCAGCAGATTTAACAAACTTACACAATTTTTCATATGTGTTGCTGGAGTTTTTGTATTTTACCTCATTTATGGATATTTACAGGTAAAAAACATTTATTTGTTAATGTCAGTTATAAAAATTAAGGTCAGTAGGTCAGTAAGGGTACTTACTAGTAGTTTTGTTCAAGATTTTTTTTTTTGGATACTAGTTTATTCACAAGTTTGAGTTTTTCAATATAGTAGTAGAAAAGGGCTTAAAAGTAACGCTGAAAATGGGTCAAAATTTCAGAGTTAGGTATTTCAAGTGAGGTAAAGGGAGTAGAAACAACCTTTAAAAATTTATGAGAAAATTTGAAATATATTTTAACAAAATGCAGGTAATAATTGCAAATGTATTTGTTTTTAAGAGAATGATTCAAGTAGCAATTGGTATTTTGGAACATAATTCCCCAATAATAATGAATGATATCACAAAATCCATATTCCAGTTCATTCTTGATTCTTCGAACTTAACAACAGGCCATTATTGCAAAAGCATATCAGGATGTTTTATAGTTTTCTAAGAGTATCTAATTCCGTAATAATTGAATCATTCCTTTTTGAAGAATCTATTGTGTTTTCATTCTTGTTGGTTTCTTCTAATCAAACTGCTAGAACCTAATTTTTCTGTGATTTTTTTTTTTCACCTGTGCAAAACATTTCTAACATTGCCACAATTTGTCTGGTATTTGCATTGCATTGTGGCGTAGTGTGGTGTACACTTGACCAGAAGCAATTTCCTGACCTTCAAAGACATGGGCTTGCTGGGAGGATCTAGGCTAGCGTAAAGTGTTTAAATGGACTAATATTAACGGTCAGTTCATTAGTATTTTCAGCCAGTACCAATTTGCTTTTGTAGGCAACTCTCTAACTTGAGAGAACCTTTTATAATTCAAGAAAAGGAAAGTGATATGTTTTCTTAAAACAATATATTTCTGATATTCTGTGGCATTAATCAGTGAGCTTAATCAGTGTGCTCTTTTCCATGTCTTACAGAGATGAAATACAAATGTTGGTATAAATAAAGGTGATTTGTGACTATTTCTTAGCTTATAAAAATGCTATGAAGAGTATTAGTGTAAAACAAAAACATGAATTAAAAATCTTAGTTATAATAACTGATTTTCCAAATAGAAGATGATATAAAAATTCAGATACCACAATGAAAAATAGTAAATTTTGTCAAATAAAGATTGGAATTTCTTGCTGGAAAACATTTTTTTCCTCCTTCAAAATGTCATTGTTACCAAGTAGCTTGGGAGCAAAGTTAGCCATTGCAAAGGAAGATGAATTGGAGATTTACGGTACCGATTTTGTTAATTTGTTTTCTATTCGATTATCAGATTTTAATTGTAACTAATGTGTGCAAAGTTTCTTTTAAAATTAAACCACTGATAATTATGTTTGTAACATCACTGTCACTTTGTGAAAAGTGACATTGCTACCAACTTAACATACAATGCATATTATAAAATAGTTTAAAGAAAATAGAGTTTTATAATAAAATTATATATATACAGAGGGTGCCAAAAAATGTATACACATTTTAAGAAAAGAAAATCTGTTTTAAAATTACGCTGATGGTAACCACTTTTAGCACCGCTTGTAATTGCAGAAATCAAACGTGACTTGTATTCATCTTTTGTTACCTGTATATATTATTAAAATTTTAATACAGTTTTTCCCTTTCTTAAAATGTGTATACATTTTTGGGGCACCCTCTGTATATATGTCAAAGTACTTAATAAAGGTTTTTTCATGTTTTACGGTTAAACCAGGAAAATCCTAAATACTTTTCAGCCTTACTTGAACATGAAATTTAAATTGGGGAAATTAACACAATATCTTACATTTATAAAATCTAGTTCAGAGTCTATTTAGAGGCTATATTTAGGGTTTCTTTGAAAAGAAATGTATACATAAATCTCATCCTTTTAAACTTTATTTAAAATACAGTTGAAATATATATATGAAAGTTTAATTTTTTTTAAACTAAGCCAGATAACTTTATTAGAATACCTCTTAATGACTTCTTAAGAATGTTGTCAGCAATTAATGTATTACTTCATGGTTTAACATTATATTTAGGCAAAGTAACCATTTCCTCTACAAGGAGAAGTTTTATATAATCTGTGGCACAAGTATTCCAAAAATAGCATTATTGATTTGAACTGATTATAGTCCTATAGAAAAACAGGCCTGAGATAATGATAGACTTCTGATGAAATATGCTTTTTGAATAATAAATGAGTTCTTGAATCAGCTACCTTTATCATTGTTTTGGGCAACTCTTTCAATTTTGAGGAAAGCATAGAATAATGCTGCTTCATAGCTATCCCTCCTCTATTTTTTTCCTTGATTTTCATACCTGGAATATCTATTATTAGTTCTTTGGAAAGTCCTCCTAATTACTCTAATTTTACCTCTGTGAACTCTTGTAATTTGAGTGTTTCTTTAAATGTTGTGTTTATAGGAATTTATTGCGGGGAAATTTGCTTCTTGAAATTAACAGTATTCATGTATCTTTTGACAGGAATTAATATTTTCAATGGAGGGTTTTAAGCCCTATGGCTGGTACCTTACTTTAGTGCAGTTTGCATTTTACTCTATATTTGGCCTTATAGAGCTTCAGCTTATTCAGGACAAAAGGAGAAGGTATGTGTTTGTTTTTATTTTTTGACAGTTAAGCTCACTAGTGGTAATTAAATTTTTTGTTTTGTTTTTTGGGCATACAGAGTATATTATACATGAAATATACACTTCCCATTAATAAAACGTATCTTCTACTATCCAATAATTTTTATCAGTATAATCAACTTGTTTAAAATATTAGATATGATATTTCATTATACACTGAAAAAAGTAATCTCTAATGTTACCAAGTGTTACAAGTAGGCTCAACTTGTAGCTGATCTTGAAACAGGAGAAAGTATTCAGATGTATATATGTGTTTTTATAAATTCCACTGAAATAGAGTGATTACTGAAAGATTTACAGTGCTGCTATATCAAAGTGATTAAATGAAATATCAATACCTGTTTTTATAGCGGTTTTTTAAAATATATAGTCATGTTTTGTTTTATGGAATATATTCCACTTAACATTACCACATTTGTAATGTCCAGTAGCTAAGATTGCATTCTTAGACACTAGAGAAGGGTTACATTCCTTTTCATCAAAACTGAAGAAGCTTGTTTGACAGCATATTTTAAATTGGCCATCTGGGTTTGAGAAATACCTCGAAATATTTGGAATGGTATATAAAACAATATGCAATGAAAAACCTTATCTCTGATTATAAACAAAAAATATGATTAGGAAAAAGAACAGAGTGTTTTGGGAAATGTAAGTGTGGTTATTCTGACCTGTCAGACCCTAATATATGCGTAGTTCATGTATAAATTGGGCAGTTTAAATGTAATAAGGAGCTCTAATACTGTACTGACATTCTGTCTTCATTGGTATAAATATTGATATAATCCTTCAGTGAAAATACAAAATTTTCACAGCTATTTTTTCTTACATAAATATTTTTGATGTTTGTATGAAGGCAACTATGAAATTAAATATTTAAATTTGTATCACCAGTGTTTCTTCATGAGTATAATTTAACCTTTCAACCTATCTATCTTGCCAATAAATTGTTACAGCAGTGATATTAAAAATGTTTGAATCCGAGATATCTTCTTCATTATTTTCATGCTCTAAAATCTGTAAGACTGAGCCATAGGTGATAGAATAGGAAATAATTAAATATACCGGTATCTGTTACGACAAATACATAGGGAAGCCTGATGATTCATTACCTGTTGCAAACTGCTGGACCTATGATTGCTTCTAAAGTAAAAGAATCTAATGCTGTCTCCATTAAATGAAAAGTGGCACAAAGAAATTACACCTGCTCAACATGAGACCACTCAGCTACCCAGATGAGATGGAGATTGGGCCTCGAGCCATGTTTACCCCAACCTTTAAACCACATGACCATACATAGTTAAAGAGAACATCATTTGTGTTTGTTTAAACATAAGTGAAGGGAGACTGCACATGACTTGCTGCGTCTGTATGTGCTGTGTTGCAGTCATTTTTCCTTTTCCCAAATAAATCCTTCTTGGTAATGGAAAAAAATAAAATAAACGTAAGTGAAGGAATTTGGTACAAGAATTTATAGGTGTATAACAAATACAATTATGAATTGAAACCTTTTCATTCCAAAGCACATGAAAAACTACTTTAGAAAAAGTCTTCAAAGGTATGTTACAATGAAAATATGCCTAACCATATATTTTATTTCTGAGTATATACCCATCCCTGAATTTAAGTGGCACTGCTCTTTAGACCTTTGCTTAGTTTTTTTTTCTTTCTTCCTGTTTATATGAATACAAGTGTACTTGAAAGTACAGGATTTGGAGTCAGAAAACATGGTTTTGAGTCTTGCATAGCCTCTTACACTGTCAAGACGTCAGGGAAGTTTCTTAAATTCCGTTTTATTTTGAGGATCAAATGTAATGTGTGGTAAAGCACATTGTAAACTGTAATACCCTAAGTATACTACTAGTTATTGTTCAGCATAGATAACCTTGTAACTTTATTATTAATTACTTTGTGAGTTTTTAATAAAGGAGATCTGTCAAATTGATTTTGAAGGGGCTTTGTAAAATTAAAATTTCCCCCACCATATCTAAGGAAGTAAGCAGTTGGGCTGTTAAAAAGAAACGAGAATCCTAGAAGCAAGATGCTGAAATCTAACTTCATCAATTACCAACAGAAAGCAGAGACCCAAAGGACCGCTGGGACTTTCGTGAGATCATATAGCAAGTCGCTCTGAGAATTGAGCCATTTGAATTTAGGTTTCCTGTGTTTCGGGTTGTTTTTGTTTGTTTGTTTGTTTGTTTGTTTTCCCTACCTGTACTATGCTGCTCTTCTAATCATCATTCCTTGCAATTTTTCTGGTTTGATTTTTTTCTCTTTGGAACACTGTTGACTGTGACATATCATTGCCTAGGCAGCGATGCTGTCCTCCTTCCCTGATAACCGCACTGAGGGGTAAACCCCACAAGCAGCATAAAAATCAGTGTTTGTACACAGATGCATACAGTCATGCCAGATTATTTCCATGTGGATTTTTTTCTTTGCTTGTTTCTTTTTTATTATTATTAGTTTTAGGTGTACAAAACAATGTAATAGACATTTATCGTTTATACTCCTCACAAAGTGATGACCCCCCCTCCTACTACCCCTCTGACATCACACACAGCCATTACATTTCCATTGTCTCTATTTCTAATGCTGTACTCCACTTCTTGTGACTATATATACATATATAGTCACATATATATATATGTATATATATATCTCTTAAATTATAGTTGATGTTCATTATTATTTAGCTTCAGCTTCATGTGTATAGGCAGCTACCCCATCCCTGAAGGGGTCTCCCTAATAAGACAAGTGTCTATCTGACACCCTACAAAATCTCTACAACATTCTTGATTATATTCCCCAAACTGATTTTCGTATCCCTGTGGCAATCTTGTGGTTACTGATTGTGCTTTCTAATCCCCTCACCTTCTTCCTCATTCTCACCCCACACCCCAATCCAGCAAGCCTCAATTTTCCCTCTATCTCTAAGACTGTTTCTGATTAGTTTGTTCATTTATTCTTTTCTTTAGATTCCACATATAAGTGAGATCACATGGTATTTGTCTTTCTCTGTCTTATTTCACTTAGTGGAATGTTCTCTAGGTCCATCCATATCATTGCAAATGGTAAGATTTCATTCTTCTTTATGGCCGGGTAATACTCCATTGTATAAGTGTACCACAGTTTCTTAATCCATCATCCACCAATGGGCATTTCGGTTGTTTCCATGTCTTGGCTGTTGTGAATGGCACTGCAGTAAACATAGGGATGCATAAATTTTTTTGAATTAGTGTTTTGGATTTCTCTGGATAGATACGAGTTTTAAATGTTGACCCCTGTTTAAGTAGTAATGTAGGAAAAGGCCTCAAAATTGAAAATTGAGTGGAAATGATGCACTTTCATTGAATTTTCCCAGTAAATTATCTTGCCTTACATCTAGCCATATTAAAAATGTTAAAAGAATTTTGTTGCCTTGATTTAAACATGAACATAAATCCCAAAATGCAACTAGATCTAAGTACGAACCATAATCTAATTATGTGGGTAGTGCTTCCTGTGTTAGTCAAACCAGTGTACGAGATTATTATTTCAGACCATTAAATAGCTAGTCAAAGTGGGCATATATGCTTGCAGTGACAGCTCAAAATTCTGAAGATGCCAAATTTAAGAATCTCTTATAGGAAATCCACAAAGAACCCAAAGTAGAAGATTCGTGATCATAAGGAGAGAGTCAGAGTCATCATCTGAAAGTTGATTATTTTAACATTTTATAGAATACAGACAGAGAGGTGAATCATAAGATACTGTGGTAATAAAAATTTTGTGTAGAGTTTTAAACCACCATGTACTTTTTCTAGAGAAAGTCTGCTCAGGTTACTCCAGCAGAATAGATGGATGTATTTTCCCTAATGCTAGATGGAAAATTAGGAAACAGAACAACAATTTAGAAATTAAAAATTAGTTAAGGTGCCTTTTACCATCATAGAGATCAATATTTTTTTAAAATTCAACTTTTTTTCTAAATTTAATCAAGATAATTTTTATGTATAGCTAGAACTACTGTTAAAAAAAAACATTCATATCTTATACCTTCAGTAAGAATCTAACTTTTTCATATACTACCTTTTCACACAGTTGAGACTTCTCACTTACGATTAAGGATGAATTGTCAATTTTACCAACATTCTTTTATATAATTATACTGTTATAACTAAAAATGGTGATATTTTACCAATATTTCCAAAATATTAAACAGAAATAAATGTAATTAGACATTTACACATTTTTAAACACATAATCTAACAATAGCATGAATTGGGTCCCAAAATGAAGATTTTAAAAATTGTCTTTTACAGAATACCAGGAAAAACCTACATGATAATAGCGTTTTTAACTGTGGGTACTATGGGGCTATCAAACACTTCCTTGGGTTACCTGAACTACCCTACCCAAGTCATCTTCAAGTGCTGCAAATTGATTCCTGTTATGCTAGGAGGAGTTTTTATTCAAGGTACAGTAATGACGTATTTTCATACTGTTTGAAACCAGTAGGATATGTTACAGCATCTAGCATAGGAAAAACGTTAAACTCCGGGTCATATTTTTAATGAACATTCTAGATATTGTGACAATTCTGAGTGCTATCTTATATAAATAAGATATAAAAACGCTGATACTTCTGTGATATACCTTAGTATCTGAAATCAACAATTTGAAATCAGGTAGAATAAAAATAGTATTTTGTTTTATTCTCTTAACCTGGAATCTACTATGATTCCACAATTAATATACTCACATATTGAAGGCCTACCTCAGAAGTATCTGGAAAGCGCCTTTTTTCAACTCTTTCATTCTACCCTCAGGGCTCCACTCTTTATCTTCATTGTACAAATGATCAATTCTCATATGAAGCAGAACTGCCTGTTTACCAACTCTGCTGGCTTCTTGAATACAGGCAGAGTTAGAGATGACTCATAAGCTATTGTGGTAATAAAAATTATGTCTAGAGTTCTAAACCACCGTGTACTTTGGCCTAGAGCCCCCACCAAGATACAAGTTGTGTGGAAGCAGCAGTAAAAGAGGCGGTAGTGATAGCAATAGGCAGCAGAATAGGTTCTTGTTCATATAATTGCCATGAGGAATATTCATGTTTTCATAATCAAGTGTTTCCGTATCACTAACGTTCTTAGCCTGACTTCATTTTATGCCTTGGATGCCTTCCCAAAAAAGCCTTTTACAATGAAAATGTGTATGTCAACTAATTCATGTGTAAGTTCAGGATAAGTGCAGGAAAAAATAATAATCTCAATCCCTATTAAAAATCACATTTAATGTCATAACTGACTAGCATGTATAATATTTCCTTATAAGCCTTCCAAAAAGTTACTGTACATGGTTTCTTTATTTAAAATAAATGTGGATATTCTAAAATAAGTTAATCCTCAGCAACCTAGAAGTTATTTGATGATGGTATTTGCAAATAAAACAGTGAGATAACCTGGATAATTACTCTGCTTACTTTGTAAACTTACAAACTATAAGAAAATTCATAGCTTTATATTATTCATAAAGAAAAAGAGGCACTGATTTCCACAGACCTTTTAAATGTTCATATTTACTCACTACCACAACAGATAAAATCTGATTATCTAACTTATAAGGACATATTGGTACTCACTGGTAATTTAATTTTCAGTAGCCCTTCTGTGACTATCTCATGCCTTGACCTAAAGTATTTTTCATGTTTTTGATATTGGATATAAGCAGATTCCTGCTCAACTTGGTTAAAGACATAGATCAAAAACTATGCTAGGTGGGTATTTGCATAATAAGGTTAACTTAATGTTTTACACAGGAAAGCGTTACAATGTTGCAGATGTGTCTGCCGCAGTATGCATGAGCCTTGGTCTGATATGGTTTACCCTAGCTGATAGCACGATTGCACCAAATTTCAACCTGACAGGTAAGGAATTTTACCGCCTTCCTAGATTTTGTAGGCAGTTTGGTTTAGAGTAAGAATTTTTAGTTTCATAAGAATTTTAAATGATGGTGTGACATCTATCATTCTTATATCTAACATAAAGCTTTCAGACTTTCCAAATAAGCTGTAGTAAAAATATTACAACTCTGGAAATATAACAGTTGTTTTTTAGGACTCATGTATTTGCCCAGTCAAAATCTTTTGTCAGGTACATGATAGATCAGTTTCTTATGGGCTGAATTGGAAATATACGCATGAGTCATAGGAGAATCACAATAATTGTTTTTATTCTCTTTTTTAAAAGAAAATTGGAATTTACACATTTACTTGTCATCGTTTTAGTTAAAGACGGACAGTTATGCTGTGCTTCAGTATTAAATAGGGTGATATAAATATGGCCATAACCTTCACATGCTTAAAGTTTCTGCCATAAATAGTTTCCTCATAGTATGCCATATGGAATTTTGTAAATTAATTTTAGATTTTTCACAAGCAGTATAGGTATCATAGTATGTTTCAAAATAAATACAAATAAAAAATATGTGTTGGAATCTTTTTTTCATTTTAAAGACTGGAGAAATTGTTTACATATATATTGTTATTCTTAACTACTGAATTTTACTCATAAGATTATTTTAGTATCACATCTCCTAGCCTGACAAAAATAATTTTTAAAATATCTAAGTCTTCAAAGGAACTCTGAGAGAATAGAAAAAATATATATGTATATATCAGCAAGTACTAAGTATAGTAAGTATAATTACTTGTGAGGACACAAGTATTGTATAATGAAGAAAACCGTTTACAGCAGTTGTGCTATTCTTACCAGTTGTTAGTCAGCCTTCCTTACTAACCTTGTTAATTAACCAGGTTACATTGATAGGTTGAAGTGTAACCAGTTCAGCCTTTTGGAGCAGCCCTTTACCAACCAGAAGATCTGGTAGAACCTCTTACTCTACTTACACCTTGGGTCTTTCAGAGTGCAAGGGATCATTACTTCAGTGAGTTTTACTCCGAGAGCTTACACTTGCAGATGTTTCTAACATGGTTTACGCTTTTTAGAAACAATTGTTTTCATGTCGGCAAATCTAAAAGGAAGATTATATTTGAAAATTAGGAACTTGACTCTTCTAATTATGAAAACTCAGTTTTAGAGAACACACAGAATTTGCAGAAACATGGCTTCCAATTCTTTTTGAATCACTTAAAAAATATATAACCATGACTAAATGGCCAGGTCCCTTTGTGCTTCACTTATAAAACAGAGATAATTTGGCCTCACACAATGGTAGTGAGAAGATAGAATGAGATGATATAATGATGGATGTGGAAGTATATACGCGTGGTGGGGTTGGGGGGGGTGATGATGGTCTTCGTGATAACGATGGAAAGAGGCTTCTGTAACTTCTCACTGTAGCTTAAGTACTAACCCTTTCTGCGTTCCATGGAAATATTCTTTTTAAGAGAATTAAAACCTAACAAGACTTCATCATTAAGAAGAGTTGATGACCACTTGTCACAATCCCTGATCTATATTATCTAAAGACAATTAGATAAACTATTAAAATGGTTAAGATAGACATAAATCAAACTTTGAATGTGTAAAGGAAATATATCAGATTGACTTATTCAAATACATGTCTACCTTTTAAAACATTCCCCTAAGGATGCAATTCAGTATTTTCATAGAAGTATTTTATGCTGTTGCCATTGTTCAGAACATTTCTGGAATGACTTCCAATATAGCCTTTTCAGAGATAGGCCATTGTTTTCAGAATCTTCAATAATACCGAGTCTTTCTTTTGAGGACAGATTTGATATTTGAAACAAGTAAAAGAGCATTCAGAATCAAGTATGTGAATAAAAATGCATGATTAGGTGATACATACCTAAGTTAGATGATAAAAAGTCAAATTGAAGAATAAGTATGAAAACTTGAAAATTTTCAAGTGCAAGTATGTGTATATATATATATATTTCTGCTACCTTTGATTGCTTATACTGTGTTTCCCCAAAAATAAGACCTAGCCAGACCATCAGCTCTAATGTGTCTTTTGGAGCAAAAATTAATATAAGACCCGGTATTATATTATATTATATTATATTATATTATATTATATTATATTACATTGTATTGTATTATATTGTATTATATTATATTAAAGACCCGGTCTTATATTAAAAGAAGACTGGGTCTTACATTAATTTTTGCTCCAAAAGACGCATTAGAGCTGATGGTCTGGCTAGGTCTTACTTTCGGGGAAACACGGTACCTTTAAAAGAATGAAAAGAGAAAACGCCCTTAAATTCCATCAGACTCCCAGGTATAACCCAGGCTGCTTTTCCTTCTTTCTGTAAAGCACCATGAGTGGTGACCAGTGCCCTACACACTTGCAGTTAAGACCCTGCTTCTCAGATAGATGTGCACATCTCTGTGAGTGTGTTGATTTCTGGACTTGTTCAGGCCATTTGTACCTGTTATTATAATTATGCAGTAATGAAATATTTACATGAATTACTCAAAAATGAGTTTGAAGACAGAATTGTTTCTGTGAAAACTAAGTTAATTGACATAATTTGGTTGATAAGTCAAGAAAATCACTATTGAATTAGGTGTGAGTGAAACACCTGTAAAAATTGGGGGATAGCATAAAAATAATGGAAGGATTCTGCTCCCTGATTGTTTAAGAAGTTCCTAAGGCTTTGGTTACTTTTAAAAATAAAAATTTGGAAATCATAGAGAATGTGTGTTAAACAAAGGAGAAGGTGCAGAATTTTAGTTGGGACCCGTACTCAAGGAAAAGACCGTGGCCACTGCTTGTATGTTTATGTGTTTTAAATTAAACACTTTAATAATATAGGTAATTTTTTAAGTGATTTTTTTTCCCTCCTAGTCTGATTTTGTTAATTCACTGACTAACCACCAATCCCAATAGATCATCTAAGAATTTCTTCTATATGTGTTTAATACAGTATTCCTTTCAAACATATAATCTGGTTTAAAAGCAGAGCTATTGTTTGACATGATAGTGAAGCACAGTAATGGTGACAGCATTGATGTAGTTTATTAGTGTTAATTACTGTTTTTTCTTTTTTAATAACATCATCTAAGTGCCTGTTTTACTGGTTTTGGATAAAAATACTCGGTTTTACTGAACAAATGTGGTTTAAAATGTGCTTTTGTTTTTTAGCCCAATTAAATCTCTGATAAATCTTGATTATCATTCATATGTTTAAATAAGAGGTTGTTTTCTTCTGCCTTCTCGAAGGTGTGATCCTTATTTCCCTGGCGCTGTGTGCAGATGCGGTCATTGGAAATGTTCAAGAGAAAGCCATGAAACTGCATAATGCTTCTAACTCAGAAATGGTAAACACTTGAGTGTTTTTTTCTTCAGTCAGACTGACTCAAAAATGGTGATATACTTCATTTTATGACATTGTTATGATAAAAAGTTGCATTGCAGTTTTAAATTAGTTTATCACATTCACGAAAGGAATACATTCAAACATAGGAAGGTAAAATGTAAAAATGCTACTACCACTGTTAATAGCTTATTGTATAGTATTTGATAAATTTTTCTTCAGTGATTAATAGGTTTTTACATATTAAAAACTCCTTTGCTATATCATTTTTCTCATCTCTTTGTATTTGGTATTATTTTCCATTTAGAAGTTTGTCGTTTTTATGCGGTCCAGTTTATCTTTTCCTTTATGGCTACTGGCTATGTATTATGACCGAAAGGGGCTTTCCTGACTCAAAGGTTTAAGAATTTTACCCATGTTGTCTCCTACTTTTGTGATTTCCTCTTTTATTAAATCTTTGATCCACCCAAAACTTTTTAACAGTTTTCTTCCATATGGCTATCCACTCAACCCAGTATCATTTATTGAATAATGTACTTTTTCAGCTTACTTTAAGTGCTGTCTTTATTATTTCATATTCTAACGTAGAGTTCAGAATTGTATTCTGTTGAATCTATTTCTGCACCAGAACCATATGATGACAGCAGCTTTATCATACGTTTACCATCTGTTAGGAGTAGCCACCATTGTTCCTTTTGTTTTTCAGAATGTTACTACCAGTAGTTATTCTTGGTGTTCATATCCCCAAATAAACTAGAAATCCCATTGATAATTGAATTATAAATTAAATTAGGGAGAATGGCATCCATACCCTTGATTCTTTCAATCCAAGAATAAGGTATGACTTTCCTTTTCTTCAAGTATTCTTTTTAAAATGTCCCTTGGATTTTAAAGTTTTCTTCATATAAGTCCAGCATATTTCTTTTAAAGTTCTTGGTAGATGTTTCATCTCTTTGCCATTGTTACTGCAAATAATGCGTTTTCTTCCAACATCCCTTCCAACTGGTCAGTGTTTGTATATAGGAAAGTTGCTGTGTGTGTGTCTACATTAATGTTAGAGCCAACCACCCTGCTAGATAGACAGAATACACTGCTTAAAAGGTTATACAGGAAGGAATGGCCTTGCCTGCGGCTTTGTCAGCAGGCTGGGGATATTCTAAGGAGTCCCTGGGAGCACAGGGACGTTCATCTTGGTCAGAGTTTTCTTGATCGTCATCACCACTCCTCCTAGATAAGGTAAAGGTGAGAGGATGAAGGAAGTGTAGGCAGTTAGAAAGCTAATGTAATGCAGTGGTTATGGCCATAGGCTCTGGTCTAAGATGGTTTCAGTTCACATCCTAGCTTTCCTAGTGCTCTTATTCGGGGAAAAGGACTTAATGTCTCTATTTTCAGTTTCTTTATCTGCAAATTGGGAAATGATGATTAAAAGTACCTATATCATCAGTTGGTTGTGAGAAATCAGTGGAATAATCCATGTAGAGCTTTATTAGCACAGCACCTGACACATAGCAGGTACTTAAGTTTGATTCTGACGCTAATTGTGCTTAGGAGTATAATAAACTGGGACAGAAAGATTAGTAAGAAAATTGGAACATTAAAAAATAGATACGCCATATACTGCTTATTTTCGTTATATTTTAATGTCTCTGCAAACTTAATGTTTGGGTTTTTTTCATGTTTAATAAGTAGCTTTAAAGTTTTTCTGTTTTGTTTTGTTTATGTATGTTTTTAGAATCCCAACATTAAAATCTGGTTTGAATTCAGTAATTAAGCCAGGCAAAAAAATGAGTAATTATGTAACCATATATGGAAAGATCAATACTGATGTGTTATGTTGTTCATAAAATAAAGTGTAGACTTATAAACAGAATCAACCATAAGTTCCAGAAAGTCAAGCCATGTTGAAACAATGATGTTATTTTAAAAGTATTTTGTTCTACAAATTTAACTGAGTGGATAAATTGAGCCACATACTGAAAATCCTTCATTTTCCACCTTTGGTTTGATAGCACTTTTCCACTTTATTTTTATCTACTCTAGGTTTTGTATTCGTATTCAATCGGTTTTGTGTATATTTTATTCGGATTGACATGCACTAATGGATTAGCCCCTGCAGTAACATTTTGTTCAAAGGTAAACACTAAAACATTTTAAAAAATAAACATCTTCCATTAAATGTTTTTCTCTATATTTCTAATTCCCTTTGCTCAAAAAGACTATTTTATGTAATTTGATATCTCCTTTATATGCAGATCAGAAATTATTTCAGAAATGAAATGATTTATATTTAAATTTATTTTATCCTTGCTCTACCCTCTAAGTTAATTTTTAAGCCACTCGTGGTGTGAAAGTTGTGGATTTTAAATTTCATCATTATTTTTCCATTAAATCACAACTAAATAAGAATCTTTGCTTGACTGCGTTGTTGAATGGCTTATTATTGCTCAAGAAGTTGATTAAAATCTGTGGTTTTATTTCATTTGTAATACCTCAGGGTTTGTTTTGCATTTTTCTAACTGGCTTTCTTGTATGTTGCAGAATCTAATTCGGACCTACGGTTATGCTTTCCTTTTTTCCCTCACTGGGTATTTTGGAATCTCCTTTGTTCTGGCTTTGATTAAAATTTTTGGTGCACTTCTTGCTGTAACAGGTAGGAATGATATACTTGCTTAGATTATGAAATAAGCATTTAAATTTCCTCTGATGCTCTTTTGTAAATGATAACGGCAGCATCTCTTCATTAGAAAGAAAATTGTCGTATTTCACCAATTTATTTCTTAGCTTATGGTATTTCTTTACAATTCTAGAGAAAAATGATGTTGGTTTTAATTTTAAAGTCAAATATATACATTTATCTAAATAGTAACTTAAATACATGAAGAGAAGTTTTTATTAAAAAGTGTAATGGGATGAATACCTTCAGAGAAAAATGCTGCCTTTATACACTTTAACTGAACATTCCAGATTTGTTGCACTTGACAGGTGTATTTTAAACAATGCTTTTTGGACCTTTATCTTGTACACTTTCTAGGACATCAACCAGATGAGCTTCTCTTTTCACTAATAATTATTATGCACATGCTCTGTTAAGGGCCTTTCCTCGCACCTTAGAGGAATGGAAGTTGTATTAGTTCTACTTTGGTGGAGTGGGGAACAGGTGAGGGGCTACAAGTGAGGCCCAGTGAGGGCAGCAGGTGACTCCCTGTGCTACCTGTATCATTGGCCAAATGAACAGCACAGATGATGAATGCTCTTGGCATCTCCCGTGTGGAGAGAGCCCAGAAGCCAGGATTGGAAGCAATGTGGCATGTCTTGAAGAGCACTGGCTTGTGACATCAGAGAGGGTGGAGCCCAGTCTCAGCTGTGACATTTAATGACGTGTGACCTGGAGAGTAAGTCTCTCCGCTTCCCTGGGCCTCACTTCTCTCTTTTGTATAGTGATGGGTTGATGGATTTGATAGTCTCCAGAATAGATCTGTAGAATTGCATCCATAATGTATACATACATTAGTCATTTACCTGATTTTAATTTTCCATGGTTTTAGGGGACTACTTATGTTAACACTACAGAGTAAATTAAACAAATGAACAAATACCTCTCCCTTCTTAGAAGTATATTTGCTTCCTAACTTTTATCTTTATTTGCTCACATATGACTGTCATTTTTATAGTTTATATCCCTAACGGTAGATAGAGGGAATTTAATTGTAGATCATTCCGTATTACTAATCTTTCAAGTCATCTCATGCAGTCAAGAAAGATTGCAAATTCATATACCCTGATTGCAAATTCATATACTTAGGGTTCCAGTTATGCTTGTAACACTATAACTGTTTAAAAAAGGTCTGATATCATTCGGTATGTGTTGAGTGAGCCCTGTGGTAAGTATAGAGAAATGTGAGAATGTGAGATGCCATTCTTCTCTTGAAGGTGCGGGCCGGTTATATTTCTCTCGTAAAAGAAACGCAGAGGTGGTAATAATAATTATAGCTAACATGTGCATAGCCCTTATTATGTACCAGCCGCCATTTTATGTATTTTACAGACGTTATTTATCTTAATCTTGAAATAATCTTATAAATTAGGCATTATTATTGTTTCGTTTTACAAAAGGTAAAGTGAGGCACAGGGAGATTAAATTTTAAGTGATTTTCCCAATAGTCAACAAGCAAATAAGTTGCAGAGTCAGAATTCCAACTGAGATAGTCTGGCTCCAGACCTGTGCTCTTAACCCACGTGCTGTGTATACTGCCTCCTGAGCTGGGGGGTGTCTCCACGCTCATTAGGAACCTAGGCTGCTTCTGTCTGCTCTGCCACCTTCATCCTCATTCCAGGCAATGGGATGGAGAGAAGGTGAAAGACGCACCTGCTCTTTCTGGAAACATCCTAGAAATCACACTCCTAGAAACAGTACTTCTGCTCACAATTTCGTTGGCCAGAACCTAGCCACATGACCACACCTAGCTGTAGGAGAGGCTGGGAGGTGTGCCATGTTAAAATAGGGGTCCTTTTACTAAACTACAAGGAAAAACAGATGTGGAGAATAAGGCTCTGACACGTGTTCCAAAACAGTCTCATTTGGTGTTCATTCATTCGGGCCATGAACATTAAATTCCGGGAATTATAGAGTCTGAGATGTAAGGACCAGGAAGACAAGGAAGTCAGGAAAAGTACTGTCTAGTGGAAGGCTAACCAGTGAGAATGCAAAGTTGGGGAAGGCTGTAATGGGAGGTACATGCACCATTCCTGTCCACCTGGGTGGGACAAGGGAAGAAGGAAGGTTTCAAGCCTTATAGCAGACTACAAGGTCATAACCTTGAAGGACAAGTAAAAGTTAATACACACATGTGAAGAGGATTGTAAAGATTACTCATCATCTTATCCAGAGATGAACACTATTCAGAAATTATGCCTTTAGATCTCTACTTTTAAAGGATAACGCTTGCTCTACCTCATCGAATCTCCTTTGGGACAGCCTTTCTTTTCTACTAAAGTAAGTCTAAGGGATGACATGCCTCCATCAAGCAATTATTACAGTTGTACTTTATCATTTATCTATTAATGACTCTGCCCCTACTACCGTGTTTCCCCGAAAATAAGACCTAGCCAGACAATCAGCTCCAATGCATCTTTTGGAGCCAAAATTAATATAAGATGTGATCTTATCTTTTATAAGACTGGGTCTTATATTAATTTTTGCTCCAAAAGATGCATTAGAGGTGATTCTCCGGCTAGGTCTTATTTTCGGGGAAACACAATAAACTATAAACTCCATAGTAGTAGTAACAATAACTTCTTGTTTGTTTTTTGCTTTCCATTGTTTCCTTTCACCTCACATAGAATCTGGCACATAGTAGACTCTGTAAATATTTGTTGAATGAATGATTTCCAAAATATTACCAAGATAGTTGGCACATACTAAACCAACCATTCTCTCTCTACAGTGACAACAGGAAGAAAAGCAATGACCATTGTACTTTCATTTATATTCTTTGCTAAGCCATTCACATTTCAGTAAGTACTTTTTAATTCAACAGGTTTTCCTCATTGTAGATACTTTGTTCTATGTTTCTTCTTAACCAGCCTTAACTCTTTATAAAGACTACTTTTCATCTTGACCCCTAATTTATTCTCTTCTGCTGTTTCAGAAATGTGTGTAATTATTTTGAAGAAATCATTTTGTACACTTAAGTTGACTAACCAGAGTCTCAGTATAAATGTGACCCTGTCTGCAATATAAGTGAATGAATGTGAGTGATGTGTTGAGATTAAGGGATTCATTCCACCTTGCCCTAGTGCAAATATATAAATTATATGTATATAATTTATTTTATTTTATTTTTTATGGAAGTGTCCAGTGACAAAAATAATACAATTTAGCAACGAGTTTGATGTCCTTCCCTCAAGGGAAAACAATCCATGGATAGGGAGTACAAGATCCGCACAAGCAGTGCATCCTCTTCCCCAGGGGTTTTGGGCAACAGTGAGATTTATAGAGCATTAGAAGAGGCAACACTGAAACTGGGCAGGATTGGCGAGGAGGTCAGGGATTTCCTTCCAAGGCTAGCCGGTCATTTTCTGGGGTTAGCTACGCTAGCTAAAGCTGAATCGGAGGACTGTGACTGCTATATATAGGTTTCCTTGACAGTGAGAAGTTTTCCCTGAAGTGCAGACTGACTTAGGTTTAGGTTTGTGACCTGGGTCTGGCCACTGGGCAATCTCCATGATGTGAGTCCTGAGATAAAGTTAATTTGTTATAAGTTTGATAAATTTTGATTATCAAAGTTTGATCAAATTGATTATCATCACTTTGATAAATTTTATCCTAACTTTATATTTTTGATATGTTTATCGTAAGTTTGAATGAATTATTTTTTTTGTGCTAATAGTACGTTATATTTGAAAAAAAAAAAAAAAAGACCTCCGAACTTCAGTAAACTTTAAGAGACATGGAAATATTTTTTTCTTGGTGCCACCTTTTTTCTCATCATCTAACCAGATTTGGGTAAATTTTAGTATCTTTTTTAAATTATCGGGTAAAAAACACCTAGCATTTCTTTGGTTGTTAAATACAATCACTTGTATTTTACATTCTTCTCCATTCCCGTACTGAGCTATCCATCTTTGCCAGATCTCTTTTCACTGTGTTTCCTTTGCAGTCTCTGTTTGCATATGTACTGTCTAATAGTGTCTCAAAATAAGGGTACTTGCAAACCAGGCTTTTCTGCCATTGTGGTTTTTCAAATATACATTTTTCCATAAATAAATAGAAAAACAAATAATGTTAGTTGTAGAAATGCAATGTTACCTTAATGAAAGTGAGGAGAGGGTGTATGTTTTTAATATCTCAGGTTCCACTGTACATACTCTGCTGCCTGTTCTGTGTGTTACTTAATGATGTATCTGAGAGATACACAGAGGCAAATCATAGCATGATTATACAAAATTATTTAACCAGCCCTCTAATTGTATAGAGTTAGGGTATTTCCAGCTATTGCTTTTATAAAAATTCGTGCAATTACTCTCCATACATAAATCATGTGAGTATATTTGCAGAATCAATTCCTAGAGATAGAATTGCTGGGGAAATGAGTGCTTTGTAAATTTCAACACTTTCAAAAATACATGTAGTTTTTTAAATTGTTGGTTTATTTGCTGCCTTTTCCTACAAAGGAGTTGAGGCAGAAAAGTATTCTGTAAGTTGCACCCTAATTATTTAGTTAGTGGCTTTTTGTGAAAGACTTTACTGTTTTCTTTATTGTCTGGAATGTGTTGGAAATTAGCATCATTTAAACTTATGTTGGTTAGGAATTGAGAAGATTCAAACCTAGAAATGATCAATGTATAAACTTAAAGGTAACCACAAGCTAAATTTCTATCCTTGTATTATTTGTTTTCTATAAATTAGTTTCTGTATGTGGTAAGTATACAGTATAGTACTCTTTGCCAATTCACCTTTCTCAGGAAGTGCCCCTTTTTGTCTCTGTATGTTCTACCCAACTGGGATAACTAGTTGGATTGCTGTGTCTAATCTGATTTAAAATTGCTGTTTTTATTTTAATGCTATTATTGTAGGCTTCCAGTAGTAAAATTTCAATTTATTGTATAATTTTTGTGAACTCATCACCAAATTCTGTGGTTAATAAAAAATTTTACCTTAATATTAATCCTTGTTTTCCCATATTGCTTTCTCTTAGGTACATATGGTCTGGTTTGTTAGTTGTCCTTGGTATATTTCTCAATGTTTACAGCAAAAATATGGATAAAATAAGACTACCATCACTATGTGATCTGATAAACAAAACACTAGAAGCAAGAAAGTCACGGACGTTGGCACAGACTGTATAGGCAGTGATTCATGCGGTTTAACATAGAATTCCAAGGAATAATCATCAATTAATTGCCTTTCCAAAGGGATTATTATAAAAACCAAAGGATCTGAAGGCAGGCTCTCCGTTTGCGCCTGGACTGCATATAAAGTCAGCCCTTTTCTTCCGAGCTCTTGTTGGACTGTGTGGCTTCTGAAGCAGTCAAGACAGCAGCATCTGTCACACCTTAGAATAAAATGCCAATATGAAGGACTGTTATTCTTCGCAGTTTATTGAGAATTTCACTGGAAATGGATTGGACCATGTTGCAAGACTAATTAGATATCAAAGAAAATATCAAAGAAATTGATATATAATAGCAGATTGTTTTCATTCCATTTTGGTGGTGTTATTTAAATTGATTCTCTGTTATAAGAGTGAACTGATGATTTAAAGTCTAGAGAGAATTACTTCATTATAAATAAAAATTATTCTGTGATTTTTTTTTTTTTAAAGAATGTTGATATAATTTTTTTATCCAAGAGGGAAGTGAAGGGTGGAGAAAGGCTTTACATAAACTTTAAAACTCAGGCTTTTCTCTGCTAATTTAACAATATTCTTTAGAGAAAACGTGCTTTAAGTTTTCTGTAAAATACAGACAATATGGTAAAAGAAGTCGTCATACTGCCTCCTGTAAGTATGTAGCACAAGAAAAATTTGCTACTATTCGGCAAAGTGCTAAAAGATTTAATCATTTGGATTTTCTAATTGAAGGAAAAATAATTGATGTCTAATATAAAATAATAAAATTGTCATCTTTTTTCTCATAAAAGTGGAATTTAATTTAGCAGGTTGAAGATGAAATAGGATAAATTTTTAAAATATAAGTAGATATGGCAAATGTGTACAGTATATTGTTTGCACAGTTTTGGATCTAAATTCATAAAGATTTTGGCCCTTATTTTTTAGCAGTGAGTTTTAGAATTGCTTCTACTGTATTTTAAAAATCTTATTAATCTTCATTTTCAGTGTAAGTAATGTTGGTTAAAATAGCTCAGGATCTGTGCTATTGGCAGTGTCACTATATTTTGTCAATAGAATATCCTTGGAATATTTCATCTCGATTCTTAAAATTCCATTGTATTCTGATGGTGACTTTAGCCTGTTATATGCATATGTGGGTACAACAGAGCCCGTGATAATTTAAGGGTCTAACATAAGGAATTCTGACTGATTTTCATTTGTTATATATTAAAATACCGTGCATTTTCCCCCCAAATGATAATTAATCACTTTTAAGTTTTCATATTTTAAAATGAAAGGAATCTTAATTTTTACTTCAGTATGCTGCCTTAATCTCTAAAACAGTAAGGATTTGTGCTTTAAAAAAAAGTCAATTTTCCCACATCCTTGAAAAAATGTTATAATTAACTAATCAGGGCATCATTTTATCCCCCACTATGTTTTAGTATTTTACTTCCATGCCTATTACAAACTCCTCATCACACCCCACCGCCAATTTAAACAGTTTAGCACTGTTTAAAAATCAGTTTTCCAACTTAACCCTTTATACTCCATTTCCTTTTTTTACCTGCCATCAGATGGAGATAAACTTCACTTATTTATATCCATGGAGTCATTTTAATGAACAGTCTGAAATATATCTATAACAAAGGAAATCAACATTTGAATGTGTTTGTGCCAGATTTTAAATATGAACTTTTGTTAATATTATGTCATCCCAACAACCAAAATAAGTAATAACAAGGGGATTAAAAATAATAACTGCAGTTGCCAATATTTAAGTGCTTGTTTGGTGTCAGGCGCTATTGTAAGTGCTTTATGAGCAGTAACTTATTTAATCCTCACAACATCTCTATGAGGGTATTGTTATCCTATGAGGGTAAGTATTATCATCCTCATTTTACAGATGAGAAAGCTGAGGCCAGAGGGATTAAGTGACATGCCTAACCTAACATAGCTCGAAAAGGCCGGAGCTGTCTGTCAAGCAGTCTGGTTTGACTCCATGCCCTTAACCACTGTGTTGCCTCTCTGTGGAGATGTGATTATTCTTCTTCTCATTTTCACCAATGCAGAGTTGAGGACCAGGGTAAGTACTTCCTAGCTCATAATCACATAACTGCTAAGGGTCTGACGTGGGTTTCAAGTTCTGTCATACTCCAAAGCATATTTTCTGTCCATTGGACCCCACTATAAATATTTAAGTATAATATCACTTTAAGTGATAAAGTGTCTCTAAATAAAGAATTTGTGAGGCATACTTAAAAAGCAAGGGTCATGTGATTGGAACATTAGATGCAGAAGGATGTATTTGTTTTAAGCATAAGTATAGAAATTGTTTCTTCAGCTGTGTTCACAGGTGCCTGCCATACAGTAGGCACTCAGTAAATATCGGTGTTACGAAACTAATCATCAAAGAATCCCATTAGACCAAAAAAGACTGAATAATGGATGTTCTGAATTTTGCCATATTATGCCCTTTTTTTGGCATAATGCTCGGGCAATAAAATCACATAGCTGAAGAATCTGGGTAACGTGTTAGACAACTATATTAAGATTTGACATAGAAGTAAATCAGCCTAGCCAGAACCCTCTAAGGCCATGTTGTGTAGTAAAGAATTTGGCTGCCCTTTGTCCCTGGTTCCTGGAAGGGAGCTTCTAATCCTTGGAATTATCCAAGTGGTGGGAGTGCCTTTGTTATTCATGGTGGGCCCCTAGATGGTGCCAGGGTAGAGGCTGGTCTTGCTGAAAAGACTAACCATGTGACTGTAGGGTTGAGGGTTTGAGCCATATGATTTCAGCCCATCCTGTGGGAAAGAGGGTTGGAGATTGAATTCAATCCTGTGGCCAATGATTCAGGCATGGCTATGTAGTGAGACCCAAATAAAAGCCGTGAACTCCAAGACTTGGGAGAGCTCCCCTGGTTGGAGATATACATTGCTTTGCTAGTAGGGTGATGCATCCTGAAGATATGGAAGCTTCGCGTTTGCACCTCTCCCAAAACTTGCCCCATGGTTCTCTTGTCTGGTCCTGATTTGTATCATTATAAAATAATGGAAATTAAACTGCTTCCCTGAGTTCTGTGAGTTGTCTAACAAACTGTCATACCTGAGGGGATAGTGGGAAGGCTCAAATTTGTAACAAGTTGGTAACAGTGCAAGTAGCCTGGGAACCTCAGACAGTCTTGTGGACACTGTGCCCATAACCAGTGAAACTAATCTAAGTCCAGATAAAATTGCACTGCAGGCTTTATGCTTAACAAATGTTTTTCAATAGTTATTGATACTCTCTGGGTTGTTATCTAAGTCTCTTAGTTTTCTCAAGTGACTTTGATCTTAAACGCACTTTACATTCTACGTTCTTTATTGGTCAAAGAGCACAGAATTCTACTAAGATTTGACCAGGATAATGGGCCAATGAAAATATGAGTGCATTCCAATATTACATTTGCTCTGTAAACTACACAGTTTATGCACAGTTCAGGCTATGCATATTCTCAAAACCTTTGTTGTGTGCTTCCTAATTAAGCACATGACAATTTTTTCCTATTACGTGTTTGAGCAAAAATTTTTCATATTTTCACTTATTCTGCTTTTCATGTGTCCTCATTGAATGTCCTTGTACTTCCCCATTGAACCAACCACCTTAACCTTTTTAACAAATTGTGTAGCATCACTGCCTTATTCCTCATTTATTCCTTCATTCTCACTGGGCCAAATTTGAGCCAGGCACTGTATGAGAGGCTGAGGATGCAAAAAAGAATCAATTGTAACTTTCACTCTTAAGGAACACCCATTCTAGAGAAGATTTGCTGTGATCGCTTTAAAAATACAAACTGTCAGTTTCCTTCCAGTCATGGATTATGATACTAACATGAAGTTTTCAAAACATTCTCCGCAATGGTAGTGATTCTAAAACTTGAATGTGCATGGGAATCACCTGGAGATCTTTAAAAGGAGGATTTAATTCAGTAGGATTGGCTGTGGCTTGAGGTTTTGCTCCAACAAGATGCTGATGCTCGTGGTCCATGGACCACACCTGAGTATCAAATTTTCAGAGCACAAACCCCAGACGTTTTCAATCTCAGGACACCTTGAGTTATTTGAATACTGTTCACCTGATTCCCTCCCATTTGCTTCCAAACTTACTCTGTGACCCGACCAGATTTAAGAGATTCCCAGTCTCTTTGTCCAAATGGGACAGAAATCTCACATTGCACAATTGCTGGCATATGTGAAAAGAGTCCTTTAATCGTTGTAGGTGTATAAAAGATTTAATATTCATTACTTTCTCCATAAATGTTACTTTTTTAAAAATCTTCACAAAAGTAAGATAAGCCCATAATTTCCTACAGTCATGGTCTGTTGTTTTAATTTCATGGCATGTAGTTAGAATATTTTTTATGCTATTTTATAGTGACATTATGAAGAAAATGTTCACTTCAGCGATTTCCCGCTGCTTCAGAATGAACTGTGCGTTACAGGGGGCTCAGGAAGTGGGACTCAACACTTAAGGGATTCTTCTGAGACTTTAATCACAAAATGTGTTTTATTAAATATCTTAATCCTGCGATACCCCCAAACTTTCTCAAACATAATTAATTAGACCATTTTAATCAGTTTAACACAATTGATAAGATTTAAATAGATGGAACAAGTAAAGAAATGTGGATAATTATTCATGGTGATGATAGAAATGAGACCTTGGAGTCTGATTATTACAGATCTCATTGCAGGACTCCCTTTTTTTTTTCTCCTAATGCCAATTACAATGAAAGGAATAAAGAGCAATTCAAGTACATACGTGTTTCACTTCTGACTCAACAGAATTGATTTTTTTAATATGTCTGAAAAAGTTTATCAGTATGTATCTTAATTGTGTAGGATATATACTCGTATGTATAGGGAAAAACACAGCATATATAGGGCTCGGTACTACCTGTGGTTTCAGGCATCCACTGGGGGTCTTGGGACAAATCCCTTGTGGATTAGGGGAACTACTATATTACGATTATTTTAAATTCCTGAGCTCTCTGTTCTAATCATTCTGTCTCTGGTGACAGATGTTTTTTAGCCATCTTTCTTTTACAGTAATTGTACACCTTAACGTAGGCATTGAGGGTTTCCCTCCAGCCTTCCCACCTCCCTCCACACAATGCTTCCCTCCTCCACTTACAGTCCACACTCCACCGTCATCATAGCCTCAGCCTGCCCAGCATGTCTCACTTTTTGGTAAAGCTCTATTTTTCCTAGAACCCATATGTCTGTCTGTCTTCTGCCCCCTCTCTCCCTTTCTCCTCTTTTTCCTCATCTCCTTCCCCGTCTCTTCAACAGTTTTTCCAGGGTTTTAAGAAGCCTATGCTAATTTACCATCTTGACAGGAGCCAAGACTAATTAAAAGGGAATTTCTCCCATTATTTGTCTCAATGATTTTACTAACTGTTCTCCGATTTACCATTCCAATCCATATAAATAATTGCTAGCTTCTAGTTTGATTCAGTTTTTAAAATACTGGTTCATTTACCAAGTGAGATTAGTAAAAATTCTAATTTAAGCAGTATGCATTGTAAAATGTTTAACAATTTATAGATTTAAAATCTTTTAGAAGGAAGATTAAGGAAATACAGAATTAAGTCGTTACAATAAACTTACAGTTCATATTATGGTTAATTAGATAAGATTGTTATTAATACGTATAATTGTTTGAGACTGGAAAACTACTTCACCTTAAAGTTTTGCTTACTTGAGATGATACTAACTCACCTACCTTATAAGATTCCCCAGTTCTGCTGTAGTCTAGTGCACAGTGGAGGAAACGTCACTTGTACGAAACCTTGTGAAATAAGAAAGGCAGAGATCATTTCTGTTGTGCAGACATGGAAACAGGCCTCAGCCAGAAAATGACTTGCCTCAGATTCACATGTAGGAAGTGGCAGAATGGACCTGAATCCAGTTTCTTTGACCCTGGATCCTAATGCCTGTCTGTTAACCTGCCATTCCTGAGCCTCCACCCTCTGCAGCCATCGCGTCCCCGGGTTAGGATTGGCATCCTCTCTGCTTATTCTGTGTCTTCCCGAAGGACTTAGTGCCTTCCTTCTCTGGCCCACTTAAACTGAGCAAGACTTTTTCCAAGGAAGGTCTTTAGTGGTCAGTCTTGTTTGTGTGCTTGTTACTCCATCTCAGGAGATTAGCCTTCTCAACCAGGCTTTAGAAGGGATGCACATATAGGGGGGAAAGGAGAAGGGATATTCTGCCTGGTGTCCCTGATCAGCCAGTTCATCAATGCATCAGTGACATGGCCCTGTTTTATAGGTAGGCACTTAGTTGACCAGTTGGTAATGGGACTGAATAATAGGGAGAAGCGTTTAGGGGCAGCTGAGGATGGGGGATAGAATTAAAGTACTGGTCAAGATCTGAATTGCAATAGTAGTGCTGAACAAGAAGCCAAGGCTAGTGTTGTCAAGCCTGAGAAGACATAGCTGGAAATGGGACACATGGCAGAAGCCTAATAAAATGAGGAAAGACAGAGAATGTAGGCTGCAAGGTCAGAGGAGAACCAAATGGCATCTAAACCGTGAAGTCCAAGATTTGTCTCCCCCAGCAAGAGACTGAGGTGGGACTAAACCTAAAGATGGTATAGGGATAAAAGGTAATTAACAAGGGCAATTTCAAAAATATGGCAGGTAAGAGCCAGATCAGGAGTTATACTTAGTGATTTTATGTGACTCTTCAATGTTAGCTGGAGATAGTGTTACCACCATAAGCAAGAGGAGAATCTAGAATTAAGAATCAATACTCCCGAATTATTGTCAGTAATGTGATGAGACTTAGCCTAAGTTGCTTGATTTCATTACACTTTATCCACCACATTAAAAAAGGGATGATTAAAATCCCTCACCACAGAACTGAGTTTTCTTTCTTATGATAGTTTTGTTAATAAGTATGTAATTTGAAATTATTCAAAACTCAAATTACATGATGCTAAGCTTTTCTAAGCATACAACTTCAATAGTAGCATGATTGCACTATTATCTTCCAAACAGATATAAATATTCAAATGAGGTGGCTATAATGTCAGAAGACTTCATTATAACTGTATGAACAGACTTTTTTTCTAGAGAGCAGAGGTGATCATAAATGGTTCAGCTCTATTTTAAAGTGACATTGACACAAGTCCACTCAAATTAATAGTCCCTTCTGAACTGACTTTTCAAAAAGGTTAATAAATAACAAACCATGGACCTACATAACCCCACCACTGAAAAGTATGCGTTATTGGCAATTGTAATGGTGGGAAAATAGTACGCTTTTCTTTTTTGTGCTTGCTTTTTCCTGATGACGTCCATTGACCCAAGTCACACTGCTTCATCCATTCAACAAATATGTATTAAGTGCTTTGCAAGGCTCTCAGAATATATTAGGATACATACATAAATGCCATAGTTCCCTCACTCGGTTGTCTCAGAGTGAGGAGAGAAGCAGGAATAGAATTACGGTAATTTCTATAATGTGAATATGTGTGAAGTGTGATAGGACTATTCAGAAAGACTTTTTCTAAGAGGAGGTATTTAAGCAAGTCCAAGTAAGAAATTTTGAGGACCTAAAGAAGCACTAGGGAGTTGGGGACAGAGAGGAAGGAACAGATATTAGAAATATTTAGGAAGTGATTAATATGGGAAGGGGGAACATAGGGAAAGGAAGAATTCTAGGATAACTTTTCAGGTTCATTCTACAAAATACCTGACCATTCCTCTTTAAAAGTGTCAAAGACATGGAAAGCAATAAAAGACTGAGTAATTGCCACAGATTGGAGGAGGCTAAGGAGACAGGACAACGAAATGCATCATGGTGTCCTGAGTTGGATCCTGGAACAGAAAAAGAACAATAGTGGAAAAGCTGGTGATAGCTGAATAAACTCTAGTTAATAGTATCATATCTGTGTTAATATCTGAGTTTGAAAAGTGTTTGATATATTTGATAAATACGTTAATACTGGGGGAAGCTGGATGAAGTATATGTGGGAACTACTTATACTCTTTTCTCCTCTTCTGTAAATCTGAAATTAATTCAAAATAAACTTTTTAAAAATAAAAAGATATCACCAATAAAAGTACAAATGCAAGCCATGGAGTAGAAATATATGTGTGGAGAAGAAATTTCCACACATATAACCAAGAAAGAGCTCATATCTAGAATCTGAAAAGAACCTCTGCAATCGGTAAGAAAACATCCCTATACAAAAGTTGAGAAGCGAATTGAGACAGTTTACAAAAGATGATATCCAAATGATCATAAACATACGAAGAGGTGCTCAACCTCATTGGTCATCAGGGAAATATAAATTTAACCTCAAGTGAAAGTCTGTTACAAACTGTCAACGAAAAAAACATCCAGCCTAAGAGAAAGCTTGTAAGAGTTTATTTGAGCCAAACTGACAATTGCCAGGAAGCAAAGTCTCAATGGATTGAGAAAATGCTCCGGAAATTGGCGGTTTGCAGTTTATTTGTACATTAGAATCAAGGGAGGAGGGTTACGTGAAATCCATTGGTTGTAGATTAAGGGGGTGAGAGAAAGCAAAGCAGGGGAATCTCTGGGATTGGATAAAAAGCAAAATGGAGAGACACACTTCTTTTACATTGGTGGGTACAGGATAGTTAATAGCATTTTACAGCACATAGAGATGGTATTTGGGAAACAAGATTAACAATGAGGAATTTTGTAGTTTCCTGCTCTGGTGTGGTGGGTTGTGCCCCCTGAGGGGTCCTGAAAAAAGGATTACTCTGACATTCCAAGGGTATGTTATCTTAGATGCAAAAAGATGGCAGATTGGCTCACTTAAGGTAAAGATTGACCTTTGTCAAGGAAGCTACAGGCCAAAGATGTGACTTCCCACAATGGCCCACCTTAGTTAGGAATTTTTATGTTCACGCCATCCTGAGTATGTCAGGTTTAATATGTGGCCCCTTTCTGTCCGCAAAATGTACCAGAAAGGCTATAATTAAAGAGATCATACCTACTAAATATTGACACATGTGGAGAAGGAGGAATTCTCACACCATTGGTAGAAATGTAAATTGATACACCCACTTCACAAAGCTATTTGGCATTTTCTACCAAATTTGAATATGTGTATACTCAATGACTGAGAAATTCCACTCACACACACATACAACAGAAATGTGTGCATATGTATATCAAAACACAAAAGCAGCATAATTCATAAAAGCAAACACTGAAAGCCACTCAGATACAGGAGCGACCTATGGCAGAATGGGAGGAAAAAAAAAGGGTGATAAATACATATAAAGGGATGAATATGAAAACCGATAAATTTCACATTTATACAGTTGCATAAAGAACATAGGTAAAAAAGAATATAAAATGTATGATTCCATTTATACAAAGTTCCAAAGGAAAAAAAAGGCAAAGCAAAACTGTAATGTTTAAGGATGAATTAAATGACTATAACTTAATATACACATGCCTACGTACATACATGTGTTTATTTTTCTAAACCCTCCCTCCAAGACAGTATATTTGACTTTAAGAGATGTATTCAGTCATCAGACACTTTTTCATCGCATGCTGCATTTAGTGTTTTCATTTTGAAGACAGATCTAAAACACTAGTCTTATCATTCTCTGGTTTGCAATTTAAATATAAAATCCTGCCAGTGTTGCATCCATTAAAACAGTCTTGGAAATTAAGCACTAATTTCCCCTTCGAATGGCCATTTCTGTTATTTTCTTTTTCTTTCTAATTACCACTGTAATGAAGTGGCCAGTATCATGGCAGGAAGTGATTTCAAAAGCAGCAATTCCTTATTATGAATCATACATTTTATTCCTCCCCTAATGTGAGTCGGTTCCTGTCACATAAAAGGCATGTGCAAACTCCATCTTGATTGAGACCGAAATCATTTTGGAATAGCAAAGCATACTTTCAGCTCAAAGAGCAGTCTTTCCGGCATTTCACTAAAGCTGAGAGGAAGGGGAAAGCTATTACATTTTCAGTAGAGAATCATTTCTGATCACTCTGATCTGCTCCTCTGAGCAGCAGCTTTTCAATATCTTTAAACATTGCTATATTAATAACACATCTGAAAATAACTAGTATCAAAACTGACATGAGAAAAGACACTTGGAAGACTATGAAGCACTATAAAAGTACTCATTTTTGTTAAGCTATTAGTTTGACCACACCCTTTCATACCGTTGGTCATGCCTTTCACTCTGCTTCTAACGTGGTTCCCCTTTAGTTTCCTGTAAAAGTGAGGCTTAGACAAAATATCTTCTTTTCTCCATTAAAAAGGAATTTCCCTTTTAACTTTGATCTTTTTCCATATAGACTTCTGATCCTTCTATATCCTTTTAAAGTTATTTTCCATCAAATGTCTACCATGTAGCCAAGCGAAAGTCAGGGCTTCTTGCTTATTGATTGTGCCTGGTAACGCTGAGTTCTGCTTTCCGCTGCTTTATTAAGCTGGTAATCATGATCATTTACTCCAAGAAAATAGTGATAAGCATGCACTCTATTCTCTTGGACCAGCACTCTCAAATTAAAATGGGAATGGCATCTCGAAATGAGTTGTTAAGGTGTCTATTTGAAAATGAGTAGTGCTGACCTCTAAGTTTGAACTGTCACAGCTGGATTTTGTTCTGATGGGAAAATACAGAAAAATGGTAACACTGACCATTGAAATTGAAATTGCCTAGATAATATATCACATTTATTCCCCAGGGGTGGGTCTCCTCCTATAGCTTTTGTTGACCAAGGATCTATTCACTGCAGGTTAATGACAGAAGGAAATACAATTAGGTCCTTGAAAAAGCACTCCAGCTAACTAAAAAAAAGTAAATCTGTGAACATTTTCTGACTATGCAAAATAATTTAAATTTCATGAAGGTATTCTTTCTTCATTTTAAAAAACAGAGACGTACCTAAAAAGGTGATGAAAACTTTGCTTTAAAATATAATGTTGGGGCTAAAAGACAGTAACAAAAGAAAAATCAGTGGTTGCCAAGAGTTGAAGAGGAGAAGATGGAAGGGAAGGATGAATAAATGAAGCATAGATGAAACTGTGAAACTGCAATGGTGAATACCTGTCATTTTGACATGCATTTGTCAAAACCCATAGAATTGTGCATCACAAAGAGTGAGCCTGGATGTAAACTATGGACTATAGTGAATAATAATGTATAGATATTGGAACATTAATTATAACAAATGTACCACACTAGGGAAAGATGTTAATAATAGGAAAACTACGTTGGGGGTGGGTAGTATTGGGGTGTATATATGGAATGCTGTGCACTACCTGCCACTTACTCGGTAAATCTAATACTGTATTAAAAAATAAAGTTTATTAATATTTTTTCTAAAAACAAGAAAGGGAAAAAAGAAGCCTGCATCATAGGCGAGGAGTGGCCTAATCTCTTACTCCAGATCTGGGGGTAAATTCACGGCTCCCAAGCGTGATTCTGGTGTGAGTTACGCATAAAATTGAAAGCTTCGCAAATATGAATAGACTTAAAAGAATAATAACTTTTTGAAGTTTTACAATTCCTATCATCTGAAGCATACATGAAAAATAAAGTACAAGAAAGAAAAAGCCGTTATTTATTCATTAGAGTATTTTAATGAAAGTTAGATGTTCTAATTTTAAAAATTTGCTTGTTCATTATGAAAAACTGAGGGGAAAATAACAAACAACTTTAAGTGTTAAATATATGTATAACGTTGCTGAACAAATTCGTAATGACAAGAATATTAAAGGCAGAGACCTAATGAGACAGGTTAGTTAGCATGTTGTTAGGTAAACAGGAAGTCCCTGGAAGAATAAACAAAGGCAGCCATATCTTGGAATTCAAGGTTCTGGAATGACTCATTCGCTCCAGAACAACAATGTAATTGCGCTCTGGGGATAAATGGGTTATTTCGTAAATCCCTTCAGGCTAGGCAAACAGAGCACATCTGATAGATAGAATCCATTAGAAGGCGCCAACTCCCTTCCCCAAGCATACAAGAAAATGCATAAAATAAGAGCCTGTTGCCTTAGTCAGTGGGCATCCCAGTTTCAGGTACCCCTCTCTCATAAGAGAGCTGTACTTTCACTTTAATAAAAATCTTTGCTCCTCCACCTCTCCTTCTGAGTCCGCGTTCTCAGCCTTTGGATACGTGAGACCACGATCTCCGGCACCAGTCGCCAGAATTCTATATCACTAACAACCCAGTACTAAAAGGCAGGGTGGAGAAGGGTAAAGGAATAACGGCAGATGAGTTACAGCAAAGGGAGTGTAGATAGGGGCAGGTAGTTCACTGCCACTGAAACTCAGATTTCAATTAGGGTTCAGCTGCAGAGGAAGGTGGAGGAGGCCTTAGAGTTTGGGTTTTGCCCTTTGGGAGTAGGAAGCCATTGTGGAGCTTCCAGCTGGAAGTAACACGGGCCTCAGGAATGGCTGTGGGACTCGGCTGGAGGGGGGGACTAATGAGGAGATGTGTTAACTAATGCAGATTAGACTGGCTGAGAGCTGTGATAAAGGGCTGCAGAGGCAGGGAAGACTGAGAGAGATAAAGAAGATAGAATGGTGGGATTGGGTGAACACTTGGATATGAGGAGGGAAGAAAAGGACTTAGAATGATTCCTGGGTACCATCTCCAAGAGAGAATATAAGAGAAGCAGTGGGAGGTACAGCAGGGTGTAGGCAATGAACTCCATTTGGGGCATGTTGAGATGTCATTTCCTGTGGGTCATCCAGGCAGAACTGTCCCGAAAGAAGAATGGGATGATGGTTCTGCAAGTCAGAATGGTCTGTACCAAAGATGAATTCCTTGGCCTACAGATGGTAGCGGAAATTGAATGCATGAGATGACCCAGAAGACACCATATACACTGAGAAGTAAAGAGGCCCAAGGACAGAACTCAGGGAAACACCCGCATCTAATGGGCAGGCAGAAGAGATGAACCCTAAGAGGTCCAAAAGGACTGGAAGAGAGAGCCAGGAGGCTTGTGGGAGGCACGAGAAAAAAAGTATGTAATGCTCTGGTGAAAAATGTTACCAAGTGTTGTCCTTCCTTATTTCTAGAGTATTTTAAAAAGTCATAAAATAAAATAAAATTGTGTACCATATATCTTCTAACTGAAATGTTAAAAATGTAGCTGAGTTAAATCAATCTGATGGTAATGGAGTGCCAAGTAAGAATTAATTTTAAAATTGTATTTAGCTTAACACGAGTTCAAGAGAAGAAAGAAATACTGCTGCCATCTCTAGGTATGATTTAGCACATCATTTTGGCTTATACACATTAGTGAACTTCTAAGAGAAAAAGCAATACAATGTGTCCTCGCCTTGGTGTCAGAAGACCTGAGTTTAAATACAATCCCTGCCACTTACCAGCTGTAGGCAATTCATTTAACTTCCTTGAGGTCCAAGAGGGAGATAGCAAATTCTAGAAATTAAATACATGAGTATAGTTTTTTACAATTCAATTAATATTTCTCAAGTCTTTTGTATTTGTTACGTATTTCCAAATAATATTTGATGGCATTCTGGAGACTAGCTAATATTTTCTTTCAGCATAATACCTGCTTAAAGGCACACAGGTACCTTTGAGATGATAGGAGGTTTGCTCTCCTCTGTGAAGATTCTGGTGCAAACACATGCAGAGGCCAACTGGCTAAGAAGGACTTAGTGCTTGTAATAAATAATAGTAGATGCTGGAAGCCTCTCTCAACAGGAAATAATTTGGTACATAACACACTGTCCTCTTCGAATTACCACAGCAGGAAAGAATGGCAGCCCATTTGTTACCTTAGTTGTTTTTGTTGTTGTTGTTTTTAAACTTTTATTTACTTTTTAAGTGTGTTTTTCCAAGGCCGATCAATTCCAAGTCAAGCAGCTGCTCCAATTTAGTTGTGGAGGGTGCAGCTCACATAGGCCCATGCGGGGATGTTACCAGAAACCCTGGTGCTACGAGCATCGTGCTCTAACCAACTGAGCCAACCGGCCGCCCTCCACCTTAGTCGTTTTGAGGAAAAAGAAAAAAATAATTAGGTTCCTAGAAATTATGGAACTGAAAGCAAAATACATATCCCTTGACACACTAAATTGGAATTTTGCTTGTCTTCATTTCTTTTTCTTTTTAAATAGACTTATTGAGGCATCATTTACGTACAGTAAAATTCACCCTTTTTTCATATACAGTTCTATGACTGTTGACAAACACATAGAGTAATGCAACATATAATTACACTACCCAAAGAATTCCCCCACCCAATTTCCTCATGCCCTTTGCAATCAATCTTTCTTCCCTACTAGTTCTTAGCAATCAATGATATGTTTTCTATCTCTATATTTTATCTTTTCCAGAATGTCATTTAAAATGGAATCAGAGAGTATGGAAAGCGTATTGAGTCTGGCTGCTTTCACTCAGACTAATACATTTGAAATTCATCCCTGTTGTGGCAGGTGTCAGCAAGCTGTTCCTTTTCATTGCTGAGTAGTATTTCATTGTGTAGATGTACCATAGTTTAGCATTTCAATTGTTGATGGACATTTGGGTTATTTCCAATTTGGGTGATTATGAATGAAGCCACTATAAACATTTATGTACAGGTTTGCATGTGAGCATATGTTTAGTTTCATTTCTCTGGAGTAGGAAAATACCTCGGTTTGGAATCTTTGTGTCATATCGTAAGTGTATGCTTAACTTTATAAAAGGCTTCCAAACTGTTTTCCAAAGAGGCGTTCCCATCAACAATGTATGAGAGTTACAACTGCTCTGAATCCTCACCCACATTGAGTATTATAAGGTTTTTACATTTTAGCCATTCTTATAGGTGTATAAACATATCTCATTGTGACTTTAATATGCATTCCCCTAATGATTATGAGGTTGACTACCTTTCATGGGTTTATCAGACATCTGTGTATCTACTTTGGTAAAGTATCTGTTCAAATTTTTTGCCCAATTTTTATTGGTTGTTTCCTTATTATTGATCCACATTATTTTACATTCTGGATACATGTTCTTTATCAGATACATGTTTTGCAAATATTTTCTCCAGAGTGTGTCTTCTCTATTTTCTCAACAATGTTCTTCAAAGAGCGGGGTTTTTTTTTTATGAAATCCAATTTATCATTTTTCTCTTTTGTAAAGATCATGCTTTTGATCATTTGCAATGAATCTTTGCCTTACCCAAGATCACAAAAATTTTCTGTTTTCTTCTAGAAGTTTTATAGTTTCAGGTTTTATTTTTAGGTCTAGTTGTCCTTTTTGAGTTAATCGTTACCTATACTGTGAGGTATAGGTCAAAGTTCATTGTTTTGCATATAGATTATCAATTATTCCAGCACCATTTATTGGAAAGAAGTTACTTTCTCCACTAAACTGTCACTGTACTTTTACTCAAAAATTAATTGACTATATATGCTTCAGTCTAATTCTGGACTCTCTATTCTGTTCCATCAATCTATATGTTGATCTTTTTGTCAATACTACACTGTCCTGATTATTGTGACTTTAAAATGAGTCTTAAAATCAGGTAGTGTGTATCCTACAACTTTGTTCTGCTTTTTCAAGATTGTTTAGTCTAATTTAGTTCCTTTGTCTTTCCATGTACATTTTACAATCAGCTTGTCAATTTCTTTTTAAAAATTGCTGCTAGGATTTTGATTGGGATTGAATTGAAATATACATGAATTTGGAAGAATTGATATTTTAAATATACTAAAATTTCTAATTCATGAATATTGTATATATTTCAATTTAATTAGGTCATCTTTGATTTCTTTCATCAGTATTTTGTACTTTTCAGCATACACACACACACACACACAGGGTACCAAAAAAATGTATACATATTTTAAGAAAGGAAAACACTGTATTAAAATTATACTGATGGTAACCACTTTGAGCACTTCTTGTAACTGCAACAATCAAACGTGACTTGTATTCATCTTTTGTTATCAGTATATATTGAGTATTACAATTTTTAACAGTGTTTTCCTTTCTTAAAATGTGTATACATTTTTTTGGCACCCTCTCTCTATATATGTATCATTCACATGTTATTAGATTTATGCAAGTATTTCATGGTTTGGGTGCTATTATAAATTGTACTTTTTAAAATTTTAATGTTCAATTGTTCATTGTTGATGCATAGAAATACAATTGATTTTTTTATATTGATTCATTTTTTTATTTACAATTACCAATTTCCATATATATATATATATATATATATATATATATATATATATATATATATTCTAAGAGAGTGGTCCTCAAATCAAACCTGACTAACCTCAAAATCACCTATGGAACTACAAATACACAGATTCCTGAGCCTCATATCCCACAGGCTCTTACTCCATAATTCTGGGTCAGGCCCAGGAATTTATGTTTAAAAAGCTTCCCCAAGTAATTCTGATCTTATTGAGGTTTGGGAACCATCATAAAGTATTTCTGGATGTAAAATTTTCGTAGATAAGACAGATATAACAAGAACATAATACATTTCCCATGCTGACGCTATTAACTTACACTCATTGGGCATTTTCCGTTGGGTTTCCGGTGATGGAGTTCCGAAACCTAACTGCTTCCTTCTGCCAGTGGCATGCATTTGTTAGACTGTGTGCCCAATTACTAACTGGGGTTAGAAGCTCATTAAAATTCAGTCTGTGGCCATACTAGGCCAGATTAGTACAATATTACTAACTATTTGAGTAAACTATACACAATTACTTTCTTGGTGGGGGCAGCAAATAAGAAGACACTGGCTAAATAAGCTAAGAGATGTGCTTAAAGTCTAGAGTGGTTTGCCAAGATAATAAGTATGGTGATAAAGGGATTGTTGAGTGCGAGTGCTACACAATCATATTAAGTAGTTTTGTCAAAAGGGTGGGAGTGGATTTAGTACCAGGGCATTGCAGTATCTCTTAGAAGAACCCAAAGACAGGAATTGCAAACTAGCCTCCCAGGGGACTGAAAGAAGGACAAAGAAAGCCATCAGGATCCCAGACAGTTCCTTGGGTTCCTTCTGTCCCCATAGCCACTTTTGCTTCTCTCTTGTTTGCTTCCTACAGAGCAGCTTTCTTAGTTCCCTCTAAATCAAGAATATCCCTAAAAGAAATACCATGCCCTACATCTGCACTTCAGAAGTCACATTAATGTCCAATTAAGCAAGAAGCTCTCAAGTCAGATTATGAGGTTGGCCTAAATTAGATGATGTGACTACCCCTTAGTATTGACTATGGGAAGTGATCTTCTGAGACAGAGATTGAGCAAGATATGCAATTTGATTAACATCTGCTATATATGGATTCCATCCACATATGGAATTTCCTAAGAAGTACCAAATAATGGCCATATAATACGTCATTCTGTGATGATGACATATGTCCCATATAAGTGTACATATTTTGAATTACCTAATAAACTAAGAACAGCATTTGCTAAATAAAACTAATGCTTGTAAAGAAAACATTCTGTTCTAAACTCATAAAGTTTAAATTTACTCTACATTTTTTAACATCAGCATTGTAGAAACAGTATTGGAGTAATTAAAATTAAATTACTTCTAAATAATGAGCTAACTACATAACAGAGCAATGCAAATATCGCCATTTACTTGGATTTTATACAGTGTGTTTTGATTTTGTTTCCTTTTTCACTGCTTCTCAGATTACAGTGGTTTTCAGATTATACCACAGAGTTAAATTACATTGGGCATAAGGCTTGGCATTATAGAGCTACTTCCATTTTAGAGGGGCAGGAAAGTTGTTATACGTTATTACATAGCAAGTGTTCTAGAAACACTGGAACAGGCATAAGCATTCTCCAGAAGTCTTAGCGTCATAGAAACCAGACTGTTAGGAATAAGATAGGTTGGGTCTTAATGTGATGTACATTTCACTTTAGAGAAGAAGAAACTAAGGGCTCCAGGGATTATGAAAAGTGTCGAAGGTCTTCCTTCCTCTGAGGTATTGGCAGGATTGATTGGGGCCAGAATAGAGGTTTCTGACTCCCAGCTCAGCTGCCATCTGTAAAACCATGTTTTTTCCATCAACCTACAAGCTCTGGGCAAGAGAAAAATAACAACAGTAAGCTTTTTAAAAGCCAAGCCTGTTGTTCTCCCTGAGGAAAACAAACCTGAACAGGGTCCCTTCAGCTCTCACTCTCCCACTGATTCTCACATGCATATCGCTATATTCCTCCCCTTTATTAGACCTCTTCTTCACCATCTGGGTGTCCCAGCCTCGACTACTATCCACGGCTTTCATTATAATGTTACTTTAATCTTCAAAGAAATACATCGGTGTTGCTGATATTACTTATAAATGCATTTAAAGTTTACAAATGACACCTGAAAAAAAACTTATGTAACTAAAAACATTTATACATAAATATATAACACAGTAGAAGAAGAAAGTTTCTTAGTAAGAATTTTAATAATTTCAGTTGTAGTTTAGCTCTTCTTAGAGTTGATGAGTGTGATAGACCAAATTGCGCCCCACACAAAAATCACATATTGAAGCCCTAACCCCTAATGTGATTGTATTTGAAGAGACAGGACCTAAAATGAAGTAATTAAAGTTAAATGAAGTCACAGGGCCCTAATTTGATGTCCTTATGAGAAAAGGAAAAATCACTAGATCTCTCTTTCTCTCTGTCTCTCTGTCTCTGTCTCTCTGTCTCTCTCTCTCTCTCTGTCTCTCTCTCTCTCTCTCTCTCTCTCTCTCTCTCTCTCTCTCTCTCTCTCTCTCTCTCTCTCTCTCACACACACACACACACACACACACGCACACACAGAGGAAAGGCCATGTGAGATCAACTAAGAAGGCAGCCCTCTGCAAGCCAGGAAGAAGGTCTCACCAGAAACCAACACTGACACCTTGATCTTGAACTTTCAGCCTTTGGAACTGTGAGAAAATAAATGTCTGTTGGTTAAGTCACCCAGTCTGTGGTATTTTATCATGGCCACGTGAGCTGACTGATATAATGAGCAAGGCTGTAGATGTTGTTGTGGGTGGTAAAATGTTTTCTGAACTCCTATGGAGGGTACTTCTAATGAAATAAATAACATAAGCATATCTCCAGAACTTATTATAGTATATATTTTGAAACTTTGTTTTTCATTTTCCAATGTCAGCACTTTTAAACCTTTAATTACAGTGCAATATATTTATGTGTTCTTTCTACCATGAATCTTTTTTCCAGATTTTTTGACATGACCTAGAATACTGTAGGCATGTTTTATATTTTTTATCTTATATTTATTTCATATTATATTTATTTATTTGCTAACACTTTTCAATTTATCACCTTTCGTATTTTTCGACATTTCGACAAAAGTAGACTAATACTTTTACTAAACTCTTAAATACTGGGTTTTAAAAAAAATCTTATTCTTTCAATATATAAATTTTCCATTATATATATTTTTTAGGCAATTTAGATTAATTTTCACTTTATCTTGATCCTTTAAGATTTCCCCCGAAAATACGCTTTTTTTTTGTCTGTTGCATAAGCCTGTTAGCTTAAATGAATACTACTTGTCTCATCTTTCATCATTTCCAGACATAACTCCTAAGTTGTAGGAGGATCCATACTGGCAATATTTATTTACTTACTCCTGTAAGATATAAAGTCTCTAAATGACAGTACACTCTGTTTTCGCCAATAAATTCTGAAGTCATACAGGAAAATACCATTAGTTGCATCATCCTTCCACATGGCATTTGTGTCTGAAAGCCGTAAGGGCATTTGACAGGCTGGCAAAATGAATAGCAAGATTGTGTGACGTTATTTTCAGAATCATGCTGAAAAATCATAATGAAACATTCCACTCTTAGTCTCTCTTATACTTTTCCTTTTTCCATTACCTTGTTGTGGGAAACCTTCCAAATATTCTTGATTGATTGAAATCAAGGACGGAAGACAATGTCCACTGACTTTTCACAATTCTGAAACAGTGCCAGGTAAAGCCACTCTGAGGATTTTTGAATCTATAAACAAGGATGAAAAATACCAAAAAAAAAGTACCAGTTCACTTTAGCACATATTATCTAATACAAGAAATTTAAATACATCAGAAATTGGAACAACACATTATTTGAGAAAGATCGGCATTAGTTGAGATCATTAAGGGCATACCTAGCATTTATTTTCCACCTGTCATCATTAAGTGACATTTGCTAAATCAGAGAGGATGACTTTGAATGCTCCCATTCACACAATCTGATATGATTATTTGACTGCATGTTATTGTGTGCATGAAACACATCAAAGATGAATGCCGAAACAAGAACGTGAACCTGAAGTGGCTACAGTAGCTTCCAGCTCAAATTCAAACTTCCTCATTTACCTTTCCTTTGTATACTCTCTCTTCTCTCCCTCTTATTTCAGCCTTCATAGAAGCCTAAGGAAGTCTTCTTCCTTCTTGCTGTTCTATGGGTGTAGTATTTGTTCCCTGCTGCTTTCAGGGATAAACCAGAATTCTTTGCTATGATTTCCCAGGTCTTCCTTAGCCAGCCCCTGCCAGTGTCTCCAGCGTCATTGTCCCTGGCACACGCACGTCCACTCCAGCTAAACCGGGACATACGACGAGCTCTCTCTTCTCTTTCCTGTTTACCTTCACCAGATGATTCCATCTGTCTGGAATGTTCTTCCTCTCCTTCCTCTGGCTAATTCTTTCTTGTCTTAAGATTCCTCTCAGGCATGAACAACTGTGGGAAACGTTCCTTTGTCCTCTTGTCTCCCGGCCACTGTGCCAGGTAACCCTCCTCTGAGGTCGACAAGCAGGTGATGCTCAGCGTTAGCACGGCACTCATCACTCTGCATGCAGTCAGCTACAATCTGCTCTGCTTTCGAGACCAGAACAGAAACCATGCCTCTTATCTGTGTGGTCCCCTCACCTAGAATAATGAGTGTTTATTAAATGAATACCCAACACTGTGCCTTTGTTCATATTCGTCCCCCTTGCCCAAAATTCCCTCCTTCATTTTGTCCATCTACCCAATCTTTTTCTTCTCCCAGAATCCCACTGAAGCCCCACCCCTCTATGAAGCCCCTTTCTTCTCTGTTTTCTGAGAGCATGTGGTTTGGTTTTTACTAATTTTCTGAAAGTCTTATAGACCCAAATCCGACCAGAAGACCATCTAGGTAAGGATTACATCTTTATAACTTCTGCACATGGTACTTGGTCGCGTAGAAGGTTCTTAATACTTGGTGATTGATTTGCCTGAATGGGGAATAAAACACTCTGGAAATAGGGTACAGGGTCAACCCTTTCAAAAGAATAATGATCTATACAAGGCTATGACACCTTTTTAAAATAAAATAATTTCCTTTATTTAATATAAGCACAATTATCATCATCATTATTTTTATTATTATTATTTGCCAAATAAAACACATCTATCCTGAAGCCAAGAAAAGCAATAAGGCTAGTGACATGCTTTGAGTGCTTTTATTAGTCAGAACACTGGTCTATTACATGCTTAAGTCTTTAATATGCATGAAACAATATTCTCTGATGCAACAAATGATTACAGAAATATATTAAAGCATTCATTCTGAATGGAAATACACAGACAAGGTAATTCCCAAGGCTCAGAGCAACTGCAAGGAGGAATATAAGCTGAAGTAGGTCATTTCTCCCCAGAGAATTTCTATGGAGATTGCTTTCAATTTTGGGTTTTGAATCTAAGAAGTTGTGGCATAAAGAGTTGAAAAATAAGGTTTCTGCTTTGTTCACATGCCAGCTCTGGTTAATTTTTTTATTTTCTTGTGGGTTTTCTTTAAGGGTGGGGTAAGAAAAATGTATTTTTTCTCTTATGAGAACCACTCAATATCATTTTCATCACAAGGCCAGTTTGTTGTCAAAAAGCTGGGAGGCTACTTGCCATCCCAGACCATTAGCTAGTTAGGGGCCTTGGCGAAGCTGCCTGACCTTTCTGAACCTCGGCTTTTTTGTATTTCAAATAGGGACAATAACATTTTCTTTGTTTACCCCAACTGGAGTGGGACTGGGGGTAAGGGGGTTGAATAAAATAAGAAATTAGAAATTTTCAAAGCAAATTCAAAGACAAGGCATTAAAAAATGTGGTTGTTCCCACAGTTTGGGCTGCCCCCAAACTGAATTTGTGAACACCTATATTAAACCATGAGACTAGCACCAGTATATGCTTAATGCAGGCTTCAATCCAAATCTGCTTGGCTTATCTACAGGGAGAATTATTCTGGGGCTAACTAGCACCCTTGACTGGGAATATGAGTTCCTGAATTGTACTCTGCTTTCAGCCAATCAATCAACAAATACAGAGGGTGCCAAAAAAATGTATACACATTTTAAGAAAGGAAAACTGTATTAAAATTGTAATACTCATTATATACTGATAACAAAAGATGAATACAAGTCACGTTTGATGTCCGCAATGACAAGAGATGCTCAAAGTGGTTACCATCAGTGTCCAGACACTGCTGATTATGGTGAACTACTGCTTGAGCAACGTTGACCAAAGTGTCCACTTGTGTACATTTTTTGGCACCCCCAGTAGATATTGATTAATACATTTGCAGGCAAGTAGGGTGGATACTGTACAGAGCTTTCCCAGCATCCAAAACCATAATGCATATTTGAAGACATATGGCATGTACATACGTCAAGTTAATTAAGAATCCACCCAATATAATTGTGTGGGAGTGCGTTGGGAGGGGTCAGGAGGCTGTAGGAGAAAAGCACTTGAGCTGACACCAGGAAAGACAATGTATTATTTTGTGAGTGCTGTCCTAGCAGAGCCCACAGACTCAGTGGCTTAAACAACAGAAATTTCCACATAGTTCTGGAGGCTGGTAATTGGAGATCGAAGTGTCAGCAGGGTGGGTTTCTTCAGAGGCCTTCTCATGTGTCTGCATCCTAAACTTCTCTTCTCATAAGTACACCAGTCACTGTGGATTAGAACCCACCTTCACGACCACCTTTTAACTTAATCACCTCTTTAAAGTCCCTGTCTCCAAACATGGCCACTTTCCAAGCCACTGGGGGGTAGCGCGTCAACATATAAAGTTTGGGGAACACAATTCAGCCCATAACGGGTGTAATTCAGATACTTAGAGGAAAAGGAGGGAAGGCATTCCAGGCAGAGGGAAGGTTCAGACACAGAAAGGTGCGTGGGCAGGCAGGGACCGTGAGTAAACCAGGATAATTTTCTTCACGTTAGTGATGTACTTCACAGTCACCAGAATACATTGTTTCATTTAATCCTCACAACGCTCCTAAATGAGAGATTATTCTTTGAAAACTAGAGAACTAATATTTAAGTGGCTTGTCTCCCACCTCGATACTCAAACTTAGTGTGCTTGGGGGATCTTGTTCCAGAGCACATTCTTATTCATTAAGTTCGAAGCAGTGGAGCCTGAGAATCAGCATTTCTAGCAAGCCTAAGTGGTACTGAGTTCAGGCTGCTTGTCTGCAACCACACTCTGAGTAGCCAGGGTGCAGGGGACAGTAGAGCAGAGTAGTAGAAGATTATGTTTTAAAAGAATACGATGGGAACGGCCTATGAGTTCATACTTGACTGTGGTGTTGACTCTGTGGTCTCTGATCATGAGTTAGATATAATCTTGCAAAAATCAAACAGTAGTGATAGTGTCCCAATTCGTTAAAAAAAAATGAATTAGGGTTTTCTCAATTAAAAAATTCATCTCATAAAACTTCCTTTAAAAGCTTAACACTTAACTACAATAAAAATACAAACAGAACGAAACTTCCAGGAAAAAAAAAAGGAAATAGTCAATCATGCTTAGTTTAACAATATGTTCTTAAGAAAGATGTGCTCACATCCGTGATTTTTGTATTATACACAATAGAATATCTTCCTCCTACATATATTATTCTTAGTATATTTATTGGAATATATTATTACTCTATGGTACTCTTCACATAGCATCCAGACTTCTAAGTGAACGAGCTGGAAATGACTGTAGAAAAAGGAAGACCACTGAGGGTTGTCCAGGGTGTGAATATGGGTGCTGATGCAGGATGAGTGAAAGGAGAAAGGAAGGTTGAAAGCAAAAGAATTCAGCTTGAAATTATGAACCTCTGAGCAAGACTAGTAATAAAACGCAAAGGGTAGAGGCTGATTAGGGGCCTGAGCTCAGCTGGACAATGTTACAGGCCTCGTGTTTCATAGGTATGAATGGAGTACCAACTGGTCATGCTTATCAAGAGGCCTCATTTAAGAAACTGATGTCAGGGAAAACTGCTTCATAAGGTTTTAAGGTATATTAACAAATCCTGGTTAGAATTAACCTGGGAAATGAACATAGTAGAAATATCCTTGTAAAACTGCTCTCTGAATCACTATTTCCCTAAGATAGGCTCCATAGAAAAAGGGGCACGAGGATTCTGAAGAGGTATCTTTTTCAAATCCAATAAATTTGGAAAATGTTAGTTACTATAGCCCTTGTTTAGAGATCTGAAATGCACATTCAGTTATTTAAAGTTCTGAGAATCCCACCATTAACAAATAAATACTCTGAAAGCTTTGTTGAGCTCTAATACAGCATTTCCTTAATTTACCACCTAAGTCTTTTTTTATAAACACCCTACTAATATCAAGGTTAAATAGTGTTTTGAGGAACATATCTTAGAAAACACTGCTCTACATCAACTAGCTGAACAAATATTTTATTCTCTGTAGTTTGTAAACTCTTAGGTAATCCCTCTACTTAATGATATGGGAGAGAAATTCACCATTTTCTAAAATTTTTATCAAGACATGGACCCAAACTTATGAATCTCAAACTCCTCACACTGGTAATAGATGCTTCTGTTGAATTTCTGGTCAGTCAGTCAGCCATTTATCATTCATCACATAGGTATTGAACTTCTGTGCAAGGCACTGTCCCAGGCACTTTGTTGGCATCTGGTAAATGATAGCCTCTGTGTTCAAAAAAATCTAGAAGGAAGAAGAGAAGACTAAATAACTATAACCAGGAGAACAAGAGAGGAAAGAAGAAAGATGATGCGGTTTTGGAAAGGAATAGATCACAACACTCAAGAGGATCAGAAAAGACATTTGAATGGGAAGATTTTAATAGATGGAAATTGGAGGTAGGTGACAAGTAATCATATATCACCATCCAAAACTAAACACTTATGAAAGTGAAAAGGGATACCATTGACAATTACTCCAGGAAAATAGACATAAGCTGGCCAGTGTAGGTTAGGGGGAAGAAATGAGTCAGACCCTCTATTTGCAGAGACGGCTGGGAAGGGCAGAGGATGGGGAATGGACCATCCAGACCAGACCATTAGGCAGGTAATCTGGACCCAACTACCTCTGGACCTCATCTCCTACACCTCAGTCTCCACCCACGCCACTGCCCCCAGACACACCAAATAAGCTCTTCTCGGGGTCTTTGCACTTGTGTTCCTCAGATGTCCACATGGTTAATGCCTTCATTTCATTCATGGCCAAATAAAAAGTCCTTCCGTTGATATGTCACCAAAAGGAAGTGATGTGCTCTCACTTCTAGTTTAAAAGGATCGTTGTGACTACCATGTGGGAAGTAGGCAGGCCAGAGTGGAAGCAGAGATCCAAAGGGGGAGTCAGTGCCGCAGTCCAGGTAGGAAATAAAAGATTTACTCAAAGAAGATGGTTTAGCAGCAGCGTGTAAGAAATGAAGAGCGAGACCAGTTGGGAGGCTTGGCTCATTTAGACAAGAGGGATTGAAACCTGAATTAGGATTGTGAGAATGACAATGGGCAAATGAAAGGGTAGAAGTGACAGGCTTGGCACCTGGTTGTCCATAAGAGAAAGGAAAAGTGGGGAGTTTAAAATATCACTGAGACAACACCCTCCAAATTGTGTTCCTGAGAAATGCTTCTCAGAGAGATATTTCTAACGGTTGGTCAAATCCACTGGGGAAACACTTGTGTTCCACACATCTTCTTAGAGAGTCATGGCACACAGGAGGAAATTCAAGGTTATGAGGAGTTCAGCTGTACACACACTTTTTTATTTGATTTGCCTTTACAAATTTGACAGTGGAACTTAAAAAAACAAAACAAACTAACACCTATGAACACCCTGCTAGAGCCATAGTCTACCAGCTAGCTAGAACTAATAAGTAAATTTTCACCAATTTTTCAAGGCACAATCACTAGTAGCTTGAAATCAACTATTGTGGGACTATTTACATTGGGACTTAGCAAACCACTGCCTAGCTGTTTTTGTACAACTGAGGTCAGAATGCTTTGCATAGTTGAAAAAAGTTAGAAGATAATGACATATTATATGACAAAATTATATGAAATTCAAATTTCGGTGAACATAGATAAAATTTATCGGAACACAGCCATGCTTATTCAATTGTCTATTGTCCATGGCTGCTTTCACTTACAGCAGCAATTAAGTTATAATTTTCAACTGCATGTGAGGTCACAATATAGATATTGTGGCCTAACCTACATTGGGCAGCTTATGGTTATTTTCCTAGAGAAATTATCAATGACATCCCTTTTCACTTTCATAAGTGTTTAGCTTTGGATGGTAATATAGGATTACCTATCACCTACCTCAATTTCCATCTATTAAAATCTTCCCATTCAAATGTCTTTTCTGATCCTCTTGAGTGTTGTGATCTATTCCTTTCCAAAACCACATCATTGTTCCTCTTTCCTCTCTTGGTCTCCTGATTATAGTTATTTAACCTTCTCTTCTTCCTTCTACATTTTTTGAACACAGAGACTATAACTTACCAGATGCCACAAATTGCCTCTAACCCCGGTGATATTCAAGGGTCAACTACAGTTGCAGCAGAGACCATGTGACCTGGAAGCCTAGAATATTTACTATCTGGTCCTTTATAGAAAAAGTTCGCCAACCCCTAATTTACATCATGGAAACCAACAAATACTGTAAATCAGGGTTTTCGGTGGGGGCATTTACCATTACAGCACTAGAATATGCTCTTCTGAGATTTCTAGCTCAGGTGATTGGGGACATATGGTACTGCCATGAAGAGAAATATGAGAATGATGACTTGGTTGGGGAGCAATGTGATAATTTTGATCTGCATTATGACAACATTATGCTGCTGGGACTAGAAATAAAATTTGGGGGACCACTCACACAGAGGTGATAGTTAAGGAAGTATAAGACAAGGAGATCTGAGGGCAAAGCTCTGAGTCATACCAATACTTGGGGAGTTTGGTTGAGAAGGAAGAAATAAAAGGATACAAGGAAAACCAGGTGCCTTTAGTTCATGTGTGAGAAGTGTTTGAGGGGATGAGAAAATCTGTCAGATTTAGTGATCAGGTAGTATTTTGAACCACCCTTCAAGACAAATGAAAAATAATGAAGTGAATTCAGCAGGCATGGACTGGACTGCTTTTGTTTTTCTTTTTGTTTTTCAAGAAATGGACAAGCAGTGATGACAACTCGAAGAAGAAGCTGAGTTTAAAGAAAAAAAAACCAAAACAAATATTCAGTTGTGGGGATACCTGAGTTTGCTTGAAGTCTGAAAGGAAATTGTTCATGGAAAAAAAGTGATAAAGTTTGTATCTATGAGTATATTATGATCCACAAAATAAAGACTGCCCCAGTGGCCCAGCTCATGTCACAGATCTAAACCTAAACCAGCCTGCACTTATAGGAAACACCTATCAAGGATACCAAACATAATCTAGTCACAATTCTCCAACTCAGTTTTAGCTAGCTTACCTTACCCTGGAAAATAGGGTCTGCTAGCCTTGTAAGGAAATCCCCAGCTTCCTAGCCAATTATGCCTTATTTTTGCATTGCCTCTTCTAACACTCTGTAAAACTCTCTCTTACCCAAATTCCCTGGGAAAGAGGCTCCACTGCTTGTGAGGGACTGCACTCTCCTATCCATGGATTGTTTTCCCTTGGATAAAGGGCATCAAACTCATTACTAAATTGTCTTAGCTTTGTCATTTGACAGAAGTAACTTGAGGAAGCCAGACTGATGAGACAAATGATAGAACAGTCTTGGGGACAATGGGAACAAGATCAACATGAATGGTGGTGGGGTCAATTTTGGAAAGCAGACACTCCTTCCTGAGACAGGAAGGAGAGAAGAAAGGGAGGGAAATATAAACAAAGCCGGAAGTAGAGAAGGTTGGTGTTAACAACATCCACAGGATTTCAAAGGAATGACAGGTGAAGGATTTGTAGAGAGGGCAGAGGTGAGAAGGCACCTTGGAGGTCAAAGTGAATGGGGATTGTGGAATAGCCCCAGTGCTCACAGGGAACTTATGTACCACATTATATATTGTTATCCATTCCAGAATGCAAGCCCAGTTCTCAACCCAGTGTGTCACATTTGTGTATAAATATCTGAAAGACCCTCCTTCCTGGGAGAAGGAGGGACAGGAAGCAACAAATGCTTCTTGATTGATTTTCACAAATTCATCAAAATGAAGACTTTAGGCTGAATAAGCTAATCAATCTATCAGTGACAGGCACCAGGCTGGGCTATGAAGCTACAAAGAGAGAAATACACACAGTCTCCACCCTCAGGAAGCTTACAATCTAGCCAAAATCTGAGCCCAAGCATTTGCTCAGGTATTCATTGGTTTACCACAGAATTAGTGTACTATAGATAAAAGCCACAAGCGAAACAGTACACAGAAACAGCATTTGTGAATCACTGGGTGGCGAAGCTGGACATCGTAGCATATGGACCGTCTAGACTGTATTTTTGACTATATTTTTATTAGATATTAAATAATGGTAAGTTAAATTACTTGATTTGCATTGCAACTCATCACAGCTATTTTTAAATACTCTTTGCAAAAGCAGTCATACCATTGCTCCGCCAACCCTCTCCGTTGTAAATTATTTCTCTGTATGTGTTTCCTCATTGCACAGTACAAAAGTTAAACTAAAAATAGCCCTAAGAGTGAATCATGAATTAAGATTGACTATAAGGTGTCTTTTGATTTGAAAAATGTCATTAATCTGGGTCATTAATTACATATTAAAATAAATGAGAATCTGTCCAAATATATCCTTTTCCAAAAAATATTTGGCAAATAAGAAAACTGCAGATGTAAAGTTTAAAATGTGAATTAAAAAAATAGTGAAAAACACTTACAACATTAGTCTGTAATGACAACTAATTTCTAGTTAATCAAAGACCCACTCTCCTTTTCCTCTCAGTGAGAAAATGAACGTGTTACCTATTTTTTAAAGAAAACTATTTTAGACACACTATAATATAGACGGGGACCTACCCAGTTTGGGGTGCACCCATTGTGTATATAATCTAAATCGTTGTATGTTCAAGTAGCAACCCTTTAGGATCTTCCCAGACTAAAATAAAACATGAATTAAATACTGTTGAGATAACAAAATTGCTTTTTATATTCATAAGTTGAATCCCTCTGGGGTACTATTGTCAGTGACTTTACAATTGTACTTTCTGAGGTAGAAAGGTATAACTTGTGTTTCCACCTGGGTTTATATCAGGGTTGAAAATAATAATAGTAATAGTAATAATAATGACAATGATGGCAGTGATGATGGCTTCAGAAATGTCAAGTACTCCAGCATTCTTTGCTCTGTTCTAAGTTGTTTAAGAGGCGGTTCCTCTGTGTTTGTGGTTTTGCAGTCAAGATCTATCACCTAGTGTGGTCAGTTGCCTTGTCAGTTACCCACACACAATGTGCGTGCGCTCACACACACACACACACACACACACTTACATACACACACACAGAAACAAATGAGTTCCCCACACTTCATTCACGTCAGAACTCAACAGCTTGAGTAGCACAAATATTCTGCAGTCACTCATGAAAAGAAATTTTTAATAATAAATATCTAACAATTAATGGGCTGGTAGCTGCAATTGTCTTCAGGGCATACTATCTAATTTCCTTGCAATGTTTCATATCCTTACTTTTCACGCTGCAACAGTCTATCATTAAAACCAAATGCAGGTTTCTATCACTTTTATTTATTTTTCAAATCAACTTATAAATCAGTGCCAGGCCTTGTTACAGATGAGTTCCAATAAATTATCGGCTGTGGACAAATTCTGAATGTTAAACACTTCCTTTCTCCTCCTCCCGCCCTTCCTTTCTGTCTGTCTCTTTCTGTCTTTTGTTTTTCCTCTCTCCTGCTCTGAGAGACAGGCTTTACCGCAGCCCCCTAGGCCTGCATACCTCACTGGCTGTGCTTTGGGTACATAACATAGAGCCCTTAGTACTTAATTATTTAAATAATGCAAAAAGACATTTATTTTTCAGAGAAAAATATCAATATAAGAGACAAGAGTCATTTTACAGTCCTTGGGAAATTTACCTTTCTGAATTTCAAAAGTGAAAGCCTTCTTGTTAGAGGCTTTATACATCCTCCCAGCAGCCTGAGACTGAAGACCTGAGGTCTATTTTTCACAGATGTCAGTCTGCTAAGCAACCCATCTACTTTTTCCAAACTGTCCTGTCACCTCCAAGATGCCCTTTGGCATCCCTGGAAGGATTTAGGTCACAATGTCTGGGTTTCTGCTGTCACTGATACTGGGTCTGCAGGACATACAGGAAACATGAGACACCCTTGCTGTAAGACTAGGGAACAAAGGTTCTAAAGAGACACGGTCTGTTATGATAACCCGTGACTGTCACATGCTCAGTCACACTCATACACATGTTCACAAAGCGTGTCTGAAATACTCATGTCTTAGGCTGAAAACAAAGAAAAGCCCTTTAAGATCCTTAAAGCAGCAAGACCCTTTAATAAAAGCCGTTGTTAAAGTTGCCCACCTCATTGCACAGTAAGTAGATAGTACAATGCATTGCACTGCATTATATGTCTTTGCCATAATTGTGACTGCTGATCTATTTTATAGCAAGTAAGACAATGAAGCACTTTCACGATAGTGGTCATTTGACAAACTCAAGAAAGCTCTCTGAAATGTCATTTGTAAATTCTGATCTTCCAGTAGTTTCCTGGAATAGACTTGTAATATTCTGTTTCTCAAGGTTTAGCAAGGTCTTCTCCCTGGAAATGTATAGCAACCTGGGGATAAGGACCATCTGAAAAGCTGAGGCCTGGACAGTGATCCTGGCAGGTTGGGGACAGGCCCCCAAATATAGTCCTGGCAGCACCTAGGAGATGTGAGGAGCAGTGCAAGATGCCCTCTGCCTGTCTTCCACAGGGCTGGGGCTGCCTTTGGGAGCGTCACAAGCTTGAGTGAGAGTGTTGCATTCAGAAGACCGTCGTTCAAATGAACATATGCACCTGGGAGGGATGATCCTGCCATGTGGGGCCTCTTTCTTCTTGCCTGAAGAATGCTGCCCATACCAGCAGTTATCTTTATTTTGTTCTTTCTGCTAATGTGTGCCTCCTTGGAGGCAGAAAATGTGCTTATTCATTTCTGTTTTCTTCATAGAACCTTAACTCCATGTCTTGGCATATGTGGTGTTCAATATAGGCCTGGTAGGAATTTCCAGTCAAAATGGCAGAGTAAATAAATGCTGTGCTTGCCTTCTTTCATGACCACATCAAAATTACAACTAACCTACAGAATAACCATCATTCAGAATCACCTGAAGTCTAGCTGAACTGAAGCCCTACTACTAAGGATATACAAAAGAAGCCACCTCGAGACTGGTAGGAGGGGCAGAGATGCAGAACGGGCTAGTCCCACACTCACATGTGACCATTAAAACTCGGGAGGGATTTCTTGGCTGTGGAGGTTTCCCCTGAGGAATGAGGGGTCCCAACCCCACTCTAGGCTCCCCAACCCAGGGTTTCAGTGCCAGAGAGAGAAGTCCTCATAACTCCTGGCTGTAAAATCCAGTGGAGACTGCGGCTGGGTGAGACAGAGTGCAGCTAGAGTCCCAGGTGATCTTCTTAAAGGGCCCCACATGGACTTACTCACTGAGGGACTCACTTGCTCTGAGCTCCAGCACTGGGCAGTAGCTGGAAAGGAGCCAGGGACATATAGGGAAGAACTGAATTGGCTGGAAGCAGGGTGAGGGCTGGAGGAGCAACTTTCTCCCAGTCAGAGTGCTGGTAAAATCCATTGTTTCTTTGTTGAGTCCTTCTCCTGCAGATGTGGGCAGCTGCCATATTTGAGTCTCTATCAACCTAGCTAACACCATTCCTTGCTGTCCACCATGATTCTCTGAGATCCTGCCCCACCCAACTTGCAGGCCCACTCAAGTCATTTCCAATTGCATTTCACACAAATGACCTGTTGCTGCTCATGCTGCAGACTTTCCTAAAATCTATCAAAAGTTCACAAACCCCAAACAAGTAGCATCCGGCTTCGGTGTGCCCTATACATCTTGCTGAGCAGCCCCAAGCCCAGAACTAGCAGCAGCTGGTCTTGTTCATGGTTTGGCCTGTTGAGGAAACTCCAAGCTTAGTGCAGGTGACAACCATCTTCAGATTACTTTGTAACTCATAAAAGTGACCCCAAGCAAGGCATAGACTGCTCCTGAACTTGGCCTGCAGAGGGAGCTTCTTAGGAGTCCCTATGGCTGGCATGCCTTGTGTCCTGCTTTGAACCAAGCTGGAGCAACACCCGGCTGCCTCCAAAAATGACACACCCAAAGGGCAGACTGGGAAAGCACCGAATCCTGCTAAAGCAAATTCTGCTCCACGGGGTCAGCACCTGCACATCAGCTCTTCCACTCTAATCATGGCCAGTCCTCACAACCAATCAACCTGAGGGTGAATCCCTCTCATTGATGTGCAAACAGCAACAAAGGCTCAACTACAACTGGAGGGCACACAACCCAAACAAGGGACACACCCAGAGCACCTGGCTCAAGTGACCAGGGAGACTGCACCACTGGGCATACAGGACACATACTACATAAGACCACTCTAGTAAGACTGGGAAACATAGCAGCCCTACCTAATACATAGAAACCAACACAGGAAGGCAGCTAAAAATGGGGAGACAAAGAAACATGTCCCAATGGAAAGGACAGAACAAAGCTCCAGAAAAAGAACTAAACAAAATGGAGACAAACAATCTATCAAACACAGAGTTCAAAACACTCCCAGAGTTCAATGATCTCAGGGAGAACTTCAATAATGAGATAGGAAACATAAAAATGGAGATAGAAAATATAGAAAACAACCAGTCGGAAATAAAAAATACAATAACTGAAATGAAGAATACATTAGAGGGAATCAGCAGTAGATTAGATGAAACAGAGGACCGAATCAGTGATTTAGAAGAAAATATCCAGACAGAACAGCAAAAAGAAAAAAGAATCTCCCCCCCTCAAAAAAAAAAAAAATGAGGATAGTTTAGGGGGCCAACTGGGATAACATCAAATGCACCAGCATTTGCATCATAAGGGTACCTGAAGGAGAATAGAGAGAGCAAGGAATTGAAAACCTATTTGAAGAAACTTCTGTAATGTAGTGAATAAAATAGACATACAAGCCCAGTAAGTACAGTGTCCCAAACAAGATGAACCCAAAGAGGCCCACACCAAGACACATTATAATTAAAATGCCAAAGTTTAAAGACAAGGAAAGAATCTTAAAAGCAGCAAGAGAAAAGCAGTTAGTTACCTACAAGGGAGCTCCCATAAGACTATCAGCTGATTTCTCAACAGAAACTTTGCAGGCCAGATAGTCTCGCCTCTCTTTGGAGAGAAAAAATATCTTCTGCCTTTAAGAAACTTTGCAGGCCAGAATGGATTGGCACAAAATATTCAAAGTTATGAAAAGCAAAGACCTACAACCAAGGGTGCTCTACCCAACAAGACTATCATTTAGAATCAAAGGACACAAAAAAAGCCTCCCAGACAAAAAAAAAAAAAAAAAAAAAGAAAACTAAAGGAGTTCATCACCACCAAACCAGTATTACAAGGAATGTTAGAAGGTCTTCTTTATGATGGGGGAAAAAAAAAAAAGATAAAAAATATGAATAATAAAATGGCAATAACTACATACCTATCAACAATTACTTTAAGTGTAAGTGGATAAAATTCTCCAATCAAAAGACATACGGTGGCTGAATGGATAAGAAAACAAGACCATTACATATGCTTCATACCAGAGACTCATTTCAGATTAAAAGACACACATAGACTAAAAGTATAGGGGTGAAAAATGAGATTTCATTAAAAAAATACAAGCTAGCACACCAATACTTATGCCACACAAATATGACATCCTGAGGCCGAGGGCGGCGAAACTAGAAATAAGCTTATAGGATGTTCATTGTTATTTAAATACTCAGTGACTCTGTCTCCCCTGCTCCCAGGGAATTTGAAATGACTACAGCAATGCACTGGAGGAGTCGTAGGGATGAAACTAAGTAGTAGATGCTGGCTTAGAGACAAACAGCAGGGCTATCTGTGAAATCACATAGAGCTGTTACTGAAACTTGCAAACATAAAACTATACCTTTGGATTTTGTCTATAACTCCCATGGGTGGGGGGGTGGAATAACATAACAATCCATTGAGGAGACCAAATATAGAGTTTGAGAACTTGATAACAAAATAAGAGGACAATAATCAAGTTTTGGTAGTGTGGTAGATACAATAAGTGCAACAAAATTTTCTAGAAGGTCAATATCAGGGCTAGAATAATCATGGAAGAAATGTGACTTGGGTTTTGTGTAGGGAACTTAGCTTAGGAGAAGGAGCAGAGCATAATAATAATAACAATAGCAATCCCAAATTAAGTGATTGAGAGGAGAGCAATGTGCCAAGCATTACACCACATTCTTCGGTATTCACAGCCCTATTATGTATGTGTTATCACGATCCCCACTTTACAACTAAAACACCTGAATATTAGAGTTGTTGGGGTCATAAGTGGTAGAGCTAGTTATCAAACACAGGGCTGCCTGTCTACAAAACGACATAGCTTGGCCACTGAGCTGCAATGCTTCTGGGTGTAGAGTATGGACTTTGCTGACAAATAAGCTTAAATTTGTATCTCACCTCCAGCCCTGCTGTGGGATTTGGAGAAAGTTGCCAAACCCTTGCTAATCCCCCTCCTCAGGGGATAATTTATCTTATCCTTATTTTACAAGATTTCTAAGAGCCCCCTGTAAAATAAGGATGATACCTCTTTTTCAGATTTGTTCTGAGGATTAATTACGGAAATCCTAAAGTCCTAGCACAGTACCTGACATATTGGGGGCACACGATGCTCATGGACTTTTTCTAGAATAATGTGACCAAGTGGTAGGATTTGATTAGACAGTGGGCAGGAAAGGCAGAAAGGCTGAGGAACAGAGACAGTAGGGGTGAAGAGAGAGAATGACTGCCCAACTAGTACCTAGCTTAGAGAAGCACACAGAAGGCCTGGTGGAGGAAGAGCTGACAGCAAAACGAAGTGAGATCGAGAGGCTGAAGCGGAAGTAGAGACAAAGCTGGGTTCCTGGGCTGGTCTGGAGACAGAGAGAGAAGAGTGCACTCAGAAATATAACCAATGGGTGAATCAAACGTTAGAGAAAAGTCAAGACAAATGACGACAAGGAAGTGGCCATCACATCCGAAAGTGAGGACGTCAGTGGTGAGCTCTCAGAGCAAATTCAAAGTGGAGAGGCAGAAACCATGCTGTGGGGATTTTGAAAGGCACTGGAAGATGAAGTGATGGGTCAGATTTCCAGCATTTAACAGTTCAAAGAAAGATAGAATGCATGAACTCATTTTGAGAAAACCAGATGGTTGCTTATATGCAACCCAGGTGTCACACCTGACTAGGTAACGGGAGCAAAAATCACACCCCCAACATTTGTTGGTGGCTGGTGAGCTCTGATGGAGGTTCTATGCAATTCCAGTCACAAGGCATGTGTAGCAGGGAAGTCACATCATCTGCACAAGTCCGGCATGGCACAGAAAAAGCAGCTGCCTGAGTTCCCTCGTTACTGTCCTAACCTACTAATTTTAATTGAGTACACTGTCATGATTAATATCTATGTAAAGGACCCAGGGCCAAGCACCCAGCTGGCAGTGTCTCTGGCAGAAATAGGAGGCATACGTTAATCTTAGCTCCAGAGATGGGAGGCAATGATGTTTTATAAATTAACTCACTAGCACCATCCAAAAATAGAACCAGGAAGAAAAAAATATTTTTTTTAAGTTCAACCATCAAAGAGGCCGTCTGGGTTTATTTCCTTTGAGTGCATACCTTCCTTATCAGGACTGAGGAGCCAAAGTACCTGATTATGGTTTAATATAGGATGGATTTACTGAATTTTCTGCCATGGGCCAGTTCTCCAATGTGTGCAGGAACCCCTAAAGGGTGGTAGGGCTTTGCCGCCTCAAGACTTCCACCATGTTTGACGTGGATTGCCAAAGCAGAAACTGGCGCTCTGGTTGGCTGCTCCACCTGCCTCCACCAAACCTGTGGGAGTTGTGAGCCCAGCAGCACTAGTCCAAGATGATGTCTGCTGTGTTGAGTTCACCTTCATTTCTCAGCAATCTGCATTCATCCACCTTACTAAAAATATAGTTTTTTCACACTTTTGCCATGTGTGTAGTTGAGTGAATAAACTCTCATCTGTCTGTGAGTTTGCAAAGCCAGAGTTGGAACCCTGTCCTCTAACTAGCCTGACATCCTGGGACTGAGGGCTGTGAAACTAGAAATAAGCCTATATGATGGTCATTGTTATTTAAATACTCAGTGACTCAGTGCCCCCTCTTTTAAGATAATGATGCCCTCACTGGGGAACTTATGAGGAGTGATTAAGGTTCTCTGAAATGGGCTAGGTTTAGTGGTAGGAAGCAGTGTTATTTACTCTGAAATGACTCTCAAACATTCTGTTATATACTTTGAGTGCCATGCCAGAAGATGTGACATCCAGCTTTGAATGCATAGCCTTTATTCAGGAAAAACAAAACGATAACCAAAAACCCCTCTAAACTCTCCATATCCTTCCAGCTCATTTCTGAAGAAGAAGCATCAGTTGTGGAAGCAACAAAAATTCTATAAATTCTAGGACCAGTGAAGGGGCTAGAACCAGGGCTGGGAGTCGAGATGAGAGTGGGGGTAGCAAATTATCAAAATAAATACCTAGCAGCTCATCCTTGTTCTGTTCAATTTCCCAAGAAGACATTCTTAAGAGAACTTTAGTGTTAGCATTCATAAGCAGTTCCCAGGGTTTAATGTGAACACCAGCAACATTCAAAACAGTGTAACAATTTATTGAATATCTACTATGTGCCATGTTCCGACAGAGTCTCGACCTTTATGGGACATTTTATCAATTGGGTAAATATTATGCGTCAAGCAATAGGCAATATGTTAAGACCTGGACCTTTCAGTCTAATGCAGGAGACTGACAATACACAATACACTAATAATTACAAAAATCATCATTTACTTGCATTTGTGTTAATGTTATGAAGGAAAACTACAGTGGACAATAAAAGTGCACCACAGGGGGCTTTACCTTTTTTGGAAGTCGGATAAGGCTTCTCTGATGAAGGGATTGTCTAAGCTGAAACCCAACGAGTAGGAATAGAATGATAGTCACTGTTGCAAGAACGTAGTAAACAAGGGAGAATGGCATAAGGTGAGGCTAGAATGGTAGAATAGTTTAAGATGATCCAGATAGGTCATGTGGACCATTGGAAGACAGATCTTCAGGGCCATTGCAAGGACTTTGGACGTTGGGGTTGAAAAAGAACCATTGAGGGGTTTTAGGCTGAAGAGTGTTTAATCTTTATGTTCCTACAAGATTATTCTGGTTACCAGGTGAAGAATGAACTGGGACTGGGGGGATCCACACTATTTATAGAGATGAGTCAGGGACTCTCTCAGTAGTTAGTACAACTAAGGGACAATGGTGGCAGTGGAGATCAACAGAAATATGTATGTGTTATGAATATTATAGATGTAGAATTGACAGAATTTGGTGACTGATAGGCTAAGGAGGTGAAAAATAGTGCAGAGGATGACACGCCAAATTCTGGAATGAGCACCTGAGTGAATGGTGATGTCATTCACAAAAGTAGAGATGGTGAAAGAAGACCAGGCTGGGAGAACGATCATTGGTTCCATTTTGGACATGTTGAATTTCAAAAGTCTGTACGTGGAGTTATTGATCACAAAGTAAGAAATGTGTCTGTAGCTCATTGGAGACGTCTGGGCTGAAGACGCGTTGGAGACTGGGGGCAGTCACTGGGGTGTATGTGGTCACTGAGCCCAATATGATCACTTAGAAAGAACATGGAGCCACGTGTGGAGCCCAAGAGCTCCCACCTTTGGAGGTCGGAGAGAGGACATGGTGCAGGCAACAAAACTGAAAAGGATCGGGCAACAGAGAAATATGGAGAGACAACAGTGTCAGCAAACCAAGGGAAAAATAGTTTGAGAAAGTGGTGCTCAAATGTGTCAAAGGCTTCTTGAAAGTCCAATAATAAGATGAAGACAAGGGTTTTAATCTAGAATTTGTGAACAGGGATAATTAAGAACCTTAAGGAGGGCTATTTTTGTGGGGTGGAAACAGAAACGGTAGACAACTTACAAAATTGATTATGAAAAATTTCAAACCTACAAAAGTAGAGAGACTAGTGTAATGAACCCCAATATACCCAGAACCCAGATTCAATAATTATCAAGATTTTGCCACACTTGCTTCATCTATCCTATTTTGTTGTTTGCTCCTGTTGCTGCTTCCAGAGTATTTTAAAGCCAATCCCAGACTGTGTCTTTTCACTTTCATTGTGCATGTTTGAGGCTTATGTAGAACCATAATGCCATTAACACACCACTGAAAGCAATAATAACCCCTTGGTATCATCCAATACTACGGTCATGTGCAGATTCCCCTGACTGTGTACACCCTTCTATACAAGTATGCTTCACAGTCCAGCAGCATGGGCGTCACCTGGGAGCTTGTCAGAAAGGCAGAATCTCAGGCTCTTTTTCAGACCAACTGAATCAGAACCTGTGTTTTCCCAGCATTCCCAGGTGATTTGTGTGCCATTAAATGACTTACTATGTGTGCAGTGAAAAGGCACTTCACCATTCCTATCCTTTTTGTAAGTTCCCACTCCTACACATGCATAAGCATATATACGCACATTAGTGACTACATTTACTGGTTTTGTTTTCCTCTCCAACATTTCTCTTTGCATATAAAATCAAATTCAAAGATTAGTATATCTCCTACAAGTTAGCTTATAATTACTTGTTATAAATCTTGCATTTTTAACTCAGTGAACTTATTTTTAAGGAATTAAATGTTCTTCATTCCATCTTTAAAGATGATTTACTAGAGGGGGTGGCCGGTTAGCTCAGTTGATTAGAGCACGGTGCTCTTAACAACAAGTTTGCCAGTTCAATCCTCACATGGGCCACTGTGAGTTGTGCCCTCCACAACTAGATTGAAACAATTACTTAACTTGGAGCTGATGGGTCCTGGAAAAACACAAATAAACAAAATTTTTTTGAAAAGATGATTTACTAGAAACACTGCTTTTTCACTGTTGTACACTCATTTTTTTTTCTTCACTCTACACATATTTGTCAGCATTGATGACTAGTTGCTGTGAGGCATTTGCACTTTCACCTTAATTACCCATGTCATGCGATTGCAGGATGAGTAGTTAAGCTGATGGCATCAGCCATGGCTTTCTTTTAATATGAAATTAGAAAAGCCGATACAGGAACTGAGCCTATTCCCACTAGAACCTTGCTTAATCTCAAAAGATTTTACAGAACAATAATAACCCAAAGAATAATCTCCATAGTTCAAGTCTGCACAAAAGGAAAGTTGGTGGTTTCTTCATTTTATTCGGTGTATATGATCATCATACATCTTGGATTTTCTAATCTCTTTACTTTTACCCATGCCATCACCCCTGCTGGAATTACCTACCCTTGAAAACCTCCATCCAATGAAATTCTTTTCGTATGTCAAAACTCAACTCTAAAAGACTTTTGCCAAGAAGACTTTCCTGACCACTCCAACCGGAAGAGTTTCCTCCGTTTTTTGAAACCCTAATTTTTTTTCTTTGACTACCACCTGTCTAGCTTTTCACACATCCTGCCTAATTACCTGTGATCAGAGCATTTCCTGTATTGAAATATCCAGGTTCTTGAAGTCAGAGATTGTATCTTACAAATATTTGTGTCCACTTTCATGCCTACTATATTACAGAATATAGCAGAAGTTCTTGATAAATATTTGTTAAATGGGCAATTCAAACAATGTAAAACACCTTTGTATGTAGTCCAGTGCTGAGTTCTACATTATCTACTTCTCTTTTGCTCTCTCCTACCCTTCAAATTAGTTCTAACCCTCTGTAATCAGACCACATCAGTCAGCCATGAGGGCAAAGCAACCCTTATCCAGAGATCTCTTCACTGTTAGATGGTTAACCAAATTAAAATTTTGTATGTATAGAAGACACTTTTCCATATGTGCTAAAATATTTTAAAGATTATTTCACTTTACCACTAATAGCTCTGGTAGAGACTTTTAAAATTACACACTACCGCCTTTTAAAAGAGATTTGAAATTGCAATGTCATTTGGTTAATACAGAACCCAAAAATGTTTCAGAAATACAGAAACTGTGAGTACATAACTCCGAAAGTTCTTCCAATCTAAGGTTCAACAATCCTTTGATATGCTTAAACCAGACTTGTCATAATCTGACATTCTTAAAAGTCAGATATAGCTCACAGTTGAGAAAATTGATAAAACACATATGACTGGACTGAGCACCAGTATATGTGTTTGTAGATGGCATGAGTACATATAAAATAAAGGTTAAGAAAAAGTGCCTCAAGAACAACTTTACTGTCTGTATAGCATAGGTTTTATATATATACCAGAGGTGCCAAAAAAATGTATACAAGTGGACACGTTGGTCAGCGTTGCTCAAGCAGTAGTTCACCATAATCAGAAGTGTCTGGATGCTGATGGCAACCACTTTGAGCAACTCTTGTAATTGCAGAAGACAAATGTGACTTGCATTTATCATTTATCGGTATATTGAATATTACAATTTTAATAGAGTTTTCCTTTCTTAAAATGTGTATACATTTTTTTGGTACCCGCTGCATAAATGTATATATATATATAGTAATATATTCCTGGAGAGACCCTCAAAATGGAAGTGAAGATTATGTACACTGTATAATTAAAATAGCTCTTCAGTTTGGGAATTTGCTAGGTATCTCAGGGCCATTCTAGACAGACTTTTTTTCTATAAATAATAAATTCTTAAGATTTCAATTTTTTTCTACAGAGGAAAAACAAGTAAACAAACATTCATGATGCCATCACACACCTCAGCATGAACAATGAACTTCCTAGCTATCTCCCTCCTCCCCCTAAAAAGCAATTTAATGCACCACTGGAGGTTGCCTATTAATTGGACTAGAAATAAAGTAGCCTGTAAAGGTTGGCGGGGAAAATACAGTGTGTGTGTGTGTGTGTGTGTGTGTGTGTGTATGTGTGTGTGTGTGTACATATATAATTATAGACGTATATAATATTTCACCCACAAAGTAAACAAGCAACACTAGCACGTCATTTTCTAATTACAGGGCTGTTTCATAAACTGTAAATGCTAACATGGGAGAGGTAAATCATAGCAATTTAATTAATAAAACAATTTAGACACTTAAACCCATATGTGCCCCTGGGGGTACCACATCAATAACAGAAGCTTGCAGGCATATTTTAGAAATTTTATGCAATTATTTGCAGATCTTGTAGTCAATAATTGCTTCAAACTGCATTAACTCTTCTCTGGCTATTTGCAAAGAGTGAATTTTCATTTGTTAAGGGGTTTTTGTTTTGTTTTGTTTTTTTCTCTTCAGATGGTCTCAAGGTCTCTAGGCGTAGAGGAGCACAGAGTTTCTTTCCCTGAGTTAGCAGGACTGGAGGAGGTGAGAGAACCCCCGTCCAGCAAAACAGCAAAACGTAGGAAGTGAGAACACTGAAAAGACAGGAGAAGGATTCTCTCCACTTCCTTCCATTTAAAGGGAGATGTAGAAGATAATGAATGTCAGAGAATGGAAAGCCAGCATTTGAATTTGTACATTTTCAGATCCTCTTTCTCTTTTAGCCTTTTAAAATTATGTCTATAGAACTCTCATGTATTGCTGGTGGGAACTTAAAATGGTAAAGTCACTTTGAAACAGTTGGGCAGCTTCTAAAAAATTAAATATAAATTTACCATATGACCTGCAATTTCACTACTAGGGATTTCCTGTATTCTAAGAGGAGTGGAAATATATGTCTATCAAAACACTTGTACACGAATATTCATAGTGACATTATTCATAATAGCCAAAACAGTAGATACAACCCAAATGGCTATCAGTTGATGAAAATGGATAAACAAAATGTGTATAGCCATATAATGGAAGACTGTTTATCAATACAAAGGAACACAATACTGATATATGCTCCAACATGCTTAAAAACAAGTTAACTGAAAGAAGCCAGACACACAAGACTATATATTGTTTAATTTCATTTATGTGAAATGTCCAGAAAACGCCAAGTCATAAAAACGGAACGTAGATTAGTGGTGCGTGGAGCTAGGCATAAGAACTGGGATTAACTGTAAGCGAGCATGAGGGATCTTATTAGGCTGATGGAAATGTTCTAAAACTGGATTGTGGTGATGGTTACACAACTCGGGGAATTTCCAAAAAAAAATCATTTAATTGTGTGCTTAAAATCAGTGACATTTGTAATACATAATTACTCTTCAATAAACTTATTTTAAAATTGTGCCCAAAATTTGATTGCTGTTTCTTATCAATCCTGAAAACAAGAAGGAATTTGTATTGAATTATATCCACATAAGATAATTAGTGGATTGTAAAGTTTGGTGACTGCCCAACAGGAAGCCTAAACAAATGTGTCTTTTTGTAACTGTGGTTATCACTGGTACAATTTGTATATACTCAGATCCCCAGTTACCAAACGATCCTTCTTTCAACTTTTGCAATCCCCATCAGAGAGATAACAAACTGTTATCATTGAGCATTTACTGTATTATGCATGCTATATGGTGTTAACTTCTTAATCAATATAATAATCCGTATACAACACTTTAACATTCTCATTTGCACAGGAGTCAGTTGAGGCAAAGAAAAGCTGAATCATTTGCCCAACTTTCTCAGTAAGTGACGGAACTGGGATTTGAACACCTTTGAATCCAGGTTGCACTCTGACTTGCCCCCATCACTGATCCCCCATAGGGGCTGAGTTCTCTCTTCTGAAATCTGAGATCAGTCATTATCTCTTCATGGGCAGCTTTAAAGGAAGCAAATGCAGACCAAGTGAGTCTTGCTCAAGAGACAGTGTGGAAGTACACAGGAGGCAAATCAGCTGCCTCAGCGGATCACTCTGAAGGACAAGCGCTTTTTCTTCATAAGCCTCTGCAGCGTTTGATTCATTATAATTAACATGTACTGTTTTTTATAATAAAAAAATCAACTAGAAACACTTTTCCCCCCAAGAAAAGACGTAAACAAGAAAAAAGGCCATAGGCACGCATCAGTTTTTCTGGATATGATTGTTTCCAAATTAACCCAGTTTATCATCTTCAGCAAGAAAAACTGAACAACAGTTTTAGCCACGTGACCTATTATTCTGAGAGGTCATCAAAACCTAAAAGAAAGCAGGGCATGAAAAAGACAGCTGAATTTGACTGGAAATGGGACATCTTGTGGACGGTGTGAGTCCTGCATTCCCCCAGAACAAGGCTGTTGTTGGCCAACGATGGGTGCCGGGCAGCACTCTGTAAAGAGTTGTGCTTGTGATTTTCCTTAAATGTCTGAGAGGGTCTTCTGAAAATTCTGGCAAATCTATGTTTTTATGTGTATAAGGAATGCCCCAATTTACAAACACATTACAAATGTATTCCAAACATTTACTTATCATTAGCATGGAACCTATTTTAATCTGAAAGCAATAACATAAAATGGTAGTTAGGTTGTCCACAGAGAGTATATATACTGACACAGAGAGGAAACATAGTGATCATGGAAAATGGTGGATAAAGTGCTACTGCGATATCGGTAACTAAAAAACAACAGAATTTTTAAAATCGATAACTATTTTTAAAAATTAGATTGAAGACTTACAATTGAGGGTCTTATCATGACCTGAAACTGAGGTGTAATCCGAATGTTTTCTTTGTTATCACTGCATCCTTACATTTTTCTTATTTTTTCACATGTACTGAATCTTCTCTTCCCCTCTCAGTCACCTTCAGTCCTTTACCCCTGCTAACCTCTGCATCCATCCACCCGTCCATCCATCTGTCCATCTCTCACTTGGCTCCTGTTACAGTGCGAACATTAACAATTTTAGAGTGTCTTCACCAGTACCCCAATATACTGCACCCCCTTATCCTGCTGTGCCCACACAGTATAGGCACGTAATAAATATTAGTCAACTTACTGGATGACTTCCCACCTTGCCACTACCTGTTGGTGGAGAAAGTTATAAAACTGCCTTAATTGAATCCTTTGAAAAATGCTGAAGTCTAACGTTGCCTGAGCTTGCTCTGAAATCCTCCCATTCAACGCCAGGTGACTTATACTGACTTTCCAATCAGAGTATAACACTTTTATACTCAACTCTGTCTACTTTTATTTTATTTGGTATATAGAAATATTTTTTTTGCGTATTACAACACAGTAGGCATACAATCAACATTATTTCCTAGGTTGTGTAATATATAAATTATTCACATAAAAAAATAAGAACAGAAAGCCTCATATGCAGGAAATACTTTTAAATGGCTGCCCACTTTGAATCTGTGGTTTTGACAGTACACACTACTAGCTTTATAAATCTGAATATGACATGATACACATTGGAACAAAGTACACATATGGACCCAATCCAGACACTTAATTCCATGTACAGCTAACTCACTCTTCACTTTGGTCGTTGGGATTCCAGGTGCTGAGGCATATGTGGATTTGAAAGCTACTTCCAGAAGTACATTTATTACACTGGTATTTTAAAGATTTCTGTTTTTTCTATTCTCCTTTATAGCGAGGGGACTTTTTCTCTTTAACAGCTGGAAGACCTTCAAGTCTGTCTTTTGTTGAAATAGTCTGAGTGTAACAAGCTTCTTCTATGGCTAACCCTGTCACTAACTCAACCTCCATCCCTTGATTAATTGCTCATTTTGCCACTCGCACTGCAACAGATCCTTGAGGTAAAAACTCTCTTGCTAGGTCCACGGTCTTTTGGTGGGCAGCATAGCCCTCCTGGTTCTGTTCTAGAACATGGCTGATCAAGCCCACTGCTTTGGCTTCTTGGCCAAGGAGCACACATGCAGAGAACATGAACTCTTTGGCTAGGGACATCCCAATGGTGCGAGGCAGTCATTGCGTTCCCCTTCCACCGGGAACAATTGCCAATCTTGTTTCAACCAGGTCCATTTTTGCTGAGGAAGCTGCTACTCTTACATCACATGCTAACACCAGTTCAAGACCACCACCTAAAGCAAGTGCATCTATTTCTGCAATCCTTGGCACTGGTAGATTAGCGATTTTATTAATCATTGCTCTTGTTTTGGAGACAAAAAGAACAACTTCACTAGAATTCATTTTGACTCTTTCCTTAAGGCCAGCACCAGCACAGAATACCCCTGGGACTTCACTACTGACTATTAGGGTCCGCACTTTCTTGTCAGATTTTAAAGCATCCACAGCTTTTGAGAGCATTTTTACAAGATTTTTACTGAATGAATTTTTGGCATAAGCTCTGTTTATTCGAAACAACACAGTTCCTCGTTTCTCCTCCTTCAGGTACAATACCCGCAACTCGTCCTCCATCTTCACCTTAGAGCTGTAGCAGTATTGCAGGGCTACCCAGATCACCAAGCCAAGTGGCCACCAAGTGGGCACAGCTTGCCTGCAGGGGCCCAATGTGCCAGATGTCGCTGCCGGTGCTGCTGCCATGTTATCTGTTTGCGGCGTGGACCTAACCCTGTCTACCTTTAAAAAATACCAACTCCAGGCTCCATTCCAGACCAATTATTAAACCTGAAATATGTTGAGGTCAGGACCAACGCACCTGCATATGTAAAACTCCCCAAGAGATTCTTATGTGTCCCCAAGTTACCAAAGCTCATATCCCATTTCCTTCTTCCTCATTGAGTAGTAAGAGAAACAAGATAGGTCCTCCTGTGTTACTGAAATGATGACAGATATCTGGTATATATTTCTTCAGTTTCCCTCTTCATTCTACTAGAATGTCTTTTTAGAACAGAACTAAGCAAACTTGTTTCTATCAAGGGCCAGAGAGCACACATTTTAGGCTTTCAGACTAAGAGACAATATCTTCAACTCTTCCAGCAGCTGTTATCACTCTTAAATATTTTATATTTAAATATGTAAAAACCACTGTTAGCTTGTAAGCCATACAAAAACAGGCAGCAGCCATAGTTGGCCAATATCTATTTTAAAGTCACTGATGATATCTTAATTGACAAGTCCAGGGGCTTTTTTAAATGTTTTATCCACCTTGACCTTTTTGCAGCCCTTGATACATTAATCATCCTTTCCCTTTTAAGGCTTGACTTTCGTGTCATTAAACCATGTTGGTTTTCCTACCTCTATCCTATTCTTTCTCAGTCCGACTCAGCAGTTCCTGCATTGTGCATATGCATCTGTATGCATATGTGTGCATATGTATGTGTGTGAGCCTGTGTATATGTCTCTGTGTATGTGTGTGTGGAGGGAGGGACGTCTGTCCCATGCTGCTGGCCCAAGCTGCTCCTACAGCCATGGTGTCAGTCAGGCTGGAGATATATTAATACTTTTTTTTTTTTTTTTTTAACCAAGTTGTTGCTCATCACTGAAGCTTGACAATGCTGGCCCCAACTGCTCCTCACATAGACTGCTCTCATCTAGCTGTACCACCCCTGCAAAGTAGGAAGAACAGCTCTGATTCCCTCTGTAGTATTCACTACAACCTAAGGCTGCCAGACCCAGGGTTTACCGCTCTGCCTAATTGAAACCCAAGGCGATGGCAGTACAATTATAATTCACCAGAACAGCGGTAGTAGCTCATGCTTCCATAGTATCCCATGCTGCCAGAGTTTATATTCTTATCAAGGTCAATTGAACAAATAAAACTCATTTCCCAGTGTGGAAAAACTGACATAAAATATGTACTGAGAATATTTGTCAGTTGCTCAACATATTCAAATCCATATTCAAATGCCATCTCTGCCTCAGTTAGTAGCAGGGACAGCTGTGCAGGGGAAACTACTCTTCCAGCTGGGAACTGAGCCTCGGAAAGGACTCTAGCCTGATTTTGAAACTACTAAGCATTCTAATGAAGTTGACTTGATTTACATTTTAACAATATCAACAAATGTACTACATGGCACTTTTCCAATAACCACTTCAACATCATTCATTTTGACACCTCCCATTGTTATGAAAAGCAGAATGAATACAGCAGCATTCTGTGATAGGGTGCATGGGGAAGGGAGCTGGGTTTCATATGATTTTCAAATCTGATAGCCAAGCACACCGTTTTGTGAAATGCAAGGTTCTCATGACTGAAATTGCATGAGTACCTTCCCCATCCCCATGAACTTGAGTGCTGAGCTCTTTCTCCCCACCTGCCATCAGGACAGCTGTGCAATAATTAATAATCAGTATCTGACTCTGGTCCATTCTGGGAGCCCAGTGTATCATACTTCCGCTACTACTTCAGCAGCAGTCAGTCTTGATTAAATGTATTGCTTTGTGACACAGTAGTCTCCTTATCTGCAGTTTTACCCTCTGCTGTTTCAGTCAAAGAAGATATGAAAATATTAAATGGAAAATTCTAGAAATAAACAACTTATAAGTTTTAAATTGTGCACCATTCTGAGTAGTGCAATAGAATCTCGCACAGTCCCACTCTGTCCTATGCAGGGCATGAATTATCCCTTTGTCCAGCATCTCCAAGCTATATAAACTCCCCACCTATTAGTCACATAATAGCCTTCTCAGTTATTGGATCAACTGTCATGATATCACAGTGCTTGTGTTCAAATAGCCCTTATGTTTACTTAATAATGGCCCCAAAGTTCAAGAGTATAATCCTGGCAATTTGGTTATGCCAAAGAGAAGCTGTAAATTGTATGTATGTACATATAGGGGGGAAAAAAGTACACATAGGATCCGGTACTATCCATGGTCTCAGGCATCTACTGGGGGTGGTCTTTGAACATATCCCTCATATATAAGGGGGGTTTTCTTTATCGATAAGGGGGGACCACTGTACTTAATGAAATAAACTGGTCAAGGCTTTTTGCTTCTTGTTTTTGAGTCTGTTCAGAAAAATGAAAAACGAATTTTGTTTTCCTGTTGACAATATCCAGAGCAGTTTAAATGTGGCCCCTCCAGGGTTTGATCAGAAATGTTCTAAGTATTTGGTGTTCCTAAAAATGTCGCCCTCTTGACACAGATGCTGCTTGTGCTAAACTCTGCTGAGAGAGGGATCCTTCTGTTTCAATCCTGTATCCAGCCCTTGAGGAAGACAGTGGACATTACTCACCTTGCCTCGGGATACATCCACTTGGATCTTCGTAAAGTTTAAAATGTCAAAGCCAAGCCCAGTGACCCCCTGCATACCCCGAACCATTCCTTTTGTTCAGCCTTTTCCTTCACAGCACTGGAAATGGAACATCTGTGCAGTGACTTCTTGTTGATTGCTGGAACATTATCCCAGCATTAGAAGGGTCCAAGGGCAAATCACCTGGGTGGCCCTCATGCAGCATGACAATCTCTCTACACTATCATTAGTTAGTGGTCATTCAACTTCTGCTTTGGTACCTCCAGCAATGAGAAGGTGACTGCCATCTGGGGTGTCATTCAGATTGTTGACAACACCATCTTTCTTTCCTGTCTTCATGGGGGGGGGGGGGGGGAAGGAGACGGAGAAATGTTTTTCAATTATACTTCCTATGGTGGAAAAATAAAATAAAACAAGCCCCTTAGTGGGCTGGAGTCAAGAGGAACCTAAGTTCATATTTTGAAATCCCATAACATAAATGTGTGGATTTTAGTAAGTTTATTTTTCATTTTAAAAATGATTAAAATTGCATTGCCTAGTTATCTCATTTATTCTCCCTAAAAATATTTAGTGAATACATAATATGTGCCAGATACACTCCTTGATACTAAGGATGCAGGAGTAAACGAAACAGACAAAATCTCTGCCCTCATGAAGCTAACGTTCTACTGTGGGGGAGGGGTCATAAAAGAGTAAAAGAGTAAATTATATAGTATGTTATATGATAGAGCTATGGAAGCAGGGACGGAGAATAAGGAATAGTAAATTAATATGTAGGCACATATCTGAGGAGGGAGTAAACTATCAGATATTTTGAGAAAAAGTGCTTTAGGCAAGAGGACTAGCAAGCACAGAGACCCTGAGGTTGGAGGGTGCCAGATATGATCCAGGAATGATAAGAAAGCCACTGTGGCAGGAGCAGAGAATGAGGGTGAGTGAAGGTAAGACACAACAATTAAAGTAGTTGGATTCTAGATCTATTTTGAATTTAGAGCCAATTGACTTTGCTGATGGATTGAATGTGGGGAATATTAGTTATCTATTGCTTCATAACAATTTAATCCAAAACTTAGTGGGTAAAAATGACAAATATTTATTATCTCACAGTTTTTGCAGGTCAGGAATCTGCTTAACTGGGTAGTTCTGGCTCAGGATCTCTCATTAGGTTGCAGTCAGGGTGTTTTTAGGGGCCACTGTCCTCTAAAGGTTTAACTGGGGCTGAATGACCTGCTCCTAAGATGGTGCACTCACATGGCTATTGGCAGGAGGCTTCAGGTCCTTGCCACACGGGCCTCCCATGGGCTACTTGAGTGTCTTTATGACATGACCACTAACTTCTCCCAGTGTTATGAACTCAATGTGTGTGTTCCCCACCCCAAATACATATGTTGAAATCCCAACCTTCAATGTGACTGTATTCGGATGTAATCAAAGTCAAATGAAGGAATAAGGGTGGAGTGCTGATCCAATATGATTAGTGTCCCAGAGAGTGCGCTGTCTCTGTCTCTGTCTCTGTCTCTGTCTCTGTCTCTGTCTCTCTCTCTCTCTCTCTCTTTCTTTCTCTCTATACCATGTGAGAACACAGTGAAGAGGCAGCTGTCTGTAAGCCAGGAAGAGAGCTCTCACCACAAACCAAGCCTGCGAGTCTTTGATCTGGAACTTTTAGCCTCTAGCACTGTGAGAAAAAAATTTTTTGTTGTTTAAGCCACCCAGTGAATATTTTGTTATGGTAGGCTGAGCAGACTGATATACCTAGAATTAGAAAAGAGAGAGAATAAAGAGGAAGTCACAGGGCCTTTTATGACCCAGTCTTCAATGTTGCACGCCTTTACTTCCATTTTATTTTATTTACTAGAGGCAAGTAAGTAAGTGCAACTTACTGTCAATGGAATGGGAATTAGGTTCTACCTTTTGAAGGAAGGAGTAACAAAGAATTAGTGGGTATATTTAAAAACCACCACATAAGGTATAAAAGTAACAGAGGCAACAAGAATCACGCCAAGATTTCTGGACTCAGTAATTGAAGGAACTGAGTTATCATTAATGGAAACATGTGCAACGATGGATGAATAGGCATAGCAGGAGATTATTTTTGGACATGTTAAGTTTGAGTTGCCTGAACACATCCAAATGGAGATATTAAATAGATGGCTAACTATGTGAATCTGGAGTCCTATGTGTGGCTTATGCTAGAAATATAAATTTGGGAGTTGTCAGCATATAAATAGCATTTGATACCATGAAACTTAGTGGAGTGGAGAGGAGTGGAGGAGAGGGGAAGAGTGAGGAGGAGAAGGGAAGAGAGGGGGAAAGAAAAGGAGCGGGGAGGAGAGGGGAAAGGTGAAAAAACAAGAGAAGAGATAGGAGAGGAGAGATGAGGAAAGGAGAGGAAAGGGGAAGAGATGACAGAAGAGGTCTATGGCCTGAGTCTGAGATATTCCTACATTAAAGGAAAGATATATAAGGAGGAATCAGAAAAAATGTTGTCAGTGGGGTAAGAAGAAAACCCAGAAGAAGGACATTTTGGAAGCTGAGTCAAGAAACTGTTGAGCATTTTATACACCTTAATCGTTTTGCAACCCTTGATATCATTGATTATCCTTTTCTTCTTAATCCCTATCATGACATTAAACCAACTGGGCTATCCCACTTCTATTCTATTTCTTCTCTATCCTATTCACCAGTGTGTGGTGTATATGTGCTTGTATATGTATGTGCATATGTGTGGTGTGTGTTTGTGCGTGTGTGTGTGTGTGTCTGTGTCTGGGTGTGTATAGTCCTTTTTGCTTCCTGAACTGCTTCTGTGACCTTGCTATCTATCAAGCTTGAGATGTATTTTGTTACCCCAATCACACCTTAATACTGAAGCCTGACTACTCCTCTTTTAAAGAGTTTTAATGGGAATCAGAAGAATGGGATAGTAGCTGGAGGGAAAAGCGGGGCCAAGGCAGAGTTTTCATCAGATGGGAGACATACTGAATATTTGAATATTGAATTAAGGATTAATGCAGTAAAGAAAAGTGCAGAGGAGAGAGAAGTGAATATTGCTGGTTATGGTGAATATACTAAATGAGATTAGGTTAGCCTCTATTTGTTAAGTAAATCCCATATGTTAGAGATTATGTGAAATACTTTAGATATATGACCTCATTATATTCTACCTGTGGTCCTATAATGTAAAGGATTATTATACCCATGGTACAGATGCTGATTCTGAGGCAAAACAGATAACATAATGTGCCCAATGTCACCCAAGCAACAGGCACTAGAGTTGATGTTCATTTCTACCTGACCATATACCTTTAAACAGTACCTGGCTTCTTTTATCTTCTTTTATCTTTTTTTATCTTTTATGCTTTGTCTTTTTTGCTTCTCCCTTCCTAGGTAGCTATTAGAGTGCATAGAGTAAATGCTCAATGAATGTTTGCTAAATGAAATTTGCTTAAATCAAGATGACAATTTATGAAAAAAATGAGTAAAAACATTGAACTCCTTTGATTCATTCCATGAAGAATACCCTCTATTAAAGAATTTCCTCCACATTGTATCTTTCTTTTATGAAATCAAAAATTTGAGAATATTACCACTTAATTATGCTAATTTACATTAGTCTTTTTGATGTATACTTTCATACTCAACAGCCATGAAATTCAATTTTTAGGGTAAAGTTTCTAATAATTGTCATCAAACAATTATTCATCTATAATTATTGGGCATCAGGGAATCTGCTTGGTTGAATAATGTGAATAAAATTTTATACCACCTAAGGATCACCAATTTTCAAAGAAAGTAAACTCAAAGACTATCGTTAGCACTAAAACTCACTCTAATATCTTGATTTGCTGCCAATCAATGAAGTATTCATGGCTTCTTGGGTGCCTCAGGGGTGTGGTTATGAAAATGAATTGTCATCATGTGTTTCTATGAAAAAGATGTCTGACTATTTAATATTCCTAGGTTTCTGAATTCTAAATCAGTGAAGTTCTGAATCAATGTCAGAACCAAGTTTTATTAGGCAACACAGACATGAAACGAAAGCAGCCTAAGGGTACAGTTTAAAGGATACCACATGCAGTCTGAGTGGACTTAGAAACACAGAGAGTAAGAAAGTGGACCCAAAGAGCAGCAGGTTCTTCCAGAAGCAGCATTTCTGCCAAGAATGCAACGTTGGCCACCTGGGTGTGGGAAGATTTTTGTCAAGTGACGTGTCTTAGTCCACTCGGGCTGCTGTAACAAAACGCCATCGACTGGGTGGCTTCAAAACAGCAAAAGCTGGAAGTCAAGACCAGCGTGCCAGCATGGTCAGGTTCTAGTGATGCCCTTTTCCGGGCTGCAGACATCTGATTTCACTGTTTCCTTGCACGTCGGAAAGGGGCAAGAGAGCTCTCCTTTATTAGGGCACTAATCCCAGTCAGGGCTCTGCCTTCAAGACCCAATCACCTCACGAAGGCCCCATGTCCTGATGCCATCACCTTGGGAGTTAGGTTTCAACATATGAATTTTGGAGAGATACAAACATTAAGTCTATAGCAGCACATTCTCATTTGAGCTCAGCGAAGCAGTATAATTCCTATGTCTATAGTTAAGCATTTTGCCATAACGTGGTCTGCAAGCATCATCCATTCTAACAAGCCTGATAGATGCAGCAGTAAATGCATTCTGGTGAAACTTCACCCTCTGGATCTCAACCAAAGGCAACTATTCTAAGAGTCCAAGCCAAATTAGTTGAACAGCTTTTGAGTTATATATGAAAGAGGGAGTGGAGAAGAACTACATTTTTGTTTATTAAAAAAAAGTATCCAGAATTATTCATTTCTTTTTAACTATGGTTATTATAAGGTAGTAGCACACTTGATTGCATTTAATTTTTTTCACTTAGCTTTGTAAGCTCATTTTAAAGATATTTGAAATATATGCTAAGCAGTTCAATAAAGCTAATTTTTAATGATATTCAAGAGATTTTTTCCTGGGTTCCCTAGTCGATGTCAGTGCTCCTCAATGAGGAAGGAAAAATCAATTCAATTATCAAAGCACGGTTAATTGCTTTCCAGATTGGGGTGATTTAAAGAGCAGCAAAGTATTTTGTCTATACTCAGCAGTTTGGGCTAAGGACAGTCTCCTACACATTCTAGGAAGAGAAGTTTAAAATTCTGTCAGCTCACTGATTACTTTTTCCCCAGTTTTGTCCACACTTGCTCATGGCAGGAGCTCTTACAACAAAAGCTCAGCATGGGGCATTGTTTTCAGCTGGTGTTATCTGCTTCATCTTTCCAAGATGGGTATTTTTAAGCCTTGGTGCTTGGTGCTCCAACTATTTGAATATTTAACCAAAATAGTTTCTCGAACATGCATAGAACAGAGAAAGAAAGTCTTTTATTTCTCTGTTCTATGCTAAGGATTCTCCCACCTCATATATTCACTGATGGCTAAAATTCTCTTACCAGTGTCACTTGAGTTTGGTTAATTTTTGCAGCTTTAATCATGTTGGAAGCACATTCTAGAAGTCATTAATACGAAGATGAGTGAGATATGACTCCTGCTTTTAGGAAGCTTATTGTCTAGAGGGGAGTACAGACAAGATAACAAATCATTTCATTCCCAGGGATAAAATGCTGTTAGATCCCAAGAAAGACTGTCCCAGACAGGTTCCCTGGGGATCTGCTGCTGCTTCTGAGGAGTAGAGGATGACAGAAGTAGCCAGGGGATACCTCCCATATCAGAGGTAGCCATGTGAGCAAAGACAAACAGACATGAGCCAGGTTGGTGTGTGTAAGAAACCCACGGTTTGGTATTAGGAGGGTTGGAGAAGGGTGGGAGGTGAACAAAGAGGAGGTGCTTGTGATAAGCATGGAAGTTGACCCTGCAAACAATGGGAGATCACTGGAAGGTTCTAAATGGGGATGTAACATGGCAAATATATGTAGAATGTGTTTTAAATTTTAATATCCTTTTATGATTAAAAAGATAATATATGCATCGTACATAGAAAATTTGGAAATTATAGAAAAAAATAATTATGAGACAACGAACACTAACATTGTGCTGTTTTTCCTAAAAATCTTCCAGATGTATACATATATTTTATGCATATATATGTAAATTATGATCTATAGAAGATGAGAGAGCAGACTTACTGAAAAGATGTTTTGGCCAGCCCACTTTGGAAGAGGGAAGAGAATAAATACACTAAAGAAGGATGAGAAAGGAGCAGTTGAACTCTACATGAAGAGAAAAAGTCAAAAACAGAAAAACTCCTATTTGGATGCATGGTATTTACCTGGGATTCATTAGGTTGTTGTGTAATATAAATACACACCCCTCTCTTCTTTAAATTCCGTGAGTAAATTCTATGTTACTCATTTATTCATGCTTTTTTGTGTGTATATGTATATATACATATCCTCCCATCTAGAATTCTTTCTATTGACTAGATAACAGTATATATCTTTGAATAAGCTTTTGTCAGAAAGAGTAAATGAGCAATCATAACTATTATTTACTTAGCACTTACCATGTGCCACATGCTGTTCTTTATTTGTATTAACTCTATGTCTAGAGTTAATACAGATAAACTCTATATCTATCTATATTAACTCTATATGTAAATCTATACAAAAACCCTAGGAGTAATTTACTATTGTCATCTACTTTATAGAGATGTGAAAGTTATGACACCAAGAAGCCAAGTAACTTGCCAGAAACCCCACAGCTATCAAGTGGCAGAGCTGGAATTTGAGCCCAGGCCTTATGATACCAAAGTCTAAATGCTTAATCATTTAACTGTGCTATGTGATAAAACTTAGAAACCCTTGCACATCTGTGAAGACTTTTACTGTTACCATCACTTTTAAACAATACAAGTAGGTGTAATCAATTAAAATGAAAACTGAAAATGTTTCACTGAGTTTGACAGTTATAAAGTCATCAAATGCCAGAGCTATTTTCAAAGGAGCCACCAAGATTGAAACCAGATGACAGGGGTTTTAGAGTGGAAGAAAAGAGGGAAATGTGAACTAGAGTGTGCTGTAGGATCCAGGAAGTATGTTTAGATATATGTCTATCTATATCTGTCATCTATATATCCATCTATCAATCCACCTATCCATCCATCAATCCGTCTACCTACCCACTTATAGCTAGCTAGCTATATGAATATGTGTGTGTGTGTGTGTGTGTGTGTGTGTGCGTGTGTGTGAATGTAGACATAGCATGCCATATAGATGGCACCTTTCCTATCAGCAGACTAAGACAAGAAAGTTATAGAATAGATATATAAATGGAGAGAGCCTAGCATGTTTATAGGCTGAAAGCACCATACAAAAAATATAATGAAAAATGTTAATAATTAAGGAGTTAAAACCCAGGGAAACAGGAAGTAGTGGAAGAACATAAATGGAGAAGCTGGCTTTGAATAGAAAGGACCCCTCTTCCTCTGAGCCTGGTACAGATGTGCACAGGTGTGGTCTACAGCTGGGGTTGACCAGAAGCTGAAGAGCCCCTTCCTACTGCTACCTTTGTCTGTTGAGAGTGAGAGGTATAGGAGTTGAGTAGGGATTTTAGAGGAAATGGTGAACACTTAGAAAATGTTCTGAGGAGAACAGGAGATGCTATGTCATAGAATAAGAACAAGATGAGCAAGTTCTGCTGCAAGCTTAGTTGAGACTGGGCACCAGGTGTTTGGAGGGAACTTTTGTCCAGTGGTCGGAAGTTTTTATTATCATCCTGATATTATTAAATATTATTATGTGTGAGGCTTGGAACTAAGTATTCTTTAGGCAGTATTACATTTAATAACTCCATGAGGCAGGCGTTACTACCTGCATTTTAAAGGCTTAGGAAACTGAGGTATAGGGAGTTTAAAATAAACATACCTACATCCACAGTGGGACTTACCGTGTTTCCCCAAAAATAAGACTGGGTCTTATATTAATTCTTGCTCCAAAAGATGCATTAGGGCTTATGTTCAGGGGCTGTCATGCTGAAAAATCATGTCAAGGCTTATTTTCCAGTTAGGTCCTATTTTGGGGGAAACATGGTACTATTCCCCCCCAGTACCTAAATGAAGCTAAAATCCAAACTCCTTTAACTCAGAATAAATTACAGTTAACTGGATGTATTAGAAGAAATTGTGTTAGGAAACATCAGCTGAAAACAAGGCAACATGATATGCAGTAATAAGGAATCTCACAAGTCTTCTCTAATATCATGTTTCCCCGAAAATAAGACCTAGCTGGCCAATCAGCTCTAATGCATCTTTTGGAGCAAAAATTAATATAAGACCCAGTCTTATTTTACTATAATATAATACCTGGTATAATATAATATAATATAATATAATATAATATAATATAATATAATATAATACCACATCTTATATTATTTTTTGCTCCAAAAGACGCATTAGAGCTGATTGGCCGGCTAGGTCTTATTTTCGGGGAAACACGGTAAGAGCTTCAGGCTGAACTCATCTGTAAATGACTGAGTCTCACATGACAACAGGTTTTAAGCGACTGTTTACACAAGCGCCACGTAGGTATGTTTGCCAAGACCTTACCCAGTGTGGCCTCAACATACCTTATGCTGCTGTTCTGCTCATCACCCTGTTTTAGCCAAAACACTGTGAAACACCAACAGCTAAGGGTCCAATTTAAGAAGACAAGTATTTGTCACATTTAGAACTGATTTTTGGTCACTCATCGGGCCATTTGGCCATCTGGACAAGGTAATTAAGAGATTGTCTAACTAATCTTGTTGCTTCTGCAGTACCCATGACTCATTTTTATTTTAGCATCGATCATATTTTCCTATAATTGTTGATTTGCATATAGTTCTCCTCAGTGCATCAAGGATAGAGTATTTATGATTATATCTATGGGACCTATTAGCATATCTGCTAAATAATAGGTGATTTGTATATGTTTTAAAAAGAAATGAATAATGGAATGAATGAATAAACTAATGCTAGATTTTATCTGAACCAAATGTGATTGCATGGGTGACTATCAAAATAAATTTATGACTACTCTAAGTTAATGGGATATTTTAAAATGCAGTATATTGTATAAAGTAGCTTCAAATTTAATGTTGATGAAGAGGTACCAAGTAAATGCTCTGATGGGCTTGCAATGAAAGAAGAGTTAGTTCTTTATCCCAACAATTGAGGTGCTCCAAGGTTTGAGCTCAAATCACCATTCTTATGCTTGTTCTCTATATTTCCCTTAAAATATCCATCACTCCAAAAAGTAACTATTCACTGATCCTTGTTTAAACCCCTACTTATTCATATTCTTCTCATCACTTGGATCAAACTTCCTTCCTATATTTGTAACTTAAAATTTCCCCAAGCTCCAAGCTCAGCCCCCACCTCTTTAAAGCCTTGTAGCCTTGTTGTGGTTGGAAGAAATATCTCCTTTTTCTGTACACACATCATCCTTTTCCACTTATTTCAGTTAGAAATCTCATTATGATGTGGACGAAGCATGGGTCAGTATTAATCTTGGCTCAATCACTGATTGATATTGTGACCTTAAAAAGTTACTTGGGCTCTCTGAGCCTCAGAATCTTCATCTGTGAAATAGAGAATAATAATACCTGCCTCTCACTGTTGCTATGAAGACTACAATACTGAATGTAAGTAAAATGCTCTTCTTCTTTCTTATAACTGTTTTTTGGGTAAACTTTTAGTCCACTACACTCAAGTTCTCTGAAGGCAGAATTACTGTTCAACGAATTTTTACAATATTCCAAACACAATACTCAAAATAATGAAAATGAATATGTAATCTGTCTGTATTCTTTTAATGTACATATATGCTGTGAAGGTAATTAGAAACAGGTTTTTTTCCTTAGTTATATTAGCTATTTTCTCCTCTAATCTTCATCCCAGTTTATTTTTTATTAAACCCCTCTATATAAACAAAGCTAGACTATGTTTAGTTAGTTATTCACTCTGGATTAGTCGTGATTTTATTTAAGAGATTTTTTATTATGTATATATCCTCCAATGCCGATACAACTAACAACTAGGTTCTTTGCTTGTAAGCAATGGCAGTTAAGTCTGCCTGGCTTTAACAAGAACAAATATATATATTAGAATCGTTGCTTATAATTTACAGAATTAGAAGAACTGAAAAATCAGGACAGAAATCTCAGTGGCCAGAAAGCAGGGACCATATCTCAAGGGCATTGCCATTGGATAACCATCTCCAACCTCCTTCCAGGAACAAATATCTTTGGTTAAGATTTTTTTTCCCGGAAAAAAGAATTTGTTTGGCTTCAATTGGATCTTGCACCCATCCAGAGGTGCAAGGGCTCATGACCGGCAGCCCCTTCTGAGCCAAATACCAGGAAAGGCAAATGGCAGGTAAAAACAGGAAACAACTCACTATTATATGATGTTCTGTTTTTGTGAGTTTTTATGAACTCCAACTGTGTTTTTTTAATTACTTCCTCCCAGTTTATGAGAATAAAAATTGGGGGAATTGTAGATTACAAAATGGACTTTATTCTGACTAATGAATAAGAAATTTTGTTAAATGTTATTTAACTAAGGAAAAGATACCCTAAAGCTCAAAACCATTCAGCACAGGTTATTAAGCAGAGATGGTCATGCACAATTAACCTCATAAATACATTATTGTTTTTCTCTGCATTTGACAATTAGATTTCTCCATGTTATCTGTGACACAGAGGTTTTGAGGCAAAGTCTATTCAGTGATAGACAAATACTAATATGTAATGCTCCCTGTAAGACTCATTCATTCATTCATTCATTCACTCAACATATGGGTTTTATGAGCACTCGCCTGGAGCCAGGGATATAAAGGTAAGCAAAACTGATATAAGATCTGTTTTCACAGAGCTTACAGACCAATGATGAAGAGAAAGTACTCATAATCATACAGGTAAACATACAGATAAGGATAATTCTATAAAGGAAAAGTAAAGTTCTTATGAGAAATATGAGTGGAAAGTTTATAGTGAGTAATCAAAGAAGGAACCCTCATACACTGTTGGTGGGAATGCAGACTGGTGCAGCCGTTATGGAAGGCAGTGTGGAGGTTCCTCAAAAAATTATGAATAGAATTGCCATATGACCCAGCAATCCCTCTCCTGGGTATCTACCCAAAAAATCTGAAAACATTTATACATAAAGACACGTGTGCTCCAAAGTTCATTGCAGCTTTGTTTACGGTGGCCAAGACATGGAAACAACCAAAATGTCCTTCGATAGATGAATGGATAAAGAAGTTGTGGTATATATACACAATGGAATACTATTTGGTGGTAAGAAAAGATGATATAGGAACATTTGTGACAACATGGATGGATCTTGAGAGTGTAATGCTGAGCGAAATAAGTCAGACAGAAAAAGCAGAGAACCATGTGATTTCACTGATATGTGGTATATAAACCAAAAACAACAAAAGAACAAGACAAACAAATGAGAAACAGAAACTCATAGACACAGACAATAGTTTAGTGGTTACCAGAGGGTAAGGGGGGTGGGGGGTGGGAGATGAGGGTAAGAGGGATTGAATATATGGTGATGGAAGGAGAACTGACTCTGGGTGATGAACACACAATGGGATTTATAGATGATGTAATACAGAATTGTACACCTGAAATCTATGTAATTTTACTAACAATTGTCACCCCAATAAATTTTAAGAATGAATTTAAAAAAAAAAGTGCATATACAGTCAAAAAAATAAATAAACAAACAAAGAAGGTGCTTCTGAATAAGTGGGAGATAACGATAGTGATAGTTGAGATGAAGATATGGATTCAAGATACATTTTAGGAAATAGATTCTACAGGACTTCAACTTCATTGAGAAAGGATGATTCTCAGGTTTCTGGAATGAGAAAATGGGGTTGTCATTAGCTGAGGTGTGATCACTGGAGTAGCAGTAAATCCTGAAGGAATTGTCAAGTGTTAAAGTTGTTAAATCTGAGATGCTATATGATATTCAAGTGGAGATGTCATGCAAGCCATAATATATATATAGGTCTGATCATAAAAGAGTCTAGAAGGAAGATATAAATTTGGATGTTGTCATTCATAGACATTAATTGAATTTATGGACAAGGGTAAGATTGCTGAAAAAGAAAAATGTGGAATGATATGAAGTGGGGACTCAGGACAGAGCACTGGGAAATTCCAACTATTACATTAGTGGAGGAAGAGAAACTCAAAGGAGAGAATGAGGAAGAATGCTAAGAACACATGTGGACAGAAGAATGTGGAATATACAAGATAAGAAAATGAGAAACACTATAAAGGATACAGATGAAGTTCTATGGAAATGTAGAGGAGAGAGATTATGTCCATCTATCTGGTTCCTATCTTAAAAAGGCTGGAAAGAGTTGCATTGTAAAACAATTACTGTTTCTGTTTCTAGCATTTCCTGGATAGGAATCAGCTCCACTGAAATATACACTTGCAATAACTTACTTTTTCAGAGCACATTGGTGGCATTGTAAATCTTGGAAAACCAAAGGATGATATAATGCCTGTGATGAGAGAGTTTCAGAAAACTCTCCTAACTCTTTTAAATACATAATTTTGGGAACCAAATTGAGTTGGGAAGCAGCTGGCAAAGTTACACTATTTTTTTTAGAAGGTGTCTTTCTTCATTGGGTTTGGATGAGGCCTTTTCTCACATCTTTTGGGTAGAAAACATAATGTGCCATTGAGTTGTCTTAATATTCAATGACTCTCAAAATGCCATGGTCCCTGTATAAAAAGGAAGATGGTTTCTATTATCCATGGCATACACATCACAGTAGAGATGGTATATGAGCTGAGATTCAAAGCATGGGTAGGCTGGAACGTACAGACATGGGAGTAAGAGAACAATAGACAAAAGGTGCCATGTGCAAACATGTACGAGTATGTGAAAGGCAGAGGATGATCACAGAGAAGAGTAAATTACTCAAAGTGGCTGGAGCATCAATAGTACGAATAAGGGTATAATAAGGAGCATGAAAATTTGTTTAGAACCTGGCCACAAACAACATTAAATGCCACACCAAGGGTTTCGTCACTGGAAAGCAATAGAGGAAAGGATAGTCTTTGGGGAGGAGCAGTTTTTAAATTAATCTATATTTTACTTATTTCTATTGCCACCCCTTGATATGAAGAGAGAGGGAGAGACAGAGAGAGAGAGACAGAGAGAGAGAGAGAGAGAGAGAGAGAGAGAGAGAGAGAGAGAGAGAGAGAGAGAGAAAGAGAGAGACAGTTCCCCAGGCAAATTAATGTCTGGAAATAATGCTCCCAGGTCAACAACAACTGGTGATAGAGGAGGGGGAAGAACACCAGCAAAGGAGCACAACGCTAGTGGCAGAAGAAAGTCGCACGCGTGCATGAAGAATTTCACTTCCCTAATTCCCACAATAAGGCCTGTCATTTCTCAGGTCTGATAATTTGGTGCCTGTGACCTATGGACTCAGAAGACAAAGAAACAAAACTCTGTTCTTTCATTTGTTTTTACTTCACTTTTCAAAGCAGCTGTCTGCCTTTTATTACCAATCTACCTTCTGTTCCCTCCCCAAGTTCTCAGGGAATATTTTGAAGTAAAGAAATGACATGATTAACCTGAGTTATAGAAAAATTACCAAGTAGTAAACCTCTGGATGGATTGAAGGAAGAATGACTGGAAGTAAGGAAATCCATTAGGAAGCCATTACAAGAGAGCTGATGAGACATCATATAGAACTAAACTTGGGTGGGGTAAAAAAAAGGACAAACTAGAGAACGATTGTGGAAATGGAAATGAAACAAATTGCTTGCTGATTCGATATGGTAGCAAGGAAGAATAGTGAGAAGGGTGACCGATCCCAGTATGCCAGAGACTTGTGCAGTGTCAGCACTGATTGTTCCACTCCTGGGAAATCTTTCAATACTGGACTAACCAAGATGTTTGGTCATCTTTAGGAGGCAGTGATGGTGTAAAATTTCAGTTGTGGGTAACTCAGAGAATTATCGTGTCTTTAACCAAAATTGGATGCACAGGAGGAAGGAGGGCTGGAGGAGAGAGATAACCAGTTGGGGCTTTAAGCATGTTAAGTTTGAGGTTTCTGTGGGGCAGGTGGCCAGGGAACCCAACCTCACCACACTCCAGATCAGAGTTACTTACAGCTGGGGAGTTAGTCACCGGGAGGGTAGCTGAAGTTCTGATATTAGGTAAGTGTGCCAAGGGAGAAAGTTTAGGGAGAATAATAATAAGGAAAACAGTAGGTCCATTGAATGGTCCCATGTAAATGAGGAAAGAAATAGGAACTTGAGAGGGACAACAAGAAGGTAAGACTGAAGGAAAAAGAGAATAAAGAAGGAGTTTCCAGCCGACTGTTCTTCCATGTTCCAAGAATAAAACACAGAATTCAAAATATAAATTACAAAATAAGAAAAGGTCTTTGGCTTTAATGACAAAGATGTTATAGGTGACCTTGGTAGAGAATTTTAGTGATAATAAGGCCTGAAGCTATATATTAAGAGATTCAAGAGTAAATGGCCAGGGACAAAGAAGAAGCACAAATACAGACTCTCCAGGAGCTTGGTGATGATGAAATAGAGGATAATAAGCTAGTCATTTAATATTTTGACATTGCATTAACCTTTAAGACACTAGTGGACAATTTATAAGCCAGTTTTATGAGGAAAAGCATGACATGAAGTTATGAAATGTATGCCACTAGGTAGGTATGGGACTCTTGATAAACCACTAGCCCCACCACAAACCAGTCCTCCCTTAGGTCTGTAAAGCACATGGCTCATCTCAGATGATTTCTAAGGTTTCTTCCAGCTCCACTGGACCTCTTTTCTAGAATTCGAGGCTATGAATCTTCTGTGATGCACAGTGTGGTTTTGGAACTCCAGATGATTTTCCCCGATTAGCTAAGGCAGCATTGTCCAGTTGAATTCACTATGATGATGGAAATGTTCTATATCTATGCTGTCCAAAACAGTAACCACTAGCCACATGTGGCTATTCAGCACTTGACATGTGCCTAGTGCAACTCATTAACTGAATTGTAAATTTTACTTAATTTTAACTAATTTAAATTTAAATAGTCACACATGGCTAGAGGCTACGATGTTGGATAGTGCAGCTCTAAAGAATTATAATGAAATCCTCAAAAAGTTTCAAACCCAAATTAATTTACCGTAATCATATACCATGTGCTATATGTTGTTGCTAGTAAGACTCTGAAACAGACAGGCACTAGCTGCCAGAAACGTTTTACCAAATGAATGCAGGATGAAGAAAACCCTGTTGGCTGCTACTATGGTAACTGTTCTGGTAGAGAATGAATTTCACCACTGAAGCAACAATGTTTCTGAGAAGGTTAATTTCATTTTTCATTCCTACCAAAAGTAGCTCCAAATCTGCTAGAAGACAGGAGCTGGATAGAAAAGGGGTTTAGAAAGATACTGAAAATAGATCATGACATACTATATCTAGTGTGTGCCTAAATTTGTCCTAATTGGTTAACTGATTACAGTGGAATAAAAGTGGCTGAAGTTTACATAAAGCAAAGCTTATTACCTAAGTAAACCAGATTACAAATAAAACGTCCCTCTAGAAGTTTCTCCTTTGATCACCCCTATTGGCTGTAACTGTGAATAAAAATTAAGTATTAAATTTCAGAAAAATCAGCCTTTGTTTCTTTAGTAAGTCAAGGTATTAACTGAGAATGTTTTTTTTCTTGTAGAGATTCCATTCTGATCACACTATGAATAAAGGCAAAAACAAAGCTGGAATTTAATAAGATGCCACCGAGAGAGATCATCAGCACCATAGTTTTTTAACAGCAGGTATGAAAATCGAATCAGTGTTCATTGATTCATCAGTGTCGTCATTTTTCATCTGAAGGTGAGAGAACCATGTTCTTGCAGCACACCAGTTGACCAATGTTTAGAGGATGGGTGTGATTATAAAATGTTAACGAGTAACATGGTCATTGATTTTGCAGAACACTTTTGTCTCATAGCCACAAACCCTAGCCAGTCATCTCAGGACCAAAGATACCATTTGTCATAAGCAACCATAATGGATGACTCAGAACTAATATTGTCAGTATGGTGAAACATTAAAAACAAATAAGTACATGTCATAGAACAGTATAAAAGGCATTGAACTAAGAGACCTGGATTCTGGTCCTCATAATAGCACTTACTAGTTAAAAAGTAAAGCCAAGATATCTAAGCTCTCTGGACCTCGAATGGCTCATTTATAAAATGAGTACATTATTAGCTTTGCTTCCCATCCTGCAAGGCTGTGAAGCTCAAATAAATGATGACTGTCAAAGCATATGAAAAATTATAATGTCCTTTACAACTATAAACATGATTCTAAACTAATAGCAATAATGATGATGATGATGATGATTACAGTGTCCTAGGATGTCCAACTCTGCATTTTTGTCAAAGTACAAAGCCTCTTATGTACATTATATGAATGATTCTCTGAAGAAACATTCACATGGTTAAAATGACACCCCAGTCTGGAGGTTCCTCAATAAGTTAAACAGAATTATCATATGACCCATCATTTCCACTCAAAAGAATAAAAAACAAACGTTAAAACAAAAGCTTGTACGAGAATGTTCATAGCATTACTATCCACAGTAGCCAAAAGGTATCCACCTTTTGTGGCATGTAAATGAATGGAATATTATTCAGCCATAGAAAGGAATGAAGCATTAATACAGAGCTGCTGGCAGGAAGAGATAGAACCTTGAAAAGATTACGCTAAATGAAAGAAGCCAGACATAAAAAGCCACATTATATCTTTCCATTTATATGAAATGTCTAGAATTGGCAAATCCATACAGACAGGAAGCAGATTTGTGGTTACCAGGGGCTTTGGGGAGGCTGTAGTGGGAAATGACTGCTAATGGGGATGGGGGTTTCCTTAGGGTGATGAAATGTTTTGGAACCAGACAGTGGTGATGTTTATACAACATTGTGTATGTACTAAATGCCACTGGACTGTACACTTTAAAATGACTCAAATGGTAATTTTATGTGACGTGTATCATACCACTATAAAATTTTTGCTATTAAAAAAATTGAATTAAACTAAAGAAAATAAGGTTCTCCTGTCGGTTGACAGCCATTTCACATATTACTAATCTGGTAATCCAATCATTTACTCTAAGCAACCTTTAGAGGCATAACCAATGTATGAAAAGAGGACAATGAATTATCTAGACCAGTAATGGTCAGACATGAGGTAAGAGCACAGTAGTGGCTTTCAATCAGTTGTATGAAAAGGCAAGAACTACATGTAGCACCTTGGAACTGGGTACAACTTACAGTCCGTCTTACCCAAGAGAGAGTCTCCAAACTCTTTATGTAACTACCGAGGAGGGAGCACACCTAATGGGAAAGGGGTTTTGGAATCACTAATCTGTATGACTCACTATGAGATAGCTGCCGTCTAGATGGGTCCAGATGGTTATCAGATGGTTCCAGAATAATGTCAGGACAATTTCCTTAGAGCAGAGAATAACACCACCACTAAGAAAGTTATACAAATGTGAGTAATAGGCTAGTAATTTTTTCCAGGCATGTTCAAGGGTATATCAAGAGATTTAAGAATTACTCTTCCATCCTACCCATTGAAAAATTCTATAATCAGCAGGCCATGGACCTTTAATAACTTCTAGCAAAGTAATCCATGGGCCACTAAACACCCAAATAAGAGCACTTCACAAGGAAGATACAGAGTAGATGAGACCAAGGCCCCACAAGAAACTCAAAGAAATTGGAAGACGTAAACCAGGAAAAGGGAAAAGAAAATGCCAGAGGCACCAAAAGAATGACTCAAAAGTTTTGCAATTTTCTAGAGAAAATCTGCGATTTTTCTAGAGAAAATTTTCAGCATGGGCATGAATAGTTTCTTAGTGTGTGGATTTTCTCCCCTAAGCTACAACTTGCACGAAATGCTATACCATTAACACAGGTAATGTAAAAATATTTGGAAATGTCTTCCATCTTTTGAATAGTAAACCAAAGGTTTTCCCAAGAGCAAGCCAACATAATTCTTACGTACAGCTAAATTTGTACAGTTTTCAAACAGACATTAAAATTTAGAAATACATTTTATTGCCCATTCTGACTTTATATCTTTAACTTTCATATATCCTCTGTAGCTAGTTCAGGTACTTTGAGAAAGTTATACATCCTGGACCCCATGTAGACCTTCAATCAAAATGAAAATGCACGAAGGACCTGAGAGAGATGAGAATCTGCTGTGTAATCTTCTTAAAATTAAAACGCCCTGATGCAACATTTTCAATTGAAGGATACAGCATATGCAATAGGCATTTAGAACACAAATTTGGGTGAGAGATGCTTTATATTGAAATTTCCCCTTTTCTTAAAACCTTGATTTCTCTATTCATACAAAAACCAGATTTGGTGAAAACCTCAGGTCGTCCTATAGATTTAAACCTTCAGTCAGGGAAGGGAGACATCTACTGGTGGATAAAATAAAAAATTTTAAGATATATTTATAAGCACATGTATTTATACCTATATATAATACTATAAATATATGTAGTGTTTTTACATATGTAATATTTGTATCTAATAGTATATTTATGTGTGTATACATATACTCACACACATGCACACACACACACCCAAATCACATAAAACAAGTACTCAACCAAAAGCATTTTATAGATATTAAAAAGGACACAGTTAAAATCTACTTTCTCAATACATAGACCATGATCAGATGCAGTAAAACACAAAGGAAAGATACAAGCAAGCACAACTGGTTAATACAAGACAGAGAAAATACAACTCTGAAACCTCTATTGATGAATAAGATAATTGTATAGTCCATTTCTCCCTAAAAATTTCAATGTTTTTTTAGCTTACTAAATTTTGATTTTTCATGTGATTTCTTTTACTCCAACAGAGTAACTATATTATATTATTATTTTTTATTTACCTCTGGCATTCTTTTGCATCATTTATACATTTCACTTTTGTCTCAATCTATTTCAATATTACTCTGAATTTTTATTTATTTAATTTGAGACCAATAATGCTCAATGCTGTCATGTTTTAGGGTGGTATCAAAGAATGTCACTGTGCCTGCATGGGCCAGTGTCATTAGCATCTGCTGGATGATAAGTGAAGCAGAAGAATCACTTTTCAACACACCAAGCCCCTTGTCTTGCAATTTCTCTCTTTTCTAAAACGGGAGGAACAAAAAAAAAAAAAAAAAATCCTTTCCCCAATCAGCAGTAATCTCTCCAAAGGTCTTTTAATTTCAAAAGTCATAAGTGTTAATTAGCTATTATTAAGTGCCCTCTGTATAAATTAACATGATTGATGAAAAAAATTAAGGCTAATGAAAAATGTAGCAATGCATGTATTTTTAAGGGACTATATTAAAAGATGGGGGTCCCTCTGGACAGTAACTAAGGCCCTCTGTTCTGTACCCTGACTTTATTATCTCTCGCTATCTTTCCTCCCACTGCTTTTTTTTAATCATTAGGTAAAAATGCTGAATCTTTCAATTTAATTCAGTTATTTCACAATTTTATTTTTTTTAAACTTGGGACACTAAAGTGCACACCTTATTTAATAGGGTCTCGTGAGGTAAAAATATTCCTAATTTTCAACCCTCCAAATGGAAATAAAATGTCCTCTCTATTTAGAAAATGTCAAATACCTTTCCTCCCCAGAGTGGATGGGAGGTGGCGAGAGGAGAAGCCCTGCGGGGCAACCCAGCTATGGGACAGGGGCAGGACGTCCAGGGCTGATGAGGTACCACCCTCCCTCCTTTCATTTCTTTACCTCACTCTGGAGTATTTGGGACATAGTTCAAAATTAACAAAAGTTTTCCACAAAAATTAAGATGGAACTTACAAACCTATGCTTTCGATTGCAAGTTAAATAATGTAAATTCGGCACTGAAGGTTACTAGGGTTTGGGTTTCTTTTGGTTTTGTTTTTGTTTACTAAAACATGTAGCGTTGTCATAATGAGAACAATTTTGTAACTGAAGATTTGGGGCATCCAAAGACAACACTGTGACCTAATTCAAAGCAGATATTGGTGAGAATTTTCAACAAAAGGTGGTATAATAACTATATATGGTGTCAGGTGGCTACTAGACTAATCAGGGTGATCACTTCATAAGGCATATAAATGTCTAATCACTATGTTGTACACCTGAAACTAATATGGTATTGTATGTCAACTATAATCAAAAAAATAAATTTTAAATAAAGAATAAAAGGTGGTCAAAAGTCATGAAATAAAGTACTACCAAAAACTACAGAGATAAATAATTGGTCATTTAAAACTATGAACAGAGAATTTTTTCACACAGACATGAAGTAGATTTTCATTTTCTTCTACAGATAATTGAAAAGAAAAGCATGACACATACTCATGATTTTTTTTTAAGGAAGGCACAGCTCAGGGGGCCATGTGGGGATCGAACTGACAACCTTGGTATTATTAGCCCCATGCTCTAACCGAGCTAACCAGTCACCCCCATGATTTTTTTTTAATTACACTTTCATCCAAAATCAACTCTTTCCCCCAAAAGATAAAAATCCCTGTACTATATGTTTAATAAAAAAAGCAACCATTTTATGCTTGTTTCATAGCAGCATTTTGCACATTTGCCTTTGTAAAGGCATCAAAATAACTGCAAATTTAGGGCTCCAAATTTCCTGAAATGTTTCTAAGCCATCCAAAATGACTTCACAATGTCCAAAAGTGGTATATGATCATATGGAGACAGTAAGTGTAGGTTAGCTTGCCTGTATGCCATGTTAGTGGTTTGGGCAGGTATGTTTTCATCTTCTTGATCATTCTCTCTCCCTGCCTCTAAAACAATCTCTCTCTTCATAAATACTTAAGAATCCAGTGATGGTGAACACTCAACACTACTTCACATCTGATCTTTGGGGCAATGTTTACTTGGACAGGCTGCAGTTCAGGATATTGTGACTTGCATCTTTTAACTCTGTCCTGTTGCATTTTTATGTTCTCAGATGGTCACTCCTTGTTCAAAGGTGTCTGAATGTGCATCCAGGATGACGGCTGCACTTGCTGCAGAGGTGGCTGTACTATTAGCTCCCTGCCTTTTCAATGGGAGAATGTTCTGCAGCTGAGAACAACAGTGCATTTATGAGCTGCATTAACATATTGCTTATAGGGACAAAAGGAAGAAAGGAAGTTGAGTGGTGGGAGACAAAGATGGCTTCAAAATCATGTGCACAATTTTTGACTGGTCTAGTCATATCTGACAGTGCAAGGGCACTGAGTGCTAGAAGGATCTGCTGGTTTGTACCAGCTTCTTCTGCCAAATGAGGGAGCAAGAGGAGTCCCTATTTAAATGAGGAAGCTGTAAAAGAATAAATTAAAAAATGAGATTTGGAAAAACAAAGTAATTTAGTGCTCCTTCTGATTTTATATGATTTATAATGTCTGTAGATCTATAATTACGTTTTATTATGAAAACAAATAGAGCAAGATTAATGTAGAGTATACTAAATGTCTTCCTCGTTTACACAAATCCCTTTTAAAGTAGAAGCACGGCAAGATTTAGTGAGGGACACAATTCCATTTTTAAAAAGAATAAATTGGCTATATCGTGACTTGGCATTTGAATCTGAAAAATACTTTTCAGTGCTCTCAAGTATTTTCATTAACATTTTACCCCAAAGGGAGTCATAATTAAGTGATCAATGATGTCGCTCCAGTGTTATCATGAGAAAGTTAAAAAAAAAAAAAAAAAACTCTTCTAAGGCAGAAGATATATTTATGGTAAATTTCAATTAAGTATAATTTTAAATGAAATCTAGAAAAACTCAGATGTTTTAAAAGTATTTCATTCTGGTAAATTATTCTGGGAAAACATGTCATAAAAATCCCAGCTAAGTCAGGAAAAGTATGTGTCTCTTAGCACAGTTGGCTAGGGCCCAGATGCAAAGCAGAAATAATGCTTTCTTTTAAATTTTATATTTTTCAACTATACTGCATTTAAATAAACAGGTAGTTAGATCTAGTACTTCAGAGTGAGCTTACTAAGGGAGGTAACAGTTTGGCAAAAGAAACAATGTATCTTTCTATCTTACTTTTCCACACACATAAACCTTCTCTCTGCTTAGCCCAAGGTACCAATTCCTTCGGCTGGAGTGGGGTGTCACGTGGGCATGATTAGGGTTGCTATAGATGAGTGGGGTCTCCACATGCGGTCTCGGGACCAGAAGCATCAGTATCACTGGAACCCATTAGATATGAAAATTCTTAGGCCCCACCTAGCCCTACGGAAGCAGAACCTCTGAGGCTGAATTCCAGCAGTATGTGTTTCAATCAGCCTTCCAAGTGATTCCAATTTGTGTTCAAGCTTAACCATAGCTATAAGAGAATAAAAGAGGTTAGAGGAGTAAACATAGAATCGTTATTTCTTTTCTGAAATCAAAAGTAGAATTTGGCAAGACAATAGTCCTGAAAGACTAGAATGATTAAGGACGAAAGCATTTTCTAAATCCCTTTAGCTCTCATTGAACAAATCAAGGGTTAAACCAAGTGAGTAGATCATAGATTTTATTTTATTTTATTTTTTAATTAGGAAAGTCACAGATAGATAAGTTAGGGAAGTAAGAGAAAATCCTTCCCAGTGCCACCCCCAAGTGATCATGGAAAAAGAAAGACAGAAGAGAAGACAGAAGTGATATGCCCTGGTCTTGCCATCCTGGAGCTTCTGCATGGCCCTTCGAATGCTGAGGACAAAGGGGCTCTTGCTGTCCTGGGTACTGCTTGCCTCATCATAGTTAGGAAGGTAGAATTTTGTGGCCAAACAGAGGGAGGGTCTAGTTTGCATTCCCGAGTTGCCCTGGTCTCCATGTGGTATTGACAGTGGATTGAGATCCAAAGGGCTCACTCTCCATGGGACCCATTGTGGTCAAGAACAAGATGACCTTGAGCCTGAGCCTGAAGCTTAATTATCCTGAGACACAGACAGCAATCACTCGGAAGGGTCTGTGGCATCTGAGGCCCAGCGGTAGGCTGAGTTCATGGGGACGTTCCAAAGGCCCAGTCCTAACTTTAGATCATGCTTCAAAGACTACAACATATCACACACACATACACACATACACATACACACCCAGGCGGATACATTGGCTAAATAAGGAATACAAATAAAATAGAATAAATCACGTCTGAAAATCGGTAAAATATTGAAGACAATTTTGTTTATTGTTGCACAGGTCTGAGAGTTTTATTGATAGGTTGGCGATAGTAGGATAACTCATAAAATAATGAAATACATAATTCAATATATTACATATTTATTTCATAAATTTATTTTTCTTGATTTCATTTCACTGGAATCAGTAATTATGTTGTTTGATCAAGATTTTCATAATTTGGTTCTACTAATAGTACTGTCAAGTGAGATAAATTTTCCTGAATCATTCTAGTTTTTATACATTTTTCCTTTGTTTCAATGTGGAGAAATATAGCTCTGCTGAAAGAGTAGCAATAAGAATTGTCAATAAAAATTTTGAAACAATATTTGATTTTGAACAAATTCATGAATTTTATGTATGTCCAAACCTTGTAATGGAATTGCATGCAATAAAATTGTTACTAAGGAAATTATTACATTTCATCATATAAACATTATTACTTATGCTAATGATCATCACCATCTCTTTAGATTCACAGAGTTTATCTTGTTTTTCTTTCAAATTTTCAATTCATGAATATTTTTTTAATGAAGATAACTATGCTTACTCAATATGTTCAACTCTCTCTTTAGTGGAGACTATACCTTGATCTATAATGGCCAGAAAATGGGCTCTATAGAAATAATTTTGAGATTTTTTCTACATAAATCTTCATAGTTAAGCAATTTTGTTTCCTTGTTCTAATTTTATTTTTTATTGAAATGTCACAATTTTTCACATTTCACTTTTTTTTTTCAGTTCAGGCATACCATATTGTTCCAAATTTTAAAAAGTAATTGTAATCTTTTAAAGATGAAATAGCCAAAGTTCTAATAGTTCAAACCATGTAGTGTGAAAAGCATAAATTCAAAATTAATTTCATTTTCCTACAAGATCATAGTTCACTCTTTATTTGAACATTTCTCTTGAGCATCATGTGTTGTTTTGCTTAACATCGTGCAAATAAAGTGATTGTAAGATCAAAATTAACACGTTTCACCAAGATTTTTTCCTGCTTGGACATATTCAGAAAATAGTATATATGATCTATGCTTGTTCTGAAGAACATCATTGCTATGACCCAGTTGAAGTCCCCTCATCAAACATACCTGTTGTGAATACTGAACTTGCTCTTGAGTGCTCTGGGATCACAAGTTGGAGCATGAAGAGAAGCAAGAAAGTGGACACTTGTGGGAAATGGCACCTCATTACAGTCGTCTTCAATATTTTGCTGATTTTCAGACATGTGAAAGCCATGGCTCTAAACATACTTTTCAATTTTGTCATTAAAAAGGTGTACTTGTCAAAGAAAGGGAATAGAACATATTGAAGAGTACATTGGTTTGATTTATATTTATATATTTAGAGTCTTACATCACAGTATCTTGCCCAGGCCCTGAAAATATTAGAGGCAAGCTGAGCAGGCCCTGATCAAGTTTGTCACAGGTGCATACTGCAGAGTAGCCAGGGATGGGGGTACAGCAAACATACCTCAGCAGATGCCAGCCACAATGTACCAGAAATGAATACAAGGCCCAACAAACCCTTCCTCCAAAGCCAAGAGGTCATGGAGCCCCTCCTCCAAACCTCATACCGATACACCATCTTGGAGAACAGTAGAATGGACACTAAAAGGCTGAGAACTGACCCTAATTTGAGTCAGAATTCAAAAATCTTTTTAAAAATTGTTTCAGTGATTGAATAAGGCTAATAGTTAAATTGGATTTACCAAATGGGTTCCCTACCAGCACCATCATTACCAAGTGCTAGCAAGGAGTGTTGCATCAATGATGAGAAATAGAGTTAAAGTTCCTTTGCACATCCAAATGGTAGTTTGAGTAAATAAACCCTCCTACGTGTATAAATAAAGGCAGGTGGCAGGTGGTGTTACCCAATGGATACAGCCACTAAAGCAGGTCCGCTATGGTAGGAAATAGGACACGATTGCAGACACTATCGTCTGCTTTCTGTCTTCAGGCTTCACAGGACAACTTTTCTTGCTTTCAAGCACCCAGACATTTGTGCCTTTGGCCCAACATCTGTGCTGGCCTCTAACTTGACGGATGGCCAACCGCATTTGATTCGGAGACAATGATCCTCTCATTTTCCTCCACTTCGATTGGCATCTCTGCGCTCCTGTAACCCATTTACATGGGAACAAAGCATTAGCTAACGTAGCTAATTTACTGAGCTTTTAATTTGTGTTTCGTTCTTCCTACCGGAGGTATGTTTTCCTCTATCAGGTGACCTGTGTGAAGGGAGGAATAGAGGACGCTTCCCCAGATGTTCTGCATTGCTTAAGCACCCGCTCACTAAATTTTTACCCACTATTGGGGAGCCCTATTAAGTGAAATTTTCAGTTGAGCAAGATAAACTGGAAATTGATTAATTGGACTAAAGAAATAAATCTTATGAGATTTCTTGCATCTTACTGTAGAATATTGATAGAATATTCTACACTATCATCAGCATGGTAGGAGTCTCTTAAAGACTGAAAATCGTTTAAGTCTGACATGAGGAAGCGAGGCACCATTGGATAAAGGGAGTGGATGGAAAACTGAATCACAGCAGAGAAGTAATCTCATTCTCTCCGTTATGTTGCAAAACAAATGCCTCTGCAATACAGTCTCAAATAGAACTCTGAGCCTAATTTGCTCATTCAGAGGACTCCATACATAATAAGCAAATGTGTTGACATGATATTACTCTCATCTTTTTCTTTTCTTTCTTCCCTTTGCAGCCAGAAATGTTTGAAGTCTAGTTGGAGTAATAAGCAAACAAACAACTAAAAACAGTCATCTTCAATTTTAGTACAAAACACTTAAACACTGAACTTTAAACACAAAAGAAATCAAAGTGAATAAAAACAGACCATGTAGTCAGGCTGATTAATAAACAGCTTAGTGCATAATGAGGTCAGACTTGCATGAATCAAATCCTCAAGATAGTCCAGAGTGTATTCTTTCCATTATAAAATGGGCCCTTAAAACAACAACATATGTGATCATTAAAATAGCTTCTTATTATGAAAGCAGCATCCAAATGAGTTTCAGCATTTTCTTTTTCTAAAAACTTAAAACAACAATGCTGGTGTGGGGAAAGCTTGAAACTTTGATGTAGTAATAATGTTTATCTGGTTTTCTTGCAGACTTTTTTTGAGAAAGACATGTTTTAACAAACTATCACTATGTGGAGGAGCTAGATTTGGGGAAGAAAATGTGGTAGAACTAAGAAATATGGGGATTATATTGTGCTAGTGGTATGTATTAAAATCCTGAAGTGTGGAGAATCAGAAGAGATCCTAATTAAGCCTTTGAAAACTACAGTTTCTCTGGAAGGAGCAAACAATTGACGTGATTTTATAAAGGTCTTAAAAAAGTAAAATAAAAGCTGTGAGTAAATAAAAAACAGGACTGTATCTGGAAAATGGAACAATGGGAGAGGGACCAAAATAGGAAAATGCTGTCAAGAAAATCAATAAAAGCTGACTTAGGATGTTAGTGGCAGAAAGGAAGACTGAGTCTATAACAAAGGGAGTAATTATGTGGACATGAAAAGAAAAGGAGAAAAATGATAGTCCATTAAGAACAACAACAAGCTTATTTTTATAATGGAAGCATTCTTTTTATTTTGCTTGAGCCTTTTCTAATTTTAGCAGATTTTTCTAAAAATACTGTTATTACTAATCGGAACCAAAGAGTTAGCATGGAGATATTGAATGCCGCTTTATTAAAACAAGAGAAATAGCAGCTGCACCAATCAGAAATTCTAAAACAAGGAATATTAAAGATGAACTATGATGACCTTCCTTGGTCTATCTATGTGTGTCTTGGACCAGAATATATAAATAGTACCCTGGGCATCACTGCTAAACCTCCCATCAACCCACACTTAGCTTACTTAGAAATTCACCTCCTCCACGACCCCAGGGAACAGTCACATGCAGGAGCAGAGGGAATGTGTGCCACCTACTGTTCAGGTTTCAAGAATGGAAGATGTTTACTTGGCCAGACGTTTAACTCTCCTACTTGCTGTCTGTTTCATGAAATATCGGCATTACAGCTTCCTTCCTCAGTTTCAGCTTTTGAGCAGGTTAGTAAGCAAACTCTTCTAGGAGGATCACATCTGAACTATTATATATTAGTTACACCTCACTGTCAATTACCTTATCAAATAGTTTGCTAAGGTTTTTACCAGCAAGGAGAAAACCTGAGGACAATGGATAGCCACCAAATGGGACCCGGAAGAAGACACTGAAAGTGGCCAAAATGACAATAACAAGACCTCTTCCAATTTTGTGGGGACCATAAAGGAGTTTCATGATTCCCTAAATCTTGCTCTCTGAGGAACTAAAAACAGTTTGCCAGGGCAAAAATGGAAGCTAGCCACTCCCAAAGCTATGGCCTCCTGATTAAGGGTAGATATATCTCAAGGCCTCGCCCAAGAAAGAATTTTGCAGGAAAGTCGCTAGTGAACTAATACCAATTGAGGGTATAGGAGATGCTGGCACAGTGTGTAAGGCAAGCAGAGCAGTAGATGAAAAGATAGCGTCCCTGACCTCAAAGACTTTAATATCCACTAAAGAAAAACAGTAAATTAAATTAACTTCAAAACATAAATGAAAGATGGAATGCAAAATAAATATGTCCTGATAATTCTTGTTGGGATTGTGATACTGTAGAATTCAATGAGTGTGACTTAGAAAGATGAAAGGGGGCAAGTCCTTCATTCTAAAGAATCCACTCTTTGGTAGTACAATAGATCATGTGCTTAAAGATTCCAAGAGGCACCAGAGATGCTAAAAGATAAAATACGGTTATAAAACCGAGAACAATCCTAACGAGGAAGAGAAAGTGTGTTACAGTGGGGAGTGCAGTGGGAGTGGGGGAGGAGATCATTTAAAGAAATCGGTATTTTACCTTAACATAATAAAGGCCATATATGACAAGCCCTCTGCTAATCTCATAATTAATGGAGAAAAACTGAAAACCTTTGCTCTACGTTCAGGAACACGACAGGGATGTCCCCTATCACCTCTGCTTTTCAACATAGTGTTGGAAGTCCTTGCCAGAGCAATCAGGCAAGAGAAAGAAATAAAAGGCATCCAAATTGGGAATGAAGAAGTTAAATTATCACTCTTTGCAGATGACATGATGCTATATATAGAAAACCCTAAAGACTCCACCAAAAAGCTATTAGAAACAATCAACGAATACAGTAAAGTTGCCGGCTACAAAATCAACGCACAAAAGTCCATTGCCTTCCTATATACTAACAATGAAATCTCAGAAAAAGAAATACAAAAAACAATTCCTTTTGCAATTGCAGCAAAAAGAATAAAATACCTAGGAATAAACTTAACCAAGGATGTGAAAGACCTATATGCTGAAAACTATAAGACATTTTTGAAAGAAATTGAAGAAGACACAAAGAAATGGAAAGACATTCCGTGCTCATGGATTGGAAGAATCAACATAGTTAAAATGGCCATATTACCCAAAGCAATATACAGATTCAATGCAATCCCCATCAAAATCCCAATGGCATATTTTAAAGAAATAGAACAAAAAATCATCAGATTTGTTTGGAACCACAAAAGACCCCGAATAGCCAAAGCAATCTTAAGGAAAAAGAACAATAATGGAGGTATCACACTTCCAGACTTTGGCTTGTACTACAGGGCTACAATAATCAAAACAGCATGGTATTGGCAGAAAAACAGACACATAGACCAATGGAATAGAATTGAGAACCCAGAAATAAAACCACATAAATATGGACAGATAATTTTTGACAAAGAAGCTAAAAACATACAATGGAGCAAAGACAGCCTCTTCAATAAATGGTGCTGGGAGAATTGGATAGCCACGTGCAAAAGAATGAAACTGGACTGCTATTTGTCACCATGTACCAAAGTTAATTCAAAATGGATCAAAGACTTAAGCATAAGACCTGACACAATAAACTGCATAGAAGAAAACATAGGTACTAAACTTATGGACCTTGGGTTCAAAAAGCATTTTATGAACTTGACTCCAAAGGCAATGGAAGTAAAAGCTAAAATAAACGAATGGGACTATATGAAACTTAAAAGCTTCTGCACAGCAAAAGAAACCATTGACAAAATAAAGAGGCCACCAACTGAATGGGAGAAGATTTTTGCAAACAGTGCCTCTGATAAGGGGCTTGTATCCAGAATATACAAGGAACTCATGCAACTCAACAACAAAAAAACAAACAACCCAATTGAAAAATGGGTAGAGGACTTGAAGAGACATTTCTCCAAAGAGGACATACAAATGGCAAATAGACATATGAAAAAATGCTCAACATCACTAATCATCAGAGAAATGCAAATCAAAACCACAATGAGATATCACCTCACCCCAGTCAGAATGGCTATCATCAACAAGACAAATAATAACAAATGTTGGAGAGGCTGTGGAGAAAAAGGAACCCTCATACACTGTTGGTGGGAATGCAGACTGGTGCAGCCGTTATGGAAGGCAGTGTGGAGGTTCCTCAAAGAATTACGAATAGAATTGCCATATGACCCAGCAATCCCTCTCCTGGGTATCTACCCAAAAAATCTGAAAACATTTAGAGATAAAGACACATGTGCTCCAATGTTCATTGCAGCGTTGTTTACGGTGGCCAAGACATGGAAACAACCAAAATGTCCTTCGATAGATGAATGGATAAAGAAGTTGTGGTATATATACACAATGGAATACTATTCGGCAGTAAGAAAAGATGATATAGGAACATTTGTGACAACATGGATGGATCTTGAGAGAGTAATGCTGAGCGAAACAAGTCAGACAGAAAAAGCAGAGAACCATGTGATTTCACTGATATGTGGTATATAAACCAAAAACAACAAAAGAACAAGACAAACAAATGAGAAACAGAAACTCGTAGACACAGACAATAATTTAGTGGTTGCCAGAGGGTAAGGGGGGCGGGGGGTGGGGGGTGGGAGATGAGGGTAAGGGGGATCGAATATATGGTGATGGAAGGAGAACTGACTCTGGGTGATGAACACACAATGGGATTTATAGATGATGTAATACAGAACTGTACACCTGAAATCTATGTAATTTTACTAACAATTGTCACCCCAATAAATTTAATAAAATAAAATTAAAAAAAAAAAAAGAAAAAAGAAATCGGTATTTTGACAGGGAGCTTCTCCAAGAGCTCAAGTTTTAAAAAGATTTGTAGACAGTTCAGAGAAAAAGAAACATGCATCACCTTTAAACATGAGAAATATGTTCAGCTTCATTCATAACCTAAAACACACACAAAAACAATACTTCTATCAATTATCTAACTGGCAAAAGTCAAAAAGTGTGATATATTGTGTGAGCTAGGATATGGGGCTATCTGTCACATTCATTACAATTTTGGAAGACAAATTGGAATAATCTTTATGGAAGGCAATCTGCAAATATATGCATTTAATTATACCTTTTATTTTGAGATAATTGTAGGTTCACATGCAGTTGTAAGAAATAACAGAGAAAGAGCCTATGTACATTTTATTCCATTTCCTTCAATAACAACATCTTGCAAAATGATAGCACGATATCACAACCAGGATATTGACATCTGTACTGTCAAAATATAGACCATTTCCATCACCGCAGGGATCCCTTGTGTTGCCCTTCTATAACCACAAAAACATGCCTCTATCTTCACTCCTCCCTCAGCTCATACAACTACTAATTTGTTCTTCATGTCTACAAGTTTGTCATTTCAAGAATGGTATATAGATGGATTTGTACAGTGTATAACCTTTGGGATTGACTTTTTTCACTCAGTATAATTCCCTAGAGATTCAATCAAATTATTGTTTGTATCAACAGTTTGTTCTGTGTTCTTCCTATATTCTTTATATTGCTAGATACTATCTTACAATGTGGATATACCACAGTGTGATTAATCATTCTACCCATTGAAAGACATATGGATTGTTTCCAGGTTGTGATATTAGGAATTAAGCTGCTACAAACAATTGTGTTGATGTTTCCTATGAATGTAAGCTTTCGTTTCTCTGGGGAAAATGCCCAGGATGGCAGTTACTGAGTCATGTGGTAATTGCATGATTAGGTGTTTAAAAAAAATGCCAAATTGTTATTCCAGAGTGGCCATATTCTTACACATTCCTACCAGCAATGTATGAAAGATCCAGTTTCTCCACACCCTTGTCAACATTTGGTATTGTCACTATTTTTTATTTCAGTCATTCTGATCCGTGTGTAGTGATACCTCAGTGTGGTTTTAGTTTGGTTTCCATAACGGGTAGTGATGTTGAACATCATTTCATGTGCCTATTTACTATGTGTATATCCTCTCTGGTGAAGTATCTCTTCATGTCTTTTGCCCATTTTCTAACTAGACTTGTTTTTACTGTTGAGTTTTGAGAGTTCTTTATATATTCGAAGCACTAGTACTTTGATAAATATGCAGTTTGCAAGTATTTTCTCCCAGTCTACAGCTTGGTTTTTTGTCATCTTGAAACAGACTTTTGCAGAGCAAAAATTTTTAATTTTGATGAAGTCCAATTTATCTATTTTTCCTTTTATGGATTGTTTTTGTCTCAGATCTAAGAACTCTTTGCTTAGCCCTAGATCCTAAAGATTTTCTCCCAGTATTTTCCTAAAATTTTTATAATTTTATATTTAACTCCATGATCCATTTTGAGGGGTTTGGGGTCTTTTTGAGGTTTTTTTGTTTTTGTTTTTGTTTTGTTTTGTTTTGTATAAGATATAAGGCTTTGGTTGAAGGGTTTTTGTTTTGTTTTTGGTTTTTTGCCTACAGATGGCTCTCCCTTCCCAATTGTTATTTTTGCACCCATGTCAAAAATCAGCTGGGCATATTTGTGTGGGTCTATTTCTTGGTTCTCTGTTGCTTTATTGACTTAGTGCCTATCCCTCTGTCAATGACACAGAATCCAAACTACTGTAGCTAATAGTAAGTTGTGCAATTGGGTAGTCTGATCTCTCCCACTTTACTCTTCTCTCTACAAATTATAGTTTCTGTAAAACTACAGATAGTGTCTGTAAAACTACAGATATTCTAGTTTCTTTGCCTTCCCACATACATTTTAGAATAATCTTTTCTATATCTATAAAAATTCCTGCTGGGATTTTTATAAGAATTATGTTAAACTCATGTATCAATCTGGAGAGAATTGACATCTTTATTATATTTAGTATTACTATCTATAAACATGTTATTTTTCTCTACTTGTTTAGATTTCTCTCATCAACATTTTGTAGTTTTCAGAATAGACATCTTATACATGTTTTGTGATATTTACACTGAAGAATTTCTTTTTTTGTTTGTTTTTAATGATTGTAATTAATGTTATATTTCTAAATTTTATTTTATTATTTTTATTTTATTTATTTATTTTTATTATTTCCAGGTATACAAAGCAATGTCATAGTTAGACATGTACACCCCTCACAAAGTGATAACCCCCTGCAATCTCCTACCCTCCTGACATCATATATGGCTGTTATTATACCATTGATTATCTTCCCTATGCTGTCCTCCACATCCCATGACTATATATCTATATATTTATATCTATATGTACATCTACATCTATCTCTCTATAGATTTAATTATAGTTGAAATTCCATATTATTTACCTTCAGCTTCCCGTGTATAGCACAGTGGTCAGGCATCTACACAGTCTATGAAGTGATCTCTCTGATAAGTCCAAGGCCCATCTGGCACCCTACATAGGTTTTACAACATTATTGACTATATTCCCCATACTGTTTCATATCCCTGTAACTATTTTGTGGTTACTAATTTGTACTTTCTAGTCCTTTCACCTGCTCCCCAGTCCCCACCGCCCTCCCATCTAGCAACCATCAGATTTTTTTTTCCTATATCTTAATAATGTTATATTTTTAATTTGGTGTTCACATGTGCATTGTAAGTATATAAAAATGCAGTTGATTTTTGTATGTTGATCTTGTATTTTACAATCTTACTGTAACAAATTAGTAGTTCTGGGAGTTTCTGTGAATACTCCTTCGGATTTTTACATAGAAAATATGTCATCTACAAATAAATATAGTCTTATTTTTTTCTTACAAATCATTATGTCCTTTATTTCCTTTTCTTGCCTAATGCACTATCTAGAACTTCCAGTACTATGTTGACTAAGAGTAATGAAATCAAATAGTTTTGCCTTAATCCTGATCTTAGGGGCAAAGCAGCCAGGTTTTTCACCATTTAATATAATGTTACATATAAGATTTTTGTAAGAGCTTTTTTATCAAGTTCAAGAAGTTCTCTTCTGTTCTTAGTGTTCTAAGATTTTTATCATGAATAGGTGTTGAATTCTGTTAAATGCTTCATCTGCATCAAGTCATATGATCATATGATTTTTCTTCCTTAGCCTGTTAATACAATGGATCACATTGACTGATTTTCAAATACAGAACCAGGATTGCATTCCTGGAATAAACCTCACTTGGTCATGGTTTATAATTCTTTTTGTATGTTACTGAATTTTATGTGTTAATATGTTATTAAGGATATTTACCTTTATATTCATGGTCTTTAATATTCTTTTTTGCACTGTCTTTTTCTGGTTTTAATATCAGGTTAATACTTGCTTAATAAAATGAAAGGTATATTCCCTTCTCCTTATATTCTTGAATATATTGTGTGTATATATAGTTGGTATTATCTCTTCCTTAAACATTTGGTAGAATTTTCCAGTGAAACCATCTGGGCTTAAAGATTTTTAATTACAAATTCAATTTTATTAATAGTTATATTGCTTTTTAAATTATCTACTTCATTTTGGGTAAGTTGTAATAGTTTGTGCTCTTCAAAAAAGTGTCCCATTGTATCTAAGTTTTCAAATTTAGGTATATAAAGTTGTCATAATGTTTCCTTATTATCCTTTTAATGGATTCAGGAACTGTAATATTATCTTGTTTCCTTTCCTGGGTTTTTTTTTTTTTTTTTTTCAGTCTTTCTAGAGGTTTCTTAATTTGATTGACCTTTCTAAATAACGAGATTTTTGTTTCCTTGATTTTTATCTATGTTATTATTTTGTATTGTTTCATTTGTCATGTACTTACCTTTATCAGTTTCTTCTTTCTGTTTGCTTTGAGCTTATTTTATTCTTATTTTGCTTTGTTCTTAAGGTGAGAGCTTAGGTTATAGATTTGAGACTTTTCCACTGTTCTTATATAAACATTTGGTGTTATAAATTTCCCTCTCAGTACTGCTTTAGCTACATCCCACAAATTTTGATATATTATATTTTCATTTTCATTCAGGTCATTAAATCTTCTTTTATTTCTCCTGAGACTTACTCATTGACACGTGGATTATCCAGAAGTGTGTTAGTTTCCAAGTGTTTGGAGATTTTCTTTGTATCTTTCTGTTATTGATTTCTAGTTTCATTTCATTGTGATCAGAGAACATACTCTCTATAATTTAATATTTTTTAATGTCTTGTTTTGTAGTCCAGGATATTTTCAATCTTTGTATGTGTTCCATGGGTGCCTTAAAAGAAAGTATATTCTGTTGTTGAATGGAGGGTTCTATAAATATCAATTAGACAGTGGTATGTGCTGTATGATCAAAGTTCATTTGCAGAGAAGTTCTGCTCAAGATGGCAAAGTATGTAAATGTTGTGCTTGCCTCCTCTCATGACATCAAAATTATAACTAAACTACAGAAAAACCATTATTGAGAATCACCTGAATTCTAGCTGAACAGAAGTTCTATAACTAAGGTTATACAGAAGAAGTCACCTCAAGACTGATAGGAGGGGTGGAGACATTGTGGCTGGCCCCACACATGTGTGGCAGTTGAAAATCAAGAGGGATATCTTGGCTGTGGAGGTCTCCCTGGTCTCTGAGGAGAAAGGGGTCCCAGCCCCACACCAGGCTCCCTAGCCCAGTGTTCCAGTGTTGAAGAGAGAAATCCCCATAACTTCTGGCTGTGAAAACCAGTGGTGATTGTGACTGAGAGGGATGGAGGACTGCTGGTGTCCCTGGTGTTGCACTTAAAGGGCCTGCACACAGATTTACTCACTGACCATCTCACTCAATCTGAGTTCCAGTGCTGAGGCAGCAGCTTAAAAGTCACCAGGGACATACTGGGAGAAACTGAGTTGTCTGGCTTCAGGACAAAGACTGGAGGGGCAGCTTTCACAAAGACAGAAGTGCTGGCAGAAGCCATTATTCCTTTTTTGAAGCCTTTCCCTTCCCAGAGTTCAGATGCAGGTGGGTGCCATATCTGAGTCTCCATTAACCTGGCTAACACCATTGGTCATGTCCTGGTGATTCCCTGAGACCCCTCAAGGCCAACCCAAGACACTTCCAGTGACTTTTCCATACAAAAGACCTGTCTTGACTCATGCTTCAGATTTTTCTAAAATCTCTCAGAGGTTCACAAAGCCCAAGAAAGCAGCATCTGGCCTCTGGATGCCCTGTACCTTTTGCTAAGCACCCACAAGCTCAGCACCAGCTGTAGCTAGCCTTGTTTCACAGCTTAACCTCTTCCAGGCACCTCCTTGCCTAGCACAAGTGACAACCACCTGAAAATTACATTGTAGCTCATAACAAGAGGCCCTGGGCAGGGCACAGGCAGAGGCTGATCTTGGCCTGCAACAGAGACCCTCCCAAGAGGCCCAGAACCCACACACCTGATATCCACCTTCAGACCACACCAGAGCATCACCCAACCACCTCCACAAATGACACACCCAAAGGGCAGACTCAGCAGGCACCAGTGTCCTGCTAAAGCAAATCCTGCTCGATAGGGTCAAGCCTTGCACAGCAGCTCCTCCACTATAGTCATGGACAATCCTCACAATCAATCAGCCTAAGGGTCAATCCCTCCTACTGATATGTAAACAGCAATCAAGGCTCAACTACAACAGGAGGACACACACAACACACACAAGGGACACATCTGGAGCACATGGCTCAGGTAACCAAGGAGATGGCACCACTGGGCCCCACAGCACATTTAGTACATAAGGCCACTCTACTAAGACCAGGAGACACATCAGTTCCACCTAACACATAGAAACAAAAATATAGAAACAAAAAGGGAGGCAGCCGAACTAGAAAGACAAAGAAATATGTCCCAAATGAAAGAACAACAAAGCTCCAGAAAAAGAGCTAAACAAAATAGAGACAAGCAATCTACCAGATGCAGAGTTCAAAACACTGGTTATAAAGATGCTCAATGATCTCAGGGAGAACTTCAACAAAGAGATAAAAACATTAAAATGGAGACAGAAAACATAAAAAAGATCCAATTATTATTCTTTAATAATGTGGCAATAACTGAAATAAAGAATACATTAGAGGGAATTAACAGTAGATTAGATGAAGCAGAACATCAAATCAATGATCTGGAAGGTAGCAGGAAACACTCAATCAGAATAGCAAAAAGAATCCACAAAAATGAACATATCTTAAGGGACCTCTGGGACAACATCAAGCATACCAATATTTGCATCACTGGGGTACCAGAAATGAAAAGAGAAAGTAAGGAATTGAAAACCTATTTGAAGAAATAATGATGGAAAACTTCCCTAACCTGGTGAAGGAAATAGACATACAAGCCCAGGAAGCACAGAGAGTCCCAAGCAAGATGAACCCAAACAGGCCCACATCAAGACACATCATAATTAAAATACCAAAGGTTAAAGACAAAGAGATAGTGTTAAAAGCAGCAAGAGAAAAGCAGTTAGTTACCTACAAAAAAACCTTTCATAAGACTGTCGGCTGATTTCTCAACAGTAACTTTGCAGACCAGAAGGAACTTGCATGAAATATTCAGTGATGAAGAGCAAGGACCTACCCAGCAAAGTTATTACATAGAATCAAAGGACAAATAAAGAGCTTTCCAGACAAAAAAAAAACCTAAAGGACTTCATTACCAGCAAACCAGTATTCCAAGAAATGTTAATGGCACTTCTTTAAAAAGAAGAAAAATAAATAAAAAATATGGATAATAAAATGGCAATAATTACATACTTATCAACAATTACTTTAAATGTAAATTGATTAAATGCTCCAATCAAAAGACAAGGTGGCTGAATGGATAAGAAAATAAGACCCTTATATACACTGCATTAAGAGACTCACTTCAAATCAAAAGACACAAGAGACTGAAAGTAATGGGAGGGAAAAAATAGTTCATAAAAATGGAAAAAAGAAAAAAAATCTGGAGTAGCAATACTTACTCGTATACCTGACAAAACAGACTTTAAAACAAAGGCCATAGCAAGAGACCAAGAAGGACCCAGTAATTCCACTCCTGTGTATTTATCTGAAGAAACTTAAAACACTACTTTAAAGGGCCATGTGCATCCATATGTTTATTGCAGCATTGTTTGAAGTAGCCAGGATATGGAGGCAGCCTGGATGTCCATCTATGAATGAATGGATAGAGATGAGGTGGTACATATACACAATGGAACATTACTCAGCCATAGAAAGGAATTGAATCTTGCCATCCGTGGTATCATGGATGGATCTAGAGGGAATTGAATGGAGTGGGTTGGACAGAGAAAAAAAAAGGCCATGTGATTTCACTTGTATTTGGAATTTAAAGAACAAAATAAATGAACAAATAGGACAAAAACACACTCATGGATACAGAGAGCATTTCGATGGTTGTCAGGTGGGAGGGGGGTAGAGGGTGGGTGAAAAAGGGGAAGGGATTACAAAGTACAAATGGGTAGTTACAAAATAGTCAAGGGGATGTAGAGTGTAGCATAAGGAATATCGTCAATAATATTGTAATAACTATGTATGGTGTCAGATGGGTAATAGATTTATTGGGGTGATCACTTTGCAAGTTATATAGACATCCAATCACCATTTGTACACCTGAAACTAATATACATTGTATGTCAACTGTAATTGAAAGATAAAAAGGTCATTTCAAAAGATCATTTGCAGAAAATGGAATTCACTCTAATCTTATATTTCTTAGTTAGGGTCCCATAGAGCCCCAGCCTTCAGCAAAGTGTTTCTACTGATTTTGTCACATCACTACTCAACAAAATAAACATCATATTTGAACTTGTTATGCCATGTGATGCTAGCACTTGTAGTGATAGACACTGACCAAGGAGGTCTTTTAGCTAGGTTATTAACAGTCCTTCATGCTCCTACAGCTGGACATAGTAGGACTCTGTTTATTTGATTGAGACTTTCTCAGTTTTTGACCCAAGATAGGGAAGGTCATTGATAATTGTTGAGCACTGTAATGCTCAGAGAACAAGATGATAAACTGATGACATTTCTGTTTCCCTTCCAAATCATCTTCTCCAAACTCCCCTTAACTAACATATGGGAACTAACAAGCTCTACTCACATAACAGAAAATCAATAAAATTTTACTATTAGAAAAAAAAGAATTTTGTACAAGTCACAAATTAGTTCCCTACCCACAACACCCCACCATCTGGCCTTTTTTGTAAACACTATGAAACATAAACTCTAAGTTAGAAATGACTTATATTGTGAAGTTTTGCATTATTTGTAATTTTTTTCAGTTATTATTGTGCCCTTCTGCTTAACATTTTGTTAGCATTTGTGCTTTACACATGCGTCTAATGGTCCAATGTGAAGATATTTGAAGACAGAATATAAGATGGAAGACGATTCTAGACCTTAGCCCATGGACTATTCTGATAAGGTTAAAGGCAGAGCAACCTTCCAAGTCACCTCATTGCACAAGGGCAAGAGACACCAGAGAAAATCATCTTACAATGCAAGCTACTTACCAAGGGGTTATACAGGCTGGTAATCCAATCTGTCCTCTTTTACTGGTAGCAAATAAGCTCAAATGCAGCACGTACTGCAGAAAAATTGGAGACACTTAACCACAAAACACAACCATTTGAGAAGTAAAGGTGCCTATTATTTTTAATGGCCACAAGATTATCAAAACAAACAGTAAAACATTTTTATAATAAAAAAATTGTATCCAATAAAAAGTCTCAAGAAGCAAATTATTTAGCAACAAAATATATTGCCTAAGAAAAGAAAAGTTGCACAGGTAGTGAAAGACAAAATAATGACAAGGTTCTATTCTTTAATAATGTGGCAAGTCAATATATTAATGACAGGACCCATGAACCTGAAAAGGTTCTGTAATAACCTCAAAAATAACATCTTCTCTATTCAGATCAATGAGTCAACCTATTTCTCCAAGAAATGTCATTCTATAGCATTTGTGAAATTTGTAGATGATAGCGAAATTCAAGAAAAATTTTTCTGCTTCAAAGAGCTGTCCCAAACAAGCAATAGTCAAGATATATTCAATGTTTGGTCTTCCTACTTGATGACAAGAGGCCTATCTTGGAGGAGTGATATTGACATGATACTGGTAACACCCATCAATGGTTGGCTCCATGATGGGAACCTCTCATATAAAAAGTCCCAACATTATCACGACACACTCTTCCCTTCACAGACAGGTGGTGATGTTGAAAGTATTGGAGATTAATTAAAGAAAGTTTTAGACAATACAAAAATTGTTAACTACTAAACAAAGATCAGATCATTCAAGAGTGTTTTAAAAACTAAGAAGCTGGACTAAGAGCACATACAAATAAGTCTGCTCCACACTGAAATGTGGTGGCTTAACAAAGAGTTCTCAACAGGGTATTGGAGCTGAAAGATCAATATCAGGAGTACTTCAAGGGTACTTAGGTCATATTTTGATGAGGGTTTTGGAGATGACAATGACTACAGAAACCAGCTTACATATATATATATATATATATATATATATATATATATATATATATATATATATATAATATTTATGTTAGTGATATATATGAATTAGTTGAACAAATCTCTGAAAAGCCCTGGGAAAATGTTTTGACTTCAAGTAATAAGATTCTTGGATTTTAAGAGTCTGAACCTTCGTAAAAATCATGTTACTAAGAGGAGTCTTGAAATGTTCCTTTCTACTGGAGTAAATAAGGAAATCAGTAAGTCTCAAGTCTTACTGAAATCTACTGACAAGAACTGCAGAACAAAATTGAATAATATTCTCTTTCCCTTTCAATACAAGCATATAAGTAGGTGAAGGATTTATCTCTGAATCTTTTTCTTAGCTGAGAACTTGACTTTGAGAAAAGAAGAAGAATCTGTAAACTGCAAGATTATGTATTTAAGATGAGATTTACCAATATCTAGACCGGTTCTCTATTTCTATAAAAGGAGAATACATTGCCATTCAGAAAAAAACATTTTGCTATCGTTTTCAATTTATTTCATGTGAAAACAAGATTTTTATTGCTTCATAAATATGAACAGCAAAAACAAAAATCATCTCATATCAATTCAAAATGAAACTCATGGGTGTTTATTGCAAACTCGACCCAAAATTGAGTATTTGCACAGCAAAAACCAAACACAGGTCTCACATTAAAGAGATGTTTATTGTGGATATCTAGTTTCAAAAATAAAACTTTTTATGCACACATAAACGTCTAAAGAAATCAACACAGGCATATAACAATTTTGTAACATCTAGACCAATGTTTGAGCCTGATCATGTCACTTGTATAAAAAATGTATTTCAAAGTCTACTATTAAATTCTGTCTTAAAAAAAAAATCTGTCTTAAGCTATATTTTCATCTATTTTACTTTGGCGATGATTTTAGTGGCATTACTACTTAACATTACCAATACATTTTTATATTGTAAATAACATTCATTAAAATCAACTTAATCTTTATTTAAATTAAATCTACCAAGCCTACTATTGAAAAAATTAATTTCAATTTTGGTTTAAGATTATGGATTATTCTTTTCACCTTTATGAAAAGAGAGGATCAACTACCTTTTTTTAATCCAACAAAGGTTGACAAAATGATATTTTTAGTTTTAAATAGAGGGAAAGCTGCCCTTGCACACACCATATACCATATACAACATCTTGTTGAAATTTCTGACAAGACTCTTGGATCTACTTGGATATGGTAAAAACATCAAAAAGAATGTATTTTTAAGGCAAACCTGAAGTTTCCTCTACCTGCACTACTGACTTGCATTAGAATTGATATCCTTTATGGGAAAGGAACCATATAAAAACTGAATTAATAAGTTAGCCAAAATAAACATCCACAAAAAAAGATCACCCTTTACTCAAAAGAGATTGACAATTCCCACTCAATTATTATATCACAACTTACAAATCATGCTAACAATTCCATAAACTAGAGATACTATCATTTTTAAACAAAGGGATTCCCTGAGATCGGGGAAGTATTTTAAGGCACTTTAAGGGGAGAAGATTGAGAAAGAATGTTTCAGTTAATTTAAACAAAAATGGATATATTACAACATGTTAAGTGGCTTACGGAGTTTTGGGGAGACTTGGAAAAAACAAAATAAACAGGTTGAAATCTCAGGCACAATTTTTGTTCAGCACGGGAGCTGCTGCCTTTTCTATGATTAGATAGACTGTTCTAGAACCATGCTGTGCCTGCTGTAATCTGCACTCCCCAAAGAGATGCTGGCTCCCTGGCTCTCAAAACGAACAAAGCTGGTGACTGAAGACTGGGCCCTCTGAGAACCGCAGAGAAACCAAACAGCGTCTGGCCGCCACGACTGTTTGCCAGGAAAATACAACACAGGGGGCAGTTTGGCATCTTCCAATTTTGCATAAGTATACTTAGGGTTTCCAGGCGGGAATTCCCGCCCGTTCTCAGGAATTTCTGTCACTTTTCTGTTCCCGAATCCCGAGAAAAGTTGGTCGGGAAATCGGGAAAATAGGCTCCGTGAACCCAGGTGGTTAGTAGTATCACCTGTCACTTTGTGGAAACGAACAGAAAATAGTTTATAATCTCGGGATTCGGGAACAGGAAAGCGAAAAAAATTCCTGAGAACGGGCGGGAATTCCCCCCCGGAAACCCTAAGTATACTTTATTGTCAACACTGAAATCTCATTTGGAGCATGAGTGCAAAGATGTCTAGGAAATATGCTTTTTACCTCTCCAGCCTCTTCAGCACATGTGGGAACATTAGACAACCTGGTGCAAAGAAATGACTCTGGATGGTAAACACACAATGTGATATGTAGATGATGTATTACAGAATTGTACACTTGAAACCTATATAAATTACTAAGCATTGTCACCCCAATAAAATTAAATTTAAAAAAAAAGAAAAAGGAAATGGGTAGAATGGATATTGAAAGCCAAACATATGTCCAACACAAAGGCTTCTTAACTGCACCTGCCTACATTGTACACATTTGAATGATTCACATTCCTCCTCAGTGCTTGACAGCTAGAATAATGTTTCATTTAGATGTACCAAGGCTCTGATATGGGGCTAGAGACAGTCCATGAATTTTGTATAATCATATATTTACTTAGTTGCATATTTTGTTTAGTTGCACATTTATAACAATGAGTGGGACATTGGACTTGGTGGCCACCAGTTGTCATTTTATTAGGTTGGTGCAAAAGTAATTGTGGTTTAAATGTTAAAATTAATTGCAAAAACCATGATTACTTTTGCACCAACCTAGTACCTTAATGAAGCAGGTTTAGAGCAATGTGTGATCCTATTGATTTTCACTTAAATTCTAGTCCTAAAATTATCAGCTAATATTGAAACCACTGTAATCCAGGGATAGTTGGTCCACAATCTTCCCTTTTCACTTATTAATGAACATAATTCACCTGAAATCCTACACACCTGACCTTTTATTATGTATAATAAAAATGAAGAAATGCCTTTGGACTATGCCCACCATCCTTTGGTGCAAGACAACTTCAACTGTGCTACCTGGATGTAACAAGACATTTTTACTTATTTAGAAAACATTTCCTGAGCACCTAATCTGCAGCTTATACTGTGGAGAGCACACTTAGTTTTCTATTTATCACTTGTGTGGATTCCTAGCACAAAGTCTAATATACATATATAACTCCAGCCATTACTTTGGCAGGAGAATTGGTTGGTTGATGCTTATTAGCAAAGTTCAGGTCAGAGAAATTCTGAAAATCCCCTCAACTTTCTTAAAAACCCATTTAAGTTCCACTTCAATCAGCTCAAACAACCTAAGCTAATAGTAATTTTAATAATACTATGCTCCAGATCGAAGAGCCCTTTTAAATCTCCCAATCTTATATTGCCTTCCTCCAAAATAGTATATTTTTAAACAACCCTCTCTCATTGTTTCTTGTGTTCAATAGAAGCTGGACTTGTAACTCTCATTAGTATGTAAAAATACTGGAGTTAACTTGGTCCTTCATTTATTTGCCAACAGTTCCCAATATTTTTATGAATTTCTTCCTCCCCGTTCAATTTACATAAGCCATCAAAGACCACAAATATAAGAGAGAGAAACGAAGATATCAACAAGATATCTTGATAAAGGACAAATGTAGAATAAATAAAAAAATCCGAGTCAATAGAAATGCAAAGCACCAAATTTTATTTTCTTTTTAATCTGTTGCTATAAAGTGTCACCCATCTTCACAAACATTGAACATGACACTTTTGTGTTGACTCGCACATTTCCCATTATAGACACCTCTCATGTCTGTCCTGAAGCAAAAATAAATTTCCCTTTTAAGCTTTTGATGATAAAAATCTCATCTGAAGCCTCATAAATGATCCTTTATTATCTATATTAATAATGAATAAATGTCTTTTGAATACCCCTGATCTTTTGCATTAATAGCATCAGATGTATTATAGATAACCTTTTGATTTAACAGCACAAACTCTGAAACAATATTAAACACTAAAGGACTGATCTTGCTAGAGTCATCAAGGTCAGAATTATAAACACTTCTTTCCGTTGTATGTATCCATTAGGTGACACTAACACATATCAGTATATTTTTTTAACATGTGTGTGAGTTTGTGTGTGTGCATGTGTGTGAGAGAGAGGAAGAGAGAGAGACAGAGAGACCTAGAAACTGAGCTCATAAATTTTTATTTTCTGCAGCCTTTTATTTTTCACACATTCTATGTTCCTTCTTCAACTTTTTGTAGGGTGAGCTAAAGAACTCAATGGAGACAGAATTCAAGGCATTTCTATAACTTTTTGCTTCATTTCTAGACTCCTTTTAAAAGTAAAATTAATCTCCTATTACTGTATTTTCAGTGAGAAAACTTCCAGTTTGAAAGATGTGTATTACAAAATAATTGAAGGGTCATTTATGAGAAATTTAGCTATTCCTTCTTCAGGTTTTTTATTCCACTTCATTGATTACTCTTTTATTTCTAAATGCCTTCTTCACTGCATCACAGACACATACAGATGGAGTGTTAGAGGTGGAATGAGTTGCCAGGTCACAGAGTTAACCAGGGCAAAGTCTCAACAATAACTCACATTTCTGACTCATGTCAGTTTTCTTCACCATATTCCAAGTTCAAATACTTCCAAATACTTCAATTCTTGGCCTGAGAGCTGAAATACTATAGAATACAGTCATGGATTTGTGGACTTACTCTGGAAGTAACGGATACAAAAGGGAAAAGTTTCCCTCTGGAAACTTGACACAGTGGCCTGATATCATGCAATTATTTACAATGGAGAATTTTTTTTTTCAGTCTCCAATATGCATATATCCGCTGTCTAGAAATATAATGTATCAGAATATCTGGGAAGCTGATTTCTTAATAAGAAAGTTATATGGAAACTTAGAATGAAAATAAGAAAAGGTGGGTTGCCTTGACACAAATTCTTGCTTTTCCCTTTGATTCTTTCTTCCTACTCTAACTCTGCCAGAAAAAAAGACAGATTTCAAAGTAAATTTACCTAGGAATAAATTTAAACCAACGTGTCACCTCTCTCAAGACTGCATTTGTTTTTAACTTTTAAATAAACTCTTTATTTTAGAATAGATTTAGATTTACAGAAACTTGTGACAGTGGTTGTATTAATCAGCATTCTCCAGTGAAACAGAACCAATTGGATAGATAGATACATGATCAATGATAGATGCATAGATGATAGATAGATAGATAGATAGATAGATAGATAGATAGATAGATAGATAGATAGATAGACACATAGATACATAGCTACATAGACACATAGACACATAGACACATAGATGATATGGAATTGGTTCACATGACAATGGAGGCTGAAAAGTTCAAAATCTGCAGGGTGGGCTGGTAGGCTGGACACCCAGGAGAGCCAATGTTACAGGTCAAGTCCAAAGGCAATTGTAATGAACATTTTGAGTGTCCACTTCATACAAAAGAAGAAAAACAAGAGCATAATACAGATCTGCCAAGGTTGTAACTTGAGAGTGTTTTCTGAAAAAAAAAAAAAATTATCATCAGGAAATACCAATAATAATACTTGTTATCTCCTCTATGATTCACTCTCTTTACTTCAAGCTCCTCTTTTGTATGAAGTGGACACTCAAAATGTTCATTACACATTATCTGGTATCACAATTGCTATACATAACCTAAAATTGGGAGGAGCTTGGTCATTTGGAGCTTCTGCAGAGAAGGCAGGGACAGAGTTAGAAAGTATTTTTAGGCACTGCTTCTGTCACCCTATTTACAATATGCCTTTTCAAGACTTAAAAAGTGTGATGTCTGGAGTGGTAATAGAAGCAACTGGAGAATGGTGTATTAGTGGATATTTGTAAGTTTTTATCAACACAATATCCATTTCTCCTCTCTAGTAGCATCTTAATTTCTTTTTGAGAAATTCCTTGTTCCCCATTGTGTGGCCTCTTTGTGGAACAATAAATTCATTTGCTTGCCTCTCACTGTGGAAGTTGACTGAGCAAATCCTTCCTCTCAGACATTTCATACTGGGGGATGGTTAGGATGGTTTGAATCTTCAAATAGTAACACAAGGGCAAAAGAAATGGAACTCGCATGGATACCAGTGGAGGCACCCCACTGCAAGCTCAAGCTTCTGCTATAAGCCTAGCTCTATGGTTTCAGCTTCCTAACCCTCTGTTGTTGACTTGCCCTTTCCATTGTCAATACTATTTCTCCATCTCCCCCATTCCTGTTGTGACCTTCTGATATCATTCTAATATATTCCCTTTGTTTAAATTTTCCAAGGTCAAGTTCTAGTTTGTGCCCCCAACAAATTCTTTCTGTTGCAGTGTTATATCTATGTTTGTCCTTGAAATTGATTTTTCCTATCTAAAAATGATGGAAGACAAATGACCAATTATCCTTGGAACATAAACCCTATTGGAGTAAACCTATGTACAATAGGTTGGTAGCCAATGGGAAACCTCTTCACTGTGGCCAAATGAAATCCAAACTTCTTGTCCTGGTACATCTGAGGTAGGTTTTGGCACCAAGCATACTGGGCAGATGGGGGAAGATAATAAGTCAAAGCTGAAAGAGATGTGCATTTTAGAGTAGAAGGTGGACAAAAACATTGATAACTGAAAAGGCCACTAGTGTACGTAGGTTTAATGTCTGAGAGCTGTTTTAGGAATAAAATATAGTTTTATTCCTAGTTGTATGTGATTATTACCAAAACATCTAATTAGCAATTCAACACATAGCAGGTGCAAATCCAGCCAAGAAGCTACAGAAGTGAGGGAATAATTAGTCCGCAGATGGCAAGACCCAGCTTGGGGGAAGGGGGTGAGACTATTAAGAACTATGTAGGAATCTTACTATTTGCGACAACATGGATGGACCTAGAGGGTATTATGCTCAGTGAAATAAGTCCTGAGAAAGACAAATATATGATCTCACTTATATGTGGAATCTAAAGAACAAAATAAAACAAACAAACAAAACAGAAACAGATTCTTAGATACAGAGAACAAATTGATGGTTGCCAGAGAGGAAGGAGTGTGGAGAGCTGGGTGAAAACAGTGAAGGGATTAAGAAATGCAAATTGGTAGTTCCAAAATAGCCACAAGGATATAAAGTACAGCACAGAGAATATAGTCAATGATGTTTCAACAACTATGTATAGTGCCAGGTGGGTACTAGACTAATTGAAGGCGATCATTGCATAAATTATATACATGTCTAACCACTATACTGTACACCTGAAACTAATATAAAATAATATTGAACGTCAACTATAACTGAAAAAATAATAATAATTAATTTAAAAAGTGTTTTTAACTTCAGAAAAATAATAATAACTTGCAGGATTCCAAGATCTAGCTTCAGTATGCTATAACTGACTTCTAGATACCAGGCATAGCTACTGGGCAGATTATGAAAGAGGGAGCAAATAGAAGCTCAGTTTGGTTAACACAGGGGCTAGATAAACTACAGAGTTCTGTGATCTGGCAGCTGGTTGGAGACCAGAGGTGCAGGCAGGCTCTGGGACTCTGGGTTCTGGGCTTTCCATATGGCAGCAGAAGAGACTTGGGGAACCAAGAGCATGAGTATGTTGGAGTCCCCCAATGAGACTGGGCTTCCAGATTCTAACTATGGGGGATGTGATGTACATCCAAACCCAAATGGATGAGGAAGGCTTTCATGTTTTCTCACCAGATTAGCTGTGGCCTGAGGTCTAGATGAAGGCAAACAGTGGAATACCTTTGAGAAGGTGGAGACAAATGGACAAATAAAATAATGGGTGGCATCCAAGATCTTCACATGGATTGCCCTCAACCAACCATTACCATCCCATGTCTTTCTGCCCCCATATCCTAACTCACCATTTGAAAAAACTGGACTATTAATATTCTCCACGCACCTTTATTTCCCAACTCCTGTCCCATTTCCTTTTGCTATTTCTGTCTTACCCCCACAATGTCCACTTGACAAAATCTTTCCGATTCTCAAGGCTCATCTCAAATTCCATGTCCTCATGAAACCCTGAATAAAAATTGAATTCTCCCTTCTCTGAATAATCACATAATGTCATCTGTGTCTCTCTGTTGTTACTTAATATCCTGCTTTATAATAGTCATTTGTACCTGGCAAGTTGACAGTTTACATGAAGCTGACCCAGAACTTACTAGGAACAGTGACAACATATACGTATCCTGCCATAGGATCACATCTTTCCCATCAGTGTGGACTGCTTGTCCTGTAGGGACTTAGAGACTCATGGGGTGACTTTGGATCTGGGCACAGTGTGAGAGCTAAGGCCACATGAATTAATTCAGTATTAATTCTATTGCTATTTCTTTAATCCCTGACTCTGGCATGTTTTCTTTGATTAGGGAGTGGGGGGGATTTCTCTGACTTTTGACCCTCACCTCTCTTCATGATCAGTATGCTGCATGACTGTTCTTTCTAATAGGTGTTGCTGGGTTTGCTTTGCTGCCTCCCACAATTCCTCTCCCTTTCTCCACATTAACCTGCATTTTCTGGGTAATGGTGCAGTCACCAGCAACATTAAAGCTCTTCAGTCTGTTTGTATCACTCCTCTCTTCTTACCATGCTCCCAGTGGGACTTCACTGGAAATAGACAAGTAGGAGCTCAGAAGTGAGGCCGCATCCACACAAGCAAAACCAGAAGGGAGAACTGTTTGTTCAGACAGATCAGGTCCTCATTCTTCATGTCTTAAGAAAAATCAATTAAGTAGTTCAAAATTGTAATCTGCTTCCCTGAAATGCCCAAATCTATTGAACTACTGAGGATTTTTTAAATCTATATATGAAGCCATTAATGAAAACTCACTTAATTAACAATATTTACTCATCCTACATGCCAAGGATATAGAGGTACCTCAAATCAAAAAGAACAGACTACTGATGTCATATATTTAAAATCTTAGGGAAAATATAGAGCAACATTTTCATACAACCAGACATCAAATATCTGAAATAGAAATGTTTATATAGGCACATTGCTATATGTAATTATGTTAAACATATAAAATGGCTACAGGATTATAGCAGTGGCCAGAGACAGAGGGAAAATAGTCTTGAAATTGAGTAAGGAAAGTAAGTTTTTTAAGTAATATTGAAAATGAAGCATCCTAGCATTTTAGAATCAGAAGAACTCCAAACTCTCAATTTTATACAATAATAAACTTAGGCACAGAAAGAATAGCTGTGGATCACACAGCAAAAGACCGAGCAAGGACTTGAACTAGAATCTTACAATGCTCAGATAGGCACATTTTTACATGCAATCTATAGAAAAGTGCTCAGATGCAGAAGCAAAAGAATTCCTACTGGAATTATATAAGTTGCAATTCACTAATTAGGTTACTAGCTTACAGCCAAAATCAGTTGGCAGCAACTATTAATTATATAATTCAAAACCCAAATTTTTCACCTCTTGCAGAGAGTTTTATCAGTGCAAATGATATATTGCTCATCTGAAGTAAACAAATTCATTGGATGACTTTGTCATTCATTGGATGACAAAGAGAGAAACCAAAATCAAGATGAGCTTCTTTAGAATAAACAGCTCAGTTGTAATTGAAGGTGGGGACAATTAAAAGGAGAATCAGTTGACAGGAGTCCCTATAATTACCACCATTTTAGCATTCATTTTAGTATACTGTATTTGCCTTTTATTTGTCTATCCACCCCTAGACTGTAAGCTTTGTGAGAACAAGGATGGGGTCAGCTGTGTTTGTTGCAGTATACGTGGCACATCGTAAAGCTCAAAAAACATTGGTTGAATAAAACCAATAAACTAAATGAACTAAGCTTATTATTTGAGATGAGAATCTCAGAGTGAACAGAGATGGTTCTATGTGAGCCATGAATTAAAGAGGTGGAAGAAAGTACTGAAAGATACCTTCCTATTGTAATTTATCCAGAGATGTGATGTGAGCAGTTAAAGAATAAAAAGGTAGACAAAGAGGTATACGAGGTGTGATCAAAAGATATGACGAATGTTTGAATGAAAAAAATTATTACACTAAAAGACACATTGCCATTAATCCCCTTTAAAATACTCCCCCTTCTTTCGAACACACTTGCCCCACCATTCTTGCCACTTTCTGAAGCAGCTCTGGTAGTACTCTTTCGTAAGTGTCTTTACTTCATACTCCATCATGACAATGCTCCATGTCAAACATCACTTCTGGCATAGCAATTTCTGTCAAAAAAAAATTACAGTGTGTCCTCATCCACCTTATTCACCAGGTCTGGCACCATGCGACTCTGGCTCTTCCCCAAAGTCAAAATTACCATAAAGTTAAACATTTTGAATCTACTCAGGACATCAAGGCAGCCATGACAACGTAACTAAAGACACTCAGGAAAGAGGACTTCCAGAATTGCTTCAGAAAGTGGCAAGAATGATGGGATAAGTTTGCTAGAAGCGGGGGGGGGGGGGGGGGGGGGTAGAATTTTGAGGGAGATAATGGCAAAAATCATTGTAATAATTTTTTTTAATTTAAACATTCACCTTATTTTTCAATCACACCTCGTACATAGCAAAGAAATGACCAGTTAGGCTAAAAAAAAAAGAGCTCTATGTGTATCCTGTGCATGAGGAGGAAGCTAACCAAGGCAAAGGCTGGCCTAATAATCAACAGAAATTTGTCCTAAAGCTGAGCTCTACTTTGCAGAGTATTGGCTAGAACAGCAGTAACGAGTGGGGTCCAGATTGTGAGTACAAAAGCTCATCAACGATAAGTCCCAAGCATCAGACCTAAGATAATAAATATGAGGATATAAAATAAGAAGTAATACCCCACCCAAAAGAAAACAATGAAGTAGAATCCATACCTCATATTATATATAAAAATTAACTCAAAAAAAGATCATAGACCAAAATGTAAAACCTAAAACTACAAACTTCTAGAAAATATAGAAGAAAATCTTTGTGACCTTTGAGTAGGGAAAAATAAATTTTAGGCATGACAACAAATGCACAATTTATAAAAGAACAAATTTATAATTTGGACGTTATTAAAATTAAAAACATTTGCTCATCAAAAGACTGCTAAAAGAATGAAAAGACAGGCCACATACTGTATGAAAATTTTTGCAAAGCATATACCTGATAATGAAAATTTATATTTAGGATACATAAGGAACTCCCAAAACTCAACAAGAAGAAAACAACCCAATTTTAAAATGGGTAAATGGTTTAAACATACACCTTACCATACAAAATACATAGCTGGTAAATGAGCACACGAAAAGATACTCACATCATTAGTTATTAGGGAAATACAAATTAAAACCACAATGATATCCTACTGTACACCTATTAGAAAGGGTAGCATTAAAAAGATTGACCATAGCAATTATTGGTGCAAATATAGAGGCACTGAGACTGTTATACAAAGGTCTGACTATTAAGTTCTCAAACTTGTTGCAATGATGTTGCTAATCATTTTTTGATATCAGAGGGATTATTCATTATGAATTAGTACCAACTGGACACACAGTTAACCAAGTTTACTATTTGGAAGTGTTGAAAAGGCTGCGTGAAAAAGTTAGACGACCTGAGCTTTTCACCAATAATTCATGGCTCTTTCATCATGACAATGCCCAGCTCACAGCACTGTCTGTGAGGAAGTTTTTAGCCGGTAAACAAATAACTGTATTGGAACACCCTCCCTACTCACCTGATCTGGCCCCCAATGACTTCTTTCTTTACCTGAAGATAAAGGAAATATTGAAAGGAAGACGTTTTGATGACATTCAGGACATCAAGGGTAATACGACAACAGCTCTGATGGCCATTCCAGAAAGAGTTCCAAAATTTCTCTGAAGGATGGACTAGGCACTGGTGTCCATGCATAGCTTCTCAATGGGAGTACTTCGAAGGTGACCATAGTGATATTTTGCAATAAGGTATGTAGCACTTTAGTAGGATGAGTTTGCTAATTTAATTGTCAGATCTTCATACACTATTGGTGGAGACATGAAATGACTCCACTTTCACCACTTTGGAAAATAGTTTGGGAGTTTCTTAAAAGGTTAATCATATACCTATCATATGATCCAGGCATCCCAGTCCTAGGCATTTAGAGAGGGGAAGGAATTACAAAGGGGCATGAGGAAACTCTTGGGGCTGATGCATAGGTTCACTCTATTGATTGCAGTATTGGTTTTATGGGTATATTTTTAAAACTCATCAAATTGTAGTTTAGTATTGTGTCAACTATAATTCAATAAAGCGGTTGCTTAAAAAGTGTAGGAGCAGGACTCCAGAACCCCAGATCTGAAAGAAAGTCACAAAATAAAAGGCAAAAATGTTGAGATTGAAGGTTCAGAACATAGGCTACAAGAAAACGTATTAGCAGTGGCTTTTACTGTGTGCTTCGTTGGTGGAAGGGCATCCTGGCCTGCTAGGCAGGTCAGGACAGAAAAAAAGACAGAGCACAGAAAGAGTAGACGGGTGCCAAGCTTGAGGCCACAGGGTCCAGCAAACATGGAGGAAAGTTGGTAAAGAACAATGAAGTCACATAGGGGAGTATTTAGTTTTATTATATTACACATATATTTATTATATTAGTATTTAGATCAAAATAGTTTTTAAATCCATGTAAAATACCGAAAATATACTATAAATAATAGGAGATCCATGTTGGAAATTAATTTTCTGTAATATGTATTTCAGGGCAGCCAGATGACTCAATTGGTTAAAGTGTGAGCTCTGAACAACAGGGTTGCCAGTTCGATTCCCACATGGGCCAGTGAGCTGAGCCCTCCACGGCCAGATTGAGGACAACAAGCTGCCACTGAGCGGTCTGGAGGGGCGGTCGGATGGCTTGTTTGTTAGAGCGCAAGCTCTCAACAGCAAGGTTGCCCGTTCAATTCCTGCATGGGATGCTGGGCTGTGCCTCCTGCACCTAAAGATTGAAAATGGCAACTGGACTTGGAGCTGAGTTGTGCCCTCCACAACTAGATTGAAAGGTAACTACTTGGAGCTGATGGGCCCTGGAGAAACACACTGTCCCCCAATATTCGACAATAAAATTTATATTAAAAAAATGATTACCAGAGGGTAAGGGGGGAGGAGGGTAGGAGATGAGGGTAAGGGGGATCAAATACATGGTGATGGAAGAACTGACTCTGGGTGGTGAACACACAATGGGATTTATAGATGATGTAATATAGAATTGTACACCTGAAATTTATGTAACTTTACTAACAATTGTCACCCCAATAAACTTAAAAAAATGAAAAGTATATATACTGTACAATTCCAACTATATGACATTCTGAAAAAGGCAAACCTATGGAGACAGTAAAAAGATCAGTGGTTGCCAGAGGTTAGGGAGGAGAGGGATGAATAAGAGAAAAGAGGATTTTGGGGGAAGTAAAACTGTTCTGTGTGATACAATAATGATGGATACATGTCATTACACATTTTCCAAAACCTATAGAATGTACAACACCAAGAGTGGACTCAAATTTAAACTATGGGCTTTGGGTGATAATGATGTCAATGTAAGTTCATCTATTGTAACAAATGTACCACTGCAGTAGGGGATGTTGATGGTTGGGGAAGGCTGTGCATGTGAGGGAGAGAGGGGTTATGTGGTAAATCTCTGTACCTTCTGCTCAATTTTTCTGTGAATCTAAAACATAAAGTCTATTTTAAAAAATATTTAGAGGAGAGTACTATCAAGTTCCTGGAAGATGGGGTGGAATTGAATCCAAAGCACCTGTGAAGAAACTGGATTCAGAGAAAGAATAATACCTCTGGTCAACATGGCAAAGTAGGTAACACCTGTGTTCACCTCCTCCCACACCCACATCTTTGAGAATTGCCTGAAATCCAGCTGAACAGAAGTCCTATATCTAAAGACATACAGAAGCAGCCACCTTGAGACTGTTAGAAGGGGTACAAATACAAAATGGCTTGTCCCACACCGACATGAGGCCATTCAAAATAGGGAGGCATATCTTGGTTGAGAAGGTCTTCCCTGAGGAGTGAGGGGTCCCAGCCCCATACCAGGGCTCCAAGGTAGGAAAGAGAAGTCACCACAACTTTTGGCTTTGAAAAGCAGTGGAGATTGTGGCTGAGTGAGATGGAGGGATGCTGGAGTCCCAGGCATCCCTCTTAAAGGATTACACATGAATGGACTTGCTGATGGACTCCCTCGCTCTGAGCTCCAGCTTTGGGGCAGCAGCTAGAAAGGCAACAGGGATATAGAGGGGGAAACTGACTTGTCTGGCTTCATGGCAAGGGTTTGAGGGGGCAACTTTCTCCCAGCTGGAAGTGCTGGCAGAATCCATTTTTCCTTTGTTGAGCCCTCCCCCTACCCAGCTGCAAGCACAGGTGGGCACCAAGTTTGAGTCTCTATCAACCTGGCTAACACCATTAGTCCTGCCCTAGTGATTCCCTGACACCACAACACACCCAACTTGTGGGCCCACCCAAGCCACTTCCAGTGGCTTTTCTATACAAATGACCTGTATTGGCTCATGCTGCAGACTTTCCTAAAACTGCTCAAAGGTTCACAAAACTCAAACAAGCAATATCTGGCCTCAGCATGCCCCATAGCTCTTGCTAAGCAGCGCCAACCTGGCACTAGAGGCAGACAGCCTTGGTTTACAGCTTGGCTTCTCCCAGGCACCTCCTAGCCCAGCACGAGTGGAAACCATCTTCAGATTACATTGTAGCTCACAAGTGGGCCCAGGCAGGGAACAGGCAGCCACTGAACTTGGCCTGCAACAGAGACCCTCCTAAGAGGCCCCAGAAAACACACACCGGGTAGCTAGCTTCAGACTACACCAGAGCAGCACCCAACCACCTCCATAAACAACATACCCAAAAGGCAAACTTCTTAGGCACCAGAACCCCACCAATGTAAATCCTGCTATATAGGATCAGGCCCTGCACAACAGCTTCTTCAGTATAACCAATCAGCCTGAGAGTCAGTCCATCCCACTCATGTACAAACAGCAATCAAGTCTCAACTACAACAAGAGGGTACATACAACCCACACAAGGCACTCACCTGGAGCACCCAACTCAGGTAACCAAGGAGACTGTGCCACTGGGTCCCACAAAGCACCTACTACATAAGGCCACTCTACTAAGACCAGGAGACATACCAGCTTTACCTAGTACATAGAAACAAACATAGGGAGTCAGCCAACATGAGGAGACAAAGAAACAAGTCCCAAAGGAAAGAACAGAACAAAGCTTCAGAAAAAGAACTAAACAAAATGGAGACAAGAATCTACCAGATGCCGAGTTCCAAACACTGGTTATAAGGATGCTCAATGATCTCAGGAAGAACTTCAACAAAGAGATAAAAAACATAAAAAAGAACCGGTTAGAAATGAAGAATGCAATAACTGAAATGAAGAGTATGTTAAAGGGAATTAACAGTAGATTAGATGAAGCGGAGGATCAAATCAGTGATCTTGAAGATAAGGTAGCAGAAAACACTCAATCAGAATAGCAAAAAGAATCCACAAAAATGAGGACAGTTTAAGAGACCTCTGGGACAGCATCAAGCATACCAACATTTGCATCATAGGGGTACCAGACGGAGAAGAGAGAAAGCAAGGGATTGAGAACCTGTTTAAAGAAATAATGATGGAAAACTTCCCTAACCTGGTGAAGGAAATAGACATACAAGCCCAGGAAGCCCAGAGAGTCCCAAGCAAGATGAACCCAAACAGGCCCACACCAAGTCACATCATAATTAAAAGGCCAAAGTTTAAAGAGTTGTGGTAATAACTACCTATAATATCAGGTGGATACTAGATTTATCAGTGGTCACTTCATAAGTTATATAAATGTCTAATCACTATGTGAAACACCTGAAACTAATACAATATTGTAAGTGAATTGTAATTGAAAAATAAAAGATTATTTAAAATATAAAGAAAGAATAAAGTTTGTAATTTAACAAGAAGAAGGATGCAATCAATAAAGACGTAGGTAGATTCACAGGCTTGAGAGTGGAAAGTTGGTGAAATGTTCTTGTGTGGAATTATAAGAATTCTCTCATAATAACGCACTGAAGATAGGCTCACCTGCTTTCTATATTTAAGAGAAAAGACCACTCAGGGAGTCTATAGAAATATGACTATCTGCTCTCTAGGGCCATAGGAATGAAGTTCCAAACTAAAATAATCTAAATCAGTATCCTAACTGGAGACTTAGTATTTCCCAGATGGGACGTGATGCAAAAGTGTAGGCCTCAAGAGGGTTTTTCTGTGTGTTTTTGTTTTTACTTTTTGTTTGTTTTTTAATAAAATAGAGCATTTATGGCTTTAATAACTAGAAATTATTGAAGGCTGTAAAAAGGAATTAAAGGTGTTTAAGTGAATTAAGAGAGGATATGTGTGTGAACACGTGTGTATGTGTGTGTTTCAACAAATAAATCTGAATAGCCTTTGCTGAGGGAAAAAGTATTTTAATTATTAGACATTACAGAGCTATCATTTTTACAACTGCCATTTAAGAACATAGGCGGCAGACTCACTTGATGGCCTGTGAGATACAAAGAGTGAAGGCTTCTCTCTTTCAGATCCTAAGTGGACCATTTGATACATTCTTGTATTCCATGGGCAGTCTTTTATCTTGGCTGCCTTTTTCCATGGCTCACTTGCTCTCACTAATACACACTCACATGTACATATAATCCAAAAATTAGCCACCTTTCTACATAAATGAGTTAAAGCTATTTAATAAATCTTTTACTTCCTTTCCCCCAGTCTCCAATAACCTAGCATAATTATTTCTTAGAGGGCCAACTTTCTACTTTTCCATCTGTCTGCTGAGTATATGTTTGAAGAAACCCATTTGCTCATTGAATTATTTTCATCCTTTGGATTTTAGCATTTCCTCTTCTTCTAATTGTCCTACTAAATGTTTATGATCTTTTCATCAGTTCTGATCTACTTCATATTCCTGGACTTTGGTCTCATGTCTCATTGTGGTGCTGTGATCTTCAGATTTTAAGATGTCCTGCAAGAGTTAATGGTCAACATCAGAAAATATAATACATTATAAGGTTGTTGTCTAAGAGAGAGTGATAAACTGAGTCTTTTCCAGTATTTACCATTCTTTTTCTGAAAATACAGATGCTGAATCTTGAATAAGCATAAAAGAGTAGAATTATTAAAAATGGCAATTCCTGGCCCCAACCACAGAACTCATAATATGCATCTGAAGAGGAGCCCACTCGTTAACAAACATTCCAGGAAATTCTAATGCAGACTGTTCCTGGGCCACACTCAGAAAAATTCCTCAAAATAAATTCAAATCCTTGGCTGGAACTGCAGGGATCCCCCAGTTCCTATTTCAGAAAATTAGAAGTAGGAGTTCGGAGAGCTTTGAGATCGGTGTACTCTGCAGTTCCACGAAGCTTCAAGGACATAGGTTTCTTCCATCTTTCAACTCTACCATACTTGGCCTCCTGGCTTTGTCCTGAGCTGGCTCCCCTCAGAGTTGCCAGATGGCTACACAGTGCCAGATACCACATCTCACGTCAGAAATGACAACTTAGAAGAAGCCATATTTCCCTTTTGCTTCTTCTAAAAAAGCAAGGAATCCTTTTCCAGATGTATGCACAGTAGGTCAGTAGGTCCATCCTCACACATTTCACTGGGCTGAGGTGGGTCCCACATCTCCCCCCAATAGATGGCATGAGAAATGGGACCACTCTGATGACCTCAGACTTGTCAGCAGCTAGGTCAGAGGGCCAGGACAGTGAGCAAGTAAATCAAAGGGAGGGAACAAAAGAGAAAGTAGCTCTCAATGCCCAAGCAACATTTTATTTGTTTTCCGTAATTTAGTTAAAGTGCTGTGGTTTCAATGATAGTATAGTAGCAACCCCCTTATCTGAGGGGGAAATATTCCATCCCCACTGGATGCCTGAAACCTCAGATAATATACGTATATACCAAATTTTCCTATACATACATACCTATCATAAAGTTTAATTTATAAATTAGACACAGTAAAAGATTAACAACAATAACTAATAATAAAATAGAACAATTACAATAATATACTGATATAAAAGGTAGGTGAATGTGGTGTCTCTCCCTCCCTCTCTCAAAATATCAGGAATTTTCCATTTAATATTTTCTGACCTCGATTGACTCACCACAGGTAACTGAAACCGGGAAAGGGAAACAGCAATAAAGGGTGACTGCTGTAGAAGCCGCTTTGAAGACGTCAGGAGAGCACTGAAAGAACTCTAACCTTTAGATTAGGGCATCGCCATTGTCTGAAGGGCTCTTGCTACTCCTGCTAAGTCCAGGAGGCTCCAGAGTGAAAATTAGCTGCAGTGGATACCAGTGACAACAATGCTGGGTCCTCAGGTTCGCCCGGCATAAAACGACGTAAAATGACATCACAGCGTCAAATTTCATCCACACGACTCCTTTACATGGACGTTTCAGTGCTACAATCTCAAAGCAGAGGAGAAAGATTCAAAAGGAAAGAGTTGACTGCCAGTGCTCACTAAAACTTTTTTTAAAAAGCAAAAAATCACAAGTACACCTACAATGTCTCAGAAAAGGTATTTTAGCTAATTATTTTTAAGGAAGTAAAGGAAGTGCACACAAGACAGCGAAGGTGTCCTGGCAGGGTAGTGGTGGCCTCCGGGACAACAAGGATCCCCTCACCCACCCAGTCAGGGGAGCAGCCCAAGACCCCAGGCCGAGGATGGGTGCGCAGGCCCTGGCACAACCCGTGGGCTAGCTCGTCGAACTGACTGGCTCCAGCAGTGACCCGGCACACCCACTGACCCCAGAGGAATTGCACCGAGCAGAGCAGGTCCAGGTTCAGGCGAGCGACCCCCGGAGCACAGCGGCCGAGGCCTTAACGCCCACCTTTCCGCACTGCAGCACAGCCAACTTGCTGGCCTGTCCATGGAAGTCAAGCTTCTGCACTTTCTTCCCCAGCGCTTCAAGAGGAACTCGCACACTGCTCCAGGGACCCCGCTCAGAGCATGAGCGGCCTCGCAGCCCTGAAGCCACCCTCTGCTGGAGTGACGGAGCAGGACCTGTGAGCCGGCTCCTGATCCTGGCTTTTGGCCCCAGTCCACACACCGGTGTTCAGGCCCCAGCTGCACCTGCCAGCCATGGCCCCGTTTTCTGGGATCACTGACAATGGGAAACTAACATTTTACATTTTATAACAAACCATTCATTTAAATTCAAAAAGAAAAAGGAAGTAGAAAATTTATGACACTCTTTCCTGAATGTTTAAACTAGCTTGTGAGAAAGAAATCTAATAACCAAATTTATTTTCTCTTGGGAGTTACAAATGGAACTTTTGTTGTTATAAAAATGAAGACGAATACTATACTTAGTTTAAGATCAACCAAATGACAAGTTCTATAGTTTCACACCAATGTTCACAAAGGTCACTTGAGCCAGTCAAGAATTCAAGACATTTCCCACTTTGTTCTGGAGGCACCATCCAAACAGGCTGGTATCAGAAAGGGCAGGACAAGCCAATAGGGTGACCAGTTCATCCCAGTTTGCCCAGCACTGTCCTCATTTTAAAACTGAAAGTCTCAGGACCACAGGCCAACGGGGCCAGTAAGACCAGATAAGCCTGTTAAAGTCAAAGAAATGCAAGGAAATTGGAACTGACGTGCAGACACAGGACCACAGGACAGACAAATTACTTTAAATGGTGCTGAAAGATATTGACGGTTAATTTACAAAACTTCTATAGATAATTTTTGGACAATTGTGATAAATGGAACAAATGCAAAACGATTCAGAGACCAACAAAAGTACTATTTCTCAAATCAAGGGAAATGTATTTCAGAAACTACACAGGCTAGTAATTTTCACATTATTCAATTCCATTCAATTAAATTCAATAAGTAATTTTAGAGGTACCTACTTTGTGTAAAATACTGTGTAATAGATTACTGGCCTCTGAAGTTAGTGACCACAGATGAAAATAAGCATGTTATTAAAAACAAGTTGAGCTACGGCATGGATGAATCTTGAAGACATTATGTTAAATGAAATAACCCAGTTACAGAAGAACAAATCTTGCATTATTCCTCTTAGATAAAGTTCCTAGAATTGGCAAATTCATAGAGACAGAAAGTAGAATAGTGGTTGCCGGGGGTTCGGGGTTGGAGGGAGTGGGGAGTTATCGATTGATGGATACAGAGTTGGAAAAGATGAAAAAGTTCTGGAGATGGATGGTGGTGATAGCTGCATAACATTGTGAATATATTTATATAACAATGTGAATATATTTAATTCCTCAAAACTGTATACTTAAAAATGGATAAAACAGTAAATTTTGTTATGTATATAACCATTAAAAAACAAATATGAATTTGTTAAGATAAAGCCATGCCAAATAATCTTATTTTCTTTTTGATTGAGTTGGTAGACTGGGGATCAGAGGGAATTTCATAGACATTTATCTTGAATGCAGTACATCTGCTGACAGTCTCTCCTTGTAAACAAGAAATGAAAACTTGATGCTAGTACATCTTGGTAGAGTCAAAGCTAGACAGTTTCCAGCTAATTCTCATGTGCAGCTAGTGATTACTGTTTAACAGAGCTCAATCTCAACGAAGGTATTTGTGTCATGCCTCAGTACTCTACCTTCAGAAGTGGCATAGAAAGTTTGAAATGAGGAAGGCTTAAAATTAATCAGATCTGGGTTTCAATTCTAGCCTCTCCATTTCCACTGCATTACTTTAAAACCTTAGGTAGATAACATGACATCTCTGAGCTTGCTTATGTGGAAGTAGGATTAAATCTAATTCCTTGCAGGTGAGTGTAAAAAAGAAGTCAGTGTAAACTGCATTTATCAGGGAGGGATTCTGGGGTCGGGGCTTGCACAGGAGTTCAAATAAGTGGGTAAAATTCAAATAGGAATAAATTTGGAAAAGCAAGTTACCGGCAGGAGGCTGAGCTTCAGTACAGCATGGAGTAACAAACAGCATATGGTGTTGGGGTACGTATTACATGAAACAGACAATGCCATCCAGTACATCTTAGGGCAGATTATGGAACACCATGAATGGCAGTCTGGAGAATTTAAATAAAGGTGCCTTTAGTTTCCCTGTCCAAAATATTCCTGAACCAGCTAAGAGTGGAGTCTAACAAACCAACTAGAAGACAACTGTAGTTAATTCAATTCAACAAAATTTTATTAGTGCCTCCTCAGTGCCAACTAGTTTACTGGTAGCTATGGAAAATATAGCAAATTGTAAAACTAATACTCTGATCAGTATCAATGAACATTTTCTGGACAAATAAATGGGAATGAAAATGGGAATGAATCAATGAATAATGAATATCTGGGCAAGAGAAGAGAGTGCAACTAAAGACATTCTTGAAAGAGGACTTCCAGAACTGCTTCAGAAAGTGGCAAGAATGATGGAATAAGTGTGTTCAGAGCAAGGGGGAGTATTCTGAGAGGTATTAATGGCAATGTGTCTTTTAGCAATACACTTTTTTAATTTAAACATTCACCACATTTTTTTTATCACACTTCATACTTTTTGAAAAAAAAGTGGTACAGATATTTCCTTATCATGGTATGAATAATATGGACATTGTCAGTAAAATGCCCCATCACCTGGTTTCTAGTCAAATGAGAAAGGAAAAATGAAAGAGAAATAAGGGGCGAGGGAGACGGAGTGAGGGGGTAGGTGCAGGGAGAGATTGATTCATTCATTAGATGTAAATAAATTTCACTGAAACTAATAAAATCTATGAAGTCATTTCAGCATGAGAAGGGAACCTGAGAGTACATCCATTTAGATACAGAATCATGATCCACACTATGTTGTCCTTTCTAAAGACCACAAGTAAGCTAAAATGTTTTCAAAATTATATTTTCCACACCACCTGAGCTGATATACCAGCGTAATGTGAAAAATTATAAATTTGACTTTCAAAGGTGATGTTTCAACCTGGCATTTTCCAGTGTGGAAAATTAAGCCAATCCTACTGAATTGATTAACTGCAGAAAACAAACCTGTGGGGGAAAAGGATATATTTTCTGATCTCTAGGCTACTCTTCAGGGGAATACATTTTGACATTCTCTTAGGAAGCAATGATGTAGGGTTGTCATTAAAAAATCAAACATCCCATTTAGTTACATATTACAGTTGCCAGATTGTGCACCTTATTTTAATTGGAGCATCAATGCAGCTCCTTTGTGGCTATTCTTAAGGTAGGTGGGTGTGGTTTTTTGTTTGTTTATTTTCTGTTTGTTAGCCGGTGTGACAACACCATGAACTTGAGGGTCCTGCACAAGCAATGGCATAAAGAGGACACCTAACAAATACGAGTCAAAGAAAAGGAAGGGGAGGAAGGTTTAGCATAAGGTTAAGGAAAGAATTACCATTTTGTTTATATTTTTATTGAGCTCCTCGAGAGACTCACCCCATAGCGATCCTCTGGCTGTTTGGCCGTCCATCAGCAATTTTGTTTTTATCCATCAACATTGTAAACAAATGTCTGCAAACAGTGTTTCAAGGAATTAAAGAAGCAAATGAATGCCCTTATGAGAGATGAAAATATGGATTATTTTCCAAGAAACAAGACTATTTAATGTGATTTTAACAGGAGCAGAGAGGAAATGGCCCCTGGTAACTACTGCCTCGCTGTTTGCAGATTCCAGCCTGGCTTCCACACAGAAGATGCCTCAGTTAACAGTGCTGGAAATGGGAAGTGAGGAGGCTGACCATTTGGCTCTTTCTTCCCCCCTACCCCATTACTGTTTTCCATTTCTCCCACCAGTCTTGGACACTATTTTAATCACTTTCAAACTGGTTTTTGGCAAGAAGAGTTTGAGGTAGAGGAGGGGACAACGCACTAATTATTCTTAGACAAAGGCAGAGAAGGACGAGAAACAGAAAAGACAGAATACAGTCTCATCTGTGATGCAGGGCCCGCCGTCCCCAGATGTTACCAAAGCATCAGCATCTCTCCCTACAAGAAAAATTGGATTAGTCACTGCCTTGTCTCCTAATGGACACACTCTGTGATCTTTAGAGCTTCATTTACTGGGTTAATAGTGCTTTGCCTGAGTTCCTTTGCTATGGGAAAAAAAAAAAAAAAAAAACCTGTAAGAAGAAATATTCTGGGTGCCCTCCGCAACCACTGACACGAGTAATATCGTATTCATCACAGACAGACCTCGTATCTCATTACTGCTGAAGAGTTGCCCCGGAGGCATCTGAGCTTGGCCAGGCCAGGCCTCTCATGTGGAACCGTTCAGGTATATTGTGAAATGATTTAATGCGATAATAATGTCCACTTTGCGAGATAGATTATGTTTTTCATAGTGGCTGATGGTTAATGAATGATACATTAGCAAACATCACTAAAACATTATTGGGAAATTCAGATGAAGAGATGGAGTTCTTTTTCCTGCTTCTTCTTGGCTTTCTCCCCAAGTGGTCCAACCCTCACCCTTCCCCCACTTCGATGCATAAAAATGGAAAGCAAAAGAACTTCCAAAAATCAGAAAACTTAATTTATTTAAAAGAAAGATCCCAGCTGTGTGTTCCTGACACTCAGCCTCTGCTTACCAGAAGGAGGGATGAATACTAAAAACATTCAAACATGAGCTGAAATATCTCTTCTTAAATCAAATGAGAATCAATGAAAGTGCGAACCTGAACAAATACATTATATGTTGACCCAGTTTATTAGATGAAGCCGTTTACCCTGATTTGATTTATCTGGCAATACACAGCTCAGCTGTGAAATGAGATAAGCCGAGCCCATTCACCTTATTTACTATATTATCGCAGCTCTTGCTAGCACGGCCATGGTTAAGGGTCTGTCAGCAGTTCCATTACAAATCCCTATTTTCAGCAGCTGCAAAGATTCACTCCCAGCTGCTACGTGGCATGGCAGACCCTAACCCAGGAGCACAGCGTCTGAAAAGATGGATGTAATTCCATTTTATTATTCACTATCTCCATGCTGAGTAACTAGGAGGAATCTGAACGTCCCCGTATCCATGAGGCTTGTTCTCACCTGCTGAAGAGGTCAGGTATGCTCCCATTTGTATTTTATTTTGATTCTTCTTTGATTGAACTTTTCAATTTAGATAGTTCCAAAGATGTTCTCTTTTCATTTCCATGCATTTTGGAATGCAAAAACCTTCCCATTTCCCAGGATCCATCCCCACCATCGGCAGGTCTTCACCCGGGAAGCAATGAGGGGTTGAGATAATAGAAGACAGGCACACTGTAGTATTAACGGGTGGACTTGCCCAGGAGGAAAGAGGCAGACCTTGTTATTTTGAGTTTTTCAATAAACATCTACAATCCAGATGCCCACATTCAATGAAGTTATACACAAAGAGAAAGAGAAACAGGGGAGGGAGGGGAATTTCTATTATTAATGTTTTGTTTAATGGGGTAATAAAAAAGCATTCTTATTATCTTTCAGTTTCATTCCCATTCCAGCTTCACAGAGCATGCAACCCTATGAAACCACACATGGGTAAGAACCTCCTTATTGATCCCTCTTGACACATCTCCAGACTTTGGTGTCTGGAGCACAGCAGAAAGCAGGCAGGCAGAAAGTCCAAGGGAACGTGTGGTTAGCATGAGAGCCATCCTGGACGACTTCCCTCGTGGGATCCCCACTGCTCTCAGGTCTGAATCGGAGCATGGCCACTGGCCTGAGAGAACAATTGAACATGAAAGCACAGAGGACTTCTGTGTAACATGGCAGGCTGATCCCATGCATTATCCCTGCTCTCTCCTGAAATGCCACTAAATTGAGAATGGACTAAAATAGGCATAAGCATATAGGGACAAAGAAAACAGGATGGGATACAGCAGCAGATGAGCAAGTTTAACCAATTGGTTGGAAGCTGGAAAGTGAATGGAAGGCTGATAATTGACTTAGCAGGAGAGAGGAAAATGCTTTGCAACTAGAACCCCACAATGCCTTCCCACAACAGAGCAGGAGATACAGACTTAGTCTCTGAATAAATTCACTTATAAAGGCTCCAGATACTGGGCGTGGTGGAAGGTGGGTGACACCATCCTAAAAGCAGGAAGATAATGGAAAGTCTATGGGGTGAGTGATGGGCCCCCATCCTCCTTCCCTCACTCTGTTCCCCAAATGCTCATGGCCACACATGTGCTATCAATGCTGGAGTGTTGTTGTTGTTGTTGTCGAGTTTGTTTGTTTTCAGGTTTGAGAGAAAATATTTTAGGCATAGAGTGAGGAAAGCCAATAAAGAAATGAAGCAAAGTATTAATTCAAGGGAAGCCAAAAACTATGCAAGGAAGAAAAAAAAAATGTATACAGTAGGCTCATCAGTAAACAATATTCACGAAGTTTGCAATCATGAACGATGTAAAAAGTGGTGATTACAACCATGTTGGGGAGATAAGGAGAGAAGTGAAAGAAGGTATAAAGGAACTAAGTTTTCATCTACATAAACACTACAAAAATGAATAGGTCCAAAATTGGTAAATGAATAAATAACAATATAAGCATACTTAGAAATGTGGAAATAAAAAAAACAAAGAAACAGGAAAATAATTATGTGTGGTTAATTGGTCAGGAATGGGGACTTTGGAAGGCAGGTAGGTAAAGGTTAAAGGTGGGGTAAGGATATTTGTCATGACTCTGGGGTTTCCTTATAAGCATTTTAGCAGTATTCATAAAGTTTTTTAAACAATATGCAAAAAAGTGAATATAGCTAAAATAAGAAATGAAATCCCATTAGATGGGTCGGCTCCACCTTTCTACTTTCTATTTGGATTTATCTGTGAATTTGAAAATGACTTGGCTGTGGGACATGAGAAGGGCAAGGATGTGGAAATAATACTCCTGTCACCAGAATCCGCCTCCATCTCTGCTCTCTATTCATGCCCACCTTCCTTCCTTCCTTCAATACTTGACACCACTTTCTATCACCTATCATGTGTTAAAGGAGGTTTTGTACAAATTGTTCTGTCTCCTGTCCCTTTCTTCTCCCTCCTTATCACTCTTCTCCAAGTTTCAGCTCATAGTATAACATCTTCCTCAGGGAACCCTCGGCTGCCCACCCACTGTCAACTCTCTGTTAACTTGTTGAACACTGGTTCCCTCGGACTTTCTGCCTGGCTGCTTTCTGCTATGCATGACTGTGCCCCACACCAAAGTCTGGAGATGTGTCAAGAAGGATCACATAGGAGGTTCTTACTCTTGAACTTCTGTCCTGAAGTCAACTGCACAGTAACTTTGATTCTTTGATTCATGTCTCTCTCCCCAACCTAGGCTATAAACAGCAGGGGGGCTATACTTTTTCTCTCTCCTCCTAATCCTAAACACTAGCACAGTAGCTGCCCAAAGAAAGCACTCTAAATGAATGAATGAATGAATGAATAACAAAACAAACAAACAAAAAACATAAAATAAGGAACAAATGAAGCTGACACTCTGTTAATGGAGAAGCTTGATATTCCCAAACTCGTGAAAATCCAGAAACCACTTTCCTATGGAAGTTTATGCTTCTCCAGCCTTGGAGATCACATGCAAAAAGTATTTAGAGTGAAAATAGGAGCTATTTCTTTGACTCTCTGGTTAAGAAATTCCCCCTATGAACCCTTTTACACTACTGGTGAAATGTGAATTGGTGCATCCACTATGGAAAACAGTACGGAGGTTCCTCAAAATATTAAAAATAGAAGTACCATATGATCCAGCAATCTCATTTCTGGGTATTTATTTAAAGGAAACAAAACCACTATCCTGAAGAGATATTTGCAGCATCGTGTTTATTGTAGCCGAGATATGGAAACAACCTAAACATCTGTTGACAGATGAATGGATAAGACAGTGGGGTTTATGTGGAATACCATTTAGCCTTTAAAAAAAAAAAAAAAGGAAATCCTGTCATTTGAAACAACATGGATGAACCTGGAGGACATTATGCTAAGTGAAATAAGCAAGGCACAGAAAGACAAATGCTGTATGATCTCACTTATCTGTGGAATCTAACAAAATTGAACTCAGAAGCAGAGAGTAGAATAATGGCTACCAGGGGCAGAGGGGTGGGAGAAAACCGGGAGATGTTGCTGCAAGGGACACACTTTCAATTATGAGATGAATCAGTTCTGGAAACTTAATGTACAGCATGTTTACTGTGATGGTTAATTTTATGTGTCAACTTGATTGGCCTGGGGGATGCCCAGATAACTGGGAAAGCCTTGTTTCTGAGTGTGCCTATTTGGGCGTATCTGGAAGAAGTTAGCATTTGATTCAATAGGCTGAATGAAGAGATCCTCCCTCACCAAATGCGTGTCGGCATCAGCCATTTGGTTGAGGGCCCACATAGAACAAAAAGGCAAAGGAAGGGCTAATTTACTCTCTCTCTTCTTGAGCTATGCCGTCCATTTTCTCCAGCCCTTAGGCATCATATTAGAGCCCCCAGTTGAGCCTTCAGCCTCTGGTACTTGCACCAGGGGCCCCCAGGTTCTCAGGCTTTTGACCGGGGACCAGGAGTCACACACAAGTACTCTGAGTCTGAAAAGTGTCAGGAATTATACCCCCTCTTTTCCGGTTCTTCAGCTTGCAGATGGCAGACTGTAGGAGTTCTCAGCCTCCATAACTGTGTGAGCCAAGTCCTTATAATAAATCTCCTTTTACATATATCTATACATGTATCCTATTCATTCCGTGTCTCTGGAGAACCCTGACTTATAGTTACTATAGTTAACAATAATGTATTGTATGCTTGAGATTTGTTGAGAGTATATCTCCAGTGTTCTCCACACACACACACACACACACACACACACACACACACACACACACACACAGAAAGTTCACTATGTGAGGTGATGGCTGTGTTAATTATCTTGATAGTGGTAATCACTTCACAACGTGTACGTGTACCAAATCATCATGTTTTATACTTTAAATACATATGATTTGTCTTTGTCAATCAAATCAAGCATCAGTAAAGCTGGGGGTGAATAAAATAAATGCCCCTTATATACTTCCTCAATGGCAAACCATCAGCAGTACACCATCATATTTCAAGAAACAGAAAATAAGCAGCAATAAAAACTTAATGATTCCTTGGCTGGTAGTAGTTTGGAAACTGGCATTCAAATGGTATTCTAAGTTCTTAAATATACCTGCAGGAAAAAACTCATCTTGCCTATTTTAAGGTAAACTGCATAATATGTAGGAGATATATTTTAGTAAGTCCCAAAGTATTAATTAGAACAAGTCACTGATTTGGGGACAGATGATTTCTTTGGGACCTTAAGGGATTCAGAGGTTCATTTTATTCAGTGTTCCAGCTGTAATGCAACACTGATGGTTTACCAGTTTTCCAACAATACACCTGAGTCCATCTGACTTCCTTCTCCCCTGGAGACTTTCTCTAGTCTTCTGCTCAAAGCATAAAGTTCAAGACCTTGATCTTTTAATCCACGCCGCTGTTTTCTGCTCACACTAGAACTTGTTTTGAAGCCTCTGACTATGTGAACAGAGCTGGCTGCCAGAGATAGCTCTAGAAGACCTAGCTGTCTGGGAGCAAATGGTCCATCAAATTGTATCAAAGCCATGTAGCCTCATTCAAAATTTCTTCCATATTGTCGGGTCATACATGGAAGGAACTATGGGGAAACCTCTGGCCTTATAAACAGTAAATGTGTATACTTCTGTTATGACAATACACTCAAATCTACTCTTGAGATGAAATCTGGAAGCCAAGTGTTGTTAGGCCTCCCCTGAACTTAAGGCTTAGCCACTTGAATATCTATCTGATTAATTTAGAATGCTGATAAAGGATAGCACTTGTCTTCTGGGAAACATTTGGGTTCCAATACTGTATTTAACCATCTTTACCAAGTAACATTTTGTATTTAAATTTCTTCAAGTACCATATTTTTAAAATATATTCTTCTAACACCAAACCAAGCTGTGTTTCTACTTGGGGATTATTTTCCCCTTCAATTTATGACAGATATAAATGGCCCAAGTTTATTTTTCACATCTGTTCTGCATTCGGGAATCTGCCATCATACTTAGAAGCACGGAAATTCCGTTTGGATTGTTTACTCTGGCTGCATACCAGGCTGTGACACAAATTCAGCTGGGAACTACTATGTAGCTGTTGTAAAAGCAACAAAATACTCTAAGAAAGGACCCAGGAGGTCTACATACTACCCATTTATGGTTACACAGAATTCTCTCAGCAGGACAGACAAGGCCAGTCTTTCGTTGCAATTTTCCTTTATAGTCGGACCACTGTCTTCCTCAGTTTTAAATTGTCTCTGTCTATCACCAATAAATGTCTAGCATAGGAGAAACTTGGAAGAGTCCCTCTCGTCAAGGTTGTTTCTTTTCTGAATTCCAAAATATGGGTTTGTTCTGAGGAAGTCTGAAATATTTTGAAATAGTGAGGACATGGGTTTTGAAGCCAAACACATCTGGATTTCAAACCTGGCTTTGAGTTTGAACAAGCTACCTAACCCTTGTCAGCCATGAGGACAATATTATCCACTTCATGGCTTTGAGATAGTAAATTCAATGAGATATTTACTATCTTTGCCTAAATATAAGACATGAATGAATGAGATACACCCCAATTTTTCCAGCAAAAGATTTTACGGAAAAGTAGTTTCATGATACATGTATTAAAATTGATTTTAATGTGGTTTTTGAAAGGGGAGCATGACTTGTTCATGTATATGCTTCTATCATATACTGACATCTAACTGGAAATCAGGTCATTCTTTTTCCTGATCTCTGTGGTTTTATATCTTCTTACAAATGTGGCCTGTACCACTACTGCCAAGGCTGTATCCATTGTTGATTTCCCCTATCTTCCTTAGTAACAGAGGTTTTCACCAAGGTTTTTAGCTAGGTACATGTTCGTGCAGACTGAAGTTTCACCCCCTTATAGTCATTTTGCCTGTCAGAAAAGTGGCAGTGTGTGTAACAGCTTCCAGGAAGCCCCTTAAAAAATAACTGGTTCCTGTCCTTTGCTGCTTTTGTCCTACTCCCTTATCCTCCTGATGGAAAAACTACAGCTACATTGGCTGGAGTCAGGAAGACTTCCTAGACCAGAGGACATCAGACCAAGGCCAGTGGATCAATGAGAGCACCTGACCTGGTCTCGGACAATTACAGAACTAGCACGCCAGGGTCTACTCCAGGGCTCTTCTGCAGAGATAAAAAGTAAACTATCTTGAATAAGACACCATTATTCGGGGGTTTCTGTCACATGCAACTGAGCCAAGTACAGCTTGATACATGACCTTTTCAAATTCCCTTCTGGGGGCAGTGTTTGCTATATCTAGCAGCTTTCAACATATTTCCTATTTTCCATTTTCTTGATTGGTGGCAAGACCAAAATAGTACTCTGCAGCCCATTTTCATGTTTCTTTATAAAGTTTGTAACAGTGAAGTCTGAGCTTTAGCAACCTCAGTTGCTTTAGAATATTAAGTTATAGTAATAAATTGATTCTAAAATGTTACGAGAATGACACAAACTCAACCTCATTTTTATAAAACTTGTCATTACTTTGCCAGCAGTGCTCCACAGCCCTATGTAATGTGGGTCACTAAACATGAGAATTTTGAGAAACTTTCCTTGGAAAAGGTATTGGAGGAAATATATCTTCACAACCAAAAAAAGAACTATAAATAAAGGCCGGGTACACTGCCTGGCTTAGAGCCCACAGTTAATGAAAAGTAGAAGTTCATGCTTATGATAATAACAAACCACGACCCTGGAAACCCTTCCCACCTCAAAGTGAACTTGAACTCAGCTGAGTCCTGGATGTCCAGTCACCATTCTCACATGAGAAAAGTAGTGTCACAAGTTAATGACCACAAATTAATTATTTACCCCAGAGGTGTCCAGCTGTTGCATGAAGAGTTTCATTATTATCGCTCTTAAATTATTTCTTAAAAGGCTCAAGAACTCACAGAGAGGTGCTAACTATAGCACTTTTCATAGGCTGCTGTTCACACTCAGACGTACCTTAGAACAGCAGGAAGGCAGATGAGCTCCTACCAACACAGGCAGTCCATCCAGTTTGTTCTCATGACCAAAGTACAGGTCCTTATTGTCCTCACTGAATGACACCTCACTGTAGCAGCAAAAACAAAAGTATCATCTATAAGTATCTAAAAGTGTCCATTGCATGGAGCTGATGCAAAGACCTTATCTCAGATTTTTCTCTACCCCAGAATCTCAAACACTTGGACATGTGTCGAGTCAGCCAGTTGTGTGCTATCAGCACGCTTTTGCAACGAGAAGAAAACACCAGAAGAAATGTGTGGGTAACCCACCTCTCTGTGCATCTGTATCATGTATCCATTCCTAGGAAACTTCTCTTCTCTCAGCTGCAAGAAAGAGCAAGTCCGGCCCAGAGTCTTGGCTCAATCATTTACTTAGGTAATTTTTCTCAGCCTCATTTCCTGTTATTAGAAATAATAAACTGAAAGATTGGATCTTATGAGGATCAAAAGAAATAATGTATAGGAAAGTGCCTGAAGCACTCTGAAAACCATCCATACAACAGCTGGGGTCAGAAGTGGAGGTGACAGTAGCATTTTCTGAGAAGCTGCAGTATATTCTGTATAGCTCTTCATAATCATGATGTTCAGACCAGAGAAGAGAGAAGTCTAAGCTCTCACTTTGAAATCAGTTTTTCAATAAAGGTCTGTCAGTTTTGCCACTGTGCCTTCTACATTACTGCTCACAGTTGCTGATACAGTGTTTCCCTTCTAGAAAATTGTGCAGAAAGAGAATGAATGAATGAAGGAAGGAATGAATGAATGAATGAGAAAAGCCTACTCATTTGCTTGACCTCTTTCAGCATAACAAGCCAATGTGACTTTCGATTCCATACAGAAAACAAAAGAATCTCTCTCATTCGCTTTTTTATGTCAAACTGATAAATGATTTTATCTACCACAAAAGTAGGATCTTGATAGCAGTTTGAGTAAGCATACAAATGTGACATTGTTGACCCACAATGGTAGGACGTGAGTCTTCAAATTAGTCTGTCCTGAAGAATAAAGACAGCTACATGGGATGATGCTCTTCCCATGGACAGGTAGATCTATGCCTCCTCTCTTTGAATCTGGGCAGGCTCTGTGATAGCTTTAGTAAAGCAGAAGAAGAAGAGGTGAATACGGGTTGATGAATTCCACTCTCCACCTACAGGTTCATCTTGTGCAGATGCACATATCTTTGAGATAGCTCTCAGGGTCAAGAACACTTTAAAAATTACTTCAGTTTCCTCTGTCATCACTGTTTGAGACTAGAGAAGTGAAAGGAATGGAGCCCCTCCTCTGTTAAAGGAATCGGTGCCAAGCAGGTGGTCAGCACTCTTGAGCATCTCCCCCCATTTCCTTTCCAGACCCTCTACTCATTGTCTTCTTTCCTCCACTTTTCCTCTCAAGGTTGAAAGTAGAAATGTGCTTTGAGAGTATATCGTGAGTCTGAGAATAAGTATTTTCATTTCCTTTTTCCTCACTTCATCTCTGCCCTGATGAGCAGTAACGAGTTCACCACATACCTACCCGTCAGAGAGCCACCGCCACACAGCTGTTCTTCACTCCAGGTTCCAGAGGTTCTCCCTTCTTCTGACCTCGACAAGCCTGTTAGGGTGTTTTTAATATTCAAGGAAACGAGTTGTCCTAATAGCCTTTGCCCTTACTCTGTCTCAGTGGAAACAAGACGTGCTTTCTAATTTTCTTGTTTGGAAGACTGAAATCTTTGATGCTGGCTCTTAAACACACTGTGTTAATAAATACTCCTCAACAGTTCAAAGCATTGGAAAGTCTGTTTAAAATTACAAAAGACTTTACAGATGAATTAATGAGTTTGTTTACTTAAGAGTGACTCAGGACATTTTGTTCCTTGTAAGCACTTCATTTCTTCAGGGGCACAGATCATACATTCACTTAGAGAGACATGCATGTCCCCAGGGATTGTGGGAAAGAGGGGACATCAAAACAGAAATAGGATGTCATCAGTGCCTAACCCAAGCCTTCCTGGAAGTCCTCATGTCTGCAGTTCTTTGTCCTGGAGCTCAATGCTAATCCCCCTTCTCCACTACAGATTTGTAGTTAATAGTGTTTAAGGTAATCTCCTACCAGACAGAGTATTTGTATTTTATTAGGTAAATTCTGAAAACTCACTCAAGAAAGAGAACATTACTAGTGAACCTCGTGGAGAGGAGGAGGTATCTTGAGAATAAGCATAAAAAATGCCCTTTGCTGAATGAATGAATGAATGAATGAATGAATGAATGAATGAATAGATAGATACTCCAGTACTCAACAGGCTAACTTTATATATCTTACCATATGTCTATAGTCTTAAATCCACCTACTGGCTTTTAAAGTGAAAGTTTGGGATCAGACCCCCAAATCATTTTGATTAGTGACTTGTAGCCATCTTTTTTCCCTTCTCAAGTAATGTTTGTTGAGGTCATAAGGATATTGAGAGTGAGGGATACTTTCCCTTTTACCCATGTTAAGCACTATGCAATTCTGCTTAATACAAATATTTTGAGCAGGCAATGTGTGGCAATCACATGCTACATCTGGAGGTACAGTGTGAATGTGGCTAGGATGACCAACCATCCTGGTTTGCCTGGGGTTTGGAGCTATACAGCCAGATAAGTCCCAGAGCAAACTGGACAAGTAGGTCACTCCCTGCCATTCTGGAGTTACTGGTAGAAAACAGAAAAATTCTAGCAAACACAGAATTACAACTGTGATATATGTTGTTAAAGGAGAGAAGAAAAGTGCTCTAGTTTGATGATTAGGAAAGTTTTACCCCAAAAGAGACACTTAAGTTGATATTTAAAAAGTCAGTAGAAGTTAGCTACTAAAGCAAGAGAAAAACATTCTAAGCAAACCCAAGAGCATGTGTGAAGGTCTTGATGCTAGAGAAAGCATGGTGCCTGCCAGGAAATAGGACAAATCCTTTGTGGCAAAACTCTAGAGAAGGAGGGAGACGTTGACTCACAGAGAAGACGCTCCAAGACCAGCTTTGGAAAAGCCTTGTGCATAATATTATGAATTCTAGATTGTACCCTAATGGCTATGGGAAGTCATAAAAAGGCTTTAAGAAAACTTATAAATAAAGTTTTCATACCATCAGGTTTTGCTAAAGGCCTCTGCTGCCAAACTATTCATTCTCTGTGAGGGTGCCAATTATATCAATACTGGATCTGAACCAAAACCCCTTTCAGGCACTGTGAAATAAGCTTCCCCTGGCATTGACAAAGTTATACATTCACAGAAAGGAGCCAGTGTTAAACAACTAGTGATGGATAATGTGAACTGCCCAGGCAGACTTTTATAGCTACTTGAAAACACCCTGGAATCCACCCAGCTCACCCCCAGCCATGTAAGAATGCCCAAAATCTTGCCCTGGAATAGCTCATTGTAGCATAGGCTCCCCAGCCACATTACTCTGCCCTTTAAAGTCCTCTATGGTAAACGAGTTTCTTATGACCTCACCCTCTCCAAGGGTGTTAATTTAATGGAAAGCTGGCTTTTCCTAGGTCACTCTTTCTCAAAGGGTGGTCCCAGGACCACAGCACGAGCACCACCCAGGAGCTTGTCAAGAAAACAAACCTTGGGGCCCCTCCCAGATCTACTGAGTCAGAATCTGTGGGGATGGGGGTCCAGCACCCTGTGTTTCTGACATATGCTCCTATTTGAGAACCACTGTCCCATGCAGAACACTTGCCCCACAGTGGGATCCAATGGGGGTTGCTGCTCTGTCCTCAGCTCACAGACCGTGAAAAGTTGGAACTACTCTAAATCTAGAATTCTCTCTGCTTCCTCACTATTTCTGAACCTTTCCCTCACTTTTGTGGTAACCTCTAGCCCACTGGCCTAATTCACTTTTCTAGACCTGTTATTCTCCTCCTCAGCTCACCTGCTTTCCTATTTTGCCAAGATCCTTCATTTTAACCTCCTCTTACTGACGGCCAAAATGTCCTCTGTCCCTTGGCTCTTCACTCTATCTACCTTTCTCTTTTCCAATTTCAAATTAATGTAATTTCATTTTCTTTTTGTTTGTTCGTTTGTTTCCAGATTGCTGAGCTTTATGGCAGAAAGTCATACAACTAAGCTTTAAACCAAAAGCAAGTCCTCCAAGCCCAAAGCATCCTTACCTCTCCGCTTCCTTCCTTCTCTTCTTTCTTCCTTCTCTGTCCTTCCTCCCTTTCCCTTTTTTCCCTTCCTTCTTCCTTTCTTACTTCTTTCTTCCTCCCTCCCTCCATCCCTTCCTTCCTTTTCTGTCTTGGTTGTCTCCCTGTTGAATGCTTCCCACAGCTCGTTCATCCTCAAGCACCCAAACATTGTATAAAAGTCTGGATGAATCCTTCCCATAACCAGGAGTGCTCCAGCAGCTCATTTCTCACAGTGAGGTCCACAGACGAGATGGTCTGCTTCAGAATCACCTGGGAAGTTTGCCAAAGATGCAGTTTCCTACTCCAACACAGTGCAAGTCTAATTTCTCCTCAAAACTCTCCTGCAAATATTTGGAGACAATTACCACATCTTCTCCAAGGTTCCTCATCAACAAATCAATTATTTCAGTCATTTTTTTCACATACTAGATATCTGACACCTTATGTAATCCTTGTCAAGCTTCTCAATAGTTTCTGATTTTTCATTCCCCCTTTAAAAATGTGCTGGCCAAAATCACTGCAAGGTTAATATTTCAATTTTCCTTTTGGCTTTAAATTATTTTTAAAAATCTATTTGTGAGACTGTCCATGGGACATTATTTTTCAAAATCTATCGATAACATAGACCCATTTGTCCCTGCTCCACCCGGCCAAGAATGACTGACTATAAATCCTGGAAATAGCAGAAGGGATGAGCAAAGGAGAACTTTGAAAGGTAGTGGGATGAAAGCCACCTGGTTTGGGACCCAAAGCCCGGAGGAGCAACATAGGGGCTCTGTGTCCTATGTCCCACTCCCCCACCCACCCACCAACCAACAGAAGAAGACAACCCAGGCCTAGAGTTTCCCAGCCCCAACCTAGTAAGAAAAGGCATTCCAGGTAGGCTCATTCTTCTCCTGGAACGAGCGGCCCCTGAATAACCAACAAAAGGCAAGCCAGCACTATTCACTCAGATGCTAAGCTTCCAAGAGAAATGTCTACCTTCTAGGCAGGGCTGGAGACTCCACTCCCTGCGCTGAGAAATACCAGAGCTGCCGCCAGCGACAGAGAAGCCCCCCACCTGACCCATCAAAGAGTCCTCTCCTCCAGCATGGTAGGCAATGGAGAGGGGGCTCACCAGGGGAAACTCCCATCAGTCCCTCAGCAGCAACAACAGGGACCAGTGAGAGACCTCAAGCAACAAGATAAATCAAGCAGACAAAAGAACACCACAAAGGCTCAGAAAATTTAACCGCCATTGGAACCACAGCCCACCAAATTAGGCCAGGACCTAGGAACTAACCTACACAGCATGACTGTCTGCTAAAGTAATAGATTTAAATGAGACTCAGAATCCCTTAACATAATAGCCAAAATGTCCAGGATACAATCGAAAATTACCCGTCATACCAAGGAAATCACAATTTGAATGAGAAAAGATAACTAGCCAGCATCAACATTAGATGAATCCAATGTTGGAATAATGTGACAAATTTTAAATCAGCCATCCTTTCTTATTAAGCATTTTTTGTGCTTCAGCAATCAAAGATTCTCTTAAATAAAAAATTAGAAAACCTCAGCAAAGATATAGAAGTTATTTTTTAACCAAATGGAAATTATAGACCTAAAAAAATAGAATAACGGGCAGCAGGATGGCTCAGTTGGTTAGAGTGCAAGCTCTGAACAACAGGGTTGCCTGTTCCATTCCCACATGGGCCAGTGAGCTGCGCCTTCCACAACTAGATTGAAGACAATGAGCTGCTGCTGAGCTTCCAGAGTGGCAGCTGGATGGCTCAGTTTGTTATAGCATGAGCTCTCAACAACAAGATTGCCGGTTCAGTTCCCACATGGGATGGTGGGCTGCACCCCCTGCAACTAAAGATTGAAAACGATCACTGGACTTGGAGCTGAGCTGCGCTCTCCACAACTAGATTGAAGGACAACTACTTGGAGATGATGGGCTCTGGAAAAACACACTGTTCCCCAATATTCCCCAATAAAATTTATTTAAAAAATTAAAAATAGAATAACAAAATAAAAACCTCTCTATCCATGAAGAAATCCAAGAAAATACAAAACAAATTTTGGAAAGATTATTAATTTTGTAACTCCAGCTCTGGGCATAGTTGGTAGGAAGCATCAGGGGTTCAATGAGGCTTATTGGATGGATAAAACACATAACATTGTAACTTATCTCCAGAATTCAAAGGTCCAGAAATGTTCAACTTTCAACAAATGGCACAGTAAGGATAAGGGAAATCGTGGAGAGTATGGTGGTCAATTTTATGTGTCAACTTGACTGGCTGCTGGTCCCAGATTAGGCATGATTTGTGGGTGTGTCTGTGAGATGATTTTCAAATGAAACTAGCATCAGCATTAGTGGACTCAGTAAAGCAGATTGCCCTTCCCAATGTGACAGGGTGTCATCTAATCTTTTGAGGACCTCAATGGAACAAAAGGCAAGGGAAGGAGAAGTTCATTCCTTTTTTTTTTTTTTCTTTTTTGCATCACTGCTTGATTTGAGACATCTTACCTCATCTTCTCTGACCTTTAACTGGGATTTACACCATTGGTTCTCAGGTTTTTGGATTTAAACTGAACTACAAACCCAGCTTTCCTGGGTCTCCAGCTTGCAGACCACAGATAGTGGACCTTGTCAGTCTCCATAATCATATGAGCCAATCCTCATAATAAATAAATATATCTATGTCAATATAGATATATATTTTATTGGCTCTGTTTCTTTGGAGAGCACTGCCTAGTACAAAGGGAAGAATAATTTCAAAAAACACCAATAAAACTGAAATTTATTCTATAGGTTTTCCAATGGTCATCATGTTTTGGGATGCCTGTTAAAACAGCAGAGGTCCAAGCCTCTCGCCCCCAGAAATCTGATTCAGTGTGTCAGCCACGGGCCCTGCATATATCTGCTTAACAAGCTTCCCAGGTGATACTGAGGCAGCCAGTCTGTGGCTTGATTTGGGAGAACCAAACTTCAGAGACCATCACACTTTGGGTATACATGCCTCCTCCATCATTGACCCTTTTAATGGTGCTGCCCTTGTGAGTTCTAAAAGCCTTAGTAACTCTCCCTGAGACCATGAAATAAAATATAGCAATCTCAAAATTAATGTTGTATACGCTTTCTTGTTGTTTTACTAAGAGTTACCATCATCCATTCTCCTACCACCCCAATAAGGTACATTGAAACTGTTGGAGGATAGTTTTTGTTATCTGGACTTCTCTAAGTTGCTACTTCAAACATAGGTGCTGATAGGAGGAGATCCAAGATGGCAGAGTAGATAAACACTGTGCTTGCCTCATCCTGTGAACACATCAAAATCACAACTAAATTATTGAGCAATCAAACTGGAGAACCATCTGAAATCTAGCTGAGCAGAAGTTTTATAACTAAGGATATAAAGAAGAAGCTACGTCGAGACTGGTAGGTGGAGTGGAGATGTGAAACAGGCCAGCCCCAAACCTCCATGTAGCAGATGAAAATTGGAAGGATACAGAGGTTTCCCACAGAGGAGCAAAGGACCCCAGCCATACACCAGCTTCCCCAGTCTGGAATACTGGTGCCAGAAGGAGGAGCCACCACAATATCTGGCTGTGAAATACGGTGGGGATTCCGACCATCTGGGTGGGACAGAAAGCTGCAGGAAATCTAGACAGCCTATTAAAGGGCCCAAGCAGGCACTTACCCTAGGCTCCCACAAAGGAATAGTGACTCAGGGAGTGTTGGAGACAACTGGAAAGAGACTAGTTGTGTAACTTTGGGGCGAGGACTAAAGGAACAGTCCCTATTTTCCGTGTATGGGACCCTTGAACCATGCAGCCAGCAGGCAGGTGCCATCTTTACTGTGTTGAGTCCTCTCCCACAGGCCAAATCTGAATCTGATTGACCTGGTGAGCTCCTCTGCTCCAACCTGCTGACTCACTGAGACCCTGCCTCACAAAACTGCATCCCACCTCAGGTTTTATAAGTGGCTGAACCTTATGAGAGCTGGCAGGTCACAATAGGCCTCAGCGTGTTCTTATCTTTTGCAAAGCTACCCCAGACCTGGTACTGATGGCAGCCATCCTCGGTTCACAGCATGGCCTATCCCACACACTTCTAGGAATAGCACAGGCAGTGACCAACGGTGGATCGCTTTGTAGCTCCTACCAGGTAGTCCCCAGCCAGTCACAGGCAGTGGCTGACCTGGGCCTGCACCAGAACTTCTCCCAGGAGGCCCTAGAACGAACATATTTGGAGGTTGGCTTCAGACCACCACCCAATTAGCCCCACAAGGGGTACACACAAAAGGCAGTCTCAGAAGGCAGAAGAGCCCACTGTAGTGAATCCCATTCCATGGGGTAAGACCACCACACAGTAGCCCATAAGCTGTGGATGGAGCCAAACTCCACAGCAAGTTAGCCTGAGGGTCAGTACCACCAACTGATGTGCCAACAGCAATTAAAGCTCCACTACAACAGGAGGGCACACACAACCCACACAAGGAACACTCCCAGAGCACCTGGCTTGGGTGACCAGGGAGACTGTGTCAGTGGACCCCACAGAACCCCTACTATATTAGGCCACCCAGCAAGACTGAGAGATATAGCAGCCTTACCAAATACATAGAAACAAACACAGAGAGGCAGCCAAAATGAAATAACAAAGAAATACATCCAAGTGAAAGAACAGGAGACAACTCCAGAAAAAGAACTAAACAAAATGGAGGCAAACAACCTACCAGAGACAGAGTTCAAAATAATGATTATAAGGATGTTCAAGGAACTCAGCGAGAACTTCAACAAAGAGATAGCAAGCATAGAAAAGGACATAGAAAACATAAAACAGAAACAGTCAGAAGTGAAGAATATAATAACTGAAATGAAGAATGAACTAGAAGGAATTACCAGCAGACTAGATGAAACAGAAGATAGAATTAGTGATTTGAAAGACAAGGTAGTAGAAACCACCCAATCGGAAAGGCAAAAAAAAAAAAAAAAAGAAAGAAAGAAAAAAAGAATCCAAAAAAAATGAAGATATTTTAAGAGACCTCTGGGACAACATCAAGCATAACAACATTCACATCATAGGGGTACCAGAAGGAGAAGAGAGAAAGCAAGAGACTGAGAATATATATGAAGCAATAATAACTAAAAACTTCCCTAACCTGGTGAAGGAAATAGACATACAAGCCCAGGAAGTGCACAGAGTCCCAAACAAGATGAACCCAAACAGGCCCACAATAAGACACATTATAATTAAAATGGCAAAGGCTAAAGACAAAGAGAGAATCCTAAAAGCAATAATAGAAAAGCAGTTAGTTACCTACAAGGGAACTTCCATAAGACTGTCAGCTGATTCCTCAACAGAACTTTACAGGCCAGAAGGGATTGGCACAAAATATTCAAAGTGATGAAAAACAAGGACTTACAACCAAGGATACTCTACCCAGCAAGTCTATCATTTAAAATCAAAAGACATATAAAGAGCTTTCCAGACAAGAAAAAGTTAAAGGAATTCATCATCACCAAACCAGTATTACAAGGAATGTTAGATGGACTTCTTTAAGATGTAAATATATATATATATATATATATATATATATATATATATATATATATATATATTTATATATGATGTATATGTATATGATATATGTATCATATATATGATATATACACATAGAAGGTGCTAAAAATGTATACACATTTTAAGAAAGGAAAAAACTGTACTAAAATTGTAATATTCAATGTATACTGATAACAGAAAATGAATACAAGTCATGTGTATACATTTTTGGGCACCTCCGGTATATATATATAGAAAAGGGCATAGAAACCATAAAAAAGAAACAGTCAGAAGTGAAGAATATAATAACTGAAATGAAGAATGAACTATATACATACATATATATATATATATATATATATATATATATGTGAATAATAAAATGGCAGTAATGACCTACATATCTATCAACAATTATTTTTGATGTAAGTGGATTAAATGCTCCAATCAAAAACATAGGGTGTCTAAATGGGTAAGAAAACAAAACTTTTACATATGCTGCCTACAAAAGACTCACTTCAGAATGAAAAACACACAGAGACCGAGAATAAACGCATGAAAAAAGTTATTTCATGAAAATGGAAAAAAAATCTGGAGTAACATACTTATACCAGACAAAATGGACTTTAAAACAAAGCCTATAACGAGACGAAGAAGGATCCAGTCACCCCACTTCCGGTTATTTATCCAAAGAAACCCAAAACGCTACTTCAAAGAGATGTGTGCATCCGTGTTCATTGCAGCACTGTTTAAAATGACCACGATGTGGAGGCAGCCTGGGTGTCCGTCGATGGATGAATGGATAAAGAGGAGGTGGTACATATATACAATGGGATATTGCTTAATCAGGGAAGGGAATGTGTTCTTGTCATCTGCAGCAGCATGGATGGACCTGGAGGGTAGTGTGCTGAGTGGAGTATGTCACACAGTGAAAGACAGATGCAATATGATTTCGCTTATATGTAGAATCTAAAGAACAAAATAAACAAACAAAACAGAAACAGACTCATAGATACAGAGAACATTTTGATGGTTGCCAGATGGGAGGGGGGTTGGCATGGTGGGTGGAAGGCATTAAGAAGTACAAACTGGTTGTTACAAAGTAGTCATGGGAATGTAGGATATAGCATGAGGATTATAGTCAGTAATATTATAATAGCTATGTATGGTGTTGTGTACTGGGTGTCTCAGGGTGATAGATGGGAGTGGGGTTGGAGGCAGGCGAAAAAGGTGAAGGGATCAAGAAGCACAAATTGGTAGTTACAAAATAGTCATGGGGATGTAAACTAAAGCATAGGGAAATATTGTCCAAAATATGGTAATAACTATGTGTAGTACCAAGTGAGAACTAGACTAGTCAAGGGGATCATTTCTTAAATTATACAAATGTCTAATTACTATGCTGTACACCTGAAATTAATATAAGAGAATGTCAAATGTTAACTGTAACTGAAAAACTAAAAAAGGGGGGAAGGTGAAAGCAGTAAGTGTTCCAAATCTCCAGGTATAAAATAAATAAATCATGGGGATGTGATGTACAGCATAAGGAATATAGTCAATAATATAATGACAGCATGGTAAGGTGTCACATGGTTGCTGGACTTATCGTAGTGATCATTTCTTTAGGTATATAAAGGTTGAATAACTACGGTGTACACCAGAAACTAATATAATATTATATGCTAACTATATTCTTAATACAAATCTTTAAAAAAATACGCATAGGTTCTGATATAGCAGGAGTCTGATAACATAGTTATATTATGTTGAGTATTACCAGGTGGTTGGAAAATCATATTTCACAGAACATAAAAGAAATTACATGCTGGGGCGGACAGATGGCTCAGTTGGTTAGAGCGCGAGCTCTGGGCAACGGGGCTGCCAGTTCGATTCCCACATGGGCCAGCGAGTTGCACCCTCCGCAACTAGAATGAAGTCAATGAGCTGCCGCCCAGCTCCCCAGTGGCCAGATGGCTCAGTTGGTTGGGGTGTGGGCTTTCAACCACAAGGTTGCTAGTTCGACGTCCGCAAGGAATGGTGGGCTGCACCCCTGCAACTAAGATTCTACATGGCACCTTGAGCTGAGCTGCCTCCGTGCTCCCGGATGGCTCAGCTGGTTGGAACGTGTCCTCTCAACCACAAGGTTGCTGGTTCAACTTAACAACGGCAACTGGACCTGGAGATGAGCTGCGCCCTCCACAACTAAGATTGAAAGGACAACAACTTGACTTGGAAAATTCCCAGAAGTACACACTGTTCCCCAATAAAGCCCTGTTCCCCTTCCCCGATAAAATCTTTTTTAAAAAAAAGAAAAAGAATTACATGCTATAGTTCTCCAGTTGTGACTAATTGCTGAAGATGTTGACAAAACTTTAATTTGACAAGAGTCATTGTTCATGTACTTATGAGGTTGGTGCAAAACTAATTGTGGTTTAAAAGGTTAAAAGTAATTGCAAAAGCCGCAAGTACCTTTGCACCAACCTAATACTTTGGGGATAATGGACTTCTAGACCTGGGCCTTGACCTTTTTCTAAATGATTGCTTGGCTTTTTGGAAGGCCATCTATGCATCCTCAAAACCAAAGACTCAAAGAGTTCTCGATTAATATAACTGATTTTCATTCATCAGTTTTAGTAACATTGGTAAGTAAAGAAGTGCTACAGAACCATATTATAGACCCAAAATAGTCTGTCAGATCCTTTCAGGTTTCCATTTTTTACTTTACAAATTATCCTTTCCTTTCCAAATAACAAAAAAAAAAAAAAAAATTGGAGAAGGGAGGTCTCCAGTTAAGTTCTTTCCCTGGATCTGATAGATGCTCCAAAATAACATATCCCAAACTTGATCAGGATTGTTTTGTCTGGCAAATGAATTATGTAAACCTTATCCACCAGAAACTGTTTCAAGTCAATTAATTGTTGTAATTACTTAAGATTCCTTTTTAATGAATATGGCTCTCCAGGGATTCGATGATATCCTGTCATCTGTAGGGCCTGATAAATGAAATGTGATTTGTGGCTCACTGCAAACTGAACCCTTGTACTATAGCAATGTCTGCTTCCTGCGTGCTCGTTAAATGGAAGGAATGCCCTTGATGGAGGCCGGGACATTCATTACAAACAGTTCCCCGTTAGCTTGACAGTGAGGGACAGAATGGCTGTACTCACTCTTCTCGTTCTCTTTCTTCCTTCTATCCCTTTGGAAAGGAATTAAGCAAGCCCATGACCTGCACATTATAATCAGTATCAGTCTCACAATTCTGCCTCTTGTCTCTCAGGTTCAATAAACTGAGGTCTTAAAGAGCTATTTGGGGATGATATTGGAAGCTAATATAGAAGGTGCAGGATTATTTTCCCAGCCTGCTCTCTCTCTCTCTCTCTCTCTCTCTCTCTCTCTCTCTCTCTCTCCCCCTCTCCCTACATACTTACTCCCTCCCCCACCTGAGTATTATTTCTCTCATTTCTGAGGATTTGTTTCTCCAAGAGTTGATAAAGTAGGGTGACTTCTCTCTTATGTAGATACCCCATTTCCAAGTGATTAGTATACTATATATAGCTACAAATAAGAAAATTTTAAATGACACAAAAAGTTACTTGAAACCAGTCTCAATTTCTGAAATATAGGTATCATCTATACTAGTAAACAAAACTCTGTAATAAAGCACAATTTTTAAACATTTCTGTTATTTTCAGTGGTTTTACTTTTGCCCGGGAAATCATGTAATCTACCCCAATAAAATAATGTTTTTCTGGGACATTTCTACTTGGTAACCATTGTAATCATAAAGTAGTTTCTAGTCAAAATTTTCAGAGAGGATTAAAATAAGGAAACATTAGTGAACCCACAAAACTCTTATAAAATAGCATTGCTATCGTTGTTGTCTTCACTCAGACATTTGATTCACAATTGAAAACAGTCATATTGGAAATACTGCAAGTAAAATATATATTTGCTTTGAAACCCATCATTTTTTGCCGAAATTTATAATTTCATGGGATTGGATAAAACTGGTTACAATTAATATTTATAATAAAACACATGAACCAGAATTCTGGAAAATGATCAGTTACTACTTCTAAACATTTAAGCAACGTTTGTTGAGTCAAAGGGATTAGGGTTTCACTTGCTCTTTTTCAGGCTGTTACCATTCCCTTACAAAATCGTTAGTTCTAATGCAAATTTAAACAGGAAAGATTGTACAATAGACAAACACCAAGTTACGGCTACAAGACTTTTCACTGTATCTTTCACTGTCTTAAAATCATAACTCCAGGAAAACCTAGGAATATCCAAAACATTTGAAGATCAGAAGTTTTAGTAAGGCATTCATTCAATCAATAAATGTTTATTGAGTGGCTTTTAGAATTAGGCACTCTGCTGGTCCTTTTAATTACCATGGTGAACCACCACACCCATAGCCTCCTTTATGGTGTGTTTACCATATACCAAGCATGGTCCTAAGTGCTTAGCAAACACCTTCAATTAGGATGCACTGAGCTTTTAAAGCACACTTTGTTTGAATAAAGGTTATACAACAAGACAGACTGGCTAGATCACAACGTCCAGCTGTTATCACTGCCTCTGTAATGTGAATGCCCCTATTCCTGCTCATCCATCCTAATCCACATGCAACAGTTGTTTACCGAGTGCCTACCCTTACACAAATACTAGTTTCCTGATGGTGAAGAGCTGCCCAAAGGCTGGTCTTCAGGTCCACGTTAAATAGCTGCGTGACTTTGGGCAAATTATAGAAATCTTTATCGGTTTCCTCATCTGCAAAATGCAAATAATAGCCATGATGATGATGATGATGATGATGATACCTGCCTCTTAAGAATTATGTGAAGAATTAAATGATCTCATGTATTGTAAGCACTTTCTTAAATGATCAATAAATTGTTTATTATTGTAATATTATCATCATCATTATCTGAATTATTACCAATAAGAAAATAAAGGTACAGCGAAATTAGGTAATGATCCCGATATTATATAGCTAGAAATAGATAGAACTGAAATTCAGAACAGCTTTCTTTCCCCAAACTGACAACTGTTTCGTAGCTAAACTGCTGTGTGAAATTCTGTAACATATCAAGAGAAAGTCCTGTCAACTTAACAATTCTCCTCTTCCTCTGCATCTTCATCAGGAACCGTAGGCATGCCAGGTTGCAACCCTAAAGGACATGCCTCCACTAGAGACACTGGATTTAACATCAGTTTAGTTAGTTGAAGTCTTTTACTCCAGGAGTTTATGGAAAGGTAGAGAAGTACTACAGAACAAATTTTAACCTTTAATAAACCTCTGCAATGTATGGATTATTGGCTCACTTTTATGATAAAACTGATGCTCAGATTGATGAAATCACTTGCCTGAGGTCACCTGAACAGTGGTTGAATTAGGACCTTCTGTTTTCCAAAATCCTGTGACATAAAAATGCTTAGAAGGGGTAGTGGGTTGGCACTGTTCCAACTACACTATCTCTTCTGAACTCCCCTTTATCTGATGGTAATTATAGTTAAATATCTAGTAATTAAGTTTCTCATATTTCATTTATTTTCAAATATTTTCCTCGAAATTCTCTCCCATTTATTTTTCTGAATCATCCTACATTTAAGAATCATCTTGTCAAGCACACAGAGTGCATCTTGTTGGAATTTTAATTAGTGTTGCATTAAACCTATAAATTAATTTGAGAAAATTGACATGCACATATTGAATATTCAGTCTTCCCATCTAAAAAATGTGTTTCTTTTCCTTTAATTGTCAAATTTTACATTCTGCAGTACACATTTCTTAATTCTCTTTAGGTAGGTTATGAGCATTTCTGGTTCAAAATTTCCTAGGTAGTTATTAAAGACATTTTGGTATTGTAAAAGACACATTTTCCATTATATTTTCTTTTTTTCCCACTTTCTTTTTTAGTTTTTTTAATTTTTCAATTACAATTTACATACAATATTATGTTAGTTTCAGCTGTATAACATAGTGATTAGACATTCATATAACTTACAAAGTGACCACACCAATAAATCTAGTAACCATCTAACACTGTACATAGTTATTACTACAATGTTATTGACTATATTCCCTAGCTTACTTTACATCCCCATGACTATTTTTTATACCTGTCAATTTGCACATCTTAATCCCTTCCCCTTTCCCATCCATCCCCTTCAACACCTTTTCCATCTGGCAACCATCAAAATGTTTTCTGTATGATCTAAAAACATGATGTTGAATGAAAAATCAGACATAAGTGAGTATATAGTGTGATTCCATATATGTAAAGTCCAAAAAATCATCAGATTTAATCTAAGCAGGTAGATGCCAGACAGTACAGACAGTTGCTTGCGGGGTGTGTGGTGGGGGCGCACAGGTTTGTGGTCAGAAAGAATAAGATATAAACTTCTGGGGGAATAGAAATAATGTACATCTTGATGTTCATGGTGATTATATGAGTATAAAATTATAAAAAATCATTAAATTGTACACTTAACATCTAAAAAAAAAATGTTTTCTGTATATCTATCAGTTTGTTTCTCTTTTGTTTATTTTGTTTTTTAGATTCCACATATAAGTGAAATCATGTGGTATTTGTCTTTCTCTGTCTGACTTATTCCACTTAGTATAATACTTACTCACTACCATGTTTCCCCAAAAATAAGACCTACCACAAAAATAAGCCCCAGTTAAGATCGTCAGCCAGACGAACATCTTTAGTATAACGATGTTCCAGAAGAAGATGACATGACTGTATTTGAATAAATGTGGATTGTTGTACATGAAAAAATAAGACATCCCTTGAAATACACCCTAACGCATCTTTTGGACCAAAAATTAATATAAGACCTGGTCTTATTTTCGGGGAAATACGGTATAAGGTCCGGTTTTATTTTGGGGGAAACACAGTAAATCCAACCATGTTGTTGCAAATGGCAAAATTTCATTCTTTTTATGGCTGAATGATATTCAATTGTATATATGTACCACCTCTTCTTTATCCATTCATCTGTCAATGAACGCGTAGGTTGCTTCCATATATTGGCTATTGTAAATAATGCTGCAATTAACATATGAATGTACATGTCCCTGAGAAGTAGTGTTTGGGGTTTTTTCGGATAATTACCCAGAAGTGAGATCACTAGGTCCTTCTTTGTCTTTTCTTGTAGCTTTTGACTTAAAGTCTATTTTGTCTGCTACAAGTATTGCTACCTCAGCTCTTTCATGTTTCTTTGTTCGTTTGTTTCCATTTTCATTAAATATCTTTTTCCATCCCTTTACTTTCAGTCTGTGTGTGTCTTTCAATCTGAATTGAGTCTCTTATAGGCAGCATATTAAGGGTTTAGTTTTCTTATCCCTTCAGCCACCTTATGTCTTTTGACTGGAGCATTTAATCCATTTACACTTAAAGTAATTGTTGATAGGTATGTAGTTATTGGCATTTTATTATTCAGATTTTTATCGTCTTTTTCCCTCCTTCTTCTTAAAGAAGTGCCATTAACATTCCTTGTAATACTGGTTTAGTGGTAATGAACTCCTTTAGTTTTTTCTTGTCTGGGAAGCTCTTTATCTGTCCTTCAATTCTAAATGATAGCTTTGCGTGGTAGAGTATCTTGGTTGTAGGTCCTTGCTATTCATCACAATGTAATATATAGATGGTGCATTACAGAATTGTGCACTTGAAACCTATGTAATTTTACTAACCATTGCCACCCCAATAAATTTTAATTTAAAAAAAGAAAAACACGTCACTTTGAATATTTTGTGCCAATCCCTTCAGACCTACAAAGTTTCTGTTGAGAATTCAGCTGACAGTCTTATGGGAGGTCCCTGGTAGGTAACTGCTTTTCTCTTGCTGTTTTTGACATTCTCTCTTTGTCTAACCTTTGGCATTTTAATTATGATGTGTCTTGGTGTGGGCCTGTTTGGGTTCATTTTGTTTAGGACTCTCTGTGCTTCCTGGGCTTGTATGTCTATTTTCTTCACCAGGTTGGGGAAGTCTGTCATTATTTCTTCAAATAGGTTTTCAATTCTTTGTGCTCTCTTCACTTTCTGAAACCCCTATGATACAAATGTTGGTATACTTGGTGTTATCCCACAGGCCCCTTAAATTATTCTCATTTTTGGATTCCTTTTTCTTTTTGCTGTTCTGATTGGGTGTTTTCTGCTACCTTATGTTCCAAATTGCTGATTCAATCCTCTGCTTCATCTAATCTCCTGTTGATTCCCTCTAATATATTCTTTATTTCAGTAATTGTATTGGTCTTTTTTTATGTTTTCTATCTCCATTTTCTATTTCTTAACTTTTTGTTAAAGTTTTTCCTGAGATCACTGAGCATCCTTATAACCAGTGTTTTGAACTCTGCGTCTGTTCGATTGCTTGTCTCCGTTTTGTTCAGTTCTTTTTCTAGAGCTTTTTTCTGTCCTTTTGGGGGGGAACATGTTTCTCTGCCTCCTCCTTTTGGTTACTTTTCTGGGGTTTTTTCTATGTATTAAGTAGAGCTGTTATGTCTCCCAGTCTAGTGGTCTTATGCAATAAGTATCCTGTGGGTCCCAGTGGCAGTCTCCCTGTTCCCCTGAACCGGGTGCTCCAGGTGTGTCCCTTGTATAGATTGTGTGTGCCCTCCTGTTGAGCTGAGCCTTGATTGCCGTTGGTGCTTCAGTGGGAGAGGTTGATTCTTAGACTGATTGACTGTGAGAATTGGCCATGACTATAGTGGAGGTGCTATTGTGCAGGCGCTGACCCTATGGAGCAGGATTCACTTTAGCAGGGTTCTTGTGCCTGCCAGTCTGCCCTTTAGGTGTGTTGTTTGTGGAAGTGGTTGAGTGGTGCTCTGGTGTGGTCTGAAGCCAGCCTCTTGTGAGGGGCTCTGTTGCAGGCCATGGTCAGTTGCTGTCTGTGTCCTGCCCAGGGAACTTGTTATGAGCTGTAATCTGAAGATGGTTGCACTTGTGCTGGGCTTAGAGGTGCCTGGAAGAAGCTAAGCTGTGAACTGAGGCCAGCTGCCACTAGTGCCAGTCTTGGGCCACTTAGCAAGATATATGAGGCATGCCAAGGCCAGGTGCTGCTTGTTTGGGGTTTGTGAACCTTTGTGCAATTTTAGGAAAGTTTGCAGTATGAGCCAAGACAGGTTCTTTGCGTGGAAAAGCTACCGGAAGCGGCTTGTGTGGGCCCACAAGCTAGGTGGCAAAGGTTGGGAGGGTCTCAGGGAATCACCAGGGCTGGGTGAAGGGCGATAGCCAGGTTGATGAAGACTCAGCTATGGCACTAGCCTGTGTATGTGGGCTGGATTGGAGGAGGGTTTAACAAAAGAAGAATGGCTTCTGCCAGCACTTCTATCTGGGAAAAAGCTGCTCCTTGAGCCCACGATGTAAAGCCAAACAATTCAGTTTCTCCTCATATGTCCCTGGCATCTTTTGAGCTGCTGCCCCAGCACTAGAGCTCAGAGTAAGTTAGTCCACCAGAGAGTAAGTCCATGTATGGGCCCTTTAAGAGGAAAGTCTCAGACTCCAGCACCACCCAGTCTCACTCAGCCACAATCTCCACTGGCTTTCGCACCCAGAAGTTAAGGGGACTTCTCTTTCCAGCACTGGAACCCTAGGTTGGGGAGCCTGGTGCGGGGCTGGGACCCCTCACTCCTCAGTCTCCTCAGGGGACCTCCACAGCCAAGATATCCCGCCCAATTTTTAACCACCACACATGGTTGTGAGACCAGCCCATGCCACGTCTCTGCCTCTCCTGCCACATCTCTGCCTCTCCTACCAGTCTCAATATGTCTTCTTCTGTAGTTGTAGGACTTCTGTTCATCTAGACTTCAGGTGATTCTCAATGATGATTGTTCTGTCGTTTAGTTGTAATTTTGATTTGGTCATGGGAGGAGGCAAGCACAGAGTTTACCTACTCCACCACCTTCACTGGAATTTCTTCCATTATATTTTCTAATTGTCAGTTACTGATATTCAGGAAAGTATTCATTTTTTTAAAGTTCTTATTTTAACCAGTAAATCGAATTTATAGTATTCCCTTCCAAATATTTCCTTTTTCTTGGTCACATAGCTACCCAGATTTCCTAACCTCCCTTGCACTGGTGAGTAGGGAGGTGACTATATTTGGCCAGTGTGATGTAAATGGAAGTGATATGTGCAACTTCCAAGTCAAATCTAAATTTTTTGTATTTTTCTCCTGGAACACAGACTTGAGATGAATTATCTTTAACTGTGAAGAAGTGAACAAAGTTATAAAGCAAGAGTTAGTAAACTATGACCCGTGGGCTAAATCTGACCTGTGGTGTGATTTTTGTATGGCCTTTGATCTAAGAATGGTTTTAAATTTGGAAGAAAGGAAGGAAAGAAGGAAGGAAGGAAAGAAGGAAGGAAGGAAGGAAGGAAGGAAGGAAGGAAGGAAGGAAGGAAGGAAGGAAGGAAGGAGGGAAGGGAAGGAGGGAAGGAAAGAAGGAAGGAGGAAATTTTATTCTGACTGTATTAGTCACAACCTATAAGTTTTGAGACATAGTGATCTGCTTTATATTATTTTTTGAGACATACTGGTCTTTATATTATTTAAGATAATGTGTGTTGTAATTAGGGTTTCCCTGAAAAGCAAACCCTCAATAAGTACTTGGGTGTAGAAAGTTATCTGAGATATGATTCTAAAAAACATATGTGAGGAAGTAACATAGTACTATTGGGCAGAAAAAAAATAAAACAATTAAAGGTGAGTTAATAAGTGGTTTAACGCTATGGGCAACTTTCTCCATCTCTGAGAAAATGTTTATAACATGTCACAGAAATGTCCCATTGAGCAATGAGAAAGCTGGGTTATGTATCCATAAAAACTCCTAGGAGTATTAAATTCTCAGTAATTCCAGGCTGCCATGTGTGTGAGCTAAGCACACTGGAGAATTCCTCCAGACAGAAAATATAAAGCCAAAGTAGTTCCAAGTAGGAAACTATTTCTATTCATGGATACTGTTCACATCAGCTACAAGTGAACCTAGAAAGGGATGAGTAGCTAGGGATGATCATATGTGGCATCTGCTACAATGTGTAATTATAGATTTGCTTTCATTTTTATTTAGTAATCTTTTCCCCAAACGGTTTGTTGGGTCTTAATTTTTTAAACGTGTATTCATATGTTTTTAAATGTTAATATAAACACTCATTACACATTAAAATATGCATTCTCAGGTTGCAGTATGAAAGGTTTTCTTTAAATGGAAGAAAGTATTACACATTAATCTTTGGGAAACTTTACATATTTTTTAGCATACGTGTTTTATAGATTTCTTCTACCCATTCAATGAGTATCTATTCTAGTTCGTTATTGTTCAAATGATTTAACAGTTTTATATTCCAATCCTTAATTTTTTTATTTTGACATAATTTCAGAGTTAAAGAAAAACTGAAAGAATACTATAGAGAGCTCCTCTATAAACTACATCCAGATGTGTGGGTATATTTCTGGACTCTGTTCTGTTCCATTGAACTATTTGTCTATCCTTTTGTAAAGATTATTGTAGTTTATGTAAGTCTTAAATTTAGAAAGTATAAATCTTCCTATTTTGTTATTCTTTTAAAAATGATTTTTGTTTTTGATTCCTTTGATTTTCATAGAAATTTTAACAAAAGCATTTAAAGTTGTTAATTGTCCTCTAAGCCTAATTTTGTTGCATCAAATTTTGATATGCTGTACTTTTGTTATTATTCAGTTCAAAATATTTTCTAATTTCCTTTGTGATTTCTTCTCTGACCTTGCGATTATTTAGAAGTGAGTATAGTAATTTCCAAATATTTAGGATTTTCATAGATATCCCATTGTTCCTATGTGATTAATATGTATTTTAATGTAATAACATTCTGTGATCATAGAATGTACTCTGATTTCAGTCCTTTTAAATTTATTGAGATTTGTACTGCACAGCATATGCTGGCCTTTATTAGATAGATGGATGGATGGATAGATAGATAGATAGATAGATAGATAGATAGATAGATAGATAGATAGATAGATATAGATAGAAATGTACTCTTCAGAATAATGTTTTCTGCATTTGTTGGATCTAGTATTCTGTAATATCAGTTAGTTCAAGATGATTGATAATGTTTTTCTGGTACTTTATGTCTTTAATGTATCTTTTGTCTAGTTCTATCAATTTCTAAGAAAGACATGTTAAAATCTCAAGCTATAATTGTGAAATTGACTATTTCTCCCTTTAATTCTATCAATTTTTAATTAATATGTTTTGAAACTGTTATTAGGCTTAAATATATTTATGGCTTTTATCACTTCCTAACAAATAGACTCTTTTATCACTATAAATATCTTTATCACTGATAATGTTCTTTGTCTTGAATTCTGTTTTATCTACTATTAATTCCACTCCACTCTTCTAACGGCTACTATTTTCATGGTATATATTTTTCTATCTATTTACTTTCTATCCATCTCTGACTTTATATTTACAGCACATTTCATGTAGACAGCATATACTCGTAGTTAAATCTTCCTTGTTATCCAGTCTGATCATCTCTGCTTATTAATAAACATTTAATACATTAATATTTAGTGTACTTATTGATATAATTGGAATTAGGTCTACCATTTTATTACTTAAAATTTTATTTTAATTTATCTATTTTTTTTAGACTTACTGCTGTGCATTATTTTTTAGGGATGATATAGGGGTTATAATACACACCTTAATTTTTCAGGCTTTTTACAATATCGTACCTCTTTCTATTATCTGTGCTACAGTTGGCATATACATTACATCTACATCTACATACAATATACACCCCACAAGAAAATTTTATAATAATTTCTTAAACCAACTTAGTTTAAAAGAAACTAAGAGAGGAAAAATTCTTTTATATTTACCTAGATACGTACCATCTCTAATATTTTCCATTCCTTCCTAAAAATGAGTTGCCATCTGGTATTATTTCCTTTCAGTTAGAAGAAACTTCATTAACATTTGTAGTGCAGGTCTGCTATTGAAAAATTCTCTTGTTTCATATTTGAAAAAAAAATTGCCTTCATTTAAAGATATTTTCACTGAATATAAAATTTAGGGTCAACAGTTTTTGCTTTCCTTTCTGCACTTTAAAAAAGTTATTCCATTCCTTCTGGTCTTATTTCTCTGGCTGGTTTGGATATTTTCATTTTTATTGTGCTGACTGCAATTATTCTTTCTGCCAGTTCTCCCCCTCCTTTCTTTCTGGGATTCAGATTACAAATCTATTAGGTATTTTAATATTTTCCACTGTTTCATGTGGTTCTATTCATTTCCATTTAAGTTTGTCCTAAAAATTGGATAATTTCTCTTATTAATCTTTAAAGTCATGATGTCCTTCTGTTATATCCAGGATACTGTTAAGCACAGACAGTAAGTTTTTAAAATTTAGACATTGTATTTTTCAGTTGTAGACTTTGTTTGGTTCTTTTTTTATAGCATGTAATTTTCTGCTGAGATTTCCTGTATTTACATTTATTTTGATCACATTTTCCTTTACACTTGAGTATGATTATAATAGTTGCTTTGAAATCCTTGTCTGCTAATGTCAACATCTGGATCATTTTGATATCACTCTCCATTGATTTCTTTCTTGCTTGAGTATGAATCACATTATCATTTTTCTTCACGTATCTGGTAGTTTTAGGTTGTATCCTAAACACTAGAAGTGCTACTCGTGTTCTATAGAAACTATAGATTCTATTCATTTCTCCAAAATGTATTTTCTAAAGCAGATAGCTATCCCAGCTAAACTCAAATGCCAAATTCTGAAACAACAGATTGGTTTTCTTACCTTTAACTGAGAAGCGTGAAGCCTTCCCTTCACATGTGTTGTTCATGGGTTATCCATAGATTTAAACAAAGTTTTTACTCTAATTTTGAGGATCCTCCCCTTCTCTGGCTCTATCCTTTCAGAGATCTCCCATGTCAATTTCCAAAAGCCACGGACCTGGAATTCTATCCTGTGATTCCTTAAACCAGTAAGATGATGAGTTTCTATCCATGTTGTAGCAACCCCACATGGTACCAACGAGGACTTGCCCCCAAGCTAAAGTCTTAAAAATGTTAGACTCGCTCAGTTTCATTCCGCTGGTCTAGCTTTTAACGTTCCTCCACTATCTGCCTGCTTTTATTTGTTCCTTAGTGCCTTCAAGTAGTTGTTTGGTTTTTTTGTTTGTTTGTTTGTTTGTTTTGTTTTGTTTTACTTGTGTTTTTGTCCCTACATTACAGTCTTTAGTTGCTGAAGAACTGATTTGATAGCCGCTACTCTACCATTACCCAGTTAATCGCTATTGACCATTTGTGTGTGTGATTTTCATAAATCTGGTATATCATGCAACTCAATAGTCATAATGAAAGTGAAGCATTTTACAAACTTCAGACAAAGACCCAAGTAATGGAATACTATATCTTTTTACACGAAGGTTAACCAAGATGACAAACCAACACAGCCCTTGTAGAGCAGATGCTGCCTTTAATTATGTAGCAATTATTTAGAATATAATGGGTTTATGGGGTTATGATAGTCTTTCAAATTTGGGTGATATATATGAATAAAATGATTTAATCGTTTTTTTTCTTGAAACTGCCACTTTGCCTGTGAGCTCCTTGGAAACCCCCAGGGACTATCAGAAGTTTGTAGGGGACACTTTGAGAAACTCATCTGTCTGTATAATAGATATATCTTTTTTTCTTCTTCTTCCTCACCACATTTCACTCTTTGTTTTGCCTTTTTATTATAATTCCTCAGTCCCTGTTCACTCTCATCTCAAATAGACAAGCATTCCAACCTTTTTTCTCAAAAAAATAAAATATAATAAAATAAATCATCAGTGTTAATTTTGATGCACTTTATACTGAATTTATCCCTCCACCTCATCTACTTAAGCATAGAGCAAATGTTATCACCAACTATTGCTGTTTCTTTCTTCAAAATAGTATGTGCATTCTTCTTCAGTCCTAAAGCAAAAGTAACAGATGCTGTTCAAGAAAACTCTCAACACAGGGGTAAAGAGGGAACATACCTCAACATAATAAAGGCCATATATGGTAAACCCACAACTAACATCATTCTCAATAGGGAAAAGCTGGAAGCTTTCCTATGAGATCAGGAACAAGACAAGGGTGTCCACTTTCACCACTTTTTTCAACATAGTATTGGAAGTCCTAGCCACAGCAATCAGACAAGAAACAGAAATAAAATACCAAATTGGAAAAGGTGAAGTGAAACTGTCACTTTTTGCAGATGACATGATATTATATAGAGAAAACCCTAAAGACTCCACCAAAAACTATTAGAACTAATAAATGAATTCTGTAAAGTTGCAGGATACAAAATTAATGAACATAAATCTATTGTATTGTACACTAACTATCAGAAAGAGAAATTAAGAAAACAATTCCATTTATAATTGTATCAAAAAATAATAAAATGCCTAGGAATAAGTTTAGCCAAGGAGGTTTTTAGGTCTTGTACTCTGAAAACTATTAAGAAATTGATAGAAGAAATTGAAGATGACACAAATAAGTGGGAGGATATACCTACTATGGATAGGAAGAATTAACGTCATTAAAATGCCCATACTACAAAGCAATCTATAGATTCAATACCATCGCTATTAACATACCAATGACATTTCTCACAGAACTAGATAAAATAATCTTAAAATGTGCATGCAGCCACAAAACACCCTGAATAGCCAAAGGAATTTTGAGAAATAACAACAAAGTTGGGGTATCACACTCTCTGATTTCAAACTATACTGCAAAGTTATTGCAATCAAAATAGTATAGTACTGGCATAAAAACAGATGATCCATCAATGGAACAGAATAGATAGCCCAGAAGTAAACCTACATTTGTATGTTAAATTAATCTATGACAAAGGAGACAAGACTATACAATGAAAAAATTAATGTCTCTTCACTAAATGGTGTTGGGAAACTGGACAGATACAAACAAAAAAATGAAACTGGACCATTTTTCTACACCATATGTAAAATTAAACTCAAAATGAATTAAAGACTTAAATGTAAGACCTGAAACCATAAAAATCCTCGAAGAAAACATATGCAGGACACTCCTTGACATCAGTCTAAGCAATATTTTTTTGGGATATGTCTCCCCAGGCAATAGCAACAAAAGCAAAAATAAACAAATGGGGCTACATCAGACTAAAAAGCTTTTGTACAATGAAGAAAACCATCAAGAAATTAAAAGACAACCTACTAAATGGGAGAAGATATTTGCAAATGATTTATTTGATAAGTGATTAATATCCAATATACGTGTATATGAAGAACTCATACAATCTGATTGAAAAATGGACAGAGGACCTCAATAGATGTTTATCCAAAGAAGATATAAAGATGGTCAACAGATATATGAAAATGTACTCCACATCACTAATCATCAGGGAAATGCAAATCAAAACCACAATGAGATATCAGAAAGGCTATTATCAAAAAGTCAACAAACAACAAGTGTTGGCAACTATGTGGAGAAAAAAGGAACCCTCATACACTGTTTGTGGGATTGTAAGTTGATGCAGCCACTATGGAAAACAATAGGGAGGTTCCTCAAAAAATTAAAAATAAAACTACCTTATGACCGAGCAATTCCACTGCTGAGTATTTATCTAAAGACATCCAAAACACGAATTTGAAAAGATACATGCACCATTATGTCCACTGCAGCATTATTTACAACAACCAAGATATGGAAGCAACTTAAGTGCCTGTCAATAGATGATTGGATAAAGAAGTGGTACATTTATACAATGAAGTATTACTCAGCCATAAAAAAGAATGGAATCTTACCATTTCCAACAACATGGATGGACCTAGAGGGTATTATGCTATGTGAAATAAGTCAGAAAGAGAAAGACAAATGCTGAATAATTTCACTTATATGTGGAATCTAAGGGAAAAAAATGAACAAAACAAAACAAAATAGAAACAGTCGTATATATAGAGAATGAACTAATGGTTGCCAAGGAAGGGGAGGATGGGAAAAAAAGGTGAAGGGGAATAAGAAGTACAAACTTCCAGTTATAAAATAAATAAGTCAAGGGGGTGTACAGCACAGAGAATACAATCAATCATATTATAATAACCCTATACAGTGGTAGATGGTTGCTGGACTTAGGTACATAAACGTTGAATACATGAAATTAATATAATATTGTAGGTCGGCTATATTGTATTTAAAAAAATAAATAATAAACATGTAAAGTAGACTGAAAAAAAGACTAATCTGCTGACTTATAGTATATGATCAATATACTATAAGGTGAATGAAGGAATCTCATCCATCATTATGCTTTCGTAAACTTATTTTCTGGGGCCACCACTTCAGCCATGAAATTCCTTTGCTAAGAGGTAAACATGCTTATTTAAATACTTCTGCATTGCCTTGGGTCTAAATCTGAAACCCCAAATGAAGTTTCTTTAACTTTCCTCCTAGTAAACATTTAAATTTCAAATATAGTTGGTAACAAACTAAAAACAGAGAGGCTCAGAGCTTCCTTAGCAGAGATTTATTGTTCCTCCCTCTATTCTCCCCCCAGTCCTTGGCTCACCTCCTTGGCTAAGGCTCACAGATGGCTGACAGGTCTCAGCAGCTCCCCGGGCAGTTGGGCAGATGAGCACACAGTAGGAGCGCGCAAGGAATGCAGAGATGACAGGCGCCTGAGATCTGCTCCCACTTGTGCGGCTTTTAATCCCTCATGTGGGGGAGTCCATTCCATTATACACAGCGATGGTACAGAAAGTGATCACTTTCCAGAAATCTGTTTTTGGTGTCAGTTGCCAAATTCTTTGCAGCGGGTGGATGTTCCTTTCTTCTCATCTGTCTATGAAGCTCCCACCTGGACAGATGTCCTCCAGTAGCCAGAACCAATAATCAAGTCTTCTACCTCTCATTTGTTTGCACTCTGCTGTGATACATACATTTACTTTTCTATGTGATTCATTTTTCTCTAGCTACTATCTTATCTCCTAATTGATAGTTAATGATTTTAGATTACCCTCTTCCATGCCATCATCTTAGGTAGTTTATAATGTTGAATTACAGATAGATGATAGATAGAAAGATGATAGATGATAGATGGTGATAGATTGATTGACAGATAGATAGATAGATAGATAGATAGATAGATAATAGATACTACATACACATTTATATATTAACTAAAGAAATATTTTTTACCTGTTCACCTCATACTTACCAATCTGAGCTCAAATATAATATTTCTATAGCACCCTGAGCAAGAAATTTACTTGATACCAAGCATTTTGAGAAGTAAAGCTTGTTCACAGAAAGGGGGCTCCTGCATCCAAAGATCATCCCATTAACCATCTCTGTAACATTCATTAAATTCAAATCTCTCTGTTCAGCCTCTGCTCCAAGGTTTTCTAATGTCACACAGATCTTCAAACCACGTTTCCTCTAATTGCACCAAATGTCCCTACAACTTCTCACCTCTCTTGCCCTCCAAAGGTCTGAACTCACAAATATACCACTGGTCTTTCTTTTTCAAGTTTTCTAGGATCCATTCCCTCCTTTCAAAACTTTTCCTGCAGTCTCCTTTTTCATTTGTGTACTTGGTCCCTATTGTTTCAGAGAATCCTCTTAATTTTTTGTGTCTTTTTTGAGTCTGTCCTTGATATGTATACAAACAATCACAAAATAACTAGTCAATTCGGGCAACTCTAAGAGAAAAAAAAATGCAAACACTGTGTGGCAATGACAGATAAAAGAGGCAAACTGGATTTTCCCCTTTAAGCCTATTATAATATTTGTAGATGTAAATCCTAATTCTCTATTCACAGATGAGGTCTTTGTTTATTTCATTGAGGTTTCACAGCCATGTCTGTTAAAATAGTGCCATATTTTATTATGATGATCATTATAAAATAGATTGCTAATACCTTCTCCAAAAAAGCTGTCTGAGATATATTAGGTATCACTCCACCACTAACCCAAGCTGTTCATATAGAATGAAAGTAATCAGAATTGAGAGGAAAACTAGGAAAGAAAATAAGAACCATTTTCCAAAAGTGCAGGAGCACGTGAAACCTTGTCTAGGCTAATCATCAGGAGCGTAAAATTTTTATTTCTCAGTTAATAAGCACCACCTGTGTTTATAAAAAGTCTCTGATGACTTGTGTTGTCTCTCGCAAAGAATATAAAATGTTCTTAGAACGGATTCCATAGAGAACACACATTATTAATATACCTTAAAATCACTCCATATGACTGATGCAACCTTCATTATCCTCTTTCTACTCCCTACTACACACTTTCTTCTTTACTTTTTTTATTGAAATGATATAATATATATATAGAAAAAAACGTTGACTACATATAAATCAATTGCCTGTGACATGTTACAGGGAAAAAGAAAACATCAAGATTGCCAATAACAGGCATTCAGTCTCATAAAACTTGTAATCAACTTCCAAGCCAAGGCGTAAACTGTAATATACTGCTACAACGTATAACAATAATAAACTATTTGAATTGCACCTTCACATTCTGTCGTTAATAACAAATAAGCATGAAAAAATTGACATTCATTTTAATGGATGTCTGCTTGTGTATCAGATGTGTCATCTGGCATTATGGAATACAACCTTATCCTTGGGAGGGTATGAGGAGACAGGGTGCCTAAGCTTTGGATACTAACTACAGACAATGAGAGCTCCATCCACAGGAAAATTCTAACACTAACTTATTTTTCATCTCAGTTCAAACAAAGATTGGACCGTCTTCTTTCGGCCTAAGTGAACATAAAAAAGCAAGTCTTCAATCTGATTAATTTGTATTATTCAGACTCTTCCAGACATCTATTGCTGCATAACAACCACTCCAAAATGGTAGTTTAAAACAATAAACAATTGTTTATCTGGCTTATAAATCTGGGGGCTAACTGGCTCAACTAGGCGGTTCTCCTTTGAGGCTTTTCATACAGTTGCAGTCGATCCAGGGTGGGAGCTGAGGTCTGACTGAGGTCATCTTGAAAGCTTTTGAATCATGGTTAGTGCCTGGGCTGAGGAGATTCAAACAGCTGGGCGCCGGAATATCTGGGGTCCCATCAGCATCTCTCCTTCCTCTCTCCCTCCTTCCCTGTCCCTCTTCCTCTCATCTCTCCATCTGTTCAGGTTGGCCCAAGGGTAACCAGACTTCTCATACAGTGACTAAATGCTCAGAGCAAATGTCCTGAGAAGAGGTGAAACTCTGTCACCTTTTATGACCTCACAATCACACTCCTTCTGAGCTCTACGCATCAATACTGTCACCAGACACAGGTTTGAGGGGACATAGACTCCGCCTCATGATGAGGAGTTGACAAGGTTCTGAGAGGTTCCCATATAGGATGCCATAGACACGTGTGCAAATTACAGCCTGCCGTACAGACTTATATAGCACTTTTGCACACTCCAATGCACACATGCTCACAAAAAATAAATAGAATTCTTGGTTGACAATGAAGTGAAATACCATGAGGGTAGTAGTGTAATGTTTCCTCAGCTGCACTCCAAAAGCTTTCATAGCTGTTCTGTAGCTAGACAGTTTTGTAAATGGCCGTGTTAACCATAGAACTGGGCAACTTAGCGGAGGGTTTCCCAGTGCTTTTAAGAGACTAGGAGGCAGAAAGATTCTCGTAAGCTTTGTTAATCTAAATAGGACTCATGAGCCAGCAGCAAAACATCACCTGAGCACTGGTTGGAAATGCAGAATCACAGGCCCCACATGCCCTTGCAGGCCCACTGAGTTGGCATCTGTATTGTAACAGGATCCCCAGTCAATTCGTGTGCAGAGAAACTTTGAGAAGTGTTGCCTTAACGGATTGTGTACTGTGTACTGTTTTACAAATTTGTCCATGGAGCCCTGATTTTACCATGAGCACTTCCTGGGATTTCTGGGGAATCATTTGGGTGTTGCCATACCATGAGTGTCATTAGGGAACTGTACCCCCTACACACACACACACACATCACCACCACCACCACCACCACCACCACCACACCTAAAGGAACTCAACTTTCTCAAACGTCTCCCAAGAGAACTGGATGGTTCCACCAGACCCCCAATCTCGGGTCAGAGAGTGGTGAAAAGAGGGGTCCTGGCCTTCACTCCATACACTGTCCTTCTGATTCTCTCTTCTCCTTCTCCCCACAGGCTTAGAAAAGTGGTTTTTTCTGTAAGCTCCTCTCCCATTGGTAGAACTTTCCCCTATATCATAATCTAATTCATACCTTTGTTGCATTCTCTGCTGTATCTCAGTGCCTGCCCAGTGTCCCAAACGGTGCCATTCACATGGGAGGGAGTCATTCAAAATCTTCAGAATGAAAGAATAAACAAGTGCATGTTAACACAAAGGGGGCAGGGAAAGAAGCCAGCTTGTGAATTGTGGGAACATAAGTCAAGAAGAGCAGCAAGTAGGAGAGAAATGCTTCTCCCGTGTAACTGTGCTATCTGTCCACCAGGAGATGGAGCTTCCAGACAACTAGCCCTTATCTTCCTCAGATGGCTGTGCCCTATGGCAGCCAGGCCAGGAGGAGACCAGGGGTCATTTGTTCATCCTCGTAATCAAGATTGTGTAAACTCCTGCAGCCTTTTAAAAACCTCCACACACTTCCTCCTCCCCCTTTCAACCCACAGCAATCCTGGTTGGTTTGTTTATTGTGAACAAGGAGAAGGAGGAAAAAGAGAAAGAGGAGGAGGGAGGAAGAAGGGGCAGAGGAGGTCAGGGGTTTGAGGAATTTAGGGCTGATAGAGGGAAAAGATAAGACCACAGGAGGCAGTAACACAGCTTTATCTGGTGGCACTGGCTTGGAGGGTTGTATATGGGTGAAGTCCCTCACAGCATGGGGGTCTCATTCCTAAGGGAAGGAGAACAGGGAATTCCTGGGAGCCAAGGAGGCTTGTGTGTCTGGGGGATGGCTCTCAGCAGCACAGTGGGGTCTCTGGAACAGAGAGCTCAGAAGGACACAGCAGCTTGAGATCTTATAACTGCAGGGCCCTGTCCTATCAATAGGTAACAGCTGTTGGATGAGATTTCACTGCGTATGTAAAGCAGGCAGTCTCTAAATGGCTAAAAATGTGTATGTTTGGGTTAAGTTTTAAATAACTGGTGTGTAAAAATTTGCATTTGGCATGGGTGGACTTTTGTGGTAATAATGAAGGAATAAAACCTAGGAGTCAATACATGCACAGAGGCCGTCTATGGCTCATTCATAAACCAGGGGATGAGAGTGTCTAATTGCAGAGTATTTATTCCACGGCAACGTAGAGAAAACACGGAAGAGGCTGCAGGCTTTTTCTTAGAAGCTAGGATTAGTCAATTCCACATCAAGTTACCCAGTTTGGCCCAACCCCTATTGTCCTGCAGTGGCGATTTAAGAATCATTGGAATGGATCAAACCATCAAGAACCACAAATTACTCTCATTTTTAAATTATTTGGGGATGGTTAATAACATGCCAAATCCTATCAAAATACCTATAGTAGCTGGCTGAGAAGATCTGATTATTCTGCTTTTGTTTTATCCTTGACTGTAAAATCTGAAATGTCAACCAGAATCTCTCTTGCTGATGAAAATAGTATATACATGGAAATGTGTATGGTTATGATGACAGTATTGACTGGATTCCTGTTATGCTTTTTTTTGTTGTTTTCAATAAGAAAATCACTTTAGTGGAGTTTGTGTTTTATTTAAAAAAAAAAAAAAAAAGGCAGTATCATTAGTCGAGCAGTCAGACTGCATAACCCTTCTCACAACAAGCTCAGTCACCAGGAACCATGTAGATTGGAAAATGAAACACATTACTGCACACTTGTGAAAGCAAGCGCCTTTGTAAAAGCATGGGGGCTGGGGGTGCGGCAGTGAATCTAGATCAATCAGTCTCAAACACAGAATTAGATATCATCCAAAGAGATTTCACTGAAACTAACTGATCAGCTCTCAAGTTCAACTGTTTTCTAAATGCATTGAACTTTTCATTAAAAGGTAAATGCTTGGCTGCATTGTGGGAGAGGGGATTATGGAAAATAATAATTTTAGAATGTTCATGTATCCTTCCACAGAACAGAAGGAGGGGCCTTTCATACCCAAATAAGCATGCACTTCGAGAAAGATAAAGCCTTTCATGTTGGAAGAAAAATAAACCAATTTTTATACTCGAGAATACAATAGCTATTTCCGTTTTCAACCTGGTTTGTTTAAACTGTAGGGATCATTAGAAATCTCCTACAAGGCAGATGAAGTGGATTTTGGTTTTGCTGTTATGATCCATAATAGCTTTACCACAAGAAATAGAAAATTCCCCTCCTACATCCAGTTCTGCTAAGTGAGGAGATAACATGGGATTTACATGAACATGGGAATGAGTATATACATGAGTTGTTTAGGCAAAACCACTCCTAAGTTAAGCTACCTATTTTTCAATTCACGAGGGTTGAATATAGTAACAAACTTATTTACAGATGCTAGGCAATTTGATCCAAGGTGACCTGTTACCGTCTCTGCTCAGAAATACATATTTGTCACAAAGAAATTCTCCTGGCTTTGAGAACAATTAATCCTACCTAATAACTCACAAAATCTACTGGTGGGGGTGCACAATGTAGGTATATTGTTGTTGTTGTTTTTTCCTTTTGGGAAAACAAGTCACAATTTGGAAAGAAAAATGAAGAAAGTTAAGGCTCGTGGTTAAGACATGACAGCACCACCCATCCAGTCCTGGAGAGTAAAAGGGATCCAAGAAGCACCTTAGCTGCTCTGTTCCCAGGGCCCCTCCCACTGCCCCACTGATGGACAGATGAGGAGCATTTCTTCAAAGTGAGACCTTGATTCCTTGGGCTAAAGCTCTGGCACCCAAGTGACTCTGTAGAAGCTTATTTATATCAAAGGTCAGAAATCTTTTCTTACTTACATCCTCCTAAGATAAATTATTATGTCACTAAAGGCTCAGGAAATTTCTCATTTTACATAAACATGTGTGTTGCCACAAAAATGCTTCGCCCATTTAAAAACAATACCACCCTCTAGTATCCATCTGAAACCTCTGAAAAGCAGAGAAAAGTACAAGATGTAATTCAGAGCGGTTGGAAAGCCTCAGCGCCTTCTGACTCCCGTCCAGAGCTCTCACTCATCACCCTCACCCCTCCCGGTGCAAATCTCTGAGCCTGTGAAAGTTTGTCATGCAGGTGTGTTTCCTATACCTGCCACAGTGTGAAGCCACCCCCGTTCTGGCCCCGAGAAGTTCTCCTTCCTTGCAGCAAGATAATGTTTTAAAAAGCTGACTTTTAAACCTCTTACTGAATTTTTTAATGGATTAAATTCATCATGTCACCAGCTGCTGTGCAGCTAATAGAGCCATAAAACACTGTATTAAAGGATTACCCATGCAAAATTTCCTCTTGTGCTAATGTGAATTTTAATACTTTTAACATTTAGTTGAGATGGGAATGTCCAAGAACAGCTTGTTCAATAGGTTGTTCTATAAAATTAAGTTCCTCGTCTCATCAGAAATGCCAGGACTCCATTAAGTTAAAATTTTACAGAGAGGCTAAGATGATTCACTGTGCAGCATTTGTGAGGAGGAGACAACATCTGCTTCTACATTAAAGCTCTTTAAAAAAAAAAAAAAAAAAAAAAGGAAAAAGAAAAGAAGAGAAAAGCAAGACAGTCATGAATCCCGTAAGTTCATGGAGACTAGGCTGAACAGAGGAAAATGCTAACTTCAGGTGTGTGGAAAGTCAATTTATTCAGCCCCAAAATGGTGCTAATAATTGGGAACACCTAAACTGACATCCTCTTGAATGTCATTTCTCAGAAGGTCAAAAGGTGTTAAAATATACAAAGTGGCAATTATAAGAAAAGTACTACTTTGCATTAAAAATGTGATTACGTGTATGTAGGAGGCAGAACAGAGAACAGAAAAAAAATATGTACCCGATAGAGGATAAAAGAATCACGGGAAATGACAGTAGAAGTTATGTGGTTCAACTTCTTTGTTTTATAGCTGGGGAGGCAATGCTGAGACCCTAAGAGTTGCCAGCTTGCCCCAGGTCACATGCTAACCCATGCAGAGTGAAGAATGAAACCCAGGTCCCCTGCCAACTGAACCAAGAGACCACACGTGTACCTTCCATATCTATAAATATGTATATATCAATTTTGTATGTATGAAATGGCTTACATGGTAAACAATAAAAATCAATAAGCAAACAGTGATAGGATCACCTTTCTTCTGAGAAAGCTTTCTAAATAAGGGAACAAAGCTATATGTGTTCCATATCATTTCCAAAATATTTCCAAATCACTCTACCTTCTGAATATTTAACTTGAAATTTTCTACTCTAAGCTATGTCTTCTTACCTTCTTTTCATGAATGACTCTTCAAAGCCTGATTGTAACTGTTACCTGTCCGTCTTAAATGTTACAGCATTTCATTATTTACTAAAGAAATTGTATCTTCGATGAGGTTACTAAAGATAATACAGACTTTAATGCTCAATAATTAGTCTAAATTTAATCATCGACAGAAGCTCCAAATTCTCATGACAATTAATGTGGACATTAGAATGTGACTGTGCCTGATTTGAAAATACGACCCAAGGATGATGGGTTTTCATGGAAATTCTCCAAAGCCAGTGTTCTTTACCTCAGCTGAATTTTGTCCGCAGCTCCATATTTTGTACTCTGTATGTATTACTGTTCTGAGAGCCTGTCATTTCTTATCAGAATGAGAAAGGCTAAAGAGATAATATTTCAATAACATACTGGCCTGATCATAAAATAACTCAATGGAAATGTGTAACTGCCTCAGGCAGCCCGGCAGGGTACTCAGCACTCAGATGATTTCTATTCTGGTTTTTTTTTTTTTTTTTTTTTTTTTTTATGGTTACATTTTCTGTTATATCAGACATCCCCTCAAGTCTTAGTTATGCTTTTATTCAAAAGGGAGAACGATACTATAAAGTCCTACAAAACTTGGTATGATATATTACCATAAAGAAATAAAAGTAGCTGCCACGGTAGCATATTGATAAGGACAGGCCTGCCACATTAATTGACCTTTTTTCATCTCATCCACCAGGGCTGAGGCTTGAGTTTCTCGGTTGCTAGGCAACGGGGGTCACAGTTTTCAGGTCTTAAATGCACAACCTAGTCAAAAAGATGATGTGATCTTCAGAGAGAAAGCAAATGTTAGGCAGTAGTAAGAATTTCAGTAGGTACTGAGGTTTTTTATTTTTTATTTTTATTTTTTTTTTATCATGCTAAAGGCTGAAACAGAAACTTCAACTTGTCAAAAAATTGTGGGAACAGACTTTTAAGTTCTGGTGATTAGAATCGATTGCTGAAACAATATGAAGAGAACATAGTCAAGCTTCTCCTTGATAAACACACTGACATGTGGCTTCAGATTTTAGCTGCTGGTAGAAGAATGATCAAGCTCTCACTCAAAACACGCGTGCACATGCCGACATGTCAGAAAGACACACTGATCTTGGGAGATGAATTTGGGGCTGATGTGGACAGAGGGGTTTTTGGTTTCTGATTTTTTTAACATTTTTTTTCTACAAACATTACTACATGCTGCCAGGCTTAATGAGAGTGCTGCAGGCAGCACACCAGCTCCTAAAGGTCAGCTGCAAGAAAGCTCATTCCCTACCCCTTTCTCTACTGCCAAGTCAACACTTGCTTTAAAGTTTAATAAAGGGCATTAGAGAAAACCTATTGCTCAACCGGAAAGGAACACTCCATCCTGTGTGACTGCATTTGACTGTATATTCCATTCATACGTATTTAATTTTCATTGTATTACCTTAATACAATCTCAATAATGACAACTTTTTAACCAGAAATTTGGTTGATTTAGATATTTGTCAAGATTAGGATTTTGAACTTCCTGTTTGATAATTTATTTGAATGTCTTACCCTAGGCAAAGAGCAGCTATTTTGTTTTACTTTATTTTGGTACCTGCTCTGTAAGAGTGTGAATATCTTGTGAAAAAGACATAGTAATTAACTCCTAAAGGTTTACTTTCTAATGTAATGTTTTGAATGAGAGAGGAATAAAAATATGAAAATGTTTGTGTTGGGAAAAGAGTAACTAATCATAAACTGTTGGTGAATAATCTGGAATCCAGAAATTAAAAAGACAGTTGTAAGGGTTTGCTGATTTCTTTTACTCTGTGCCATATCTAACTTCCTACGGATCCCACCTGGTTTCAACCCCGGCTGCCAAATAGACATCCTGGCTCATATAAATAGCAATGAGATAGCCGGGAGGCAGGTCATGTGCCTGGAGACTGAGGCTGTCAGATAGCTCTAATGATTTCTTTGGCCCTTCAGGGTGAAAAATTTACTTCATACTTTTTTTGTCTAATATTTGCCGTTTTCCTTTCCCTGAAGATAACTGTCATTTGTAGATATGTCTGCTGCCTTTTCCAAGTTGTCAGCATTGAAAGAACATAAAACGAAGTCATTGGAAAAGATATAGACCCCATTCTACTGAGTCAGACATGTACACATGCCCTAAAAACAGAATGACTCAGAGTCTTCTCAGCTATTGCTCAGAGCCATTTTGCACCATCTTCTTACTAATTCACAGATCCTGCTTTTTGTTAAATCTTGGTCAAGACTTCCAGAAATTCACAGGTCAGAGGGCAGGAGAGGAAAACACGAGCTCTCTCCCGAGCAGCCTCCTGTGAGCGTGAGGACAATCTCAGATGTATATTCTGAGGACAGTGGACCAGAAGCCGACCAGAAACTTCTGACTGGTCTACAACAGGTACAAAACAAAGAGTAAGAGTTTAGAAACTTCCAGCACAATTGATTGGGTGGAGTAATTTCATGCCTGTTGAATCAGATAAAAAATATATTTGAACTGGTGCTTTGCATGTCTTTTTCTATTAAATTTTTAAAAATGTATTATATTTTACATAACTGAGTCAACAATGGATTGGCAGGAAAAAAAAAAACTGGCACTGTACTCAGCTGAGGTCATTATACCCAACTTACTATGGTCCTGGTAAAACTGACAGATCAGACCTCTAGGCGGAGATTTTTAGGGGAGACAGGAGCCCAGGGAGGGTCCCAGTAGGACCTTTTTGCCAATTTATTACTTTGAGCTAAGCATTCCTTCCCTGAGAATCTAAGAGTCCAATCAAAGTAAATACATGGATACCTGTCTGGATTCACTGAGGCTGATTTCCTCTGAGATCAGGAGGCAGATATTCAGCTCTGCGGCCAGACAAAGAAGTTAAAAGAATTTCTTTTGAGGTGAGAGTAGGGCTTAGCAGAGAATCCAAGAACCTTGGTTCTGAAAGGGGTTTCGATGGAACTGTGCCTCTCCCCTGCTTTGACCTGTTTATCTCGGCTGCTGTCCATGAGGTATCTCCATGGTACACACACACACACACACACACACACACACACACACACACACACACACACGAAGTGATACTGACCTTCTCCACACTTTCTTACTCTGCTCCAACTAACGATAAATTCCTTCAGAGAACAGCTGAGTTTGCCCTCATTGGACTATTTGTTCTCAGATCCATTCCCTTTTCCCCTCCTCTTCTCTGGATGAAAGAAATGGTGGTTTCCAGGCTCCGCTGTCCTCTTGGCCTCTCCTTAGGCTTGTTCAATGGGAGGCGCTGACAGGAGGCCGCAGGGCACTTCCTGATGCTGCGCCCAGTGTGGAGACTGATCACTCTCGGGGGAACCACCGCCCCTCCCCCCCACGTCAGCGGACAGTTTCATCCAGTCCGAATGGCCTCCAGAAGCAACACGGTTGGCGTTCCTGAACCAAACGTCAAGCACCACCGAGACAGGCAGGTGTGCAGTCCCAAAGGAGAGCTCATGACATCCCTGAAGAGTTGAACCGACAACTGGAAGACATCATAAACACACATCTGCTGCAGGCATGGCAGGGAGAGAGGGGCCCACCGAGACCCAGGAGCAGCCTGAGTCCAGAACCGCTGGCGACAGGGATGGGGTCAGTGAGGACACCCCTGAAGAGACTGAAAGGAACCTGTCGTTTCTGGAGAGTCACCCACAGCCAACCAGCCCATCAGCAATAAAGAACAAATATTGTAAAAGAAAATTCTAAACAGATTAGGCAAGTACCATAGTTATGTTCTAATATATGACTTTTCCTTGAATTATTCGTAAAAGGGGGCACTTCCTCCAACCCTTACTAAAAGCCACGTATACTATTTGGATAACTCCAATAGCCTGCTTCAGAGTCTCCCTACACCTTCTCTTGCTGCACTTGTCCCTGGCCCTTTGCACTCAATGGAGCTGAAGTGAACTTTTCACCATGTTCCCCAAGGGGGAAACCAGGGATTCTCTCCTTGCTCTGTCCTGACACTCATCTTTAGCAGCACCTGCATCTGTCCAGGACTCCAGTTCCTACCAGGAGGTCCCCGCTGTGCTTCTAGAACCACCCACAGGAGCCAGCTTCTGGCGTCTGAGAACTTTCCCCTGAGTCCCTCCGGAAATTGCTCCTGTTGCTCATCCCTGAATGCCTGGGTGTCCTGTCTGTCTCCTTAGCTCTGCTATGGCCTGTGTAAATAATACCTGCCATTGGATTCCCCCCATTTGACATGCCCCAAAAGATAGTTACTTTCTTGACTTGATATGTGCTTTATATTCTTACAGGTAAGTCTGTATGGGAAACTATGTAACTAATATCCAGGAATAGCGTGGGCAGAAAAATCTCTGATGGAGAATAGGCACACATACTACACACATGACCACGAGCTTCTCAGTGGACTAGAAGCTCCTTGGGCAAAAAGATCCTGTCTTGGTCATCACTGTATCCCCAAGACCTAATACAGTGCCGACACATAGTTGGTGCACAGCGAACATTACTTAAATATTTTTAAATGAAGGGTAAGGAATATTTTACTTAAATATTTTTAAATGCAGGAAGAATTGACATATTCATTTTATACTGTGCAAAAGTAAGATGAGAGACCTTCAGGAAAGGTTTTAAACCACAGGAATCCCTGGGCACACTGTTTTATTGACCAATAACTGGCCCATTCTTTTAGTGATGCAATGAGCCCAAAGGAACTTAAGTTTCCAATTAAAAATTTAAAAGTCAATCAGATTTGGCTTCAAAAAAGCAAGAAAAATTGTGTCAGCAGAATTCCTTTCTGAAACCCAAATTTTGCTAGTTAAATTCTACCTGGGCAAAGTGTACAGGGTAAATTATCACATCATAAAACTGTCTGGTGGGATTCTTGCTGTTTGAGGTGTTAAATACCTATGTCTGCCTTCAAAGAAAACTACTTTTGACATTTACTTCTTAGAAGAAAGGCAAGAGCAAACATAGGCAGGGCTGGCCTGAGGCAAAAGGGAGAAGTCAGAGATTTTTCTTGGTTTACCTGCCTCCCTTCCTAACTCCACAGACCCCTTTCGTGTCTCCAGAACTTTCTGCGGCTATCTCTCCCCATCTCTCAGAGGCAGAACATGCACTTAAAGTCTTCGATCACACTAAGCTACAACTGACAATAATAGCTTAGAAATCTGTCCCTCTCTGGAATATATAAATTTTCACAATAATCAATCACATTGGTATTTCTCAAATTTTAGCAACTATTAGAATCAGTAATTAAAGACACACACAATAGCCAAACACATTTTAAAATTACAAATTCCCCTGGATTTACCCCAAGGTTCTAATTTATTAGGGCTATGGTGGAATTTTGAAATTGATATTTTTTAAAGCTCTTCATTTGACCCTGAGGCTCAGGCCTTTGGGGACCCCTCTCTCAGGAGGTCAGTAGTACAGGGAAAAGAACTCAGGCAGACCTGAGTTGAATCCCAGTGCCACTTTTTATCACCAATAGAACTTTGGATAAATTACAGAAACTCTATAAGCTTCAGTGTGTTCATCGTTAAGTGTAATCTTCAGCAGCCTTAAAATTGCCTCATGTCATCAATCTCCTGCCTGCCTATTTGGAAAGCAACCTCCATCTGAGGATTCTGAAAGACAGAAAAAAGGAATTATAATGCACCCGTCAATGACAAAATTTTAAATGTGGGGTCCCCCACCAAAATTTCAGAAGTGGGAGAAGAGGGAACATACTTTTTCTTTTTTCTTTTATTGAGGAATGTTGGGGAACAGTATGTTTCTCCAGGGCCCATCAGCTCCAAGTCGTTATCCTTCGATCTAGTTGTGGAGGGCACAGCTCAGCTCCAAGTCCAGTTGCCGTTTTCAATCTTTAGTTGAAGGGGGTGCAGCCCACCATCCCATGTGGGAATTGAACCAGCAACCTTGCTGTTGAGAGCTCGCGCTCTAACCAACTGAGTCATCCAGCCGCCCCAAGGGAACATACTTTTTAATCTTGTTTTAGTTGCAAAAACAAACAAACAAAACAAAACAAAACAAAAAATGCTTTGCCAACAAATGAAGAATTGGCTCCCTGCACAGTGGTAGCCACTTGGGCAAACAGCTCAGAGCAGCTTGGAGACTCTTCAACTGGAGTAAAGGTTATGTTTCCTGATTACTTTTAGCCACGAGCTTTATTTGTGTAATTATCCCCTCATCCCCAACTCCTAGCTATTTTTTTTTTTTTGGGGGGGGGGGGAAAGCCTCTCATCAAAACATTTTGAAAAAAGAATTGGATGCATCATTCTAAACTTGTCAGATTGATCAATAGATTTTTGCCTCTTGCCACAAGAAAATGACGTGACTTAGCAGTTCACTTCATGTGTTTATTAAACAGTCTTCGGAGTGCTAGGCATGAGGGCTGTGAAGATCAATCAAGCCAAGCCCTCAAAACGCTCATGGTCAATGACAGTAAGTCATTTCAGCAAAGTCCTCTGATAAAATGTTGTAGGTGCCAGACTGGAGCATGTAGGGGGTTCCGTGCCTCACTAAGGGGTGTGCACAGTTATAGCCCGTGGGACATGATGCTAAGTGTGTTTCAAAAAATCACTGGCCGAAGCAGAGACCACTTAAGACACAGCTTTTTGAGCTTCAGCAGGCCTAATAATCACCTTGAAAGCTTGATTAAAACCATATTCCTGGGTCCCACCCAGATTCAGAAAGTCTAGGGAAGGCCCTGAGAATATGCTTTTCCATGAAGTTCCTGGCAGTGCAGCTGCTACTGGTCCTGGACCACACTTTGCATGAGAGGAGTCAGGAGGGGCTGAGAGCGCTGGTGAAATGTGTTGAGAGGGTTCGCAATCAGGAGATCAGAGCCTGGGAGGCAAGGTTACCTGTTGGAAAACAGATAACTCACAATACAAGAAGCATTCAGTCCAGCAAACACGAAAGCACTAGATTCTACTGTGTTTCCCCAAAATAAGACCTAACCAGAAAACAAGCCCTCGCGTGATTTTTCAGGATGACATCCCCTGAACATAAGCCCAAATGTGTCTTTTGGAGCAAAACTTAATATAAGACCCAGTCTTATTTTCGGGGAAACATGGTAAGGGCAACACAAAGATTGGGGACAGCAGAGCACAACAGAGAAAAGTGGAGTTTATACTCACACACCCAACTTCAAATTTCAGCTTTGCCACTTACTGACTGGGTGATTTTAAGCAGGTTACTCGGTGTCTCGGACAATTTCTTCATCTACAAGATAAGCAAAAACAAACTCCCAGAGCGTTTATAAGACTAAAGGAGCTGATGCACAGAAGGGAACTTGGTACTGTGGCTGGCACATAGTAGGTCATAAATGGTAGCAGTAAGTGGCGTAGCCTCTGCTCTCTAACTGCACACAATCTAAAGGGGAAGACTGGCATTTACAAAATAAATTTCACACAAGGATGATTACAATAAACACTGTATTTGTGATTAAAAAACTAAAGTTCAGTCGAAGAACAGACTACTAACAACAGCCACCTCACAAAGATACTTTGAGGAGTCAATGAAATAATGCAGCTAAAGTCCCTAACATGTACTTTTTAAATAAGCACTCAGCAAATGTTAATTTCTTTCTCCTTCCCTCCCTTAATTCTAGTTGAGAGGATTCCTGGGAGAGTCTCCTGAAGTGGATGTGGTTTCAGCAAAGCTTAAATTCTCCTAAGCTGGGTATTGCTTGTGTTTTTCCCCAAACTTTTCAAGAGATAATGTCGTATTAGATTGCCAGACCACCCAAATGCTTCCTGATCAATTCAACACCACAGATTGCAAAGCATTGCTATTCCCCTGCTAATAAACCCACCCTACCACCAAATCACTCTCATGTCTGTATGATGAAAGGTAAGGGGGAAACCTGCTGAAGTGTAACATTTAGGATCAGAAACTTAAAAACACTTTTTAAAATTCTATCAGAAAGATCATGAAAGCGGCTTTGGTCAAATTCACGGTGTGTGTACAGGGCTTTTTGAACTTTTTACCTTTTGGTGATGCTTTTGATCTGCAACATACACGATCTCATTAAAAGCATATTATTTAGCTTAAACTTCAAACACTTACCATTTTTCCCAGTAGCCTGCGGCTTGGGGCAGTGTAATGCAGTTCGTGGGAGCTTTATGTCATGGCAACATGTCATAAAGTATCTGCCAGGATATTGCTGCAAAGGTATGCTGGAGAGGGGTGGGTTCTGGCTCAGACACTTTAGAGGGTTTTGCAAGGTGAGGTCAGAACCTGTCTTCCAATGAACTGACTCCTAATTACTCAGGAATGCGCAGCCTGGGCTGGCTGACATACAGGGCAATAAATCTTAGCGAAAAAACCAGACACCTGGTTCTCAGATCAGCATGACTTTCCTAGGTCCAGTTAAATTAATTGTCCTGTTTCTCAGTCCTCACAGTCTTTGGAGAAAAAGTACAACCTAAATTATGTGACCAAAAATTGATCTGCGGCTTAGCTTTCCTCAGTGGACTGAAGGTGACTAGAATCTTACAAAGCAAAGCAAAGCAAGTTGTTGTTAATGTGAGCACAATGTTCATATATAATTATTTATAATTATATTTGATAGAATTGCTATATGTGATACTTTATGTACCCCTATGTGGTGGGTAGAAAATAATTAGAAAACAAAACATGCAGGGCACAGGCCTGATCCACTCTGATCAAGGAACACTTGATGTCCAGGAAACATAGGACACCAGACGATACTGGTGGTACTTTTCCCAGTTAATGTCACTTTCTCTTTGTGTGTAAGTCAGTTCCTTTCTGCTTCAATATGGAATCCACTAGGGAAGAATAAATAGTTCTTCTTATGATGCAGCCCAAAGTCAGGAACTGAGTAGGCCCTGATACAACAAAATGTCCAGAGGTCGGAAGTTCAGAAGAATTTGTGAGCCAATGAAGCAAAAGACACGGGCTCCTTCAATCTTTCCTCCCTGTCACCCCAGTGACTTCTCTCCTCATGCAGCTTCAGGTATTATATTCCAGTTAGAGGCAGGAAGACACAAGGAAGGGCAAAACGGAAGGCGTGGTATCTGCCACTGACATCTGCTTTTTCCAGGAGCCCCTACCACAGAATTCCTCTTATCTTATTGGCCAGAATTAGGACACATGGCCACTGCTAGCTGCAAAGGAAGCGTGGAAATTCAAGGGCAAGATTATTATAATTGCTTGGGCAAATCACGATCCATCCTCAGGAACAATCATGATTCCATGCCCAAACAATCATGATTCCATTATCAAGAAGGAAGAGGGAAATTAATATCAGGTAGGTAACTAACAGGGTGTGTCTGCACTCTCCATTTTCGGGTATTCAAAAATTCTTATAAAATCATGCATAAGACAAGTTGACTCACTGAGAGTAAAGAGAACCTTCTGGATATCTTTATGATAAGGACTAGAGTTTATTGGGATGGTGAGTGATTTGAGGTGTGATTCTTCGAGGTGTTGTTATTGCAAGAAGAACTTGATCTCAATCGTGCCAACAACCTCCCTGTAGCCCTAACAAGAGACGCAAAGCCGAGCAGCTTCTTTTAGTCCAACTTCAAGGTCCTGGAGTGAACCCAGTGCTCTGCCAAGCTCTCCATATGAGCAACGTGCTCCTCATCGCTTTTTCCTCAGGATTATTTTCTTCCCTGCCCTTTATTTTTGGCACTTCACATTCCCACCATCCCAACTTCCCACTGACTCCCAGTATGAAATACCCATTGGCTCTCAAAAAGGAAACTCTAGAACCAACTTTGAGAAATAACAATCTGGTCTCTTTTTAAAGAAACACTGGCAACATTAAAACTACAGGGATTCTATAAACTGATGGGTAAAATTATTTACATGTCTAAGAAGCAATGTGGAGGGAAGATGCAAAACTCCTAGGCTAACTCCAGTGCACCCTCTAACAAATTACCTAAAAATATATTCAGGATGCCTTCACTATGAGGGCTTATGTGATCAACAGTGAATAAAGGCTCCAAATTCAATGTGTCACCCAAGCGCGCTATTGCTGAGAGCAACAGGAGCCTCTGGGGAAAAAAAAAAGAAAGAAAGAAAGAAAGAAAATTCACAGTAAATTAAGTACAATTAGCAGAGCAAACATCAACACCACTAGCCCAGTAAAAAAGTAATCACTCAGCCTTCATTCTCAGCACCCATTAAGACTTGAACCATTTCTCAAATCAGTGATCTTTGTAAGTGATGATTGTCATGAACGCCTGCCTAAATTAGGGAATCCTCATTAAGGGGTACCATAATGATATTAAACTTCAGCCTTTGCTAAGAAGTAGAGGTAATAAAGCTTCCCAAGAAGTGACAGCATATATTTTTGATCCAACCCATAAAAATAGCTAAATACTTTCTAATGCTTTGATAAGCTAGGCTTTTTTTTTTTTTAATGTTCCTTTAAGACGCATTTTCTCAAATGGTAGACATTTAGAGCTGAAAGGGACCTTTGAAAGCATATAGTTCTATTCCCTCATTTAACAAATCAGAAGATTGAGGCCCAGATATGTCAAATGATTTACACAGTATCTTACAGCCAGTTAGTTCCAGACCTGGCTTACCATATGTAAATATAATCAGAACAAAACCTCATAGAGACAGAAGCCTAAAAGCATCTGCACTTGTCTGCTTTTGCCCCCTCAAGTAGACACCAGAAAGAATCTGCTCAATTCAGGTAAATGAACATGACTATGACAAACATACTCCAGAAAGGCTTGTCGGATTCAGCAAATGAAAATACAGGACACCCAGTCAAAGCTGAATTTCAAAGAGGAATGAGTAACTTTCTGGTACCAGCATGTCCCTAACAGGACATTGCATTTTGCTTTGTTTTATTATCTGAATATTTATTTTTATCTGAAATTTGTTTTTATCTTTAAGCATCTTGTCTATTATCAGCAAATCCTAACTCAAGCCCTTATGAAGATGATAAAAAGAAGTAATGAGAACTGTCAAACCGGTGACATTGTAGTACAGATGTGTTAGGGCCGCCATAACAGCACCACAGACTGGGGGCTGAAACAACAGAAGTTTGTCATCTCACAGTTCTGGAGGCTGGAAGGCTGAGATCAAGGTGTCAGCAGGCCTGGTTCCTTCTGAAAGCTGAAAGGAAGAATCTGGGCCTGGCTCCTCTCATAGATTCTGGTGGTTTTGGGCAAACTTTGCGTTGCTTGGCTTGTAGCACAGATCCTCCCAATCTCTGCCTTCATATTCGCAGGGTGTTTTCCCTCAGTACATGTCTATGTCCAAAGTTTCCCTTTATATAAGGACAGTGTTCGTATTGAATCAGCACCCACCCTTGAACAACATGGGTTTGAATTGCACGGATCCATTTGTACGTGGATTTATTTTCAATAAGGACAGTAAATGTACTTTTTCTTCCTTATGACTTTCTTAATACCAATTTTTTCTCTAGCCTACTTTATCGTAAGAATGCAGTATATAACACGTTACATACAAAATATGTGTTAACCAACTGTTGACCAATAAATATGTTATTGGTAAAGCTTTCAGTCAACAGTAGCCTAATTAGTAGTTACATTTTGGGGGGAGTCAAAAGTTACACATGGATTTTCAACCATGCAGGGTTCAGCACCCCTAACCCTTGTATTGTTCAAGGGTCAACTGTAATTATATCTGTAATGGCCCTATCTCCAAATAAGGTTTCATTCTGCAGTACTGGGGGTAAGGATTTCAACATATGAATTTGGAGGAATATGACCCAACCCATTACAAATATCAATGAGAATGACATATGGCTTGTAACACATCTTTAAGTACAGTTGACGCTTGAACAACACAGGTTTGAACGGCGTGGGTCTGCTTGTATGCAAATATTTTTTTCAGTAAATACACAGTCAGCCCTCTGTATTTCTGGATTTCTCATCCATGGATTCAACCAGCCATGGATAGAGAACAGTATTTTCGATTCACAGTTGGGAATCAGAGGCAGAGGGCCAACTGCATGCATTGTTCTACACCATTTTATATAAGGGACTTAAGCATCTGCAGATTTTGGTATCCATGAGGGTCCTGGAACCAATCCCCTAAGAATACCGAGGGACTACTGTAGTTTAGTTTTGGGGGAGTCAAAAGTTATATGTGGACTGTTTTACTGCATGGGGGCTCGGTACCCCTGACCCCCACATCATTCAAGAGCCAATTGTACTATAGTCTATAAAAGGTACACAAGACAGTTCTAATAGCAATCAGTTTCCTCCTCACTCCACACAAGTGATAACTCTTAATCTATTTTGACGAGAAATACTTCAAAATGAAGCTGGGTCCCCCCTCCTTTTTTTAACAGATCAGGCATTTAATTAGGGTCTTTGTAATTAATTCAGAACACCAGTTTATGAGGCTAACCCCCACTTGTGAGAGGAAACACAGAGAGGAGGTCGCCCTGGAGCTGAGGAACAGCTTTGATTTTTGACAGAATTTGCGAGTCCGTGGCTTTCTGATCACCCTTGCGCTGCTCCGTAATCTTGTATTTCTCTTTCTCTGTGTTGAAGCCCTCTCCCTCCTGGTGTCTGCGCTTATGCAGCTTCTTCTTCTTCTTCTTGAAGTAAGAATCAGTGAGACGTTTGGGGATTTTCACACCACTGATATCAATTTTGGTGGAGGTGGCGATGACAAATTTCTGGTGTGTTCTATGCAGAGGAACTTGAGGGACAGATGTCCAGTCACAAGTAGGAAGCCACTGCTCAGCTGCTTCAGGAAAACCACCCTCTTGCCTCTATGGTGCCCAGTGGATGATCAGAATGGTCCCGGGAGTGTTGCTGGCCCACAGTTTTCTCACGTGCTGACTGAAGAGTTTCTTGCCATAGCTCAGCAGCTTTTAAGACACATCTTCAGTAGGATAGTATCTAGGCATTTTGTGAAGTTTCACCACTCAGGTGCCACCATTCTTGTAGCCACCAACTGCTTTTGTAACAGCAGCAAGAACCTTCTCCTTTTTCTTTTCAATCCTGGATTTAGCTGCTGAGTACTTCCTCTTGTACATGGCCTTTCAGGAATACATAGCTGATCGGGAATATGTGCCGATTCCTTCGACCAGGACAGGGTTTCGGCTGCAGTGGGGCTTCCCCTTCTTAGGCTTTTGGCCTTGAGGTTCGTCTTCTTAATCTTGCCACCAGCATCAGCCTGCTTGGCTTCAGGTTTATTCTCCTTAGTGTCCGGCTTCTCAGCTTTTTCACTCACCATCTTGCAGGATGGGAAAGAGAACGAAGTTCTGGATCCTCTTCTATCTCTTAGTACTTTTCTCTAAATGTGACCTTCTTGCTACTTATTGCCAAGCACAGGATTGTTCTTAGGTTTTGCATTTAGGCACTGTCCTTGGGATCAGAACTTGGTTTCTGAAGAGGAGTTTGAGTCCCTCTTCAGAGGTTGGCTGCTTGCTTTGCTTACTAAGAAAGATGACTACATAAGGCTACTACTTTCCGCCTCCTCCCATCTGAGCCCTCACCCTGTACCTCAAGTGGCCTTGTTCCCTCTGACCTCACCAGCTTGATGAGAAGCATTGGTAATGTGAGGGGCATGTGAGAGCCCTTTTGTCAAGAAGACTCTCTTCCTGCTTGAAGTTTGAGCTGAAAGTGGACCACAGAATCTGGTCATTGTAATTACTGTCTAACTATTTTAGGCACCGAACTACGTTATGCTCCATATGAGGCCCAGATACGTCAATTGATTTACTCAATGTCTTCAGATAGTTAGTTGCAGGACTAGTTTAATATGTAGGAAATCTAGTCAGAAATAAACCTCTTTGAGACCAAAGTCTACAAACATTTCTACCAACAGAGCGAGACTTCAAGTGAAATGTCCTTTCCTCTACACCAGGCAGTCTCCTATTATTTCCTGGAAAGTCAACCAAAGATGCAAGACTTACTTGAGTATAACCTAATCAAGATGGTTTCTTTAATCAATAATGACTTTGGACAGTGACTTCCATAGCCTTGATTGAGTTGTGATATTTGCTTTGAAGTTTGCACCAAAAACTGTAGGTACCATTCACTCGCAATGTAGACTCATCTGGCTTTGAAGGAAGGACTTATTATAATATAACATGACATTATGCCCTTGATAGGACATATCACTAATGTCATTATGTTAGAAATGGAGATAGATTAACAAGATATTTTCTCTTTGACCAAAGATGATAAATTGATCTCTGAATAAAGAACATCAAAGTTTCAAAACCAGAAATGAATCATATTTTCTATTTTACATTTCTGCACAAAAGAGATCATTATTAACAATTAATATTTTTAAGGAATCAGATTAATGTATTTCACTCTTTATCTAACAGCGTCTTTGCTTCTGTTGAAATGGAATGTAAATGTATGCTGTAACATCTGTGATTATGACCTATTTAAAAGCCTCCATAACCTCAAGGATCCTAAAGGGTAGGAAAGGTTAAATAAGAGTGTTATTGTTTTTAGCCAAAAGTCTGTGCAAAGCTAAAGAAAAAAAACACAATTTGACATTAAAAAAAGTTTAAAAATTTCCAACAGAACAAAATTAGGATGTGATTGGGAATAGGAGAATATGTGATTTCCAGTTCAATTTCATAAGGCGAACCTCAGAACACTGTATCATGGGGTTGGTTTAGCTGCACTGTCTAAAAATCTTTTGGCTTTGATTTTAACGTAGTCTTTGCAAAAAGACCAAAAGATACACCTAAGTCTGTGACAGTAAGTAAATTACCATGTCTGGAATTTTTCTTCAGTGTTACTAATTAGGATACCCCCAAACCCCCACCCAGTGAAATTTCAGCCAGGGTTTCAGATATATGAGGCACAACACAAAGTAGAATGAAAATCTTAAAATCCTGTACTGAGCTCAAGGACAATACAACAATAGATTCTGTGGGCTAGAGTTCTATAACCAATCGGCCGTACACACATGATGGCCATAGCCATAGTCTAGAATATAAAAACTTATCCAGACTTGAGAAAGGTAAGGTTAAATAAGTATAGTAGTAGTTTGTGATCGTTACTGATTGTACTCTACCAAATAGATAAAATGTATATGGAAGAGGCTGAGCATTTGATTAAAAGTCAAGCTATAGAAATCAATGTTCAAATATATGGTGACGGAAAGAGAATTGATTCCAGGTGGTGAACACACAATGTGAGATATAGATGATGTATTACAGAATTGTGCACCTGAAATCTATGTAACTTTACTAGCAAGTGTCACCCCAATAAACTTAAAAAAAAAATCAATGTTTATTGGAAAAGTGAACTGGTTGTCCACAGAGATGAAATAACTCCTAGTATCCTAATATACGTCCCCTCATAATTCCTGTAGCTGAAGATGGAATCACTTTTAATATATAGTTCTTAGTGGTATCTGAATAATTAAATGACATTTATTGATATTACTCAAATGGAAAATGTTCACAGATATACATGATTAAAGCAGCACATTAGAGGTGATTACTTATTTAAAGTAATTTTAAAATCGTTTCTGATCTTCAAACATAATAATAGTACCTGATGAAGACTCTTTAGACTAAGAAAAATAAATCTGTCCGAGGAGGAATGACTTGGTAGTTAAGGAAAATGTGGCTTTAAATTCTGTAAAATAGGATTCGGGAAATCTACCATGCCAATCCACGTTCAACCACGAGGTGGCACACTACCGCCTTCTTTCCACCATTCGACTGCAGAAAAAGAAAATCCATTGGAAGATGTTGGGTTTAGTTTATTATTTGTTGTTTTTTATGCTGAATACTCACCCAAACCAATTTTGCATCATAAAAATATGAATCTACAAGTGGTTCCTTCTCAGCTTTAAGATTTTTACTACTATCAGTGGAAGCTATTTTGCTTTGCTTTTTCATTAAGCTTAGAGTCAAGATAGAAACACTAATGAGATAGAAACAAAGATAGAAATGCCAGTAAAAATAAGCCCACTGACCACTCTTTACATAGAAACAGAAACAAACGGAAGAATAATTTTACCTTTCAAGATACTCGAACAAGGTTTACTGGCTTTTAATATTCTATACTTGCGTTTTTATATTTGCAAAGTATATTACTATAAATTTATAATTCCAAAAAGCAAATATGATAGAATAAGAGAAATACCATATACAATCTGGCTAAAATTCCGGACATTTAACATTTATTAAATGATTTTATTGCCAAAATCATTCATGAATATAACCTAAATTTTTCAAATATTTTAAGAGATCCTCCATTTATATTGATTCAGATTCAGGAAAAGAGATTGTCATAATGCCTTAGAAAATAGTCCTTCTTGCCTAAAAGTAAACATGTCTTTAATGCTAATTTACTGAAAAGATGCCCTTTTTGTTCACTGGAGTTTATCAAATACATTTTGGGTTTACCCCAGTTGACTAAGAACTAGGAAGTGTTAGTTAAATATCACTTTATACAGGACTTTTAATGTCCATTGATCAAATGGGCTGCATAAATGGGAATTTTGCTTCCTTCAGTTCTAAAATGATCACAGGACAGAAGGAGGTGAGTTCTAGTCCCAGTTTTGCCACTAGTTAGCTGTGCCGCCTTGAGCAAATCATTTAAACTCTTTATATCTTCTTTTCCCCAAATGAAAAATCAAGTAAAGTGAAATATTTCTAAGCCTCTATTTCACTTATAAATATATTATTTTGTTATCTATGACCAACCCTAATGAAGATAACAGTGTACAGATTGCCTCCCATCCTCTCTGCTAAGTAGAAGAACCAAGAGCTCTAAACACACAAAGGAAAGGGAAACCCTTTGGTTTAGAATTTGATTACTTATTCTAGTCTGCTTGATGTGTAGCCACCTCCAAATGAATTCACTGTGATCTTTCTCTAGCTGTCTTGCACAGAATCTTCAGTAGTACAAACGCTTCATAGATTCCACTTCCTGGAACCCACAACTTAAGCGTCCAGTAAGAATGATAGCCATAGCTTTAGAACTATGTGTTATGCCCATTTAAGAGAACCTATAAGCACTAAGCTCTTTTGTTTAGAATGTGTTCCTGAATTACTCTAACTTAGAGCTCCATGATATCTTTACATTGAGTTTACAGAAGTAAAAATCTCTGAATTCCTCAAATTTGAGAATGATTCTAGAGCATGCATGGGCTATATACAAAATCTATGCTGAGCAAATAACAGATCCATATTTTAGTTATAGATTTAGACTTCTATCTCTTCCATAATAAGCTAATTACTGCATGAATTTAAAAATGTGTTCAAGAAACACATTTAACGGGATAACCATGAGAGGATATGTTTCCTTTTTAGCATACAAGGGTTTCTTTCCCTCTTGTGCATCTCTAATGGTATTTTATTCTTAAAAAGATTTTCACGAGGGATGGGTCCTTAATTAAGACTTTAAAATGCAGGCAATAAATATATTTTATTGGTTATAATATCTTTTACTTTGTTAGAAGGATAACAGACTGCTGGTTAACTGGTCATGAAATATTAATTAAAAATAAAAATATATGATGGAAACAATCTCATTGGTGCTAATTCATTTTCTCATTGGGCTTGTTTCGGCATAAGGTGAAAGGCATATGGACCCAGTCATGTCATGCACAGGGAAACCCCAGCTGGCCTCACAGCTCTTGCACCAGCAGCTCACCCAGTGACAGCAAGCTCCAGAGTGTCTCTGCACCAGCATCCGGGGCCCACACAGAAAGTCTTATTTGGACATCAGGAGTCAGCAAACATGCTCAGGACACAGTATTCATGGCAGCTTCCCACAGCAGTGTGTATGAACACAGCAGCCCTGCATGGACTGGTTCTGTCCCCAGCAAGCAATGGGACACAACGGGGAACTCTCTGCCTTAGGCACCTATCTTTGCTAACTAACACCTCCCATAACTTCCAGTTAAAAACCACATTTCTCACAGATTCTACGCACTCCCATCAGCCTGCTCCCCTCAACCTGGCTACAGAGATAACTTAAATCTTAAATTTAAGAAAAAAAGCAGGTGTTTTAGGATAACAAGGGTAAGTAATCCTCAAGTACCGCCTATGATATTAAAAATGGAACTAAGATAAGCTTCTTTGGGCAACTCTGATATACAGGTTTCATTTTGCTGGACAAAATCCTGGGGAATAAGCCTTCATTCTTAACAGCAGGGAACAGGGGGAGTGTGTGTGCTGGTAGTCACCCGCTGAGGAAGGATTTACTTGAGACCTCAGTAGCAATCTCCAGGGGAACCAGCTATCTCCAGCCTGTGATTCTCACACTTCCATGTGTGTCTAAAAGACCGTTTCTGGGTCAGAAGCTTCTGTGCAGAAGGCTGGCGGTCTTCCCCTCCCTGGGAACGGTGAGGAACCTGTTCTTTCCATGAAACGTTGAGTCAAGTAGCCTTTGTCTAGTAAAGGGAAGGAAAACCTCTGTCATTACAATATTATTTGTATAAGAATTTTTAAAAACTTAAAAAGAATTGTTTTAAACACCTTTCAAAAAATTGATAATCTCAAGGTGCTCTTTCGCTTTTCTTTTCAGAATTTTCCATGTACGTTCATTGGCTTCTTTACTTTCAACGTTTGGCAGGACTGACTGTTTTGTTTTTCCCCTGGTTAACAATTTATTTTATTTTTAAAATTATAACACAGTAAGATTGACTGGTTTTTCTTTTGGTATGTAGCTCTGTGAATTTCAATACATGTATTGATTCATTTCAACACCACCACAATCAGTCCATCACCAACCCCACCCCCCGAAAAAAAAGACAGGATTTTCGTTCCCAAATTTCTACAGCTTTCTCTTTTTCCCCCTTTCTCTGGTTCCTCTCTTTGTCCCCAGACTTTCAGACAACACTACAGGTGTTTGGATTTTTAATAAAAGTAAAATGAAATTAAGTATCATTTTGAGAAAATTTTCAGAAAATTCCCATTCTCCTTGAAGTAACAGGAGATACCAGAGGGTTGAAACTCCTAGGTGTTTCCACTGTGATACAACTACTATGAAGGTCACGGAATCCAACCTGGAAACACACACAGCCGCCGAGCTTGAGCTCAAGTCGGTCTCCAGTGTGTTGCCCATGTTGAGAGATTCTCAACAATAGTGTCTTTATTTTACTGCCTGGGTCAGCCCAGAAGAGAGAACAGGCTGTCTCAGAGCCCGCAGTGACCAATAAACTCCAATCCTCAAGGCTGGAGGGCAAAGCACCCCGCCGAATGGGGACTGCATCAGAGAGCCCCAAAATAGGTCACTGGCGGAAGGCGGAAACAAGATAAATAATTGATTCTGTTTCAGCTCATAGGGCACTGGAAACTGTTGAATCTTCACCCCCAAAAAAAGTTTCAAATCACAGAAAAAAATCTCAGATTCTTCAATGATTCTTATTAACAGCTACAGGTAAAAGAATAAACCTTCAGGAGATGACAGAAATGCTTTAATATGGGGGTTATTTCCAGCCCCTGTATACTTTTAGCTCCATTCGTGCCACAAAACTACAGGTCTTGTAATACTGCCTTTGATTTACAGAAGGAAAAAAGATGACATTACTGAAAAGACCCATTACTCCTGTGCCTCCTCACGTAGTTCAATGTTAAGTACTCTACAAAACGGAATCCTTGGTGGAATGCAATTCTGTAATTCAATCGAGAGATCTTGCTAATGTCCCAGTCTGCAAGAACATAGCTTAAGGGTTTAGGTTTAGCAGGAAACCTTGCAAACCAGAGACGGAATTACAGCCTGCCTCTTCAATCAGGGATGAGTGAGGGTTGTTGGCAATGTAATATGAAACAATTATTAAGACTTTTTAAAGAAAGTGCAAGAATTATAAGGTTAAGTTTGTCTCAGTCAGAGCCTGGGGATGGCAAAGTAAAGGGTGGAGATAAGACAAGACACCAGATGAACAAAATGTTGATAATCGTTGAAGTCGGATGATTATTAAATGAGAACAAGCAAACCATTCCTTTTATTTTCATGTGTGTCTGTGTATGTTTTGTACGTTAGCATATTTTTGTGCATGTTTAAAAGAAAAATAATGCCACCAAAAGTACAATGGGAATAAGGTTTCCTGAAAACCACGGTATTTGTAGATGTTTTTCATCATATATGTTAAATGTAAATATGAATAAATATTATGTGATAACTTTTGTAAGATTAGACGTCAATTAATTAGTGTAAATGGAAACTTCCTGTAAATACAGGAGTAAGACACCATGGTACACTCAGATAACTCTTACGTTAAGAAGTCTGTGGAGTTGCGTCATCCATATAGTAGTCACACACACACACACACACACACACACAATATTCTGTATATAGTCAGACTTCCAAATGGAAAATTAGGATGGTGGGAATACTGATTATTTGTGTCACAAAAGGGTCACTGCAGTATTTCTTTAAACAGTACATATTAATAATATGGCTCAATAATTTCTATTTATATAACAAACTGTTTCTAAGCTTTAGCTACAATTGTAATTATTTAGGGAGTATTTGAAAAATACTTATTACCTGGCCCTAATCCAGATCAGTTAATCAAGTCCTCCACACTTTTAAATACATCTAGAATTAAGGGTTCCTAGTTTACTGGTCTCAGGAGCATGGCTCGGGCTGAAAGTGAGAAAATGTCATCAAGTCTTGTCAGGATCACCATATTGTTTGGAGAATCTCAAGCATCCATGCTAAGTAGGGAAATTAAATTATAATTCGTATCATAATATGCTCACTGTCCAGTAAGTAGGAAGAAAAACAATATCCTGGAGGTTGTCCAATGGTGGGTCTGGTGGGACAGTGATGGATTGGGGACTCGCTAGTGAAACATACAGCGTGAGGGAAATTACGACATAGTGAAAAGGTCTAGGATGAGACCATCCTAAAACACTGGAAAATTCAGCCAGGGCTAACTGTACATTTTCAACGACACTCTCCCCATCATATTTCATGCCACGGCCAACTCCAAGAAACTCCTTACCCACAGTTTTTTATAACTTTCTTCCAAGGAACCTCATGCCCTGTAGACCTGGACTCGCTGGGACTTGCACATCTTGTTAGTTTTGTTTCTCTAATCTCAGATAGGATAATCTTTCCTTTACTCTGTCCTCAGTATATACTTTTATTTGGATGAAGGTGCTTTTTATGCTCAAGGCTGTCTGTTCTTGAACCAATAGTCTCACCTATCGCGTAACATCTGAAGGGGGACTAGACTGATCCCAGTTGCAACCACGTCAAACAACAACATTAGCTCACCCCTATTCCATTAAGGCTTTTAAGAATCAGTTCTTTTCTTAGAATGGGAATGCCTCAAGTTCAGAAATGATCGTGTACAAATAGTACCATCACAGCTAAATTCAAGAAGTAATTACTGAACACTTTAAATTAAACATAAACAGTAATTTACTTGATCCTCACAAATCCAATTTGATTCTATTATATAGGTAAGACATGAATTAATGTCCATATTTTACATAGGCTCAAAAAGATTGTGGCTCACTCCCTCTCACACTGCCTGTCAGAACCCAGACAAACCTGATTCTCTGATTCCTAATCTAGTGTCCATTCGACCAGATCACAGTTGCCCCCCACTGTCACTAATCAATACGTATGTATAGCAAAGCGTTACACCAGATACCATGGAAGAGACAAAAAGTTCCTGTCTGCAACAGCATGAAATCTAATTGGGAGAATGAACTATTTCATTTTGTGAACAAAATAAAAAAACTCTAATACCTGCATTAAATGTTGGAAAATAGATAATAAAACACAATAAAGGCAATAAAAGCTCTAGGACCTGGTGATTCAAACTTAACAAAAAGGAAGATTCAACAAATATTCCTTCACACATATTTATTGAGCACCTACTATGTGTTGGCACTTTTCCCCTACTATGTGTTGGTATCCACTATGTGTTGGCAGTGAGGACTTTATCCTTCTCTTACCCAGCCTCACACAGAATTTGGAGAATTTAGGTGGGAGAGATCCTTAAAACATACTCAGTTGATTTTTCAGACCCCATGAAGTGCAGAGCTGACGGGACCATCCATAGACAGTGAAGGGTGCAGGGCTGGGAACCAGAATATTATGCTAAATTAACATGGCCAGATGGCTCTCCCTTGCCCTTACCCCATTGCTGACTTGTTGGGCAATCCATACCTTGATAAACCCACTGATAAAACATTCATAGGATGAGATTATGTTTAAGTTCTACCTGATGCAGCGTGAAATGTGTAGTTTTGGCTACAGCAATCAAAGAAGCTGTGTGGACACGTTCTGCTCTGTAGCTGTGTTGACCTGTCAGGCTCTGGAGCCATACTCTTCTGGGTTTTATCCTTTCATATCACTGGGAGGAAAGAAATCTCTGTGCAGCTCCTTTTAGCTCATCTGTCTTACCATTTCACCTGTACATACACCCTTTGCTTTTCTGTTTTTCTGTGGCAGTTTCTCCTGCATCCCATTCTATACCCATTCCCAACTATGATATCTGAGAGGGCAATCCCAGAAGGGATTGGGCAATATTCTTTTTAAATGGAATTGTGTTTATTTTAATAAACTATGTTTTATTTTGTTTGTTTCTCAGTGATAATACTTGCTACAGAGAAAGCTGCTTGCTTAATACTGGGTCCTGAGCTGACCTTAATGGTTTTTAGTTAAATTAAATTAAACTGAATTAAGTTAGCTAATTAATTTATGAAGCAAATGTTATCTGCCTACTATGTGTCAGGAATTGCATATAGAAAAAAGAATTGATTTCTTTACTTCACAATAAATTTCCAAGGCAATTATTAGATCCATTTACATCGATTACAAGATTGAAAGAGTTGTTATTTGCCTGGCTGTCATTACCCCACTTTCATCTCCCACCACCTCAATATAGACCCCCTGTTCTGTCAGGCCAGTCTCCTCACACACAGCACCTCAGCTCCTGAGTCCTGACGTCCATCACCCTGGCTTGGAATGTCCTCACAATGCTTATGCACACCCCACTTATTCTTTATGGCCAAGTAAGTTCCCAAATCCTATTAATGTTCACTTAGTCCTCAAAGTTCTCGCTTTCCTCTGGGTTCTCTTCTATAGCAGTCATAGGTTTAAGCTGTACCATTTTTCCAAAGCATTGTTTTCTGGAGCTTTGATGGCTAGTACTACATGCTGTATTTGGTACCACTCAGTGTTTATTAACTACTCAATAAATACTTACAAAGTGGCTGACTGACTGTAAAGCTGTGTTGTTAGAGAAACTGGAAAGAAAAAGTGGGTCCTACAAATCTTTATTTTTCAATAAATCTATTTCAATACTCTTATGTTATAAGATAGTAATTTAATCTGTCTCCTTTTTGCATTCTGTTTTTTGGCATACTTTCCAAGGAAGTCTCAATTATAGTGATACTCTTTTCTCTTTCTTTTTACGCTGTCAGTAAAAAATTTCATTCCTTGGACCAAATACAAAACCTGAACTTGGTGATTGCAATTAATTATAGGGTGTTCTTACAAACCAAATCAGGGATTCTCTATCGAGGAACAAAACCCTGGTAAAAGTCTTAAAATCCACGCAATAAATCTGCAACTTCTTATGCTGCCCAATTCCCAGTCATAGCTCAGCTACAATCAGAACCGAGTTGTCTTTGTTCCCTTAGAAATTTTCGGCTGACACCCATCAGCTCCATTAATGTGTACATAGGGTTAGGTAAACTGGGACCTGGAAGATTTCTGCATGCCACTCTTTGTGTCGCATAACTACACATGATTTTAAAGATCTTAACCCACCGCTCCTTCTCCCTGCCCCCCAGAACTAATCTATATGCTAATTTGTACTTGATAATGCCTCCCCACAATATGGTAATTGCTGTAATGTTTTCCAGGGAGAAAAAAAAAAAAGAAATTGAGCCGGTCCTCCATGTCTGAAGGCTGCGCCTTCATGAGAACCTTCACACAAACAGCAGGTTATCGAGCCTGAGCCCACACCAGTGCTTGGCCACATTGAGGTCAAAGTGAAATCATTCTGGAAAAACTGGAACTATCCTCCTAGGCGACACTATTTTGAAATGATCCCAGAAGCATGAATTGTACAGGGAGGCAGTGAGCTGTAGAATGTTGTAGGCAAGTTAAAAATGGCTTCATTCCCCCATCTGAGAGAGCTTCTTGATTTATAAGAAATCTGAACCCCCTGACTCATCCTCTGAAGGATGGCCAAGTCTTGGAACAGCAGGCTGCTTCTCCACATAACCTTTATCAGGCACAGGGGTCCTTCCATTCTTGCCCTGTTTCCTACTTGTGCCCTCTAATGCTATTAAGATATCAAATGCAGAAATGACAACAAGAAAACCCTAATTAAACAGCAGCAGCAACGGCCCTCAAAGGAGCAGCCTGAACCTAAATAAGAGGAGCTTGGGACTGGAAAGGGGGAAAAAGACAATGGGGCTTTGAAATCAGCTGGGTTTGAGGCAATGGGTTTGTTGTGTGTAGTTAAAGGGCCTGACGACACAAAGGGCTCCCAGTGCTGTCAGGCCAGAGACCAAGCCCGGGATTTACCAAGACAGAAGGGATAACACTCACTGAGTCCTGTGACCAGAATCAAATTGTAATTGGTCTCAGAGATCACTTATGGCAATCAGGGAAGTAATATGCTTCTGAATAATTATGAATAATTAGGCACACTTATGAATAATTACACTGATAATAACTATCTAACTCATTCCATTTTAAAATTGTAATTCAGTCATTATGCATTGAGTAGTCATTCCTTTCATCCGGCTTTCTGCATATTCATGGCCTTATCCATCTGCCAGTCTTATAGTACTTGAGCCTCTCTCTCTCCAAGTCAGGACTGTTACAGCAATGGCCAGGTCCTGGACTCACTTGGTGACAAAGGAACAGACGGGTGCTCAGGGCAGGAGCTTCATATCCTCCTTGAATGGCTTGAGAGGACTGGACAGTAGAAAGCAGTAGAAAGGACCTAAGGAAATACGACCTAAAACACTGGAGTTTTGCCATCGTGTGGCTCATTTACTATTATGCAAATGACTTCAGAGTCATGTCCGGGAGCTCAAGACTGGTTTGAATACTGGTGGTCATAATAAGCTGTTGTTTCCATGTGTCATTGTAAAGAATACCAGTAAACTGTAAAAATGCTGCCTTTGTTTTTCTTTTTCTTTTTTAAGTTTATTGGGGTGACAATTGTTAGTAAAGTTACATAGGTTTCAAGGGTACAATTCTGTATCACATCATCTATAAATCACAGTGTGTTCCCCACCCAGAGTTGGTTCTCCTTCCATCACCATATATTTGATCCCCCTTTACCCTCATCTACCACCCCCTCCCCTCTTACCCCTTGGTAACCACTAAACTATTGTCTGTGTATAAGGCTGTCTCTTTATAGTGTCTTCTGATCAGAGTACAAGGTTGCTTAGAAAATCAGAATTCCCAATTGGAAGATGGAGTCTTAAAATAAAGTGTGCTTCCTCAGGCTTTAAAACAAAACTTGACCTGGCCTTATTCCTGTACTCTTTTCTCCCTCCTTTCCTTTTTTTGTTTCCTCTCTCTCGTTCTCTCTCTTTCTCTCTCTCTCTCTCTCTCTCTCTCTCTCTCTCTCTCTCTCTCTCTCTCTCTATATATATATATATATATATATATATATATATATCATTTCTCCCACCTTTATCAACTTCTCTCTCACCTTCATGTCTCTCTTCAGTCCTAACAATGATAATCATAAAAGTTCACATCTTCCTGATTCCAAAGTAATATCTTTTAAACTCAGAACTTTGAGAAATATCAGAGGGACAAATAAAGATAGAATTTTAAAAATCAATACTCTCAGCACCTGAGAGATCCAATATTAACTTAATATTGTAAAATTTGTTTTTCTATATATATTTCACACAATGGAGATTATATTATAAAAGCAATTTTGCTTACTGACATTTTCCTTAACATTTTCCATATGATTGCATTTTCCATATTATTGCATAATATTTGCCATTTATTAAAACTCATATTTTAAAAGTTTCATGTTTGATATGGCCAAGTGATACTATATGAAACTGTACATGATAATCAATTCCTGAAGTTTTGGGTACCCATGCTTCCAATTTTTGCTAATTTGCTGTATTACATTGTGGAGCAGTCTTCTTTTGTTCTTATTTCTCACCCAATTATTTCCATGTTCCCCTCTCTTCCTCTTAAATTAAGACTTAGCATGGGCATAAGAAGGTATGCTATTCTAGAAATAAGACAGGGGAATTATGTAACTGGTTTAGTGCACAGGCAGGATTATAACATACAGTTTTAGGTATGAGCAACATTAATATCCTGCAATTTAAATCTTAACAAAATTTTCTATACAAAATTAACCATAATAGATCCTATCTTGGACCTCAGCCAAAGGAGCTCAGTAACTAAAATACATTATGATGCATCCTTTCCTTGATTACAGAGAAATGGAGGCACACATGGCGTCTTAGTGAACTTCTGGAATAGCAGTTTCCAAATGACTGCATGAAATGCATCAGAATTGCCTGGAGAGCTTTTTACAAATATATCTGCCTAGAGTCCACCAATTAACGTTTTGATTCAGTAGAATCAGGAGCAAGGATTCAGCTGGGAAGAGAAGCAGGCAGCAGATGATGAAGCATCATGCATGCCATGCCAAGAACCCTGGACTTTACCACAGAAGCAACGTGGTTCATTAACGGATGAGTGACATGGTCAGGTAGACACATGTGAAAGTTGATTCTGATGCAAGTGAACAGAACAAACTGAGTGGCTGTGAGATCAGGGATGATGAGTTGCAAAGAGAGGGACAGATCTACATTGGATTAGTTGCACTATTGTGCTAACCCAGAAATCTGGTCCACCAGCGATGGGAACATGACTGTAGTGGTACAGTGTGAGTCGGGGAGTGGAAAAGTAGGTCGATATGAAAGCCATAATGGTAGAATTAATAAGATCGTGCAAATGTTTGGTCTGAGAACTGAAAGACAAAGCTAAGGTGACTCCCGATTATCTGGTTTGCACAAAAATATGGTAGGAAGAGAAGCAGCAGTTGGGCTCAGTGTGACAAGGGGGCAAGGCAGGAGGATGACATGTGTTGTAGGACCATGAGGAATTCACTTGGAGACAGCAAGTTACCAAAGAAAAAGGAATATTCACTATTCAAAAATAATCACCTTCTAAAATTATTGTCTGGATAGTTAATAATTCAAATTAAGGTTTTGCCTTCTTCCTTTCCCTGTATGAATGAATGTTTCTCTAATGGCTGCAGTGTGATGGCACCCCAGAGAACGTAAAACCTGCTTGGGTGGTTGGCCTTCCACAGGGGAGCCAACAATGAGAGGAGCTCTCCTGAGGCAGATAATTTGTGTCACCTATTTCCTCTATGATATGGAAAGGAGTAATCCAATAATCCTGTGACTTGTCTCCCCAGGTCATGGGTGGGGGGATGAAGGGAGGGGACAAAAACGCAGGGCTTTGCAAGCTCTCTCTCCCGGCATGATGGGACATCTGTCATTCTTGCATTAGGCAGCTCTACAAGACTTCCTGTAGGCACGGAGCAGAACTGACACCCAGAACAAGAATTTGCTGGTAATCCTAGGAACAAAACTCAAGGAATGCTTGTTGGAATACATTAATCCAAATTTGGCAGAATTGAAAGTTGTACTTAGAGTATTACATATGGCCACATGAACTCTAAAACAGAATCATCCAGTTTTTTGGTTTGGTTTGGTTTGCTTTGCTTTGCGTACTTTATCTCCAAGGCACTGGGCTAGATTCTGATTCTAAAACAGAAAACAAAACAAAACAAAAAAAAACCCCTGATATTTCAAAAAGCAACTAATAGGAGGACATCAGGGGGAATTTTTCAGTGGAAAAACTGTATCTCAAGTCCGGTATCTTTTCTAGGTAGAATAAATAGAATGGACAAAGAAATATGTCTTGATATTATAAAGCCATGAAAAGTCATAGTTAGGAAGATAATTTAACAACCCAGGAAAAATGCACAAGAGCAAGCTACAAAACTGAGTATTCACTATGATTGCAACTATGTTTTTTAAGTGTAAGGAAAAATGGGAAGAAATATAGCAAAATACTAACTAGAATTCTGTTACATTCATGAAAATACATTTTTTGTCTATATTACAGATTTTTTTATAATATGGTGAAGTCGAACCAAACAGCAGCAACAACTAAATAAATAAACAAACAAACTGTGCTCTGGTCAGATGAGGAGAAACTGGGAGGAGAGGAAAAAACCCACAGAGGTCAAGGGTCATACTATAAATCAATTGAAAGAGCTAAAAATAGAGCATATAGTTACTGATGAGAATCACGCCATCCCTTGATCCAGCAATGAGAAAAATGCAGCCTAACCAGGCCAGAAGCAACTCAACTATCACCAGGGATGGAGGCCCCTGCTTGGAAAGGAGGCAATGTGTGCCTTTTCAGTTGTAGCTGCAGACGTAGGTAGGCCCTGAAGTGTGTGGAGATCCAGCCTGGAGAACAGAGGCCTTTCACTCCTTAGCAAGGGGCCCAGCCGCACAGTGAGAGCTGTCAGTACACACCATCAGCATCTTGAAGACAGCTTGAGTCCCATGTCTCACAGGACCCCCATCCTCCCTTCTCTCCTGCCTCTCCCTCAGCACAAAAAGGCCATTATCTTTTGTTTTTTGAACGAGGTATTTGGATAACAACTCTGCTGCCTATCCAACCCCTCCTCCCCCCAATTCCCTCCTGCCAGCTAAATTCCAATGATTGATGGGGGCAATACTTTGAAATTTTGAGATGTGAGGACTGGAGGGGAGAGGGCAGGGGAACACGGTAGACAGGAAAGAGACAGGAGGGGCTGCTGCTGAAGCGCTGGGGACATTAGAACATGTCAGGGCTGGGAAATGATTCATTGAGGTAATGATGATAAACATTTGTCTCTGAGCATATATGTGCATTTTACCTAACGATCTCAAGCGTCCATAAGTGAAGAAAGGCTCGGAATCAATCATGCAAACAGGCCCTAAATGGGTCTCCCTTAGGAACGGGATCTGAATTGTAAATGCCTGCCAGAATTTCACACATCAAATTACAATAAGCGGAATGATATTTTAAGCAGCTGGGTACTTAAAGGCTACAATGTGGAGTCCTGAGGATTCTCTTCTACTTTAAGATTTCTCTCTCTGCAGCTAGTTGGAGCTTTGTGTATCTCTCACTCACTCAGGCTTCTGTTGTGGATTCTGAAGCTGAGCTTAAAGAAGCGTTTGTCACGCGTGGGTGACAAATTTACTCCTAAGTGACCCAGTCCTCCTGTTGCCCCAGCTTAGTTTCCCTTACACCAAGTACCTTTGCTACCCAAGGGTAAAGCCCAAAACATGGACTCCCAGAATGTTGTATTGAGAAAGAGCCAATCATACCAGTCTTCACGGAGTTAGGGCACAGCTGTGGACCTGACCCTGTAACTGCAAAGGCTTATTGGAATCAGAACACACCCTAAGATGACCACTTCCATATTTCACTTCTGCATTTTTCACATTGTGCATTACCTAGCCTTGGAAAAATGTACACATGGAGACACTCTCAGGGCAGTAGCCTTATAATGTCCCTTGAATTATTAATCAAAATGAGTCACGGCTGGCTCAACTAACACCACAAAATAATTGAATTCTTAGCTGCAGTTCAGCTCTAATCTTTTGTTCAGTATCATAATCCCTTATCATCAGCATCAAGCACATTAAAGACAATTCTGGTATACAGAATAATAATACTGACCTTACGGATTATGATTTTTTAGGGTACTAGGAAGGTTATTTTGAGCCCCAAATGACCTCCTCCACTGGTCTGTCACTGTGCCTGAATTTTCCTCATTAGAGAAGAATTTCTTTGGGTAAAGCACTCTTTAGGGTCTATACAGGCAATAGACTGGTGACACCTCACAACGACTTGGAATACTTTCATAAATTATTGCTTTCCAACTCTACACTAGACCTATTCTCTCTCCCAGGATGTGGTCTGAGTAAATACACTTTTGAATTCCCAAAGTTCCTCCAATGTGTAAGCAGGTTTGGGAACTAGACTTGTCCCACCTCCAAGGCATGAGGATATATTATTTATCTGAGGATTCTCAATGCCTAGCTAATGTGCTTAGCACATAGTAGGTTTTCAATAAATGTTTTTAATTTAATTAAGAGAGAAAACATGTCGATAATATTTTTCTGTGAAATATCATCATACAGTTGCTTTCCTATGAAACAAAGGGAGCAAGGAGCAGAGCAAGTATCTTGGGCTACAAGAAGACACTAGAAAGAGCAGGCAGAAAAGGGAGAGTCACAGCAGAAAGGACCAATGACCAACACTGCCTGACCTGAAAATTTTGTCCCGAGTTTCAACAGGCTTCATGGTGACCACCACTTGTAATCTAAAATTTAAGATTGAAAATACAGGACTGACCATTTTTATGTCCACAAAGACAGTGAATAAGTATCTTCTTGTTCATACACGTTTTCAAACATAATGGTCATAGAGAAGGCTGGCCCGAGGCACAATTGTGTTATAGGCAGTTCCCCCAGCAGTTGACTTTGAGAGAAGGTAATTTATTTGCAAGGTGGTCCTAGGGAATAATGGCGGAGAGGAGAGGAGTAGAAAGAAAGGAAGTCTAAAGAGTGTGCTGTGGACCAGGTTACCAGTGGGGCAGCTGAGGCTCAGTCCGACTGGGAAAATCGGGAAGACAGTAGAGAGCCAGTGATACTCAAAGTACCATCCCCAGGCCAGCTGCTTAAGCATCACCTGCTGTGATGGCAGATTTCATGTGTCAGCTTGACTGGGCCACAGGGTGCCCAGATACTTAGTCAACATTATTCTGATGTGTCTATAAGGTTGTTTCTGGATGCGATTGACATTTGAGTCTGTAGACTGAGTAAAGCAGATGGCCCTTCCTGACATGGTGGACCTCATCCACTCAGATGAAAGCCTGAGTAGAAAAAAAAGGCTAAGAGGGAATTTTCTCTCTGCCTGACTGTCTTTGATCTGGAGCATTGATCTTCTCCTGCCTTCAGACTTCGACTTGTTCCTGCCAAATCATATTGTGTATATAACATGAGCAAGATATAGACTTCTGTGTGTTAAGCCAGTGAGGTTTAAACTCATAATGGCCTAACCTCACTGGCATAGACACTGTCCACCTAACCCCCAGTCTGTTCACAAGTAAATAATTTTGTCAAATTAATGATATAGCACTTCAGAAAGCCAACTCTCTCTCAAAGGTCAAAAAATTTACAGAGAAAAGAAAATTTAGGAATAACTAGTTAGACCCTATTATGTAATTATTACCAATATTTATTAACCATTATTGACTATTAGTATTTGTAGGTTTTACTCACTACTCATAATTGAATTATAACTTCTCTCCACTGTTGCTTTGCCTGATGAGACACAGAATATACTAGGAAACATAAAATTATTCAGCCTAGTCAGGTATTTGATTAAATATTTCAGTAGGCCAAGGGTCACTATATATAACATAAACAATTTAAGAATTAGAACATGCTGTAATATACATATCCTTCAAACTATACTGTCCAAAATGTAACTTGTTTTGATAATTCAGAATTTTCCAATGCCTTGTGATCATAATAGTGAACATCATTTATTTTAGGGATATTCATCATTTTTCTGTGATAAAGATTTACAGATGAGAAATGTTAAATAACAGAGAGCTCTCTATAGGGGTACTAATGATAATGATAATGAACATAGCAACATTAGATAGTAACATGAACACCAACTACTTGACAAGTATATAACTCATTTTCTCCCCACAATCATCCTAACAGAGAGAATCTTCTATGATTTCCTTTTAGACTTGAATGGAGATTTCAAGAGACCAGGAAGTCTGCCCTGGTCATGCAGCCAGTAAAAGGTAGAGATAGGAATTTTAACCCTGACTTATCTACCTCCAAGCTCTTCTATTAAAGGCTCATGAGCTTCCGTAGCAGCATTCAACATGCAAAGAACTCAAAAAAGAAATATTGTATTGATAAGCAAATAGAAAAATAGCTTATTTTACAAGAGCGAAATCACAAAGCTAAAACTTTATTTAAAAGTTTTTCAAAAGAAAAAACAGCTAAAGAAAGCCAAGTTATAATTAAAATGTGTTTAAAAAAAAAAAGACGCTTTGTTATCTCATTAAAGATCTTACAAACATAGCACATTATACAGTTTATTTAAACTAATACGGAATTTATAACCTTACTTTTTGTTATAAATTTGGAGCTGAAATGGTGGTAAGTACTTTAAGTTTAAATTTCTACTATAATGGCTAACTTTCATTTTACTGTAACCTTTATCTTCCTATACCCAGAGGTTGATGGAAAAAGATAAGTTAAATGTTATAGGATCAGTAGAACGAGTAATGTCAAATAAAATGCTTTATGTGTTGTTTCTGTTTTAATTGTATAGCATCTTACAGACTTTGGTCTCTACCACAATGATCAATCTGTCACTTGAGCTATTTGACTATTGATTAATTTTCAGAAATGTGTTGACATAAGTCTTCCTGTAAATAGAAAATCGGCTCCCCTGTCTCCCACTACCACGATTCTGAGTCTCATGTCTTTGCCTTTTTGCATGATTAATGTTGTTCTGAAAATCCTAAAGAATCAATAAATATTTTCTGAAGCCGAGATATCTACATCCCCAAAGAGGGTTGCCTATTTAGTTTCCTACTCAATCTACAAAATGCATTACCCTTTGAAATGGAAGGGTCAGGCATGGCTGGTTGATGAGAATCAGGAATTTTGTTCAGATTTGTTATCCTTTTCAGTGTGCAAGTCCTATGACTAGAAGTACACTATAGTTTCCCTGGTGGCCTGAAAGAATCAACACACTTACACATGTTTATATACATCCCTGAATGACCCAAGTTAATGCTGCCAACATCACACACACCATATAGGATTCTCTGGAATAGACAGGATCGTCTCCAAGTGCTTAGAAACCCACCTTGCTCCCACAGACATCACTCTCTTAGATTGAGAAAAACCGTCTTCTCTACTGAAGGCATAGAGTTGGACTCCTCTGCCTCTTCAGTGGGGGAAAGATGTGGCCTTGCTGTAAACAAACACAACTCTGTCCGACAGGCAAGAGCCCAGGAAGGAACAGAGCTCACAAAGCAGTAGATGTGGAAGACTGAGAGAAGAGGATCCTTGGAATCCTCTCTTCGCCACACAAACCGTGTTTCCCCTAAAATAAGACCGGGTCTTATATTAATCTTTGCTCCAAAAGACACATTAGGGCTTATGTTCAGGGGATGTCATCCTGAAAAATCATGCTAGGGCTTATTTTCGGGGCAACACGGTATTACATGAAATTGTCATCAAGGATAAAGCCATGACTTCAATGTTTTCAAGTGTAGGGCTCCTTTCTAAATAAAATGAAGGAAATAATTTGGAGGCAAGGTTTAAAATGTATAAAGAGAAAAGGAGAATTCACCCACAAATGCCAAGTAGCCTTGGATCCCCTGCCCCCTACCTTCTCAATCGTACTCCCCTGTGCCAAGGAACATGACTAGAAGATCCAACCTTGAGTAATATCAGACATAGAACCCCGTCTCACTCCGTGTCAGTCCAGATCCAGGGAGGGATGAAGAGAAATAGATGACTGAATGGAAGTCTGAGCACTTTGTCTAGCAGGAAAGAGATTCATGTTGTGATTCTGGTCTCCTGAGTTGGGGCTGATTCGAAAAATAAAGCAAGACAAGGAGACCATGATTTGTAAGACGAAAAATGACTCTGCCAATTCACTCAGCCCTGCCAGGACCTTGTCAACCTATTGGATTTGAGCTCAAAAGTAGTAAGAAAAGGCCTTTTCTTTGTGCTCAGTCCTGGGTCACCAGCTCAGAGAGGAAGGATGGGAAGACTCCATGTTCTTAAAGAGGATGCCAAGACTCTGCCTTTCACACAACAGTGATTCCTAAATCAGCAAGTGTCTAAGTCTATTTGTGGCACAGATCTTCCGAGAGAATTCTCTCCGTGCCTAGAAAAAAATAAAAATTTGCAGTCCAACCATGTCATGGAACCAACCTGGGACATTATTTAATATATGTAATCACATGCGAATTAATTTCATTAGCACCAGCTTTCATTTGAATATGCTACAAATGGTCAAAAAAATTTATCTTTCTTTACCAGCACATATCCATTGTGGAATTTTGCTGCTGAAGTTGTACTCCATATGACAATTACAAGGTACCGTATTTTGTGCTAAATGAATACATTAAGTAACCAGGCAGTATTTCTTGGGTTCCATTAATTATCATTATTTACCAAGTATTCTTATAACCACTGGGCAAATGTCATTAAAGTCACATGTGTAATGTTAGAGAGAGGATCCAAGTGATAGACACTTTTGCAAAGGCCAGGGCCACTGACTTTCTGCCTTTTTTTATTAACAATCCATCTCTCCCAAGGTGGAAACTAGGATTAAAATGCACAAGAGCCCCACGCACCCCCCTGGCCACTTCACAGAGCCACTTGCTTTCTCTTATTAAGGTGCAGTGACCTGGGTTTCTGCTCTGGAAATGTGTCACAAATGAAATGTGACCAAAGGCAGAAAATAAAACTGTCCTTCTTTCTTTTTGTCCTCCTCTCTTCCTCTTTCTTCTTCTTTCTCTCCTTCCTTCCTTCCTCTTTTTCTTTTCTCTCTGTCTCTCTCTCCTCTTTTTCCCCTCATTTATACCATCCTATTGTGTTCTCCATTCTCAACACACCAGAAAGTAAACATTCAATGATGAATCTTACTATCTAATAATGAAAGCATTCTGATTTTAATTTTAGCCCAGCCCAGAGTCTCAAGATATTAAGCTGTGTTATTTATAGAGAATTGGATCATCCTATGAAACCTTAAAGAGTAAACAATAAACATGTAAAAGTACAGTTTATACAGTATCAAAATGCTAGCCTGGGAAGTTGTCATTAACATCATTTTTCATTAACTTTCTACGACTCGCCAAACTGCCACCTGCCTCTTCAGACCCCTTCTATTACCAGTGTCCCTTTCTGTTTTATTTTTCTTCTGCACAAACTTGAGACATGCATCTCTGTAAATCGCCACCAACTCCCTAATTACTTAACCGTATCCAGTATCCAGTAGCACTGAAATGCCATTCTATTGGAATCAGCAGGAAGGGAACTGCTGTTACAGATGAAAGCAAGCCACCAATAAAACCTCATTAATACCTGCAGCTTTAGAGAAAGAACGTGAGCAATGGCCATGCTTCAAAAATGTCAAGAATACAAGTTACAAAGGAAGCATCTCTCCCTCCCCAGGTCTATCCCCCCAAGACCAGATAATGTTTTATCCAGATTGAGTGAGACAAAAGGCATCACCCCCCCCAAAAAAAAACCCAAAAGAAAAAAACCCACTAAATTCAGTCCTTTTCCACCTAAGTCTTCACCATAAGCATGTTCATTCAGACAGAGTCTCTAGTTGGGCAAAAGAAAGTGAGCTGCAGGTGAAAGGTTACCTACATTTATAACGTCAGGCACTGGGCCTACCGAGGTAAAAGGTAAATGGTAATTTTATCATTAGCATGCCTGACCCCTTGGCCACACCATGTCTCAAAGGAACCGGTAAGAGTGGCTCACCTGTCAAGACGCAAACGCTTAAAGGTCAATGCTCACAGAAATCTTCCAGAGCTTACAACTGAATTGCTGACACCTTTTATTATTGCCGCTTAAATAAATGATTCAGGGGCGAGTCAAGGAACGACCGGCTTAATGTCGAGATTTACATGAAGGACTCTTAGGGGTTTGTTTCAAAACTATAAAAAATATTTTTGCTGTGGTTTGGTATCAAGGAGCAAGCAAGGTCTTGAAATTCACAAGTATTCCTGGACTTGGAGGACTTCCAGTATTCCTCAAAACTACATTATCAATTTTTAATATAATTGTGCAAGAAATGTCCCTTCCTATTTGGCTTTATATTCTCCATAAAGAAAATGTCAACATTTTTTCCTCCTTTTTATTAGGGGTAGGAGGGCCGATAATAAGGAAACTTCTCAGCATTGTGTGAACATCACCCAATTTGAAAAGCAAGAAGGATGAAAAAGATTTGAATGAATGTTCCACTTATTGTTTTGTTTTTTTGTCACAATTAAAAGTATAGGAAAAATATGTTGCTTAAAAGTAAGCATGGCAGTTCCTCAAGTAGTTAAACATGGAGTTACCAGGTGACCCAGCAATAAATACCACTTCTGAGTATTTACCCAAGTGAACTGAAAGAAGAGACTCGAACAGATACTTGTACAGCCATGTTCATAGCAGCATTATTCACAATAGCAAAGAGGTAGAAACAAACCAAGTGTCCACTGATGGAAGAATTTATAAACAAAATACAGCATATATGCACAATGGAATACTATTTGGTCTTAAAAAGGAAGGAAATTCTGATCTATGTGCAAAATGGATGAGCCTTGAAAATATTAAGCAAAGCAAAAGAAGTAAGACACAAAAGGATGAACAGTGTATGATTCTACTTATATGAAATGTCCAGAATAGGGACATACATAGTGACAGAAAGTAAATTAGTGGTTACCTAAGGCCAGGGGTGGGAAATTTAGGAGGTGATAGCTCACGAGTGCTGAGTACCTTGCTGAGCTAATGAAAATGTTCTAAAATTGATTGTGGCAACAGATGCACAACTCCTTAAACATAATGAAGTCCATGAAATTGAACACTTTAAATGGGTAAATTGTAGGAAACGTACATCATATCTCAACAAAACTGGTTTTTTAAAATATAAGTATGATATATTTGGTGGAAATGCAAATGGGATAAAGGTAGAACTGCCAGATAAAATATTGGCGGTGTTTTGCGGTTTTTTTTTGTTGTTGTTTTCCTAAATCTTTCAACCCTCACTAAAGAGCTCTGACAAATGCTGCAAAAAATACCTTTAAATTATTATTCATGTTATACCTGTTTGATTCACTTGCAGAATCTTTTTCTCTGAACTTTAGATTTTCTCCATATACTGTTATCAAAGAACTGAGAATCCCTCTGAATTTGTGTCTGCATAACAGTCGTCAACCCTGATATTCAGACAGATGGACCATTGCAGTCAAAGGCCACAGAAGCACCACCAGAGTGACAGGTATTTCCAGCTCTCCACCAGAGAGCTGCAGGCTCTGGTTAGGTGTTATTCCTTCACAAGTGGTCCTGCTGAGCCGCTGGGACTTCCAACCATCTGGAAGTATCTGGGAAGGTTCGCCAACTTTCACCAGCTCCCCACCAGGGAGGAGTGACTGATCTGAGTCATGAGCTTGGGAAGGGGATCCTGAGAATTTTAACTTAGCCCTTTCTAGGCTCGCTTTCTCAGTCTCACCTGCCTACAGAACACGCACATTCTTCCCCAGGTAGAAAGCAGCCTGCCTGCTAGGATGCCTATATGTCCCCAGCTGTTCAGCATGGGACTAGCTAATTAAGCCCATCCAATTCAAAGAGGAGAAATAAGAAGACTTTGCTTTAACATCAGCCTGTCTCCTCCAATCCATCTTTACTAGCAATAAAGTGGATCCTTCAGACTCCTATACCTCACTTGGTTCAAACCCTACTTAGAAAAGATAGTGCCCACTTAGCATCTCCAAAACCCAACAGACCTTACTGGTCAGGAAAATGGATCATCACCCTTGGAGTATTCCCCACCTTGTATTTAAATAAAACCTTAACCTCTTTCAAGTGACTTTATCACAGGCACACTGTTGGAGCCTGAGGCAATACTAAGAAAAAAGATCACTAGAATGCCAAGCAAAAGATAGGGTTGGTAATTCAAAGGAAGGACCATGAAAATGGGTTCATGGAAAGAAAATATGCAGAAGGGAAGTCTACAAATAGTCTTGATACGGGCCAAGATATTCACCACCACCCCCAAAAAAAAAACAACACACAACAACTTTGTTTTCTTTCCTAAAGAGATTTTAAGTTTCCTTTTCCCCAGTTTCTTAGCTCCTCTCCCCCCTCACGTACCCCCCACCCCCGCTTCTTAATTATTTTGTAAATCAGTTTCTTAATCTTAGGCAACAGATTGTTTTTAGCCTGAATCATAAGAAGTGTTTTTACCCCCTGCTTTAGATAATTATTCTGAAACTTGTGATTTATACTTGTTGATTGTAATCATTGAAGCCTAATGTTTTTCCAACCCATTGTGGGGCCAGCTCCTGGACAATTAACGCTGCCTAAATGACCAGTTGAACGGCCATAGGCTCCATAGAGCTCATGGATTTTTCATTATGTAGCCACCCTGCATCAATAGCTTTGAGCTCTGCTCTTTAAGCCAACACTTTTAAATTTATTATTTAAATTTATTTTTCCTCATTCAGAGGCCTTGAGGATACAGAGGACACCCCAGCAAGATTACCAGTCCCAACCAAAGAAGTCAACACAGTCTTCCAGGCAGATCTTGAGACCCCTTCCTCTCATGCAACATTAGATAGGACGAGAGTCCTGTGGATCCCTGACAATGGGACAACGTAGGGACAACAACCATATTCAGCAGGAAGTAAATACAGAAGAAAGACCTCCTGTCCCTCAACTTCCCATAGAGGTTTTATGGGGATCACATCTCTCAAGGGGAAAACAAGGCAGGCAGTTAGAGAGAGGCATTGGGTCTCTGCATTCCTACATGTCCAACACAACCCACAGAATGGGACCACCCAAAAGACCTCCACTCTTCACCCAAAGCTTCCTGTTTTATCTACCCCTATGAGGAAACAAATGGGCACAAAATACCCAACTAGATTAGACTGGTCACTCACACCTGTGCAGTAAAGACCACAACGACCTTCATTTCACCTGGGCTTCATTATACCATCATTACAATATCATACATATGCCCGGAAGTTCATGAATATTATTATAATGACTGAATTCTGAGGAGCATGTGCAGTCTAAAAAGATGAGGCAATAGCCTCTTGTTAATCACAAGTGTCAATCAAGTGGCCCCACACCTACGGAGGAGTAGCCCATTCTAGAAAGAAAGGAAATAAAAACTCCAAGTCCTTGTCAGTCAGCGCCTTTTGAGCCACACTTTTGCTCAGGCCTGCTCCTATACCATTGGAGTCTACTTTCTCTAGTAATAATGATATCCTTGAGCCACTGCCTTCTGCTCAGGCCCGCTCCTACTTCTTTGAAGTGTACTTTTTCTTCTAATAAACTGCTCTTTCACCACTTTATTTCTGTGACTTGTTCAATTATTTGTTCGAGACATCAAAAACCTGGACACCGTGCCAAGGAGGGCCCAGCATAGCAGCTGGGATTCCCGGTTTTCCTCCAGGAGGCCCAGGTTTAACCCCCGGTGTGGGACCCTAGCCTGGACACTGCCGGATCCAACCCCGGTGTGGGAATCAAGCCTGGGCATCACACCAAGAAGGACCCATTCTCTGGTAACAGTCTTAAATACAAAGTTATTGAAAATTGATTTTTAAGGATATCAGAATTTTATCTTCTAATTTTATCTTGAAAACCCAACTTAAAGCAAAAGGAATTATCAACTGTAAACCTTCTATCTGACTGCTTTTTTGCTCTTCTCAAGGAAACAACCAACTTCCAAGAGGATCTGTTCGAAACATCTCCCTTCACAGACATCAGTGACCATGTCATAATGTATTAACTACGTGGATGCATTACAATCTAGATGACTGGGAAAAGAGAGGGTAGGTGATCACCACCAAAAAGGCATCGGCCTATGTCTTCTCAGGAATGTTCCCCCAAGCGACCGAAAGGAAGTAGTTCTTTGTTCTAATAAATGTCTTTCACCCTCATCTTTCAGACCATGTCTTGGGTCTTATACCTTCCTCTGGACCATCTCATTGGTGGTGCTCTCATCTCCACTCTTAACTCATGTCATTTTCAAAATTAAACTGAAGGCTCTTGCCATCCTCACCATCAGAAGATCCAGAGAGATTCTCTCTGCCTTAGCAGAAGGTGATATCCTAGGTGGGCCTCATCCTCTCCCTTCTCCTCTTTCTGCTTCTTCCCCACTTCCTCTATCTTTCCCCCCTTTGTTTATCTCAGTCTCCTCCCCACTCCTGCACAATTTGTGTTTCTCTCTGATTTGTAAAGAATTTACTGGATGAAGTTAGCAGTTAGGGCAAGATCCTCCAACAACTAGTATTACCATGCAAAAGGTCTGGCTGCTCAGCACACAAAAGCCAAAACTCTGAGAGGCAAAGTTGGTGGAAAGAAAAGCAGGTTTATTCCAAAATGCCACATTAAGTCTTTTCACAAAGACTGCCTTCAGCTCTTATTACTACCTACTGCCAAAACATTTTATACATGTTATACGCATGTAAGGAGGATCAGAACAAAGGAAAGGAGAAGTTGGCCAAGCAACTCCCAAAAAAAGCACTTCCCAGAGGCGGATGTGTCTCAGGGTTAGGAGCGGATCCCATACAGATACAAAAACATCTCCCAAATCACCAGGCCAGGCATACGCTCAGCTGGCCTGAAATAGACAGAACCATTCCAACTATCGGGTGTGCACAGTAAATGCATAGTCAACAGAGCCATTAAGGTTTGGTGGGAGAGAAACAAAGAAAAGAAAAAAAAAGAAAGCTTTCAGAAAGTCCCAAGTTAATCCACACTGTCAAATCGAATTACGTCAGAGGTTTATCTATCTCAAAATAGAAGGCGAAGGGTCACCATTATACCAGCATTCTACCAAAAATTCTTACTGCTGTTAGAGGTACTACGAGCCTGTGAATAAAATGAATTTGCTATGAACCCTCTCAAGATCTTTGGTTTATTAGCCGTGTAACTGACCATCAGGTACCCAAAATGAGAGGCCCAATTTATAAACAGTCTTCGAAACTTTGAGCTCTAGTGAAGCTCTGCGCAGTACCCAAAGCTGTCCTGAAATGCCAGTGTGGACTCAAGCTTGCTTTCCTGTCCCCCACATTCCCATCATCTGGGATCAGAAGGAACATGGGGTTAAGACTTCACTGGGCTGGTACACAAGTGGATCAGTTTGAATATTTGAAAATGTTATGGACGGTCTTAAAGGAGTAACAAATAAACTATTCACCTTCTAGTAAGTTTGGGAGTTGGAATCAGTATGAAGAGCAACAAGCCACTGAGAAGACACAACTGGATCTGAGCATCATTGATCCTGAGCAAGGAAGACGCTATTGCCATGTGTCTAAGGGGTAAGATACAACCCCGCCAAATTTCATGTTTATTCCACCTTTCTTCAGAGGTATCAAAACCACTTATTTATGTAATTTCTAGAGACTATGAATACAATCAATAATTTCAATTTTTGAACAATAATTTATCAGTCCAGCTAGCCATAAGATACCCTGTAGATCAGAGTTAAAAGAAAAAAGTGAGCTATTCTCTGTTTAATGACCAGTTTTAGCAATGATTAAAAAAAAGTTTGAGCATTATTTTACTTATTCTGTTTGAATGAATGAAAAGGTACTGAAGCAAGGACCCCCACAAAAGAGGGCTTGCAATGCCCCTGGCCTCGCCTCCCCCTGCCCTAGAGCTTAACAGTTGATCAACCCCTTCCCTGCAGTTTGAGCTTGGAATGCCCCCTGTCCTAGTTCCCTGCTTTAGATGATTACCCTGAAACTTATGCTTGCTTACTAGTCATAATGCCCCCATGCTTGCTGATTACAATCTTTATGGCCTAACATTCTTTCCAGGTTACTGTCATCACTGCTCCTAGGTTGATGACCACAAAGGAGAGCCACATCACCTGGGGAAGGCTCCATGCAGACCCCCAGAACCATCATGTAGCCTCTGGAGGAATGTCTTGATTTTCCCTTAAATACCCCCAGCCAGTCTGAGAACGTTAAGGCAGTTTTGGGAGGTGTTAACCTGCTGCCTTCTCAGACCACCAGTTCCCTGATAATAAATGCTTATTCTGTGACCCATTTCGTGTGTGGGTCTATTGGCTGAGCGGCGCAGGCAGCACGAGCCCAGACTCATTTGGCCTCCGGTTTCAGTACCAGAGATTATTCCATGCTGGGCGGCCTTCAAAACCTAAAATCAGATCTTCAAAACCTAAGATCAGATCACATTATATTTTATGTTCTTATAATCCCATATCTATATAACCCAATGATTAAAATCCCCTACATTTGTATATGTTATATTTATATATGTGTAAATATATGTTTGTATACAATTATTTGACTATGCAGAAAAATAAAGATACATTCTAGGTTGTATAAATATCGGTTGGGAGTGGTAAGGGAGAAAAAGATGCAGAGAGAAGGGATTGCGTGTCAAGCAAAAAGGCAAAAGAATAAGATGAGATCACAGAACATTAATATATGTGATATCCCACTTTTATAATTTTAAAGATTTTTTAATTTTACTTTTTTAATTTGTAGAATTTTAAAATTAGTCAAGAATGCAAATCAAATTTTTAAGGAGAATGATCATGGCCCTTCTACACTTGGGTTAAATTCCTGTGTTCCTGCTGCATTTTCTATTCCTGCCATCACAGAATTGTAACACTGAATTGTGATTGCTCCTGTGCTTGCTTCTAAAACTCAGTCTGTTAGCAACGTGAGGGTGGGAGCTGTATTACATCCTTCCCCACTAATACGAACAGCTGATGGCATACAGATGCTGCGTAGATTTTGTGACTGACAAGGACTTCACCTCTAATTGATCTTCTGATAGACCAGCAAGGTGACAGGTGGATTCTCCCACTTAAAAAAAAAAAAAAAAAGAAGAAGAAGAGAATGTCAAAGGAAGAATGTGAATCCTAAGACTGCACTGTAAATCAGTAGCATACCAATTAGGGGAATTTTAAAAAAATATTTTCCCTTTTCTAATTCTAGATTGGATGGAAATGTTGTTGTCCGTTTTAAGAAACAAAGTGACTTGATAATGTAAAATGAGCAAAAATAAACGTCACTTGCCTTTTGGACCACTTAAACTTTTTCATTTACCTTTTCCTCCCTTACAATCTGATACTTGGTGCCATAAAAAAACATCAGAGATCTGCGGCGGTGGAAACATGGTCTGCACCTGTGGCTGTGGGGACTCGCCCGCACCTTCGGCTGTGGAGACGCAGCCCACATCTGCGGCTGTGGAAACACGGCCGGCATCCACAGCTGCAGAGACGCAGGGGATCCCAGGATGGAACAGAGAACACAAAGGCCAGGAGGGCCCAGCTTAAGAGGCACAAGATTCAACATAACCAGAGGCCAGCTCCAGACCAAACCAGAGTACTACCGGGTTTGACCTACAAGTGACACACCCAGAGGGAATTCTCTACAGGCACAAGAGCCCATAGAGGCCAAACCACATTTAAGCGGTCAACCCTCACGCAGCAGAACACCCTGCGGTGGGCAGAGCCAACTCTCACAACTAGTCAAGCTAGGAGTTAACCCCACCTACTCACAATTGAAAAGCAATTAAAGATCTTCTTTAACAAAACAATATACACAACACAAGAGTCACCTTTGGAGCACACGCAGAGGAGAAGAACAAAGTAGTGCAAGTCAAATATAAAGGACACATACTACATAAGATAACCCAGCAAGAACTAAGAACTCTAGGCAAACACAGAGAGTCAGCCAGATGGGGAAACAAAGAAACATGTCCCAAATAAAAGAACAGAAGAAACCTCCAGAAGTGGAACCAAATGAAACAGAGGTAACCAACCTATCAGAGACAGAGTTCAGAACACTGATGATAAGAATGTTTAAGGAGTTTAGAGACGACATAAAGAAGGATGTAGAAATCATAACGAACAACCAGGTAGAACTAAAGAACACAATTACTGAAATAAAGAATTCACTTGAAGGAATTAACAGCAGGTTAGATGAAGCAGAGAATCGAATCAGTGACTTAGAAGACAAGTTAGCAGAGATCACCCAAACAGAACAACAGAAAGAAAAAAGAATAAAAAACAATGAAGATGGTTTAAGAGACCTCTGGGATAACATCAAGCGCAACAACATGCACATCATAGGAATACCAGAAGGTGAAGAGAGGAAGCAAGGGATTGAGAACACATTTGAAGTAATAATGTCTGAAAACTTCCCTAACCTGATGAAGGAAACCAACATACAAGCCCAGGAAGTGCAGAGAGTTCCAACCGGGATAAACCCAAACAGGTCCACAACAAGACACATTATAGTTAAAATGGCAAAGGTTAAAGACAAAGAGAGAATCCTAAAAGCAGCAAGAGAAAAACAGGGTTACATAAAAGGGATCTCCCATAAGACTATCAAATGACTTTTCTACAGAAACATTGAAGGCCAGGAGGGAGTGGTAGGAGATACTCAAAGTGATGGAAAACAAAGGCCTACAGCCTAGATTGCTTTATCCAGCAAGGCTATCATTTAAAGTTGATGGAGAGATAAAGAGCTTCCCAGAAAAGAATAAGCTAAAGGAATGTGTTACCACCAAGCCAGCATTGCAAGAAATACTAAAAGGACTTCTGTAAATAAAAGAAAGATGAAAACAATCTAACTACAAATTTAAAAATGGCAATAACTATGTACCTATCAATAATCACTTTAAATGTAAAAGGATTAAATGCTCCAATCAAGAGACATAGGGTGGCTGAGTGGATAAGAAAGCAAGACCCTTGTATATGCTGTATACAAGAGACTCACCTCAGATCAAAAGACACACACAGGCTGAAAGTGAAAGGTTGGAGTAATGTATTTCATGCAAATGGAAATGAGAAAAAAGCTGGAGTTGCAATACTTATATCTGACAAAATAGACTTTAAAATGAAAAACATATTAAAAGACAAAGATGGGCACTATATAATAACAAAGGGATCGATCCGACAAGAGGACATAACCCTAGTAAACATCTATGCACCCAACACAGGAGCACCTAAATATATAAAACGGATATTGACTGACATAAAGACAGAGATCAACAGTAACACTATCATAGTAGGGGACTTCAACACATGTCTGACAACAAGGGACAGGTCTTCCAGACAGAAAATCAATATGGAAACAACAGCCTTAAATGACACATTGGACCACTTGGATTTAATCGATATTTTCAGAGCATTTCACCCCAATGCTGCAAAATACACGTTCTTCTCAAGCGCACATGGAACATTTTCCAAGATAGACCATATGTTAGGCCACAAAGCAAGTCTTGATAAATTTAAGAAAATTGAAATCATACCAATTGTCTTCTCTGACCACAGTGCTATGAAATTAGAAATGAACTACAGGAAAAAAACTGGAAGACACACAAATTCATGGAGGCTGAATAACATGTTACTAAATAATGAATGGGTCAAGCAGGAGATCAAGGAAGAAATCAAAAGATATCTTGAGACAAACAAAAATGAAAACATGACGACTCGAAAATCTATGGGATGCCGCGAAAGCAGTCCTAACAGGGAAATTCATAGCATTGCAGGCCTACCTAAAGAAACAAGAAACATCACTAATCAACAGTTTATCTTCACACTTAGGGATCTGGAAAAAGAATAGTAAAATAAGCCCAAAGTGTGTACAAGGAAGGAGATAATAAAGATCAGAGCAGAAATAAATGAAATAGAAACCAGAAAAACAATACAAAAGATCAATGAATCCAAGAGTTGGTTCTTAGAGAAGATAATTGAGAATCTTAGAGAAGATAATAAAATTGACAAACCTTTAGCCAGACTCATTTAAAAAAAGAGAGAGAGGACACAAATTAATAAAATCAGAAATGAAAGAGGAGAAGTGACAACAGACACCGCAGAAATACAAAAAATTTTAAGAAATTGCTATGAGCACCTATATGCCAACAAATTTGACAATCTGGAAGAAATGGACAATTTTCTAGAGGCGTACACCTTCCAAGGCTAACTCAAGAAGAAACAGAAAACCTGAATAGACTGATTACCACCAGGGAAATTGAATCAGTAATCAACAATCTCCCAACAAACAAAAGCCCTGGACCAGATGGCTTTACAGGTGAATTTTACAAAATGTTCAAAAAACAATTATCACTTATTCTCCTCAAGCTCTTCCAAAAAATCCAGAGGGAGGGAAGACTTCCAAACACTTTTTACGAAGCCACTATCACCCTGATCCCAAAATCAGACAAAGACACCACAAAAAAAGAAAACTACAGGCCGATATCTCTAATAAATATAGATGCAAAAATCTTCAACAAAATATTAGCGAACAGAATTCAGCAATACATTGAAAAGATCATACACCATGATCAAGTGGGATTCATCCCTGGTATGCAAGGGTGGGTCAACATCCACAAATCAATTAATGTGATACACCACATTAACAAAATGAAAAATAAAAATCACATGATCATATCAATAGATGCAGAAAAAGCATTTGATAAAATCCAGCAGCCATTTATGATAAAAACCCTTAAGAAAGTGGGAATAGAGGGATCATATCTCAACATAATAAAGGCCATATATGATAAACCCACAGCTAACATCATACTCAATGGGGAAAAGCTAAAACCATTCCCCTTAAGATCAGGAGCAAGGCAAGGTTGCCCACTTTCTCCACTTCTACTCAACATAGTGCTGGAAGTTCTAGCCACAGCAATCAGACAAGAAAAAAAAAAAAAATAAAAGGCATCCAAATCGGTAAGGAGGAAGTAAAATTGTCATTATATGCAGATGTTATGATCCTATAGGTAGAGAACCCTAAAGACTCCACCAAGAAACTATTAGAGCGGATAGATGAATTTAGTAAAGTAGCAGGATACAAAATTAATATTCAGAAATCAGTTGCATTTTTATATACCAATAATTAAACTTCAGAAGGAGAAATTTAAAAAGCAATCCCATTTACAATTGCTCCAAAGACTATAAAATACCTGGGAATAAATTTACCAAAGAAGTAAAAGATCTGAACTCAGAAAATTATAAGACACTGAAGAAAGAAATGAAAGAAGATGCAAATAGATGGAAACACATCCCATGTTCCTGGATAGGAAGAATTAATATAGTTAAAATGTCCATACTGCCTAAGGCAATATACATATACAACGCAATTCCTATCAAACTACCAATGACATTTTTCACAGAAATAGAACATATAACCCTAAAATTTATATGGGACCATAAAAGACCCCAGATAGCCTCAGCAATCTTGAGAAATAAGAACAAAGTGGGAGGTATAACAATACCTGACATCAAATTATACTACAAGGCTACAGTAATAAAACAGCATGGTACTGGCATAAAAACAGACCCATAGATCAATGGAACAGAATAGAGAGTCCAGAAATAAATCCATGCCTATATGGCCATTTAATCTACGACAATGGAAGCAAGAATGTATGGTGGGATAAACACAGTCTATTCAATAAATGGTGCTGGGAAACCTGGACAGACACATGCAAAAAATGAAGCTGGACCACCTCCTTACACCATATACAAAAATAAATTCAAAATGGCTTAAAGACTTAAATGTAAGATCTGAAATTATAAAATTCCTAGAAGAAAATATAGGAAGAAACTTCATAGACATTACCCAGAGTAAGATTTTTACTGATATATCTCCTCGCGCAAGGGAAGTAAGAGAAAAAATAAACATGTGGAATTACATCAAACTAAAAAGATTTTTCACAGCAACGGAAACCATCAATAAAACAAAAAGGGATCCTACTGAATGGGAAAAGCTATTTGCCAGTGATATATCTGATAAGAGATTAATATCACAAATTTATAAAAAACTCACTCAACTCAACTCCAAAAAACTAAACAACCCAATTAAAGAATGGGCAGAGGACATGAAGAGACATTTTTCTAAAAAGGACATACAGATGAGAAATAGACATATGAAGAAATGCTCAACCTCACTAATCATCAGAGAAATGCAAATAAAAACCACAATGAGATACCACCTCACCCCAGTCAAAATGGCTATCATCCATAAATCAACAAACAACAAGTGCTGGTGAGGATGTGGAGAAAAGGGAACACTTGTGCACTGTTGGTGGGAATGCAGATTGGTGCAACCACTATGGAAAACAGTATGGAGCTATCTCAAAAATCTGAAAATGAAGCTACCTTATGATCCAGCAATTCCACTCCTAGGTATCTATCCAGAGAAATCCAAAACTCCAATTCAAAAATCTTTATGCATCCCTATGTTTATTGCAGCACTATACACAAGAGCCAAGACATGGAAACCACAGAAATGCCCATCGGTAGATGACTGGATTAAGAAACTGTGGTACATTTATACAATGGAGTATTACACAGCCATAAAGAAGAAACAAATCTTACCATTTGCAACAACATGGATGGACCTAGAGAACATTATGTTAAGTGAAATAAGTCAGACAGAGAAAGACAAATACCATATGATCTCACTTATATGCGGAATCTAAAGAAAAGAATAAGTGAATGAACTAATCAGAAACAGTTTTGGAGACATAGAGGAAAAACTGAGGGTTGCTAGATGGGCAGGGGGGTGGGGATAAGGGGGAAGGTGAGGGGATTAGAAAACAGTCGGTAACCACAAGATGGCCACAGGGTTTTGAAAATTAATTTGGGGAATGTAATCAATAATGTTGTAAAGATTTTGTAGGGTACCCGATGGACATGTGTCCCATTAGGGAGACCACCTCAGGGATGATGTAGATGCCTGATCACTGCACTGTACACCTGAAGCTGAACAATAATGAATGCCAACTATAATTTTATGTATATACTTACAAGAAGCGGAGTACAGCATTAGGAATAGAGACAGTGGAAATGTAATGGCTCTGTGCGATGTCAGAGGGATAGTGGATAGGGGGTGGGGGGTTCACACAGTGTGAGGCATATAAATGATAAACATCTATTATTACTTTGTCTTGTGCACCTGACACTAATAAAAAAAAAACACTAAAAAAAAAAAAAGATCACAGGTAAACTTTCAGGAATACTTTTCCTTTGAACACAGAGTAAGGAGTAGAATTTTCCATTTCGATGCACCATTTATACCCTCATCATCTAGGACTTCTACGCTAACCTTAACAGGATAAGAAAAGAAAAATTGCTGTAGTCATACTTCACCGTTGCTTTTTTAAAAACTTCTGCCCAAGTGTAATCATCATTCAACACTGGTTGTGGGTGTCTATTTAATGAGAACCTCTTTATAATTTTCTAGCCCATTATTAATTTATAAGAATTTATATCATTAAGTTCGTTAACCTATGTTATTTTCTATGTGCTATTAAAGAGAATGCTAATAATTTAAACTTACGCCCTGATCCTGCAAAAAAAAAGTTGATGTTGTGTTCCATTTCATTATACCCTCATTCTGCCCTTTTTAAAAACTAGACATGCTTATCTTGATTTTTTTTTTTTCAATTTTTCAATTGTTAAGTTGTTCAGTAAAAAAGACACCATTGGGTTGGAAATAACCTTCAATTTAGATTAAAAACCTTCCAAAACATTAGTAATATTGTTTTATTTCACTCCACTGATTATTTAAAAGGTGATATTTACACTTGTCATCTTCTCTTTGTCAGTAAGTGAACATGGCCTCATAAACATGGTTCACAGAAGCAAATGTGTTTAGCTGTGTCAGATTCCATTGGCTTCCAGAGAGCTGCAGACAAGGAACGTAAAAAAGGTCAACAGTTTCAGAAGCCACTAAAATTTTATACTTGGCTTTGTGACTTAGGATTAACACATTTTAGCAAAACTTTGTAAGAAAGGCTGGCTGTTCTGCTGTGCACCTGTCACAGCCATCAAAACTCCCACCGTGCTGGCCTTCCTCGTAAACAGTAAGGATATAATAAAACCCTTTATAGCAGCTATAAAAATATTTTGACTATTTTACCCAAGGACCTGAGTCGGACACACGATGCTAGTTAAGGGGGAAAAAAAGATTCCCCTTTCCAGTCAAGCCTTCCAGAATTTGGGGGAGGGTAGAGAAAACGAATGGCACTTTTCTATATCTGTTATAATGACTCATCAATAAAGTCTCTTCTTCTCATGGTCTCTATTTCTAACAGCAAGGAATACAGCTTCTGGCTTCCATTTGACAAAGGCCAAATATTTTATTGGAGTAGAGTCCAAACTACTGTTTATCAAAAGGAATGTAGACACCAAAAATCCATATAGGACATTTTCAGGGATGTCCTAAACATATTCTGAGCCTTACAGAGGTGCTGCTTCCTCCAGGGGATGCAGCCCTCAGAGCAGCAACCTGAACTCAGCTGCACTCCAGCCCCTACAGCCTAGCACACTTGTGAACACCTGACATACCTTGCCCGTGCATGTTTCCACTCTATATGCAGCTCCTCCCATACCTTTTGTATCCCATGTGCTTGGGCACTTACCAAAATGACCCTACGCTTAGTGCCAACCAGAAATCCAGGAGCCAGTCCTTATTTCACATACATGGATAGAGAGCCTGTATATACAGACAATGGCCAGACCATCTATAACACTTGAACTCTGACCCACAGCCTGCAGCAACCAGCCCAGGAAACCAACCCCTTATCTATAGTAACCAACCCAGAAGCCAGCCTGCTATCTACAAGTCAAACTTATAAAAAGTCAGACCACTACCTCTAATCATAATCTAGGAAGCCAAACAATAACACCTGTAACAATCATCCCCAATTTGCCAAAATAACTGGTAGCTTCCCTAATTTTTGTCCCCATTTCCAATTTAGGACCCACCAGGAAAGTCAAAATCTGGACCCCTAACTAATTGCATAGGATCCCCCGCTTCCAGTTAGCCTACCTACAGCTTCTCCAGGCCAACAGCCTCCAACCAGGGCACACCTGAAGACTTCCCTTTTTCCTACAATAAAACTTCCCACTCCTCTGCCTGCCTTTCAGTCTCTGCCATACACAGTCTTGGTGGCTGACTCTCTCGTTAGGCAAAGCTCTGAATAGCCTTTGCTTGTTCTGCTTGGTCTTCATGTGTTTCTGCAGGACAAAAGAAATTCTTTCTCAATGCCTTCACACATTTCTTCAAGGGCAATTCCATTAAGGAAATAGACTCAATTTATGGAAGGACGTTCTTGCATTTACTGCAACTAGAAACAGATTACTCCCAGATTTGTTTAGGATTTTCCCAGAAGTCTATGTGAGGTAAGTGACTTGTTACACTATCCTATGAAAACTATGGATGGGTCAAAAGAGGAGAATTAAAGTGTAAATTTCACAGCACTGGCGCCCAGGGACTCTTGGCCTAGTGTGACTATTCAAAATTCTAACCAAACTCCAGGATTCCTGACAAGCTCTATTTCTCCCCAAAAATATTCCCAAGCCACTCTTAAAGAGGTTAAATGCCAGGACTCCCCTCCCAGCCTCAGCCCTCAGCCAACCCTTCATGTCCAGCCATCCGGATCCTATTGTGTCCCAAATACAAAGGGCACTTTCATCTATTCCAGAATGGGAGTAAATGTTTGCCCAACATTCAAGGCCAGCTGAAGCGTCACTTCCTTACCTTATCTTTGCCTGTCTTCCCCTAGCAAATTTACCTGCTCCCTCATATGTATTTGTAGACTGTATGTAAATCTCTATAACAGAACTTGACATAGGACAGCACAGCAAATTGCTTATGTGACCATCTCCTCAGGTAGACTGAAACTGCTCAAGGACAGAAACTATATCATTGCCTGTCCATCATATTCCTAAACAGAGTGAAATATACAAAGGAAGGAGGGAAAGAAGAAAGAGAGAAAAGAAGGGAGGAAGGGAGAGAGGGGGGAAGAGGAAAAAAGAAAGGAAGGAAAGAGGGAAGGAAGGAAGGAAGGAAGGAAGGAAGGAAGGAAGGAAGGAAGGAAGGAAGGAAGGAAGGAAGGAAGATAAACTTTAAGAATTGCTTAGCACATCTAAGTTTTTTCATGTGCTTCCGTTTTCTATAGAAAGCCTTCTTCTCTGCAGGGCCATTTCTGTTCAGGTATCCCAAATAACATTGCAGTCATATAGTGTGTATGAATTGCTCATATTAGAACAAAGTGCATACCTCCCCAAAGTCAGTAAGACACCAACCCTTTTTCTCAGTACAGTAGCCAGTCAGATGGATTTGGTTTGAATCCAGACTCCACCCTTCACTGGCTCTGTGCCGTGCTCCCTAAACTCCCTGAACACTCACTTTGGCATCTGTAACATGAGAAAAATAGCACGAACTCACAGGGCCATTATTGCATGATTAAATGAGACAAGTAGGTAAAAATGTTGGCAGTCAATCTATGTTAATTTCTTTTTCTGCTTTGATTTTCTCATTTTTATTCAAGCATCCAAGATCAGAATTCTGTAGCCCTGGTAGCTTAAGTCCTGGATTGCTTCCGGCACCCAATCACACAAGTTAATTTTTCCTCTAGAGGAGCCCAAATTTTAAAAGCTTTAATATTGTTGATCAACACCTCCAAAAGAGGAAGTTACATTTTCAAGCAAATCCATCCCCAGGGATGAAATGGGGTCAACGATCTCAGAGATGACAGCTCTGTGCTCTAGTCTTAGAAATCCATTTCTCCTCTGGACTCCATTTATCCACCCTTCCTTCTTCACCCCTGCTCCTCTCCCCATGTCAGGAGAATGGCTACCCAGATACGCACGGTTCCACACATACAAGCCTCCAAAGGAACATCACGTTCCAGGGAGCTGAACAACACTAAAAACGAAAGTATTGCCTGAGGTGAGGATAACAGCAAAGGGATGCCAGGGCTTGAAACAGGTTGTCCATGTGACTTCCAGCAGCTTTCAGAGCCCAGCAGCTCTGAAAGGGCAGTGACCTCACCCCTCCCCTGGAATACCTGCTACATCTCTGGTTTTATTTAGAGTGGTCACCTTCAAAGGAAAGGGTTAAAAATGGTTTAAGCAGTTTGAGGGATGGGGAGGGGGTGGGAGGGTGCAGGGAGAGTGGAAGAAAGAGTAGCAGTAAAGAGAAAAGGAATTAAATTTGCATTAAATAGGAGGGGGAACTTCTACTAGGAAACGATTTAAAAGGGCTCCAAAAAGTAGCTTGAAGTGAGTCTGAACAGGCAAGGTGCATCCTGGTGCCCTATTCAAACTCTCCCTTTGAGGTTATTGTCTATAAAATTAGCTCAGTAGGCAGAAAGATGAAGGGCTGTAAAGATGGGTGATCACAGGTCACTGAATGCTGGCATCACTGTGTCTGGCATTTGCACACCTGTGAGCAGAACTGCAGACTTCTTTAAATCATGAGGAAGTGCAGTGTGAAATCTGCCAGGTTCCATCCAAACAATCGCCTTTTTGCACCAATCTGGGAAGGGAGACAACCTCAAGCTCAGAGCCTGTCTGGTTCATGTAAAGTTGACTTCATTTTCAGATGTCCCCTAGGAAGCAATGTATGTGGGAAGCCCAGCAGGCAGGGGAGCAACCAGCCATGTGGCTTTAGTTCTGAAAGATACTGTTCTTTTGAGTAGACCCTGCCGAAAAAGAGTGGAGTGGCCCTGAAGTTGTCAATGAAACACAGAGGAAAGGCTGGAGACTCACTAGGATCCAGAAGACCCTCGGCAGGGCCCTGCTTCACCTTCTGAAGTCTATCTTGACCCCAGCAGAGCTGAATTTTCCCTCTTCTGTGTTCCCACACCATGTAATCCATACCTTGATGGTATCACAGGTCACTTATTATGATCTATAGGTCTGTACATCTGTCTGTGCAATAGACTGTGAACCTCTCAAAGATAAGGAGTATGCCTCATCCAACTTTTTACTTCCAGTGCTCAGCACAGGCCCTGGTATATTGTAGATGTTCAGTTAATGTTCCTTCATAAATGGATTAAATCAAACACATTCTAAAAGAGAGCGCTTCTTCCTCGTTCAGTCCCTACTGACACCAGAAGTGATAGTGAAGAAGCCAATAATTAGTCCACTTTTATGTTTCTACTTTACAACTTCTGTTGTACTTACTAAGGACTGCCAACATAATTTTTAAAAGTAAACTATTCACAAAAAGATGTAGTAAATATTTTCACTTAAATTCATTTGTGCTGCCCCCAAAGCAGCTGAGATTCCTAGAACTTTCATCAAGAATTCCAGTGGTAGTTTCCAAATACGATAGTCTCTGATCATTCTCTAAGGCCAATCTTTAAACTGCAGACCCCTGGGTGCTGCCCCAGCCTCACTGTGTTAGAATGAACAAGACAAGGACTTAGGTGTCTGTATGTTTTTCACAAGATGTCTGAGTATTAGAATCATATAAGTTTAAGCAGTGCTGTCTCAGAGAACAGCAGAGAATATCACACACCACATAAGGCCCTTTTGGACAATGACAGACCACATGTACGATGGTGGTCCCATAAGATTATAAAGGAACCAAAAAATCCCTATTACCTAGTGATGTCATAGCCATTGTAACATCATAGTACAAGGCATTGCTCACCTGTTTGTGATGATGCTGGTGTAAACACCCTACTCAGCTGCTAGTCATATAAAACAATAGAACATACGTACAATTATGTACAGTACATAGTACTTAATAATGATAATAATTGACTATGTTACTGGTTTATGTACTAGAGTATACCTTTTATTGTTATTTTATAGTGTACTCTTTCTACTTCTACAAAAAGAAGTTTGCTGTAAAACAGCATGCCGTGTTGCACTCGCAGCCAGGCTCCTACATCTGGCATTTACCCAGTCATGACTGCATCATTTTCTCTTGCACTTGATTTAACCTTGTATTGTTTTGTACAGTACCATGTTGTACAGGCTTGTAGCCTAGGAGAAGTAGGCTACACCACACAGTCCAGATGTGTCACAGGCTGTACCATCTGAGGTTTGCACAATGACAAAACGGCCTACTGTCACATTTCTTAGAACATAACCCCATTGTTAAGTGGCACGTGACTATACTAGAACAACACTAAATCAGAAGTCAAGACCCAAGTGTTGACACTTGTCATTTATAAGATGTGTAACATCATGCAGTCCCTTACTGAGTTTATTTCCTTATGTATGAAGTAAGGAAAATAATGCCCACCCTACTAACTCGCAGTGTTATTATTAGGATCAAATGTGATGCTATAAGAAAGTGAGAAGGTGCTGAAAAAGTGCCATTAGTGTAATGAGCTCTGACCCATAATTATCTGACTTATTCCTAAATGCTCCTTCTTCTGGCTCCAAGATAACCGTCTCTCAAAGTCGAGAATAAATGGACATTCAGCACTTAGCAATATAATCAGGAGTTCCCCAAAAACCTTGCAAATGAAGTGGTTTCCCAGTGGAATGAGTGACAACTTAAAAGCAAAACTATCAATGTGCAGGGTTCTAAGTCTCATTAACACAGGACAAGGACAGCATACGCAGGCAGATGAGAGGGCCCACCCTTCTAGAACCTTCCATGGGAACTGCCAGGCTGAGAGGTAAAGGACCAACTATGCAGTGTTGGTAAAATGAAACATCTGTTCACCTACAGACGTGGGAAGAAAGGGAGGGATTCTGTCACCTGTTTTCACAAATAGGTCATCTTTGACAGTTCTGACTATGAATCACCCAATTAATCTATTTTACTTAGCCTAGTTGGGGAAAATGAAGAGCAAGGTGCTCATATTCCTCTCTTTTGGTTTTATTGCACCCTGTATAAATTGTTGACATTGTAAAATTAAGCTGTCAATCATTACTTTCTTCATGTAGCTCTCCAAAGGATGCTTCAATTGTTCCTAAATTTGCCTACTAATGTCTGACACCTTATTAAGTTTAGTGGGCATTTTGTAATGACACCAGGTGTTCCAGTTCTGAGAATGTTATTTAATGGAACATAGCTGCACAGACAGCTAGAGGGACGAAGAGAAATCAACACCACAAGGGCAGCACTGCACAGGACCAGGAAGTCATGGGGAAGGATAAATATCATTTGTAGACAGTGATTCAAACAAGGTTAGCATGTGAGGAATAACTTGTAGTAACTAGAGTTGCCATGTTCAGCAAATAAAATAGAGGATACCCAGTTAAATTTGAATTCCAGATAAACATGGAATTATTTAGTGTAAGTATGCTCCATGCAATATTTGGGACAGACTTACACTAAAAAATTATTTGTTGGCTAACTGAAATTCAGACTTAACTGGAGTCCTGTATTTTATCTGGCTACCATGATAGTAACACAGTGCTCTCACTATTTCTTTTCTGGGTGATTCTCAACCTTGGCTATCCATTACAATCATGTGGAGACTGAAAAATCTTGATGCCCAGACCACATCCCAGGCCAATTAAATAGAATCCTTGAGGCGGGACCCAGGTTTCTGTATTTGTAAAACTTCCCATGTGACCCCATGCCACACCCAAAGCTGAGAACCACTGTCAGACTTTTGATTTTGAGCTAAAGAAACCATAAGAGGGATACTCATAGACAGATCATTGACAGTAGTTTTTTCCAAGTTTTCTTTAATTGGGATAAAGTTTGAGCTTCTCATGTAACTGTCTTACCATGAAAATGTGAGTTACAAACCCTTCAATAAATAAGCATTTACTGAGCACTGGAGAAGCAGAAATGGACAAAACACATTCCTCCTCTCAAGGAGCATATGCTCTAGTGTACTTTTATCGAAAAATATTTCCAGGTAAAGCTCTTTCTTTCCAAAGAAGAGCCCAGTGAGCAAGTTTAGAATGGAATCTGAAAAATGATACCTCATGTATTTGATTTATGATAGAGATTACACTGAAGAGCAGGGAGGAGAGAGAGAGAGAGAGAGAGAGAGAGAGAGAGAGAGAGAGAGAGAGAGAGAGAGAGAGAGAGAGAGAGAGAGAGAGAGGAAGAAGGAAAGGAGGAAGGGAGAGAAAGAGGAGGGAGGGGGAGGGAGAAAAGAAAAGGAACTGTCACTGCTTCATAAAATACACAATGCAGGAGAACTGTAGATTAAATATAAAAGGCAAAATACAGAATAATACAGGAGGTAGGGAAAGATTTTTTTAAGGACTAAAAAGCACAAACTATCAATATGACCACATTAAAATTAAGAACATCTAATCTTCAAAAGAGATCAATAAGAGAATGAAAATGTAAGCCAGATAGTGAGACTAAATGTTTGCAATTTATATCCTTATTTTTAACATACTTTTTAAAATCCTACAAATCACTGAGAAAAGCAGACCATCTAATAAGAAAATGAGCAGGAGACTTGAACAAATTTCACAAGAGGCTTTACATACAAACGGTCAATAAACATAGGAAAAAGTGCTCGGTTCACTTGCAACAAAGGAAATGCACCTTAAAATCACTTTGAGATGTCATAGATTATACAGCCACAAAAATAGGTAAAATTAAAAAGGGCAACATGACCAAGTATAGCCAAGAAGATGGACCAACAGTAATTCCCATGCCCAGCTGGAAAGATAGAAATTGATACAATCATTCTGAAAGATGGATTGACATAATCTACTACAGAAGGACATACAGACACCTTATAGCCTGCGGCTCTAGTCCTATGTGTATGCCCGAAAGATATGTCTGTACATGAACACCAGGACATCTGCACAGGGATGTTCATAGCAGGAAACAACCCAAATACCCATCAACAGCAGAATGGGTAAAAGACTGAGAGATAGTCATACATGGAATATATAACATTGTAAACAAGCAACAGCCTGGATGAGTCGCACAAACACAATGTTGAGGGAAAGAAGCCAGACATCAAATAAAATACATAAAAATATAGTTCACTGGTACCCATACATAGATGGTGAAAGAATAAAGTAAGCCCGGAAGTGATCACCGTGAAAGTCTGGAGAGGGGTTACCTGTGGGGAATAGAGGGTGAGTTGTGATTGGAAAGAAACACATACAAGGCTCTGAGGTTGTGATAATGTTCAGTTCCTTGACCTAAAGGGTAGTTGTACAAGTATTTGCTTTATTATAATTCACTAAACAATAATTTTATGACTTGTGCACTTTCTTGTGTAAGGGTACTGTATTTCAAAGTTACGAAGTTTCCTTAAATGATGCTCATGACAAATTTATATCTCTTGCATGAAGACTTTCTGAACCCCATCCTCAGAGTATGTCTTATATAAACCCAAAGGTCGACAGAGCTGTGTGTCCCTGCCAGGCCCCTGCATAACCACCTTTCTTCCCGAAAGGTTTTTCAGGTGAACTCTAGTTAAAATAAACAAGAGTAAGAGCAGTTCTTTAAAATGCAAGTTGAGTCATGTCACTCCTTTACTCCAAAGCTTCCCAGGGCCCCCCAAGTCCTCCTAAAGCTGTAAATGATCTGTGAGCCAGCCTCAGCTCACTCCGTGACCCCTCTGCTGACCCCTCTCCAGACACACAGGCTATGGCTGTGCTTAGATTCACGGGCTGTCTCTAAATAATGTGTACAGTTCACATACTTACAGAAGAGTTCCATGTCCTGCACAACATGTCCATTTTTACTCCGACAGTTTATGTGGTATTTTCCAGGGAGCTATCCTCCATAAGTGTGTACATTCCAAATCAGTTTATGATAGGCAATCCTAGGCAACGAGCTACATCCTACTAAAAACATTCCACAGATAAGAACTCTTCTCCTAGCAAACACCATTAGGTTGCTTGCCAGAAGGTCTGGCATTACCAGGTATACAAGACAATTAGACTGAGTTATCCACCTTTTCTTTTTCCTGGGGACGTTCTCTTATACCTTCCTCATAGCCCCCATAGCAAAGGGGAATGGATTAGAGACCTGCTACTTAATCCTTTTCTTCCCAGATATAAAAGGAACACAGGATCAGAGTTGCTACGAAGCTACCCCCAGGTTATTTGAAGCAAGGAAAATGGTAGAAAAAAGGGCACCTAGGACAGCCTAATTATGTCAGATGAGCTTCTGGTTTATTCTGGGTCCAGCTAAATGTACTGTCTCCCATCCCTCATCCTTACTCGTTGCCCCCTATGGCCTCACTGTAGAGTATGAGGGGTCAAAGTTCATTGTTCCAAGTAGCTATGCAAAGGATGGCTCTGAATTTCTGATCTAGGACTTCGGCTCCAGAACCACTTTGAATCCTTAGGATGAAGCTTAGGGTAGACCAGCTGTACCACATGCATTCACACTACAATACAGAGATCCTCAAATGCTCGTGTGAAGCGCCTTGCTCTATTTTGAAAGGGCCCCTCTGACAGGCCCAAATAGGAAAATTGGCTAGTAGGTCATTGAGTCAAGAGTACAGGCCAGAGCAGGTGACAGTCTCACCTGAGCACATTCCCCATGCAAACCTCTGGATGCACCCACCCAAGGATAAAAGCCTTTTTTCTTCCCTTTAAAGCTTTGTGGAATCTGGGCAAGGTTCCCCAGCATTTCTCTTCTCAATCTGGTTTAGAATGGCCTCAAAGGAAAAGGGAAGCAGGGATATGGTAAGGAAAAAGGAAGAGAGAAAAAAACACACCTTTTTCTGCCTGTGTATTCAAAGGGGCACATGCAGCTAGTCCCTTGAGTATGTCAAGAAGGACTAAAAAGAAACACTCCTGGTGTAAGTCATTCCTTAGCCATGAAGCCGCCATTGCTGGAAATGGCCCCAGCTCTTTCAGACACTGGAGTAACCCTTCATGAATGATTGCTTCTTTGTGCAATGTTGTCCTAGTGGCCTGGAAAAATGCAGTTTCCAAAAAGCTATCACTTAACCAGGGGCTCTTATGTGAAGTAAAGCCCCAACTCAAGTTAGTTTAAGAGACAGACATGTAAAGCCAGTCTTGGGTTTTTGTGTAGCAGCCACTCACATGATATGATCTCAGAAATTCTGGTCAAACAGACCCCCAAATCTTCCCTGTGTCCCAGCAGATGCTCCAAATTAGGCTTCATTTTTATGGCATAAGCAGTTCTGCTCAAGTTTAATTGCCATATCCGAGGATAACATTTTCGCCACCGTTTTAGCCTACAATTAGCCTAATGTTTAGCCTGTCTTTTCCACTTTCATCATGGAGATCACATCTAGAAATCACACTCCCTAGTTCAACCCTTTTATTGTATAAATGAGGATGTTGGAGCCCAAAGAGGTGACGTGGTTTACCAGATATCTATGCCAGGACAAATCGTTAACAAGCTGGCAGCAGGCTTGTGGCTCCTTATTCCCTCTCTAAGGTTCTTTCTACTGCGAATGTCTTGGCTTCAGTGTAAATAAATTTAATGAGGTATTTCCTAAGAGCAGAGTGAGGGCAACGGCAAGTAAGTGGGTATTGGATTCCTAAAGTAGGCAGAGAGGCACAGAGAGAAAATGAGTAGACCCAATTCACAAATTTTGCCTAGGGCTAGACCTTTATACATTTAATATATGATAATAATAACAATCGATCCACTCAGTCGTTCTTTTCTTCCGAGGGACTAAATTTGCCAGTTCCTTTTGATGGTCAGATAGGAATGATATTCGAGGGCAATGACATTCCATATACATTATGCCCTTGACGTCCCACGGTGTATCTTCCTTGAGGGTTATAATTCTTTAGCTGACTTCTAGTCTACTCCTAGTTCTCACACCAATGACTTACACCCAAGAGTGTATATCTATTATAATTGCTACCTAAAGAGAATAAGAATCACAGATAAGTAATTTTCTTTTTCTAATCTAACCCCCTGGAGGCATTTTAGCAGCTAATACGGGTGATGACAGGCATTTCTGCTATAATTTATACAATTTCATTTTTCTTAATCATGGGTTTTAGTTCTCTTACGTCACCTGCTTGAAATGGAAGCAAAATTTTTTTGTCACTCCTTTTACATTTGTAGCATACCTTACAAAATGCTTAAGATGTCCACACAATTATGAAAAAAGTAAGATTAGTATCTTCCCTGAAGTAGCTTTCCTCTAATTGCTTGCAAATCCTCTGAAAAGAATTTATAAAGCATGAATTGAGGTGCTTCAGTGGGACACTTATATTTTGAGTATTTAAAAACACATGTGAAAAGTTACTAAGTGGACCTAAAGGTCCACTTACCAATAGCTATTTGCCTTGGCAGAGAAACTGGTGATTAAGAATGTATATTTAAAATAATCCATACGATATGACATAGAAGGGAATTTAGGGAATGCCTGAGAGTGGGTTTGTATATTTCATTTTTGTGGTTCTCATAACTAGCAAAGTGCCTGATACATGAAAAGATATCAATAAATATTGATAATGTCGATAAATATTTGCATTTAATATAATTAAGAGGTCATCAAATAATACTGTATTCTGATCACACCCTTAACCTCCCCATCAACTCCTTCAAAGCCAGTTCAGTTGAGCCACCCCTGAGGAATCTAAGACAAGCTAGTGTTCTCCAATTAAGAGAGTCTAGACACTCTGGTACAAGATCACCTGAAATCTAGAACTGTGGTGGCAACACCATTAATGGGTCATGAGATCGAATTAGGAGATCAGCAAACAGGACTATGTTGGAATGAAATGCAACGGTATAGAATGGAATGCAAAAGAGTGAACTTTCACATGGTTAGAGAAAGTATTGCTTTGTAAAACTCTTTATTTCCCTATATACAATGCGGCTAGGTTATACTCTAAAATACATTTCTTCAAACAAGTTTGAAAGCCACTGTAGTAGGTTGAGTGGTGGCTCCCAAAAAAAGACATGTCCATGTCCTACTCCCTAGAACCTATGAATTTTACTTTATTTGGAACAAGAGTATTTGCTGATATAATTAAAGTAAGGATCTCAAGATGATGAGATCATTCTGAATTATACAGGTGGACCCCAAATCCAATGACATGTGTGTTTCTAAGAGAAAAGTAAGAGGAAATTTGGGACAGAATGAAGAGGCAGAGGCAATGTGACCATGGCGGCTCAGATGGGAATGATGTGGCCGCAAGTCAATGGACGGGTACCTGGAGCCACCAGAAAAGGAAGGAACGGATTCTCTCCGGAGCCTCCGGAGGGTACATGGCCCTGACCACACACTGATTTCAGACTTCTGGCTTCCAGAACGATGAGAGAATAAATTCCTGTTGTTTTAAGCTGTCCAGTTAATGATAATTTGTTATAGCAGCCACCGGAAATGAATACAGCCATTTATCTAAAAGATCCCAAATCCTGGATGTTTTCAACAATTTCAGAACCAGCCTTTTCCCACCCCAGTCTACACTGAAACCCGAAAGTTACCCAAAGAATTAAGTTCATTCTTTGGTTTCTCAAACCTCACCAATATTTTTTAAATGCCTTTTATGGGAAACATAAGTATTCGAGGCCCCACAATCTGATACAGCCCCGAGGGGAGTGGGGGAGAAAGAAACTCAAACAATTACAGTCACCAAAACAAAATAAAGACAATCTTCAGCCTGTTCCTTTCTAACAAGAAAAATTTGTTAAGCTTAGTTTTCTCTGCAGTAGGTATTTCGTTTAATTTTCCTAACATAAATTTATAATAATAGCTATGATTTTTCAAATTTAGAGAAGAAATTAGAGAATCAATGTTTTAGACTTCTCCCTAGTCACTAGAGCCAGCCAAAAAAAGGAACTTGGCAAGAATGAGGAACGATGGCTCATTTAATAGCAATATAATTCTCAGTTCTCCCTATAATTCTTTCCAAGACTAGCCAAAAGAACTGTCTCTAGAAATGTCCGCATATCAGTCACCATAGGACATGCTACCCATTGCTTGTCTCATCCATAGCAACTGTGAGATATTCAAGCATACACTTTAATTGGAACATGATAAAGTGGAAATATAAAGATTTAAAACTAATCCACCCAACTATTTGAATCAACAATAATTAATGCTATGAATTGCCAAGTACCTATCATAGTTTTAAGCTATTGGTTTTCTTTGGCTCTTCTCCAGCTTTACCTAAGGACTGCAGTGCATGTCATTTCAAGTAATCAACACCTATGTGAAAAACACAAGAGGCAAGACAGCCCAAATCTCATTCATTCACTTAGCCATCATCATCTTTCCGTCTTAACGTTAATGACTCTTTGCACTAGTCGTAGAACACCTAGCATAATGCTTTATACATAGTAGTCCCTCAATGAATACATCAAACCTAATAGAACTATATATTTTTATAAGGTTGTAAAAACTAGGTGTTAGGTATGATTATCAAGTTGGGAGGAAAATAAAAGGGGATGTAACATTAATTATGCATTAATCTCATTGCATTTCTGATCAGCATGCCCTTTTCCCCTTACATCTAAAAAAATAAAGAAATAAATAAGACAAACAAGATTTTCAAACTGACAATAGACCTGCCTACCAATACACTGGTTGAAGTTCAAAGCCTCTCACCAACCATAATCCCTCCAATCCCCAGCAAACCACGGCAAACGGAGATTCACTAGAGACTCTCAGTTCTTGCGGAGAAAAACCATGCTTCATCAAGGAAATGTTGGCACTGATGAATTGCTCTCTTCATACTCACAACACTGTCAGTAAAGGTGATTTGTGTATATTAGAATGGCAATAAAAGATGACATGAGGAGCCTTACAAGTGAACTAAGACAAATAAGAGTGATGGCTGGAAACAGTCAAGGAGCTGGCAGAGCTGGTGAGGGACGCAAGTGTACACTGTGGTCCACGAGGAGGCCATCTTCCCAAGTGGCAGAAGTGAGTGGAGCCATTTTTAGTATCATATTCTTTTGGCTTTTTAGGCAAACAGCAAGAGATAGAATAACGTGAAGTTATGGAAACAGACAGCCCTGGATTTGAAGATTGCCTGCCCCTCATTCACTTTAATCCTGAACAAGTGAATTATTAACTCCTCTAAGCCTCAGTTACCCTTTCTGTGAATTTAAGATAACCCTAAACTTCAGGTTGTTATAATTGTTCATTGACATAATATCTGAAATGTGCTGAGCACAGTAATTAACCCTGTATTCAATAAAGTCTTACAAATTTTTAAATGCAACCCTGTTCATAGCTATCCTGGGTTTACTGTAGCCTTGCAGCATGTAGGTAAAGGTGTATTAGGAAATTTTCATCAGACACAAATTAGCACATTTTTTTCAGTGAGTATAAAACTGATAAACCGTATTTTCTCTAGCACAAACTACATACTGCCACCAGCTTCCTGAGCAAAGAACTCTAACGCTGCCTCTTTTCTGCTCAAAACATCCTCAAAAGCTCCATTTCATTAAAATTTCATTCAAGACAGCATGGCAACATGGAAACAAATGTGTCCTTAAGAGTCCATAGTACCTGAGCTTAAATGTTAGTGCTGTCACTTAGGAAGAGGTTACCTCTAACAAGTTCCTTAATTTCTCTATGCTTTAGTTTTCCCAACTATAGAAAAAGAGCAATAACATTTTACAAGAGAGAATAAAATTTATCTGGGAACAGTTGTTTTAGAGATTAAAAATTATGATATCCTCAAAAGGAATTGTCAATGCCTGGCACAAAGTAGGCACTATATAAATTTTAATATTTTCATTATTTTCCAGCTTTATTCCATGTCTCCTATCCTTCCATCCCATACTCCATTAAACTGAGACTCTCCTTCAATGTCCTAGTCACTTCTCCCTGGCTCTGCCTGAACAATGCGTTCTGCCTGGAGTGCCATTCCCCATCCCTAAATATCCACATTCTGCCCATTCTTCAAAACTCAAGTTAAATGCCAGCCGAAATAATCACCTCCTCTCTGAGTTTCTGGGGCCATTGTTTTTGGCCTTCTTGTAACCGTTCATATGTGTTTACAGTAGTCATTGCCGTAAGGTCTATCACCCAAAAAAAGTAAACTCTCTGAGGGCACTGTCTCCATCTGCACCTTCTTCCTTACAGACCCAGCACACTTCAAGTGCTTGGAAAATATTTATTGAATGAATGAATCAATAACAAATTATGTGCACTTAAAGAAAAATGTATGTGAAAGATCGATGGTCAATTAACAAGTAATAAGTTTAGATTAATTATCTGCACTAAAGCAAAGATTCTACCTTCCATTTTACTTTATATGTGTAAATAAAGGAGTCTGTGTGTGTTTATAAGCAAATTTAAGAAGGTTCCCACTGCCTGTCTCCAGTAGTCCAAACATATTTATGGCCTTTCATTTCCGTACAAAGCAAATTAATTTAATTATGATACTTTCTAGCACTTGACAGCTTTGAGGCTTTGTGTAAGAGAAATAAAAGCAATCAGTTATTTCATTAATTCAATAGTGGGAAATGTCAAAATTTCACCTATCTTTGTATAAACTAGTGAACTGACTGAATTTTTCTCTTTTAATTTGTTTTGAGGTCATATGAACAACACTTCAAACACAACTAAAATATCCATTTTCCTGAAAATTCATATTTATGAATTCTTTAAATGTCTTATTTAAAATTTTAAAAATCTTTAGCACTTAAAAATTACCGATGTGTGATTTTTTTTTTAAGTTGCCAATGGAAAAACAATATTTTTCCTATAGGACATCCAAAGATCAAGAAACTGAGCCAATCAGCTAATTTCACCTACTAACAACAGAAAGAAAGACATATCCAACCATCTTGGGTAATTGGAACCAAACTCTCCCTCCATCCCATTGCATTGTCATAAGTAAGAAAATTAACCTCCCCACTAAGGACAAAGCAAAGAATAAGTCTAGTTATATGTAAGGTCAATATTGCTTCACACTTGCAAGGTACAAAAATCAGTCATTTCTATACACAATAAAGAATCCCAAAAGGAAATGAAGAAAACAATTTCATTCACAATAATACTGAAAAGAATAAACCGTTCAGGGATAAACTTAACCAAGGAGGCCAAAGACTTACACAATGAAAACTACAAAACATTGCTAAAAAAAATTAAAGATCCAAATAAATGGAAAAACAATCTGTGTTCATAGACAGAAATCTTAATATTGTTAAGATGTTTATACTACTACCTAAAGTGATATACAGATTCAATGCAATTCCTATCAAAATCCCAATGACATTTTTTGCAGAAATAGAAAATTATTTCTTAAAATTCATATAGAGTTTCAAGCTAAAGCAAATAACCAAAACAATCTTGAAAAAAAAGAACATAGTTGAAAGTCTCACACTTTCTGATTTCAAACCTTACTACAAAATTACACTAACCAAAACAATGTGGTATCAGTATAAAAACAGGTATATAGACTAATGGAATACAATAGAAAGCCCAGAAATACTCATTTATGTTGTTAAATAATTTTCAACAAGGAAGCCAAGACCATTCAATGAGAAAAGGACAGTTTGGCTGTTGTTGTTGTTTTTTTTTTTTTTTTCAACAAATGATGCTGAGAAAACCATATATCCACATGCAAAAGAATGTAGTTAAACTGTTATCCTACACAACATACAAAAATTAACTCAAAATGGATCAAAGACCTAAACATAAGAGCTAAAACTGTATAACTCTTAAAAGGAAACAGGGGAAAACCTACATGACATTAGCTATGGCAATGATTTCTTGGATATGACACCAAAAGGATTTTATTTTTTTTTATTAAAAGTAAAAACAGATAAATTGGGTTTTGTCAAAATTTAAAACTTTTGTATATCAAAGGATATAATCAACAGAATAAAAAGGCAATCTATGGACGGGAGAAAATATTTGCAAATCATATATATCTGATAAGGGGTTAATATCCAGAATACAAAACAACTCCCACAACTCAACAACAACAACAACAACCCAATGAAAAAATGGGCAAAGAGTTTGAATGGACATTTCTCTGAGGAAGATATATAATTAGCCATGAAGACATGAAAAGATGCTCAATATCACTAATCACTAGGGAAATGAAAATCAAAACCACAAAGAGATACCACTTAACATCCATTAGGATGGTTATTATAAAAAAAAAAAAAAAACTTAGTAAGTTTTGGTAAGGATGTGGGAGAAAATGGAACCCTTGCACATTGCTGGTGGGAACATAAAATGGTGCAGCTGATGTGGAAAATAGTATGGTGGTTCCTCAAAAAATTAAACATAGAATTACCACATGATCCAGCAATTCCACATCTGGGTATATGCCCAAGAGAACTGAAAGCAAGTACTCCTATAGACATTATAAGTACTCCTATAGACATTTGCACAATTATGTTCATAGCAGCATTATTCACAGTAGCCAAAAGTTTGACACAATCCAAGTGCCTATTGACAGATGAATGGATATACCAAATGTGATATATAGATACAATGGAATATTATTCAGTTCTAAAAAGGAAGGAAATTCTGGTATATGCTACAACATGGATGAACCTCGAAGACATTATGCTAAGTGAAACAAGGCAGTCACAAAATGGCAAATACTGTATGATTCCACTTATTTGAGGAGCCAAGAATAGTCAACCTCATACCTAAAGACAGAAAGTAGAAGGGTGTTTGTTGGAGGCTGGGAGGGAGGGGGAAGGGGAGTTATTGTGCAATAAATATAGAGTTTCAGTTTGGGAAGATGTAAATGTTCTGTGGATGGATCGTGGTGATGGTTGTAAACAGTGTGAATGTACTTGAGGCCACTGAACTGTATACTTCAAAATGGTTAAAGTGAAAAAACTATGAAAGAAAAATAATTTAAAAAGATCTGAATCCTTTTCACATTATCCAAAATACTGAATGTAAAATAGTACTGATGAAACAAATTTTGTGTTAGAAACGAAGACTCCTTAAAAGATGAATGAATGTACCATCTCTTACACACAATGGTTTATACTGTTCCTGGGCAACTGTGATTCTGCATCTCATTCTATTTAAACAATGATTATACCTCCATTTTTCATACATCCATTCTGACCTCCTTTTCTCAAACATCTTTTATGAAACCATTATTCTGGAATAAAGGCTCTAAAGCTTAAGAGCTAGATAGCTTTGAGTTATTAAAATCGGAATAAATTTGCAGAATTTTTATTAAGTGGAATCGTGGGACTTAAGGAACGCAAACCCTAAAAGAATCAAAATTAACAGACCATTTTGCAGAGAAATCACAAAATCGTTTTAAAGAACATCACTATAAAGGGGTAGCATGTGGGAATTTAAATGGTTATGAAAATGTTTTTCATGTGATTGTGGTGGTGGTTACATGAACCTATGCATGTGTTTAAATTCATAGAACTATATACCAAAACAGAGTCAGCAAAAAAAATTTTGCAGCTGCACAGATCCCCATGTTCCATTTAATTATTTCTGTCTTCATTCATTTTCTTTGGGCGGGGGAGTGAGAGGGGAACAGGACTTTATTGGGGAACAGTGTGCACTTCTGAGACTTTTTTCCAAGTCAAGTTGTTGTCCTTTCAATCTTAGTTGTGGAGGGTGCCGTTCAGCTTCAAGTTGTTGTCTTTTCAGTCTTAGTTGTGGACGGAGCAGCTCAGCTCCAGGTCCAGTTGCCATTGCTAGCTGTTGGGGGTGCAGACCACCCGATCCTTTGCAGGAGTCAAGGAGTCCAACCTGCAACCTTGTGGTTGAGAGCCTGCACTCTAACCAACTGAGCTATCTGGCCACCCGGGAGCTGAGCGACAGCTCATTGACTTCAATCTAGTTGCGGAGGACGCAGCTCACTGGCCCACGTGGGAATCGAACCGGCAGCCCCATTGCCCAGAGCTTGTGCTCTAACCAACTGAGCTACCCGTCCGCCCACCGTTCATTTTCTTTATCATAGAACCCACATCCTAGGCTTCTCCGTTGGCCATTAGAGTGATATTATTACTTTTAGAGGATGAGAGAGAACAACTAATAACCATCTTCAACTGTTAAACAAACAATCAACAATGTACCCAGGATGACAAAAACTGTATCCACATGACTTGTATTCATCCTTTGTTATTGGTAGATATTGAGTATTACAATTTTAATATAGTGTTTTCCTTTCTTAAAATGTGTATACATTTTTTGGGGCAGCCCCTGTATTTAAGCAATGAAAGAAAATTAATCTACATTAAGCATGTGTTATGACATTTCATTCTTGGTCTCTCCTAGTTCCACTGGTGATCTCTGCCTAGCTGTAGGAGAAGTGTGCACCCAATAAATATTTACCAGCAGACATAAGCCAGCATCTCCCTGTTCCAGAATATGCCTCTTGTCAGTTCTCCCTAGCATATAATCATACCTACATTTAATACACTTGTAACAATAGCAAAGTGCCTCCAGGATATGATGTGAAAAGTATAAGTCAGAAATCATTTTTGCTTTAGTTATTATGCTGTCATTTGCTGTCATTTACTGTCATGTGGTAAAGGCCAAAGAATCTAATTCCTTTCACTACTGGGATTATAGCAGCTGTCTTCTTTTATGCAGATTTCATATTTGAAAGATGCTTAACTGGGCTCTCATTGTTACTGGAGGCCGTTGATCTGGTCTTCCCACTGTCTGAGTTCTCACATGGAGAAAAGGGAATTCAGCCCAAGTCATCTTGCTGTTACTCTCTCATGTCTATTGGCGTCTGCCTGAAATAAAATTAAAATACACCGCTTTTTATGTGAATATGTTTACATCTATGTCCTTCATTATATGCATTTTTAAACTTGTGTTGTGCAGCTGTTAATAGCAGTGCCTCCCCAGACTACTGAGGCAAAAGGAAAAACTGATAATACCGAGCCTGTATTTAAACTTTTGATATTTTGTTATTCATGGTGTTTTGCATTAATTTTTTAATATCACTTTAGATTGTTATTTAATTCCACTACTGAGTTTTTTGCCAGCTTCTTAAATTTTGCAACTGAGAAGCATGTCTCACTCACCACATCCTGGTCCCAAATGACAGCACAAAAGTATTAAATGAAAAGTAATGGAATTTCCTTAAGAAAAAATTCAAAAGACAGAAATATAACATTGACTCTGCCCCTCAGAATTGTGTTTTACCAACTGTATTCGTTTCCTAGAGCTGCCATTAGAAAGTACCACAACTGAGTGGCTTAAAACAATAGAAATTTATTGCCTTACAGTTCTGGAGGTTGGAAGTCTAAAACAAGGTGTCAGTAGGGCTGTGCTCCTTCTGGAGGCTTTATGGGAAGAATGCTTCCTTGTCTCTTCTTAGCTTCTAGTGGGGGCTGACAATCTTCGCCATTTCTTGACTTGCAGCTGTACCACTCCACTTTCTGTCTCCATCGTCACATGGCTTCTCCCTGTGTCTCTTCACATCATCTTCTTATAAGGACACCAGATGTATTAGATTAAGGTCCTACCCTACTCCGGTACGACCCCTTCTTAATTAATTCCGTCTACAGCAACCTTATCTCCAAATAAGGTCACATTCTGAGGTTCTGAGGTTAGGACTTCATTATGTCATTTTAGAGGAACAATTCAAACCATAACACCATCCAAAACAGTTGACAATTCTTAGTGTAATTCTTGACCTGTCCGCACACCAAGTGGCTTGCATGGTACTTGTGTGGGGTGTGGCAGTGTGTTGGAGATAAATGAGGTCTCACTGGCCACATCATGGCCCCACTCTGCAGTCTCAATTGCCCAATAACCTCCCATCATGCCCACTTTTACTCATTTATTCCTCTTCTTCTCTCTAATCCTACTTGCTGTCTGCTGCCACCTATCCTCTTTCACTCTGTTCTTAGCATCGATGCCTTATCTCCTATCTTCTCCCAGGTCCACTCCATATCCAAATGCCTCACGGGTGAAGGCCTGCAGCCTAAAAAGTACATTATTATTTGACCAGCTCCTCCCTGTTCTCTTTCAATTGATCTGAGTCTCCTACTCAACTCATCTGCCTAAACTTTGCTAAAACTGGTGGTGAAGACCTCATATGAGGTCTTCTCTCATGTATCGTGCCCATTTTTTGAATGTTTTTTTCCCTCGTTGCATGAGGCATGTCTCTAAACCTCCTAATATGAGTTACCATCACACTCAAGATTCCATGGGGCTTGGGGGAAGCAGGAAAAGAGAGAGAGCTAAGACTTAGAAATACAGCATTTTTCTATCAACCCCACACTCCGGGTTTTCATTCTTCTTGGGCAGCCACCACCTTAGAGCAGTAAACCATTTGTTTAATCACTTTGCTTTTCCCTGACTGCTAATAATGAAATGCTGCACTCTCTAAAATAATTTCCTGACTATTTGCTAAGATTCATCTCTGACATTTCATTAAATATGATCATTTAACTGTACAAGTACAAATGCATTTTTAATTTAGCTTACTGCAGATATTACAGATGTGGGGAAATGAATTCGTATCGCTCTAGGACAAATATATCATTCACATATGCATGCGACAAAAGAACAAATTATTAAAAATTACTGAAACTTCCATGAAGATTTATATTTAACTTTTCCATATTCAATCTCCATGTCATTGTGAAAACATATAGCATGTCATTTTGTCAGTCATGATTCTATGAAGAATGTGTGGGTGATTCCAGAAGGATCTTGATCAATAGCCTTCATCTCTGTCACTGACACACTGTGGCACTAAAAAGATGAAGACCAAGTTTCAAGTGTGACGTTATGAGGTTAGCAGTCTTTTCATTAACGCAGTAGGTTATTTGCCTTCTCTTCAAAACAAAACAGCAATAGTAAGTGTGTATTCTGTCCTGCGTACTGTAAATTCAACCATAATACTCACTAAAGTTTTGTTTAATAGGTAAATACTCAAAATGTAAATTGACATTTCTTGGTATCAGTTGTCATCAGATTCAAAACTGACCAATGAGAACAAACTTTGTTTTTGCCCCCTTAAGCTATGAAATCTTGAACTTACAAGTCATGAGCTAACAATTATTCTCATAGGGTGTCAAGTGTTTCCACAGAATGTACTTTAATTATTGTGGAGAGAAATAAGCTTTTTTAAAAAAATCTTTATGGAATAAATTAGACAGAGGACAAAAGCAAAATAAGAGAGGTTTGAGACAATTAAGTAGAAGAAAATTCATTCCAAAAGTGGAAGTTAGAAGCTTGTCATTTCCATTGTCAAAAATGCGTATAATGAAGGACATAGATGTAAACACATTCACTAGGTGATATCTAAGAGATTCTCATTTTATGTACCTGTGGACTTCAATTTGCACAGTACTTCATATTTTCAACATGTTTTCATTCATTCATTCAACATATATTATCTTATCCCTAGCTTGAAAACAGCCTATGGGGTGAATTGGGAAGTTATTACTACCTCCATGTTAGAAATGGGAACTCTAAGGCTCAGTGAGATGAATTACTCCCATCAGATCAAGTGTGTCTGAAAAGGTTTAATATGTGGTTAGATAGAGTTCAAGAAGGAAGGGGAAGGGGAAGGAGAAGGAGGAGGAGGAGGAGGAGGAGGAGGAGGAGGAGGAGGAGGAGAAGGAGGAGAAGAGGAAGAAGGAGGAGGAGGAGAAAAGGCAACATCTGCTTTGTAAGGCAGTAAATACTATGGGAATTCGGAAGGACCACTCCACACTCCCAACCCCCAAATTTCACTTGGGACAACTCTAGTTGATAAAAATACCTCCCATTGGAGGAACAACTTGGGCCAGACCAGAATGAAAAACCAGGTTTCAGTAAATGATGGTGATCCAAAAAGGCGTGTGTGGCAAGGAAAAGAGCATGAGCAAAGGTCTGGCCAGTAATTATCATTTTCCTACATCTATACTTAGTATAGGATCTTCCTTTCAGTTCTTCTGGAAAATAAGTTGATTCTGGAAAGGTAAGAAGTAGCTGCTAAATGCTATTTCTGAATCATAAATAAGAGAACTGCCCACTGAGTTCTAGAGTGAGGGAGTATTTATGATAAATAGAAATCAGGGGAAGACATGTTCACTGACCCAGATCAAGTCAAATACCTTGTCATGTATCAAGGGCTATTCTTGATCACCAAGGAAATGACTATCCCAATCTTATCTTCACTGTTGTCCAGGACCGGCCAAAGAAAATCATCCTATTTTCATTAAAATCACAAAACTTATTTTAATAATAGTACACCTGAAATATTCTATCAAGCAAGACATCTATTTCCCTTTTCTTAAAAAATTCTTAAAATAATGTCTCCCATTTTCCCTAATTCTCTCTCTGACAAACTAGAAGAGGGGTAAAAACATTCTCCGGATTCTGCTTTAGATGAAGTACACAGGCAGTTTTCTTTTACATCTCATACTTTTTTTAAAAAAAAGAAGAAAATTATATGTAAAGGCAACATTTCAACTATTTTTGCAATCTAACTCTTGTTTATTCTTTACTCAAAGATTAATGTTTTATTGTTAATGTATGTTTGAACCTTAGTTGCCTAAATTGCATGACTTAGAGGGGCAGGACTACGTATATCTATTTCCATTTTTATGGCCTTCTCGTGCTGCTTCACATACACACAAGTACCCGACGGGAGTCCAAACAAGGATAACACAGCTGAAGACGATGCTCATTAAGATGCTGCTGCTGCTGCTGCTGACGATGATGATGATGATGGCAGTGATGACGAGGACCACGGAGATTAATGGTAATTCCTTCCTCTTCAATAACTTCCACATGAGATATAAGCCATTTTTCTACAAGTTTCAAATTTCTTTCCTCCTCAGTGACACCAGCTTTCACTGAAAGGCTTTCACCTGCTCTTCAGGTTGATTTGGTGGGATGAAAGAAAATGAGAAGTTTTCCATAACTCAGAACTCTTGCTGTATCACAAGGGAACTCAGCAATAAAAAATGTCAAGTGGGATAAAGGAGAAATCACAGAATAAAACCAGAACAAACTTCAGATGACCTACTCTGAGTAGGAGGACTATTAAAATAGAACAGAAAAATACATGCTAGAAAGTTAAGTTTTGCCAATAAATGTTTGAAACTTGAGCATATATCTAAGGAGATGCTGGAGGCTGGATGCTGATGTTATCAGATATCATCTGATAACAATGGTTGGCCTGAGACAGCAGGGGTAGGCCACCTCTTTCCATCAGGCGAGCCAGAGCTGATTAGCCACGACAGGTAACTGAATAATTGCTCTAATCACTTCAGTGAGCCCTCTACCTTGTCCCAGCAAAGGAATGATGCCTTAGCCTGTTTCTGAGGCCAGGCCCCCCTAAACCTGACATCTCTAAGAAAGATGCATTGATTTTCATGGAAGCATTATTTCCATTGTTGTTCATTGGAAGAAGAGATGAGAGAGAGTTCAATAGAGACCTCAAAGTTGGCCGTAGATAAGGACCTCATTAAATGGCTCAGGAGTTTGCATGTGCAGGTTAACTTGATGTGATGACCAGTTAGTGGAGGCTGATAATAGCAAGAAGGGCAAAAACATGTCACCCAGAATTGGGTTGTAGATTCTGCTCTTCCAAACAGTAGGGGATAATTAGAGCAGTGTGTCATCAAAACTATTCATGTCGACTATGGAACACACTCCCTCTAAATAAGAAACTGTCAGATCTGCTTAAAGCTCTGAGCCACAGGGCCTTCTTTCCAGCCTATACCTATTCATTAGAGATGCAAGCGTACTTTAGAGGGCCAAGTGGTGAGATGCTTTATGTGAGTCTTGTCTCTTGTGCATTTGTTTGTTTTGCTACAAAATAAAGCACAAATGATGAAACTTTTTAACCCTTGAGGAAATTGACTTTCTATGGCTTTCCCTAATGCTCAAGCATTTTTGTCTCATGACTCGAAATTTTTACAGAAGCCTAAATAACTCACTCTGTGAGCAACCAATTATCCTAACTGTCCATCCAATTGCAAGGAATTTTCATGGGGGAAAAGCATTGCATAAAAATCTCTGTAATGTGCTAGGGACCATAGGAGCACATATAGCTTAATCTAACTAATCCTTTTAGTTTGCCAACATCACCCACCCATTTACCAATGTGCAGAATTTTCTTTATTGCAGAACTTAGCATATCTTATTAGAGATAATTAATTTTGTGTCTGATTCCCCACATGAACCTGAGCTTCTATTATAAAAAGCCAGAACCAGTCTGCTCACTTTTTAATTTCTGGTGCCTATCCCAGTACTTGGCAATTAGTAGGTGCTGAATAAATATTGCACAACCAATTTTTCTTTAAAGCCTAAATAATTGCTTAGGTTAGTATAATAAAACATAATCATTTTAACTAAGGTTGTGCTTTTGAACTAATTTTCGTGTTATGTTGATACTATTACTTTATGCTTTTTTTCTTTCTCTTTTTTACTCTCTTTCTCCCTTCCTTTTTCCTTCCTTAATTCATTTTATATCATTCACTATGAGGCTAATGTAAGATTTTCTTTAAGAAGAGGGTATATCATAGAAGAAAGTGAAAGGGAATGGATATTTACTGAATGATCGCTAAACGTTTGACAGGATGCTAAGTTTTTATACATTATCTCATTAAACCATCACAAACATACAGAGAGGCAGCTAATATCTCAATTGAGGAACTGGAGCTCAGAAAGGTAGAGAATTTGCCCCATGATTATTCTAATTCCAAATTGCAGACGTTTCCCTGTACCAAACTGCAGGGGAAAAAATAGGAAAGTTGCTAACTCAAATAAGACAGAACATATTCTTAAAAATACTCAAAGTCCCAGTGGATTCCTTTATTATTCAAGTAACAGAACCAGCCAAGTTTTCTGTACCACTCTTCTAAGGAAACTAAATTTTGGACCAACCAAAGCTCTTCACATCTGCCCTAAGCCTTACTGACTGTGTAAATGTGAAAGCTGGCAGAGACTGCTACATAACAGAATGTTTTGGAAAATAGACACATACCTACACAGCACCTCTGCCCTTCATGCCAGGAAACATACAAAGTCTGTTTCCTTTTATAGAGGAAAGAAGGGGAAAATAAAGGAAGGAGTGCAAATTAGTTAACATAGCACTTTTAATTGTAGGAATTACTTACATTAGAGCATAACTCTAAAAATTTGTGAAAGCTGCTCTTATAAATGTACCACACAGTAGAAAAAAAGATACAGTTTCAGTAATGAAGAAAAACAAGTCCTTTTCCAAAGGAAAATTTGAGCTTCAGTCCAAGACTTAGATGGGCTCTACTGCCACATGAGCTTGCACAAAAGACTATATACTCACTGAGTCATGACAAAACTGTTTCCCAGTTAAATACAGCCCCACTTCATAGCCCACTGGAGTATTTGTTTAACAATCTAACAGTTATTTCAGGAAAAGGACATTAAAGAACATAAACTTCAGTGAAGTAACTGCATTTTCTCTTCAGCACAGAAAGACTGCCTGGAGGTCCCCTACAGCCAGAAAACACAACTCGGAGCTCACACAAACCAAAACCTTTTCATGGGGATTTTACTCCAATCAGTGTCCAGCTCTCCAACTTTGATACTGTGTCACAAAGAGAAGGCACAAAGTTGGAAACTACTTCAACAAGAATTCTGATGAACTGATTGCAAGATATTCCGCCTTTTGAAGGTAGCAATTGACTTTAATCATCTGTAGGTGGTAACCCTAGGCAAAATCCACTAATACTTTAAAAGACAGTGCTGTAACTTCTGTACATACATTGAGTGGCCAAAGCTAGGCTGGTTAGGCAAGAATCTGGAAAGTTAGAACCTTCACTTATAATTCTCGTGCCATGACCATGTAGGTTTTATCTTAATCTGTAAGACAAATATTCCTGAACTGTTTCAAATAGTTTGGGGATTATGAATAAATAAATAAAAGTTCTAAAAATTTGGAAAATGAAAAGCAAGCTCTCTAGGAGAAAAAAATGTTTCTCTGTAATGTGGGAAAGATGATTCATTGCTGGCCATGTTTCCATTTCATAAACTTACTGTAGACTTCCCTTTAAAGAACTTCAGGAGAAGATCGAAGATGGTGAAGTATTAATATATAAACACTGTTCTTCCTTCATCCCATGAACACATCAAATTTATAACTAAATTATAGAACAACCAACCTGGAGAATCATCTGAAGTCTAGCTGAACAGAAGTTTCATAATTAAAGATACAAAGAAAAAAACACTTCGAGATTGGTAAGAGAGGCGGCGACACGAAACGAGCTGGACCTACACTGACATGTGAAAGTTATATATCGGGAGAGATATCTCAGCCACAGGGGTTCCCTGTGGAGGAACAAGGGACCCCAGCCTCACAACAGGCTCCCCAGCTGAGAGTACTAATGCCAGGAAAAGGAGCCCCCACCACTCCTGGCTATGAAAAACAGTAGGGACTCCGACCAACCCAGTGGGATGGAAGGCTGTGGGAAACTCAGACATCCTCTTAAAGGGCCCACACAGGCACTCACACCTAGGCTCCGGCAGAGGGACAGTCACTCTGGAGGCATCTGAGACATATGGGGAGAAACTGAGTTGTGTGACTTAGGGGCAAGGACTGGAGGGACAGTCCCTATTTGCCCTGTGTGGAACCCTCAATTTGTGCAGCTGGCAGGTGGGTGCCATCTTTCCTGTGTTGAGCCCGCCCCCACACATCAACTCTGAATCTGATTGGCCTGGTGAGCACTGCTGCTCCCCCCTGCTGACACATTGAGACCCTGCCTCAATTTGCATACTGCAGGAGGCTTTATCAGCAGCTGAACATTAAGGCAGCTGGCTGGTGGCAGTGGGCCTTGAAGTGTCCTGGTCTTTTGTGGAGCTACCCCAGACCTGGTACAGGTGGGCGCCATCCTCGGTTTACAGCACGGCCTCTCCCACACACCGTCAGGTACAGCACAAGCAGTGATGAACCATAGATCGCTTTGTAGCTCCTACAAGATACTCCCCAGCCAGTCACAAGCAGTGGCTGACATTGGCCTGCAACACAGCCCCTCTCAAGATGCCTCAAAACCAACATAACTGAAGGTAGGCTTCAAACCACAGCAGAGCACCACGCAAGTAGCCCCACAAGCAGCAAATACAAAGGACAGTCTCAGCAGGTAACAGAGCCCACTGGGGCAAATCCTGCTCTCTGGAGTAAGTCCCCTGCACAGCAGTCCATAAGCTATGGGTGTGGCCAAACCCCACAGCTAGTCAGTCTGAGGGTCAGTACCATCACTGACATGCCAATAGCAATCAAGACTCAACTATAAGAGAAGGGCACACATAACCCACACAAAGGACACTCCTGGACCACCTGGCTCAGGTGACCAGGGAGACTGTACCACTGGGCCCTACAGGAACCCTACTACGTAAGGCCACCTGCAAGACTGAAACACATAGCAATCCTACCTAATATATAGAAACAAACACAGGGAGGCAGCTAAAATGAGGAAAGAAAGAAATACATCCCAAATGAAAGAACAAGAGAACACTCCAGAAAAAAGAACTAAACAAAATGGAGGTAAGGAACCTCCAAGACACAGAGTTCAAAACAATAGTATAAGGATGCTCAAGGAACTTAGTGAGAACTTCAACATAGAGATAGCAAGCAACCAAAAAAAAAAAAAAAAAAAGACATGGAAACCATAAAAAAGAAACAGCCAGAAGTGAAGAATACAATAACTGAAATGAAGGATGCACTAGAAGGAATCACCAGCAGACTAGATGAAACAGAGGATCGAATCAGTGACTTGGAAGACAAGGTATCAGAAAACACCCAATCAGAACAACACAAAGGAAGGCGAATCCAAAAAAAATGAGGAGCGTTTAAGAGACCTCTGGGACAACATCAAGTGTAACAATATTTGCATCATAGGGGTACCAGAAGGAGAAGAAAGAAAGCAAGGGATTGAGAATCTACTTTAAGAAATAATGACTGAAAAATTTCCAAATCTGAAAAAGGAAATATACATGTAAGCCCAGGAAGTACACAGAATCCCAAACAAGATGAACCCAAACAGACCAAGACATATTATAATTAAAATACAAAGGTTAAAGACAAAGAGAGAATCCTAAAAGAAGTAAGAGAAAGGCAACTAGTAACTTATAAGGGAGCTCCCATAAGATTGTCAGCTGATTTCTCAACAGAAACTTTGCAGGCCAGAAAGAATTGGCAGTAAATATTCGAAGCTATGAAAAGTAAGGACCTACAACCAAGAATACTCTACCCAGCACAGTTATTATTTAGAATCGAAGGACAGATAAAGAGCTTCCCAGACAAGAAAAAACTAAAGGAGTTCATCACCACCAAACCATTACAAGGAATGGTTAAAGAAGTCCTTAAAGAAGGACTTATTTAAGATGGAAACAAACAAACAAAAAAAGATAAAAAATATGAATAAGAAAATGGCAATAACTACGTATCTATCAACAAATGCTTTCAATGTAAGTCGATTAAATGCTCCAATCAAAAACATGGGATGGCTCCATGCCGACCTTCTTCCTTTGGGTGGTGGTTGAAAAAGAAAGTACCAGAGGGTAAAGGGGGTCAAATATATGGTGATGGATGGAGAAGTGACTGCGTGGTGAGCACACAATGTGATATATAAATGACGTATTATAGAATTGTACACCTGAAACCTATATAATCTTGTAATGCTAACCATTGTCACCCCAGTAAATTTAATTTTAAAAAATGGGGTGGCTGAATGGATAAGAAAACAAAACCCTTACATATGCTGCATACAAAAGACTCACTTCAGATTGAAAGACACACAGACTGAAAGTAAAGGGATGGAAACAGTTATTTCATGAAAATTAGTTGAGGGGGGGGAGAAGCTGGGGTAGCAATACTTATACCAGACAAAATAGACTTTAAAACAAAGGCTACAACAAGAAACAAAGAAGGACCCAGTAATTCCACTTTCTGGTAATTATCCAAAAAACCCAAAACACTACTTTGAGGGGACACGTGTATCCATATGTTCATTGCAGCATTGTTTACAATGGCCATGATGTGGAGGCAGCCTGGGTGTCTGTCGATAGAAGAATGTATAATAAGGAGGTGGTACATACATACATTGGACTATTGCTCATCCAGGAAAGGGGATGGGTTCTTTACATATTTGGTGGCATGGATGGACCTGGAGGGTGTTATGCTGAGTGGAGTATGTCAGACAGTGAAAAACAGGTGCAATGTGATTTCACTTATATGTGGAATCTAAAGAACAAAATAAACAAAACAGAAAGACTCATAGATACAGAGAACATTTTGATGGTTGTCAGATGGGAGGGGAGTTAGGGTGGTAGGTGAGAAAGAGGAAGGAAATAAGAAGTATAAATTGGTTGTTACAAAGAAGTCATGTGGATGTAGGGTATAGCATAAGGAATACAGTAATAACTATGTATGTTGTCAGATGGGTACTAGATTACTGGGGTGATAGATGGGACGGGTGTTGGGGAGCAGGGTGAAAATGTGACAGGATTAAGAAGTGCAAATTGGTAGTTACAAAATAGTCATGGGGATGTAAAGTAAAACATAGGGAATATAGTCAATAATATGGTAATATGATGAATAAGTCAATAATACGATGTATAGTGTCAGGTGGGTACCAGACTAGTCAGAAGATCACTTCTTAAATTATGTAAATGTTATGGTTAATATGCTATACACATAAAATTAATGTAAAATAATATTGAATGTCAACAATAACTAAAAATTTAAAAGGGGGAGAAGGTGAAAAGCAACAAGAGGTCCAAATTTCCAGGTATCAAACAAATAAGTCATGAGAATGTAATGTACAGCATGGGAAATACAGTCAATAATATTGTGATAGCGTAGTACGGTGTCAGATGGTTGCTGGACTTATTGTGGTGATCACTTCTTTAGGTATTTAAAGGTGAACAACTCTTGTGTACACCTGAAACTAATATAATATTGTATGCTAACTATATTTTTAATAAAAATCTTTGAAAAATAGCTTAAGGAAATAATCCAATCTCCCTTATAAATCGATGTAATTATATATAAAATGTAGCAGTAAACTTCATTCCTCTAATTTCTATATTAACATTTGCTGAAAAGATAGCTAAACCTTCCTCCTTAGCTTAAAGATTCATGATCCTAAATCTTTTTCTGATTCTTTCAGCAACAAATGTTTTGCCCTTGTTTATACCTGCCTTCACTATTTTTCTGATCGAAATGCCAGTTGTGCAGACCTTGCTTTATACACTTATAATTGCTGCTGTCACCAGAACTAGACCTACACCACAGGATCAGAGCCCATTTCTCCAGTTGCTGCTGCCTTCAATAGCTATCCCATTAGCCTTGCAGAGATAAAACAACACAGCATATGGATGCATGGGGAGAAATTAAAAAGCACAAAATTTAGGACAAAGCATTTTATAATCGCTACTAAGGACCAACTCACATAAAATAATAATAAATAACATGCAGGGAATTTTACCAAATAGCCATCCAAAGCACACTGATACAATGAAATACCAGAAAATAAATGTTACAGCTCCTTAAACAGGACAAAAAAATATTGACACAATTACTATAAAAAATGAGTTTTGCAGACTTTCACTGAACTTTCTCTTCACTATTGTGTCACCTTGTAAACTGGATTCAGATCTTCCCCCACATATTGCACAGAACTTGTAAACAGATCAGCTCAAGCTGACAAACATCTTACAGCAAACTGACCAGGTGCTAAATTCAAGCCAATCCATTTATCGAAAAGTAACAAATTAATGCATATTCATGAGGAATTCTTCCAACATGTCTCCCAACATGTGCTTAATGAGGATTGAGATAAGAAGCTGGAAAGGGAGATGGACGGGGCAACAGGAGCCAACTACAAGAAGAGATATGAAGGGGAATGTCCATGGGCTGGATCTCTGGCTAGAGAAAGACTTTGCTCCTATCTCTCCTTGCTGCCTCACCATCTTCAGTTTTCTTATCATGGTGTCCCTAGAAGCCTGGGAAGCATCAATTTTCACCCAGAAGTTACTTGGGTGTCAACAAAACCAAATTAATTACTGTTTTCAGATTTTCTATTTCCAAAGAAAACTGAGATATTTTAAAATCCCATGTTTGGTGTAATATTATCCTATGACGTGATAGATTATATTCGTCAGACCACATTATGCTTGGGTAACAAACTATCCCTCAAATCTCAGTGTCTTAAAGTATCATATGTCACTTCTCATCATTTTACTAGTCCAAAATATGTCATATGAACATGGGGAGATTACGATTCCACCCCCAGAAGGGCAGTGGATATTTGTGAAGAATAATAAGAGCCACCACACTGATGAACAAGTTGACAACATTTTAAATGTATGTGTTTTACTCTTTGAGCCATTACTCGTTCAAGTTTTTGTATTATAATTTGTTTTTCAATGGAGTGTGAATAGGAAAGAAGCCATGGAATATATAGAATTCCTGTCAGTTAAAATACTTTTCTGATAAAATCTTAGTATATGTTAGTGATTTCTATTTTTTAAAATGCAATTCTTTATAATGATCTTGGACGGCAACCCATGGCATAAGAGGGGCATTTTGCTGAGCTTATCATATCTTTCTTCTAACAAACACCTAGGCTACTGCAATGAACATCTCTGATCCATCTTCTATGGTTCAGCCCAGTCGTCTTCCCACCAAGGCAATCTAACCACGTCAGTCCTCTGCTTACAAACCTTCAGTGGCTTCCCATTGCTCTTAGCAGTGACAGGCTCTGATTACCGTGGTTACTATGGTCACTATAGCCCTTCTGATGTGGCCTTAGCCTCCTTCTCCAACCTCATCTGCTGCTGCTCCCAGCTCCACCTAAGCACATCTTACCCCTACTTTTCTGATTCTCAAATAAGCCTGACATTGGGACACCTCACATGCTACTCTCTCTGCCTAGAATATGCGCCCCTCCTTTCCATCCCCAGCTCTCAAAAAACTCTCTGCACTGGGCCTGGACAACTTCTTCCTACATATCATTCAGGTTGCAGTTTAAGAGCAATGTTTCACGGGAAGCCTTTCCTCACAACTGCAACCTGGGTTCAGCACCTCTGATTTACACACCTCCCAATACTCAGCACTTCCTCTATCATAACACTTATTATGCTTTGTGCTCCTTGCGTGTTTAATTGTTTGGCTCCTTCAACAGACTCTTAAGAGTGAAAGTACAGAGAGAACCAATGGCCCATGGAAGTCTGGGTCAGTTTAAAGAGATCTCTGAGTTCAGGGACCATGGAACGCCCCATGGAGGATGGCATGGCCCACGCAGGACCTATCAGCAGATTCCTGTTGAGTTACAAAGTGACCAGAAGAAGTGGACACATCAGCTCCAAGAGGGTTCACGAGCTTCTCCCTTCATTCAGTTGCCATTTTGGAACAAGTGAGTGGGAGGAGAGAAACAGCCTGATAGGCAATTTGAAATTTTTGAATTGAACCAATTTATCTGAAAGGACTATTTTAAAGAGAAAGTGATCATTATCTTTAGTTGTCAAATTTAAGGATTTTCTGGCATCAATGAGAATGGGGGCTCAAGAGTAATACATGTTCAAGTTTAAAACAATAAGGAAAACAACGGTTTTGTTTTATATATCTACATTATAATGTATTGAATTTAACCCTGCTTTATCGATGGATAAATTATCAACACAACACCTATGACCAAATTATTGTGTGTGAACATTACAGATCTGTGATGATCAGTTAAATAACACTTTTAAGAAGTACTCATCGTCCTTAACAGATAATTCCTTCATTGCGATCAATTCATGTGCTATGTTTAGAATTATACAAAAGATAGCATTTACCTAGTGCCCACTGTTTCTCAGTATAAGCGCTTTCATGTTACAAATGGAGAGCTGGAGATGGGGGGGTGGGAGAAGTACATCACACAGAGTCACACAATAGCATGTGGACTTTCAGCCCAGTTATATTCAACTACAAAGCCTATGCAAACTGCTTTTTTCAAAAGTTTGTAACTTTTGAAAAGACTTTCTGTCTTTAAGATATGTAGTGAAAAAAGTGTTTTAAAACTTTAATACAAGATTTAAAGTTATGTAAATATGGAGTGTCATCTATATAAATAAATAGCATTTAAAAAAAAAATAAGTAAAAGTTTTGATTCTAGGAACCAAAAGCTTAGCTCTTCTATTGATTTGTATGCAATGTTGGGAACAAGTGATATAACCATTTCGAGTTCAGTGTTTCCTCAGTGGTAAGGGGGGGAAAATAATACCAACATCAAAGGAAGTGCTTGAGGTATAATAAACATTAAGCAAAGCTTCGATTTTACTCTTCTTTTGTGTATGGAAGTCAAGAAGACAAATACATTTCTTTAAAGAGGATGGAGTTGGATCACGACCTGTTCATGGCTTCTTCCATCCAATTGCATTGCATTGCTCAGGTTGTTGAAATTGGTTGGTGTTTCCACAGGAAGGGCAATCCTTCATGCCCTTCTCCCTCATCCCTCTCCAGCTGCAGGATCAACAAAGATGGGCTATTTCTCCCCACCACTGGTCTTCACTGAAGCCCATCGAGCAAGCCCATGCAGACTTGGCTGCATGTCCCTGGAATTAGAACAACAAAAGAAGCCCTTGTACCTCTGCCTCTAAGGCTTCCAGATGAGCAACTGCTGCTGTTTACAGCAGATTTCCATTCCATGAGTAACAGACAACGGCACGGCCACACAGGAGAGTGCACTCAATTTAACACTGGTGTCTTGATTGGTTAAACTTTGGTTAACAGTAAAGTGATTTTATTTGGTCATTGTTCACTGTGGAGAACATAGTTTTCCAAAACTTCACATTAAATGAGGCCGACCTGGTGATAAATACGTGTCTGCCCAAACAATATTAACCAAGCCTGGGCAATAACAAATATACGTGGTGGTTCTTCAGGATGGCAGGCACTGCCTGTTGACTGGAATCCTTTCTTTGTTAATAGCAAAGAAAGAGAGAGAAATTCTTTTCAATTTAAAAAAGAAAAGCCACTCAAGAAATCATATTTTTTTCTTTAAATTAAATGAATCACCCGACATGAGAATAGGGAGTATAAGTGAAATATGTTATTTTGTATATACTATTTTCAGGGATTTTTTAATTCAGGTCATAGTACAACACATAGATATGGCCTTGCCATCTAATACATGTTTTAAAATGAAAATTAGAAGCAGTTCAAAAATTAAGTATAAAGTATAATTCTCTGGAGTTAGAATCAGAGCCTTTGTTGTTAAGAATCAAGGAGCAGATTTTCCTTGAAAATATATTTGAGTTTGAGGGATGTTTGATAATTTATTTATTTATTTATTTATTTATTTATTTATTTATTTATAATAGGAAATAAATAGAATAACAGCAACAATGAGAAAATTTCCTCATATGTAGAACAACCTCCCTGGAAAGCAAAATAAGTGATTGTGACTGTGATGATTTAAGTTTTCCTATATGGCCCTTGAGTGGGGAGGTGGGTAGGAGTGTTGGAGACAAAGTTCTTTATTTAATAATTATGACCTAAAATCCATTGTAAAAAAAAGTCACTTATTTAACTCAAAACATTGATCACACTTAAAACAAAAATCATTCAAGAAAGGTTATAAAGTTTTCATCAGTCATCTACCACTTAGTACAAATTATGTCCTAAAAGCAAGTTTTGAAAGCACAAATGTGTAGGAGAAACAGGGCAGGCAGAAAGATGGAGTGGGGACTCAGAAGCATTAAGTTCTTAGAAGGTAATGTCTAGAACAATAATGAAAAATGAAATTTACCCACAATGGTGTCTGACCTCCTGAAGGCCAACTTCTCTTGTTTCACATTTTTGCCAAGGCCCAATCCAAATGTTGAAAGAACGAAATGATTGCCAACTAACTGTAGTAAAAGGCATGTAAAATCCATTTAATAGTGTCCATTTTTTTCTTTCAAATATGACTTAAACAAATGATGAAAACTGGTCACAACTTTTCTGACACATTGCACATTACTTTTTATTAGTTGGGCAGAGGAAACAGAAAGAACCAGGAAAGGTCTCCATAGATAAGTGAGGAAAACGGGATCAGTACTCCATCAAACATTATCCGGAGAAGGAGGGTACCATTGCTGCGTTCTTCAGCGCTATACTCCTAGCACCAAGCCCAGACCTTGGCATGGTCCTCTGTTACATAACTGACTATATGAATAAATATCATATGACCATCATTAAACTCCTATGAAATATGCAGAGCACATATCATTTGGCCAATGAGGAAACTGAGACTGAGAGAAGTGAAGGCATTTCCCCAAAGTTACACAGGACAAAAATACAGATGTTCGTGTTTCCTCCTGAAAATCAGTTCTGTTCAACCACATGCCTCTTCTAAGGGACTGAATGTTTGTATCCTCCCAAAATTCCTGTTGAAGCTCTAACCTCGATGTGATAGTATTAGGAAGTGGGGTCTTTGGGTGATGATAATTAAGTTTAGATGAGGTCATGAGAGTGGGGCTCCTATAATGGAATTAATAACCAGATGTCAATCTCTCTCTCTCTCTCTCTCTCTCTCTCTCTCTCTCTCTCTCTCTCTCTTTCTCTCTCTCTCTCTCTCGTCTCTCACTCAGATATAGCAAGTAGGCTACCTTTTGCAAGCCAGGAATAGGGTTCTTCTTACCAGGAGCAAAATCTGCAGGTATCTTTATCTGGACTTCCCAGTTTCCAGAACTGTGAGAAATAAATGTCTGTTGTGTATTTTGTTATAGCAGCCTGAGCTGACTAATACAGCCTCCAAGTTTATCTTGAATTTATTTTGAATCAGTTATCACCACTAGCTATAGCACCATATTTCATAGAATCTAAAACATTATCTAATGTGACACACGCTAGTATTTTATGGGTACCACTAAGAGAAAACTTACGTCCAGTTCCAATAGGACATAATTCTTCTTTATCACATAGCATGTCATTTTATACTCACTAAGAGAGCTTCTTTAGATCTAATTACCATGTATGCTCTGCACGTACATTTAAAAAAAAATGAAATAAGTCAGTTAAAATACTTCTAAAACTTTTTCATGGAGTCCAAATTTTTTGAATAACTTTTTAACACAGAGCTATCTTATGCTTATGTTTTGCCACACAATGTCATCTTCTGTGCCTTAAGATCACTAATCATGTAGCGTTTCTTAAAATAAATCTGTGAGAGACCTTAAACCTACTAGGGCTGGGCTCCTGCCCAGCTTTGCATTATGTGGTGTGGACTCCATCCTCCAGGAGGCAGCTACATTCTTCTGATTCATCACTGCCCCACCTCCCACGCCATGCCCATTTATTTGTTCATAGAAGTTAAAAGAGTAATACATATTGCTCTAGAATGTTTTTTTCAAGCTCTTGTGTCACATGTTTCAAGCAGTGACCACTACAGACTAGTGACTGTAAGGTGCATTTCAATATTAGAGATGTTTAAAAAATTATATGCATTTGGAATCAATGAAATGCAGCTTTGTGGTGGATTTGCTATTTGCTCCACTAGAATGTAATTTCGGGGATTGTGCCTATTTGTTTATAGCTATGTCTCCAGCTCTAGAACAGTCCTGGGTGCTCAATGCTCAATAAACATTTATTGAACATATGATTGAATTAATTCATTCATAAATTCCATTAAGTTACCAATTTAGAGAGGTTTCTTCTTTTTAGTTAAAATTCATTCTCTTTGTTGAAAAGCAGTATTTACAGTACTATCTTTTCATAGAGAAATAAAGATAAATAACCCTCTGTTAAGAGTTATCACTGAGTTTTCTTCCATTTATTTAGCTATAGTTTCTAAATTTTCTAACATGACATTATTATGTTTTCAATTTGATAATAAAAGTGTAATGTCTGCATCTTATTTTAATCATCTTGCTTTATTTTTATGTAGTAAAAAGCTAAAGCTATTCATACTGCATAGCAAAAGCACAATCTCAACTCAGTTACTTTTGCATTAATGCCATTTTCAATAATTTAACTATTAGAATATCATGGAAGAGGGTTTCTTTAAAATGCATATCTATAGTCTGAGGATAAATGGAAGGATACCAAGCTAAGGTACTTTGGGATCAATCAAAATCTCTTGATGAAGCCCAGGCGTGGGCCTGGCTCTTGTGGGCTGAAGCAGATCCCTCTGTCCTCCCAGGTTCTGTGGTCTTCAGGAAGGCTCCCTGGCCACTCAGAAGTTCTCTATGATCTCATGGTTCTAAAGAGAATTGCAGGCTATTGGCGAGTCTATACCATGCTACTCAAAGAGGCTTAAAGAAGCTAAGGAAACTGCAGAACATGTTTTAGTCAAATAATCAGCATCCCAGACTGGTCAACTTCCATCTAGATCAGTGAGGGGAGTGGAAAGGGTGGATGGGCTGAATGGTGGTCACCCCATCCCCAAATCAGATGTTGAAGCCCTAACCCCCAGTACCTTAGAATGTGACTGCACTTGGAGGCAGGGCCTTTAAAGAGGTAATTAAATGAAAATGAGCCACTCCCCCTCACCCCCGCCCAACCAGGTTGAGTCCTAATCCAATCTGACCAGTGTCCTCATAAGAAGAGGAAACCTGGACACACACAAGAGGCACCAGGAACGCACATTTGCACAAAGGGATGACCATGTGAGGACACAGGGAGAGGTGGCCACCTACAAGTTGAGGAAAGAAACCTCAGAAGGAACCAATACGTAGCCGACACCTTGATCTTGAACTCCCAGCCTCCAGGACTGTGAGAAAATACATTTCTGTTGCTTAAGCCACCTAGTCTGTAGTATTTTGTTATGGCAACCCTAGCAAATTAATGCAGGGGGTACGCAGTGAGTAACCCTGACGCAGGACTCTTCTTTTAACACAATTTTAAACACATAAAGGTTTGTCTGAAACCCTGTGGCTTCTGAGAGCCTGTACGTGATTTGCAATGGTAAGAGGAACTGGTGGTATAAATACCTTCTACCTACAGATAATTCCCAAACTCTTATCAGCTCTTATTCTCAACCTTCCCTCATACCAGACCTCCATGACTTGATAAAACTTAGTGACCAAGAGACTGATTTGAAATCCATGTCCAGCTGGGACTCTGCGATGGCCCAAACGGATCAAGGGTTAGCACAGAAAAGGTACTGGGTTTAAGCCTAGAAAATACATCACCCAGTTAATCAGCCCTTGTATGGATTGTTCTAAATTAGTTGTACCTAAAAAGATGGCAGTGAGAGCTTACAGTGTAGGAAGAAGAAACTGATGGATTATTAGCCTGATACTCTCCATTTGCTAAACACAGATAATAGATTTATTATCTCCCCCCACCCACCCTCGTCCTTAGCAGTATGGGTTTGATTGCCCTCTTGCCTACAGGTAATTCTCCATCAAAATTAAATCCGTTAGCTATTTCTCAATTTTATAAACTATGCAGGCAGGGGAGAGAGGAGACCGGGTGGATGCTGTGCTGGGTGGGAGGGAGGCACCTTTCCCAACGCTGCTAGGATGCCAATCCAAAATTTCTCTGAGCAAAGGCCTTGAAATATGCCTGTATTCACGGTGCCATAGTGACATCAGCTGGTCACTTACCAAACAACAGCCTAGCTAGGGAGGAAATAGATCAGGAAAATGTTTAAAAGTCAACTATAGCCAAGAATCACTGGGAAAAATGTATTTTTCAGCACTTGAACGTAAGGTAGAATTTCAAAGTGTCTTTTATAATGATTCTTCCAAATGCGTAATATTAATATCTGGTGATCAGTACAAACTTAGAAGTAAGCGTTTCAAAATGGGAATTTAAAACCTTCCAGTGTCAGCAGTGTGGTAACACCCCCCAAAAACTGCATTCATTTTACAGATCATGAATGGATTTTAATTTTAAGATATAGAGTAGAAATTAAGCATAGTGTTAGATGGCTTCTCAGATAGTCTTAAGATACAGAGCGACTTCTTTTGGAGAGTTACACAGCTATGTGAATTAGCCCAGACTCAACGTGATATAGAGGGAAATCAATGATTCAGAGGTGTGAGCAAATATATATATATATATATATATATATATATATTTGAGTCTGTCTTAGTGAGACCTCTTTTATTGGGTTACCAGATGAAGAACTTTTGGTAGGAATTTTGACACGCTGATAGTTTCTGGGGTTTTTGTGTGTGTTTGTTTTAATTTCTTAATCCTGTAGTTTGCACCTTTTTTCCTTAACAGTATAGGAGATTCTGTGGTTGAAGCAGAACAAGAATGCAGGAGTAGAGGACTGAGAGGCAGACAGAAGAAGAATCTAGCACACCATGTTTGTATTTCACGGTGGGAAACAGAAAGGAGATGAAGAAATATTTGGGGAATCCTCAAAGGACCAAGTATTAACGAAATAATCTAATCACTCCGAAAATGATTTGTTTCTAATTAAAGGTAAACTCATTTTAGAGGTAAAGGAAATATATTGGTAAAGAAAGAATAAAGAAAAAAATACAAAAATACCAAATTAAAAAAAGGAAAAAGAATCAAGAGAGTGATTAGAACTGAAAAAGCCTTAAAAGTTTAGATATTGAAATGCTGCATTATCATAAAAACACAACCAATTATTCAATAATTTGAGTTGATTTTTCTCATGTACAGAGTAGCTAAGCTCTTGTTTGTAACTATCGCCCACAATAACAAAGATTTGTCATTCACTATCCCTGTCAGCCACGGGTCAGCAGTTGTTCTGTTCTGTGTGCCTTCTTCATTCAGATTCAGGCTGAAGAAGTACACCTGTCTGGGGACAGTCATCTTGTGGCAGAGAAAGCACTAAGGCCAAAACACTCCGTGGTTCTTTAAGCTTCTGCTCACACTTCAGGACCAAAATAAGTCAAACATGGGGTAGGGAAGCATAATTCTCACATAGGGAGACAATGCAAACCACATGGCTACAGACAAGGATGTAGAATGTTCTTATAGAGAAGGAAGAAAACAATTAGGAACAATAATACAATTTACCATCCCAGTAAATGCCCAATGTCTAGCACAATATCTTATACAAAGTAGATGCTCAATAAATGCTTTGAATTAGAATGTGAATGACTTAATGTTGATATGAACTCACACTACATGCAGATTGATTCATCTTCTCTGGTGCAGTTTTATCCCTTGGAGTGTTACATTGTAACTTCCCATTTTCTATCACAAATGTGCTACTAGGAATGAGTCTTACAAACACAATGTTGAGCAGAAGTCAGATGCCAAAAAGGTGAATGGACAAAGAAATTCCACACAATGCAGTTCTACTTAGCAGTAAAAGAGAATGGCTTATTGAGACACACAACAGCATGGATGAGTCTCAAACTAATTATGGGGAATGAAGACAAAAAAGAATACATTTTGCATAATTCCATTTATATAAAAGTCTAGACAGTGCAAACAAATATGAGGCGACAGAAAGTGGTGGCCTGGGGAGAGGGGAGGAAGAAGTGGGAGATAGGGTAGACAATGGATCTTTGAGGGTGATGGATAAGTTCATTATCTAGATTGTGGTGATGGTTGCATGGGTGTATTCATATTTCAAAGCCATTCAAATTCCACACTCCAGATATATGCAATATATTGTATCTCAGTTATGCCTCAATAAAGGTTTAAAAGAGTACTTACTATATGATCATATTTAGATAATGTTCAACACCAGACAAAACTAATCTATGGTGGTTGCTTGGGATAGGTCATGACTGGAAGGATTATACAAGGGCGCAGGAAATGTTGCTTCTTGACCTGGATGCAAGTTACAAATTTGTTCTATTGGTCAAATTTCACTGAGCTACATGTTTATGATCGCAGCACTTTTCTGCAGGCAAGTTATGCTGCAATAAAAAATTTTTAAATGTACTGCTATTTTTAAAACAAATACCACCTATCTTAAAAATATCAAAGAAAGCCATCCTCATAAAGAATTTATTTATGACAGAAAATAATAGTTATGTGATTGCATTCTTTTATCATCTACTTTTGAAAATCTAGGACTGTGAGTGGATTGTTTTCCTGCGAGTCTCCATGACTGACGACAGATCACAGAGCGGTGTAGGCTGTGGACCCTGGGGGTGAAGAGTCATGGAACTAGAGAAGGAATGCATCAATATGCTGGCATGCTGCCAAGGACCAGTCCCCCAAAATGTGCAAATGCTCATGCTTCTGCTCTCTTTTATGTCTCTAGTTTGTATGACTGTTACCTGCATACTCTTCTTACGCAGGGACACAGGGGGAAGCCACAAATGACGCACATGCACCCAAAAACAACTCAAAAAGCAATTGAGCTATGTCAAACTTCCGCAGATGGGACAATATTATCGCAAATAGCTGAGCTAAGATAAGAAATGAAAGCTCCTAGACATTTTGCTGAACCCATCATTTTTACCATTTAATATACCTTTTAAAAACTTATTCCCACTGATTTATTATTTTAACGAATAAATACAGTGCACAGTCAATGGTTTGATGGTCGAAGCACATTAAATTTCCCTTGCTGGCAAGAATCGTCTTAAAATGAATTGAAGGTTTATCATTTTCATCAATCCCCACCCCCAAAAAAAGATTTTTAAAAATCAGTCTGAATTTCAAATAACTTTGATCTATGTGGGTTGTGTGTTTTTTTGTTTTTTTTTACAAACCATTACCTGATCCCTGTTAATGCCGCTATAGAGTACATATAAATACAGTCTCAAAGTCTGTGCTTAAGTAATTTTAAAAGAAAACTTGTCAAAATGCCATTGATCTGTTGTAGAAACTACTACTCTCTTCTCATGTGTAAAACTTTAAGAATCTCCTCTAGTCCCCATCTAATAAAAGAAAAATGTAGGGGCCGGCCCGGTGGCTCAGGTGGTTAGAGCTCCGTGCTCTTAACTCTGAAGGCTGCTGGTTCGATTCACACATGGGCCAGTGGGCTCTCAACCACAAGGTTGCCAGTTCAATTCCTCGAGTCCCGCAAGGGATGGTGGGCTGCACCCCCTGCAACTAGCAACGGCAACTGGACCTGGAGCTGAGCTGCACCCTCCACAATTAAAACTGAAAGGACAACTTGAAGCTGAACGGCACCCTCCACAACTAAGATTGAAAGAGCAACAACTTGACTTGGAAAAAAGTCCTGGAAGTACACACTGTTCCCCAATAAAGTCCTGTTCCCTGTCCCCAATAAAAAAAAAGGAAAAAAAAAAAGTAAATAGCCATAACCACTCATGATCATCACTTAAAATGTCAAAAAGACAAAAATGAAGAACTAAAAATCCATTTCCGCATCAAATATCCTCTATTTACCAGGTGGTGTGCTACAGATTAAACAGAGTTTGGTACCTGGAAGTGGGCTGCTGCTGTAACAAAATCCTAGAACATGTGCCAGTTTTCAGGACCAAGTGGCTGGTAGAAGCCCCAAGGGCCTTCAAAAGACTGTTAGCAGGGTGTCGATGATGGCCCCAAGAGGTTGTTGGTGAGAGCCCAAAGGAAAATGAAGAAAATGTTATGGGAAGCTACAGGAAAGAGGATTCTTCTGAGGTGGTAGAAGAAAATTTAGTAACACTGTTGCTGTGGGAACATGAAAACATCCCCAACCTTTCTCATCCCCAACCTTTCCGATAGCAAACAACGCTAACGTTAGGAAATATCTTCTGGACAAAGAGCAAATCCAAGGCATGATCAGGAAAACTTGTCTAAAGAGGAAAATAAGGATGTGACTGTAAAATCTTTTAAGATCTCAGAAGGCAGCACCCCTTCCAAATAGAAAAAAAAAAATTCTAAGGATCTTAAAGTCATTGTCCTTCAGCTGCCTTACAGGGAACCTAAGCTTCAGAAGGGTTTATTCAAGAGACTTCAAGTGTTGCTTTTGTCTAATGGAATGGGTTACAAAGCAATTTCACAATAAACCTGTGAATTTTTAAAAGGAATGATATTAATTTGAACTGAGAGGGTTAGACAGTACGAAATGAAACAAAGCCTTTGAGTGCTAACACTTCTATGGTTAGGAAGCAGATTGAGAAATGACTCAGCTTCAAACCAGGGCCACATTTTATGGAAAAAGAAGGTTATTTCAGAGGATAGAGCTCAGAGTCATGGTGAATCATTCGCAGGCATCGGGACTGAGCCCTAAGCATACAACTGGCAACAAGCCCAGCGGAATGTCAGAATTGTTATGAATCCTAACTGCTGTGAGCCTTCATCTCCTTTGAAGAGGCATGTCTGTAATGGTTATCCCCCTCTAATAAAAGAGGATGAAAAATGCCTACCCCATCATTGTATGCTGCTGGGTCAGTGGCACCCGTATAACTTATCACTTTAGTTCACGGGTCTTTCAGTCAAAAGGAACAGTTTTCAAGGAGTTGTTCCAGAGAAATAGTGTTCAAAAAGCTTCATCCTCACCTGAACCAGATTTAAATGATGGGATACTAGACATTGAGTTGCAGCCTGGGGTCATAATAGGATGAGGCTTTGGGGCAAGTATAGTTTCCATATAGGAGGGACTTACATGATTTTGGCCAGAAGGGCGACTCCAGCAGATTGCCTTTTCCAAAATGGCTGCAACAATGGTATTAGTCCCACATACTCTTCCAGAACCTTAAAACTACTCTTCAAGAGGTAGAATCTATTTCCCTGCCCTTTTCACTGATCTGTATGAAAGCTGCAACTCTCTCCTCATGCATAAAGGTTTAAGATTCCCTACTAATCCCCACCAGAACAGAGAAAAAAATCAAAACACACATAATAACACAAGACCATCAGCTGATATGTGAAAAAAGACAAAAATAAGGAACTAAAAGTCTAATTCAGAATGGGATATCCACCACTTATCTGGCACTGTGACAAGACAGACTTGATATCCACCATTTGTATGGCACTGTGATAAGACTGGGTGTGCACACATAAATAGGAAGCAATTTCTATCCTTATGTAGTCCACTAACAGAAGGGACAGAATGTAAGCCATTAATATAACACAATTTAAGAAGTGCTATAAAAGATGGCTGCATACAATGCTTTAGATATGAAACAGTACAGCAAATAATTATTTTGTGGAGAGGACAAAAAAATAGTTTCAGAGAGATTACAAACAAATTAAGTGCTGAAGGATAAATAGGAATTTTCCAGGTAGACAAAAATCATTCAAATAAAGACCCTGAGATCATTAGGACTAGGTTTTGCTATGTGTATGACAGAAAAACACAAACAAAAATCAATGGCTTGGGCGGCCGGATGGCTCAGTTGGTTAGAGCGCGAGCTCTGAACAACAGGATTGCCGGTTCAATTCCCACAGGGATGGTGGGCAGCGCCCCCTGTAACTAAAGGTTGAAAAAACGGCAACTGGACTTGGAGCTGAGCTACACCCTCCACAACTAGATTAAAGGACAACGACTTGGAGCTGATGGGCCCTGGAGAAACACACTGTTCCCCAATATTCCCCAATAAATCTTTGGGGGGAAAAAATAACTGGCTTAACAAAACATTTTCTCCATCACATAGAGACATGTGAAGCTGGTACATAATCATCAGTGAGTCAAGTTTCTTCGATCTGATTTATCTGCCATGTTCAATATGTGGCTACCTCCCCATGGTCCAAGATGGTTGTTCCTACACAGACCATCATTTCCGCATTTCAGCCAGCAGAAGCAGGGAGGTCAGAGAAGGGAGAGCTCCTTCTTATGACACTTTACCTTAGATCCTACCAACCAGAACTTGGCCTTACCTGGATGCATGAGAGACTGGGAAATGTAGTCTTTATTCTGGACAGTCATGAGCCATGTGAGAATCAAAGGATTAATGAAGAAGAGAAGAACAAATATTAGAAAATACTAGGAGGCTCTGCCACATTTGTAGAGAAATTAAATGTGTGTCCATGGAAGGAACTGGGAGAAATTCAGCATCTTAATAACATAGAGAGTATACTGGTGAGAAAGTGAAAAGGGAAGCTAGAAGTTAGGTGGGAACCACTCATTGCTGAGCCACTGGCCACTCTACAATTTCAGAATGGTTCTCTAAACATTGAGGTGTCATGTGGAGATAATTAGGCAGATAAATTACATCATTAGAGCATTGTTTTAAGAAGATGATGGCAGCAGTGTGTTGCTGGCTCTTAAAGTGAAAGACAGAGAATATAGGTAGTGCAGCTATAGGAGATATTCATCACATATGGCCAAATAGTATCTTTGATCACCCTCTGCACATTTTTGTAATTTCCCCAATGACGAGGTCTATCTTCTCAAGGTACAACCTGGAAACTCTCAAACCCAGACTCCCATGACCTGGATTCCCCTTAGCAGCTACGTTACAATTTGGTTCAGAAGCAAGCAGCATGAGATGGCAGCTGTCCTGAGCACTCAGTCTTCTAGCAAATGCAGTGGAAGAGGGTCTGGATCTTCCAGGAGCAGAGGTGATGGAGCTTCAGCATCTGATCCTGAGCATCAGAGAGGCCAAAGTGGCATGCAGTGGAATTGCTAAAGTTAATTCTGCTTTTCACAAATAACCTGACCAATATAATAGTTTCCTGATAAAAGGAACAGATTCAGATGGCAGGTGCCTTTTTCTTTTGCCCTTCTTCCTACCTGGAATATAGATATAGAGATAACAGCAGCCATCTTTCAACCATGAAGAGCAACATGTTGGAATGACAGAGCAGAGAAACAGAAACAGGCTGCACTTGTGAAGCAACCTCTATTCAATCAAGATCTATTGTACTTTAGATGTTGCACTTGCTGTGCCCTAGAAACCTTCTCAGAACTGCCTCTTTCATACCATTCAGGTCATATTTTGAATGTCACCTCCTTAGAGACACCTCTCCTGAGCCCACTTCCCAACATAAATTTTTGTTTTATTTTCTTAACAGTACTTATCAGTATTGAAATCATTCAAATTATTTATTGTTTGTTTGTTTTTGCCTCTATCCAGCATATGCCCCATATGGACAAACTCATTCTTTCAAGAGTGAATTAAATGAGTCTGCTTGATTTCAGGAGACCCAATTCATGAAGATAAGTAATATAATGGAAAATCAAGGTATGAGGTCATATGTTGCTAAAGAATGAAATCACTTCTTTTTCACTACTCCTTTCCCCCCAGATTGTAGGGCTGAGAATATACCTTAGCTAAGAAACACAAGTCATGGCTTAAGGTTCAAGATGGTAGATTAGATAAATGCTATGCCTACTGCCTCCCAGAATCACACCAACATTACAAATATTATAGCACAATCAACCTCAAGAATTATCTGACACTGGCTGAACAGAACCCCTATAACTAGGGATATAAAGAAGAGACACACCAAGACTGGTGGGAGAGGCAGAGGCACAAAACAGGCTGACTCCAAACCCACAGATAATGGTTGAACACCAGGAGCTGGAGGTGCCCCAGAAGATGAAGGTGTCCAAGCCCCACACTAGGATCCCCAGCCCAGGTGTCCTGTGCTGGGAAGAGGAATTCCTGCAACATCTAGTAATGAAAATCAGCGAAGACTCTGTCCATCCCGGTGAGATGGAAGACTGCTAGAAATCCAAACACCCTCTTAACGAGCCTGCACACAGACTCACTGGCTTGCAAACTCTCACCTGGTCTCTGGAGGAGGGGAGGCAACTCGAGAGATACCAGAGACATACAGGAAAGACTGAGTTGTGAAGCTTCAGGACAAGGGCTGGAGGGACAGCCGGCATTGTCACGGTGTGGAGCCTGCCTCACATGTAGGCTACAGGAAGGCACCATCTTTATTATGTTCACCCCTGCCTCAAAGGGCCAAATCTGAGACTGCCGTGATCTGGTAACATGCATGAGTGCACACCACCTTGGTGATGCCCTGGGTTCCCAGCCCACACAGCTAGCACTTTATCACCAGGGGCACTCTCAGCTCCTGGGCGACCGGCCCTGCCCTACAAGCTATGGAGGATTTTTGCGGAAGCAGATGGCCCACTATAGCCCCGTGAAATTCGGTGGTGGGCAGTGAGTCACAACCTGTGGTACAGCCTCTGTTGGGTGGCTCTTGGGGAACTAAGGGTCCAAGTTGCGTGGTGGCTGGCCACAGTGTTCTCAGGACACTTCACAAAGTGGTTACAGGCCAGGCACTCTCTCGAGTTAAGTAGTGGCTTGCTGCAGTGTTCTCAGGGCATTTTGCGAAGTGATCACAGGCCAAGCACTGACACAAGAACTACATCTGCATTAACCTTGTAAAAACCACCAGCCATGCCTCATGACTCCCTGGGACTCTGTCCTGCCAAGCTGGTACTATATCACCAGAGGCACTCTCAACACTAGGTCAACCAGCCTTGCCTGTGCACTAAGAAGGCTCTTTCAGCAGCTGAGCCTTAATGGCAGATGGCAGGGGGCAATAGGCCTAGGGGACCCAGGGTCTTTTGCTAAGCTGCCTCAGACCCAATACTGTTGGCAGCTGACCTCAGTTCATAGAAGGGACGTTCTCACATGCCTCCAGGTCCAACCACATATAGCTTTGTAATTCCTACAAGGTAGCCCAGGGATTGGCACAGGCAAGGCTGAAATTGTCACAGCAGAAACAACACACCCAGAGGCCAGCCTTAGACCAAACCAGAGCACTACCTGGTTATCCCTGAAAGTGATACACCCAAAGGGTGGTTTCAACAGGCACAAGAGCCTGTGGGGGCAAATCACCCTTGAGGAGTCAGCCCCTATATAGCACTTCATACTCTATGGGCATAACCAATCCTCACAGTCAGTGAGACTGGAGGCAATCCCACCCACATACATGCCTAAAGCAATAAAGGCTCAACATAACAACAGAACACACACAACACACTTAAGGGACACTCCTGGAACACCCGCAGAGCAGATCAGGGCCACCTAGTAAAGACTGAGAGTCATAGGAGATCTACCTACTACTTAGAAGCAAACATAGAGAGGCAGCCACGATGAGGAAACAAAGAAACATGTCCCAAATAAAAGAACAGGAGAAACCCCAGAAATAGAACTAAATGAAATGGGGGCAACCAACCTACCAGAAACAGAGTTTAAAACATTTGTTATAAAAATGCTTAGGGAACTTAGTGAGAATTTCAACAACCATATAGTAAGCATAAAGAAGGACTTAGAAACCATAAAAAAATAACCACCCAAAAATAAAGATTACAATAACTGAAGTGAAGAATACATTAGAAGTAATCAACAGCAGATTAGATGAAGCAGAGGATCAAATCAGCAATGTAGAAGACAAGGTAGCAGAAAACACCCAATCAGAACAACAAAAAGAAAAAAGAATTAAAAAGAACAAAGATAGTTTAAAGGCCCTTTGGGGCAACATAAAGCATAACAACATTCACATCATAGGGGTACCAGAAGGAGAAGAGCAGGAGCAAGGGATTGATAATCTATTTGAAGAAATAATAACTGAAAATTTCCCTAACCTGGCAAAGAAAATAGACATGCAAGCCCAGGAAGAACAGAGAGTCCCAAACAAGATGAACCAAAACAGGCCCACAAGACACATCATAATTAAAATGGCAAACATTAAAGACAAAGAGAGAATCCTAAAAGCAGCAAGAGAAAATCAACTAGTTACTTACAAGGGAGCTCCCATAAGACTCAGCTGATTTCTCAACAGAACCTTTGTGGGCCAGAAGGAACTGCAACAAAATATTCAGTGATGAAAAGCAAGGACCTACAACCAAGACTACTCTACCCAGCAAGACTATCATTTAAAAATCAAAGGACAGATAAAGAGTTTCCCAGACAAGAAAAAGTTAAAGGAATTCATTACCACCATTTCTTTAACAAGAAATGTTAAAAAGATTTCTTTATGCAGAAGAAAGGAGAAAACAGCAAAAATTAAACATATGAATAATAAAACAGCAATAACTATGTACCTATCAATAATCACTTTAAATGTAAATGGATTAAATGCTCCAATCAAAAGACATAGGGTAGATGAATAGATAAGAAAACAAGACCCATGCATGTGCTGTCTACAAGAGATCCATCTCAGATCGAAAGACACACATAGACTGAAAGTATAGGGATAGAAAATAATATTTCACACAAATGGAAACAAGAAAAATCTGGGATAGCAATACTTATATCAGACAAAATAGACTTTAAAATGAAGACTATAATAAGAGACAAAGAAAGACATTACATAATAATAAAGGGATCAATCCAACAAGAGGACGTCACCCTAGTAAACATTTATGCACCCAACATAGGAGCACCTAAATATATAAAACAAATATTGACTGACACAAAGGCAGAGATCGACAATAACACAATCATAGTAGGGGAATGTAACACCCCACTGATACCAATAGACAGATCTTCTAGACAGAAAATCAGCAAGAAACCAGCAGCCTTAAATGACACACTAGGCCAGATGGATTTCATTGATCTTTTTAGAACATTTCACCCCAAAGCAACAAAATATGCATTCTTTTCAAGTGCATATGAAACACTTTCCAAGACAGACCATACGTTAGGCCACAAAACAAGTCTCAATAAATTTAAGAAGATTGAAATCATATCAAGTACTTTCTCTGACCACAATAATATGAGAGTAGAAATTAATTACAAAAAAATACCTTGAAAAACACACTAACACATAGACATTAAATATTAAATGGGTCAACTATGAGATCAAAGAAGAGATCAAAAGATACCTTGAGACAAATGAAAATGAAAACACAATGACCCAAGATCTACAGGACACAGCGAAAGCAGTCCTAAGACAGAAATTCATACCAATGACGGCCTACTTCAAGAAACAAGAACAATCTCAAATAAACAGTCTAACTTTACATCTAAGAGAAGTAGAAAAAGAACAGCAAACAGAGCCCAAAGTGAATACAAGAAAGGAAATAATAAATATCAGAGTGAAAATAAACAAAATAGAGGCTAAAAAAACAATGCGAAAGATCAATGAAACAGAGCTGGTTCTTTGAAAAGATAAATAAAATTGACAAACCCTTAACCAGACTCATCAAGAAAAAAAAGAGAGAGGACCCAACTAAATAAAATCGTAAATGAAAGAGGAGAAGTGACAATGGGCACCACAGAAACAACAACAAAAAATTTTAAGAAAATACTACGAGCAATGATATACCAACAAATTGGTGCAAGATTGGCTCCATATCCAAAAATTACTGTATTTTGCCATGTATAATGTGCTCCCATGTACAAGGTGCACCCACGTTTTTGTCCCAAGCTTTCAGGGAAAATAAATTTTTCGTTTTAATTTTTTAATTCAATTTTTTTTACCCCTTGTCCCCCTCCCCCCACCCCTGCTTTTAAGCCATTGTTTCTCAGTCTCGTTGTAGGGCACAGCTTCCTGGCTCATGCTGGTATTATGAGCTTTGCACTCCACCCAGCTGAGGTAGTTGATCACCGGTCATTGGTCAGCCGCTCACAGCAGCTCACGGCAGCTCTCTTCAGCTACCGGCAGCTCTCTTCAGCGGCCGGCCACTCACGATGGCTGCCGGCTATTCATGGCTGCCAGCCAGTGCCGTCACCAGCCATACACGGTAGCACACGTCAGCACACAGCAGCCCACCACAGCTCACAGCAGTCCACGACAGCACACAGCATCTCACACCAAGCTCCGGCTGTTCACGGCAGCCCAGCTCCAGGGAGAGCTGTTATTCACAGTCTTAGCTGGAGAGGGCTCAGCTCACTGGCCCATGTGGGAATCGAACCAGCAACCTCGGGGATAGGAGCACGGTGCTCCAACCACCTGAGCCACCAAGCTGACCCCAATTTTATTTTTGTTTATATTTAGGTACTTGCTTTTTGTATTATGAAGAAATTTTAGCATTTATTTCTTAACATATTATGGTAGAAGAAATTTTATGTAACAAATAATTTCAAAACACAAGAACAGATACAACGTACAAGAAATTTGATGTATCGTTAACAAATTTATGATATTTACACATCATAGAAGACCAACAATTCTTCATTGTTGCAAGTTCATCACAAGTTCAACAAAACTGATTATCATATTCTAGGGTGTTATTTTGCTTATGGATATCGTTATTGATTTCTAGAGTTACACTTTTAGCTCATAAACAAATAAAACAATTAAAAACATTTATATAGACACAGAATTAGTACTACCCATTAGTATACCCAAGGATGTATAATGCACATCCTTATTTTTCCCTCACAAATTTGGGCAAAAAAGTGCACATTATACATAGCAAAATAAGGTAACATGATACCACACATAAACAAAATGAAAAATAAAAATTATTTGGTCATATCAATAAATGCAGAGAAAGCATTTGACAAAATCCAGCATCCATTTATGATAAAATCTCTCAGGAAAGTGGGAATAGAGGGAACATATCTCAACATAGCAAAGGCCATATGACAAACCCATATCTAATATCATATTCAATGGGCAAAAGCTAAAAACATTCTCCTTAAGATCAGGAAGAAGGCAAGGTTGCCCACTTTCACCACTTTTATTTAACATAGTAGTGGAAGTCATAGCCACAGCAATCACACAAGAAAAAGAAATAAAAGGCATTCAAATGGGAAAAGAAGAAGTAAATCTGTTATTATTTGCAGATGACATAATACTACCTGTAGAGACACCCAAAGATTCCACAAAAAAAAAAAAAAAAAAAAAAAAAAAACTATGAGAACTGATAAATGAATTTAGTAAAGTAGCAGGATACAAAATTAATAATTAAAAATATGTTGCATTTTTATACCCCAATAACAAACTATCAGAAAGAGAAATTAGGAAAACAATCCTATTTACAATTGCATCAAAAATTAAAATACTTAGGAATAACTTTAACTAAGAAAATAAAAAACCAGTACTCATAGAATAATAAGACATTGAAGAGAGAAATCAAAGAAGATACAAATAAATGGAAACATATACCATGCTCGTGGATAGGAAAAGTTACTACAGTTAAAATGTCCATACTACCCAAAGCAATATGTAGATTCAATGCAATCCCTATCATATTACCAGTGGCATTTTTCACAGAACTAGAACAAATAATCCTAAAATTTGTATGGAACCATAAAAGACCCTGGTTAGCCACAGCAATTCTGAGAAATAACAATAAAGCTGGAGGTATCACATTATCTGATATCAAATTATACTACAAGGCCATAGTAATCAAAACAGCATGGTACTGGCATAAAAACAGGCACATAGATCAATGGAACAGAATAAACAGCCCAGAAATAAATCCATGCCTATATGGTCATTTAATCTATGACAAAGGAAGCAAGAATTTACTTTGGGGCAAGGACAGTCTATTCAATAAATGGTGCTGGGAAAACTGGACAGATACATGCAAAAAAAAAAAAAAAAAGATGAAAGTAGACCACTTTCTTACACTTACACCATATACAAGAATAAACTCAAAATGCATGAAAGAAGTAAATGTAAGACCCAAACCATAAAACTCCTAGAAGAAAATATAGAAAGTAAACTCTCAGACATTACCATTAGCAATATTTTTACTGATATCTCTCCTTGGTCAAGGGCAACAAAAGAAAAAATAAACAAGGGAAACAAAGACTCCATCAAACTGAAAAGATTTTTCACAGCAAAGGAAACTATCAACAAAACCAAAAGACATCCTACTAAATGAGAGAACATATTTGCCAATGATACATTTGATAAGGGGTTAATATTCAAAATTTATTTAAAAAAAAAAAACTCATGTAATTCAACACCAAAAAAAAAAAAGTTCAATTTAAAAATGTGCAGAGGGCCTGAATAGACATTTCTCCGAAGAGGACATACACATGGCCAATAGACATAAGAAAAGATGCTCAACATCACTAATCATCAGAGAAATGCAAATAAAAACCACAATGAGATATCATCTCACTCCTGTCAGAATGGCTATCATCAATAAATCAACAAACAACAAGTTTTGCAAGGATGTGGAGCAAAGGGAACCCATGTGCACTGTTGGTGAGGTTGCAAATTGGTGTATCCACTGTGGAAAACAGTATGGAAGTTCCTCAGAACACTGAAAATAGAACTACCTTATAACCGTCAATTCCATTCCTGGCTATTTATCCAAAGACATCCAAAACACTAACAAAAAAATATGTGTACCCCTATGTTCACTGCATCACTATTCACAATAGCCAAGATATGGAAACAACCAAAATGCCCATCAATAGACGATTGAATAAAGAAATTGTGGTACATTTATACAATGGAGTATTACTCTGCCATAAAAAAATTAAATTGTACCATTTGCAACATGGATTAACCTAGAGTGAAATAAGTCAGACTGAGAAAGGCAAATACCATATGATTGTACTTATATGTGGAATCTAAAGAACAAAATAAACGAATAAACAAAGCAGAAATAGACTCATAGATACAGAGAACAGATTGATGGTTGCTAGAGGGGAGGGCTGTTGGGGGGATGGGTGGAAAAGGTGAAGGAATTAGGAAGTACAAATTGGTAGTCACAAAATTGTTCAGGGGGATGTGAAATACAGTATGGGGAATATAATAAATAATGTTGTAAAATCTATGTATGGTGTCAGATACTATATTTACGGGGGGAATCACTTCATTAATTATATAAATGCCTAGCCACTGCTCTGTATACCTTAAACTAATATAAAATAATATCACGGGATGTAATTACAGCACAAGGAGTATAGTCAATGGTACTGTAATAGCTATGTACAGTGTCACATCGGTGGTAGACTTGGGGTTATCACTTTGTGAGGTATGCAAATGTCTAATCATTATGTTGTTTTGTACACCTGAAACTAATAATTTTTTTTTAAGAAACAAGCCATTTCAAAGCTTGTTGTTAGTTTGAGGATGTATAGAAATAGGTCATAAAGAGATGTTTGCTCTGTAGTGAGCCTTTTGAAAAAGACTTCTGCAGGACTGGGGAAGACACAATTTGGATATATGGGGAGGGGTATAAAAAGTGGAGCAACACTTCCGTGCATAATAAACAGAGACGTACATTGGGGTGTCAACAGGGCAATCAGGAAAACATTGCTCTTCTCTATGGGTTTAAATCGGGGGTCTCAAATCCACTTGCCTATCAGGGCCAGGTGAAAAGAGAAACGGGCTGGATGCAAGATGATAAATAACAGCTACTTCACTGCCTTAGTTTTAGCAGATGCTCAAGAGAGGATAAGGTCTACATCAAACCAGAGACAAAGTGCCCTTCCTTCAAAGAGACCAAGAGCTTCTCAACTCCATACACTTGTCCTTAAGCAAGAAAGAATGCTGTGTTGCCAGGTTTTCCTAGTCTTCCAAGAAAGCCAGAAATCTGGGTTTTTATATAAAAGCTCCTGATTTTTAGTGTTGACAACTCATTCAAATTTTTAAAACTATATAGGTCAACATCATACTGGATAAACAAAACATATCTGTAGACTGAGGCAGATTCACTGGTCACAAGTTTGTGACCCTTTAGCGTCAACTATACAGCTTAAACTATGAATTAAAGTTTTACCTTAAGAAATGCATAAGTGTATTTGCCTTTACAATGACTCACTGAACAAAATGGAGAATAAAAAGATACAGTGGCCGCACTGGTGAGTATTGGACTTGTGATGCTCATATCTTTCTTACTCCATGGAATTAGCAATGGCCAAGATTCACTGTCCTCCTGGAGCTCTTCCCTCTGGAAAGGTGTTCTAGACTGAGTAACTCAGACCTCAGGAAATGTAACGGTTGAAAGAGAGGTACCAATACCAGTGAGTATAGAATTGGGTTTTCTGGAAGATAAATGGACAGCCACATCATGGAGGTTAAATTAAAAGGAACATCATTCTGGAATTGTGTAAATCTGTGGATGGAAGAAGTGTGATTAGGATCTGGGAATACTCGGGAGGGTACTCCTCAGAAGGGTGTAACTTTCTGGGATAGCGACCAATTCTTGAATTAAAGGGGCAGTCAAATTGGGAACACAATTTTAGGCTTCTTTTTGTTGTAATTCCTTGTAGTTGCCTTGACCCTTCAGTAAAATCAGGTACTACTATGTAAGAAAACAAAGGAAAAGAGCAAAAATGGATGTGAAACCTGCCCATTTTCACCCCTCCACAGACATGTAGAGAGGGAACAGTATTTATCAAGGAACTGTATCCAGCAGAGAAATGAGTAGTTGTCCACAGCAGAGCTGAGAGCAGAGGTGAAGAGAACCAGAGGCCAAGAGAACAGCTCAAGAGGGGCACAAATCAAAATCCTCTTTCAATTTGTACCAAGAAAATGGCCCTTCAAGGCAGGAAAGCTTAGGTTGCCCATAAAACGGAATCAAGAAGACTTAGACAACAGCCAATCAAGTAGTTTCTAATTTCATTTTTAGCAGTAGCACCTATCTTCAAAAGAAATTTTATAATTGTTGAAACTGGGTGATCAGTAATAGGAATTCATTATATTATTCTCTTTAGTTGTGATTATGTTTGAAATTTTCCAAAATAAATATTCTAAAAGAAATATGCGTTGCAATTTAATGTACCGTGTTTCCCCCAAAATAAGACCTAGCCAGACAATCAGCTCTAATGTGTCTTTTCGAGCAAAAATTAACATAAGACCCGGTCTTATTTTACTATAAGACTGGGTATAATGTAATATAATATAATATAATATAATACCGGGTCTTATATTAACTTTTGCTCCAAAAGACACATTAGAGCTGACTGTCCGGCTAGGTCTTATTTTCGGGGAAACAGGGTACGAAACAGATCAAATACATGCAGTTTAAACAAATTATTCTTCCAATATTCTGCATACTTGCTAAGAATCCTTTCCAAGGAATTCTTGGCAAATAATCTGCCATTGCTTAAATACTTGTAACAAAAAAGAACACACTAATTTCGAGGCAGAGTTCAATGGCTCTGCTTACGAGAAAATAATGCATTCATGCAAAGTATGACCCCTTCTAACTTCAAGTGAGAATCAGACAATTCCTCCACCAAGAAAGTATATTTATGCTCTTCATTTTATTCAGTACATTTTCAAATAATCCCAAAGTTTGGTGTTCTGTATCACACTAATATATCCTACAAAGTCTGCTAGAGAGATGCTAAGGGCTATGTTTCCATCCTCTGAGTTAGAAAGATGTGAGCAAAATATTTAAGTTAAATTAAGATACCTACGGGCAAAACCTGACAAAGTGTTGCACATTGTGCTACATAACAGATTCAGATTTTTAAAAAATATCATGATATTCTCCATTTTCACCTACCTGTCAGCTCCACAGCATTTGTTATTAATTTAACACGAGAGAGCCTGGAAAGAGCTGCAAGCTAGTGAGAGCACACAAATCAGGAGCAAAGACAGCAAAACCTCCTTGGAGATTCTTATCCACAAACTTTCTGGGAATTTGAAAAATGCCCTTCAATTCAGAGGATGCTAGATACGAAATCAAATAAAGTATAGAAACTCCAGTTTCAGTTGCCTGATTTCAATACAGAAACTAAGAATTAGTTATGGACAGCCAGGAATTCCAAGCAGCATTTTCTTTAATTACACAGAGCCATTCCTGGTATCAGCTGATTCTAAGACTGGGACGTTTATGTGTACCTCAGGAAAATGAATTGGAAACAAATGTGTCTACTTTGCAGACTAATTTTTACAATAGTGCTCCCTCACTAAGAATCACACTTAGCTTTATGCTGAAGAATTATATAAAACACACTTGTCCCATGTTAGTCAAAGTCCAGTCTCAGGTGAGTGTTCTCCATCCCAACATATGTCCAAATGCTATCCTACTCTCAAAAATACTTCAAAGCAAAATGACACGTTAGTGTCAACTACATGAAAAAGACTCTTCTCTATTAAATTTCCTAATCAAATCCCATTTACGTAGTTCGGTATGCATATATATCCACATCTACTGAAAGCCAAGGATAAATCTAAAGGTTGGCATTAACCATAATTATGACAGCAACTGACTAAATGCTCACCAAACCTGTTTCCTCCTCTTCTGGTATCAATCAAAAGTCTTGAAGAAAATAGAATCCAACGCTGATTATTCAAGAAACTTTAATGAAAGGATTATTTTCAGGGGTATGGAAAGGATTAAGAAAACCATAAGGGACACTGAGGCATGCAGGGAACAACAGGAAGAGAAAGCCATTACCAGCCCTAGGCTTCCAGCTACTCTAAGATAACACTGCCTGTCTCCTGGTCATCCCAAGCATACGAGATGGACTCCTCTCAATTCATAGGCTGGCTGTCCCAACTGGTGACATTTCTTCATGCATCAAGAGAATTTGAAAGGAAGTCTACTATTCACACACAAGGAACTTTGGGGGAGAAAGTGGTAGGTGCAAGGCTGTCTGGAATGGCAAGAGCACAGAGCAGAGAATGGGTTTGGCCTTCATCATGCCTGGGGGGGTCAGAATGGAGAAGGGATCTCATGCCCAGGCTAAGGCTGCAAGGTTCAAACTTCCTGTTAGTGTTAAGAACTTGGAAGTTGTGTTGGATTTCCTTGTGTAAATTAGCAGATGTGATGTGGTTGGGAAGGGTATGGTGGAAGCCTAAATGCTACCAACCATGAAATATCAAAAACAGAGTCAGACTTCCACCTAAAAATGCAGGAAGGGATATAAAATCCCCAAACTAACCCTCCAATCTCCCGGCTGTGCCTCCCAGCACACTGAACCTATTTGGAAGTAAGAGATCTCAGGCAATATCACCCACGGAGTGATGGCGCCCAGCGCAGGGCCAAAGAGAGTGGAGAACTAAACTGGAGGGACAAATGCAGAATAATCAGCAGACAGACAGATTCCATGACTCAGTCTCCATGACTTCTTCAGTCAGGTGTGGTTTCATGACTGAATTCTAGTTAATGGCATATGGACAGAAGTACATTTTTAGACCTATCCCATAACACTTGGTATGGCCCTCCATGCTTCATCTCAGTTCAGATCAAAAGGGTCCAGAGGAAGACTTTGAGGCCATAGAGGGTGATGGAGCCACTGAACTAAACAACCTGAGCTCCTAAATGACTGTGTTAATCACAGACCCACACTGAACAGTGACATGAGTGAGAAATCAATATTTATGTACTAAACTTCTGAGGTTGTAGAATTACTAGGTATGTAAACAACTGCAACCAACATACATGTGAGTATTGTTAGGATAGAAAAAGTCTCAAATGAGCTGAAGTTATCAAAATATTCTAAAACTAATTTTTGAAAAGCCAGTAAAAAAAAAATTATTCGCAGAGAAGGACCATGAAATAATAGGTTACCTACTTGGGACCAAAGTCATCAAGTCTTTGTTTCTCATGGTTTGCCCCTGTCTTTTCTGGCTGTATTATGGAAGGTGTGCTCTGCTGTATGGAAGAAAAGGGAGGAAAATAGCTTTTGGGTAGGAATCCAACAGGATCTGCAACAGTTGGGGACAGGTACAGCCGTTCAGCGGCAGGTAGGATTTGACAGTCCCTGTGTGCATATAGTTTGCACTGCTATAAAGCCCATCCTCTTCCTTCAATGCTGTTCTGTCTCCCTAACATTATATTCCTATAATTGCTGTTCACTTAATCTTCATTCACTCATTCTAGAAACACATCTTGAATGGCTACTCCATGCCAGTCACCTCTCAAGTGACTTAGAGTCCCAAATGTGAAGAAATAAGTGCAATGAAGTGTGGAAAGTCCTTTGTTAGAAGTCTGTGTGGGATTCAGTGGGACCCAAAAAGGAGTGTGGCCGGCTTTCCTGGATTTGGAAAGTCTTCAGACAGAAAGGGTGTGAAAGGAAGCATCTATATGGGCATATGTCCTTCCAATAGCCTGTACTCCTCTCGAACAGAAAGAAATAACCTATTTGGAGGGATGGACCCATAAGTTCCTGCTATCCCCAGGCTGCTCTTCACTTTAGGAGCACAGAGGACGCTCTTTGCTTTGGGCCTTCCTCCACAGAGGTTGAGAAGGTAGCCTGCTGTGGAAAGCCCTGTGATTATCTGTCTTCATTGTCCCCAGGGTGGTGGTTAAAGCAGATAGCTCTTCCCAAACGCATCCTCAGCTCAGCAGCAATCTTGGGGTCAGCAGGGGCTGCTGGTGAGTGAGCCACCACAATGCAGCAGTGACCCCTAGATGGCTCTCAAGCCAAGCTCTACCTAAGCTCTGATGAACTGGTGTCCTCAAGAGGAGCCTGGAGCTTCCCACTGAGTTGGCACTGAGTCTAGGAATTACGAGGCAGAGAACGCGTCAGACAGGGGCAGGCCTCAATACCTGGGGGAAATTGGATTATTTCATTCTTCGAAGGGACTTCACTTTCTGAAATGCTCTGAAAATTCATTTTCTTATCCTTCTCTACAACTCAGTTTCCTCATCTTTAAAAGGGGAATAATAATAGTATTTGCTTCAAAGATTGTGAGGATCCATGAGTTAATACAAGTAAAGAGCTTACAACAGAATCTGGCACGCAGCAATGATCAATAAATGTCTGATAGCCCAGTGACGAGGATAAGGATGAGGATGAGGATGGTGAGGAGATGAGATGATAAATAGCCACTTCTGAGCCCAAAGCATGTGGTTCAATGAATGAGTGACTGGTAACAGGAAATGATTTTTCATTTAGTAAACTGGTGGTCAACTCTGAGTCATTTTCATTTGCATCGGCCTACCCATCCGATATGGGCTTTCTGCTATTGATGGGTTGATTGATTGGTTGATTGATTGATTGACTGATTTTACTGAAAAGCAGAACTCTACAATATCCTCACAATTTGCCTGTTAGTTGTTTTGACCCACTGGCCTAGCTTTCAACCTCACTCTGTATCTTTGCATGTGCTGCCTCTGTTCTGACCCTGTACCAGGTGCTGGTGATTCAATAATAAATAGGATGTTATCTGTGTCCTTAGTAAGCCTGCCAGTGAGGCGCAGAGAGACAAGAAGACATTTGCAATACCTGGGGGTACTTCTTGTGCAGGGAGCATACATGGCAATACATGGCTGCAATACATGGCTGCCTGAGAATCTTAGGGCCAGAATCTCAGCCCTAAGAGAGGGCTGGGGTGCAAGGATGGAGGCATCCCTGATGGAGAGAACCACAGATGCAAAGGCCTCAAAGTAAGGTAGCACATGGGGCTTTCAGGAGCTCTGAGGAGACACGCAGGGGGGAGCACAGAACACCAGGCAGGAAGTCAAAGGTGAGTCTGAAGAAATCAGGTTGTAAAGGACCTTAGTTTCATGGCGAAGGAGTCTGGACTAAATTCTAAGTCTATGAGAAACCACGGGTTTCAGCAAGGGAGTGACAAAATAGATTGGCCTTTCAGAGGGCTCTCTAGAGCTTCAGGATAGAGGACAGATGGGAAGGAGGCAAACTAGATACTGAAACTCCAGCTGGGAGACAGCTAAAAACTTTCGGATGGCTGATGATGGCGCTTGTGCTCAGACATGAGCAATCAGGGTGGGGAGAAGTGCACAGAAAGGGCAGCTTTCAAGGCAAAGGCAGTGTGGGCCCAAATACAAATCTAGTGTAAGAACCTTTACCAGGTTTTCTGGTAATGGTGTGGCAGGAGAGGGAAGGTTGCTTTGTCACAGGACTTGAATCCACTCTCTGTTGCCTGCATATGGGACATGAAAAAGAGGGAAGAGTCAAGGATGGCACCGAGTGTCATGACTTGGGTAAATGTTTGAATGTCATTCAGTGAAATGGAGATTAGGAGAGAAAGGGCAGATCTGGGAAGACGGCCTAGGAGAAAAATATAGTGAGTTCAGCTCAAACAGGTTGAGTTTGAGGTGCTAAGAGACTGTGGAGTAAAGACTTCTATAATACAGCTTACAAGGCGCCTTCTGATCCCGCATCTGCTTACCTGTCCAACCTCACCTCTCACCTACTCACCCTGAGCAGCTCCTGCCAAGAAGCGTGCCCTCCTCACTTCATAGCCTTTGTACATGCAATTCCCACAACCGGAACACTCCCACCCCCCACACCACCACACCATTTTACCTCTCACCTAACCAACTCCTTTTCATCCTTCAAGTTTCAGCTTGGACACCAGGGCCTCCCGGCAACCTTCCCTGACCTTCCCAGTTCCAGACTAAGTGCCCCTCTGTCTGCTCCAGTCATTCTTTCTGCTTCCTGGTCATTGCCCATCACACGATGCTAATTGTCTGTTTTCAGGTCTCTTCCCTCAAGACGCTGGAAGTCGGAGTTGTTCACCAGTGGTCCCTAGTGTCCAGGTCAGTGCCTGGTACTAGTCAGAGCTTGAGGAACACCTGGCCTAACTGCAGGACACACAGAGATGTGAGGGTATCTGTGACAAAGAAAGAAAAGGACACGTAGCAGCTGCACCACCTTATTTACCACACTGTTAATGTCACTTACACATAGGCTTACAGCCCCAGCGTATGGAAATAGAAAATTAAGCTCTCCTAAAACTGAACATTTTCAGATAGGCCCTGCTAAGAGCTATCGGATACAGTAACAGTTTCCGGCATGTGCAGCTCATTTTAGCAGATGCCCATATGATATATAGAAAGCTATCAGGCCTGCTCCAAAAGGGACAGTCAGCCAGTTCATGTTCCTCTTGCAAAATTAATTTCATTTGACATTTAATTTGTATCCTAAGGTAGTGTGGATTTAAAATTTGACTATGATAACAGCAGATTAGAGAAGTGTTCCATTTGAAAATATCAAATCAAGTTATTTTTATTATGAGTAAGGCTGTCTTGATAAGGGTATCTCCAAATCAAATATCCAGGTCATCTAAAAGTACATGTATTGATTATTTTAAATAAAATACCTTTCCTCTCTTTCATATGCCTAATGTTGAGTGAAAAAGAGTATGCATCAGTTCACCATATAGAATAGAGAAAAAGTGAGAGTCGAAAGATAGAACTGTATGGGCTTGAGAACCAGAAAGTTGAGTTAAAATTCCAGAAATTCCAGATCCTCCATCTATTAAAGGGGGTCTCAACCCTGGCTGCACTTTAGAATCACGTGGGTTTTTTTTATACATACATATATATATATATATATATATATATATATACCAATATCTGGTCTCACCCCAGACAAAATAAATTAGAATGGCATGACATCGGCATTTTTTAAAACCCCCAGGTGATTCATGCATATATCTATTAGCTACGTGAATTTGGGCAAGTAATTTATTATCCCTGATATGCAGAATGGAGTGTAGTAGACATCTGCCACTGTCACAGCTGACCATCAACCTTTTAAATTTTAAATTAACAGCTTTTTATTAGAATTAGGCTTGAAAAAAGATCCACACATTGCATTTGGTTGATATGTCCTTATAGCTCTATAAATTGATAGGTTCCACATTGCCTGTCTTTTCTTTTTTCTTTGCAATTTATTTATTGAAACAGGTCATTTGTTCTACAGAGTTTACTGTGCTCTAGAATTTGCCGATTGCCTTTCCACAGGGTCACTTAACATGTTCCTCTTTCCCACTATTATGCCCTCTAAATTCGTCGTTAGCTAAAAAGGCTGGATCAGATTCAGATTCAATTAGCAAGACTACTTCAGAGGTGATGATGTTACCTCTCCTGGAAACACGTTATGTCCATTACTCCTTATTTTTTGTGATGTGAACAATGGTTAATAATTATTGCCAAGACCATTATTTCATTGGGGAATGCAAAACCATCGTATTTTATTGTTTTACTTTCATTTTATCAGCTGGAGCACTTCTATAAAGAGAAACTCTCCCTTCATCAGTATTTGGTGTCCCTGAAATACAGTACCTATAGGATAATCAAGAAAAAAAAATGTTTCTTTATTTGTTTCTCTTATTTATCATTTTTCAAATAATGAACTGTGTCTCTAGAATCCTCCAAAGATAACCCACGAGGGTTATTTTGATTTTTTTTCTTGTTTTTGTCTTTTACTGTCTTTATGAACTCATAGATTTAAACCTATTTAAAGGGTTTTAATCCATTGCAATTAATCTTACTGACCCTCAAATGATTCTATCCTATCCTTTGACATCCTCTCATTACTCTCAGATAACTTCTTTGCTTTCTACTATGAAAAGGTGATCCAGCTCACCTTGTACATGTCCTGTACCACACCTGGAATCAGCCAATTCACCAAAGAACACATTCCTTTTTGTGGCAAATAGTATCTGAAACCAGAATCTGGGTGCTAGGGGCTTTCAGTGTCATGAAGTTTTCCTTGCTTCTAAGACTTTTAAATAAACAGAACTAAATAGAAATACTTTTTATTTTCTTTAAGATAAAATCATCATGAGCTTATATTGGTATTTTAATTCAAATTCAGAACTGAGGAATTTTTATGTAACTTCTTCCATCCTCCATCTGCTTCTCCTTTCTGCCACACCCAAACCCCCAGTTTCCAGCAAAGCCGCGTAATTACCCCTTTGTTTTGTGCCACAGTACACATGCCGTAGTACACAGTACAAGTTTTCTGGCTTTCTTAGAACAAGAAAGACAATACCAACACTAACACTGCTAATATGCAAACTGAACCAAAAAAAGACATTTTTCATGAATTTTTGTCCTTTGACTATATCTCCCTTAGCATGTATAATTAAATTATTGTGTGATAAAGTCACTTAAAAGAGTTTCATTCTCTGTGATCACGTCACCAACTTGACATATAGTTTGTTTCATTTTGCTTTCTGTTCTTTAGGGATGTCTTCTTTTAATTTAATACACTTATAATTATGTAAAAATATACCTGGTTCCAAAGTCAAATCTATAAGAAAAGGTAGTCACAAAAGTCTAGTTCCTATTTCTGTCCCCTGCATACTTTCTTCTCCATCATAGGGAATCATGTTTTTAAGGTTTTTGGTTTATAATTCCATTTTCTAAATAAAAGCAAAAAATGTGTGCATATTTGTACCATTGCCAACTTTTATTAGCTAAATGGTAGCACACCATAAACACTTTCTCCACCTTGCTTTTTTCACTTAATAATATACCCTGGAGATCATTCTATACCACCAAATAGATACGTTCCTCATTCCATTTTGAGCTGCGTAGTACTTCCCCGTGGATGTACCAGGATGTCTTCAACCACTGTCCTATTTAAGGACATTTGGGTGTTTACAGTTTTTGCTATTATAAACAAGATAGCATTCAATAGCATTATACACACATTTTATTTTTGGTTTTTGGCCAATAGGCTCCACGGAACACTGGATTTCTGGGCCAAAGGGAAAATGTAATTGTTTAATTGTGATGGGCACCACCCATTTCCCCTCAGAGGGATTGAACATTGTGCTGTCACCTGAGAGTCCCTATTTCTTCACAGTAACCTCCCACAGAGTGTGTTGTCACACTTGGATTGTTGCCAATCTGTTAGACGAGAAATGGTATCAATGTGGTTATAATTTGCATTTCTCTTATTATGAGTACATTTGAGCATGTTTTTATAGTTTTAGTGGACATTTGTATAATCTTTTGTGAGATGTCTACCCACAGTTCTACCCATTTTTCTACATAGTTAGTCTGGTCTTTTTCTTCTCTCTTTTCAGGAGTTCTTTTATACGGGTATTAAACTTTTACAATCATATAAGTTGCAAATGTTTCCCAGTTTATCATATGTTCTTTTTACTTTGAGTATGACTGTTTTTTGTTTTTTTCCATTCAAAAGTTTCTTCATTGTAATGTAGTCAAATGTATGGATCATCTCCCTTACTGAATTTGGATTTGGAGTAATGATTAGGAATGTTTTTCCCATTCCCAGGGTATAGAGGAATTTACCAATGTTTTCTTCTGGTAAACTTTTAATTTTTACATTTAATCTCTAATATATTTGGAAATTATTGGTGTGTATGGTGGAGGCTATTGAACACCATTTTTAAAAAAGTCCATCTTTTCCCCCATTGATTTGAGATGCTGACTTTATTGCATATATACAAATGCAACTGGGTCTATATCTGAATTTTCTATTCTGTTCCATTGATCCGCCTAGCCATATCTCAATACCACCCTATTTTAATTATAGGTGATTTATAATAATGTTTTAATATCTTAAAATGCTCTTCCAGACCCCACCTTCCATTGGTATTTTTTAACCCACGTAATTTTTATGGATTTTCTTGTCTGTTCTTCCAAATGAACTTTTTTTGTCTCCAGCTCCAGATTAACACACACACACACACACACACACACACACACACACACACACGCACACACACACTACCTGTTGCTTTTTATTCTAATTTGATAATTTATAAATTAATTTAGAGAGGATTAACATCCATATGGTATGTCTCTCCATTGGTTCAAATATACTTTTGTAGCACAAAACACAAATATACTTGTGTTTTTATATTGTTATTCATATAACTAACACTTATTATGTTTATGTCTAGATTTTTTTAAATATTTAATATAAATGGGGTCTTCTCTATATATCTTTTAACTTTCGATTTTTGAATGTTATTATAACATGCTACTTTGATAAATTCTCTTATTGTTTATTGTTTTTCCATTGATTCTTTTGAGTTTTTAAGACATAAAATCACAACAGAGATAACTGACTTCTTATTTCCATTCAGATGCCTCTAATTACTTTATCTTCTCTAAGTGCATTGGCTAAAACCCTCTCACACAATGTCACAAAATAGTGGAGATGGTGAGCATCCTTACCTTGTTCCTGACTTTAACAGGATAGCCTCTAATGTTTTCCCATTAAATTAAACTACCTTTGAGACTTTGCAACACACACACACACACTCACACACACATACATATTAATTGCTATTTTATTGAGTGTTCTTAATATAAATGAGTATTAAACAACATCAAATGACTTTTCTGAGCACATAGAGATGATTATATAATTTTTTTCACCAGCTGTATTAATATGATGGATTATATTAATAGATTTTCTAATGTTGAATCACCCTAGCATTCTTGGAATAAATTTCACTTACTCATGATGTATTATTTTTTAATGTGCTATTGGATTCCATTTGCTAATATTTGTTTATGGTTTTTACATTTATATTTATAGCTGACATTGTTCTGTAGTTTCTTGTTTGGAGAAATCTTTGACAGGTTTGAAGATCAATGTTTTACTGTCCTTGTAAAATAAATTGTCAACTTTTTCTTCTGTGCTCTGGGATATTATAGTTTTACCAGCATTGAGATGATTTGATCTTTAAGTTTGATAAACTCCCTCTGTGAACACATCAGGAGTTGGTACTTTTTGTGGGAAAACTCTTTTATTACTTCCTCCATTTTTTCCAGGGGAATTGTTAGTCTATATAAGAATGTCCCACTGCTCTCAATTTTATTGCCATCCTTAAAAATGAAATAGCCAGTTGTTTACCACCAAAAAATGAGTTTACTTGGGAATAGCAGAGGAATTGCAAGTCAGGACTTGCAAACTATGACAAAACCATAGGCAAGTCTGGAGAACAAAGGAGACAGACTTGTTTTTATAGAGGAAAGGAAGGAGGTGTGAGGAGTGGTTTTGAATGAAAGTCCATTAGAAGAGAGGGAGAGTTTGGGATTGATGTGGCTTCACATTGATTAGATTGTTGTTGGGCAAAGAGGAAACATCCCCTTCCTCCTGCTGGCATAGTAAAGCGAGCTTCTTCCTGTTGGGGGTCTGTGAACAGTGAGGAGGAGGAGTGCATGAGAGCTCCTGCTTCCAGTCTTCCCAACTCCATTTTAAATGAGGTTTCCTGTATTCATTTTCACATTATTCACAAGTTGCATTTTTCTAGAAAATAATTCGGAAATTTTTTCTGGAAAACTCCATGTAAGTTGACATATTTCTTTGCAGAGACTTGTACAAATAATAGATCTCTTATGAATTTTTAAATTCTCTGTTGTTTTTTTTCCCACTGTCACTTCTAATTTTGTGTATTTATGCTTTCTTCCTTTTTTAGGAAGAAAAACCACAGTGGCTAGTGGTTTGTTAATTTTGCTAGTTATTCAACTTTTGTAATTTACATTTATATATAGTTCTACTCTTGTTATTGCTGTTTCCTTACACATTTCACTTATCTTTATTACTTCTTTCCTCTGCTCTCCTTTGGCTTATTTTTAAATTCTTTATCTAGATTTCAGTTTTAAGTTACTTTTCATTTTTGCTAATATAAATATTTCATAGTATAAATTCCTTCTCGTAACTGTCTCTCATGGATTCAAATTATTCTGCAATTTCACCACGTTTCCTCTTTGACTCAAGAGTTGTTTATTAGAATGATTTTGTTTCTATAAAAAAGTATTTTCAAATTTTTACTTTATTACTAGTTTCTGATTTTATCCCACTGTTGTCAAAGAATCACGTTTTTGTTATTTTTATTCTGTAGAATGTGTTTCTGTTAAAATGTATTTTCTGAAATTTAATATATATATTAACATGATCTATATGCATAGACTTGGTTCTTTCATATTGATTCATGCTACAAAAATTATATACACTCAGACAAACATACAGTCATCCACTTATGTGTTCTCTTTTATTTGCTTGCATTCTCTCTTTTGGCACTTAAGAAAGTTCATGTTTTTGTTCTAAGGTTACCTTTAGAATAATGCTTTTATATAATAACCTTATTCCCCTCTTTTCCTTTGGATATTGCCTACTAGTAACCTATTATAAACAATACAGGCATTAGTTGGTAATCGTCTCTCTCCTTCCCTCCTGCTCCTTCACATCTAATTTGAAATAATAGCTTTTTTCTTCTAATTAATACGAATAGGGTCATCAACAAGCTGTTTTCATTTCCATATGCTCTTCATCTTATCTCCACATTTTTTGATAATCATACAAATACAGTTTTCGATAGTCATACATCTTTTATAGTCAAATCTTTTCTACAATGCAGAGCAGATAAGCATTGCATAATGTGCTCCTCCTTTATTGCAATCATTTAGTCATGGTGCAACAGATAAATATATAATTAAGGACCCTAACATTTGGAAGTTAAAACTCAATGTCCTGGGTTACCTTAACAGTGAAGACAGAAGTAAGTGACTAAAACTTTGGTCAATCACACATTTTGATTCAGAAATGAGCAATATTAGGAAGCACGCTGTGCACGGAGCTACTATTTGTGCTGGAACAGCTAGGAGCCCGGAGCATCCAGTTTCCAAAGGCAATGGTGAGAGAAGCGATTTCCCAATGATTTTATGGTCATGTTCCCGATGCAGAAGTGGTATTGGTGCTGGTAGCAGTAGTAGCTGCAGGGAAATCTAATTTCTGGTGTTTGTACTTTGTAGCCATGACATCAGTGATAGGAGTTTCCTAATCAAGCCAATTCTCCAGCTGAGTTTTGGAACCCTAGCTTTGAGATTATTTCTGCAGCCTTCCTAACATTATTGTGAACTTACTAATATCTTACAATCTATTCCCAAATCTGCTTAAATTAATCAGAGTAGATACTCTGAGTGTCTCCAAAAGCCCTGAATGATAAGCCCTGAATGAGTCCATACATCTCCCCTTTTTGTTGTGAGGAATGAATGATATACTTCTGCTAAAGTACTTAATAGACTAGTGCTTAGCAACTCTTAGTTTCCTTCTCGGTTCCCCGAGGAGGCAAATAATGGGTACAGATCATGGTGAAGTTTCCTGAAACACAGCTGCATTTATTAAAGATATATTCATTTTCCTTTAGTCACTGAATGTCAAAACCCCAAATGCTTCTTTTCAGTCTACTAGTCTCAGAAAGCAAAAGTAATAACCTTTACATGCAGGATTGACTATATAAGTGGCTCAGTGCAAAACGAAAATGTAGGACCACTTGTTTAAAAAAATTGTGAAGAGTTGTAAGTTGGCAACAGCAGAGCACTAAACCAAGCATAGGGTCCTTCTAAGCATTTCTACATGAAGCACTTCTGATCCTCTTTCTCCTCTGTTGGTATTCAGAGTAGAGAGTATGACAGGGACATCTAGACCCTTCTCTTTATGTTCATAACAAGCAAACCATCATATTTATACACAACAGTTGGCCACAACAAAAGGCCCTTCCAGCCAACAATATGAAACTGCATTACCAGTGCAGTTACATTGCAAAATTACAATTACAAAATTACATCAGTAATACAAAAACACAGGGGGTGCCAAAAAAATGTATACACGTGACTTGTATTCATCTCTTTTATCATCGGTATATATTGAGTATTACAATTTTAATACAGTTTTTTTTCCTCTCTAAAAACCTGTACACATTTTTTGGCACCTTCTGTATATGTCCACTTTAAGGCAAAAGTATACAAAAAGTATGTTCACTTTAACACAAAAGGTGAAATACATATTGTTGATACTGAAAGACTGTCAGTGCCAAAAGAGAATATCTAATCCAAACCCATTGCATTATACTTGGGGAAACTGAGTCCCAATAGGGTTAATTGCAGTGACACAACTAGTTACGGTTCAATAGATGCTAGAACCTCTGGCTCATGGAATCCAGTTTAAATTTGCCTCTTTTTTATGTGATACTACCTCTTTTCCTTGTCATCTCAGAAGTGCTGCAGTGGCCAAATTTCTTCCCCAGTCATGAACATAAACAACAAAAGTAAGAATGCGAAAGTAGAAAAACAAATCCAGGGTTAAAAACCTTAAGGACTTGAAGGAAAGAAAGAAGTTTAAAACTACATTAAAACAAACAAACTTTTTTTTAATTATAATATCTATCTGCAATCATTCAAATCAAAGAGGATAAATTAAAAAGTGATATTGATATTCCACCTATTTATCTAATCTCCCTTCCCAACAGTTATCGCTTTTATCATTTGGGTGACTATCCACTCAGATATCTTATACTAAAACTCAAATCCCAGTTTAGGTCATTTAAGTCAAGCCTTAATTTCAAATATACCACCCACTGGAATTAGTTAACTGTGAAATTTTTTTTAAATGTCTTATTACAAGGAAATAGTGTAACTACACACTGAAAATAGACATGTGAATTCTCTCAGAGGACTGACCTTTTTAGAAGTAATGAAATAGTTATTCAATTCGCTGTATATGGAAAGTAAACAAATAATTAATGCACAATCCACTTTTACTGGAATTTCCTTTGTATTCTGTTTATGTTGATTTGGCCAAATTCTCTTTTCCTTACCTTTACTTCTGCTGCCAGTGTAAATTCATTAAGTATTTTGGGGGAGGGAAGGTGTCACACCATGAAAGCATTGCCCACTAACCTTCCATATTTCTGATTTAATGATGAACTACTTTGTAGTATTTCTTTTCCATTTCTCAGACTAATACACATTTGGTTTATTCATTCCTCAATGTGGAAATTCTTTTTCAGAAATCTTTTGGAAATATTCAAGGCTTCAACACATACTACCCATTTTCTACTTTGAAGATATAAGAATACAGCAACTTAGAGGGGAAATATTATGTACACTGCTTATTTCTATAGCAAAAGATACATAAATCATATCACTACTTTTTCTTGTATTGCTAATAAAGATCCTTAAAACAATTAATGGCTACTTTTCTTGGACTATAAGAATTACTTAATACTAACCAACATACCCAGTGCTCTTTCAATAATCTTTAAATTTATATTCTACTGCTACGATTGAGCTGTAGATTTATAGAAGAAAAATTGGTTTTCCCATTTTACCGTTAATACACAGTTAAAATCTCCATGAATAACGCTATATGTTGAAAACTCCTAATACCGTGTTTCCCCCAAAATAAGACCTAGCCGGACTATCAGCTCTAATGTGTTTTTTGGAGCAAAAATTAATATAAGACCCGGTCTAATATAAGACCGGGTCTTATATAATATAACATAACATAACATAACAATATAATAACAGGTCTTATATTAATTTTTGCTCCAAAATATGCATTAGAGCTGACGGTCCAGCTAGGTCTTATTTTCAAGAAAACACTGTAGATTGTGAACTCTTTGCTATTCAATTCAATCATTCAAATTCACAGATTCCTGAGCCAAACTAAGGTAAATTTCAGTTCCAAATTTGTATAAAAAGTCTCAGCATGCCAAATCAGTTAATCAGTTAACTCTGGCCTGGCAGACAGGCCAACACCTTGCGGTTTAGAAGTTGGCAGATTCGGCCTACCGCAGCAACCAAGCCCAGCTCTGCCAGTAAGCCCTCAAGAGTTCCAGGAGGGATGACGTTCCCCATCTCCTTTCCACCTGCCTCACTTTACGCCCCTTCCTCTCCCTTCCCTTGGCCCCGCCTCCTGCGCGCGGCGCGCGTTCCACGCCCCTCTCCGTTCAGCCAATAGGTGGAGGCGTTTGTGGGAGTGGTTACGTCCCTCTCCGCCAATGCAGGAGATCTTTGCTGTCTCGGTTCCGCCTCTGCGGGGGAGGTGAGGCCGCAAGATGGCGGCAGTCGCAGAGTTGACGTTGCTGGAGAAGTCCCTGGGGCTGAATAAAGGGAATAAATACAACACTCAGGGCGAGCGCCAGGTAAGGAGCGGAGGCGGCGTGGAGGGAAAAGGGTGGGGGGAGTGGGGCCTGCTGAGCCCAGGTAGGACTGACGGAGTGAGAGTGCGGCCCTTCATCTCCCCACGTGTCTGCGCCGCGCGGCGGGCTAGTGCCCCTGGGTCTCTTCGTGCAGCCCTGGCTCTGGGAAAGAGGAGGGCGAACCTGCTGCCGACGGGCTCGGCCTGAACTTTTCCTTCTGGTAAATTCCCGTCATTCTATTCTGGGAAAGCGAGGATGTTCTCAAAGAGCCCATAGATAGACCAACCTGGAGGCCCCGCGTTTGAATTCAATGACAGCAGTTAATTATAAACAGTACCTTTCATTCGGTATTAGCCAACTACTCCAGAGAGCTGACAGAATGCCAGGTAGTACTCGGTTGGGCCTGGGGAATACAGCGGTCATAGTTAAAAAGACTGGTACGCTTCCTCCCCTCTGGAATCTTGCTTTTTTAGCTGGGTGGACAGACATTGCAGCTATTTTCATTACAATGCTGAAAAGTGCTGTATTGAAGCAGACGGTTTAAAGTACACAGTGGATCTTAGCCCGATCTGGGAGATTCAGGGAAGGCTTTTCTGGGGCCCTGTGATACCAATTCAGTGTGCAACGTGCAGAGGTAAAGTTAAATTGTATGGGATTGACTGGTATAAGGACCCAGATTTCTCAAAGACTTTTGTGTTTTATAAAGATCCTTGTTTGTGGTGGAGGAAATATATGAGAGGAAGAGAATGATTGTAGGAAGACAACTGCGGCTGTACAGTGATGTGTTGCTTAGTGATGTGGATACCTTCTGGAAAATGCATGGTTAGGCAGTTTTGTCTTTGTGAGAACAGAGTGCACTTACATAAACCTCGATGGCATAGCCTACCACACACCTAGGCTACAGGGTACAGACACCCTGTTGCTCCTAGGCTACAAGCCTATACAGTATTGTTAGTGTACTGAATACTGTAGGCAATTGTAACACAATGGTATTTGTCTCTAAATATAGGAAAGGCCCGGTAAAAATGTGGTATAAAAGGCAAAAAATGGTACACCTGTGCAGGGCACTTACCATGAGTGGAGCCTACAGGACTGGAAGTTGCTCTGGGTGAGTCAGTGAGTGAGTGGGGAGTGAGTGTGAAGGCCAGGACATGCCTGCACACTGCGGTACACCTTATAAACACTGCACACTTAGGTTACACTAAATTTATTTAAAAATTTTGTCTTCAATGCTAAATTAACCATAGCGTACTGTAAACTTTTAAAACTTTAAACTTTTAAAAAACGTTTTGACTTTTATAAAAACAAACACATTGTGCAGCTGTACAAAAAATATTTTTCCCTTATTGTTCTATAAGATTTTTTCAATTTTTAAAAGTTTTTATATTTTTTACTTTTTAAACTTTTTTGTTAAAAACTAAGACACACACACGAGCCCAGGCCTACACAGGGTCAAGATTATCAATATCACTGTCTCCACCTCCACACCTTGTCCCACTGGAAGGTCTTCAGGGACAATGACACACACGGAGCTGTCATCTCCTATGATGACATTGACTTCTGGAACACCTCCTGAAGGACCTGCCTGAAGTTGTCCTTGAGGAGCTGTCACTCTTTTCAGAAAAGTGTCCATGGTGGTTTGCTTGGTTTCATTCTTTCATAAAAGATTTACTTGTAAGCAGATAATGCACCATAAATATTCCTCTATTAATGACAGCTATAATTTCACTAGGGAGAAGAATTATTAGGTTGGTGCAAAAGTAATTGTGGTTTTTGCAGTTGTTTTTAACCTTTTAAACCTCAATTACTTTTGCACCAACCTAACAGTTACTTGCTTTAACTTGCAGGAGGTAACCTTGGACTCAAGCCATAAAATGTTAATCTCCCCCATATACTTCAGAGTCCTGTTGACCTAGATGTGAGTATGAAAGTACCCTGAAACCTGTAAATCACTAGACAAGTATACGATACTCTTTCATGGCTAAAAAGAACAGCAGTCTTCCCAAGGATATATTCTTTTTTGGTTGGCATAGGTCATTTAGATTGTATAGCTGTTATTTATAACGGTCAGTCTCCCTGTTGGATGGTGGTTTCCATTTTCTTTTAAATTTCTCAATGTTTCATTTAGTTACACATCAAGAACATTTAAATTAATTAGCAATTTCTTCTGATCTGGCCCTTTGTATTGCCATTATAATAGGGGAAACATAAAAAGTAGGATTATTTTTCAGGTGATTACCTGAAGCCCAGACTTTATTATCAGTAGCCCCATTTATATTTTGGAATATTTTTAAAAATACAAAATATTGACTGAAATGACTGCAAAGTTGATGACTATGCAGTCCGTGGCAACAAGTCACCATCACTGTCTACACCTCGTTAACGAGATAGCTAATACTATTAGGTCACCTACCACTAAAACCAGCCTAGGTTCCATTTAGTGGTCTCAACTATATCATCATGAAATCTGTTAGCTGTAACTTTCTTGTTTTTGTTATTACAGAAGTTGGGTTTATTTAAGCATGTTCTCCTTGCTAGTGTAGGGTATGGGTAAACTTGACTGCATTATTATTAGGATTTTCATTTTCTCTTTTTATAAATTATAAAGAAACATTATGCTGATTTCTACAATGTTATGACCATTTTCATCATCAAGCATCTATTATCAAATGTAAATTATATAACTGGTAGTTTCCTGACTTTCATTTATGTAATTTAGTATGTGATTTAGTAATTTAGAGTAAAATCTTAGAGGTTGGAAAAAACAGTTCAGGGATTTAGTGATTACTTAGAACTTAGAGTCGCGATGGTATTTGTCTTTATAATTTACTCGGAAAAAAAATTACTTTTTTTCTTCTCAAGATTCCAGTTCTTCAAACAAACAATGGTCCAAATCTAATAGGATTGACGACTATAGCAGCTCATCTAGTCAAGCAAGCCAACAAAGAATATTTGCTTGGAAGCACTGCAGAAGAAAAAGCAATAGTTCAACAGTGGTTAGAATACAGAGTAACTCGAGTAGATGGACACACCAATAAAGATGATATCCGCATTCTGTTGAAGGTATGGTGACTTCTCTTTATAGGCTGAAATGCATGAACTATTGATACAGGGCTCTCTCTTCCCTGAGATTCAATAGCTGAAATTACTGGCCTTGTTTCCTTTTGCCTCAGGTTACTTTGTACCTGTTGATACCTTTGCCTGGAGCAGACTCTGCCAACCCTCCCCCTTCAGATCTCAGCTCTGATACTCCTTCCTCAGATTTGTCCTTGATTACTCTCTCAAACAGATGCCGTTCCTAGTTCTGTATGCTTTTCCTTCATAACACAGCACCCTGTGCTTTTCCTTCATAATACTCATCATAGTCAATAATTACAGCTGTGTATGACCCTTTTTTTAAGTGATAGCTTAATATTTATTCTCCCACTCTGCAGTCCTGATTCCCTGAGCAATAAAGTACTTTCTCAGAGATATTAATAAGAGGTAATCAGAATCAGTGTAGATTGTGATTTAAAAAAAACTGTCAGATTGATCTGAGAAAGTCCACATTTCCCTCCCTTTAGACTTATTGCTTTAGGATATGTATTTTCTTTCCAAAGAAATAAAATTGGAATAAAAGAATCTATTGTTATAAAATACAAACTTAACATGGCTTTAGAGTCACCAAGAATGAAAAACATCCCAAATAAAATTATTTTTGTTATTTTTATAAAAATAAAGCAAAAATTTTTGTAAATTTTGTAAAAGCTTAAAATTTAAAGGAACCTTAGAGATCATCTAGACAATCATATATCATGATAGGAACCCTTTCTGTTTCCTAATTTTATTCCCATTATCATATAAATTGGTAATATAAGTTGTGTAAGAAGATCTTATAATAGTGAAAGTTTTTCATTTATCACTCCAGGGAAAATGGTTTAAACTATATTCTTGATAGATTTCATCAAGAGAACTGGTAGAAAATAAATCTCAGGGCTTGTTCCTTTATAGGTCTGTCATGCTGACTATTCATTCTTAATATTCATACTGACCCTCCCTTCTGCCCCCTGCTATGCTCAGCAGCATTTCCAGAGGGAAGCAAGCATGTCTTCTCTCTAAGTGAATGTGAGAGTTCAGGCAAGTAAAAAATAAATGTAACTATCTCATACAGTTTACCGAAAGAAAGGATAGTAATAAAGTACTTAATTCTGAAAGCTAGGAACAAGATTTCATTTAATTGGGTTTATAAGTTCAAAAGTTACATTCATAGATACGGTATTAGGAAGCATAAAAGTAATTGCACCAAAACGTTGTATCTGGAATAGGTAAATATCTGAAATTTCAATAAGGACAGTCTGACTGGAAGTATTACCATTTTTGAAATGTATGAAGAGCTGGGTGATTTGGGCTGTGGTCCTTGCTCTGTCATTCGCTCATCTGTACCTACAACAATGTGTCAGATACAGTTCTAGGAGCTAGTGATACAGTGACCCATTAGACATAGTCGCTGCCTTTATAGAACTCATACCAGTCGGGTAGACAATGTATGGATAATGGACTGCAATGTGATTTTTGGCCATCTGAGCACTGATGAGAAAGGGTTGTTTTCTGTTTCACTTTAATTTTTGCTGTTTTATGATAGCGTTTTTATTTTAAAGGCAATAAATATTAGACAAATTTAGGAAATATAAATAAGCAAATAAAAGAAATTTCAAACACTTGTAGCTCCACCATCAAGAGACCTGTTAATAATACTTATGTTCAGTCATCAAATATTTATTGAACCCCTTTTGTGTTTCCATGCTTTTTCTTTCCAGATATAGGTGTGTGTGTTTAATTTTTAAAATGGGCAGTTATTGAACACTGTTTTATTTTGTTCACTGACAATGTCTTGTGAACATCTTTTCATGGCCATAAATATTCACTTATACTGTCTTTTTTTAATTAAAATTTATTGGGTTTATTGGGGTGACAGTGGTCAACAAAACTACATAGGTTTCAAGTGTACAATTCTGTATTACATCATCTATAAATCCCATTGTGTGTTCATCACCCAGAGTCAGTTCTCCTTCCATCACCATATATTTGACCCCCTTTACCCTCTTCCACCATCCTCCCTCCCCCTTACCCTCTGTTAACCACTAAACTGTTGTCTGTGTCTATGAGTTTTTGTTTCTTTATTTGTTTATCTTGTTCCTTTGTTATATTATCTTTTTGATAACTTGCTAGTATTTCATCATATAGTTGTACCAGAACATAAATAGTCTATCCCCATGTAGTTACTCTTAGATTGTTGCTAAATATTTTAGCATATTCCCTTTTGTTTCCTTAGGCTAAATGCCTACAGGGGAAATTGCTGGGCTAAAATTATGTACACTTTTGAGGCTATGTTGCTCTTATGCCCTCCAGAAAAGTGTATTATTATAGTTTGGTGGTATATAGAATGGCTTCTAACACAAAACCCTTGCTGACGTGGGTGTTACCCTTTTGTTCCTTCACCACCCCAATTTCATTACCAAAACAAATGAACCAAAAAGTGATTTGTTTACTTTGTGTTTTTCTTCGGAAAATTATTAACGCTATGGCATTTTTCCCATAATTCTTAGGACTACTTTCATTGTTTAAAAAATTTGCTGATACGTATTCTTTGCCCATTCAGACTGGGCTACTTACCATTTTATTACTTATTTTTAAAACTCTTGCTGTTAGGATTTTGTGAAAGGGTTTAATTCTTTATTCTACAAAGGGTTTAATTCTTTATTCTACAAAGTTCCATTTCAGTGCTAAAACAATGATTCTAAGTTTAAATGGCTCTCAAGTAAAGTAATATGTACTTTTAAAAAGCAGGCATTGCAAAATGCTAACATTTGTTTAATCTAGATGGAGGAATGTAGTTGTTTGTTATATTGCTTTTCCAAATTATTAGTTACGAAGAAAAACAAAAATCAGGTGGAACTCTAGGGGGAAATATTTGTTAAAGTTTCGCAATCGCATCAGAAAGACTTGTTTAAAAAAAACAGGAAATGACCATCAGAAATTAGTATTACTAATGAGAAAAAATATTACCTAATCATAGTTTTTTGTTTGGTTATAAGACTGTAACCTTAAGAGTTTGTATAACTAAAATATAGATTCTACTTGAAGAATATATACTCTATGCCAAGCAGTGATAAATTATTTCAAAACTTTAAAATGGTTCTTAAAATTAAATGAACATATTTTTTTATTCTTATACTTTATCAAAGTTGTTTCATTTGAAAACATTTGAAGAGAAACGATCTTCATTCAACAAATTATTGCAGAAATTTAAATGATAACTCCTAGTACACCAATATACATATTTTACCCTTCCTACCCAAATTTTATTTTGATTCTTCTGAATTTGTCTCACTTATGCCACATTCTTTTGTGCCCTCATCTATACCAGTACTAGTAGTCCGCATTCGTATTTATATACCATTTTGAAAATTACTGTCTTAAAATGTGGGCAACTTAAAAGAGATTAAATTCAATTCAGTGAACATTTACTGGTTACTGAACTCCTGTGTACCAGGCATTTGGAGAGTAATTTGAGAAAACAAAATGTTCTCTCTCTAGTTTAAGGAATTTTTCCAGAATAAATGCTATTGACTACTGGGCAGTGTTTTATAACTAGTCTTTAGAGGGGCCTGTGAGAATATCTGTTGTACTTCCTATAACCTATTTATAAATCTTTCTCTAAAAGTTATATGAATCTTTTGTCTTACTTAATTTGAATGTAATTCAACACAAATTCCTGTTGTTAAATTAAATGTTGATTTTGAGAGGAATCAAAAGTATTCATATAATATTTTTAATCTGGGCTTTTTTTTTTTCTTTTCTCAGGAAACTAATTGATTTATTCATTCTGGTCTGTCAGACAATACTTCAAATTTAGATTAGGACCTTTTAATATTTTTATGTCATTTTTTAACATGTACTTTAAACATTTTTTTCCTTCAAAAGTACCTACTGGCTGTTTAGGGAGCTCAGTGCTTATTAGTTTTTTTTAATGATTTCAAATGAAGTCTTTTTCATATATACTTAAATTAATATTTAAGTATATTTAAAAATTAATGGTAATTGTCTGGAGAACACATGACAGAGAGCTTTCTGTAGATTTAAATGGTGTTTAAAACGAGTTTTTAGGGTATGGAAAAAGTAGATATCCAATTGCAGAAGAATGAAGTTGGACTCTTAGCTTACATGATATATAAAAATTAACTCTAAAGCACCCAATTCATACTAACAGGATTCTGACTTAATAAAAAAAATAACTCAAAGTCCTAAACGTAAGTACCTAAAACTATAAAACTCTTAGAAGAAAACATAGGGAAAAACAATACATCATTTGCTTTGACAATGATTTCTTGGGTATGATATCAAAATCACAGATAACAAAAGTAAAAATAGAAATTTTGTTCTACATAAAAATTTAAAACTGCTGTTCATCAACAGACTCAAGCAGCAGAGTGAAGAGGCAGCCCATGGAATGGGAGAAAACATTTGCAAATCATATATGTGATAAAAGGTTAATCTCCAGAATATATAAAGAACTCCTAAAACTCAACGACAAAAACACTAAGAAACCAATTTAAAAAATGAACAAAGGGCTTGAGTAGACATTCCTCTAGAGAATATCATATAAAACTAACAAGCATATGAAAACACACTCAACATTACTAATCATTACGGAAATGTAAATCAAAACTACAATGAGGTATCTCACCTCACATCCATCAGGATGGCTATACCAAAAAAACAGAAAATAACAAAAGTTGGCAAGGGTTTTCAGAAATTAGAAACCTTGTGCATTGTTGGTCAGAATGTAAAAGAGTATAGCTGCTATGAAAAACAGTATGATGATTCTTCAAAAGTTTAAAAAGAATTACCAGAAGATCCAATAATTCCATTTTTGATATATATCCAAAAGTATTCAGACTGGGTCTCAAACAGATATTGGTACAGCCATATTCATAGCAATATTATTCACAACAACTGGGAGATGGAAACAACTCAAGTGTCCATTGACGGATGAATGGATAAAATGTGGTCTGTACATATGTACAATGGAATATTATTCAGCCTTAAAAAGGAAGGAAATTCTGACACATGCTACAACATGGATAAACCTTGAGGATATTATGCTAAGTGGAATAAGCTAGTTACAAAAAGACAAATACTCTATGATTCCACTTACATGCAGTATCTAAAGTAGTCAGATTCATGGAAATAGCAGAATGGCAGTTGCCGGGGCCTGGAGTGGGGGAAATGGGGAGTTGTTTAGTAGGTATAGAGTTTTAATTTTGCAAGATGAAAAATCTGAAGATTGGTTGTACAATAGTGTGAATACCTTTAACACTTCCAGAATTATACACTTAAAATAGTTTAAGATGGTAAATTTTATGTTACATATATTCTACTGCAATTAAAATATTTAAGTATACATATATAAAAAATGCAACACACCAGTAAGTTATAATTCTCTTAAGAGATAGAAATTGTTGAGGAGCTTTCTATATTTTAATGGAAAAAGTATACGAGGTCTGACAATTAAGTTTGCGAACTCCTCCTAGAAAAAGTGCTACATACCTCATTGCTGAATATTACTATGGTCACCTTTGAAGCACTCCCCTTGGGAAGCTATGCACCGATGCCAGCACCTAGTCCACCCTTCAAAGCAATTTTGGAACTCTCTTTCTGGAATGACCTTCAGAGCTGTCGCATTACCTTTGATGTCCCGAATGTCATCAAAATGTCTTCCTTTTAATATTTCCTTTCTCTTCAGGTAAAGAAAGAAGTCATTGGGGGCCAGATCAGGTGAGTAGGGAGGGTGTTCCAACACAGTTGTTTACTGGCTAAAAACTCCCTCACAGACAGTGCTGTGTGAGCTGGTGCATTGTCGTGATGCAAGAGCCATGAATTATTGATGAAAAATTCAGGTCGTTTTCGTCTAACTTTTTCACGCAGCCTTTCCAGCACTTCCAAATAATAAACTTGGTTAACTGTTTGTCCAGTTGGTACAAATTCATAATGAATAATCCCTCTGATACCAAAAAAAGGTTAGCAACATCGTTGCAACTAGTTCACAAACTTAATTGTCAGACCTCCTATCTACTGTCAGGATTTACAAAATGTTCCTCCAAAGATAAAAGTTGAAAGTCTGAAATGATCACTTTGAATAGCATTTCTAATGTTTTATTATTTCTTTAAAATAAAATAAGACTAACAATATTTACCTTATTTAAAAATGAGATGATTGGTATGATTTGTGATTTTGAATGAATCTGAATCTATTAATGTCAAAGATTAAATTTGTTAAATGTCAGTATTCTAAATATTTTAAGTCAAATGATACGGTAATTAACTTCATTATTACTGTTTTTTAAATATCTTATTTGTTTTTTCTAGGATCTTAATTCATATCTTGAAGATAAAGTCTACCTTACAGGATATAACTTCACCTTAGCAGATATCTTATTATACTATGGACTTCATCGTTTTATAGTGAGTATTTGAGTAGTTATTAGATTTTTTGTGTAATGTTCAGATGATGATTTTTTTGTCTTAATTTCAATTTAAGTCAATTTTCAATTTAGCAAATAAAAATGAAAGGAATAATTTTTATACAAGGTACCTTACGTATACATTCCTTCCATGTATCCATGAAGCATATTAGCTTCTTGTTCCTTGATTTGCTTGAGTCCTGTTCTTGCTTCTGCTGTTCTTTGCAGCTACCTCTCTTGCCACCCTATGGCTTAATGGTTTTCATCACCTGGACCCCGCGGTCACCATTTCACTCCACCTCTACATGTACCCCATCTTCTGTGTGACCTCTTACCCTTAGAGCTTAATCTCTTACTCCCTAAAGCCATCCTTATCTGAGGTAACTGGATTCCTTCCTTTTTCCTAACTTGTATACTTTCTTCCCCATCCATCCCAGATCCCCTTTTGTGTAACTTTGACTACACCCTCTTATGATAGCATTTTCAGTTTCTTTGTTCTATTGTGCATTCACCACTCTTTCCCTATAAATCCCCAACTGTTGTTCAGTCCAAATAAATGCCTTCAATCTTATATCCAGGCTGAGAGCTCAGTTGGAGAAATTACAAAACTACAGATTAGTACCACTGTGAATTTATACTATCCAATTTCAGACAGTTAGGACATTCCTCAAGCCCCACCCTTCAACCACCACCTTTATCTTCAGTCCTTATTAAAGAGTTTTCCTCCCTTATTCAGCTTAAAAATGGAGGCCATGGTTTAAATACCCTCATCTTCCACCTCTTCCTACATGCGCGTCCTTATCCATCTTGTCTCCTGCTTCTGGCTTCAGAAAGCATCACCGTGTTTTTCTCCTAGGCTAATCTGTTCATCTGGACTCTTACCTCAACTCCTCCTCCACTTCCTGCCCCCTTTCTGGATCTTGTCCCAAATGTCATATCCTTTCTCATATCTTAAAATTTTTCCCTCTGTCCGGTCATCCTCTTTACTTTAAATAGTTTCCCATCTTAAATTTATTTACAATTGTATGACACTCACTATGTTCCCTAGGCACTGTTCTATACACTTTATAAATGTTACCTAATTTAATGTTTATAACAGCCTTGTGAGATGGGTACAATTATCCCCATTTTACAGATGAAGTAACCGAAGCGTAGAGATCAGATGTCCTCTGTGAGACCACCCAAATGAGTGGCAAAAGCAGGTCTGAAAACTCTAACCCAAATTGGGTTAGAGTTTGTACTTGCTTAGGTATCTACCTAAAACTTCCTGCCAATGAAACCAGAGGCCAGACAAGTCCAGGGCTCATGCTGCCTTGCGCTGCTCAGCCAATAGACCAACACAGTAGTTGGGTCATAGAATAAGGGTTTGTTACTAGAGCACCGGTGGTCAGAGGAGGCAGGAGGGATACACCTCCAAAAACTGCTTGAACATTCTCAGACTGGCTTGGGGTTTTTAAGGGAAAATCTGGGCATTCCTGATGGTTCCAGGGATCTGCATGGAGCATTCCCTCTGACAACGTATTGTGGTGGTCAGCAACCCAGGAACAATGGAAGTAGCCTGGAAAGAATGCTAGACCTTTGAGATTGTGGTCAGTAAGCCTAAGGGTATTAATCTTAAATTTCAAGGTAATTTTCTAAAACTGGGAACTGGGAGGGACAGTGGACATTCCCACCTCAAGCCGCAGGGGGATGATCGATTGTTAAGCTATAGGTAGGTCTAGGAAAGGCACGTGCCTCTACTATGGGGGTGCCAACTGGGCCCTGTTTCACCAACACCTGTGTTCTCCCTGTGGAAAAAAAGAACTCATACATTTTTCTGTATTCTTCACCTCATGCATCCAGTCAGTCACGTCTTGCCGTTTCCACCTCATGGATCCTCACACATGTGTCTCTTCCTGTGGTCCTGGATGACACTGCCTACTTCCAGAATTCATTATCTTTTGTCTGCTATTACAGTGGCCTCCTCCCATCAGTCTCATCTCTTTCAGTCCATCTTTATTGCCACTGAGCAGTTTTTCTCCTGAATGTATCTGTTTATTTCTCAAAATAATTAAGTAGCTCCTCAGTCCCTGGGGTGGAAGACCCTTCTTCATGTGCCCCTGCCTCATCTCCATCATTCTCCCGCACGCCTCTCTCTCATCCATGACGTACGCCCTGGAGTCTCCTCAGCCTTCGCTCTTTCTGCTCAGTGTCCTTACACTGTTCTCCTCTTTGCTCCTTGGCCCAGCCCTTATCTTCCCCTCCAAATTAATTTGTATTTCTTCAAGTATCACTCAGTTCCGGCACCAATTTCCGGGTGAAGCCTTCTCAGGCTCCTAAAGCATATTCATATGCTCTTTACTCCATTGTTTCTTGTACCTCAATACACCACCTCAGTTGTGGCTTGTTTTGTTTTGCACTGTAACTCTTCTTGAAAATTTTCTCTTTTAAATTATAAACTGCTTGAGTCAGAGATTGTAACACCACTGTCTGACATGATTCCTGACACATGAATATACTCTGCCCTCCTGTCCATGCACACTGAACAATACAATTCACATATTTCTTATGTTTTCCAGAGTTTTATGTGTACTTTCTCATTGTACTTCATAACTCTGGAGGAGGTTAAGACTAGTGGTATCGTCCTATTACAGAGAAGGAAACTAATGCTTAAGAACATCAAGTACTTTAAGCAAAGACACAGAGCTCAGGTTTTGGAAGGACCAAGACAAACTCAGTCTTCTGACTCGTGTCATAATGTGGGGAACCCTTTGTAATCAAAAATGCCGTTGTAATGTATGATAGTTGTTCTTCGTTCCCCACTCAATCTCTAATTCCTTAATTTGGATTTCTATCCCTTATTAAGCATTATTTCTCTAAGATCCCTAAGTGATTGTGCTAAATTCTATAACATTATTGTTATGGCCTAGGATGACCCATAATTCAGCATGGTACTATTATTACAAGTTTACTTCGAGTTTACTATATGTGCCCATTATACTGTACTTGGGGGACATAAAAGATGTATAAAACTCTATTTTCAAGTTACTTTTGATTTCATTGAAGAGATAAGACTGTTTTACATGAAAACAATTAGTGAATAAGAAAAAAATGACATCTAGTGCTAATTTCTGGTCAAATATGGGATCAATTAAAGAGGCAAATGGAGAAAAGTAGAATGTAGAATCGTGAAATTGTCAGAAAAATATCTGTTCAATTTGAATGGTGTCATGCAGTGTGTCATGCAGGGTCTCAGCTCCTGCTCCCCACATAAGAACGCAGGATATGGTGAGGCCAAAAAGGAACACCCATGGGGCCATAGATAGGGGAGTCATATCACTATATTCTCACTTGTGGCTGGGCGAGACACACGAAGTAGGATCCACACATTCCGCAATCCGCCGTCCACTTCCCTGCCTGCCAACCAGCCAAGCAACCAGTGCAGTCACAGCAGGTATATCAGTAGCCAATTGGCCAACCGGCTACAGCCAATGGCCAACCACCACCCGAGCCAGCACCCCCCACGCAAGGCTAAGAGCCTGGAAACTGCTCTTTGGGACTCTGTCCCCACAAATGGCTTTGGCTAGCGAAGGGAATTTTTATTGTTTTAGAAAGCTATGATAAGTTAGACTATAAATAATGCTTGTAAGTAGGATGACCATATGACATCATCCAAAACAACAGTTTTGTCAGTGAAAGAAAGGATATTAATAATTACACTGATACATCAGGAATAAAGTGGGACGAATGTTCCCCATACTTAAAAGGAATAAAACTCAATTTTTAGCAAAATAAGATTTAAGAAAGGATCATATCAATCCCTTTCTCTTTATACGTCAATATAATTAAATCTAAAGTAATCTTATTTAAATGTGAAGACGGTTTAAGTAGAGCTGAAATACTTTGATCATACCAGTCTCTTTTTTATTCTATTCTATATTCAAAATATTTTCATAGCTTTTTGAGCTTAGAATGGTAGCGTAGCACAACTTACCTCATTTAGAAATGCAGAAAGCCTCCAAGGTAAAGAAGGTTTGCTACTAGGGCATCTAACTTTCTCCTGGTGGCGCACCCACCCAGGAGTCTTTCAGCTGGGGGAGTACGTAGCTTGATTTGAATGAGAATGTGTTGCTAAGAGCATTGCTACCTATAGAGGGGAACAAAAATGATACCTAAAAACCACAACACACTTGGTGACATTTAAAAAATATATTTAAATGCAGCATTACTTAATGTTAGAGACGTGTCCTCTGGAGTCCTGTGTGATGCCTGTCAGCAGACTCATGAAGGCCTGTCAGGACCTTCGTGAGGCCTGGCTTCGTCTAGTGTCAGACTGCCATTAAGAAGGAAAGCATTTCTCCCGCCTAATTTTTTTTTTTTAAGATGATAATGAAGTGCAACTCTTGCAAACCACGTGTGCATTTACATTTTTCTCTCTTCTGGCTTATGCGTGTCATGCAGTAAGGACAGGCAATATTCTGAGAAGGAGGGAGCTTGTGTGGAATTTCTTTGCCAGCTGATTTAAGAAGGTCATAATTCCATGATGCAAAATATTTATAGCACCAGCTACAAAGATGTTTAATTATGAGTGTAGGTGCCTTCCAGGGTATTTGGTTTTCAGGCAGGTTAAGAATATTTCATTCAACGCTGCATGTTAAAACTAGGGTTACGTGACAATATTTAATGATCTGTACCTATTTATAGTTCCTATTTTGGAATATATATCTTTCTTTATATGTAGTGACTAGGATATTATGATTAGGGTTTAAGCTTATCTTTTTCAAAATATAATTGAGTGGAAAATACGTAAGTCACTGTTAACCATCCTTTGGGGTTCATAAAATGAGTTCATAACCAAGGCATGTCTCCCACCCTGGTCCAAGAGCAGGCAGAGTACATTGGAGAAATAAACACCTTCTCAAGGAACAGGCCTCGGACTAAAACCTTACTGTGATAGAATTGCACTGTGGTGTTAAATGACATCCCTGTTGTTAGGTGTAAATATATCCAGATGAGAAAAAAATGATTACTGGGTATGAAATTCAGGCAGAGGAGATATGAAGTTCAGACTTGCTACCTACTCATATTCATCAGACGGTTTCTCGTGCTTTGTTTGCTTTGGCGGCATATTTATTTTTGCTCTCATTCCTTCAGTGATTTGCTCATGTTATTAAATACTTAGTATGTAATCAGTGCAGTGTACAAAACAGCAGTCAGGGAACCTTCAAGTCATCAAATAATCCCACTATTTTGCTTCAGTGTGAGCCCAGTTTTAGTTGTGGCTGAGTTACTCTAGTTATAAGACCTGGTCTATCTTAATTCCCTTTGAGGAATATTACGTTGTTCTTCCTTTGTTTAACTGCCAGTTAGTGTGGCTGTTTATTATCACACTGGTGACTCATTGCTTTCTTAGAGTGATTTCACTAGTCGATAGCAGTCCCTATGAACAGACTGTTACTCAAGATTATTAAAATCCTTTGTGACGTTATGTGCTGCTTGAGTATAAGATTGTTATCAACTGAAATCCCTTTGTTTTGAAGTTCAGAGCACCAATGGAGGCATGCTGTTCTTTTAGAAAGAAAGGAAAAGAAATAGCTTCAGAGCAACCCAGGTCGCCGGCCATAAAGCATCCCAAGGGCAGCATGGTGCCAGTTGGAAAGGTGGCAGACCAGCATTGTACCCTGATCTGGAATGGGTCCCTTCAAGTGTTTCTCATATGTCTTCATGGAAAATTAGTGACTAAGAATATTATCTGTTTGGCTTTAAAGTTCAAACTAGTTATAGAGTGCCAGTAGAAATAGAAAGGAATGATGAAGTGGAAGGAGCCAAGCATGACTGTAGACACACTGGCTTATAGACCAATATGAAGCAGGAAGTGGCAGCCAGAACAATTGCATTGTGTTTCCTGTTGTAAAAAGGGGCGGGGTGTGGGGGGGAAGAGCAAACTAATGGACCAGAAAGGGATGATGGAAAACCAATGTTATAAGTGAAATAGTCGATGGGGATCCCATCCAAAAAGTTCTAAAATAAATTTGGTGGGGAGAAAATCTGTTGTTTGTTTGTTTATAGTTAAGTTCAGAAATACAATGTCTACCAAAAAAGTAGTAGGGGTAATAAATCAAGGTCAGCCATAGTTTTCTCAGACTCAAGGGGCAAGCTCCAAAGTTTAAACTAAAAGGAGGTTAAGTGGTAACTTGATAGTTTTGGAAAAGCTCTGTGTATTTCTAGCAACAGTTTCTGAGGGGAAACTAACAAATTTATATTCTCAACAGATCTAGTTAAAAATTATTAGAATAAATTGGGAACTATCAGACAAATCTTTAGAAGGTCTTGGAACAAAAATTATTTTGTACTGTGGGTCTGTTATAATCTTTACATTAGAGACTCTAGATGTGAAATGTTTAAGTTGGAGAATATTAATTTTTCTGTGTGTGGTATTTTGTTATTATTTTAAATAATAGGCCTGGTAGCAGCGTATGCTATTCCTCTGTAATAGCAAACTGTTCTAAAATGTAATTAGTAAACATTCATTGCCATTTTTACCCTATTTCAAAATCTGAGTGAGCAACTTGAACATAGATCAAATAAGCATTAGCACTTTATTGTTTGGAAATGCTTTCTTCTCAGTGCATTTTAATTCATTCTGAAAAACATCTCACAAAATGGCTGAGTGGAGACTTTTTGAAAGGAGTTCTGGAAGAGACTAAATTGCAGTAAAGTGGTCAGATTTGAATGATCATGTATTTCAGCCGCTGACATGAAATTAAGTTGGAGTAAAAGTTGTTTTTCTGTTTGCTTTACTATCAGTAAAGATGTTTGCCTTAGTTGATTTTAAATTTTATGTATTTATTTAAGAGAACTCACCCCCGTTTCCTGTTAGATTTGCAGCTATGTTTACTACTGGTTGAACTTTTTTAAAAAATCTTATATTTTTTTTTGAAATCAGTGATGAAGTTCACATATGGTAAAGATTTAGAAAAAGAACCAAAAAAGAGCTCTTTTACAAAATGTGTTTTACCTTTTGAAATACAGACTGATACTTAGTTTATTCCACAGCGGTTGCTGTGTGTCAGCATACCAGACAGTTAGAAATAATGTAATTCTTTACCTGGGAAACCATGAAATAGACATTCTTGAGGACTTTTTTATAACAAATGTGTTAATTTTTTATCTCCATGCCAGGGACTAACTGTATTGTAGATAAAAACGGTTATAGTAACATATGTCTGATAAGTAGACACAACTTTACACCCCATTAAACAAAATAGGTATATTTTTATAATATGCTGTAGCAGCTCGTACTCCTATGTGGGACTTAAACCTGAAACTTAAATTTCTATGTTAACAGAAGCAGTGAGACTCACTGCCAATAAATTAAGTAAACTGGGCCAACAGAGGTAGACATTTGAGACCACCAAAGATGATTTTAAAAGATCAGATATTAATAAAATAGTATCCTGATGTAATAAAGGCAAAAGAGGCAGGATAACTTGTATCAGTTTTTTCTTTTTAAATTGCCTCCTAGTAAATGGAAAATGGAAATGTGAGTTCACGTAGACATTTATTGAGAAAATACTACCGTGTTTCCCCAAACATAAGACCTAGCCAGACCATCAGCTCTAATGCATCTTTTGGAGCAAAAATTAATATTAGACCCAGTCTTATTTTACTATGATATAAGACCGGGTTTTATATAATATACTATAAAACAAGGTATAATATAGTATAATATAATATAATATGGGGTCTTTTATTAATTTTTGCTCAAAAAGACACATTAGGGCAGATTGTCCTGGCTAGGTCTTATTTTCGGGGAAACATGGTATGTGTCTACCTTTTCATTTTATTAATATTATTTTGTATTCTGTAATAATCACTGCATGTAGAGTGATTTGTCCTTCGGCTTTGTTGACCCAGTAACTTAGCAGAGTATTTATTTGCCTGTAGGCCCCAGGATAGATGTGCTAAATTCTGAGCAGACACAAGACATCCCACTAAAAGTGCCTTCCAACCAGCAAATTGCTAATGGGTTTCTGCTAATGGGTTTGAACGCAGGAAGGTGACTGAGGTGTTTTTCTTTGTGTAAACATTCCTGTCAGTTTTATGGAGAGTTGCAATATCTGTTAAATAAATGTTGAATTAACACCAGGAGAAGGAACTACACTACTCTTACATGGGTCACAGCTGTGAGTTACTGCCCTACTGCTTTCTCTTTACTTGACAACTCTCCCATGATTCCAGTCCAAGATTCATCTTAGAGAAAAGTCTGTAAGTCTCCTATTTTGGATTTTGAGCCCAGTGAAATGATTGGCACAACTGTTTTTATTGCATCTTTCTCTAACCAAATCTCTGGGTATTCTTGTAACTTGTTAGTAAATTCTGTGAACTGCTACCTCCACTGAAGACAGAGTTCAGCTTTGTTGCAAACAGAATTTAGAAGGTCTGTTTGTTCATCTGAGGCATCTGCCACTGGAAATAGCCTTCCTTCTCACATTAAGAACAATCACTTAAAATTAAATGGGTCATTGTCTTCTTGAGTAAAGTCCTTCCCCAGAGTTTCATAGAAAGGAAGCAGTAGTCCATATATATATATATATATATATACACACACACACACATACATACACACACCAGCTGTCTATCTATCTATGGATGTACACATATATGTTTATATAGTATTCCCTAGTTCAGTATGTTAGATGTCAATAAACCTTTCCTTTTTTAGGTTTGCTAAAAAAATATTGGAGAAAGAACCATGTCTTAGTCTTTTGGAAGCTATTCTCTTCCTTTCTCCTATTTTCCTTTCTAATAGGGTAAAAACAAACTCTTTGGGCCTCCAGATCCGGGGGTTAATGTAAAATTGGCTTTTTTTTAAAAAACTTGAGATATTCCTAGATAGGACATCTGGTTTTGAATTGAACATAAAAGCATTAAACAAATGGATAGCTCTTCCAAGTGGCTGAGATTTTTCACTCGTATCTGAATATGTTGGCTTTGGGAAGTATTTTTTTCCCCATTTCTATCTCCTACTCAGATGATATTAATAGTTGTGCTTATGTAATGTCTGTGTTGTGTGTGTTTTTAATCTCTACTTAGGTTGACCTGACAGTTCAAGAAAAGGAGAAATACCTTAATGTCTCTCGCTGGTTTTGTCACATTCAGCATTACCCAGGCGTCAGGCAGCAGCTGGCTAGTGTTGTCTTCATCAAGAACAGACTCTATACTAATTCCCACTAGAAGTACCCATGCCGCACAGAAGAGCGATTTAAAATATTTTAACTGGAAAGTATACTCTGGACCAGAGGACTAACGTAAATTGATAAGCAGCCATTCTCTATTTGCTGAAGTTGATAGAAGTTTTTAAGTATAAGCTTGTGTCTGAATGTTTTGTTCTTTAGTTGAAATTTTGCAATTTTTAATGTAAAAATTCAACTGCTGTCAAAACTTGAGATAAAATCATCCAGTTATAAATTACCTTGTTTTATAGATGAAAGTTATTTTAATAAAAGTTGCAAATCAATGGCCTAACTTAAAATAAAATAAAAAAGTCCTTTTAATGGTTAACCCATTTGGCTATGTATTAACCGTTCTTTCATATTTTAAAATTCATTTCCCCATTACAGATATTTATAGTAGTTTATTAAGATCATAATGTGCCAAGGATACCGAAAGGGAAGACAGATGGATTTGTTTTCAAATATTTATGTAAACCAGTAAATGTGGTTGAAACAATCTTTTTTGTTTGTTTCTTTCTTTCCTGTAGTCAGTATTCATTGAGGTGAAGCTAACTATTGAACTGCCCTAAAGTGAACTAGAATAAGATACATTCTCTTGAGTTAATGGTTTTTTTTGTTGTTGTTGGGTTAATTGGAATATGCAGTAGCTGAAAAAAAGATGGGAAATTCCTGCTAGCCCACTAATTTTAGACTTGATAAGGACTAGACTTTTCTAAGTTAAAAGCCAACTCTCATAGAAAGACTGCTGTTGAAGCACTATGTAAAGAACAAAGGCACTTGATTAACAATTCTCTACAATTTATAACTCTTACTGTCTGAGTAAATAAGCAATCAACTACTGAGAGCTAAAGAGCTTATATTTCCAAATAATAAGAAAAATAGAGTTTTCAACTACTTTACTGTTATAACTCTATTTAATTTTTTGGTGCTGATGCTTAATCTAAGTACTAGTATACGATTCAGAGGTCAAGTGGAAAGAGCAGAGACTTGGGAAATAGATAGCCCTTTGGTTGAGTCCTGCTTTTATCACTTACTAGCTGTATGACCTTAAGCAAATCAGTTAACTGTATTTTCTTAACCTATAAAAATAAAATGTAAAACTAAAGATAGTTCTAAGTTATGAGGATTAAAGGAGAGAATGTACGTGAAAAAGCCTAACATAGCCGACAGCTTTCAGTAGTTTTCTCTGTAAGAGCCCCTCAGTTTTGTCCTTCATGTTACTGAGTCAAGAGATTTACTACGCCAGATGTGTAAGTATATTGTATGTCAAGACAGTTTTTACGGGATTGGATTTCATAATTCAATGCCATTGGGAGCATTTTTAATTTTATAAAATGGCCTTTAAATTAGAAACTGTAAACTTGTATTTGCATGTTCAGAGACTAAAGGATTCAAGTTACTCTTGGTTAGTATGTGTGCTCTAGAGTCAGGCCCAGTTTATGACTTTTCGTGCCCTTGTGGGTCTGTTATAAGCACCCCACATTGTATTTCACAGCTACAAATTAGCCCTTGCCTCATACTAGTCTCTTCTCCCCCTGGACTGCAAGAGGAGGCAAGTAGGACATACAGGGTACCTAAGAGATGGGCTCCCCGGCCTTCCCATCCCAATCATTTCATTCTTTTCTTTCAGTTTAGGTCAGCTGTGAGGGAAGGGTGGGAGGACACCTCTTCTTTGCCAAGTGTCCCTCTTCCCACTTGTACCTTCTGAGTCTTTACCTCTGAATCCTTCCATCTGCTAGTCAGTTCTTTTATCAAGTGCACAACATTGCTTCAACAGATACTACCTGGTGCTACTATGTGCTCCTACTTCCCACCACCACCTTAGATCTTACAGTATGAGGGGACGGCAGAAATACAGAGACTCGCTCCTTCAGGCAACGGTTAGATCCTGTTCTCAGTATCTAATCAAAACAGTTCACTTCCACGTAGAAATGCTGCTGTGCATCATGGTGCATCATGGATCATTTCTATCAGGTACTTCTCCGCCTGAAATGCCCTTTTCACTTGATAACCTCTTCAGTATTCAACTTCGTCATGTTCTCCTGAAAGTCAAGTCTGTCCTGGCCAACCCATCTCCCCCTACCCCGTTTCTGGCACTGATGGCATTGTACTATTTTTGAATATATGTCTCTTCTACCAAACTGTTAATTCTGTGAGAGCAGAAATTATCTTTTCCCTTTCATATCCAGCCCTCAAAACAATGACTGGCACACAGCAGCAGATATTAAGTATGTGTTTCTTGAAAGAATGTCGTATTCTTTTACGTCCATTATAAGCTGGCCAAGAAAAGTATAAGTGTGAATTGCAGTTAGGTACTGCTGTATAGAGCAGGAAACCCAAATAACATTAAAGTAGGTTGTTTTTCTGTCATGTAAAAGAAGATAGTCCATGGTTGGTACTGTGCATCCAGCTCCCATCTTGCTGCTTTTCCATATGGAACAAGGAGTTTTCTTTCTCAAGTTCAGTTTATGGTCCACGATGGCTATCAGAGCTCCAGACATCAAGTCCATGATCAAGACCAGAGAAAGAGAGGAAGGGCAAACAGACTGAGTCAGTCCACTTGCAGGACCTTTCTTGAATTCCTATTCAGTAATATGTGTTTACATCCCTTAGGCATCCCAGCTGGGATGAAGGCCAGAAACAGTCCTTTACCCTGCACACTGCCATCCCGGATAAAACCTGTGCTCTGTCAATGAGGAAGAAGGCAGAAAGGGATACTACGCAGGGAGGCAGCTAGCTGGCTCAGTCACCGCAAGTAGTATTTAAATGGGGAAAAGACCTTCTGGCCGCTAAAAAAGTCAGCTTATAAACTAATTTTATTAGTAAACTGTTGACATTCCCTGGCTCATCAATTTGCAGAGAATTAGAATAAAAGAAACACTTTTCACTGACCACAATTTTCATGATTCATGAAGCTTTTCAGGATCCTGCAATATTCAGAGTTAGCAGGAGGATCTGTAAGTGCACTTTCAATAACAACAATCGTAGCTAACAGTTATGAGCCTGTATATGTGTCCTGTTCTCAGTATCTCAGCATTCTAAGTGCTTTACATGCATTCATTGCTTTAATTGTTATCCTGTTAGCAGGTAATGAAAGTGAAGCACAGAGAGGTCAGGGGACTTGCCCCAGCTCACACAACCAGTATCAAGAAACTGGGACTCAGTGTCTGGCTCAGACTTCACCTGTAAGCCTCTTTACTGGCATGTCAGTCAAGTTCTGCTTAATCAGTTTGTGAAAGTCGTTTTCACCTGCCTTAGAAAACGTCTGCTCTAGACATTGAATGAAACAAATGTGTATAGAACTTCAAGAATAAAAGAGATGGTTACCAACTCTGTATATATTAAAACCCACTGACCTGCACAAGTTAAATGGGTAAATTTCGTGTTATGTGAAATACCACACAAAAGCAGTCTTTCAAAAAAAGAGTGGAGTAAAATGCATCAGCCTCACCATGTATTAATTATGAGACCTTGGGTCTGTCGCTGCACGTGAAATTTCTCTTATGAATTAGAGTTAAAGACTACTGGTCTCATTGTTTTTTAATTTGCGATAAGAATGTATAAACATTACCTAGCTCAGTGCCTAGCACACAGAAAGTGATCAGTAAAGGGTCAGTTTTTAAAGTCAAATTCTTAAAAACTAATTCTTAAGTTTTTTTTCCCACCTGCCATCCCTGAGGCATCTGCTCAGTGTGAGCCCATCTGAGATAAGATACTTGGCAGAGCATCTGGTGATTTTTGGTAAAACATGAAGCCATCAAATTACCAGTTTAAAAATCTCTGGTCCTCATATCTTTCAAGCTGTTGAAAAAACGGAACATACTATTTTTATTTTTTTCTAAAAGATCAATGAGACTCCTTAAAAAAAAAAAACGGGCCTATCTTGGTCCATGCTAGTCCTTCTAAAAAGTGAATTTCCTTTTCCAACTATTTTCTGTAATTTCCAGAAGCACTGATCATTCATTCATCCTTCAAATATTTATTTAGCACCTACTATGTATCAGACACTGCTAGGCCCTGAGAATAACACAGTTACGTCCTTAGAATTTACGACAACCCAATGGTGTGAACAAATTTCTGAAATGGCATGGAAAGCATTCTTTGGCTGACTGCCAGCCACTCGACATTCTTTGAAAGTAAATAAAAGTTATCAGATGCCATTTACTGAGTGCCGCCTATGTTTGGGCTGTATACCAGACACTTGACAACAACACCTTATCTCTTGGTAATTTAGGAGCTAGGGAGGAAGCAGACTAACCCACACGCTAACCAATGTCTCAATTAGACCGTGGCTGGAGTGAATGGGAACTGCACAATTTCGGAGTTAGAGGACCTAATCTTCATCATGTTATGCACTGGGATTGATTAGACTGCCCTGACTAGGTACTTGGCCCTATCTCCCTGTTACACATGCAACTTTCAAGAACATAAAAAATTTCAAATAAGGATCCATGAATTTTTCATTATTTAAATACTGGTTTTAAAACAAAAATAATACTAGAGCAGGCCGTATCAAAAGGCCATTGGTCTTCAGGCACAGTTACACCCAAAGCTTGCAAGATGTCATGAAGTATTCTGTGGAATTTTGTGGTGGTAAAGCTCTATTAGCTGCTGTCACAGTACGGTAGAAAAAGTGATGTGACGTCAAGAATGACAGTCATCCATCCATGACCTGACTTCCCAGAGAAGCTCTACCCCATCTCCTTGCAGATTCAGCAATAAGACTATTGCACCGAGGTTTATAACAGATCAGTGAGCATTCTTACTTCTACTCCGTTAAACACAGGTCCTCCATTGGCTCCACCCAGTCATACCTGAGGCCATAGTTAACCAGTCAGTACAGGCACGTTAGGTTTCCTACAGCAGAAGGAAGAACGGAATGAGTGGGAAGGTCACCCACAGCCAGTACATTATGCGAGAGCCCGGCTAAAAGTCCTTCCAGCAGGGCTTCAAGATGGGTTCTTAAAAATTTAAGCAGATACTGTGAGGAAAGAATAAAACTAGTACTTATGTACATCACACCAAAAGATTAACACAACTGATTTGTTTATTGAGTGGTAAATTTAGAGTTGTAAATTGTGTTAAAATTGTAATTATATAATTGATAAGTAGCCAAATTAGAATTGTGAAATATAGCTTTTTCATTTATGTTTTTCTTTTTTAACATTGGATTTCATTCCTTTTTTAAAAGTTAGATGTTACACGAACTTTAATATTAATCTAGCTTTGGCAGAGATGCGGTGGTTTAATGGATTAGAGCATTTAGCTTTTTACCCCAGAGAGCAATATTTCTTCTTTCTCTCCATAATTAGATAATCCGCTCCTACCCATTACCAGGGCACTAAATTTCAAATTCTCCATACACCTGAGCAGGCTGCTACATATCTGGCCACCTTAATTTTAGTCTTTGATTTATTGAAGCTGAATTACATGCCTAACTCTTCCTGGAGCTCTGGGTGAATTTTATTGCAAAAGCAGTGGGGAGAAAGTTACCATCATATATCTCTCTTGCTGGGCAGAGATTTTAGATACACAAGGGGGTCTCTATCCCACTGCTCCATGCTCTGTATGCTGGATTTACAACACTGTGAAGCCCAGCTCTAGGGTTACATACAGGCATATCAGAGACGAGATGGGGAATTTGATTTTGCAATAATGATTACTTGTTGAAGGAGCACACATTCCTGCAGGCTCTGCCTTTATTCCCCATACTACTGGTGAATAAAACTAATTCCAACTGCTATCTAATCTAGCAAAACTCATCTTTCACTTATGAGAAAGGCCAAAGAAAGGTAGACCAGAAGTCAGGAGAATTTGAGATGTTGGCCATTTTCACTATAATATCTCAAGGCTTTCCACAGTTCTTTCAGGAATATTTTCATCTTTTAAACTTCCTTTGTGGGGAGAATGAAAGCTTTGCATCCTTTCCAGCCTGGTGAGTTGATCTGATGGCTCATTCTTGCTGTCTCTCCCACTTCAAAGAGACTGGGCCCCGAAGGCTCGCCAACTGTATTATGGATCTTGCAGACTTGGCTTGTCATTCCTGCTGGGTGTCATCTGTTCTCACAGTCCAGCAGTGGATAATTTTTGTCCTCCCTAACATCATCTGCTTGAGAAATTTGTGCCTGGCAGGCCTGTCTGTCCAAGTTAAGCCTGAAATACAGTAGCCACACAAATAATTTGACAAGGTATAGCTCCAAACAATAAGGCTATAGGCTTGCTTTGACCAAGACCGCAGACATCCAGCCATTTGATTACAAATTCCAAAGTTTCTTTGGTGCAGTTCATGAATTAGCCTCTTCATGTAATAATAGGTTATCCTTCCTCCATTGCCCCATTTTTCCTGACTTTCTGCCTCTCTCTCTCTCTCTTTCTCTCTCTCTCTCTCTCTCTCTCTCTCTCTCTCTCTCTCTCTCTCTCTCTCTCTTTCTCTCACACACACACACACACACACACCTCCTTATCTTAAAGGACCTTTTAACCCTTTGGTTGGCCTTTGCAGGAGCTTTGCAGTTCTTGACTTTTCAGCACTTGACTCAAGCCCTATCACTTAAATGAAAGAACTCTAGAGTTAACTATCATTGTCAGAAGTTTGAGGAATGGGTAACCGACTTTGGGTACTAGACTTTAGCCCATGCAGTAATCCCCGGGGCTTCTCCAAACTCAGGTTGCCGGCCACAATTTGAGGTTCTGAGTCAAGAGGTCTGGTGCAGACACCTCAGAGAAGCACTGTACTACAACTGTCTGAAGTTTAGGGGACAGGCATAGAGCAGCTACATTTATCCAAAAACTTGTGTTTGGTTTTTTGCACAACTGAGTCAAATTTTCTGAAGCTATGACCAGAGTGGTGGCCAAGTCTGCACTCTCACTGGTTGGCCCTGTCACAGGAGCAGTTTCTCTCCATAGTAGCTCTCGCAGTAAAGCCCTCCGTGTTCTCCAAGTGGTGTGGCTGAATGCTGTACTGAGTGCTGCTTGTTCCCCATTAGAGAAGACTCTCTAGGGGGAACAAGCAGCACTCAGTACAGGAAGGTTCAGTACAGGACCGTAACATTGGAAGATAGCTGATGCCAACACACAGCCTGCCGCCGCACACCACGCGACCGCTCAGGCCCAGGGTGCCAGTGGCATTTCTAAAACTTCATGAGTTCATGTGCAGTGATATTGACTATCTTACTCCATAGACATGCTAATCTTTTCCCCTCGTTTGCTTTCATATTTTCGTCCATTTTTAATTTTTTAACTCACTTCAAAAATAGGTTCAACAAAAAGAGATAAACAGTAATGCCAATAGAAAGTGTTGTGGAGAAAATCTCATGAAATGAATTTGATTAAAAAAACAAAGTGAATTTCGGAGTCCCCTCTCAGTTATGCTTCTCCTTGATGGGCTTATACTAAGGAATGAATTTCAGATTTTGTTCTCAACATGCATGTAATTAAATATTCATTTTCTAATTTTCATAAGATTCAATATGGAATTAGCAAATAATTTACCCTAAAGTCAGAACTTCTACTAAATTAACATTATTTTATTTTTAGATGTCTTAACACAAAACACAATAATGGAAAAACCCCTTCTCAAATCCATGGTTTTAAAGTGTCTGACATTGAAGAGTTTCTGAAAATGACCTTGTATAGAGCACTATGAAAGTGAGAACAGCTGATCGTAAACCACAGAAGTATTTAGTGTGTGATTCCATTTATGTAATATTTTTGAAATGACATTTTGGAAATGACGGATACAATAGTGTTGGGGCAAGGGCAGAGAGGAAGGTGGGTATGGTTACAAAAAGCTACCATGGGGCATCTTTATGGTTTTTGAAATTGTTCAATATCTTGACTCTGATGATGAACACATAAACCTACATGTGAAAAAATTGTACAGAACTAAATACACACACACACACACAATGAATACAAGTAAAACTGGAGAAATCTGAATAAGGTTGGTGGATTTTATCAGTGTCAATATCCTGATTGTGATATTGACATTTACAAAATGTTACCATTGGAGGGAAACTGGGCAAAGTATACTAGGAATCTCTCTGTATTCTGTTTTACAACTGTGTGAGAATATGCAATTATCTCAAAATTTCATGTACAAATATACAGAAAAGTCTTATCAATCCAGAAACGAGATAACACAAGAACTTTTAGCCTCAAAACTCTGAGATTCCAAGGAAAAACTCAGAGCAGCCCCACCCCCAGCTGAAGGTACGGGCACAACAGCCCTTCTCTCACTCTCTCCTCACTGAGCTGCAGTGTCAAGCTTTCTGGAAAAGTGGAGAAAGAAACAGAGGCATGTACTGGATCTGACCATCCCAGCAAACAACACAGCTCAGTGGTGTACAGAGCAGTACAATTAAAGGGCTAAAACATGTATCTATCTACAGGCTATGAGCAAGAGTTGCAGAAAAGTAATTGTGTATTGATTTAATATTCTTTTCTGGTGGACTGTATGCTCCACAAGGGAAGGAAAGGCTGAGCAGTCTTGCTCCCTGCTATATGGTCAGCTCCCTAGCTCTGCATTTGGCACATAGAAAATGCTCAATACATATTTGTTCAATGTGTTTGGATAAAAAAATGAAAAGCCCATATGGGCTGATAGAGTTAATATGGCTTCTCTTTTCCTTCCTTCCAAACCTCCCTTCCTCACTTTCTCCTCACCCACCACCTACACTTAAACACATATACAGGGACCAAGATTGTTTCTGCCACATACAAATTGGGCAGTCATTTAACCTCTTTGTGCCTCAGCCTTCCTCATCTGTGAAAGGATCACAGTAATACCTACTTCAAAAGCTTGCCATGAGGATTAAATGAATTAATGTGTGTAGAGGACTTCACGTTATCTGGCATGTGGTTAAGTGTCATGTAGGTGTATGTTCAATTGCAACACAATTCTGACACTGATTCCCGGAGTTAGCTCAGATGGCCCTCACTTCAGACACCAGCCAAATGCTCCATGGTTCCCAGACCACCTGTGCTACTGACCAGCTGTCTACAAATTTTGGAGGTTCCCACTTTACCTTCTCAGGTTTAATAATTCACTAGATTGACTCACAGAGCTCAGGAAAGTGCTATACTTAGGATTACAGTTTTATTGTAAAGAATACAAATCAGGGCCAGAAAAATGAATAGATGCATAGGGTGAGGTCTGTGAGCATCTCAAACGTGAAGCTTTTTTGTCCTCAGTACTCCTCACCATCTCGGCACATCAGTGTATGATTACCAACCAGGATTTCACTAGAGCTTCAATGTCCAGGAGATTTGTATTGGGATTTCCTTACGTGATATGGATGATTAAATCACTGGGCACATGAGGTTATGTCCCAGGAACCAGGGACAAAAATCAGCCAGATTCTTTATTATACCACATAAATAGAGTTTACTGAACTGAAAAGGAAGACGGGGGAAAAAAGCATTCCAGGAAGGGGGTGTCTAAAACTAAAGACACAGAAATAAGTCTGGCACAGTCATGGCACAATAGAAAGACCCCTCGCTGACAGGGCTTTGCTATATTGGAATGCACCAGCCTTGAAGTTGAAAGGCCAGGGCTTTGACCATGATTCCGCTACTCGATAACTATGGTGCCATCTTGCGGGAGTATAGGCATCTTTGTAAGCCATCTTAAATCCTTCCTGAGAGGTGGTCATATTTAAAAACGTACACATACTACTTAGTGGGTTAAAAAAAATATTATTTCTCATGACACTGGGTTGATTAGGCAGTTTTCTGGTTCCATTGCAATTCATGTGACTGCATTCAGCTAGCTGATGGCTGGGCTGAAAGCTCCAAGAAGGCCTCCTTCGCCCATGGGGCGCCCTTGGTGCGAACAGCTAGAGTGCTTCAGTTCTCACCTACACTGTATCTCTCTACATGTGATGTCGCATCTTGCAGTGCTTCCTACTCAATGGCTTCTCTAAAACAGGATAGCCTGGACTCCCTGACGAGAGAAAAAGCAGAAACTGCCAGTTGTCTTAGAGCCCAGAACTGGCACAGCACTTTTCCCACCATGTTCTGTTGGTCAAAGTAAGTCACAAGGCCAGTACAGATTCAAGGGTAGAGGAAACAAACTCCATCTTTCGATGGGAGGAGCACCTGCTGCATGTGTATAGAGAGGAGAGGAATCATTGCAGCATCTTCAGAGACTCTACATATCCTTTGACCCTGAGTTTACTCATCTGAAAATGGATATTTTATTATCTACTTCAACTGGATTAATGAGAAGATTAAAAGACATATATGATAAGTGATAGCATTTTTTAAGTTGTAAAGTGCTAAGCAAGTACAAGATACTACAGTGGTAGGTGATAAAGGGAGACTGGAAGAATGAGTGCAGATTATATTGGGCTATAAAAGGAGATTGAGGAGGTTATTGTAATAATATTTAGTGAGCATTTGCTATGTGCCAGGCACGTACTAAGTGCTTTACAGGTATTAAATTCTCTAAATCATCACAACAACCTTATAAGATGGATATTTTATTGCCATTTTACAGAAAAGGAACTGCAGACAAGTGGCAGGGCCAGAATTTGAACCCAATTCTGTTTGGTTCCAAAGTCTTAACCTGCACCCAGAGCTCTTTTATCACTTGTATCGTAATCAATCAGCAATTGGGTAAGGGGGGGTAGCAGCTACCTCAGAACTACTGAAACAGAATTTTTGGATGTGGAACCCAGAATCTGCCTTTTTGACAGTCACATTAATGTGCGAGAAGCATTCAAACTTGTTCTGTACAGTGAGCCTTCTTAGGTTTTTCAGTAGTTCTACGACCTAAGAAGACAAGCTCAGAGAAAATTTAGGATTGCAGGTGCAGAAGAAAACTTGAATAAGAAAAGTGCGCAGCAGTGGGGAGAATATTAAAGGGCTTTAAAAATAATTACATTTTGTAGAGGTTGATACTAAAGCTAAGGAAATGAAAGTATGACTAGAAAGCTTAGAAGCCTGACCCAACAAAGTACAATTAACTAAGTTTACATTTTATTAATTCATCTATTTTTTGCCTCTTTGCATTTGGGCTTGTTATTTCTTCTGCTAGAAAACCCCAAGTCACATCTTCACCCCACCCAACTTGGCTAACATCTCTTCATTTCAGGTCTCAGGACAAATGCTGCCTCCTCTGGCAAGTCTTTCCTGGCCACCTTCCACCCCCAGGGGTCCCACATGTGTGCTGCACCTTCCTCCATCCTATCATTAATAGGCCCTATATTGTAAATGTTGGTTTATGTTCCTTCTTCAGCACTAGACTGGGAGGCCCTTGAGGGTAAGGACAGCAGGAAGAGAGGAAGGAGAAAGGGAGAGATGTGTCTTAGAAAGAACCACTAAACGAACCTAGGAGGTCAAGGAGGAGACAGTGCAAAGTTGCAGTGTTTGTACTTTGAATAGGCATGAAGGCTCATTGAGAATACAAGATGAACTTTATAGCGTTTACCAAACGATAGCAGTTTGCTATATGGCAGCCGCATAGTTGTCTCTTCATGACAAGAACAAATTAAAAGCGGCCTAGCAAACGGGTCCCTTCAGTGATTACATGCATTTTATCTTAACCCATATAAAAACTGGTTGAGCTTTTGTAAATACAAAAGACAAGAAGTGATTTTTTCATTTTCTTCACATGACACGAATAAGTCTGATAAGTGATTTGGGCAAGTAACTTAACCTCTAACCGTTCCTTCATTTGTGATAAAGAGATGATGAAACTGTGCCTCCGAGTTGCTATGGTGACCAAATGTGGCAATGCTCGTCAAAATACCTTATAAAGTATTGGCAGATAATATATTACTATTATTAACATTATTCGGCGACTGTCCCCCTTCGCCCCCAACCTCTCTAAACCACAATAAATCCCAGCAGACTTAGGGGGAATAATAGTTTAGCTCTAACGTCCACGCACCTTCCTGTTCCCGCATCATTTGCCCGAACCCAGCATGGCGGCATCGGCTTCGTCACGATCACATCCCTTAGCTACACTACCGGGACCTTAAAACAACCGCCGGGTGGCTAGACTCAGCTTTTTCCGACGCCCTTTGATGACGCCAAAAGCCGCGCCAGAAAAGCGGGCGAAGCAAGTTTACCCGGGCGCGCGGCGGCCGCGGGGGGCGGAGCGGGTCGGGATGAGTGGCGGAGGGACCGAGGCCTCGGCGGGTGGCGAGGCCGCCGCGGGCGGCGGCGACAAGAAGAGGGACTCGCTAGGGACTGCGGGCTCGCCAGCGCACCTCATTATCAAGGGTACGGAGTGGTAGGGCTATCGCCCCGGGGGACCCCAGCGCAGCCCCAGCCCCCAGGCGGCGCCCTCTGACCCGGGGCCGTGCCCCCGGCCGCCCACCTCCCGGCGGCCTCGTGTTTGTGGGCGGTGGGGGTTTCGTGCCCCGTGCCGGTCTATTTCTCTGCGCCAGGTGCCTCCTAGTACTAACTACGGCCGAACCCAGTCCCTCTTCCTCAAAACAAAACAAAACACCGCAGACGTGCGTCTTCGGGCCCGCCTCCCCTCCCCCTCCCCAAACCCGGACCCCTGGGCGCGGACCCTTTGTGGATGCGGCCTCACGACCGACTTGTAACGCAGAGAGCCCCAAGTTTGGGAGTCCGGAAGGCCTGCGCCCCGGGCAGATCGCTCAGGAGTTGTGTGACTTCAGGTCGGCCGCTTTGCCCACTCTCTGACCCTGTTTGTCTGCTCTTGGGTCCTGCAAGGAGTAAACGGGATAACAAATGAACGCGTCTTGAAACTCGCAAGCGCCATTCTCGGGTACAGATGTCCATGTGTCCTGTCTGCTTTGAGCTCGGAGAGGGTTATGGCCTAGTTACCACCCGGATTCTCACAGAACCTGAATTTCGTTTGATGCCTAAAGTTTACAACAGCCCTGTTACCTGCAGCAAGATCTTGCTCAGATACTGCACTTGCTTGTCGCTCTTCCTTAACCCCATCCTCACCCTGTCAGCCCCACCATTGCAGGGTAGAAGCCCTTGTAGGATTCCAGAGCCCTTCAGCACAGTCCTGGGAACTGCATCCCTCCGTTGCTGCCTATTTCATTTCAACCTTGTCTGTCAGGATTGTAGGTAACCCCAGCACAGCTGGCCATGGCCATTTCTACACTTCAGGTTGTCTCTCAAATCTAATTAGGATGTGGGAGTGGTGCATGGGTGTTAAGTCTAAATTAAAATTGTTTATATGTGCAGTCTTAAACATTTTTTAATTGTAAAATACATGTAACAAAATTATAACAACCATTTTTAAGTGTATAGTTCAGTGGCTTTAGTACATTCATTCACATTATTGTGCAACCATCACCACCATCCATCTCCAGAACTTTTTCCCCAACTGAAATTCTGTCCCCGTTAAACACTAACTCCTCACCCCCTCCTCCCCACAGCTGCTGACAGCCACCTGTTTTGTCTCTGAGTTGGGCTACTTAGGTACTTTACATAAATGTTACCATATAGTATTTATCCTTTTGTGATTGGCTTTTTCACTTAACATAATGTGCTCAAAGTTCATCTTTGTTGTAATGCATCAGAATTTCCTTTTTAAAGCTAAATGATACTCCACTGTGTGTGTATACACACCACATATTGTGTATCCATTCATCTGTGGATGAACACTTGTGTTGCTCCCACTTTTTGGTTACTGTAAGTAATGCTGCTATGAACATGGGGTTGCAAATATATGAGTCACTGCTTCAGTTTTTGGGGGTATATACTCAGAAATGGAATTGCTGGATCAAAGATAATTCTATTTTTCAACTTTGAGTAATCATACTGTTTTCCATAGAGGCTGCACGATTTTACATTTTTACTAACGGCACAAACAAGGGTTCCAATTTTTCCACGTCCTTCCAACACTTGTTATTTTCCGTTTCTTTGGTAATGGCCCTCCTAATGGGTATGAGGTATCTTGTAGTTTTGATTTGCATTTCCCTACTGAATAGTGGTGTTCAGCATGTTTTTATGTGCTTCTTGGCCACTTGTATAGCTTCTTTGAAGAAATGTCTATTCAAGTTCATTTTTAAATTAGATAGCTTGTTGTTGAGTTGTAGGAGTTCTTTATATATTCTGGATATTAACTCCTTTTCAGATACATGATTTGCATATATTTTCTCCCATTCCATGGCTTGTCTTTTCACCCTGTTGATCATATCTTCTGATGTACAGAAGTTTTTTACTTTAATCAAAAACTTGAAATAAAGAAAAGATAATTCAGGGTAAGTTTGTCTAGAATGTCCTTGGCTTTTTTAATGGAATCATTCATTATTTTCATTCAGAAAAATCGATTTTTAGTTCATCTTATTTGAAGACTGTCAGTTGTGAACAGATGTTTATTGAATTATATTGCCAGAGTCCAATGAAAGGGAGACATAAATAAATGATTTCAATATTTATGCCCTGGGTCTTTGAGGGTTCTGGCCCATGGGTGGGTGTTAGGAGGCGGAGACTGGCAGATCCGAGGGCTCCCTGGAGGATGGAGTATTTGATCTGAGTCTTGAGGAATAAAGTATTAGCAGTTAAGAAAAGAGGGCAAGGGTATTTTGGACTTATTTTGGAACAGCATGAGCAAAGGAATGGTGGGGCTGAAACAGCATGGTATTTTTGGGAAACTACACATATTGCTACCGTGTAACTCAGAGAAAGGTCAAGTTTGGTGGAAATCAGACCATAGAAGATGTCTTTTGCCTTTTTGAGGAGATTGGACTTTTTCTTTAATGGTAGGAAAGTATCCAACGATAATAAGCTCAAGAATCGTGTAGTTAGATTCATATTTTAAGTAGAGCACTCAGGCAGATAGTAGTTGGTCCTCATCGTGCAGATTGCTTATTTGTGAATTTGCCTGCTTGCTAAGATAAATTTATAACTCCAAAATCAGTATTGGCGGTGCTTTCACAGTCATTCCCACATACGCAGAGCAGAGAAAAATTTGAGTTGCCCTATGCTCACATTCATACCTGAGATTGAACAAGGCAACACTCTGCTGTTTGTTTCAGCTCTCATACTGTAAACAAGTGTCCTTTTGCTTTCTATTTAGGGCCACATTTTCCAGATTTTTGTGTTTTATTGCTGACTTTGCTGTTTAAAATGGTCCCCAGGTGTAATGCTGAAGTGTTCCTAAGCACAAGAAGGCTGTGATGTGCCTTACAGAGAAAATACCCGTGTCAGAGAAGTTTTTGGGGGGCATGAGTTCGATTTAATCAACAGTCCAGAAAAAAGGAAATTCAGCAATCTGTGAGGCCACCCTGGAAAGTGCCAAGGTAACATTTAGTGTGATGAAGCAATGAAAAAGCAGCTAAATTTGTGGATGTATGAGATGATGACCGATGGAGAATTAGTAGCGGATAGCACTGTTGTAAAACTAAAAGCCAAAGAAATTTATGGTCAGTTATCAACGGTCAGGAAAATGTTCAACACTAGCCAGCTAGTGCTGGCTGGCACTTTCAGAGGTGGGACAGTGTGAAAACTGTTAGACTAGTCGGTAAAGCAGGTTCTACAGAACTTTAAAAATACCTGCTAAAGGTTGTACAGGAAAAAGTGATATTGGAAAAGCAGATTTTCAACACTAACACTGGTGTGTTTTACAAGCATCTTGGTAAAGGAACCTAAATGACACAAATAGCATCTTGGTTGACAAAAAATGTGACCAGAGGCTTGCAGTAACCTAACCCTATATTTGCTTTAGGAGCAGTAGTTCAGTATTCACTAGTTCAATGTGCAAGGCAACTTTATAAACATAACTACTGCAAGTGATGAGAATTGACTCTATGCAGAGTGGGTTAGAGAGAGGTATGGCTGTAGCTGAAGCAGAGTGACGAGCCAGGACGGGAAAGGGGCGGTCTGAGAAGTGGTGAGGAAGAATGACATCTGTATGGCAACACTGGGCTTATCTTAGGGGAAAATTGCTATGCCGTAAATTGTTCCTTAGGATATGCAAAAATCCACGTATTGTATTAAAGGCCTCCAAATTCAGGGCCAGGGGACAATGCTTTTATTAGACAGTGAGAGATCTGCGGTTTGCTGTGTTCCTCCTTGTTCTGGAGCCACACAGCATATTGACCTTCCATTAAAGGACTTATCTCTATTTGTGTGAAGGGATATTTGTTTAACTCACACAGTAGAGCATGAACTTTTAGAGAACAAAAGTTCTCTCTATATATATATAATCTTTTGTATGTCAAACAACAAAAGAATGATTTGCATGTAGCAAAGCCAGCGTTGGAATTATGTGAAAATCTGTAGCTTACATTCACATTATTTGTAGAGAATTTATTTGTAATCCTTGGGACTCCTACAAACTCTAGATTATTATAATGTACTTGTTTTGTTGTTATAATGTTATTAACAAAGCTAGTTAGTGACTTAACTTCTATGGTAATGTGCATTTCAGAATCTTTCCCCACCCCTCCCCAAATTTGTACTGTCTTAAACTCTGGAGCACGTGCAAGGCTGTAGGAGTGATCATTATCCACGTCTAAACAGAATTGAATTCTCTCCAAAGGCTAAATAAATTCCCTTTATATCAAGCCACAGAAACAGATCTCCCCAAATCAACAAAGCTTAATGGCTTCTTAGTCATATGGAAAAATACCTGTTAACTCATATATCTACTGTGGATATTATAAATAATTTGGTCTCTGAGATACTAGAGAAGAGAGATAATTTCAGGGCAATATAGTAAGTGGTATGATGGAACTACGCGTATATGCCCTGGGTGCTTTGGAAGCATAAAGTAGGGATAGAATGAATGATACTTTGGAGGAAGTGTGACATCTGAGCAGTTCGGAGGAAGAGCCGGGATTAGGGAGTTGGGGGATGTTCCAGGTGGTGGCAGTATTTTGAACTGGCAAGGATGCATGAGGCAGTGTGGTGTGGTGTGTTTGGAAAGCTGCAGGTAGTTCAGATTGCTGTCACGTGGGGAGATAAGGCTGGAGCCAGACCCTGGAGGATGTTGTGTGGCTTCTGAGGAGGCTTGGACTTTAGCCTCTTAGGCCATTGTGTTTCAGAGACACTCGTGTTCATTGAGGTGTGAATAGATAACTCTGCAAATAAGGTCCATAAATTCCTGCATAGCATAGCCCTCACTTGGGCATTCATTCATAAATCCTGTCAGTATACTATAGGGTCCCAGAAGACCAGAGGTTAAGGAATCCATCTAACTTGATTTTATCTAATGTTTCCCAAACTTAACTAAGCATAATTTTCTTAAAAACGAACGCTTTTATCTTCTTAGAGAACTGTTCTGGGTAATGAACCATTGAAAGATTTAAGCAAAAATAGTACCTTTATTTATGGTTCTTTCCTTGCGTACTTCCCAACGCGTATCCTAATAAAACTCATTAAAATAGAGAATTGAAATTTGCCCCATTGCATGTCTGCAAACAAGAAATATGAGGAACAGATTATACCAATGAGTGAACGTGAATGGCACATGTTCTTATTTGGAGATTTAATTCTAGACATTTTGAGGTTTACCTCTTAAACTATAGTTGTTACTAAATGGAATGAATAGAATGACTCACCAAAAACAGTTAAAATTCACACTTTTTATGACTTTTTTAGACCTATCAAAAAGTATGGAGACTTACAATGAACATGCATCGCCCATCTTAATAAAGAAACATTGAAATACTGCTGTGTGTATCTTGCTCTAATTGTATCACTCTCCCTCCTCTAAAGACAACCACTGTCTTGAATTTGGTATTTATTGTTCTCATACATTTCTTTATAGTTTCATTGCTTCTGTATATCTCAAAAGAAAGTATCATTTTGCATATTTTTAGTCTATGTAAATAGCTTTATGTTTCTGAAACTTTTTTGTTCAAAATTTGTGGGATTTTTTCATGTTAATATAACTCTAGTGTATTCATTTTACTTACTGATTTATGGTATTCCATCCTATGAGTATATTTAGGTGGTTCCCTTTTTTTCTCTTTTGACATTATACTAATGCTGTAGTAAGCATTTATAAGTATCTCTCGTTTGCGCACGAGGTTTTCTAGAGCACATACGTAGGCACGAAATTCCTAGGTATGCGTGTCTTCAGCTTTATGAGCTATCACCAAATTGCTCTCAAAAGTACCTGTATGGTTTACTGGCAGCGGATGAGATTTCCTCTTAACCCATAGTCTAAACTAGATTTTAATCTTCATATTCATGGGAAATGGGACAGATGAAACAAGCTAGAGATTGTGCCACTTAGCGTGGATTAACCTGGAATTTCATTTTGTTGTTATAGATCTTGGAGAAATTCATTCAAGGCTTTTAGATCACAGACCAGTTGTTCAAGGCGAAACCCGTTATTTTGTGAAAGAATTTGAAGTGAGTATTTAAAATTTGTTTTGTAAAAATACTGCCCTGACTGTTAATGTGGTAATATACAGAAGGGAAATGCTCTAGTTTTAAATTTTCTGATTTCTGTTCATGTGTTCATACAATCTACAAAGTAAAACTTTAATTAAAGAGTCATTACCATTAATGGGAGGAGCACAAGACTACGCAGCAGGTGACTTGAGCTTAAGTGCTGGTGCCTCCTCATAGGTATTTAATGCCTGTCATTCTCTGTTTTTTTTCATCTACAATGAGATACCATGAGGGGGGGAAAAAAGATTTTAAAGGTGGATGGGTCTAGGTTTTCCAGAGCCATTTTCTATATTCTTTTCTCATTTGGGGCATGAGCACCCCCCCGCCCCTCCAAGCACTCAAGCTAAAACATGAGAGTCTTGGCTATTCTCACCCCTCTGGGCCCAGATCCAGTGCCCACGTCTTCTAGATGTTTCCTCACACATCACTACCTCTGCTGACTGGTGTGCCTGCTTTATCAACCCAGTCGCATCCAGTCTTTACCCCACTGCCAGAATGCTCTGACATCGTTTCACTTCTGAAAACCCTTTGATAATCTTTGCCATCTGCAGGCTGAAGTCCAGGCATCCTTCTGTGGCCTGGCCCCTACCTTTCTAGCTGAACCGTCTGCTACCACACCTTGTATGCTATGTTCCAGCAATACTGACACCACCCTGCCGTCCTGTTTCCTATTACTGTTGTTTCGCACATGTATAATTGGTTCATGTGCGTTAAACAATAATATCCCAGGCCACTTTTGGACAGATAGCAAATGGTGTTACACAGACAATTTTGTGATTGTGCATAAGTGGAAGTTCTATTTTCAAATGAGACTCCGATCAATCAGGAAATCTAAACCTGCCGGAAGGAGAGACCCTTTTCATAAAGTGTTTAAAACTACAGAAAGCCTGTGATACAGAGCTCTAAAGGTTAAAGGACAGAGCTGTAGCACTAGATATTATTTCTGGGTTCAACAGGCTCTGTTACTCCAAATCTGCATAATACCAACTTCACAGGGTAGTTGTGAATATTAAAGGTAGGTGTGTGTGTGTGTGTGTGTGTGCGCGCGCGCGTGTGTGCGTGCGTGCACGCACACATGTCCATATGTGTGTCTTAGAATATTATGTGGTGCCTAGGAATAGCTGTTAGCTGTCTCCATCAGTGTTGTTGTTGTGGGATAACAGTAATGTGGGACACTCAAAGTTATCCAGAGACTATTCCCTTACCATACGGGATAAAGATGAGCACCAATTCCTTAGTGAGACTAATGTAGAAAAAGCGAGACTAAAATCTCACTGTGTTCTCTGCTCAGTCTCTGAAAGCTAAGGTCAAGGTGTTGGCCAAACTTGGTTCTTATTAGAGGCCTATGTTCTCTTCCAAAGTCCCGTAGTGGTGGCAGGCCCCAGTCTTTGCTATGGTAGGACGAAGTTCCTGTTTCCTTGCTTGCTGCCAGCCAGGGGCCCCTCTCAGCTCCAGGAGGCCACTCACAGCCCTTGCCACATGACTCCTTCCATCTGCAGAGCCGTAAGTGGAGTCTGTGTCGCGTGGAACCCCTGCCGTACTTGCCGGGAAGTGCCCAGTCCCTGTTAAGAACTCATCTGATTAAGTTAGGCCCACCGAGGATCATCCCCCTTTCTTAGAGCCAGCTGATTTGGGACCTTAAGTGTATCTGCAGAGTATCTTCACGGCAGCACCTAGGTTAGGGTTTGATTGAATAACAGAAGGTATGTGTGCAATAGGGGCGGGGATTTGGGGGGGCCATCTTAGAATTCTACCTACCATAAGCTCTTAGAACTACTTGATAGTTTTCTTGTTATTTGCTTGTTTATTACCTATCTTCCTTCATTAGAGTACATGCACCACGAGAATAAGGACTTAACCTTTTTTATTTTCCATTGTGTCCAAAGTGCCTAAGGCAATGTCTTGTGCACTGTAGGTGCTTAATATGATTCAGAAGAAGGAGTAGCAAAACTTGGACTAAAGTTGGGTTTTCTGACGTTCGGTGATGTCATAAGTTAGCCTTTTTCATAAGTTGTCTTTTTTGCCAGTCTCGTTAATTTGAAATACTGAATAGTTATTATTTTAAAAATTTTGTAAATATACCTTTAAATATCTACTCTATATTAAAAGAAGCGTAGGATTTTGAAATGAAGGTAGCTTCCCTAATCCAGATCCTTCACTTCATAAAAACTGAGCCCAGAGATGGAAAGCAGTGTGTGAAATGGCATACAGCTAGTTAGAGGCTGAGTTACCTTAGAATACAGGTGTCATGATACTTATATCAGTGTTCTTTAAATAATGTAGATGGTTTCTGTCAAAGGGTTATACAAGTGAAACTGAGTCGTGAATGGATGATGAAAGAAGTATTACATTTATGCTTTTGAATATGTTATATTCAAGAGCTCACTTCCTGTTGAAGCTAATACCTCTTTTAATTAGGATGGAAGATAGTTGTCAAGAGTATGTGTCTGAGAGGAGAGAAATGACAGTCAACGCTTCTTGAGGGTTCTGCATCCATGGATTGAAAATATTCAGGAAAAAAAGTTAACGTTGTTGCTGACGTGTTATATAGTTAGGCCTAGGATGGCTGTGTCTGTACTGAACATATACAGGCTTTGTTTTCTTGTCATTATTCCCTAAACAATACAGTATAGCTATTTATAAAGCATTTACATTGTATTAGGTATTGTAGGTAATCTAGAGATGATATAAAGTATACGTGACAATGTATTTAGGTTATATGAAAATACTGTGCCATTTTATTTAAGGGACTGGAGCATCCTAGGATTTTGGTATCTGTGGGGGAGTCCTGGGACCAATCTTCCACGTATGCCAAGGGACAGCTGTAGTATCTGCACTCTGCATCGTTTAGCCGTCCAAGATCTTTTTGGAGAAGAGGCTGTATTAATGCATAGAAAGAACATGGGCCCTGGATCTTGCCATATCTGAGTTCAAATTCTGGTACCTTTCTTACTAGTTATGATTACTTGATTTAACTAGGCTTAGTTTCCTTATTTTTAAAATGGGAATAATAGGCCGGCCCGGTGGCTCAGGCGGTTAGAGCTCCGTGCTCCTAACTCCGAAGGCTGCCGGTTCGATTCCCACATGGGCCAGTGGGCTCTCAACCACAAGGTTGCCAGTTCAATTCCTCGAGTCCCGCAAGGGATGGTGGGCAGCGCCCCTGCAACTAAAATTGAACACGGCACCTTGAGCTGAGCTGCCGCTGAGCTCCCGGATGGCTCAGTTGGTTGGAGCGTGTCCTCTCAACCACAAGGTTGCCGGTTCTACTCCCGCAAAGGATGGTGGGCTGTGCCCCCTGCAACTAGCAACGGCAACTGGACCTGGAGCTGAGCTGTGCCCTCCACAACTAAGACTAAAAAAAAAGAACAACAACTTGAAGCTGAACAGAACCCTCCACAACTAAGATTGAAAGGACAACAACTTGACTTGGAAAAAAGTCCTGGAAGTACACCCTGTTCCCCAATAAAGTTCTGTTCCCCCTTAAAAATAAATAAATAAATAAATAAATAAATAAATAAATAAATAAATAAATATAAAAAAAATGGGAATAATATATACTGTAGAGGTTTTGTGAGGATTAAATGACATCGTTTTTTAAAATCCCTGGCATATAGGTATTGGAAAGATGTTGGTAACTTATTAAGAGAAAGATGGTAGCAAGAACAGTCACATAAAAATGTATTAATTCAGAGTTTACACTAATTTTCATGAATTTGGGTTCAGTTTTTCATATCTTGGGGAAAGGGATTTGCTAAGCAAATGGCGTAAGCAGCATTATCTGAGGAATATGTTTACTAAAGAATAAAATTTTCACACTGAGTATGATAGAAGCCTGTATAAATGTGTTAAGCGCTTGTTTTGTGTGAGACAACATCAGGAACCAGTGCTGTATTGGTGAATAAGATGGACACAGACCCATCCTTCACAAGGCATTCTTATATTGTCATTGAGAAATGGTCTCTGAAGGGCTTAAAAGTATTTTGTCAGCTAAGTTGGAGCCCTTATCTTCAACTAAATGTAATATAATTTCTTTTCTTGAAATGTACCTGATCCAGCCGTCTTACAATGATCTCCCCAGTTGGTCTTCCTGAGGGTTTAGTGAGGCATTGAATCTTTCCTGCATATCAGGCTCAACTACCTTTCCTGTAGATTCTAACATTTCCCCTCAAATTAGAAGAGAAAAGCTGAATACATTTTAAAAACTTTATAGAGTTAAAAGGATATCTGCATTACTTATAATTCTTTTCCATCTTGGTCGAAACTGTAACATCCCCTAATTAGCACACGTGGTCTTCACCCAGGATCGCATGATTAGACAGAGGAATGGTGAAGCAGAGTGATAAGCCTTCTGGAAGTTTCTTCTTCTCTATACCATTTACATGTAGTTCACTTTAACAAAAACTGACTAGATTTAAAACTAAAATTTTTTATAGTTTCTGTATTTTAAAAAGTTAACACTCGTGGCAACAATCATCGCTTTAAACTTTTATTTCTAAGAGAAGGGACTAAGTGCCACATGGTGGCAGCGTTACTTAAATTATTGAAGTTCTGTTTTAATATTTTAAGCTCTCCTTTTGTGTTTGCTAGTATTTCTAGACTGTTGACTTTCTTTCTCCTAACTTTATACAAATCTTTTATTCCCTTGATTCCAGAGAATCTTCTTAACAGAGAGCATCAGTCTGGTAGTGTCAGTGGGTGGAGGCCTTGTCTTCTGTGCCATTTTCCTTCTCACCATAGAGGAGATGTCACGGCCCCTCAGGTGAAACAGGAAAGACCCACATTAGTGGGCACTTATGACATGCTTGCTTATGGGGTCTCTGGTCCTACACAATGCCTTGTTCCATTTTTGGCAAACTTTGTTCTTTGAATGCTTTATTAAACAGTTATTGAGTACTAAGGTATGTGAGTAAGGAATGTGTTTAGTTAATAGTAACAGATACCTGAAAAATAGTGGCTTTAACGAGTGTGTATTTTTCTCTCACAATCCCTGGGCCTGGGGCTGGTGTGGTGCTCTGCAGTGTCAGCTCTTTTTGTGACTTTTCCTTCTACCTCCCTGGGGTGTTGCTCTTATCCTCGTGATTGCAAGATGGCTTGGGAGCTCCATCCGTGACTTCTGCATTTCATGCAGCAGAAAGGAAGGCACGTGAGAAACAGCTAGCAGTCTGTGCTACAGGCACATTTACTCCACCAAATAATATTTGGATATTGCTAGGAAAAGAGGAGACTAGATCCCAAGCTGTCTGTCACACTAAACATGTAAAAATTAATAAGAAACAGTCTCTACCTCCAGGAAGTTTACAATCAAGGGAGAAGAAACACATATAAACAGAGTTGTAATGGTGGAGTTAGGATAGAATAACCACACAAAGTACTTGAGATCTCAGAGGAGGAAACAATTCCAGAAAGAACTCCCAGCATAGCTGGGAGGAAAATTTTCATAAAGGGGGTGATGTTTGAGCTGAGAAGGAAAAACACATGTTAGCCAGATAGGGAAAACATGCATGATTAAAATTAGAGGCAAAAAAAAAGGTGTTGAAGTAAGTACAATAATTACAGGAGTTGGGAGGGATTATTTTGATGAGTTTGAATGTGGGTTGAATTGATCAAAAGAAAATCCCTTAAAAGGCAAGATAAACTAGAATTTCACTCGACATCCTGACTTTAGTTTATTAAAGTCCTGTCAGATTATTAAATATCAAGATAAAGTCTGTCTTACATGGCATGTAATAAATATATGTATATACACAATATGGTTTTAACTCTTGTGGACTGACCAGTTTTGTAATTGAAAGAAAACATTAAATTACTGTATCGGTCTTTCATTTCCTCTCTAGTACTCTCAAATTTTTAATGTAAATGTAACTATACTAATATAATTAATAATTGTTAACATTTTTAAGTGCTTAGTGTCGAGCACTGTTTTAAGCACATGAGCACTTGTTATTAATTTCAACCTAAGAAAAATTAACTGTGTGTGTAATTTTTGGAGGTGTTACACATCAGAAACCAAGTTTCATTAATGCTGAGCTTTGTTTTGAGAATTTTCACCCCAAAAATAACATGCACATACAGATAAACAGATGTTGGTTTATAGTCTTTCTTTTGTAATAGGTGTCAATGGTATGCCTTCGTCAAAAATATCAGCATAAAAATAAGCACATAGCAGACAGTAGGGAAGTTTAAGGGCAGAGACCAGTTTCTAATGTCCTGTCTTGTGGAAGACTATCATTGGGTCTGTTTGTTTAAATTATCATCACTAATGGGCTATTAGGAGAGATGAGGCTACAAATTCACTTACTACTATGTGTGTCTACCAACTTGCCTGCTACAAGAAATAACTTTAAGTAAGTGATTCTTAACTTTAGGAGGTCATGTGCTCCCTGCAGAATTTTTTCCTCCAGAAAAATGTATAGACACATATTTTTTTGGTGCAATTTCAAAGGGATTCTAGAACCCCAAAGCCATCGATGGATCTCAAAGTAAGACCTGTACTCTGAATGGAACTGTAGAACTCCACTCTCAATTCTTTGTTGTCTTTATATTTGAATTGAGATACCATTCTCTTGCATCCTAAAAAAGAAATAAATTTGCTGTAAGGGATGAAACAATCTCCCCTAGTCTTGATTCTTTCAAATTCCAATGTCATCTGGAGAAGATGACAGCAGCTATGGCATAGAACAACTAGGGTAGCAAAACCAAGCAACATCTTTAAAACCAGAGGAAAAGGTATCTTCAAAATCCAAAATGACTAAATCATCAACAGGTAAAAAGCTTTTATGGCAGGAGGAAGTAGAGGGGAGGTACCATGTTTCCCCAAAAATAAGGCCTACCCCGAAAATAAGCCCCAGTTAATTAAGATCGTCAGCCAGACGGATGCATTTAGTATGTTATGACAATGTTCTAGAAGAAGATGACATGACTGTATTTGAATAAATGTAGATTGCTGTACGTGAAAAAATAAGACATACCTGAAAATACGCCCTAATGCATCTTTTGGAGCAAAAATTAATATAAGACCCGGTCTTATGTTCGGGAAAATACGGTAGAGGATCTTGTGAAGCCTCGAGTGCTAGACAACCTCAAAATTGCCATCAGGTATCTTTGGAAAGCTTGATGGGCCATTCTGAGACGAGCAGCAGAAACTGGGAAGGGTCTTCACATGCTCCAATTCATGAGTGAGTGCTAGCAACCTGCAGGAAAGTCTCACGGAGCTGAAGCAGTCTGTGGGTTTGAAACTCACAAATCAAAACCCCTTTCCAGAACAAGGCCCAGCACTGGAGAAACTAGGAATTTGAATACTTTGTAAAACAGCAAAAAGGGAGTTCTAAAACTTCTCCCTTCTAAAGCGAGAGGAAAACTAATTTCACTTTTTAAGCAGGAGTCAAATACCATATAAATTTATTAGAGGATGAAGAACAGAATAATGTCCTTAAGGCAATGAAAGCAAGAAAGATGTGACCACAGAAAAAGATAAAAACTGTTACCTAATATTTTTAAATGACCTTAGGAAATGTAAGAAAATTATAGAAGTGAGGAAAAAATGATACAAGTCAGAATTAGAAAAATTCATAAATGATTGAATAAAATAGAGAATATTAAAGTGAAAAGTATCAGGAAAAAATTTTGAAAAGTATTATAGTAATGAAAACGAAACTAGAAGTAACACAAAGGTGAGCAAACCCAATGGATTAAGTGAAATTGAAAATAGAAAGTTGTAAAATTTAAAAGACGTGACTAAAGATGTAAAAATAATGTAAGAGAAAAGAGTATTTATGATGATAAATACAGAATATCCAATATATTCATGATCATGAGCCCCTAGAAAAGAAAATCAAGGCAAGGTAATAGAACAAATGTAAAAACTAGAATTCAAGAAAAGTTTCCTGAAATAAAAACATTAATGACATTTTAATGAAGGGGGCACTGCATTCAGGGAAAATTAACGTAGAACAGCCAACACTGAAACATTTTTTAATAAATCTACTGGGCTTTATAGAAAAAAATTTCTTTGGGCAACCAGACAAAATGGCTGTGTCCTTTATTAGGGGAAGAAAATCTGATTATTAACAGATTTACCAGTCTTATGCCAGAAGACAGTGGAGTAACAATCAGGGGTTTTATATCTAGCAAAACAGACCCCCAGCTCTAGGGAGCACAGATCCACTGTTAGGGCTATGCCTTTCCTGAGGAATCTGTTACATAATCAACAGAATGACTTTCAGACAACCAAAATAATTGGAGAGCCTTTACCTAATGACAATTGGTAAGCATTAAACATTAGGTTGGTGCAAAAGTAATTGCGGTTTAAAAGGTCAAAAATAATTGTAGAAACCGTAACTACTTTTGCACCAACCTAATATATATCTACTTATAGAACTAAGACTAAATGATGGTTATAAAGTGGGCAGTATAACATGGCTCTGTGTTCTGGTTAGCATCTCTGCTTAGATATCTAAAAGGTATCTCAAACTTTAGTGTTTAAACAGAACTAAATGTCATTTTTTAAAATAATTTTTTATTTTTCAATTACAGTTGACATACAATATTATATTAGTTTCAGATATACAACATAGTGATTAGACATTTATATAACTTACGAAGTGATTACCTGGATAAATCTAGTACCCATCTGAAACAACATATAGTTATTACAATATTATTCACTGTATTTCCTATGCTGTATTTTACATCCCCATGCCATTTTTAAATATTAGTGGTGTTTGGAAATCTACTGATTCTAAGTCTGGGCCAGGAAATATACAAGATGAGCCTGGAGCATCAGGTCATAACAGAAAGCAAAGAAGCTGTAATACTAAGTAACACCAGCGTTTTGTCTAGTGTTCCAGAGCCATTCCAGAATAGGCTCCCACTGGACAAAGACAGGATAATTTAAGCACCAATAGGAGAGATACTATAATGGATGAAAAAGTTCAAATGTTTTTAAATCTATGAGGCACAGTAACATGTAAAAATAAACAAAAACCTTTAGAGAATACGAGGGAACCAAATCATTGTTTTTAAAACTGGTAGATGAAGGGAAATGATCAAGTGTTTGTTTGTTTTGCCTCTCATATATGAGCAATCCTCAGAGTAACCAAATAGTTGATGGGCGGAAATTTCTCTTTATGGAGGTATTCCTGCTAATAAATGAAGACAGAATGCTAGCAACATCCTGTCAAAAGTACACAACTCACCTCAGAAATATTCTTTATAAACAAAAAATAAAACCCTGAATCTGATCAAGTCTCTAGTTCTAACTAATAATTACAGGAAAGAGAAGAGACAAAGGAACGTGTTAAATTACACCATGGGGAGTCATTGAGCAAAAAACAGACTGTAGAAACTGCAGAACAAATGACTCACTTTTTTTCAACAAATTGCATGGGGAAAAAAGTGATGTAAGGCAAATCTATAAATTAAAAAAAAATTTAAGAAACCTCAACCAATTGCAGTATAAGAATCTTATTTGGATTTTGTTTTAAATAAACGGGGATAAAAAAACATGTGACATTTGAGGGAATGCTACCTTGATTTTTAATGTTATTAAAGATTTGTTGAGTGTGTGTATGAGAGAGAGGAGGGAGGAGAAGAGGTGGTCTTACATCTTTTTTCAAAGAGAATTTTTGTCTTTTATAGGTAGATGTTGAAATATTTATAGGCAAAGTGATACACTGTCTGGGATCTTCTTCGAAAGAATCTAGGATTATGGGTTACACGGGTGTATGGATGGTTATAAAGGGAACAAAATCAGCCATGAGTTGAGAAGTTTTGAAGTTTGGTGATGGGTACACGAGGATTCATGATTTTATTCTTTTTCAACTTTTGTGTAAGTTTTAAATTTTTTATTATGAAAAATTAGGAAGAGTAAAACTCTGGCCACAGGTACTCCGTAAGAATGTCTGAAAACAAAACGAAAACCCTGGTACCATAACTAACTTTTTTATTTCCTTACAATCAAATTTACCACCCTTCTTTTTTTAAAATAAGTGTTTTGTTTTATATTAATTTTAGAATTACAGTAAAATTGCTAAGACAGTACAAAGAGTTCTTATATACCTCTCACCCATTTTCTTCCATTATTAATGTCCTGTGTTACCATGCTACATTGGTGAAAACTAAGAAACCGACATTGGTGCATTACTATTAGTGAAACAGTAGATTTTATTTGGATGGGACTAGTTTTTCCATTACAGTCCTCTCTCTGTTCCAGGATCTAATCCAGGGTACCTACTACATAGCATTTAATTGTCATGCCTGTCATTCTTTGGCCTGTGACAGTTTCATAGTCTTTCCTTGGTTTTCATAATTTTGACAGTCTTAAGTACTGGCCAGTATCCTGTAGAATGTCCCCCAATCTGGGTTTATCTGATTTTTTAAAGCTAGGAGTGGGGTTATGAGTTTTGGGGAAGAGTACCACAAAGGTAAATTGCCCTTCTCATCACATTACACCAGGGGGTGCTATCACCGAGACATCTCTGATGATGTCACCTTTCATTGTTTCCACTGTCAAAATGTTTCCAAAGTCAAATTTTCCTACTGTCTTCTTTGGAAGCAAGTTACTAAGTCTAGTCTACCCTCAAGTGGGGTGGGGGGGTATTAGGACCACCCCCAGGTTCAGTGATTCACTAGACGAACTCAGGGACTCAGCATGTGATCATACTGGTGGCTCAGCGCTATTATGGCCAAAGAATATGGAGCAGAATCATCATAGGGAACGGTGCATGGTGGCGGAGTTTAAAGGAAACTAAGCAGACGCTTCTAAGGGTCCTCTCCCAGTGGAGTCACATGGATATGCTTCATCGTCCCAGCAATGAGCCGGGATAACAAGCGTGAAATGTTGTCTACCAGGGAAGCTTGCCTGGGCCTGGGAGCCAGGGTTTTCTTAGCACTGGGCAAGTAGACAGTGTCTGCCCAGCATGTATCCAAGTTCCAGGCTCCCAGAAGGAAAGAGGTGTCTTACATTTACAGATAGTGTGATACGAGCGTAAGGAACTGTTTCCTGGTCAGGTTCCCAGCCCACAGCCAGAGGCCAACCTTGCAAGCAGGCCTTTCTGAGGATGGTAGTCTTAGTCTTTTCTGCACGGGGAAGTAGATATTACTACTTCATATTTTTACTGGAGGAAAATGGAATCAGGTTAAAAAATATGGAGTATAATACGGAAAGAACAAAAAATGAAATTGAAAATCAAATCAAGGGTATCTGATTTCTTTCTTTGCTGTGCAGAATGAAATATGTGGCAATCTAGGCCTCTTTTCTTGTTCTTTTAGTATTTCTCATACCCTTTTTAAAATAGTACTATAAAAATATTACTCATATTGCAACTTTTTGAAGCCTTTCATAATAAAAAAATGCCTCCAGGTTGTGACCTCATTTATTGCCAAATAATTAGAAGAAGGCTGTGTAAATTTCAGTAATAACATAACAACCAAAACCTGGGTGGAAATCCCAGAAAGTAATTACTAAGATTTAAGACACAATATGTACTAGTCACTTATTTTCTTTTAATAGGAAAAACGTGGTCTTCGAGAAATGCGAGTTCTTGAAAATTTGAGGAATATGATCCATGAAACAAATGAACATACTCTTCCCAAATGTAGAGAAACAATGCAAGACAACTTAAACCAAGTTCTCCAGAGATGTAAGCCAGTAATTTTTTTTATATTGCTTTATTTCAAATGAGTGCTATGCCAAAATGTATTTCCTTGGGTATTTTGTTGGGATGAAGAGAGAGAATTCTTAACCAGAACATAGAAGAAATTGTTTACCTAGTGATTAATGTGTATTGTCATTGATGTAAGAACATTAATCTCCAAAGTGAGATGTGTGCCTCTGGAGGTACAAGATTGTCCTTTTAGGATGTGAGAAAATGGAAACATTTTTAGCTTAAATAATAAATCTTATAAGAAAAAGTTGATAACCAGGAATTAGGTATGAAATAAAACTTTTTCAAAAAGCAATTGTGGTTTTTTAAAACAAAAACTAGTGTTTTTTTTTGTAACTTTTTTCAAAAATAATCCTGTCATAAATATTAGTATTTTATCACTTCTTTTCATTAAGCAAAATATTTTAATTTGAAGAGATAAGTTAATCAAAAAGAATATTTATTAAACATGTCAAACCATAACATAAAAGGAGTTTTATTAGTAACTTTTTAAAATTAGAAGTATATCAGAAATGTAAGGCTTCTTCTTGGATTTCTATTGACAATATTCAGCTTGTCCAAGGATAATGCTGGGAAATAATAATGGATTACTGAAGTGCAGATAAAACAATGTCTTTCTGGGGTGGGGAAAGAAAACAAAAGTGGCCAGTAACATACACACACGTAAACTATCTGTGAAGGAAAGCAGCAGAGCGACCCTGGCTAATGATTGGGTTAATTAAGTCTTTGTGTGAACATCCAAGTTAGTCTTGTGAACTCCAGTGCTGAAAAGAGGCTGGAGAGGATCACATTTGGTTTCTGAGTAGAACAGCAAAAAGTCTAAAGCTAACCTTAGGCGTTTGCATTTTACTACAGACTTGCCCTTGTTAGCTCATACTGTCACGGCCTTAACCTTGACAAACATTCTAGATATACTGCAAGTAAAATTCAAATTATTATTAATAAGAATGCTTATGTATGTATTTAAGATGTGCCTGTAACTTTCCTCTTCCACACTTAGAGTATATAAAAATAAATTGGGTAAAACTTGGTTAAAATCGATGAACAGTTATTTTGACTTGTTTCATTCCTGGGCTGAAGTTATTTCTGATATGAGTCCTGGCCTTTTAAAAGTAGGGCCTTAACAATGAAGTATAAAAGTACTACTAGTAATATGGAATCCAGACTGTATTCTCCTGAATGTATTCTCCTGAAAGGAAGGATTAAAACACATAAAATGCGAAGTTAATAACTAAGGTTTTAACATCTGTGGGCTGCTTTAGAAACCAAGCAGGAAAGCTGGGAGCAGGAGCTCCCTCAGGGGGCTCCCACGTAAGTATTTTCTTGCAGTGATTATCCCGAGCGGCACAGGTATAATGGAGATAATTACCTGCTTGTAAAGCTCATGTAGGTTTAAAAATTGGCCTGGTCCCCAGCTATTGTTCCTGGGGAATTTCATGTTTAGAAACTTGACTTTTTAAGTCATGGTGCTGGCTTGTTTATTTTCACTGCTGATCGATCAGGAGTTGTGCAGAATCATGCAAGCGAATTTATTAGGTTGGTGCAAAAGTAATTGCGTTTTTAAAAGATTAAAAATAATTACAAAAACTGCAGTTACTATTGCACCAACCTAATATATATGGAATAAATATATTCTGATCTATGCTGTTTCCCCAAAAATAAGACCGAGCTGGACAATCAGCTCTAATGCCCAGCGAAAATTAACATAAGACCCGATATTATGTTATATATTATATTGTATCGTATTATATTATGTTATAATAAAGAGCCGGTCTTATAGTAAAATAAGACCGGGTCTTATATTAATTTTTGCTCCAGAAGACTCATTAGAGCTGATTGTTCAGCTAGGTCTTATTTTCGGGGAAACATGGTAAGTAATACTTGACAAGACTAGTGGTGAGTTGAGTTTTGTTCTGTGCCTGATGGTAGGACTGCCACATTTCTCTCTTCTGTGCATGTTTGAGAGCTGTGCTGGGGGCACCATCAGCTGCTTCTCCGAACTCTGCCGCTGTGGGTCTTGGTCTAACACGGCGCTGAAAACTAAGTCACTGGAACAGGAAATTGGGGACATCTCAGATTATTTGAATGGAGACCTTACAGAGTCCTCAGCTCGGAACTGTTTCTTCTTTTGGCGAGTAGCACCACCTGCTTGCAGTGTCTTTGGGTGAGCAGAGGCTTTAGAATTAAAACTGTCCTGTGGTTCCTTCATCACAAAAAGCAGGTGAGCTCTAGGAAAGTACATAAAGCCGCTCATAAAGTAACTTGTCATCAGGATGCAGCCTTTCCTTTTTTCTCATCCTCACCACACTGGTAGTGTCTCTGTTCTAGTTGGTAATCACTTAATACACTTGCAGATTTCACCACGTTTGTTTTCTAGAGATCTTGCCTTAGTGTCAGGACCCAGTCGTTGATTTTAGAGGGTAAGAAGGACAGAAAGCCTCAGGTTATTCCTCATTCAATTTCCCTGACACAGACATAGTAAAAGAATTTCTCTCTTTTCCTGCCTCCCTCTCCCATTTTAAAAACAGTGACTATTTTTTTATTATTTAAGCAAAGGATAAATGTTTAATAAGAAAAAGAAATGAAGAAAAGAAGAAAGCAATAAATCACCTTAATAACTCCTTAGAAGATAATCATTGCTTTTTAACTTTGGAGAACATCATTCAGACATCTTTGTGTATATGCAAATGGAAGGATGGATAGAGGGATGATAGCTGGATGAGTAGATGGGAAAGTATGAGGAGGACAGAGAACTGATAAGAACGGTTCATACAATTTTTGAGTTAATGTATTAATTTTACATTTTATTTGAATTTAACAGAACAAAAACTTAAGTAAAGCTGAAAGAAATGTGTTGTGTTTCTTTACTATAAAAGATAGTAGTAAAAGATCATTCAAAGAAAGGTGATAAAAATATTCTAAAGTTAGAGTCATGTTACTGTTCCTGCATCAATTGCTGCATCAATTGCTGCATCAATTGCTGAGAGATGAGGGGTTAGGACTTTATATACCTTTTCTCTTGCATATCTTCCCGGCCTCTCACTTGTGAATCTTAACTTTGGCAGAGTTTATAGTGTTTGCTTTCTGTTTTGTAGTTACAGTGCTGCCAGTTGTTATTTATTTAGTCTTACACTATTCAGTTCCTTTCTGTTTCTGATTTATTTATTAGATCTGTAATGATGTTGTCATAGTTCTCGGTTTGTTTCCTTAGCTTTGCAATCTCATTTTTCATTTCATGCTGTATGTTTGATCTCTTTTAATACATTCAAATTGTTTTTTTGTATTACAAAGTACCAGTGGAGAACTTTATTAGGTTTCTTTCAGAATGGATGCTTTGTCTATCTTATCTGCCTCTCACATGTTATGTTTCTTCCCCCTTCCCATATCTGTTTCTCTACAAATGAAAGCATATTAAGAGTTCTAAGAATTTTGTGAACTCATTCTCTTTTTCTACTTTTTGGAGTGGAGTAGTTATGGTGGGGTGAGGAGCTCACAGTTCTTCATTAGAATCTGTGTTCCTATTCATGGCCACCACTTTTCGAAGTTTATAGTATATGATTATAATTCTTCCTTGCTGAGTAAAGGATGGAATTTTTTTCCCTCTTCTTTTTTAGCTTATTTATTTTGTGAAGTACGTAGGGGACTAAGTTTGTCTGATTTTGCTACACTCTACTTTTTTACCTAGAAATCTTTAAGAACTCCTGATTTAAAATACTAATTTTTGTATCACTTTACTAGTAGAATTGTCACCTGTATTTTCATCATTGACTATCATAACTCGGTAAAATAAATGTTTGTCATCCTTCCCACTTTATAGTTGAGGACACTGAAATTTATAGTAGTGGTTTAACATCCATGGTTCTCCAATAATAATTAGAGGAACTACATGCAAACCTAATTCTCCTGCTCCAGAGCTCAAGTTCTTTCACCTTCAGGATATTATTGCTTCTGTGCATCTTTGAGAAGGTAATAAGCAAAGTCCACCTTTTCTTCTGAGACCTAAACTTTCTCTTGGATTTTCTCCTACAATGCAGACTCCCCCTTCTCAGCCTCCTTTGTTGGTGCCCTGCGGCTTCGTTCTGGGCTGTCTTCTGTCTGTACGCACTTGATGGTGATCTCATCTAGAATCACAGCTTTAAATATCATCTGTATGCCAGTCATTAATTCCACATTTGTGTTTTCACTCTGGACCCCTCCCCGGAATTTTAAACTTTTACATCCAGCTGCCTAGTCCACTTAGATGTCTAATAAGCATGTCAGTATAACATGTCCAGAACCAAACTTGAATTCTTTCCTCAAGTCTGCTTTTACCTCATTCTGTCCTATTTCAGTAATGGCATCACCATTCACCTAGCTGCTCAGGCTGAGAAACCTGAACTCCTGTCTCTCTCCCCTCCCCCACCCCATCTCTTCTCTTTGTCTCTGGAATGCTCTCTTCTCCCCTTCTTCTGTCAGCTCCACCTCCCTCCTTCCCTCCTCTCTACTCCTCTCTTCCCCTTCCTTCCCCTCCCTCTTGCTTCTCTTCCTCTCTTCCTCTGTGGCATTCTCTGGCCTCCCTACCTTGCTTTGTTTTTCTCCATAGCTTCCATCACTACCTGACATGCTAAATACTTATCTATATGCTGTCTGTTTCCCCAAGTAAAATAAAAGTTCCATGAGTTCAGGGATTCTGTTCTCTGCATTTGCCCTGGCACCTAGAACAGTGGCTGGTACATTGTAGGCACTAAGTAATTGTTTATTGAAAAAAATGAATGAGAGTTCAGCCAACATCTGCTTCTAATACCAAACCAAAATTATTTTCTTATGTATGTGTTGGAGGTTTACACATACACACCATGACAAAACGAGTTTGTTTCTTTTATGTGAAGACAGCAGGGACGTTAACTGTTGTATGCGGCATAGTTACTGTGTATGTGGTACTAATCTCCTCGAATAATCTTTTGGTTGAGAGAAAATAATTTGATAAATTCTTGACTTTTTAAAGTCAGTATAGTCTCCTAAAATAGAACAGGGCAAACTGCTTCCCATGGAATTAGGTATAACTAGTAAGTCCTGTGGAAGTGATAGGAAAGTTTGGATAAATGGGCCTTTTCCTCTTTGAGTCTAATTGTGAAGAAAGGGAATGTTTGGTGGAGTCAGGTGATTTTCTTAGACTTTAGAAAAGCAGATTTCATTAAATTCAGAAAGAAAACCCTTTTTTATTTTGTGGCTGAAGAATTAAAAAGTAAGTTACTGCAAAGGGACTTCATTTTCTAAAAATGGATGTTTTGTCTAAGCACAAAGACAATCCGGATAAGGAACGGAAGTGTGGTTTTTGTCAGATGTGTTCTAATTAGATTTTTAAAGGATATAACAAATGACAAAATAAATGTCATAGTCCTGTAACTCTTGTTAGATTAAACCCAGAAAGACCTGAAAATAATTGAAGCACCCGAAGACTACAAAATGGACTTTTTTTAAAAGTTATATTCAGAGCCCAGAAAAAAAAAAAAAAAAGAAAATCAACCAGGAAATGATAAAACCATTGCTCAGGAAAGATGATGTAATATTAATATGCCACAGAAAAAAGGCAGATCTAATCAACTCCTTTTTGTTTTGTTTTCATCTTTTTGTTAGAACAATGATTGGGAACCTAATTTTTAGTACTAAAGTATTATCTTTGATAGAACTAAAGTGAATGGTTCCCGATAACAAATGGCTTTTTAAAAGCAGAATCTTCCTCTTTACCATATTCTCACAGGATAAGGCCTAACATATTTTGAAAGAGAAATCTCAGTCCCAGCCCTGTTATGGAACTTGTGACCTAGTTGGGATCAGATTGAGGTAGGACAGGAAAACATAACTGTACAACAAGTAGGTGAACATCTGTTGAAGCAAATGCAAGATGAAGCGGTAGGATAGCACGGACTGAATGAGAGAAAGTCTTTATAGGGAAAGGGTTAATGTGGAAGAGATTTTTGAAGGCCCTAAACCTTCAACTGGGCTTTTGACAAGTAAAACATTTTAATTAGAGGAAAGGAATGAAGAAAGGACTTTCAGTAAATAGAATAGTAGTAACGATAATATTTTTTGACTGCTTACATCTGTCAGTAATAAACATGCCATTAATTTTACATATGCCTTACACAGATGAAAAAGTATTTTGGTAAGAAGTGTCAGAATAACAGCTGTCAGTAATGCTTTTAAATAGAATATTATACACTGATTTATTACTGATTTGCCTACTCTAAGTGAAGAACTGCTCTAAATGGCATGCATTTATTAAGGAGGGCGCAGCTCACAGTGGCCCATGTGGGGATGGAAGCGACAACCTCGGCACTGCCAGCACCACGCTCTAACCAACAGAGCTAACCGGACACGCCCTAAGTGGCTTTTAATGTTAATATTTAAATTATTTTTAAGCATAGTATCTACGGTGTTGTCTAATGTAATTCTCGTGTCAATTCTGAAGTCCTCTTATTAGTCATGTTCATTTTACAAATGAGTAAGGTGCTGAGAGATGAGTAGCAGTAACAGTCACAGCACCTGGCACACAGCAGATGCTTAATAAGTAGTTGACGAATCAGTGAGTGAGCGTGCACGGATGCTCAGGGTCGGTGGTACATCAGTAATGCTCAGCTCTGCATTTGACTACGTCTGACTCTTAGCCTGCGTGTTACACAGGGAGGTAAGTGAAAACATTTGTCTACAGAAATAGAATACATCCAGGAAATTAAAAGGTTTGAATAACTGATGGATTAAAACCAGTTTCATTGATGAAATCATGAAGAATAGTGTTGAGGATAAGAGTCAAATATTTAGAGTCTGAGATCTGATTTTAAATCCTGCTTTCTGTACTATTAGTCATATTACCTCTTTGAGTGACACTCACCTCTTGACACCTCAGTTTTTTTGTTGTTGTTTTTTATTTTTTTTGGGGGGGGAACAGTATGTTTTTCCAGGACCTCTCAGCTCCAAGTCCAGTCGCCGTTTTCAGTCTTTAGTTGCAGAGGGCACAGCCCACCATCTCATGCGGGAATTGAACCGGCAACCCTGTTGTTAAGAGCTCGCGCTCTGACCAACTGAGCCATCCGGCCGCCCTACACCTCAGTTACAGATGCCAAACTGTAATATGGGGTAGTGATCCTCTCCTAAAAAGGAAAGTGGGATTAAGAGGAGTAATACTCCTCATGGAAGGTACTTAGCACAGGTGTTGGTGCATAGTACTACTCAATAAATAACTGATAATTATTACTAGCAGTTTTGGTCTTTTAGAAAGGGAAATGACTCTGAAAACAGTCCAGAGAAATGTGAATCTGGCAGTGGCAGCCAGGATGAGTTAGAAGACGAGAGCAGTGGTCCTAATGAGACAGAAGCGGGTGCTGGTGAATTGGAGAGGCATGGTAAAGGCGTAATGAATCAAAGTGTAATGGTACATTTATCCAGTGTTTTATTTTTTAGAGAACTCTGAGGTCATTGCTGAGAACTTGTCATTGGAATTTGTATTGAATTTGTATTGAGCACAGTGACAACAGGCAGGGCCTGCCTTTGGCTTGCAGCTCAAAGCTCAAGAATCATGGCGTATAACATCCTGAATATATGGGCAAAACATCTTCTTTTTCTTCTGGCCACCCTGCGACAACCAAAGTAATATCAGTTTTTTGCATAGTTTTTTGAGATCTAAAACAATCCAAGTATTTTTTTCCCCCAGGTACTTCCCTCCTTGAACAAGGGCTGCTGATTGAAAACCTATTCTGTGTTTTATTTCAGTGCAAGCAGCTACTGACTCAGTCTGTAGACTCCAAGAGAGGGAGCAGGAACGGAAAAAGGTAAAAGTAGATTACTTGGATAATAGAGCCTGTAACTTCAGGGCTTTTATTATCATATTAGCAGTTGCTTTTGATATATATATATATATATATATATATATATATATATATATATATATATATATATCTGAATTTGTTTTCTTTTGTGCAGTGATTTTAAAAGATTTAAAAATGACTTAATTGACTGAAGATGTGTTGAGGAGGTATGAGCACGTGGTTTTATAATGCAGATGGCAGACCTTTTTTCACCTTTTCAACATTTCCTTCTTTTCCTTGAAGGTGGTATTTGTCTCAGGGAGGAGAGAGAATAGGAATTTTACATGGAACAAAAAATACTCACCAGATTAGAAATATAAATCTTTCCTTTATGCCTGAAGCATTGAGTATGTTATGTATATTCCTCCTAGAAAAGGAAGCATTCATGTCTGGATGGGTTATTTAATGAATAGTCCTAAGAGGATGAATCACTTGCTGGGTAGTGCTTTGCTTATTTGAATTATATCTTAACTCAATTCAGATGTGGAAAAATAGCACAAGAATTAGAGTTCCTGTGATAATTTGGTGTTTTTTCACTTTTAAGTTTTATTAAAGTATTTTATAACTTTTTCATTGCATTAAACTAACAAAGATACACTTATTAAGAAATCTTAAAAATACTGAGTCACTCTAAAATGCACACTTTTTTGCATGTGTGTGTATCAGTGAGTATTACTATCACCATTTATCTGGATAACGGCTCCGATCTGGCACTATATAAAAATAGAATGGAATGAAACTTGCCAGAGTTTAAATTTCTGCACTCTTTGCTCAACTTTAAATATTGGTATAAAATTTAAACATTCAACAATTTGATGAAGCGAGTCTCCTGAAAGGACGTGGCATTTATGCCAGGTGGAAGGACTGCCCGCAAGGAGAAGGATTGATCCCATCAGGCGGGTCAGGAGCAGGGCCATTGCTGAGCACAGTGACAACAGGCAGGGCAGAGCCGCGGGCAGGAACATCTGTGTCACTTTGCAGTGTCCGGAGAGCACTGCAAAGGCAGGCCCGGGGGCTTCAATCAGCCATGCCTGGCTAGACAGCACATCTTCTTTGTCTCTACTTTGCTAGGTGACCCTGGGCGTGAAAGATTTTAGTTTAAGGCAATTCATACACACAGGAGATAAAAGTCTAGGGGTCCCAAACCACTAGTGCTACTATCATGTAGGATAACAGCTGTGGTCACATTGCAAAGAACTTTGTAGGATCTCGGCTAAAGGAGTAATTTATTAGGAAGATGGTGGCATTCGAGCCCAACCTTGATCAGTGAGTGGGGATTCAATTGTTAGAAGACGGGAAGACAGATGCAAGGTGAGGGGTATCATGTAAGCAAAGGCAGGAGGCATGGGAAGCCAGCAGTCTCACGGAGCTGTGTGTAGAGTAGTGAAATGGCATTTCCGAAGAAGGAAGGCTGTGCAGAACCTTGATTGCTACCGTGTTTCCCTGAAAATAAGCCCTAGTTAAGATCGTCAGCCAGACAGACACATTTAGTACATTATGACGATGTTCCAGAAGAAGATGACATGACGGTATTTGAATAAATATAGATTGTTGTACATGAAAAAATAAGACATCCCTTGAAAATACACCTTAATGGGTCTTTTGGAGCAAAAATTAATATAAGACCCGGTCTTATTTTCGGGGAAACACAGTATATTAAACAGTGTGTTGTTGAAGGCACCAGGAGTGTTTCTGTGCTTGCAAAGCAGAGAGACTTTTTCTGTAAGAACACTGGCTTTTACTGGCTGTAACACATGTAACTCTTTTGGCTTTCAAAATAAACATAAAAAGGGTTGTTCTGTGTGGCATGTTGCCTCTCTATCTAACATGTTGCTGTGTGATTTAAGCAGATCTGCATGAAGATGCACTCATGAGATTGGTCTCCCTTTCTAAGACACTGTCAGAGCAGTTAGGATTCGGATAAAATGACAGTTCTTTTCATTGTTGTATAGAACTAACCTAAAATTAAACTATAATTGCAGTGGTTCCTCTTATCACTTTGAACTTTTTCACATTTGGTGTATTAACTATATAAGTAGGAAAATGACCGGATTAGGTAAAAATGCCCGGTGTCTTCTATTTCTGGTTGTTGCCTTTGTGAGCTAGCTCTATGTCCTTGGAAAAACCCTGGAGCTTCAGGCCCCTCATCTGCAAAATAGATACCTGTTCTACTTACCTGATGGATTGATATTCTACTTACATGATATGTTATATAATTTATGTGAAACTGCTTTGCAGATTGTACACCACTCCAGATGTAAGGTGGTGTTTTGTCTATGCCAGCTCAATCATTTGTTTAAGCTGCAGGTAGTCACTCTAGGGATAAGGGACCTGCTGTGGCCATTAGAGTTGGCGAAACCCTTGAGAATCCTGCCCATTCATGACTTTCTAAATTAAAAGATTATCTCATTGTTTTTTGTTTTTGTGTTTTAAAAAAGGGCCTCAAGGAATAATAAAGCCCTTAGAATATTTTAGTCTGAAATATATTTCTTACTCTTATGTCAGAATATTACTGAACTATTTTTTATGGAATGCATATTAAAATTACTATTTTAGAATATACTGAAATGTTGAATTTCACTAAGAACTGGTACAGAATCTGAAACCTACATGCATATGCAGCCACCCTGGTTGTTTCCTTTTCTTGAGATAATTTAATAAAATTAACCAGGTGAAAGTCACACAAAGATGCATTTTTCAGACAGAACTCAGAGAAAAATAAAAGTTCTTTATATTCTTTAAAGGCAACAAACCTTCAGTCTTTATTTCACTTTCAGTGCTTATCTAGTTAGCAAAACATTTGAAATATGGCTCTTTAAGGACTTTTTCTTTTTACTGCCATATCTGGCTTTTGCCAAAGCTTTGAAGCTTTGATGTGGCAGAGGTTTTAGACTACACACACACACACACACACACACACACACACACACTCTCACATATAAAAGACACAGATAAAGTTTAATTTCTCATCTAGAAAATGTGTGCAAAGCAAAATTGACCTTTAACTACATTTTGCAATCTAATGTTAATTGTTGCCCATGGTTATACTGTTGGCTACATTTTGTGTATTTGAATGGCTCTCAGAACAAAGAAAGATGGGAGTAGTAATGGAATAAAATAGACTATCGCCATTAATCATTAATTCTTTTATGTCAAGACAATTTGTGGAATTCTGTGGGAAGTACATTAGATAAACGTCATTCATCCCAGTCACATTTCCCACAATTGATATCTGAAAGTACATTCAGAAGAACAATAAATCCACATTCCCCAGATATTTGACACATGTCTTGAAAATTACCCACTAATACAAAGTTGCATTTTGGGCACTAGCAGTAAGAGTAATGAAATGAAAATACAACTACCTTATAAAATTCACTGACTCTTAAAAATATGCCACCAAGGGAGATGAGCTCATTAGTATCTGTGAATAGTTTAAACTTGGATTCCATACACAAGCATCGACTTTGAAGCCATATGCACCAAACTAGAGATGATGATAATAATAATGTAAACACGAATCCTTTCATTCATCTTGTTCACAAATATTTATTAGATTCAGCTATACCCCTGTATGATTTTTTTCATGAGATCAGTGAGATAGCATTATTATGCATTGTTCTTGATAGAGTTTGAAAATGCGGAGTAATAAATAGATCAGTATGAAATATTCTATTTAAAATCATTACTGACAGTTGTTATTCTGACACTTCTTACCAAAGTAAACATTTTTTCATCTGTATGTGTAAGGCATATGTAAAATTAATGGCATGTGTATTCCTGACAGATTCCTAAAGGCCTTTTAGACCTTAATTGGCTTATTCAGAGTTTTCCCTCAGACCAGGGTTTCTCACCGTCTGCACTATTGACATTTTGGACCACAAAATTTGTTGTGGAGGCTGCCTGTGCTTTGTAGGATGTTTAGCAGCATCCTTGGCCTCTACCTACTATCTGCCAGGAGCACCTCCCCCTAACCTGTGCTTTGATAACCAAAAATCTGGGGTACAGGAGTGTCAAAATCACCCCCCAGTTGAGAATCACTAACTTAGCTTCATGCATGCAGAAATGTATTCCAGAATTCATGTGTAGACCTGGTCCTAGACAGGGTTTGGCTTCAGGGTTGTCCTTTCTTTTAATTTATTTCTAATGGGATAGATGTAACCAGTTTGTTACTATTTTTTTCTCTGTTGTAGAAAGAGACAAAACCATTACAGCTAATTACTTTTGGTACACAGTTATAGCTCATTAATAAACTTTCTGTTTTCTTTTAAAGTTGACATTTTCTAATTTTGTCTTAAGAAAAACAAATGTACCCACTTCTTTAAGAATGCAATTGATTTCATTTAGGAAGAATCCTCTGAAAACTAATTTGAATCTTTCTTTTTTAATTGTGGTAAAATACACCTAGCATAAAATTTACCATTTTAACCATTTTTAATTGTATGAGAATTCTGTGGCGTTAAGTGCATTCACACTGTTGTGCAACCATCACTTCCATTCGTTTCCAGAACTTTTTCATCTTCCCAAACTGAAACTCTGTCTTCATTAAACACTAACTCCCCATCTCCCCTCCCCACAACTTTCTACTTGCTGTCTCTATAATTTGACTACTTCTAGGTACCTCTTCTAACTGTAATCATACAATTTTTATCTTTTCATAACTGACTTCTTTAATACAGTGTCTTCAAGGTTCATATGTGCTGTAGCATGTATCAGAATTTCATTCCTTTTTAAGGGTGGATACATTTTGTGTATCCATTCATCTATCCTTGGATACTTGGTTTGCTTTTACCTTTTAGCTATTGTGAATAACACCACCGTTAAGTTGTGTGTACAAATATTTGTTCAGACTCCTGCTTTGCATTCTTTTGTATATATACCCAGAAGCGGACTTACTGGACCATACGGAATTCTATTTTTAATTTTTTTTTGAGGAACCACCATACTGTTTTCCACAGCAGTTGCACTGTTTTATCTTCCCACCAGCATTACACAAGGGTTCCATTTTCTCCACATCCTTGCTAACACTTGTTACTTTGTTTCTTTGATAATAACCAATCTAATGGTTCTCTCATTGTGGTTTTGATTTGCATTTCCTCAATGATTCCTGATATTGAGCATTTTTTTCTTGTGCTTATTGGCCATTTGTATATCTTCTTTGGAGAAATGTTCATTCAAACCCTTTGCCCATTTTTAAATCAAGTTGTTTTATTGTTATTGTTGAGTTGTGGGTGTTTTTTCTTAATATATTTTGGGTATTAGTCCCTTATCAGATACATGATTTGCAAATATTTTCAACCATTCTGTGGATTATCTTTTTATTCTGTTGATAGTGTCCTTTGATGCAAAAAAGTTTTTAATTTTGAAGTCTGATTTATCTACTTTTACTTTTGTTGCCTATGCCTTTGGTGTCATATCCAAGAAATTGCCAAATCCAATGTCACGAAGCTTTCCCCGTTTTCTTCTAAGAATTTTTTAGTTTTAGGTTTAACTTGTAGGTCTTTGATCCAATATTTGCATATGATGCAAGGTAAGGGTCTAATTTTTTCATTTTATTTTATTTTATTTTTTGCATGTGGATATGTCGTTTTCCGAGCACCAACTGTTGAAAAGAGTGTCCTTTCCCTATTGAATTGTCTTGGCACCCTTATGAAAAATCATTGCCCATGTATGTGAGGGTTTATTTCTCAACTTTCTGTTCTATTCGTTTGGTCTATATGTCTGTGTTTGTGCCAGTACCACACACTGTTTTTATTATAATATTTTTGTGGTAGGTTTTGAAATCAGGAAATGTGTTTTTTTTAATATAGGTTTTATTATTATTTAGATATGGTGAGGCCAACAGATTGGGGATGATTGCGAAGGAAAGATAATTTGTTACTCACAGTTCCCAAGAGGAGGTATACCGTGCCACGCAGGATCATGTGGGAAAGCATTAGGGTTTGTCAGGAGGCAGAGTGAAAGAGGGCAAAACATGTGCAAGAGCTTTTGTTGTGATTTCTGCAGGAAGTAACATGTGAAGCAGGGTAATCAAGTGTAGAATTGGCTAGTTTGAATAATTTCGTCAGGCTCTGGGGCATAGGGGCTGTCCTTAGTTGTAAGGTACCTGGCCCTGGGTGATTAGGGCCGGTAGACAGTGGCCCAGCGTCTGAGAGCCCAAAAAAGAAGGTGGTTGGGGTGTGGGCATTGGATTGGTTGGCTTGCATATAAAAGGTACGCTCACAGGGGAGTTGTTTGCTGTCTCTAGGAATGGGCTAGCCCTGGGAGGGACAGACAGTCTCTCCACGGTCAGCGAGTCCCCAGATGTAAAAGCATCATGAACACGTGTTTAAGACAGTGTGAGACCTCCAACTTTGTTTTCTTTTGCAAGATTGTGTTGGCCATTTGGTGTCACTTGAAACTTCATATATTTGGTGTCACTCGAGTTTCTCATATATGGCCTTTATATTCTTGAGATACTTTCCTACTATTACCAGTTTGTGGAATGTTTTTGTCATGTAAGGGTGTTGAATTTCATCAAGAGTGCTTTCTGCATCATTTGAGATGATTATGTGTTTTTTTCCTTCATTCTGTTGATTTGGTGTGTTTTGATTGATTTTCATATGTTGAACCATCCTTGCATTCCAGGAATAAAACCCACTTGATTATGGCATATGATCCCTTTTAATATGCTGTTGAATTCAGTTTGTTAGTTTTGTTGAGGGTTTTTCTATCAGTATTCATCAGTGATATTGATCTGCAGTTATCTTTTCTTGTGTCTTTGTCTGCCTTTAGTATTAGCACGATCCTGGCCTCACAGAATGAGTTAAGTCTTTTGCCCTCCACAAAATTTTTGGAATAGTTTGAGAAAGATTCGTATTAGTTCTTCTTTAAGCATTTGGTAGAATTCACCAGTAAAGTCTTCTAGTCCTTGTATGACTTGATCTTTATACCACATGCTGCTATATGATCTCTTGCTAGAAGAAACAAAGAAAACTAGACCAAAGTCAGTTGCACTTTGTTTTTAAAGTTAGCGTGTGTCCCACATATAAATCCCTAAGTGGTTCACAATTTGTGCGTCTAGATTTTTTTTCCTGCCTATTCAGGCATGGTCAGTTTTTTCAAAGCTCTTAATTACTTTTGAAATTGGAATGTGAAATGCTTATTAGTTTTTGCCATTTTAAAAAACATTGCCAATCCTACAAGACTAATAATTTAATGTGTTTGGTTTAAACAACATCATATAGCAAAAAAAAAACAGGCGAAAACTGGATTTCTTTCTTGATTCTACCTCTTTCTCTCTGTGTTACCTCCTTGCTGTGTGACCTTGGAAAGATGTCCATGGGGCAGTGTACCTGTCATATTTTACACCTAAAATAGATCATTTTTAGTACCCACCCAGGCAAAATTACTTTTAATAATAATCTGATATTAGTGAATAATGATGAGAAGAAATGCAGATAGTGTTTTTTTAACTTCATGTACATAATCATACCAGTAAAAAATTTAAAAAGTACTGTAATACCAAGAGGAAAAAAACAAGAAATTGATCATTTTAAGTACATTAATATAGTTTTTGAAAAAAGGAAAAAAATATCTACGTACACATTGGTCTGTCACAGTGATAATAAATAATAATATAGTTTGCTTTTGATTCTTAACTTGTGCAGATTCGTTAATGACTTTATCAAATTTAATCTTTGCATATACAACTCAAATAAATAGTATAGACAGATTTATCAATCTGTCTTGACTCATGGTTGATTGAAAATGCTTTTTATTATAAATTTGAAAATATCTTCAACGATACATAGCTTGGAAAAGTTTTAAACATAAGAATAAGTCTGGGAGAGATTCATAAACATTACATTTTACATTAAATTCCAGAAATGGCAATACTGTCTTTATTTCTTTTTGAAACTAGTGGCTCCCAATGTTTTCCATGGTAAAAAATGTTAAATAAAATAAAAACATACACAAATTTAAATATAAAAAATGGTAATATAGAAGGATAGATTTGAACTAATTCAGGTTTTATTTCTGCAGTTGCTCTATTGTTGAAATGTAAGAATATTTAATTACCCAGAGGTTAGAGGGGCTGAGCATCCAAAGAAAGCTGAAATGATTCTGAGCTACGAGGAATTTACTTTTGAAATGAACAGGTGTCGTTGACTTCATCTTTGTCCAGGACTAGCTGTGGAACTGGGATATAAAATTTATTAAGGATTAAACAATAAAAATTTGTTAATTTGCAATTATTAAAATTTAACAATAACCTCAACAATTGTTTAGAACTTAGATGAAAGAAAGATTTTTTGGTTTAGGAATATTTTATCACTGACATTATTCAGTATTGCCAGTGCCTGGTGGTAATAAAAAACAGTCTTTCAGTTGTTCGTGTCATTGATATAAATTCCGGACAGACAATACACCCCTTATTGCTTGCACAGGGGCAGAGCTCTCCCACCCTCGTGCTGTTGGTATGCCGCTGGTACCTATTATATCATTATTGGAAAAAGGAAGCTGCAGAGCGTCATGTGTAATGTGACTTCATTTTCTTGTTACTAAAGAAATATATTTGTATCAGCATAGGAAAAAATCTGTGGGTGCCCATCAAACTATTAATAATACTAGGAAAAAGGATACTAGGGAAAAGATTTGGTGTGTATAGGGGATGGGCAACTATCACTTTCTGTTAGATTTGTATGCGTCTGATGGAATAGGACTGGTGAGATACGATCATTGTTTTTCAAACATGTTTTAATTAGAGGAACCCTAATATCAGACTAAATCTTACAAGAACCCCATTTATTAAACACAAAATCAGAATTACTGTGTTTGAAGTAATGATATGCGCAGGCGATACTGATCTACAGTGAGCTCAGTGTTCGTAAAAGATTTGTCCTTGTTTCTGAGAGTTTGTTGTAGTTGTAAAAAGATTCGTTGACATGTCAGGCTAAATCTGTGGATGTGATAACTTCCTCAGGTATGAACTGAGATGCATGCTCACGTTAGCATGGTTTCCGTTGGATTGAAGAAGATTGTGGTGCTCGCTTAGGGGGTGGGGTCTTCGCTGCTGTCGTTCCATTCAAGTTACGCTGTCCAGGCTGCATTTCTTTACATTTTGAATAGGTGTACCCTAAGACACTATGCACTCCTGTTGGCTTAGAATTGTTTTTAACTTTCTTGTAGGTGATAGTATGTAAGACATAGCTAATTAGCGAGTTTTCTGTTATATGCAGTGAACCTCTTGGTTCTAGAATTCTTAGAAAATGAATTGTTGCAGATAGCCTAGTCAGGTTTACCACAAAGCTGAGATCTGTATCTTCTTTAAGCACAGTACTTTTATAACTATTTGCGGTGGAAATCTTTTAAAATATTCCATACTTTTCTGAGTTTTTACCAAAAAAAAATAAATGTTATAGGTTAATTTTCTTTATAAATTGGGAATTATTGAGAATATACAGTTTGATGTTACAGTGATGTCCTCGGGGAATTAGGGGGAAAGAGTGTTTCTCTATTCCAAATGCCTTCAGATACCGTGTGCTTTAGGTTTTTGTATCTATTTTCCCCTTCACTGTGAGGCTGATGTCTATCATTTCTTCTTCCTATCTCATCTATCAGCATTTTCTTTTTCTAATTTGTGACTTTTAATATGGAAGAGTTCTGTAAACCAGCTAACTAACCTGGTTAGAATTATGGATAAAGTAGGGTAATTAGACTCAGAATCAAAAGAGCTTTTCATGAGTACTGCAATATTTGTAAATGGACTTTGTGGTCTCTTTTTTTTTCTCTCTCTCTCTCTCTATTTTTATTTTTTTTAATCACTTAAAGGTTTTACCACGTAGTTCTCAACTACGTAACTACATTTCAGGTAGATGTTATTTCCAGGTAGCTGAGATTTATTTATATGTGAAGACCACAGTATTGTCAGTACACATTTTTTCTTTATTAAATATTGGGAAGAATGCAAGCTTGAATAGCAGTTGTTATTAAAAGTGGGAGACTAAGGAAAGATAGAGTGTTTTCAAGAACTTCTTGATAAGAGAGCAAGACTAGATTTTCAGCTGGGTCAGGGACTAGTCAGCATTCAACTTCTTTCCACCTGGACTAGGAGGCCGAGGAGTGATTGTCTTATGTGAAAAAGCAGCTTTGGATGTATATATATATATATCTTTCGTCATAATATTCTGAAACTGTAAAATAGAGATGTTACTGTTTGGCAACATTTTAATTAAAGTCTTTTAGCAAAATAGTAAATAGTAGAATCATTAAGGAGGATTGAATTGAGTACTGGAATGGGAGAGGGAAACTATTACTTTTATTTGAGTAGCCTCTATTGTTTGAATTATTACAAGAATCTATTTCTAAAATTAAAAAACAAAAAACTTAAATTGGGGAGGATAAAAAGTGGTTTGATATGCCTTCCTGGTGCTTTGCTTATGATTTGTATAATAATAATAATAATTGCCTTTTATTAAACACCACAGGCACTGAGCTAGGAACTTGACATGTGTTATTACCTCTGGTCTTCATAAATATTATTTATGAATATAAAGTATTATTTTCCTCATTTTAAAGTTAAAGAAACTTTTAACTTGCTCAGGGACATGCAACTGGTCACAAGTGAACCGGAATTTGAACTGAGGTTTATATGCCTCCTGAGTCTTCCTTTTTCTCCACTGAGCTGCACTGAATGAAGTACTGCCTGGTGGGAAGTGGAAGCCCGGCTTTGCCTGTGGTCCCCATCGTGGGTCAGCTGGGCCCATTATGGAGTTTCGATTAAAAAACAAACAATCTATTAAACAACATCTGCGCATGGATGTTAGTATTTTCTGTATTTATTAAAATTAATTTACAGCTAAAGCAAGATATGATTTTGAGGAAGTTTATTTTCATTTTTCGTTTTAGTCTGATGGCTTTTCTCTTAGAATATAATCGTTTTTGCAAAAGGTTCCATGAAGAGTTTCATGACCTGTTCGTGTTTCATTCATCTTTTGGAGATTTACAGTCCAGGAAGCTGAAAAGTTAAAAAGTAATGTTTTGAATTTTGCTTCACCTGCTTCCCAAATTTATTGGATCAGCAAACCCCTCCCTCACACTCTCTCCTCCCCACTGTAATGTCTGTTTAGGTCCCAAGGGTCTGTGGGACATATTTGAGGGGAAAACTAGACTATAATTCAAACTTCAGACTCACTTCAGCCTCTTTTCACTTGAAAAGCCTTCGTGCTGAGGAACTTCACATCAGATTGGCAGAAAAAGTTCTTGTAATAGCCTTTTTAAATTTTTTTGTGTAGGGAAAGAGACTTAGCGACCTACGGAAAACATCCTCTGGAAAGATCTGATTTGCACTTTGTAATAGAAAAGGCATAGATGTTGGAAAGACCTAAGTGAGTCTACAACTTAATTGCTGAATGACCGTGGAGAAGCGAATTTCGTGTCCTTAAGCCTTCATTTCTTCATTTCTTCATTTGTAAAATGAGAATAATGTAATCTTAAAAGAGGGATTTTTTAGAAGTAGGTAAGATACACAAAAGAACTCGCAGAAAACACATTTCGTAGATACTTAGAGCACGCTGGCTTATCCAGCACTTCTCCGCGCTTCTCATCATGGCCCAAGTGAGAGAGGACACAGACCAGCAAGGACATCATGGGCAGCGTGAAGGCCTGTTTCTACCTTTTTTCCTATTAGCTGTCTTTCTGGTGGCCTGCATCTTAGTTACCAGTACAGAAAACACACCAGATGTCCTGTTTCCATTAGAGCACTGGAATTAGTAATGACTTTGGGTGCTTTGTAGGTTTGTATGGTTTGTATCTGTCAAAGGTTTGCTTGTTTGTTTAATAGGACTTAGCTTTTATCAAAACTTAACTTCTAAAGACATGTATGTAGAATATTTGAGGCAGGGATATAAAGTTATTTTTCATAGTCTATTTAGCTCATTGTTATACATATTCAAAGATGATAATTGAAACTACTAAATTGATACCTTTTTTACTTATGCATTGTTTCATCTTTATTGTTGTGGTACTCAAAAATTTTTTCATCCTCGTATGGAAACATTATGAAACATCTGAAGAAGAACTTAGATATTTGACAACAGATGCTTTTGGTGTTTATTTGCTTTATGGAAGAGAATTAAACCAGAAGAGATTTCCTGTGTTCTCTTCCAGTGATTAATAATGTATGATTCTTTTTAATGCACTTAAAAAGTATTTTATATAAGACAAGCATTTTAATTTCTTATAATAATTCTTTTGGCATATGTTCTTTAAACTTGATTTAAGAATTATATACAGTTAAATGGAATTTGAGGAGAAATAGAGGTATGAAAATTTTCTTGAATTGTGTTCGATTTTGTTGTTTAAAGATGCTAGACATTTTGAAATTTCAGAAATGTGAATACCAATGTTCAATCATAGTAAGAAGAGCCTTAGCCTTCCAATGTGTCATGCTCTTGTTAGACGTGAAAACCTCAGTGCAGTTTTATCATTGTGACTTTCCAGCTGATCACTACAGTAACCAAATATTAAGAGGTAAAGTTATGTTGTCTCCTGCATAGAAAAAATATTGTCTGGAGAATTTCACGTGACTTTCAAATTTTCTTTTCTCAGATTTATAATGACCATTTACTAGCTAACGAAAAACAGCGTATAATCCAATGGGAGGATTTCTTGAAAGAACAACACAACAAACAGGCTGAAATGGATGAAGAGCACAGAAAAGCGATGGAGAGACTTAAAGAACAATATGCTGAGATGGAGAAGGACCTAGCAAAATTTTCAACCTTTTAAGAATTTGAACCACAATAATTAAAATCTGATGAAAAAACATTGACTTCCCCCAAAAAACTATTCCCACCAAACCATTTAGCCTCTGCTTCAAGCTTAGCAATATATTCAGTGGCACTCATATCAGAAGAAAGGAACTTCTACTGGAATCTTAATTAAATGTTTAATAGCAGAAGAGTGCTATGTTTTTTCAGTTTTAAGTGCCTACATATGATTATTTGAATGGGGGGAAGTAGGAGGAAAAATCAGATAAATATACTCTTTGTTAATCAGAATTGGTCTTCTTTTCCGTTGATTATCTCAGAGTATAAAGTTCTTAGAGAGAAAGAGAATTCATTCATTCTTATATAGGACTAATACTAGTTTATTATTGTGGCTTAGAAGGCAGAGGAAATAGCTGTCTATTATAGCCTCCCTGGCTATTGGAAGAATGTCTAAAGTGTTATTCTGTGAGTAACGTAGACAAAAACAACTGTCCTCAGAGCAGAGATCACATCTGAGAGGGTTGAGAGTCAAAACCTTGTCTCTGCTATGGCAAAGACAGCCTTTTTGGTCTTTGAACTGCCTGTTGGGAAGGTTATAGATTTTGCAGTGTCGCAGAATGCCATGTGTTTCACTGGATGGCAACACAGACTTCGGAAGTTTTGTGGCCTTCAGCACTTAACATTTTCAGCTTTTAAAACATGGCTTAGAAGGAACAGCGTACCAAAAATATAGTTGACTTAGCCTTTCCAAGAACCATAATCTTGCCCATAGTATTTACCTCATTTTTGTATCTGTTTGGCTGTGGGTAAGCTTTGTAAGATAAATAACATGTATACATGTTTCAACTCTTTAGTGAGTAATCAGCAAAATCTGCCGAGGAGTCCCTCTGGAAGCACATAAAGATTCTGGTTCTGAATATACCCGAAGTATTTGTCCACATGGCAAATGATCCATGTTAAATGTAAATCCTCTTTAGTGTTTAATGTCTATTCTCATAAGCAGGTATATTATGATGAAACATGTACCAATCCTGTCATCACTGTGATCTTTAAAAATTTGCACTTAACCGTCTAATTGAGGAACTAAGTTGGTTTTTTATTTGCCACAAATGAAGCAAAATTAAATGCAATAATTTCAAGAGCTTTATAACAAATGAATTTGATGTATGGATAAATCTTTCAAATATTTTTTATTGCTCTTCAGTAAAGAAAGGCACAAGAAAGAAAATACCCAACTCCCTCATGTTATCTCAGTGTTGCTAGTGCAGAAAACGGACAATGCTTGCTTGTGTGAATTTATGGCTTACTGTCAAAGCTTCATTCTTGGCTGCATGTTGAAAATGTGATTAAAGTTAATAGAGGAGATGAAATAAGTATTTGAGATTTCTTTCAATAACACTGAACTTCTGCCAACTTTCTCTGTCCGCTACTGTAGGCTTGACAGGTTCATCAATCATCCTCTGGTACCTGGACCAAAAAGAGCACTTGCTGACACTAAGGCATGTTGGAATTTTCTTAATTCTCTTTCAGTGAATGGGGGAAAAAAACATACTTCCAAAAATATCCCACACATGAAAAGGGAGGGGAATGTTAAATGAAAATTCCCTTTGTACTACAGGCAATATTTGGAATGCTATTAATTGCCAGTGCACCACTGAACAGACGCTGTAACCAAGAAATCAGGACTGTGTGTGAGAGCAAGGATGTTCTCCTAACTGGTTACTCGACCTGTGCAGCAAGGATTTCTGATAGTGTTTGTTCATCTCATATGAGCAATAAATACTTTACCATATGAGTTTGTATATATTATAGAAGGATCTAAGGGACTTTTTAAACCAAAAAGAATTAATGGGCTTTTTGACCTTTAAACATTAACATACTACTTTCTTTGTAACTTTGTCAGCTAGTCAATATGAACTTCTAAAATGACTGTTGGTTTGCCTTCCTTTTAATGTTTTTAGTAGTGAACACTTTCATTTATTTTCCCAGTTTCCAAATCACTTCTGATATGTATTATATATATAAACTTTTCATACAGTAATTACATAATTTACAAAATTTCTGTTATTTATGCTGTTGAGCAGAGGTAATATTGGTTTGATATAGCTCACAGGATTCTTTTGTGATGAAATAATGTTTTGTCATGTTAAAGTGCTATAGATATACTTGTTTTTAAGTTCTAAGTATTTTTAGTTTTTCATTATGATTTCGTTTCATTTCCTAACGTAGATTTCTAAATTCTGTTATTATTGATTTCAGCTTTAATTGGCTTGTGGTCACAGAATAGGTCCATATAAAATTAATATGTGAAATTGAGATTTGCCTTGTGACCTAAAATATGGTCAGTTTTGTAAATGTTTCATTAGTACTTGAAAATATGCATATTTTCTAGTTGTTGGGTGTCCATTACACGAAATGTTTCAATTGTCTCTGTTTTACTGTTGTTTTTCCTTCTACTTGATCTCTCGTTCTGAGATATGTTGAAATTTCCTACTCTGGTGGATTTTTTAATATCTCCCTGTAACTCGTCAAGTTTTGTTTTGTGTATTTTGAAGACTTGTTACTGTGCATGCAAGTTTAGAATTATCTTCCAAGTGTAGAATTGAATCATACTTATAGTCATAGCCTGTATTTCTAATTTTTTTTGTTTCATTTTATATTGCTTTAAAAGCTATGCTGAAAAAATATTTATATAGGCTGCACCACCTGGTTAGTATTTTTATGGTATATATTTATCCTTCTGTTGGATCTTTCTGTTATGTTTTAGATATGCCGCTTAAAAACTGTAACTAGACATTTTTTCTTTCTATCTGATTATTTTTTTACCTGGAAACTTTAATCCATCTACATTTATTGAACTTATTAATATATTAAGGTTTATTTATACCATCTTAATTGTGCTTTTTGTCCCACTTTTTCTGTTTCCTCACTGTTTGTGTGGTTTTGTTTTGTTTTTGCCTTTTTTCAAAATGATGAAGTTTGTTTTGTTTTCCTCTACTAGTTTAAAAGATAAAAACTCAATTTTTATCTTTTAGTGCTTACTAAGAAATTTAATTTGCATAGTTAACTTAAAATCTAAAATTAATATTTTTACTTTCCTTCTAAACATAAGAACTTTCTAAACAAAGTCTGATTTTCTCCCCTCAACTTACAAATTAGTGTCTGAAATTTTAGTTTTATCTCAGTTTAACTTCAAAAATAGTTATACAGTCAAAATTTGTTTAGATTTACCTACAATTTACCATTTTTATTATCCTTGAAAGTTAGCTGGGTATACAATTCTAGATTGACAGTTATTTTCTCTCATTATTTGATGATATTATTCCACAGTCTTCTTGCTGCCATTGTTGCTTCTGAAAGGCCAATTGTCAGTGTGATCAGTACTCCTTTGTAGCTAATCTGTCTTTTCTCTCAAGTTGTATTTAAGGTCTTTATCTTTGGTGTTCTATAAGCAAATGTCATTATACTGCAGTGTGTCCAGCTGTGGATTTTTCATTATCCTGTTCAGATTCATTGAGCTTCTTGAATCTGAGAATTAGTGTCTTTCATAAATTAAAAAAAATTCTCAGCGTTTATTTCTTTCAATATAGTACTTCCCCCATTTGTTCTCTTCTCCACTTTAGGAAATCAAATTACTTCTGTTTCACTGTCTCACTCTATTCTCCATATCATTTTATCTCTGATTCATATTTTCTATCTCTTTGTCTCTCTGTGTTGAATTCTGGATAATTTCTTTAAATCTGTTGTCTAGTTCACTAGGTCTGTCTTCTCACTGTCTCTAACCTATTTAACCTATCTATCAAATTTTTAATCACAGTTATATATTTTTTTATTTCCAGAAGTGTTATTTGGTTCTTAAAGTTTCTTGGTCATTTAGGGTAGTTCCCATTCTTCCCGCTTTTTCTTTTCTTTAGAACATATTAACTGTTCTTTTTGTGTGGACCTGACTCTACAGTTTGTCGTTCATTGTTTTGTCTGAAACAAGTTTGTGGTGACTTGTTTTCTAATGTGATCGGTGATTTTTGATTGTGAGTTCATATTCTTCTGAACTTTATTTTGGGGAATTTTTTTTGTTTAAATTATGTTCTGACAGAGGAGGTTTCTTTTTCTAGCACCACCAGTTTGTTTCTCGTGGAACTTCAAAGTCAGTTTTTAACTTGTTTCTTGCCTCCACTTCCGTCCTTTTCTTCAACACATGCACGTTCACACACACACAAGTAATATGAATTTCATCCTTAAACATGTGAGTATTGGGCTGTGATAAGACATTCCTAGAGGAAACTTTTTCCCTCATCACAGTTTGATTTCAAGTAAAGAAGAAGAAAAACTTTATATGTTTTTCTTGTTCACTCACTGAAAGTGGTACCTGTGGGGATTCATCAAGTTCTACTGCTTACCCCACTCACTGTCATGAACTGAACTGTGTCCCTCAAAATTCATATGTTGAAGCCCTAACCCCCAATGTGACTTCATTTGGAGATAATGGCCTTTAAGAGGGTAATTAAGGTTAAAGGAGGTCATATGGGAGGGGCCCTAATCTATTAGCACTGATGTCCATATAAGAAGAGGAGGAGACAACAGAGTACTCTCTCCCCACGCACACTCAGAGAAAAGGTCGAAAAAAGTTGGCCATCTGCAAACCCGGAAGAGAGGCCTCACCTAAAATGGAATTTTCTAGCATGTTGATCTTGGACTTTTTCCCTCCAGAACAAAATTTCTTTGGTTTATGCTCTGCCACCCGTGGTATTTTACTATGGCAGCCAGAGCAGACTGATGCAGTCCTAGACCATGATTCTTATCCCCCATGAACTCACGTAACTCAATAGCAAAAAAAAGTCTGATTAAAAGTGGGCAGAGGAACTAAATAGACATTTTTTCCAAAGAAGACATACAAAATGCCCAACATTACTCATCATTAGATATCACTTTATACACCTGTTAAAATGATTGTCATAAAAAAGACAAGAGATAAGTGTTGGCAAGGATGTGGAGAAAAGGGAACCCTTGTGCAGTATTGGTGGAATGTAAATTTGTGCAGCCACTATGGAAACAGTTTGGAGAGTTCTCAAAAAGTTAAAAAATAGAACTGCCATATGATCCAGTAATTCCACTCCTGGGTATTTAGCCAAAGGAAAGAAAATCACTATCTGGAAGAGTTATCTACCCCATGTTTATTGCAACATTATTTACAATACTCAAGACATGGAAATAACTTACTTAAGTGTCCATGGACAGATGAATGGATAAAGAAAATGTGATATATAAGAATAAACTTAACAAAAGATGTGGAGGACCTATACACTGAAAACTATAAGACTTTTTTGAAAGAAATTGAAGAAGACATAAAGAAATGGAAAGATATTCCATGTTCATGGATTGGAAGAATAAGCACAGTTAAAATGGCCTTATTACCTAAAGCAATATACAGATTTAATGCAATCTCATCAAAATCCCAATGGCATTTTCCAAAGAAATAGAACAAAAAATCATATTTGTATGGAACCACAAAAGACCCCAAATAGCCAAAGCAATCCTGAGGAAAAACAAAGCCAGAGGTATCACACTCCCTAACTTCAAATTATACTACAAAGCTACAATAATCAAAACATTATGGTATTAGCAGAAAAGTAGACAGACCATGGAACAGAATTGAGAATCCAGAAATAAACCCACATGTATATGGACAACTAATTTTTGACAAAAGGGCCAAAAACATACAATGGAGAAAAGAAAGTCACTTCAATAAATGATGTTGGGAAAGTTGGAAAGCCATACACAAAAGAATGAAACTAGACTGCTATTTGATACCATACATAAAAATTCGAAGTGGATTAAAGACTTAAATATAAGACCTGAAACAATCAAATACATAGAAGAAAACACTAAACTTATGGAGCTTGGTCTCAGAGAGGATTGTGTGAACTTGACCCCAAAGGCGATGGCAGTAAAAGCAAAAAATAAATGAATGGGACTGTATCAAACTAAAAAGCTTCTGCACAGCAAAAGAGACCCTCAACAAAACAAAAAGGCAACCAACCAAATGGGAGGATATTCAGAAGGTGCCAAAAAAATGTATACACATTTCAAGAAAGGAAAACTGTGTTAAAATTGTAATACTCAATATATACCGATAACAAAAGATGAATACAAGTCGTTTGACTTCTGCAATTACAAGAGGTGCTCAAAGTGGTTACCATCAGCATCCAGACACTTCTGATTACGGTGAGCTGCTTGAGCAACGTTGACCAAAGTGTCCACTTGTATACATTTTTTGGCACCCCCAGCATTTGCAAACAATACCTCCGATAAGGGGCTAATATCCAAACATATAAAGAACTCACAACAATAACAAAGCAATCCAATTAAAAATGGGCAGAGGATCTGAACAGATACTTTTCCCAAGAAGACATACAAATGACCAACACATGTATGAAAAAATGCTCAACTTCACTAGCTCTTAGGGAAATGCAAATTCAAACCACAGTGAGATACCACCTCACACCTGTTAGAATGATTATTATCAACAAGACAAGTAATAACAAGTGTTGGAGAGGCTGTGGAAAAAAAGGAACCCTCATACACTACTGGTGGGAATGTAAATTGGTGTAGCCACTATGGGAAACGGTATGGAGGTTCCTCAAAAAATTAAGAATAGGGGTGGCCGGTTGGATCAGTGGTTAGAGCACAGTGCTCATAACACCAAGGTCGCCGGCTTGATTCCCACATGGGCCAGTGAGCTGCACCCTCCACTAGATTGAAAACAATGACTTAATTTGGAGCTGAACTGCGCCTCCCACAATTACCGTGTTTCCCCAAAAATAAGACCTAGCTGGACAATCAGCTCTAACGCAACTTTTGAAGCAAAAATTAATATAAGACACGGTCTTATATTGCTATAACATATTTATGTAATATAATACTGGGTCTTATATTAATTTTTGCTCCAAAAGGCGCATCAAAGCTGATTGTCTGGCTAGGTCTTATTTTTGGGGAAACATGGTAGATTGAAAACAACAGCTTGACATGGAGGTGATGGGTCCTGGAAAAACACACTTCCCCAATATTCCCCAATAAAAATAAAATTAAGAGTAGAGCTATTATAATATGACCCAGTAATCTCTCTTCTAGAGATTTACCTGAAAAAATTAAAAACATTTATTTGTAAAGATATATGTACCTATATGTTTATTGCAGCATTATACACGATAGCCAAGACATGGAAACAACCTAAGTGTCCTTCATTGGATGTTGGATAAAAGAAGAGGTGGTACATATATACAATGGACTACTTCTCAGTCATAAAAAAGACTGTCATTTGCGACAAGGATGGATCTTAAGAATATCTTGCTGAGTGAAATAAGTCGGATGGAAAAGGACAAGAACCGTATGATTTCACTCGTGTAGGATATAGAACAGAAAGCAACAAACGAACAAACTAAAACCTCATAGACACAACAGAAGGGCGGTTACCAGAAGGGAAGGGTGGTACGGGGGAAGATAAAGAGCGTAAAGGGGATCAAATATGTGGTGTCGGAGGCATACTAAACTTTGAGTGGTGAGCACACAATGCAATATACAGATGATGTATTATAGAATTGTACACTTGAAACCTATGTAATTTTATTAACGAATGTCACCCCAATAAATGCTTAAAAAAGAAAATGAAGTATATATACAATTGAATATTCAGCCATAAAAAAAGAAGGAAATCCTGCCATGTGACAACATGGATGGACATTATGCTAAATGAAGTAAGTCAGACAGAGAAATACTGCACAGTCTCATATATATGTAGAATCTTACCAAAAAAAAAAAACGCATAAAAACAGCTAATAGATTGGTGGTTACCAGAGATGGGTGGGTGGGCAAAATGAGTGTAGGGGGTCAGAAAGGTACAAACTTACAGATATAAGATTAATACGATCTGGGGATGTAATTTACAGCATGGTGACTAGTTAATACTGTATTGTATATTTGAAAGTTGCTAGGACAGTCGATCTTAAAAGTTCATCACAAGAAAAGAATTTTGAGGTGATGGATGCTAACTTACTGTGATCATTTCACAATATATACATAAATCATGCTGTACACCTTTAATACAATGTTTATGTAAATTATAGCATAAAACTGGCAGGAAAAATTATATGAGGCTAGCTAGATTATGTTTAAAATTTTCTTTTACTACGTAGATCAAATTGACTTCTATGAAATTGCCCATATTGCTAAAATTAAATTCTTCAAAGACATAATTCTGTAAATGTTTTTAAGATTTCATATAATGCATTCCCTTAAAATAGAATTTGTAGAGAATTTGGAAAGAAAGCCACAAGTTAAATCATTTTTTTTTTTTTTAACTTCATGTACTCTGAAATGCTTAAGCAACTTTTTTGGAAATGTATCTTTTTTCAGAAAATAGTTCATAAAATTACAGTGAAATCATTGTCAGAAAAAAATTATGTGGTCAATTGTGTATTAAATTTGTTTTTAAAATTATGTATCAAATAAAATTGAAAGTATTAATATTTAATTTTACTAAGAAATATTTTGACACTAAAGAATATTCTTGAAATCTAAAATTTATAGCTAAAAACCAGCAGGGGTCACTGTGATAACAGATGGTGTTTTTTTCCCCTCTAAACAGTTCTATGTAGATGGGTGCATACTATCTATAAACAAAGATGTGAAAGAGAGAATTTAAGTTATATCACTGAACAAAAATACCAAAATGTCGGAAAGTGTGTACAGTATGCCTGGAGGGTTAAAAGTTCTTTTGAGAATTATATTTTTTTCCTAACTTTCTTCGTGTCTCACATATACGGATTCTTTTATTATATAATTGACAGGAGGGTTTTATTGACAGTAAAAGTACAGTAAACCTTCCCTGGTGATGTTTTGGACTTTATATTGAAGTAGAGAATAGCGTGTAGTTCATTGGAATACAACATGTGTAACCCAAACTAAATCAGGAAACAGCATTCCCAGTAAAGTTTTAAAAGGGATTTTGAAAAACTTTTCGTCCTTTCCTCCAAATTAAGTTAGAGTTATAATTCCCAAGTTAAGTTTTAGAGCCAGTAATGGTAATTGGTAGAAAAGAATTAAAGAGCTAGTTGTCAGGGTATTTTTTTCCCATCTAGTATGGAAGCTAAAGTAGAAGTTAGTAAATATTATTCATTGGAACATGATGCTGTGTCTGGATTCTATTCTGAGAGAAACATACCGTGTTTCCCCTAAAATAAGACCTAGCGGGACCATCAGCTCTAGTGTGTCTTTTGGAGCAAAAATTATGGGGTCTTATATAATTTTTGCTCCAAAAGACACACTAGAGCTGATGGTCCCGCTAGGTCTTATTTTCAGGGACACATGGCAGTCCATAATTACACTCCATCTTAAAGGAGTTTATAATCGAGTTGTGTACATGTAATAATAAAATAGAAAAACAAAGATCGTAATATTACATAATACATTAAAAACTATGATATACAAAGCAATCAGTTTATAATTGAAATAAGTGAATTCCAAGTAGGAACTGTCTTTGTGAATTATAATCAGACAACTTCATAATAAAGATAAAACTTGAATTCAGTGGGATTTAGAGAATGAAAGGGATGACAGTTTAGTTCAGTTTAGTTCAGTAAGCGTGTATGGAGCACCTGGGTTCCACCCACTTTGTATTTTTGGACAGCAAAATGAGGGATAGAAAACTAAATAAAGCTTGGTTTTTTTCCCTTGCTTATCAATAATACAGATGGAAATACTGGCAAATTCAAAAGATAATTAATAGATTTAGATGTTGAAAACAGTGGTAGATGAGATTGGAAATTGGAAAGTACACTGGTTTGAGGGTCAGAAGACATACGTGTTAGTCATTTTAGTCACCTAGGCTTCTGTCACTAAATTTATACAGGGATTTAAACACATCACTTAGACAATTTTCACACCATTTCCAACTTTAATAATCTGTGCTTCTATAGATAATGAGACTTTAGAGTAAGTGGCATGATGAAAATGTTACAGGAAGGTTACTCTATGGACTCAGTCAGATGTGTGATTGGTAGAGGAAATTACTTTGCTGCACATGGATTTTTGAGAATGTAGCTGAAAATAGTAATTCCTAGTCTAAACAGGGCAGTATAGAGATGAAGCTCTTGGTTTGGAATTTAAGACAGTGGGAATTTTTAACATCCATATAGAGACATGTCCATGTGTTTATATTGCTTATGACACTATCACAGCTTCAGATTTAGGAAATCGGCCCTATTGTCTTTTCACATATTCATAATTGTTAACCCAAGTGACTGAATTTTTGCTTTTGAGAACATTAATCACTATAAATTAGGAAAATCAAGATTAAGATATCAAATATATCTTTGTCTTTTAGATAAATATTTTGCTTTTATATAATTAGTGAGAAAATATTACAGGGTTTCATTAAGCAGCTACCCCTATTTAAGGATTTCCCATTTCCTTCCCCAGAAGACTAACTTGTTCAAGAACAAAGAATGTGGTTTTATATCTGGTTTTATATGCTGGTTTATATACCATGCTTCGAGCATGTGCTATATATTTCAAAAGGGAAATTCTCTCCATATTATAGAGTTAGTCATGAGTTTGATTAAGGAAGATTTGGATTATCTTTGCTGTTTACCTTACATTTGTGTTTTGCAGTGATTGAATATGAAGGTAAATACTAGATGATTGTGTTTCATTATGTTTAGTCTACACCATCAGTTTCTAGTCTATCATCACCTAGTTTATAATAGTTGCTATTTCTCTCAGGAAATCTTTTAAGGTAAACTATATATGGCAAAAGTAGAACTTTGAAATCTTATCTCTGAAAAAGATTACTTCCAATTAACAAATATATATTTTTCTAAAAATTTAGGTCATCTGTTTAGAACTTGTGATGAATCTCCAGATGCAAACAGTGATATATACATAGTGATTAGTCTCTTAATTGTTTTTTGGGTTTTTTTGTTGTTGTTTTTTGAGAAATGTATCCAGAGATTTCAAACTTGTAGGACCTGGAATATACTCTCTTGCTGTAGCTCTGAAAATCTTGTTTTCAAGTAGGAACAGGGAAACAGAATCCCTCAGTTCCTGAAGGGAGGTTTCTACAGTTTAAGCCAGGACAAATCCTTCTTTTCCCCGAGTCCTAGCCTCCCAACAGTCTACTTCCCTTTCTGTTGTTACACTTACTGTCTCAAAACAAAGTTCTCCATGTCACTTCCAAATGAAGTCTGACAGTTTCTTTCTTATCTGGTGCTGCAGAGATTTTGAAGTTTGAATATGATTTGTTGAGAATAAGAAGTAGATGAGAGAAGAGAAGCACACAGACACGTTTTTAAATGTACTGAGGTGACAATGATAGTTCTTTAAACTCATGGCTGGATAAAGGTATCCCGATCTGCAGGTTCACTGAGAGTCCATAGCATTTGGCTCTTGATTCTCAGTGTGGGGTGTTCTGTGACATGAGACTTGAGTTGGCTGTGAGGTTGCTGCCTACAGGCTTCCACTGGGACTGGAGAAATGACAAGTGAGGGTGGAAAGCGGCCCCCATGGGTTACTTTCATTTCTTTTTTCCCCTTCTTTCTTGCTCAGTCTAGTCCTGGTTTCCATGAAGTGACACATGGTGGTGATGCCAGGTTCCAGTGACGTCTGCAGTCATGAGTCCAGCAAAGCCCCTTCTTCTCATGGATCTGATACATACGTGCACCTCTTGTACTGATCTTGTTCATTGTCTTACATTCTCATGCAGGCATTTTATTAAGGACACGAAGTAGACTACTTGAGTCCTGAAATACTTGTTTCAAACATTGTTGTTTTTTTTCAGAAGATGAAAAGATGAAAACTTAGAGATCATGCATGCCAAACCATTAACTTCCTTGTGTATTACAAATGTGTCACACCTAACCCCAGATGCCCTCCCTCGGCCCCACATTTACCTCTTAGCTACGGCTCCATTCATCTGCTCACGTTACAGTAAATGCCTGGAAAGAGCTGTGAGTATTGGCTGCTGTGTCCACTTACCTTCTATTCTCTCTGAGCCCTTGTCTGCCTGCCTTTCAATGTCACTCCACTGAAATCCCTCTTGTCAAGGTCACCAGCAACCAGGCAGCCCAATCTTTTTTTATTTTATTTTTATTTTTATTTTTTCCCCCTTTCTTCCACCCTCCCCCCCACACACACTCCAGTTCAAGCCGTTGTTTCTCAGTCTAGTTGTGTAGGACGCAGCTCCCTGGCCCGTGCTGGTGTTATGAGCCTTGTGCTCCCCACGGCTGAGGCAGTCGGTCGCCAGTCGGTAGGCCACTCAAGGCAGCTCTCGCCAGCTGTCCACCACTCTCGATGGCTGCCAGTAGCCCACAGCAGCCTGCAGCAACACATAGCAGCCTGCGGCCCCTCATGCCAACCTCCAGCTGCTCACGGCAGCCCAACTCCAGGGAGAACTGTTGTTCAATCTTAGCTGTAGAGGGCGCAGCTCACTGGCCCGTGTGGGAATCGAACCAGCGACCTTGGCGTTAGGAGCACAGCGCTCCAACCACCTGGGCCACAGGGCCGGCCCCATGTAGCCCAGTCTAATGATTGATCCTGAGTCCCTATTATTCTATCTCAGCATTTGACACAGTTGATTACTCCATCCTTCTAGAAATACTTGGCTTCACATGACTTTCTGATGCCATGTATTCCTGGTTTGCCTTCTACCTGTCTGGGTATTCCTATTCTTCCCAGCTTCTAATTATTGATATGTTTCAGGGTCAGACCTCCAACCTACTCTCCTCCCCATAGCCGGTCCAATGACATTAACTATCAACTCCCCAGTTTATGTCTTTAGCGCTGACTTTTCCCCACACATTCAGCTGCCTGGTTAGTATCTCTACTTAGATATCTAACAGGTATCTCAAACGTCAGTGTTTAAACAGAACCCTGATGCTCCTTCTTCCCAGACCTGCTTCTTCCTCAGTCCTCCCCATGTCAGTATACAGCACCACTATCCAGTTGCTTGGATCAAAATCTAGGTATCATGCTACATCTTCCCGCACAGCCCACATCCAATCCATCAGTTAGCCAAGTTGGCTCTGTCTTCATAACATATCCCAAATCTAACCCCCAGTCCTTACCACCTCCACTGCTACAATTCTAGTCTAAGCCCTGCCGCTTCTTGCTTTCACTCCTGACGTGCCCCTCATCCATTTTCCACACAGCAGCCTCGTAGCTTAGAAAGCATAAACCAGATCATGTCATTTACCTGCTTCAAGCTTTCTAATGACGTCCTCTCCCACTCAATAAAATCCACATTCCTTGGCAAGCCTGTGAGCACTTGTCTGTCGCGTTTCATCTCCCACCCTGTGCATCTTGCTTAGTTTCATGTAGCCACATTGGCTCCTTGCTGTTCTTCAAACACACCCAAGCCCATGTCTACTTGGGAGCCCCTGCCTGACATGCTCTTCCCCCAGATCCTTTCAAGACTCCCACCCTCACTTTCTTTAGCTCAGTTCAAATGTCACCTCACAGAGGCCTTCCCTGACCACTCAGTCTAAAATAGCCCCTCACATTTGTATTTACCATCTCCCCGACTAGAATATAAGCTCCACAAGGGCATGAAACTGTCTTAATCCATTCTATATTCCTAGTGCCTGACATATGGGAGTTATTGATTGATTAGATGGATGGAGGGATGGGTGGATATGCTGTAGTCTAGCACTCTTTTCACCTGGATTTCCTCACACTGCATTTTTTAAAAGTGTAACATGAAAGAACTGAGATAGTTCTAAATAGCTTAATTCTACATTTGGTAATAGATTTTTAAAAGCACTTAAAGAGAATATATCCTTAAACATTTGAATGACAGTGCTGGGCATAAATATTCCATAGAAATGGTTTCCTCTTTATTGAAGTATCATAGCATCATAGCATACTCTTAAGGGAAAAATAAAACCTCTCGACAGCAACTGTAGGAAACTAACATTAAATTGTAACAGAGACTCTTAACTAGAAAATTTTCAGTACATTTCATTTCATTGGCAAGCTATCCAAATAATAGCCTCTATTAAGAGAAGATATGACCATCGTACCAAAACTGATTCAGAAGTATCTGAGAACCACACAAGATGGGATAGCTAATGGGGGAAGAGTGTCCACTATGAGTTCAAGTTCTACCTTTTCTACTCATTAACTAGATGACCATGGATAAGTTATTTAACCTCTCTGTGCCTCAGTTTCCTCATCTGTTAAATGGGGGTGGTAAAAGTACCGAAATTTACCCTATAAGTTTGTTTTGAGAATTAAATGAGTTGACTTATGTAATACATTAAAACGTAGCCTGACATAAGTGCTATATTTAATGTTTGCTTTATGACAATTTAATCATCATCATCAGCTCTAGGTGTCCATTGGGGATTTACTCTTTGTAAGCCATCCATAACGAGGTTGATAGGCCATGATCATAAGTAGTTAAAACTTTTTAAAATGAAGTTCGTTGCAGTTCCCCTTGGAGCAGTTAGCTGGATTAGACTGCTTTCTATGATCTTAAAATACATATTAAAGCTAAAGAAATACTAGTTTTGTAAATCCTTAGATGGCACACCCATACAGCTGGTACCACAAATGATGTCACGTTTCAGGAAGATCAGCTAATATATTCCATGGACTCAAAGGTACTTCTCAGGATAAAATGTGTTTTACTTCTAGTTCCCAGGCTGGTCTTTGATTCAGACCCAAATTAGAGAAAAATCTAGCCTTTCAAATAGGTCTCTGCTGAACCCATTTTGATAATTTACTGAAGTTATTCATTACCACATTTAGTAATTTAGGTGAAATTTCTCATTTCTCAAAACAAGTTTTGCTTACACCGTTTCAAAAGAATGTTATTGGTATGTGGGTAGGTTGTCTGGAGCCAGCCTCTTATCTGGAGACCAGATTCAAAAAGTCTGAGCTCAGCGAAGTGACTTAGCCCACATGCTTTTGTTTTGTTTTGTTTAATAAGCATGTATGAGCCCTGCTAAAACACAGTGCTACCCCCATCTAGGAACAATGCTGCACATATCATTTCCTGAAATAATGGAGTTGGAAGGCAATTATCTACTCACAAAACAGGCTGAAACAACAGTTCCTGATATTCTTCTCAAATTCTTTAACTTCCCAAGGAATCCGGAAAAAATAATTCCATGAGACAGTGTTGTGAATGAAGGTATGCTGTTTCAGTTTCCTTCACTGGAATCCAGTAACCAGCAGTAAATGAATTACCACCCACGCGCCGTTTCCAAGGGGCTCTGGCTGGGTGAGCTGTCTGTCTGCTTTGGGAACACCGCACAGCCTGTAGCCCCTGTGACAGCATGGCCTCGAGCTCCTTTCTGTTCACTTTTGGGAACCATCCCAGAGATTGCCTGCAGCTTCTGGAACTATACTTAATTATGACATTGTTTTCCTTTTACTCCTAAAGAGAATTGGGGACTTTGGTTTCACATTCCCAAACAAGAAGTGTATACTTTCTAGAAAGACTGAATGTCTATTTCATCAAAACATGTTTTCAAGTAGTGTGAGAGAGAGCTTTATGAACCCGTGGCTCCTTCATCTTGAATGTGGGTTGGTAGGGATTTATAAAAAGGGCTGTCTCCTCTGTGACATTGCCAAAGTAGCCCAATGATGTTCATGGCAAAAAAGAGAAGTTAAGAAGACTTCTAATATTTAGACATTACCTTCTTGAATTCTCATTTGAAAGAAAACTAGCACAATATATTATTTCAGGGATGCACATACAGGTTTTCTTCGTGTTCTACAAAAAAGTGGGGTTAGTCATCTGGACATTGAGCCTGTATGATGCCAATTATAAAGCTATTTGGAAACTTCCAGAAGATTGCCTGTCTCAAATTTCATCTGAATATTTGACTTTGTGTTGACATATCCTCTCCACGAAATAGAAGGTATGATATATTGTGTGTAAGTGTCACAGAAGTGACATTCAGTAGAATGAGGAGAAACTTGAGACACTGTAACATTACTTAGGGAGGTTGTATAAGCTGTCTCCGGAAGTTTTGCGTAGACAGATAGACTATTTTCAGTCTGGCTTATTTGGGTATTCATAAATCTTCTGCCTGTCTGGAAGCTTAGGTATTGATTTAGTGGCTTTTCATTCTGATGCATCACAATTAAATTGATTGACATTTTCTCTAATGAAATGTACAACTTTTAGAAGTGTAGTTGAAGTGTAGTTTGCATCTAAAATTGATTATTTCTGATTGTATCAGCAATTGACCAATTCTTTGGAAATAGTGGAAATAGCTATATTGAGGTCTTCTTCCTTTAAGACAGCTCTCCAGTGAGCCTGGCCCTTAATTAGCTGGTTGGCATTCTTTATATGGCTCCTAATGGTCACATGTCCACATTAGAGAATTCCTTACCACTTTGTCGTGTCCAGCACGACAAGAGCAGTGGGAAGCAAGGAGGGCGGCACAAGGTTAAGAAAGACAGTAGACAAGAATAGAGTGCAAGCAGGGCCAAGGGACTGCAGCCTCAAGGACTGAGCCCTGAATTGGGCCAACACATGGCTTTTATCAGTTAGATGTGGAAGTAAAAGAAGTAAAGCTTGTCAATCTCAAGATCTGTGAATTCCATACATTACAATAGGAAACTGATTCAAGCCAATCACCCTTGCCTGCAGGCAGCGGAACCATAAGTCTCAGGATAAGTACTTCCCCAAGGGACAAAATCTTTATGCATATGAATAGATGGTGAGCACATCATTGCGTCACTTCCCCTGCAGGTTGTGGGAAGGAATGCAGCCACAGAGGCAGAGGCTCTCCTTAGCGGGGGAAGGTGGGGGCTGTGCCCACCTCTAAAGACCCTGTGAGTTCCCCAGATGGTCCCCACGCGGCGTGTCTGGCTTGGGTTGCCCCCCCACCCCCGTGGGGAGTCATACCCGTCTTTGACTAGCCAGCTATCTTTCTGGGGCCAAATAGGGAGACATAAGGTGTAAGCACAAAGGTGAAGCAAAGTCCCTGAAAGGCTCCGTCTCACCGACTCTCCTTTCTTTAGGGGCAGGCACGAGGGGACAGACGGGTAGGCTGCTGCTGCTGGTGGCAACGCCACTTGACATTGTCTCCTTTTGACTCCTACTGACTCTGCAAGCCAAGACATTCAAATTGAGAAACTATGGATGGAAGTGGGTTAATTTGTTTCATTAAAAAGATAACATAAAATTAAGAACATTTAAAGAAGAGCCCATGACAAAAGCTCAACATGAAATTAGGGCTGTGCCACTGCGAGGTAATGGACAGAAAGTGCCGCGTGGTTCCGCGGGTTGTGGTCAAAGTCTTTCTGGATAAAAGAGGCCCAGACCTGAGGCCTTCTGTGGAGTACACTGGGGCCAGACTTCAGAGATCTTAGGTCCAGTGTAAGAACTTAGAAAGTGAGCTGTGTCTGCAGCCTTAAATCAGTTGTCTTGGTTGTTTGGGCTGTAGTTTGTATCCATGGAATCGTTTTTTGGCTTCTTATCGGGAGTCACTCCCAGGATTGGCTTAACAATAGTTAGCCAAATCCATAAATTCCAGTTACCTCAGAAGGAAATCGCCATCTATGAATAATCAGCACATCTATGAAGCCCTTAAAGCCTAATGACTGCCATATATACTGGGGGTGCCAAAAAATGTACACATTTTAAGAGATGTTATCTATGTGTTACTTTTCAAAGCTGAATTACATAGCAATGTGTAGTATGACGTTCACTCAAAAGATGGCGTTAATCAAATGAATGTGAGCGTCATTCATTGTATTACAATTTTAATACAGTTTTTTCCTTTCTGAAAATGTGTATACATTTTTTGGGCACCCTCTGTATTTAAGGATGCATACTATTAATGTTTTCTAGTATCAACATTATTTCCTTGGTAATACAGCAGTTCAGTAAAATATACGTTTCTAAATGCCAAGAGTTTGTTAGCCTTCAACAGCTATGTACATTGCAGGTACTAGGTACCTAAATGCACTAAGCACATAAAGTAGGAAAGTTAACTTAGAGTTTGTTCCTCATTTTCAATTCATTGTTACCCGTGCTGGATAAATGATAGATTGTGAATCTGTATTTACCTTAATACCTTTTCTAACTGTTTTAAAATAGGGAATGAATTTTTTTCTAAAGCAAGATCTCTTAGACTGTATCCAGGGGCCTGCATCCCTAATCCAGTCAACATGTATCCGGTTCCTATGATGTGCTTTGCAAAGTACAGGGTATGTAAGCAAAGTATAATGTGTGGACACCGCCTGTAACGAGCTTTAGGTGAAGAAGCAAAGGCTAATTTAAATGACATCGTTGGAAAACAATTTAAAACTAAATTTTAGAATGCTTGGATTGTACAGGAACATTCGGATTGTGCAGGAAGAAGTCACTATAGACTGAAATAGTTTATCTCCCAAGGAGGCTTCACTGAAGAGGCAGGGGTAAGAGATGAGTAGAATATAACTGGAGAGAAAGGAAAGAGACAGAAACATTTATGGACCCTCTTCTGAATGCCAGACTGATAAGTAGTGGCTTCATGTGCACAGCCTCATTAGTTGTGCAGTGTAGACATACGTAGCCCTGTTTATGCGTGAGAACATGAAGGATGCAGGAGATTGAATAGCTTGCTCAAGCTTATACAACTCATGAGTTGCTAATAAGTAGTGATTAAGATTATCGGTTCTGAACTCCAGGCACTTTGGGATTTGAATCTCATCTCCTCTGCTGACTGGCTGTGCTTAATTTCTTTGTGCTTCAGTTCTCCAACCTGTAAACTATGGAAAATAATAACATCTACCTTATAGGTTTAGTTTGATGAGTAAACTACAGGTAACCCCCATGTAACACGGCACTTCTATAACACGGTTTCACTCTAACACGGTTCAAGAATTGTGGGGAACCCTCGTGCAACACGGCATCCTAGAACACCGTTTCACTCGAACATGGTTTGAGAATTAGAAAAATCCCCGAACAACACGGAGCATGTAAGAGCTTTTAAGAGCAAAAGATATCTCATTTGAAATGTTTCACTCGAGCGTGGATGTTGTATCAGATGTGACTACAGAATTTTAAAATTTATTAGAATTTTAAATCTATTTTGTTTCTGGAGTATTAAGTTCAGAGGATGAAGATATCTTGTCAAAAAGAAAACGCCCTCGGTTAATGGTGCTTAGGAGTGATGACGAAGAAAACATTATTTAATACATACTAATATGTTATACTTTGGGTGAAAAATAATTTCTCTTAATCATAAAAATATAATAGTATTTTTTTTTAATTTTTGGAACCTACCCCTTTTTTGTTCTTTGTTTCGTATAGCACGGATTCAAATTACACGGCATTTTTAGGGACCTAACGACTGTGTTATACGGGGGTTGCCTGTGCTTAATGAGACAAAGAACTTAGCACACTTTCTGACACTGTAGCTACTCAATAGATGTTCAATGGATATAGATAGAGAAAGAGAATTTGAGTGAGATTCACGTTTACATCTTGTCTGACTGACTCCAAAGTCTATACTTCTTTATATTATATTACTACCCTGCAGAGAGAGCAGGTAGAAAATTCCAGACAGGAGAATAAGAACAAACATTTTGTCTGCTAAAGAAAGGTGAAGTCTTCTTGCCTGAATAGGGTTGGATTGGGGAACTCCAGAAAAAGTGATGGGATGAAAAAGAAGGAAATTAATTATATGGGACTTACAAGCTAGACAGAGGGAGACTAGATGCCATATGGACCTGGAAAGCCTGTTCGTCCATGGTCCGGAGAATGGCAAGATGCAAGTGTTGCTCTAGGCTTGTGTGGGGTAAGGGTGGGGGTGCTGGAAGTCAGTTTGGAAAGCTGCCAAGTAAAGCGTGAGGTAATGTGGTCCTGCCCTGGGGGAAATATGGAAAGCAACAGAAAGGACACACGTGGGAGGACGCTGGTACTGGCGACACCACCTAGCTCAGCCGACAGAACAGCTGCTGGGAGCTCGGGGCTGCCCCAGCACTACTAGACCCCGCCCCATTACTGATACTTCTTGAAACTACCAAAGCTTCAGTCAACTTTAAATTAACTAAAAATGATTGTCATGATTAAAAGAAAAAATCAGTAATGTTTTATTCTAGATAATCACCAAATTGAGAAAAATATAATAGTATACCAAAGAGTCTCTTGACATAATTTTTCTGCTTCAGCAAGCCACACATACTGTTTTAATGCCTACCTATAATTTACTACGATTTAGTAAATTGACAATACTTCTCAAAAGATTTGACATTTCTGATTTTATATCCCGTTTTCCCCATTGTTTACATCTTCACCTGTTAACATATGTCCAGTTTGAATACAATAATACCCAAGCTTCTTTCTTAGCAATATAGACTAGTGATTATACCCAGTAGATCTTATCATTAAGTACAAAGGTTAATATCTGAAGATAAAAAAGAGCAAGTGGCATGTATTAGCTGAATGGTTCCTGAGCTAATCCTTTGGTTATTAATCTAAAAGTATCGATAGGTCTTGCTAGCCTGAATCTGGCAAATTATTAGTAATTATTCTTATATTCATCCAGTCCCTGGAATGAAAACATAAAGGAATTGCAGTAATAATAGTAATAATTATATCAGGTTAGGAAAAAATATGTCATAATGATTAAGGATACGAAATGATTAAGCCCTCAGCTTCCTCATTGGCTTGCTCTGAGAGATAGATGGGATATTTGTGTCAGACAGTATCTGGCACTTTAAAAATGCTCACTTTTTTTTTTAGTACTTAAAGTTGTATCATACATTATAGTTTACAAAAAAAAAAATTGCTCACATATTTATTTTATTTGAACCTGTCAGTCCTGCTGTGAAGTAGGCAGGGAAGGTGCTGTTATTCTCATCTGACAATAAAAACTGAAGTTCAAAGAGGTGTTAAGTAGCTTAGCTTACTTAATTAGTTAATTAGTTAATTAACGGCAAATCCAGGACTCAAACTCTGGTGCTCTTCCCTCTAGATTTTTCAGCTGCATGTATCAAAAACAATACAGTGGCAAGGAACCCTGACTTTCATGAACTTAAGAGCAGGTCAGTGGTAGCAGTAATTTCCAAGTGCCAATCCAGTCAGTGATAATATATGACAGAGTGTTCCTGTCTGCGTCATTCAGATTCTCAGGCTAAATGGTGAAATGAGAAAATGGGGGTCAGTATAGTGAGTTTTAAATAGAGTTAAATTTATTCAAATTGAAGGACTGCCTTTTACTCTAAGGTTATATCTTTCCTATTTTTTGATGTTAAAATATTCTTATGAAATGCTGACAGACATAGTTATTTTTTGTTGACATCATTAGTTGATGTAATAGTACTTTCACAAAACCCCATTAGGCCACAAATTTTGTATTACAAATTTTCTAGTCCAAAATTTGAGAATCCCTGCTCTAGTGTGATTTCGTTATTTTAGTTATTAATAGTTTAAGTTTACAGTGTTATTTAGTTTATCTACATAAAGGCATAAAATCAGGCACTTGAATTTTTATACAATTTTGATTTTATTTTTTTTTAAAGATTTTATTGGGGAAGGGGAACAGGACTTTATTAGGGAACAGTGTGTACTTCCAGGACTTTTTTCCAAGTCAAGTTGTTGTCCTTTCAGTCTTAGTTGTGGAGGGCGCAGCTCAGCTCCAGGTCCAGTTGCCGTTGCTAGTTGCAGGGGGCACAGCCCACCATCCCTTGCGGGAGTCAAACCGGCAACCTTGTGGTTGAGAGGACGCGCGCGCTCCAACCAACTGAGCCATCCGGGGGTTCAGTTACAGCTTAGCTCAAGGTGCCATGTTCAATCTTTGGTTGCAGGGGGTGCTTCCCACCGTCCCTTGCGGGACTCAAGAAGTTGAACTGGCAACCTTGTGGTTGAGAGCCCACTGGCCCATGTGGGAATCGAACCAGTAGCCTTCGGAGTTAGGAGCATGGAGCTCCAATCGCCTGAGCCACTGGGCCGGCCCAACAATTTTGATTTTATCTCTATTTTGTGTTACCTAGGTCACTGATTCTTAGCTCTTTTTGGCAGAAATCACAAACCATTTTGAGAACCTGATAACTATAGATTCCTCTCATCACCTTCAAACCCCCCAAAAGCACATACACAAACAAGTGTTAGTACAAACTGAGTAGTTCACAAACTTGGTGGTACCCAGAAACCTCTAAGTAGTTTTAGTTAGTTTGTTCATGTAACCTATTTTGTTTGTTGGTTTTTTTCATCTTGTTTGTTTTGCTCTGTTAGGTGTTAGGGTTTATACAGGTGAGACTGGTTTTACAAGAGACTGTGTGGAAGGCCCAGGGCCAGAGCCCAATGTTTATTTGGAGGTCCCTACACCTTGTGTGGTTTCTCAGGCAGAACTGGCATTTGATGGAAAACTGTGAAATATTATTAGAATATACTGTGTTGGTAAGGAAGTGGGGAAGAAGGACTTGGTGAGAGTTTAAATGAACGTAATATCTTTGGAGGGCAATGTGGAAATATCTATCAAGGTTTAAAATGCACATACTTGTATTTGTATATGAAGACATGTATACAAAGATCTTTGTTGGAGTCTTTTCATATATGAGCAAATTACTGGAAATGCATAAATATCCATCAGTAGGGAACTGGTTAAATAAATGATGGTATATTCAAGCTAGAATACTATGAAGCCATGAAAAAGGATGAAGTAGCACTATTTATGACCAAGATATAGTGTTATGTGAAAATGCTTTTTTCAAGGCGGAAATGCACACATACATGGGTTTGGCTATTCTGGGAGCACATGCCAGCAGCTAGTAATAATGATGGGCTTGGAGGTGGAGAGAAAAGGGTCTACAGTAGGTGAGATACTTATTTTCCTATTTATCATAGTGCTTAACTAATTTTAATCAGGTCCTTGTGTTATTGCTTATTCGTTTTTTTTAAAAAAGCTAGTTTGAAAAGAAGGAATTAATTTTTAAAATTACTATGCAATATGAGAAAAAGAGATTAGAGGATATTTAGATTAAACTGCCTAAATGAAAGGGGATAGTACAAAATGAACAGACTTTTCTTTTTGCCTGTTTTCTAATGTGAGAAGAAGGGGGCACTTGATGGAGTTAAGAACTAGTCAATGAATAAATCAAAGGAAATAGCTTTTCACACAGTATGTGGCCAGTCGAAGGAATTTACCGCCACAGGCAGCCATAGAGTCAAATACTATGGCTGGATTTTTTTTTCTTTTTCCTTTTTGGAAGTCTGGTCACTTATGTCCAGTCATAACATTTGCAGTTATGCAAGAGAAGATAAGGATAATCAAATCTGATGGTGCAGGATGTAAGCTGATCATTACAAAGGAAGGAATTTCTCCCCAATCTCCCTTCTTTTTTGGCTTTTCCAAAGCCTCAGAATAACATTACACAATTAGCTAGGTCCGCTTTGAAGAACTGACAGTACTTCCTCTGAATCATTAGGTATTATTCATGGCCCAGGGAAGAATTCCAGAGCTGCCAGGGCAGCAAAGCTCATAACTCTCTTTTTGCACCCAGAGTGATGGCCCCTTCGGTTTAGAGTTAAGCATTTTGGCAGGGCAGTCCTCCTGCTGCGGCACGACTCCTGCCATTCCCAGGAAAGAACACGTTCAAAGGGAAATAATGGGTTTCAGTTCTTCTCCTGTGGAGCTGGCCATCTTGTATAATATAAGTAACAAACCCTAGATTATTAAGAGAGGGCCTGATTGGATATTCAGGAAATAATACATGCTTTTTTTTCTCTTTCTCTTTCCTTCCTTGGCTCCAGCTAGTAATGAATCCCTCCAGCAGGGGATAGGCAGAAGACATAAGCCAGCACTTACCAACCTCATTTAGCCCCAGTTACAGGTTTGACATTATTATTAGTCTCGTTTATCCACATGGCTTAAGAAATACTGCACCCGTGTACCTCTTGTGTTTCAAGATCAAGAGAAGAATGTATCAAATTGACTTGCATTTGAGCAAGTAAATGGAGTGTAGAATGGTATACTATGTCAGCGTGAGCAAGATAAGTTGCACTTAACAAAATCCACTGCAGATTGTCTCCATTCTGTCCCTCCCAAGTGATCCGGTCAAGGGCAAACCTTCAAGTGTCTAACCACAGGAATGAGAGGACTCTGTCATTAAAAGGGATTTCTCCCATATTGTGGAATCCAGTAGCTGGCAGACTGGGTATTTGTTAAGTGTGCAGGATAAATGTGCTTCCCTTCCTCAGTGTTGTGCTTTGCAGAGCCTTTTCTGTCAGCCAGCAGTTGGATGACATGTAGACAACACAATTCGTGATCCCAGGCCCATCTGGTGCTGGACGCAGTGGTATTTTGTGTGTCCCACATATAGGGTTCAAAACAGTTGGTCATCCAAACACCCAAAGGCAGGAGAAAATTTGTTTCCATTAGTATTATTTATCTTAATTACATGCTAGAAAGTTCCAATTGAACTTTAAAACAAAAATCATTACATTTAATTACATAGTCATGCACCAATTAACAACCAGGATACGTTCTGAAAAATTCATCATTAGGTGATTACATCATAATGTGTGAACATGATAGAGTGCAAACCTAAATGGTACCGCCTACTACATACCTAGGCTATATGGTAAAGCCTATTGCTCTGTAGGGGAGGGAAAATAATTTTTCCTCTGCCCTTTTGGGTTCTTGGCTGAGACATCCCTCAAATAAATGACAGATTAACAGCAGAAAAATAAACAACAGTTTAATAACATGTATATCTCCACATTAAATGCATTTCTTAGGGAGAGACCTAAGAAAACTGAGCAACTGGTCAAAATGGTGGAAGCCACCATCTTAAATACCATCTTCAGCAGAAGACAAAAGATGTGGGGGGGTGGGAGAGTCAGTTATGAGAGGTGACCAGGAAGAGCACAGTAAACAAGGGTAAGGTTATTATGCAGACTTAAATCCTTGTCTTCTGCTTGGATAAGAGTTTCTAGTTTCAACCCTCTCTTCCAGGTACTGGGAGGACGACACCCTTACAAATGGAGATTTCCTTTATAAATGTAAATGTATTTTACAAAGAGTAACTTCTGCTTGGTTTTCAGAGCTTCTCCCATGTCTACTGTTTCTTAAAATTAGCCCGCCTAAAGTAATCCTTATGGCAAATAGACATATTTTGGGGCAGCAAATTCTGTTTCCATACAGCTCCTAGGCTACAGACCTGTACAACATGTTACTGTACTGAATACTGTAGGTAATTGTAACACAGTGGTAAGTATTTGTGTGATGTGTTGCACTACAATGTCACGAAGGCTATGACATCACTAGGCAATAATGTTACCATGCTGAGGGTCTGGCTGCTCACTGCACAAAAGCCAAAACTCCAGAGGCGAGGTTGGTGGAAAGAACAGCAGGTTTATTCCCAAATGCCAGCATTAAGGGAAGACAGTGGACTCCTTGTCACAAAGACTGCCTTCCCACTCTTAATTACCACCAAAAGATTTTGTAGGCATGTAAGGAGAGGCAGAACAAAGGAAAAGAAGTTGGTCACCAATTCCTGAAAAAGGCGCTTCCCAGAGGCTGATTTGTTTCAGGGATAGGAGTGGATCTTAAACAGATGTAAAAAGTTCTTTCAAATTATTGAGCCAGGTATGCATACAGTTTGAAGTAAACCACCATTGAAACTGGTGGGTGTGTGCACAGTAAATATATAGTAAACAGAGTCATCAAGGTTTGGAGTGATGGAAGAAAAGCAAAGCAAAGAAAACTTTCAGAAAGTCCCAACCTAAACTATACTGTTAAACCAAATTAAACTAGAGCAGAGGTGTCCAAACTGAGGCCCGCGGGCCAACTGCGGCCCGCAATCCGTTTTTAATTGGCCCGCAGCAAATTCCAAAAATATATTTAGTTTACTTAAATAAACCAGGTGAGGCAATACGTACTTCACCTCGAGTGAGTGGCCCGACTGATTGTGTATTTTACCGCATATGGCCCTTGGTGAAAAACATTGAAAAAAGTTTGGACACCCCTGCACTAGAGGTTTAAATCTCAAAATAGAAGATTCGGTGTCACTATTACAATAGGAGTTTTTTAGCTCCATTATAATTTTATGAGACCACCATTTTATTATTATTTTTTCTAAGTTTTCACAACAGGTTGATACCATTTTATTCATCAGCATGTGTGTACACTGTTATTGCATGTTTTGGTCTCTAAGTAGTTGGCCATTTCTCACTGGCTAGACCTTGGAGAGTTTGCAGATAGTTCTGAGGTTCCTGGACTCCCTCTGAAGTTCTGGCTGCCCAGGTGGCCACATGAAGTGGTGGGTTTCTCCACACTTTCTTGATCCTCCTGTGGCTCATTTCCATTTTGATTCAGTGCCTTATTCAGCCTGTGATAATGGCCAAATAGTGTTGGCCTTTTAGCTTTCTTAGACTTAATGGAAGGCCTGGGAGTTTTAGGAGAGGCTTTTTTTGTTGAACTCCCTTGAAAGGGTCTTTTTACCCCCATGGTTGTCTTGGGCACCTCGTCTCTGCCTCTGGACTTGAATGGACAGGTGGCCTTCCTCTTCTTCCTCCCTTTGGTGCTTGGGGTTGGATTTTCCATAATGCTAGTTACTTGCAGTTTCCTGGTCGCCCTTGCCACATCAATGCCTCCCGGTGGTCTTGAGAGACCACCATTTTATATGTGGTCCTTCCATGACTGACGTCATTCAGTGATGCATGACTGTAATTCCTTCATTTGCTATCCAATCCCATTGCACCATGTGCAATCCCAACTTTCAACCATTTTAGGAGACCATTGCATTTCTAGTGCTGTCCAGTGCTTTCTGTGGTGATGGACAAGTTCTGTGTCTGTGCTGTCCAACACAGTAGCCACATGTGGCTACCGAGTATTTAGAATGTGGCTAATGTGACTGAGGAAATTAATATTTAATATAATTTGATTTTAACTAACTTGTAAACAACAATGCCATCTGAGCGTTAGCATTCCTTGTGTCCCCAGTCCATTTGACATTAGCATCCAGGCAAAACTACAGAAGTGACATAGCCTTTTTCTTTCCTGGAAAGAGCATTGGCTCTCTTTTTTGTCATTAAATTTAAAAGCAATGCTAAGATATCACTTTGCTGTTTTCACACAGTATTAGGAAAAGTGAGACAGTGTTGTCACTATGCAAAGGCTGCAGTTGTCACTCAGATCCTGTCACGAGGCCTGTGCTCGTCCGTAATACCTGAATGGCAACCTCAACGAACAACAGTAATGAGGCCTCTTTTTCTAAATGGAATAAGCTTGAATAAAAATCTAAAAATCTAATGTTTGCATAGCCAAGAGCAACATAGGGTACTGGGAAATTCCATCAGTATGCCAAGCAACTTCTTGGCAGCAAGGCCCATCCATGTCTTTTATCTGCTTCCTTAGTTCGTAGCATAAATGTTAATAAGTGCTTCTCAAATGAGTGAATTAGTATGTGAATGGACAAATTAGTATCACTCAGAAGTGATGGTAGTAACATAAGGAAGAAGTCTCTCATTAAAGCACCTTAGCAGGTATCTTTATTAGCAGATATATTATGGAAACACAAAATACAAGTAAAAATGTTTTGGATTTATGGAACAACTAATATAAAAACACTGCATTCATGACTAGTTTGAGTACTTTGTGAAATAAATGGTATCCTACATTTATTAAATCTGAGTCCAGAAAAAAAATTTGTATTTTCTACAAAATGTGTACTTACATTTGACTATATTTTTTGCAATGGGCTCCATTCCTTCCTGGCCATTCCTTTTCACCTTGACATGCTTTTTACCACTGCTCTGATAGACGGTATAGTCAGCTGCCTCCCTCTCATTCCTCCTGCCCAACTTTACCATTACTGTGGTCAGATGTATGAAATTACTTTGTCAACTTAAGCGCAAAGTCATTCATTTTGCAGATAACAAAACAAGATCCTCACTTTTCTGCTTTAAGATGTTTTCATAGGATAACCTCAACTTTTCGTAGTCCCCTGTCTGCTTTCTTCATTGTTCTCATCAAAACAATTTGTCAGGTTCCTCACTTGATCAACCCATACCTGCCATTAAGCCTTTTGCTTTCAAGTTGTAGCTAATGGCTTGAATGCCCAACCTCTCCAGCACTCTAGCCTCTTTTCCTTCTTAGTATCAAAACATACTTGAAATGCCAATTCATGTAGAAGCTTTCTCAGTCAGCAAAACCAGTGTGTTAAGAAAGAAAGAACTCAGAGCTCTAGGAAGTGTGATAATGATTTAAAAATTTACTTGTGCCACTAGCTGGTTGTACGATCTTGGGTAAATTCCTCAACCTCTGTCAAATGGGGAGGGAGGAGTCTACGTGACCAAGGTGATCCCTCCACACTCTAAAATCTGTGGGATTGAGGTACACCATTTGCTTGCTACCACACTGTCAAAACCCACAATAACGATATGCTCTCTGACTATCAGTGAACGCTGCAAATATATTCTGTGATGAATTAGAAATAATTGTACACTTAATTTATATGAAATGTAACATGTGCACCGCTATGCTCTCAGCATACTACCATGAATGTATGAGTATTTAACATATGATGGTAATAAAACATTTATGGTATAGATTTGCTTCTGTTAATGACAGACTAGTCAATTCATATCAACCCTCCTCAGAGAACATTATTTTTTAATTGGTTGAATACATGGAGTGCTAACAAGTTAGTGAATAATTATAGCGTGCCAAGATCTGGGAAAAAGAATTGCAGAGAAGTGAGCGTTTGGGCCCACTTTTTCCTTCGGGACTCTGCCTGAGAGACTGAAAAGCTGAGCAGAGTTTTTGACAAACTCCTAGAACTAGGGGACTAAACACTGAGTTTGGGGTCTGTCATGGCATCAGTCTGGTAGACTTCAACAACTTGGATTGGAAAGGCTACACCATAGGATGAAGTGCCAACAGAAATAGGCCATCCCTCACAGACACTGCAATTCATCTGTGAATTACCTAAGCCTCTGCTTAGATTAAGATGATTGAGATTGCTAGTGTCCCTACATATCTGTAGAGAAGAAACTTATATTTCTCTTTGGAGGACTATAACATCATCCTAGACCTTAAATTCTCTCTAATTGTTCACATACAATGTCCATAATTCAATCAAATATAATGGTGTGCAGGGGAGTTAAGACAATGTGATTAATTCCCAAGAGAAACAATAAACAATAGAAAGGACTCACAGGGATCTATATAATGGCATTATCTTACACAGACTTTAAAATAGCTCATTAATATATTTAAGGAAATAAGATAGGATTTATAGCAGATTTGATACAACTAAAGCAAGAACTAATAGAGAAAAAGAAAATTCTTAAGAAAATATCCAGAATGAAGAATGGAAAAATAAAAGTTTAGAAAATACAGAAGAGAGCAGGGGGTAAAATGAAAAATATGATATGTGCATTTGGAGTCCTGGAAGGAAAGGAAAGAGAAAAGTAGACAGAGGCAATACTTGAGATTATGGCTGAGAATTTTCAAAATTGGTAAAAAGACATAAAGCCATAGATTCCAAATCATTAGAAACCTCAAGCAAGATAAACATAAAGAAAAAAAGTTATAGGAAAATTTTGCTGAAAAGCAAACACAAAGAGAAAAATCTTTAAAGCAACCAAAAGAAGGGGGAGCAGATTATCCTCAAAGGATCAACAGTAAGACTGACAATTACCTTCTTTACAGAAATAAAAGATAGAAGAATAAAATCTTAAAGTTTGGATTTCTAAGCCCAACAAAAACAACCTTCAAAAATGACAAGGAAATGAAGACATTTTCAGATGAACAACTTAGAGAATTCACAAACAGACCCAAAATAAAGGAAACCCCTACGAGTGTACTTCAGGCAAAAGAAAAATGATTCCAATTGCTTGGAGTCAGAGGAAGAAATGAAGAGCAAAGAAATGGGGTCAATAAATGAGCTAATAAATATTGTCTGAACAAATGTTGTTCTTTATAAAGTAATATTAATGCTATATTTGGGGAGTTAAAAATACGTTGAAGGATTTTTTATTTTTTTTTATCTCAACAACAACCAAGAGAAGTATAGATGAAAATATTCCAAGGTCTCTTGCATTTAGAAGTAAAAGTAATAATGATGTTAGCTTTTGATAATCAGCAAAACATGTTGTAATCTCTGCTGCTTAAAGATAGTAAAACACTGAAATGGCCACGTTAGTGGGAGAAAAGTATTTTAAAATATTGAGTCAATTCTAAAGGAGGCAAAAGAGAAGGAAAAGAGGACTTAGAACAGGCAAGACGAGTATAAAGCTGTTAAGAAGATGGTAGATTCTAAAACAAATATATATTAAGAAACACATTCAATGCATAGTGACAAAATGCTTTCATTAAAAATAAAAATATTGATTGCTGAGTTTAATTAAAAAAGAACTTGATGCTTTTACAAGAGATACATTAAATTATGAGAACACAGAAAGAATGAAAGCAAATGAATGGAAATGATATACTATGGAAACACTATCAAAAAAAAAAAAAAAGGTAGCTAAGTTAATATCAGAGAAAGGACACTGAGCAAGAAATATTCCAAGAAATAACAAGAGCTAATTCATAATAATAAAATATTTAATTTACCTGTAAAACATAAGAATTCTAAGTTTGCAGCAAATAACATAGCTTCCCCAATAAGTGACAGAAAAAAGACTTAAAAATCCGTAAAATTTGAACAAGACAATTAACAAGCTTGATCAAATTGGCCTAGATAGAACAGGGCTCTTATTTTTACACAATATGCAGAATACACACTATTCTTATGGACACAGGAATATTAATGAAAAGTGACCACATGCTGGTCATAAAGCAAGTCTCAACAAATTTCAGAATACTAAGATCATACAGACTGCTCTGACAACTCAGAATTAAGCTACAAATTAATAACAAAAAAATTACTAGAACTAATTCAAATGTATCTCTAAATAAGTTCTGGGTCAAAGGAGATATCAGAGTGGAAGTTAGAAAATATTATAAACTGAAAGAGAATTTAAGTATGACATTGAAACTTTGGGGATGCAGCTATAGCCATGCTTAATGGAAAATTTATAGTTTTGAACTGTAAATCTATAAAATACATAATTTACAGAAAAATCACATAAACATAGAAAGGAAATGCTAAAGTTTCCTAAGCACTCCTCTAGAAGTTAGAGAAAAAACAGCAAATGAAACCAAAAGGAAGTAGAAGGAAGGAATAAATAGATGAGAGTAACTAATAACTTAGTAAACAAATACAGAGAGGACCCACGGAGCCAAGAGTTGTTTATTTGAAAAGACTAATAAAACATAAATAAAATTGATGAACCCCTGGTGAGACTGATCAGGAAAAACGTGACGGCACAAATAACCAATACCAGGAATGTGAAAGGGAACATCACTTCAGAGCCCACAGACATCAAAACCAGGAGATTATAGACAACTGGATGCCAATAAATGTGAAAATGTAGAGAACTGGAGAAATTCCTAAGAAAATACAACCTCAAACCAGCCTAAGAAGTCATAGAAAATCTAAATAGTTGCATAACTATTAAAAAATTTGAATCCATAACTAAAGGTCATCTATAAAGAAAACTCCAGGGTTAAATGCTTTACCAGTGAATTCTTTCAGACATTGATTGTCTCGCAGTTTGTGTGGGTTATAAACATAAGGTGTGGCTTACCCAGGTGCCTCTGGTTCAAGGTCTCCACACAGCTGCACACTTGGCTGGGTCTGCAGTCTCACTGGAAGGTTTGATTGGTGGGGTATTCACTTCCAAGCTCACTCCTGTGGTTGTTAATAGGCCTCAGTTTCTCACAGGCTATTGACTGAGGACCTTGGTTCTTCTTTGGCTGTTGGCCAGAGGCCACACTTAGCTCCTTACCATGTGGACTCTCCACAGGGCTGGTCACACCACGGCAGCTCTCTTTCCTTGGAGCAAGTGAGTGAGCACCCAAGACTGAAACCACAGCCTTTTTGTTACCGAATCTTGGAAGTGACATCCCATCACGTCTGCTGTACTCTATTCTTAGAAGTGAGTCACTAAATTTGGCCCACACTGAAGGGGAGGGGATTGCACAGGGGCATAAATACCAAAGTGAAGGGCCTTTGGGGACCATCCTAGAGGCTGCCGACCACAGTAATCTTACACAAACTTTTCCAGAGATTAATAAAAGAGGGAACACATTGCAGTATGTTTTAGGGACCAGCATAAGTTTCACAAGGAAGTTACTAGAATGGAAAATTATAGGCAAAGCCATCATGAACGTAGATGTAAAAACTAAACAAAATATTAAAAAATTGAATGTAGCAGTATATTAACAGAATCCATCACAAACAAATTGGGTTTATCCCGTGAATTCCAGGTTGGGTTAACATTTGAAAATCAATTAGATCACTGTAACAGAATAGAGAGTCCAGAAATGGACCCATGTTTATATGGACAATTGATTAACAGGGTGGTATCACAGAGCACTGGGAAAAATACAGTCTTTTCAGTTATTGGTTCAGGATAAGTTGAATATCCATGTGGAAAAATAAAAGTTGGCCCTTACCTCCATACCATGCACAAAATTAATTCCAGGTAGACAGCAGATTTAAACATGAAAGGTAAAAGTATGAAGCTTCTAGAAGATAATTTAGGAGCATATCTGCATGAGCTCGGAAAGGGGAAGATTTCTTACACAGGACATTAAAAGCTTTAACCACAAATGACAAGACTGTAATCTTGGTCCTCCTTAAAAGTGGGAACTGTTTGTTATCAAACAATAATGTTAAGAAAGTAGAAAGGCAAGCCACGGAATGAGAGAATGCATTTATAACGTCTATAAGAAAAGATTTGTAGCCAAACAAATTAGTAAGAAAACATCATAAAGCTCAATAGAATAGATGGGCAACGAATTTGAACAGTCAACTCATAAAAGAGACTATCCAAATGACCAATAAGCATATGAAAAGGTGGCCAATTGCATTAGTCACAGGGAAATGCAGTTTAAACCACAATGCAATACTATTATTACACACACCCAAAATGGCTACAATTTTAAAGTTTGACAATATCAAGTATTGGTCAGATGTGAAGCCATGGAAATTTATACAGTGCAGATGGGAATATAAACTGACACATTTTGGAAGAAGTTGGGCATTATCTACGAAAGCTGAACATAGGTCTGCTCAAAGACCTAGAGAGTCCACTCCCAACTGATGTGTGCCCATGTTTACCAGAAGACACATACAAGCCTGTTTATAAGAGCATGATTTGTAAGAGCCCCAAATTGCAAAGAACCCAAATATCCATCAGCAGCAGGATGGATAAATAAATTATGGTATGTTCATATAATGGAATATGCACCCCCCAATGAACTAATTCAGTTACATATAATAATATGGGTGAATCTCGCAAACACAATGTTGAGTAAAACAAGCCAGATATAAATAAAATTACATACATTATGTGACGCTGTTTATGTAACGTTCAACAGGAACACTAATATCTGGTGGAAAAAGAAGTCAAAATAGTGGTTATCCTTGGGGGGATGGGAGAATGCAGTGATTGGGAGGGGGCTGAAGGCGGAGCTTCTGGGGTGCTGGTTATTTTCTACTTCTTGACCCAGGTGATAGTTACACAGTAGTATTCTTTCTGGATGATTCATTGGGTTATATACTTTTTTAAAAAGATAAAAATCCTATGATTATGTGTATTCAACCTAGGATTTATCATGTACTGAAGTCTGAGCTAAGTGCTAGAATTGCAAAGGTGAATCAGAGACCGTGTCTGCCTGGCTTCCAGGAATGCAGTCTAGCTGTGGACGACGACTTGTAGACATATTGCTGTGACATAATGTGCGAAGTGCCATCAAGGATCAATATACAGAATAAGATTAGTATCAGTCTTGCCTCATAAAATCAGGATTGGCCTGAGGAGAGAATAGCCAGAGAACTCCTTTCTCTCAAGGAGTGGCCATGTGAATTAGGTCTTGAAGAATGATTGGCCACTCAGCAAATGAGGATAAGATGGCTGGGGATGTTCTGGGTAGAAAATGCACGAAGAACGTGAGCAAAGTTTTAAAGTGCAGGCGTGTTCACTCAGCCACTAAACAGCTAATGAGACAAATCAATACTCAGTTTGGCATCCGTGCTGAAGACTGACAAGACTGCTGGGAGAATGGTCTGCTGCTAGCAGGCATAAGTAAAAATAGAATCGAGGGGGAAGTTTTTCTTGTGAATCTTAAACTCCGTGTCGTGATCTTAGATATTCTTTAACATGACTTAATTTGTTAGGTTGGTACAAAAGTAACTGCAATTTAAAAGGCTAAAAATAATTGCAAAATCCACAATTACCTTTGCACCAACCTAATATTTGGTAGCCACCAAGCACTTAGAGAAGTAAATATTGGAATTAACAATTGTGAACCAGAAGAAGCATCGCCACCGCCACCACCACCCACCATCACCTCTTCAGCCGAAGCACGAGTTCTCTGTAGACGTGACCTGTGAAGGCTCCTCTAACACGGTCACTCGGGTCCTCAGCAAGCTGGGAGGAGGTCAGTTTGAGATCGACCTGCCCAACGAGAGGGTTTACATGGACTCTGAGCACAGCGTGGACACTGCTGGAGACCCTGAGGAAAACAGGGGAGACCGTTCCCTATCTGGGCCTCAGCTAGCGAGGGCCTGGGCCCCAGCCTGCAGGATGGACCCGAGTGGGCAGGACACCCATCCTTTCCTACTTTCCAGGCAGACCTGGAACCTGGCAATCCTGCTGACGATGGGAGTTCCTGCGGAGATACTCACTTGCCCTGCTCCTCTAGTTTCCCTGCAATAAAGTCGAGCTGTTTTTGTTGGAAAAAAGAAAAATTGTGAACATCTTTGGGGGAATGTGAGTGCTACTGTGCTACTGCTCACACGCCGCTCTCCAGATGCTAACGCTCCCGAAGCACAGCAAGAAACACACATCCGACCCATAGTTTTATGGTTTTCTGCCTGGACACTGCCCCGGCCACCACTGCTGTCCCCACTTGCCAGCCAGCATGAACACTAGGTGATTCTCCAAGCATGCAGGCAAGTCTTTACCTCACTGAGATTTCAAAGGAGCACCAAGGTCCTACTGCATGCCTGCCTCTGCCATGCATTGGACATGGGGCTTGTGTCACCTACTGATGAGTCTGTCTCTCATATGCACGTCGTTGTCCCCTTTGCTTCACACAGTGGCTGGCACCCAGTGAGCACTGAACAAATGTTTGTTGAAAGCACATTAAATAAAAGCCCAGGTGGTGAGCGACCCTAAGAGTGCAGCTGTGGCATCGGTGGACTTTATCTTTAGCCCCGCAGGGTGTGGACTGACAGGGAGACCATTTGTCATCCACATGAAGATTCTTGAGCATAAAAAAGGTGGTATTAATACATATGCCAGGGTAAACTCAGGATTTTCTGGAGAAAACTGAGAGAGATTGTCATTCTCATAACTCTGTCGCCACAGGATTATTATAAGATGTCCCTAAGTCACCCTAGGAAGTCCCATCTGTCCTGTGACCCCAATGGCATGTTACCTTAGCATGTGGTATATACTCATGTCTTTTCTAGATCTCTGAGAGGAAGGTGGTCCTGGGACTGGAGCAGGCTTCCTCCCCCTGCATTTCCTCAAGAATCCCAGCTGAGACTCACCACGTTTTCAAGGTTGAGGTCTTATGTGGGCCCTCTGGGTTCCTGCTAAGTCGCCCAAGCCCTGTCTTCGGACCTCCTGTGACCATACAGCTGCCGGGAGGTACTTGATTCCTGTGGCCAGTGTTTAGTTTCCAGCACGCTGCTGCATTTGCAGGAAACACACGACGTACGAGGTACAGTATGCTCTTCCTCTTCCTGTGCTTCTATTTCAGCCAGAACCTTCCCCAGAGCAAGGTGTCTGTACTGCTTCTCTGCCTGCTGAGGAGAAAGCTCACCGTTTTTATCTCACTGAAGGCACTTCCGAGGCCACAGTCAGGATGGTTTCCCTGATGGCACGGGGATAAGTTCAGGAGATAATAAATGTCTTGGTCAACTGGGGACTTCCTAGAATATGGAGTCTGACAAAAGGGGAGATGAATGACGAAGATATAAATTTGCAGTTAAAGAAAACAGTACCCCTAGCACCAAAAAATACTTTCCATGCTATGTAAGTAATACATAAACATTACAGCTGATTAACATTTGATAAACTATTAACTTCCCCATTTCGTTGATAGGAAGGCTGTGAAGTGAGATAAAGCAGGGGCGCTCTACGGAGGACAAACATCTCGGCATCCAATAAACCTCAAAATGTTTCTTTTCTTGTTTTCAAGACTGGTTGCTATTTCCTCCGTGACTCTTGTTTATTAACGCGTTGACTCATCTAGAGTCAAGCGCTGTTTCCACACCAGAGAGATGGACTTGCACATCTGCCAAGTGGCGTCGGAGGGAGAGATAACAGCCAGCGACAACAATAGTCTTCCTCAGTCCGTCGGCCAAAAAACTTTTGGCAGAGTGGGCTGAGAATGACTTATCATCAGGGCCCTGAAAGATCTGAAGTTCTGGAAGCATAGAGTGGTTGTTTGCCAGACAGAGATAACAGGCCGGATGCGACAGAGAGCCAGACGCACTCTGAAAGTCAGGGCTACACCTGGCAGACGCTGAAAAGGAAAACGGGATGAAGTAGCCAATTAGCACATGGTTTCCTGGTTTCCCAGTCCTTGCTGTCAACACAAGCAAATGTTCTTAAATTAGCCGAACGGACTGAGTTTATTCCTAGGTTGTGAAAAGAATGCTTAATGGTTTATGCCACAGGCAAGAATTTCCATAGCTGTGGTAATTTTCAAAAAATGTTTTATAGTTGAAGTACAAATATATTAGTTTTATAGTGATTAGACATTTATCTCCCTTAAGTGATCACCCCAAGAAGTCTTGCTCCCGCCTGGCCCCATACTTTGTTATTACATTATTGATTAGATTCCTTTTGCTGTACTTTACATCCCCGTTACTATTTTTATAACTGGCAGCTTGCACCTTGTGATCCCTTCACTTTTTCTGCCTATCCCACCACCCCTCTCCCATCTGATGACCATCAGTTTGTTCTCTGTATCTATGAGTTTCTCTTTTATCTGTTCTTTTTGTTTCTTAGATTCCACATGTGAGTGAAATTACTTGGTATTTGTCTTTCTCTGTCTGACTTATTTCACTTAGCATACCTTCTAGGTCCATCCATGTTGTAGCAAATTGTAAGATTTCATTATTTTTTAATGGCTGAGTAATATTCCATTGTATATATGTACTACATCTTCTTTCTCCATTTGTCTATTGATGGGCACTTTGGTTATTTCCATGCCTTGGCTCTTGTAAATAATACTGCAATGAATATAGGGGGAGGCATATATCTTTTTTAATTAGTGTTTGGATTTCTTTGGATAAATACCCAGTAGAAATGGAATTGCTGGGTCATATGGTAGTTCTGTTTTTAATATTTTGAGGCATCTTCATAGGTGTGATTTTAAAAAAAAATAATACAAGCAGCTCATCTTGATGAGAGAATCTGTTCATTTTCAGTTGTTCTTGCTTAAAAAGACATGATTGTGTGACAAGGTGAGGGTTAGATAGTCTTATAATTCATCTTCTTGATGGTTGACACATTCTTCATTCTCCGAGGATAGCCTTGATAACCTACAGAGGCAGGTGAAGCTATCTCAGAGATTGGACTTGCATGTTCTGAGCCACCTAAAGAGCATCTGAAACTAGTGTTAACTGTTCTACTCACCACACTTGCTTGCCTCTAGATGCATGGATGACACACTCTGCTTTGTGGCCTTTGTCAACTGCAGTCACTTGTTGCTCTAGGTAGGCATCACCCTTGACAGTTTCTGTTGTAAATTTGTGATGAAAATCTCCTTCATTGTCTCAAAGAACTTTGTAGAGTAATGTCTAACACAGTGATAAAGGAATGATTGTTTTATTAGGTTAGTGCAAAAGTAATTGCGGTTTTTGCAATTATTTTTAACTTTTTAAACCACAACTACTTTTCTACCAACCTAATAGTACTAAGTTTGGTACTGTGGTATAAATCACTTATACTACAAAATGTTACTCAAGTCCTGTGCAGCATGTTCATGTTAATAATTGTTATTAATTGGAAGGCAATGGAGAGCGAGCGAGGAATCTGAGTTCCGTGTCGTCAGTTTTCAGAGTCACAGAACTTGTTCTTCAACAGTGACAAAGCAAATGTCACAGCCTCCTGCATTATTGGAATTTTGACCCATAATTGCATTTTACATAGTGATTTAAGATTCCAACAAGAATGTTTTAATGTCAGTGCTAGGTAACTTAATTACACTGTGTAAATAGTGTATTTTTCCCCTCACCTAACACCTGCCTACTCCCATTCTGACAGCTATTGTAAACTAATCAGTATCATCTCCGAAAGGATTTATCAGGCATGTATCATGCTATAGTGCTAGGTCACCTAAAAAGAAAATTCCTCCAGATTTTATTTTTCTTAATATGTGGATGGGTTTGTTTTTATATGTTGGTCATTTAAATCCCCTGAAGAGAGGGATCTCATCAGAGTGTGAACCTTACCTCAATAAAAGCCAGATTTGCTGCCTATCATACAATGTATTTTCAGTAAGATTTTGGCAAGTGACGGCAGTGCTTAGCTGTGGATTGCTAAGGCTTGGAAAGAACCACCCCCTTAGTCACAGCATTTTTCTCATTAGTCTCTTGTGATTAGCCATCTGATCTCAATAGCCACCAGTTTCTTGCACTGAGCAGGTCTCTAATTTAATATAGATAATTCAAAAAAATTTCAAGGTCAGAAAGGCATAAATTTCACTTACTTGTTAATGAGGGGATTTTAATGCACAGAACCCTAAACATAGAATTCTGAATTTTGTGGCCCTGCCTCCCATGGGCCGGCCATCTGGAGGCAGGCAGGAAGCAATGCAGTGATCCAGAAGCCCGAGGATTGTCTTCTGAGTCATCTTCTCCATATAGCCAAGCAGGACCGTGTGGAGAACGATACCTGCCCGTTCTGTGGAGGGCCTGTAGTTTGTATGTATATATGAGACAAAGCTGGTTTCTATCAGCGCAGAATGTATTAGTGTGTGATTAGTGAAGAATTATTTCCCAAAATTCAGTTACTGTGGGAAACTAAGTATTTTTGATATTCAGAATGCTTTTTATGGAATGAAACTGGTCCTTGTCTTATCTCAGTCACTTACCCCCATCTAGACATTTTCATATAAAGTTATGTTTTGAAACAGTAATATTTTAGAACAGAAAATTGATTCAAGAAAAAGTAATTATATCAAACACACTCAGGGAAAATCATATGAAAGTTAAAGGGAAGGAAAGATAATTTAATTACTACTATATTACCATATTTTCTCAAATCTAAGATGCACTTTATTATTTTTTTACACAATACCATTTCTGAAATAGATAGCATCTTACACTGGACACCTCGTATATGTAATGTCGTAGTGTTGCTTTCCTTCCCCATCTCCCCCAAGCCTATTATTAACTCATCATCATAAAAATCAGTGGCATTTTAGAATTATAGAAATGAAGAAGCCAAAAGTGAAGCAGAGATAAATTTCCCCACATTTTCTGTCTGTAATTTTACATATTAAAGTTTACAGATTAAGTTTTCTCCTCTTTGATCAAGTAGTTCTCCTTAAAGAGGCATCCCATAGAAGAGTGAGGATCCGACTCTGTAGTTCTTGGGTAAAATTGTAAGCAAAGTCATTACCCATTATGATGTTTAGAATTCCTTAATTATTGACTCAGAATGACCATTATTTACCATCAGTGACTCAGAATGGTAAGAAATAAAATAAAATATAAAATGTAATACTGTTTCCACTTGGCGCTAGACCTCTAAAAATCCCTGTATACCTTAGCAACTCTGTGTAATACACGTATTCATGTTATAGGTGATGTGTCAGTGCTGCGTTTCCAACCCAAGTGGGTGTCCTGCACCACAATTCTGCCACCAGCTTCCTGGAGTTAACCTCACACTCCACAGGGGTAAGAGTTCAGTCTTACAAGACTGCTCGCACTTCAGACACCAGCCAAAAGCCTCAGGGCCACTCACATTTCTGACTGACTGACTATAAATTTAAGGATTCCCATGACCCTCTCAGGTTTGATAACTTGCTACAGTAACTCATAGAACTCAGGAAAGCACTGTACTTATGATTAGAATTTTATTACGATGGATGCATCATGACTAACCAAATAAGAGGAACACACAAGGCAAGGTCTAGGAAGGTTCTGGACACAGAGCTTCCATGTCTCCCTTTGTGGGTTCTGGGTGTGGAATCCCCCAGCACATCAATGTGTTCACCAACCAGGAAGCTTCATTGGTCCTCAGTGTCCAGAGTTTTTACTGTGGGTTCATGGCTACTTATGATTGATTAAATCATTGCCCCCCATGATTCAACTCAATCTCCAGTCACACTCCCTGGAGCTGGGCCTGGTCCAAAATTCCAACCCTCTAATCACGTGGTTGGTCTTTCTGGTGACCAGCCCCCATTCTGAAGCTATCTGGGGGCACACCATGAGTCATCTCATTAGTATAGCAAAGACACACCTGTCACTCTAGAAGTCCCAAGGGTTTTTGAAGCTCTGTGTCAAGAAGTGGAGACAAAGACCAAATATACATTGTCCATTATATCGCAGGATACAATCCAGATTTTGTGTAAGGTTTTTATTTGTGTCTAATGCGTACCTTTCTGCTGGCTTACTTACAGGCTGCTGCAGTCTCTGCAAAATGTCTTGCTGCCATCTGCAGTTCGGCAAATTCAAAATTACACTTAGCTTCATTCCCCCAAATTAGCTTGTCCTAAATTGTCCATAATGGTTCATAGAAACCACTATCCTCCTGGACATTAAAGCTCTAAATTTCAGAGGCATCCTTGATTTTTTCCTGTTATTAAGATTTGCTATAAATCTTGTCTGATCAGATTATTTAGATCACTTCCCAGCCTTTTTGAACCTAGGCCCCTGGATAATAAATGTTGAAAATCCAAAAGCAGTTAAAATCTAGTCCATGTTAAATTCACACATCTTCATTTTGTCCTTCCTCCCAGAGATTCCCTGTGTGTTCCCTCTGGTCGAGAATTTCTGGGCTCGATCCTAGTTGAGTCATAAATACGATTTGCGTCATCCTGAGTCCTTCTGAGTCAACGGATCATCAGTATTTCAAGGGAAGCTGCTCCCTGTGCCCTTGAACTCACTGTTACCAGATATCTTGCAAAGCAGGTTTGGGGATTTAAACCTGGGGTCGGGCTGGGTCGAATGAGCGTGGCAGGAGAACTGGCAGACAATAGCTGATTTCAGGTTGCAGACAAGCTAATCTCCTTTTTCCTTCTCTTTCCTTTTCCTTGATATTCTATTCTATACATCCCACAAATCAAAATTCTCTAACCCACTTCTTTAGTGTATCCATTCACTCACTTGACCCTTCATTTATTCATTCAATATCCTCGAGCACCTCCCCTAGGCCAGACACTGTTCCAACACCACCATAGAGCAGTGTTTAACAAAACACAATCCCTGCCCCCTGGGAGATCCCACTCTAGTGGCAGGGGCGACAGATATACAGGAAAACTTCAGATTGTGATAAGTGCTATGAAAATAATATGGAAATAGACTAAGGTGACAGAGAGTGATGGGGTTAGTGTGTAGTTTAGGTTGGGTGGTGAGGGAAGGCCTTTCCTCAGAAACAGCATTTGAGCCAAAACCTGAACGATCAGAGTCTTGTCGCTCTCCTGTTTCCCAGAGGCAGCCAGAGGTTTCACCTCCATCCCCAGGTTAAGGGGAAGCGGAAGAGACGATTCTAGGACCACCCTGCATGGAGGAAGCTAGGGATATGTCGTAGCTGAGAGCATGGAATTTAGAGACAAATAGACCCGACTGAGGACTACAAAGGACTATTTGAACTTAATTCTGAAATTAGAGAAATTGGGCCAAAGTTTGTTCAGCTTGAGTCTGTTCTTAGTTCACATCAGGGAAACCCTCTCCTCTGAGAGAGCCCTAGCACCCTTTTCTGGAAGTTCAGTGTGATAAAGCCACATGATCACGTTGCTGTGTCCTCCTGCATTGCTTCCCTTACTGTCCCCAAAAGAGCCTCCAGGGGTCCAGATTGGTTTCCTGCTAAAGTGAGAGCTCAGGAATGAACCGCTCTGCTTCTGCTCTTTTAGATTCCACGGTTCCCTCTCTCTCCCTGTTCTCCCTCCTCTCTGTCCATAAATAAACCTTCCTTCTGTTTAGTTAGGGTAGTGAGTGAGTCTCTATTTTCAGGGTCACAGTAAGCCTAACGGCCCTCCTTCAGTGTCCTGCATTCAGGAGCGTGTGGCGGGGAGTGTACCTATAGGGATTAATGTGAACAGGCAGGGCAGTGACAGTGAAATGTGTAGCATGTTTGGGGGTTGGGGGCACTCAGCAGGCGTGTGTTGCCTTTTCATAGGCAAGCCGTCCTTAGGTGACTGAATGCCTTAAGTCATGCAGGGAGAAAAAAAAAATCACTTTTGGACTGAAACCAAACATGGGAAATTTCAACACCAAAGACACCTTTCTCAGAATATTTCATAAGGAGCTCTGTTTTAAGTTTCAAGTCAATATAATGTCGGGTTTAAAGATACACTTTTGTTGTAGTTCTTAATTGTAACTCGTTTGAGATACAGGTACACCAATTTCCAGGCATCTGCTTTGATTCATCAGAGCAATGAAACGTTTAATCCAAATTAATGTCATAGATTATAAAATACTTTTTGTACATATTTCTGTCTAGAAGGCCTAGAAATTCATTCTGGGTTCCTATTCTTTTCCCTCTACCCAACTCATGCTCACTCTGCTCTCACACCACACTGGGCCATCAGCCCGTATGGCCTGGTAAGAATATCCCTCGCTTCTCCCATCTGACTCTCTTTTTTGAGGAATACAAGTGGGGAAAAAAAAAAACAGAAGGGAAAAGAGCTTTCTCTCTGGTGTTGCCTCCAGATGAGCTGGGGTTCTTTTCAGATGTTTTACCTGCTAGCTACTGCTTACCTAAGGGCTCCACCCAGTGTGAATCCACTGAGAAACATAGAAAGTCAGCAGCACACTGCCTGAGCTGTACTACAACACTTTGTAAAGACATCATTAAATATCAGGAGTAGCCTGCTCATGGATAATTAAATTAAAGTGGCCCGCAGAGAGCATACTGCATGCAAGAGAATAGTCAGTATCAGTATAATAAGTGGAAGCAAACAAGCCAGCAATTCCCAAGGCCTCTCTATCAACAAACAGCACCTGAAGCCTCCGAGAACCGAGAACCGGGAGGCCCCTGGGGTTCGTTAGCTCCGGACGCACTGATCCAGTGGTGCACAGCTACTATGAGCCAGTCTTTCTTTCATTGAGCTGAAATCTCCCTTTACCCCCTGGGAATAGCTCTGCATTGAGTAGGGGCATACGGAGTCAGCCCAATTTTTCTTCTGATTGAAAACACCATCCTGTCTTATCTCTGGGTTACACCCATTGCTTTACGTGAATAATTTTCATAGGAAGCTTTTTCAGTCCCCTCACCAACCTGCTTTCTCTCCTCCTGAATTCTTTCTTATTAGTCTCTGTCTCTCTTGCACTGTTGTGGTTCCTTCAGTGCCTCTCACTTCTTGCTTTCATGTCCCTCTTCCCAATTCTTTTGGCCCCCTTTCCTCTGATGAAACACTGGGATGATATCCACTAGATGCTACCCCACTTGTTAAGTTTGGTTTTATGGCTCTACTCCTTTTAAAAATAACTACTTATATTCCTAAAAACACTGATGTATAGTGTGAATTCGAGTAGATATTCTTGGTGTAATTGGTAATTCCTATGCATCACTCTCCGTGTTTGTATCCCCAGGAAAAGCAGACTACAGGATAGTCTGTCCTTCCAGACAGAACTCATCCAGGTGACTCTGATACTCACAATAGCATTATGTATTTCTGTTGCATGCACTTGATAACAGCCACTGCTCTGAAAGCAGCTCATGGATATTCTCATCTAAATTAACCCTCACAAATTTGCAAGGTAGAGAAGGCTAAAGCTCAGAAGGAACCGCTTGCCCAAGGCTCCCCAGCTAGTGTGGCAGAGCCAGGATTAGAAACCCACTTTCATAGTCACTGTGATATCCTGCAGCCACCTCTGTGCCCTTTGCCATGGTGTCTAATACAAATACTTGTTGATTTCCTAATTATCAAATTAATCAAAAGCTAACCTGGCTTCCAATCTTTCCGATTTTGAGTGTTCTTCTGAACAGCGTTAAGCAAAGTGTTCTTGAAGTCAATTCCCTGGGTAAAGATCCAAGGATTTGGCTCCATGAGGACATGTCTTTATTTCTTCGTGCTTGTTCTCTTAACAAGGTTTACAGTGTAATTATCACAAAAACATCAAAATTGTGTAACTGTTTTTCCTACTAGATGAACTGTAACAGAGTGACTGCTTTTTGTGGTGTTTTTTTTTTAATAAAGTTTATTGGGGTATAATTAACATATAATAAACTGTGTACACTTAACCGTTTGAAGACTATTGACAACTATATAAATTTATGTTAACACCACCCCAGTCAAGGTACATAATATTTCCATTAAACCGTAAAGGCAACCAATAATTTAATATTATCACTAGATCTGATTTCTATCACTAGAATCATATACACATATGGGATCTTTTATAACTGGCTTTTTTCACTCAACCTACTGTTTTTGAGAGCCATTTATATTGGTCTGTGTGACAGTAGTTCATTTCTTTTTATCATTGACTAGCAATTTATGTATGAACATACTACGATGTTAATGCATTCACTCATTGATAGACATTTGAGTTGTTTCTACTTTTTGGCTAATATTAATAAAGTTGTATAGATATTCATAGACAGTCTTTTTTGGGCATATAATTTTATTTCCCTTTTGTAAAAACCTAGGTTACATATGAAGTGTATGTTTAATTGCCAAACTTCAAAAGTGGTTGTATTATTTTCTAATCCCACCAGCAGTATATGAGAATTTCAGTTTCTCCACATCTTTACCAACACTTGGTATTGGTAGATGTTTTATTTTTAGCCTTTCTAGGGGGTGGGTAATGGTATCTCTGTGGTTTTAGGTTGTGTTTCCCAGATGACTACAGATGCTGAATATCTTTTCATGTTATTTTTGGCCATTTTGGTAGGAAGTAGCTGTGCTTCAGTTTTAGCCCCCTCACCCTTTTTTGGTATTGTTTGTCTCATTAGTGAGTAGTAAGAGTTCTATATTTATTCTAGATATAAGTGCTTTGTCTGATTAATTTGTTACAAATGTTTTCTTCTGGTTTGTGGTTTGCCTTTTTATTTTCTCAACAATGTGTTTTTATTTCATTTTATTTTTGCATTAACATGTTTTTATTTGAATTGAAAAAAGTCATACTTTTCAAAGCAAAATAAGTCTTATTTGACATTTATTTTATTTTATTATTTTATTTTTTGATGAATAGGACTGACTCTGACAATTAAATTACGTGGTGGGCATTTTCCATAAATTGAGTAAACTTGTATCAGCAGCTGAAAAGGTCTTTTTCCAGCTTATTGAGATTTAACTGGCACATAACATGGTGTAAGTTTAAGGTGTACAAAGTGTTAATTTGATACATTTATAAATTGGGGAATGACCATCACTGTAGTATTAAGTACCACCTTCACCCCATCACATAGTAACCATTTGCTTTTTTATGATGAGAACATTTAAGATCTCTTCTCTTAGCAACATTGAGAGGTATATGATACAGTATTATTAGCTATAATCACTATGCTGTACATTAGATTCCCAAACTTGTTAATCTTATAACTAGAAATTTGTACCCTTTTGACCAATATCTCCCCATCTCTCCCAACCCCTAACCCTTGGTAACCACTACTCTGACTTTGTTTCTCTGACTTTGTCTTTGTTAGATTCCACATATAAGTGATATCATAGAGTATTTGTCTTTCTTTGTGTGACTTATTTAATTTAGCATAACGCCTTCAAGGTCTATTCAAGTTGTCGCAAATGGCAGGATTTCCTTCATTCTTGTGGCTGAATAATATTCCAGTGTATATCCAGTCATCCATACCTTGACTATTGCGAATAATGGTGCAATGAACATGGGAGTACAGATGTCTCTACGAGATCCTTATTTCAAATTCTTTGGCTCTATACCCAGAAATTAAATTCCTGGATCATAAAGTAGTGCTATTTTTAACTTTCTGAAGAACCTTCATTCTGTTTTCAATAGTGGCTGTACCAATTTGCATTCCCACCAACAGTCTTAGGGTTCCCTTTTTTTCACATTCTTGCCAACACTTGTTATCTCATGTCTTGTTGATGATAGCCATTCTAACAGGTGTGAAATGATCACTCACTGTGGTTTTGATTTGCATTTCCCTGATGATTAGTGATGTTGAGCCCTTGTTTGTGTACCTGTTGGCCATCTGTGTACCTACTTTGGAAAACTCTGTTCAGTTCCTCTTCCCATTATTTAATTGAGTGGTTACTATTTTTGCTGTTGAACTGTATGAGTGCTTTACATATTTTGGATATTCCCTTCTTATCAGATATATAATTTGCAATTATTTTCTCCCATTCCGTAGGCTGTCTTTTCATTTTGTTGATTATTTTTTGTGCTATGCAGAAGCACAAAAGCATTAGTTTGATGTAGTCCCACTTACTTATTTTTGCTTTTGCTGTCATATCCAGGAAATTGCTGCCAAGACCAATGTGAAGGAGCTTTTTCTCTGTGTTTTCTTCTAGGAATTTTACGGCTTCAGGTCTTAAATTTAAGTCTTTAATCCATTTTTTAGTTTATTTTTGTGAGGGATGTAAGCTAGGGCCTGAAGTATAATTGACATTAAATAAACTGCATGTGTTTAAAGTATACAATTTGATGAGTTTTGACATATATACGCCACTGAAACCATCAGCACAATTAAGATAATAAACATTTCCATCAGCTCCCCCAAAAGAATAGTTACTTTTGAAGAACAATATTTTTTTTAATTTTAAAGTTCAAATTTATCAAATTTTTCTCTTCTGATAAGTGATTTTTATGGGGTTTTTGTGTTTTATAAATCTGTGAAAATTTTTGCCTAAGAGAACAAAACTTTTCTCCTGTTTTCTTCTGAATATTTTGTATTTTCAGCCTGTACACTTAGTTCAAAGAACCATCTTAAACTAATTTTTGTGACTAGAGAAGTAGGATTCAAGTACGTTTTTTTTTTTTACCTACATGGATATCTAGTTCAAACACCATTTGTTGAAAATGCTGTCTTTCCCCACATTGAAGTGCCTTTGCGACTTTGTCAAAAATTGATCATATACATATATATATATATATATATATATATATATATATATATATATATATATGAATCCATTTCTGGACTCTCTATTTTATTCCATTGATCTACTTGTCTATCCTTATAGCAAATACCACACTGTCTTAATTACTGTGGTGTTAAACTAAGTCTCAAATCAGATAGTATAAGGTCTCCAATTTTTTCAAAATTATCTTAGCTCTTCTTTGTTTTTTTATTTCTATGTAAATTTTACAATTGGTTCATTAATTTCTCAGAAAAAAAAGTCTTCTAGAATTTTGGGGGGGATTGTGTTGACCCTATAGATCAATTTGGAAAGGATCTACATCATAACAATATTCTATGAGCGTGGTATATTTCTTTTACTTCAACCTTCTCATTTATTTATTTAAATCTTTTATTTCTCCTAGTAATAGTTTTTTGTGGGTCTTAGTGCAGAGATCTTGCATATCTTTTGTTAACTTTATTTATTCCTGTTTTATGGTTTTTTATGCTATTTTAAATGGTATTGTTTAAAAATTCACTTTCTAACTGTTTGTAGCTAGGGAGAGAATTCATTTTTGTACATTGACTTTGTATCCATGCTAAATTTACTTATTAGTTTTTCAGAATTGTTAGGATTTTAAAATTTTCATCATCTGCAAATACAGATAGTTTTACTTCTTCCTTTCCAATCTGCTTTTTATTTCTACTTTTTTGCCTTATTCAGTTGGCTAGGACCTCCTTTACAATATTGGAAAGAAGTAGTGAAAGCGGGCATGCTTACTTAGTTACTGATCTATGGAGAAATGTATTCCATATACCATTATTAAATATGATGATTTCTCTAGGTTTTTCATTGATGCATTTTGTAACAATGAGGCAGTTTCTTTAGGTTCTCATTTGCTTACTTTGTGTGTGTTGTTTTAATCATTAATGGATGTTGATTTTTGTAAATGCCTTTTCTGCATCTCTTGAGATCATATGATTTTTCTCCTTTATTCCATACTATGTTGAATTGCACTTACTGAGTTTTGAATGTAAAATCTTGCCTCCCTGGGAAAACCCTCACTTAGTCATAATGCATTACCCTTTTTATTTTATTATTTTTATTTTTTTTAAAGATTTTGTTGGGGAAGGGGAACAGGACTTTATTGGGGAACAGTATGTACTTCCAGGTCTTTTTCCAGGTCAAGTTGTTGTCCTTTCAGTCTTAGTTGTGGAGGGCGCAGCTCAGCTCCAGGTCCAGTTGCCGTTGTTAGTTGCAGGGGGCACAGCCCACCATCCCTTGGAGTTGAATCGGCAACCTTGTGGTTGAGAGCCCACCCTCCAACCAACTGAGCCATTCAGGAGCTCAGTAGCAGCTCAGCTCAAGGTGCCGTTTCAATCTTAGTTGCACTGGGCCGAACCTACCATCCCTTGCAGGAGTCGAGGAATTGAACCAGCAACCTTGTGCTTGAGAGCCCACTGGTCTAAGTGGGAATCGAACCAGCAGCCTTCAAAGTTAGGAGCACGGAGCTCCAACTGCCTAAGCCACCAGGCCTGCCCTGCATTACCCTTTTCATATACTTCTGGAATGATTTGTTAATGTTTTGTTAAGAATTTGTTCATCTATGTTTATGAGTGATATTTTGTTCTATAGTCCTTCTGTATTCTCCTTGTTTGAATTAGGAAACTTTTCTTCTTATATTTTCTGAAAAAAGTTTGTTGAAGTTTATTATTATTTCTCCCTTAAATGTTTGCCAGAATCCACCAGAAACATGTAGGCCTGGCATTGTCTTTATGGGAAGAAGAAGAAGATGATGATGATGATGATGATGATTCCATTTCTTTACAGATATAGGATTATTTAGAGTTTCTACTTCTCTGTGAGTCAGTTTTAGTAAGTTTGTGTTGTTCAACTATATAACAGCTATTCACCAGTAAGTCTTGTGTAGTATGACCCAGTACATGTACAGGCTAGCCTTTAGCATAGTACTTGCAGGGAACTATCACTCAGATTTTTACCCACATACTTTCCCCAACTCCTGAGCAGCTCGCTCTTCTCTTGTGCCCTTCCCCCCATAGATTCCAGCAACTTTGACAGCTCTAAACTCTAAACTCTGTCTTCTCAGCTCAGGGGAACTACCATGCAATGTTTGGGCTCCAGCTCTCTGCACCATGATCAGGAAATTGTCCCTGAAAAACAGCCAGAGCAATCAAAGGACAACCCATGTATTTCTCTTCTTTCAGGGATTACAGTTTGTACTACCTTGTGTCCAATGCCAGAAAACATTTGTTTCCTATATTTTGCCCAGTTTTATAATTGTCTACAGTAAAAAGGCTAGTCTGATCCTAGGTACTCTATTATGGCCAGAGGTAGAAATCACTTTTTGTGTTTATAAAAATGAAAATTATTAGTGAGGATGTCCAAACTTCTATACATAGAATATGTGGCCTCTCATGACCCGGCTTGTCTACTCCGTCTATTCCTCTAATCTTTTCTCTTGCCACACTGCCAAGCACTTTATGCTTCAGAAAAACTACACTACTTAGTGTTATTTCTTTGCCAAACATACCCACAAATGAGGCTTGCTCCTCTGGGTTCTTGGGTATTTGGTATATTCTGTCATTATTTTATTCTAATTTTTTTGCCTCAAATATTCACTTCTAGTTATCTCATGCTTTTCCTTCAGAACTTGTGGTGACCCCTATGGCTGGATCACGTGGCCCTCTTCCTTTGCTTCTCTATGCTTACTCCCATCACAGTACTCAGTATAACAAATTAGATTTGTCTATTCATTCTTGTTTTTGCTTCTTCCACTTGTTGGTAGCAACTATTACTTATTTATCTATAAACAAATAAACACATAGAAGGTCCTTAATAAATACTTGCAGAATGGCTAATGTAATACCAGTAACAGGTACTTTAACTTAAGAAATATTTTTTAGTGTTTTCCTGTTTAAAATAATTAGCTTTATTAATCTATTTCAGTGTGCCAGACTATAGAAGTAAACTAGCGTCCTTCAAGCCCCGCTCCTGCCCTTCATCCTCAGGGAGGCAGCATCTTGAAGGAGTCGGGGAACAGGAGTAATGGTGATGTCCCGTAGACCAGACTCCATAGCAGCCTGGAGCAAGACATTTCATGACCTTTTACTTTTATGCTCTTGATTCATTTGACATTTTGACTCATGATCTTGGGGCAAGTTTTTCTTTGCTCTGACGGGTCACCTGAGAATGTGGCCGCAATGATACTTCTGCAGGACTGCTGGTGCCCCATGTCACAAGGCCGCCAGACACTGCCTCCTCCATTGCTTTAAGCTTTCTGAAGTGGCTGGTTTTCCTTGTTAGAGAGCAGGCATCTGGAATCTGAACATTGGGGTATAATAGTCTAGGCACATTAGGTTTTCAGGGTCTAGGAACGCCTTCTGTTTGCATTTAATTTTAGTGTCCCTAATTTTTCCTTGCTCTTCCATCTAAGAGGAGATGATTTCTTCCTTGGGTGACTTACTTTCTCATTTACATGAGCATTCTACAAAGGACATTTGTATGACATTCTGAAATATAGACTATGATACCGAGACTAAAGCTTTCTTAAGATTGTGACATCTCCCTGGAAAGAATGATGTATTGGTCCAAGCCTCTGCTTGCTGCGAGATCTTGACTCTCTAGAGCCTTAAAGTTGGGTACTATTACTTAACAGCAACTTTAACCAGCTGCTGCCTTTCTTCTAAGGACCATGATGCCTCCTTTTGTACCTTAAAACCACCAGCATTTATATGGGTGAACACAACTCTCTGGGGAAGAACCCACAGCTTCAACTAATACTTAAGACTAAACTTCATGGAAATTGAAGTTAATTCCATTAACAATATATAGATAAGTCTGTTTTTTTACTATCTATTTTACAATAATAAAATAATTTTATATTTGCTTTATAGACATGAATAAAAGCTTTCTATCTTCCTCTATATTCAGGAACTTTCTATACTAAAGAATTTTTTTTTTTTTTATGAGTTGGATAAAATTCACCAGTAGAAATATCAGAGCCTATTGGGAATATTCTTTGATGACTTTCTGAATTTCTTTCTTGATATTTAGTTTGTTTAAATTTTATTGCTTTGGATCACCATTTCTTTCAGAAATGTTTTCCATTTCAAATTTATTGAACATGTAAGCATGCAGTTATATAGACACTCCTCTTACAATTTTGGTGAATTTTCTTATTATTTTTAGAAATTGAGAAAAGATCAGGGAGTTGGTTTTTATGATTGCTTTAATATATTATTTGGATAGGAAACCTAGAAATCTCCAGCCAGTCCGCTTTTCTGAAGGATTTCCAAGGGAAATTTAAGAACAGGGAACAATAGCAAAGTAAAATAATGGAAAGCAAAGTTTTATTGCAGCTGGGACTTTACCTTGGCACCGCAGGGTCGAATGGCAACAGACTGGGCTGGGTCTGGATTGCACAGCCATCTTCTGGAAAATTGAGAATGGGTAGAATCAGAGCAAGTGTCTCATCAGCCCACTCTCATGATCCAGAAGGAAAGGAGATAGAAGACAAAGCAATTTGCCCCAGTGAGTACCACTGAGCTGGCCGAGGCTGTCTGCCCAGGGACATTTCTGACAGCCCAATAGTTTCTTGCCCAGTTGCCACAGTGGAGAAAAGATAGAGGAAAAGAAGAGAGGACCAGTACTTCCTGACACAGCTACAGAAAGTAGGGACTGGCGTATTGGAGGAGGGGGAGAGGACATTGAAAGAATGCACAAATAATAAATTGGGGGAAATGAGAATCCCTGAATTGTACATTTTGTTTTAGTATTGTCAATTAGTACAACTTTATTATTATACATTTTAGTGTTGACAAATTTTAATGATAACATTATAGTGGAAGCATAATCATTTCTCAGCCCTGTCAACTACTGGTTTGCTCCTGAGTCACTGTCATGCATATTTGTGTTACAAAATGGGCACTCACTGTCAAATGAGGCCAGCAAAGGGATAGAGATTTGGGGGTTACATCATTTTGCTCTAACACATTCTTCTTTTCTTCATTTTTTCATATTCTTTGTTATACGTTGTTCAAATATAATTTATCAATGGAGGGTATTATACATGATTTAGGTGTCTTTCCACCTACTGCAATTCTGAGGTAACAAAGTGGACATTCTGCTTTTCATTCTTCATAAGATGCGAAGAATTGCCAAATAAGATTTTCTCTTGACTTATGGTCTACATGGAATTTACATGAATGAATAAATTTTAAATATTATAAATATTGTACAACAAACAATGCTACAATAAATAGGCTTGTGATCTAATCTCCATTATTCTGCTTTATACTATTATTAAAAATTTTATAAAGTGGGTTGGCTGAAAAAAGGATCAGTGTTTTTCCTAAAGTTATGTACCTACTACACTTTCTTACACAACTGTTTCAATTGCCAGGCTTGTTCTTATTTAATTATTTGAGAGTTCTTTTATACTTGTACATAAATTGATAGTTTTCAGACATCATTCATTATAGCATTTGACTCTTGGATAGCAAGTATACATTTATACTTTAACTGTCCGATAGAATTTCAACCTGTAAAGTATATGAAAAGTATCATTAAGCGAGTATTCAGATATTAACAATACATTAGACTGGCCTGTCTTATTGTAAATTAGTGTCATGCTAATTAGAAATTGGGTCACATGGTCATTGATCATTCTCAAATTAAGGAAGACTAAAAATGAGTAGAATTCAGCTATCTGGCCTTCCCTACGCCCATAGGCAAAGCTGAAGCAGAATAGCAGATCTGTGCCACATTGAAAGCTGTAGCTGAAATTTGGTGCATCATAATATTTACTTACATTTTTTCTTATTTCTTTCTAAATAATTATAATTATGATGTTATATTCCATTTTACCATTTTATTTAGAAGAATGTTCTTTGGAATTTCTAAATAGTGGTTTTTTAACCAAAATTTTCTTACTACTTTTTTTTTTACTAGTTTCAGGTGTACAAAACAATGCAATAGTTAGACATTTCACCCCTCACAAAGTGATAACACCCCTTCCTCAATCTATTGCCCCTCTGACATCGTACATATCTATTACAATTCCATTGACTCTATGCCTTATGCTGTACTCCACATCCCGTGACTATATGTATATTAAATCATAGTTGACATTCAGTATTATTCAGCTTCAGCTTCAGGTGTACAGTGCTTTAATTTTATCACATATGATCAAATAATGCATACTTTTACCTATATGATCAATTTTTATATTTTGTGTATTTCTTATGGACTTGATCTGTTTTTCTTTTATAAATTGAGCGATCAAGGCTAATATAAGTATGTTAAAATGTCTTACAGCGATAGGTTTTGTCAGATTTTCCGTGTATTTTTTAAAACAATTTTCCTATGCATGTTTCGATACTGTGTTATTCATGTATAAAAAGTTTATCCGACTGTTTTCTATACCATGGCAAGTTGCTTGAATTCTCTGAGCTTCAGTTCCCTCTGTTATAACCTGGGGTGGTAAGACTCACTTTTCTGTAGTATGTATTGGATGATTAATTGAAATAATTTATGTTAAAAAAGTGCAGTTAGTAGTAATTACATCTTCTTTGTATATTATGCATTTTGTCAATGGAATTTTTTGTTTGATGAATTTTGAATTTACCTGCTGTCAAATTAGTATCATTGTCCCTGCTTTATTTTGGTTTAAAAGCACCTGAAGTATCATCCCCTATTGTTTTGTTTTGTTTTTTGTTTTTATTCTGGTAAGATATGTATAACATAAAAGTTACCATTTTAAACATTTTTAAGTGTATAAATCATTGGTATTAATACCTTCACATTGTTGTGCAACCATCACCACCATCCATTTCCAGAACTTTTCCATAATCCTAAACTGAAACTCTGTACCTCTTAAACGCTTAACTCCCCGTTCTCCTCTCCATCCAGCCCCTGGGAACCTTTATTCTATCTACTTTCTGTATTTATGAATTTGCCTTTTCTGGGTATCTCTTACGAGTGGAATCGTACGATATTTGTCTTTTTGTGTCTATTTCATTTAGCATAATGTTTTCAGGGGTCATCCATGATGTAGCATATATCAAAATTTCATTCCTTTTTATGGACGAATTATATTCCATTGTATGTATATTTATACTTTGTTTATCCATTCATCTGTCAATGTACACTTAGGTTGCTTTTACTTTTTGTCAATTGTGAATTATGCTATGAACATGGGTGTACAACTATCTGTTTGAGTCCCTGCTTTCAATTTTTGGGTTATATACCTAGAAATGGAATTGCTGGATCATATGGAACATATAAAGTTTTATGTTTAACTTTTCAGGGACCTGCCAAACTGTTTTCCACAGCGGCTGCTCCATCCTTTAATAGTTCTGTGTGGATCTGTTTTGGTTGTAAGTCTTATAAGTAGTATATAGTTGGCTTTTATTTTTTTTAACCCAAAACTTTCTTTGACTTTAACTATACCAGTAATTTGGCAGCTGTATACTCTTTATTTTATTAGGACTTGCTTTTAATGTTTTTTAAAAAATATTCTCCAATCTCTATTTTCTGACTCTAAAGTTAAAACATTTGACCTACCCTCCTGCCTACAACTTCTATGTAAGATCTGAAGTTTAAATTATTTTTGCTTCTTCATCGTTAGTCTGTGTACTTTCACCTCAAATCCCTTTAATATAATCAGGAGTTTGAAGCTGAGATTGTTGTTATTTATAGTTTTTATAAGTATATACGTGTTAATTTTCAAATGCTGTGTTTCACATTTGCCTTGAGTTTAGCAACCAAATTTCCGAGTGTGACTGTTTTCTACAACTCTATCTTTAACTGCCTTTAGTGCTTACAACTAATGTTTTTAGTCTCTAGTTTTCATCTTTTTGTTTGTTTATTTCATCTCTTAGCCAACTAAATGGACTATAGTTCCAAGTAATTGTTTCAAGAAGGAGTGAGTGCAATGCATCAAATCAGAGGTAGCTTTACCAGGACGCTCCAAAGTTTAAACTTCATGTCTTTTCATTGTAATGCCCCTGCCAATACCCCGTCCCTAAAGTTGAATTTGTAATGCTACATATACAAAAAAGTTCCTCAAATTGTTTTAGTTTTAGACTTCACAAAGCCTGGACCTGTCCCTGATTCTTATTCATTAATCTCTGAGAATATGCATCTGTTGTTTTCACATGGGAAAGACTTATAGAGTGAAAGTAAAAAAACAATCAGATTTTTAAATCTTTCTAGGGAACATCTTTTTCCTATATGGAACTCATGTGAGATTTTTTTTTTTTTTAATTCTTGTAATTCAGAAATGTTGCTAAACTATGTCACCTCCACCCACCACCAATCCCTGCCCTGGGTTTTTCTTCCAGTTGTTATTGTCTCTCAATGATGGTAGAAAGAGAGCAATGGGATGCGAATGGGGGACTTTATTCTGGTGTCTGAAGTAGAATAACCAAAGAGCATTTGGCCAGTTTTTAGAGTCCAGATTTCTGTTCCAGGTTTCAGACAGTGGAAAAGGGATGACATTCTGGCCTATCTTCTTCCAAATTTGGTAGACCTGCCATCATTTATAAGAAGCATGAATAATGTTTCTCAGTCCCATTCAACTAGGCTTGTAATTTGTTGCAGGATCAGCCAGACTATTTTCTAACAGTTTTATTGACATATAATTCATATACCATATGAATTTTTAGTGTAAAATTCAATGTTTTTTTGTATATTCACAGATATGTGCAACCATCACCACAATCAATTTTAGATCATTTTCGTTGCCTAAAAAGAAAAACTGTACCCACTAGTTATCACTCCCCCATCCATTCATACCTCCCATTTCTAAGCAACCACTTAGCTACTTTCTGTATCTATAGATTTGCCTACTTTGAACATTTTTTATAAATGATATCATATAACACGCACTCTTTTTTGACTACCTCCTTTCCTGTAGTGTAATGTTTTCAAGAGTCACCCATGTTGTAGCTTATATCAGTACTTCATTACTTTTTTGGTCAAATAACATTCTATTATATGAATATTACCACATTTTGTTTATTGATTCTTCAGTTGATGGACTTTTGGGTTGTTTGCACCTTTGGGCTATTATACATAATGCTGATATATGCATTTATGTAAATACTTTTGTGGACATATGTTTTCATTTCTCTTGGGTAGACTCCTAGGAATGGGATTTCTGAGTTTTATTCTAAATCTATTTTTAACCATTTGAGGACCTACCACACTATTTTCCAAAGTGACTGAACCATTTACATTTATACCATCAATTTAGAAATTTTCTGATTTCTCTACATCCTTGGCAACACTTGTTATTAGCTGGCTTTTATTTATGGAGATTCTTGTGAGTGTAAAGTAGTATCTCACTGTGCTTTTGGTTTACATTTCCCTGATGATTAGTGATGTTCAGCATCTTTATTTGTGTTTAGTAGCCATTAGTACATCTTTGGAGAAATGTCTATTCACATACTTTGCCCATTCTTAAACAGGATTATTTGTCTTTTTATTATTGAGTTGTAAGTGTTCTTTACATATGGCTGGTACTAGTCCCTTCCCAAATATGTGATTGGAAAATATTTTCTCCCACTCTGTGTGTCAGATTTATAATCTCTTGATATTGTCCTTTGAATGCTTTTTTATTTCGATGAAGTCCTATTTATCTTTTTTCTTTTGTTGCTTGTGCTCTTGGTGTCATATCTAAGAACTGTTGCCTAATTCAAGGTCAAGAAGATTTATGCCTATGCTTTCTTCTAAGAATTTTATAGTTTTACCTCATATATTTAGGTCTGATCCATTTTGCATTCATATTTTTATATGATGTGAAGTAAGGATCCAACCTCCTTCTTTTGCATGTGGAAATACAGCTGTCCTGGTACCATTTATTGAAAACACTAGTCTTTTCCTACTGAATTATCTTGGAACCCTTGTCAAAAATCAATTGACCTTAAATATAAGGGTGTTTCTAAATGCTCTATTCTGTTTAATTGATTCATATATATGATATTATGCCAGTACCACACAGTCTTAATTTCTGTAGCTTTGTAATATTTTTGGAATCAGGAAGTGTTAGCCTTCTAACTTTATTCTTCTTTTTCAAGATATTCTGGATATTTGGGGTCCCTTGCAATTTCATATGAGCTTAAGGATTAGCTTGTCTATTTCTGCAGAAAAGTCAGCTAAAATTTTAATAGGGATTACATTCAATTTGTAGATAATTTGAGGAGTATTGCCATTTTACCAATATTAAGATTTCTAATCCATTGAAATAGATGTCTTTCTGTGCATTTAGGTCTTTTTAAATTTCTTTCGGCAATATTTTGTAGTTCTCAGTGTATGAGTCTTATATTTCTCTTGTTAAGTTACTATTGTTACTATTTTATTCTTTTTTTGCTATTGTAAATGTAATCGTTTTCTTAATTTTATTTTCAGATTGGTCTTTGGCAGTATGGAAATACAATTGATTTTTGTATATTGATTGTGTATTCTGCAACCTTGTTAAATTTGTTAATAGAATCTTTTTAAAGATTCTTTAGCATTTTCTATATGCAAGATCATATAATATGCAAAGAGAGTTAATTTTACTTCTTCTTTTCTATCTGGATACCTATTATTTCTTTTCTTTGTCTAATCGCCATGGCTAGAACATCCAGTTCAATATTGAATACAAGTGGTGAGAGCAGACATCCTTTTCTTGTTCCTGATCTCAGGGAGGTTTTCAGTCTTTCACCATTAAGTGTGATGATTGCTGTGGGTTTTTCATAGATGCCCTTTATTGGATTTTTAGAAATTCCCATCTATTTTTAGTTTGTTGAATGTTATTATCATGAAAAGATGTTGGAATTTGTCAAATGATTTTCTGGATCTATTGAGATGATTATGTGGTTTTGTTCTGTTAATATTTTGTTCTGTTAATATGGTGCATTACATTGATTTTCTATATTGAATCCATCTTTCATTACTGGGATAAATCTCACTTTGTCATGGTATATAATATAATTTATATGTTGCTGGATTTGGTATGCTATTTGGTATTTTCTTGAGTATTGTTGCATCCATAGTCATAAAAGATATTAGTCTATAGTTTTCTTTTCTTGTGGGATGTTTTTCTGGTTTTACAATCAGTGTAATACTGGCCTTTGAGAATCAACTGAGAAGTGTTCTCTCATCTTCTGTTTTTTAAAAGTGTTTGTGAAGGATTGATGTTAATTCTTTAGGGATTTGGCTGAATGCATCTGTGAAGACATATCATCCTGAGCTTTTCTTTGTGGGTAGTTTTTGATTACTAATTCAATCATTTTATTTGTTATAAGCCTATTCAAATTTTCTATTTTTTTTAGTCAGTTTCAATAGTTTGTCTTTCTAGGAATTTATGCATTTTACCTAGGCATACAATTGTTTATAGTATTCCATTATAATCCTTTTTATTTCTGTAAGCCCAGTACTAATGTCTCCTCTTTCATTTCTGATTTAATAATTTCAATCTTCTTACTCTTTTTTTCTTGGTCAGTCTTTCTAAAGGATTCTCAATTTAGTCGATCTTTACAATGAACCAATTTTTGGTTTTAAAAGTTCTTTCTGTTGTTTTTCTATTCTCTATTTCATTAATCTCTGCTTGTATTTTTATTATTTCCCTCCTACTAGTTGTCTTTGTTAGATTTCAATCCTTTTAAATTTATTGAGACTTGTCTTATTATGAATGTATTATTTATCACCGATAATGTTCCATGTGCACTTAAGAAGAATGTGTTTTCTGCTGTTATTATGTGGAGTATTCCACAGATATCTGTTAGGTTTAGTTGGTTAATATTGTTGTTCAAATCTTCTGTTTCCTTGTTGATCTTCTGTCTTGTTGTTTTATTTATCATTTAAAGGGTATTGAATTCTTCAACTATTAATTGTTGGAATGTCTATTTCTTTCTTCAGTTTTGTCAGGGTTTTTTTTTTCATGCATTTGGGTCTCTGTTATAAGGTACATACATTTTGATAATTATTATATCTTTTGGATACCTTGACCCATTTATCTTATTAAATGCCCTTCTTTGTCTCTGGTCTTACATCTATTTTGTGTGAATAGAATACCCACACCAGTTCTTTTGTGTTTACTACTTGCATAATAGATCTTTTTCCACCCTTTGGCTTTCAACAGATTTGTATCTTTCAGTCTAAAGGGTGTCTCTGTTAGACGGCATATATTTGTGTCATTTTTGAAAAATTTCTTATCTATTCTGTCAGTCTTTACATTTTGATTGAAGTGTTTAATCCATTTACATTTAATATTATTACTTGTTAGTTGAAACTTAGATATGCCATTTTCTATTTGTTTTTATATACTTTACATCATTTTTGTTTGTTTATTCCTCCATTACTACCTCCTTTTGTGTTAAATAGGTATTTTCTAGTTTACCATTTTCACTCCTTTAGCTTGTCTGTTATTATATATACATATATTTTAGTCATTTCCTTAGTTGTTGTTCTGGCTACAAGTTACATCTTAATTTATAACAACCTTATTCAAATTAATAACAATTGAATTTTTTTTTTAACAGGACTTTATTGGGGAGCAGTGTGTACTTCCAGGACTTTTTTCCAAGTCAAGTTGTTGTCCTTTCAATCTTAGTTGTGCAGGGTGCCATTCAGCTTCAAGTTGTTGTCCTTTCAGTCTTAGTTGTGGAGGGCACAGCTCAGCTCCAGGTCCAGTTGCCGTTGCTAGTTGCAAGGGTGCAGCCCACCATCCCCTGCGGGAGTCGAACCCAGCAACCTTGTGGTTGAGAGAATGCACTCCAACCAACTGAGCCATCCAGGAGGTCAGTGGCAGCTCAGCTCAAGGTGCCGGGTTCAATCTTAGTTGCAGGGAGCAGAGCCCACCATCCCTTGTGGGACTCAAAGAATTGAACCGGCAACCTTGTGGTTGAGAGCCCACTGACCCATGTGTGAATCGAACCGGCAGCCTTCGGAGTTAGGAGCATGGAGCTCTAACCACCTGAGCCACCGGGCTGACCCACCAATTGAATTTTAATAGTATTTCTTGTGGTATTATTTTTGGTTTTACAAAACTTTTCTCCTTCATAACTTCATTACTTCCTTCCTCCTTTGTGCTATTATTTTCATATACATTACATCTTTATACATTGTATGCCCATCCACACAGAGATATAATTACTGCTCTATTCAGTTATCTTTTAAATTAGATAGGAGAAAAAAGTGTTACAGAAATACATTTATACTGTCTTTTATATTTACCTATGTAGTTACCTTTACGGATACTCTTTATTTCTCCATATGCAACCAAGTTACTGTCTATTGTCCTTTCAGCCTGAAAGACTCCAATGTATTTATCTAATGTATTTCTTGTAGAGCAATTCTGCTAGTGACAATTGTCTCAGTTTTTGTTTATCTGGAAGTGTCTTAACTTCTCCTTCATTTTGAATGATAGTTTTGCTAGATACAGAATTCCTTAACAGTCTGTTTTTCTTCAGCCCATTGAAATGGCATCCCACTGCCTTCTGGTCTCCATAATTTCTGAAGAAAAATCAGCTCTTCATCTTATTGCGGATCACTTGTACATAATGACTCATTTCTTTCTCGGTACTTTCAAAAGTCTTTCTTTGGCTTTGATTTCAGCAGTTTGATTATGATGCGTGTCGGTGTTTATCCTACTTGCTCTTTGTTAAACTTCTTGGTTGTGTATATTAATGTTTTTTTCCATCAAATTTGGGAAGTTTGGGGATAATATTTCTTTAATTATTCTTTCTGCCACTTTCTCTCTCTCCTTTCCTTCTAGGAATCCCATTATGTATATATTGATGTATTTATGGTGTCCTAGAGGTCTCTGAGGTCTGTTTTTTTTCATTCTTTTTCCTTCTGTTGCTCAGACTGGAAAATATCAATTGATCTAACTTCAAGTTTACTAATTCTTTCTTCTGCTAGCTCAAATCTCCTTCTGAACACTTTAAACATTTTAAAATTTTAGTTAATGTACTATTCAGCTCCAGAATTTCTATTTGGTTCTGTCGCTCAGGGCGGCCTGCAGGGTCTCTGCTCCCGCTCCCACTTAAGAACGCAGGATGTGGCCAGGCCAAAAAGGAACATCCACGGAGCCATAAGTAGGGGAGTCATACCACCACAGTCTCACTGGAGGCTGGATTCACATGACGTGCAACCTGCTATCCGCTTTTCTGCCAACCGATCAATGACTCTCCTCGACTCCCTCTCAACTCACCAACCAGCACAGCCGCGGCAGCTATATCGGGGGCCAATTGTCTAACTGGCTACAGCAGACGGCCAACTAGCCACAACCGATCGCCATCTCCTACCCGAGTCAGCAACCCCCCCACGTGAGGCCAAGAGCTGGAAACTGCTTTCTGGGGCTCTGTCCCTACAGGTTCTTTTTATAATTTCTATGTTTTTATTGGTACTCTCCATTTGATGAGACAGTGAGACATAATTCTCATACTTTTGTTCAGTTTTTAGACATGATTTTCTTCTTTGAACATCTTTAAAAGAACTGACTTAAAGTCTTTGTCAGGTAAGTCCAAATCTAGGCTTCTTTAAAGACAGGTTCTATTGTTTGTTTGTTTTTCCGCCTGTCTATGGGTACTTTCTTGCTTCTTTTTATGTCTTATAATTTTTGTTTTAAAATGTGGCTCTTTAAATAGTATAATATTGCAACTTTGGAAAACCAGTTTTCCTCCTTTCCTTTAAAGACAGGTTCTATTGTTTGTTGTTGTTTATTTAGTGACTTTTCTGAACTAATTCTATAAAGTCTATATCCTTTGTTATGTGTGGTCGCTAAGTCTCTTTTCAGTTAGTTTAGTGGTCAACTCATAATTGGTCAGATATTTTCTTAAACATCTGAAACCAGTAAGTCTCTCATGCTTTGCTGAGAGTCTGTGTGAGTGTTGGGCATGCCTTCAACATTCAGCCTGGTAGTTGACAGTTCTGCCTTAGCCTTCATGTTTTGCTTCACAAGTCTTCAGAGTTATCCAGAGTGAGAGCTCAGTTCTTTTCTGAGCATGCACACAGTCTTCTAGAGTCCCAGGAATTTGTTGGAGATTTTCAAAACCTGCTCTGGACTTCTTATTCTCCAGCTTTTCATTCTTAAGTGTTTATGTCAACCTGCTTTCCCCCCCAACTGTTATCACCACCTGAAGCAGCTGTGATATTAAATAACAGCCACTGATTTTTCTTTTTTCAACAAATGCCCTCAGGGGAGAAAGCTGTTTCTACTTGGTGAGCTCTGAGTCAGAGTAATGAAGGCAAGTTCTCTGAGTGAGGTTTTCCAAGGAACTTCCAGGTAGGTCAAATAATGACCATTCTCTAAGAATGAGGCTTTGGAGGAGCTCCAACCCCACCTGTTTCCTCCAGTGACTGCAGGCTTCTGATTTTCACTGCGATTGTGGGGTTGTTCACTTACAAAGCCACTGCAGAGGCTGGTAGAGAGGGATGGGTATGTGGCAAGTTCACGTGCCTCAAAATTTACTATTATAGCCAAGAATTGAGATTTTTTTTGGGTCTTTTTCTTTAACAAATGTTGCCCAGATTGTTGCAAGCCTTTAGTTAACTTCCATAGTTTGGTAAAAATGGATTTGGACAAATTTGGGGTGTTCTCATTGATTTTATGGAGGAAAATGGTTTTCACTCCACCACTCCCACCCATGTCACCCCCTTTGAAATCTTTAATCAGATTATATCACAACCTCCTTAAAATCCTTCTAGAGGCTTCTCTTACAGTGAAAATGCCAATCCCTTAGCAGGGCCTATCAGGTTCTGCATGATTTTGCCTCTGATACCCCTCTCATCTCACAGCCTGTTGCTCTCACTTCTCTCACAATACAGCCTCGCGGTCAATTTCTCCATTCCTTGAATACACCCATCTGGTTCCTTGGTCATTCATGTCTCAGCTTATTGTCATTTTCTCACCGAGCTGATGCCTTCCCCACCCCACTCTCAGTCTCTTTATTACATTACCCTGCTTTATTTTATTTATAACACTTAGCACTATCTGAAAAGACGTTGTACTTTATTTTTTAATTATATATTAATTCTCTCCCTCACGAGACTATAAGCCCTAAGAGAGCCAAAGTTCTTGTCTTTCTTCTCTGCTACACCCCACTGCTTAGAAAACTTTTTAGCAGTATGTATTCATTGTTGAATAAATTAAAAGCTAAGTTTACAGTTTATATACAAGAAAAAGAGACCCACTGCACTTCTTAAAGAGGAATAGAATTTTGTTTTGTTTTTTTCTAAAATTTCTCAAATTTGTGTTCTGTCTGTTAAAATGAAGTTAATAAACTTTTTCTTTAAAGAAATTTTTTACAATTATTTTATGAAACTAGTTATAGTCACATTAATTATGCCCAATATACATCAATATGCATTCTTAATTCCTTTATACCTGCCCTCATATCTTAAGACCTCTGCTTATGTTAGAATTCAACATTGTATGTTATATAACCCCAAAGATCATTTTCCTTTCCTTAACACTAGAAGGGAAAAAAATCACAGGAAATTCTGAAGAATTTCAGTCCCTAAAGTGGAAGACCATAAGATATGAAAGGAAATTGAACTATAATAAGATATAAGACCTGTGGAAGTTTGGGTTGTAAATTAGGCTCTCCAGCATATGAATTTATTCTTCATGTTATGACTTAATAAACTTAATGCTAAGTTATTCCCACAGAGTAACAGAACCAAATCGGTATTTAATATAAGAAAACTTTCCAACTTTCCCTGCCATTCTTATGTTTAAGAACCATTTTTCCTCTTACGGAGCTCCTTGCAGAGATGAAATCTGTCAAATTATTGTGAGTCCTTTATTAGTGTCCTAGTGGTGAGTACACTGAGGTGTGGCCTGATGACTCATTCTGTGTAACTAACTCCACTCTACCCAGGAACTGAGCTGTAGCCATAAATGTGAGAGATCCAACACCAGATGTCAAAAAGTCAATGTTTATTTAGGAAAAGAAATATGTCATTGAGTAATTAACTCCTAGAAGCAATAATTAAACTTTTGAATCATCTGAATTTATTTTAAAGTGCCACTTTTCTTCTTTGTAATTGGGATTATTTACCAGACTTTTCAATAACAAAACAACATGGATACTGTTAATATCAAGAGTTTCCCTTTTATGGTTAGTCTGTTAAATTAGCTTCGGAAGTTCAGCGGTTAATAGTTTCCTGCTCCGAGAGGAGCTTTTGAACCTTACCAGGATTGTACCTGGGTGATTCAACTCAGGTATATATGTAGTCTGACAATTAAGTTCACGAACTCATCCTAAAACAAGTGCTGCATACCTCATTGGTGAATATCACTACAGTCACCTTCAAAGAACTCCCCTTGGGAAGCTGTGCACCGATGCCAGTGCCTAGTCCATGCTTCAAAGCAATTTTGGAACTCTTTTTCTGGAATGGCCATCAGAGCTGTCGTCGTATTACCCTTGATGTCCTGAATGTCATCAAAATGTCTTCCTTTCAATATTTCCTTTGTCTTCAGATAAAGAAAGAAGTCATTGGGGGCCAGATAGGGTGAGTAGGGAGGGTGTTCCAATACAGTTATTTGTTTACTGGCTAAAAACTCCCTCACAGACAGTGCTGTGTGAGCTGGTGCATTGTTGTGATGCAAGAGCCATGAATTGTTGGCGAAAAGTTCAGGTCATCTAACTTTTTGATGCAGCCTTTTCAGCACTTCCCAATAGTAAACTTGATAAATTGTTTGTCCAGTTGGTACAAATTCATAATGAATAATCCCTCTGATATCAAAAAAATGTTAGCAACATTGTTGCAACAAGTTCGCAAACTTAATTGTCAGACCTCATACTCCTGGAAGCAGGAAGTAGCCTGCACACATGGAAGTGTATTGGAAACCAGAACCACGTGGCAGTGAATGGCATAGACAGGTTATAAGAAAACTTTCATTGAAGGAACATGTGCCCCCGCCCCCAAATCTTTATTATTTATGAAGGAGAGCAAAAGGTAACCCTATCCTTCCACTGTAGATGAATTGCAGTGTGTCTCATTGACTTGGCACACACCAAGCTGAGAGGTCGTGATAGACTTGCTTGGTTGGTTATAGCATGATGCTAATAAGGTCCATGGATGCCACCTGATTCTTTTCAGGTAAGTTTCCTTGGTTCAGGGGAAGAGAGTCAAATCCAAAGCCACAGCATTACCTTTGGCCATTCACCTAAACCCAAACCATTTAAAATTCTGTTACACAATTATGTTCTTGATTCCATAGAAGGAGATAATAGTAAACAGCACATAAAAGTCACTTTCTAAATGCTATCCTCTTGGGTTGTCCAAGCTCCAGTTTATTTCTACAGAGAAATGTTTCTTAATGTGGATGAGAGTATATTGATAGTTGCATAAACGGCGAATTATAGAGACTGTATAAAACATATTTAAACATTTGTTAGCCTGTTCATTTAACCAATATAGAGTATGTGTTTGGGGTCAGGTTCTAAGACTACAAGAGCCAGTAAGAAATAATTCCTACCATCAAAAAACTTGCAATGTAATTAATACCCAGTTTTGTTATTTGGAATATACAAACTTTTTGGGAGGAAAACAATAATATGAGATCACATGAAAGTCATTTTGACACAGTTCTACACGTAAGATTTTTATTTTTTTCTTCTTATCAAAAATATCAAACCTACTTCTCTTGATGTTGCAAAATAAAGAGTAAATTTTTTAAAACTTTATTTCTGATAAACATAATCTATACACGTATATTATACATATCGCCACGCGGCGCATAACATTTCAGCCAATGATGGAGCACATATAAGATGGTGGTCCCATAAGATTATAATGAAACTGAAAAATTCCTATCATCTTGTGACATAGCCATCCTCACATCGTCGTGCAATGCATTACACACACGTTTGTTATGATGCTGGTGTAAACACACTTACCGCACTGCCAGTCCGATAAAAGTGTAGCACATCCGACTATGTACAGTACATGATACGTGATAATGATAATAAATGACTGTGTTACTGGTTTATGTATTTACTATGTTATACTTTTTATCGTTATTTTGGAGTGTAGTCTTTCTACTTATAAAAGGAAAATTTTGCTGTTAGTATGCCATGTTACGCTGGCAGTAGCTTACACATCTGTGTTTACTGCATGTCTTGATTGCATCATTTTCTCTTGTGCTTGATTTAATCTCATGTTGTTTTATGTAGTGCAGCCTAAGTGTGCAGTGTTTATAAGGTCTACAGCAGTGTGCAGTTATGTCCTAGTCTTCACATTCACTCCCCACTCACTCACTGACTCACCCAGAACAACTTCCAGTCCTGCAGGCTCCATTCGTGGTAAGTACCCTGCACGGGTGTGCCATTTTTTATCTTTTATTCCATATTCTTACTGCACATTTTCTGTTTAGTTATGTTTGAATACACAAATACACACTGTGTCACACTTGCCTGCAGTATTCAGTGCAGTAACATGCTGTACAGGCCTGCAGCCCAGGAGCAGCCGACTACACCATAAGCCTGGGTGTGGAGTGGGCTGTCCATTGAGGTTTGTGTAAGTGCCTCTATGATGCGTTCGCACAATGAGGAAATCACCAAAGGGTGCATTTCTCAAAAAAGTATCCCTATCATTAAGTGGCACATGGAGTTTATACAAATTAGTTCCAGGTACTTTTAAAAAGGAATTTAAATCGAGTACCCTATTTAAGAATGTAGTTGTGAGGAGCAGTAATTTTCATTAGTTTTTCATTCTTACATATTCATTGTAGAAAATTTAGAATACAGAAACCAGAAAGAAGAAAATAAGATTATCCATAATCCTATCACACAGATACCAGATACCACTCAGATATATGTTTCAGAATATGTATTTCAGTCTTTTATTATGTAGATAATAGCATTTATTGTGCATATAACAATAATTAAAATCTTAACATGCTGCTAAGCCTATCACATGCAGGACCTCATTGAATAAATGGGCTCGGTGTTTTGTGGCAGTTTTTAATTTAATGTATTATGTGATACTTTCCTTTTCACTAAATATTCTACTAAGGCATCATTTTAAGTGGCTGCATGGTGTTTTAACCATAGATGTATTTAATCAAAAATTTTAACTTTTTTGCTGTTGTAATAAATACTAGTGATGAACATGTATTATTTATAACAGCAAACAAAACCCACAAGGAAGAAAATATTTTGTAACCTCCAAGATTATTTCCTTAGGATGAATTCTTAGAAATGGTTCTGAAAATAAGTGCCTGAACAATTTTTAATATATATTGCCAAGAGAATATTCTTTTTGCATTCAATATCTATATTTCCAGAACATTATGGACTTAGTGATGATCTGATATTTTTCCATAGTGTAAACAATCATTCATCTAAGACACAGAGAAAACTGTGTTACTCCTCCTGGGCTGTCCCTTCAGCAGCTGCAGGTTTGACTTACAAAATCTTGGGACACTTTATTGGGCTCATGGTACCTACTTACAACACTGGGAGAAGCGATGCAATTGCTTTTCAGCTCAAAGAAATGAATTCAAGTAAGTTTGTGTAAGTTTAAATGCCCAAATGAGGTTTTTATAGATTAAAACTTACACTGCAGCTTCGTTTTATAGCCCCCTCCTATCACTATAACGTCCAAGTTCTAAGACATGTGGCTGAGGAAATAGCAAAAAAGATTAGAAGGAGGGGTAAGTCTAGCTCTGCAATGTGGACATATTTGAACCTGGAGATTATGTCTGAGGATCTTACACCCTTCTAGGCTCTGCAGATTTGGGGATGTACAGCATCTACCATCAGCCCTGGAAAAGTCCCCAGAGATCTAAAAGCTCTCAGCATTGCCACCAAAGAGATTGCTTAGGGTCTCTATATGTCTTTGTCAGTGTCCTGCAACAATTGATAAGATAAATACAAAGATCACAGGTATGTGCATGTCAAATAGTGGGGACGTTAAGAGGTCAACTCTAATGTACCCTTAACGCAAAAGGAGAGTCTATTCATCATTTAAGACCAAAGAAAATGCCAGTCTTGGCTAAATTTTGGAGAACTGTGACAATTCCTTCTAGGGAGACAAAAAAAATAATAGTGGTCAAGGCAAATTTGACCCCAAACCTCTCCCCAACCTCACATGCTTTCCAGTACCCTCATTGGTTTGAATTTTATGCTGAAACTTTTTCTCTGTATCATTTGGTACTGTATCTGTGACTTCATTTTGTCCCTTAGAGGAAATGGTGTAATGTAATTGGAAACTTTAAAAAAACATTTTCTCGCATAGAAGTTAAAAAACAAAACAAAACCCTAATTATGTGTGTTTACCCCACCCCCCACCCCACACACCCAATAAACAATTAGACTCGTGTGTGGTTTCTACAAAAAGGAATTAACTGGTAAAGGACTGGTAACAGTAGTTCCTTCTTTGCAAAATCAAACTTTAAAAAAATAGTTAAATATTACCGGCATACCAGTGGGCATATCACTATTTTGAAATATTCAAACATATTTCCTTTGTTAGTTTAGAAGGTGGGGAAATAGTCACATATTTACTTTGGTCTGCTGTGGGTGCTAGTTGAGAGTTCTATTTTGTTCCACATTATATTACTTACAAGTCATTTATAATGGGTTTCCTGAGTTCATACTCTACCTACACATTTCAAAGAAGCAGAGTCAGTCCAGAGTAGTTTCTTAGGTAAAAGCATTTATAAGGCTAAAAAAAACCTTCTTGTGCCATCAATGGTACCTTCAATAAATGTCATTTGACAAGTGTGTGGTTTTAAAAAATGAATTTTTCACCTTGAGGTAGAAATAAAATCACGAATTTAATTTAAAGAAAGACACATTTGTGGTTTCTGTAGAGTTAGTGAGGCCCAGGGGAATATAATTCCCAGTATAATATTTTAAGCCTCAGTATTATACATTGAGTTATAAATATTGATGTTGCTTTTCAAGTAAGTTTTCCATTAAAAGTATGACTTTTTCTAATCTGCCTACTCCTTCACTATGATTTTTATTGCTTGCATTGTATCGTGTGTTGGAATATACCTTCAATTTTATAAGTAAAGTTAATGATGATAAAATAAGCATAAACTTATTTTCTCACTAACTTTCAAAAAAAGAGCTGTATTCCACAAAATGAGATGTGACTTATCTAATATGAAACCTATCAAAATGTAATGTAGGTTAAACGACTGTATTTCGTATTTAGCAATATCTTTTACTGGATTCAATGGTCTTAAACTTGTCATTTATAGCATGTATGTATATACACGTATGAGTGGGTAATACACACATATATCTCTATATATGCATATATAAAATTATTCTTAAAGTTGGGAACTTTTTAAAAAAACCTGACTCTTACATATTCAACAAGAACATTTATTACTCATGTAACAAACACTTACTATTTGCCACCTTCTTACAAATAATTGTTATCTGTTAGAAATGATTATAACTTTAAAAAAAGTCTTCATTATGCCCTTTCAAGGGCTATTAGCTTTGAACTATAAAATGACACTTAAAAAGTGGCTTTCATTATTTATGGATGCTTTCATTCTTTGAAACATCTTACTAACAGTTTTCATGATACATGGAAATGCTTAATATAGAATTTCCAAATTCTTAATGATGCCCTCTGATTATTTTGGCTCTGTGTGTGTGTGTGTGTGTGTGTGTGTGTGTGTGTGTGTGTGTGTCTTGCCTTTCCTTCAGTTCTTTCATTTCCCCCACAAGTTCCCATTGTGTAGCTGGATTGTGAGAAATTATATGCCTTTGAGTATACCCAGTGGTGTTGCAAAATGCTTCTTCATGACAGTTCTTCCTTCTCTGATGGATTTTCCTTTCAGAGTCACTCCGTAAAAGATGCCCATACTTGGCTATAGTACAACTAGGACTTCCCAGAAACATTTGGGTAATTGAAAGATAAGAACTTAAAAATGGAGGCGGGGTGATCAGTTTCCTGGAATCTGGCTCTCCCTTAAGTGTATCTCTTAAACGTTTGTAGCACTTTCGTGTGAAAGCTGCTCATTCTCCCCTGAGACATTCCACAGGCACAGGAGGTGGGGTGGGTGTCCTGCCTGCCCCTCAGTGCTGCTTCTCACAAGGAAAAGGATAAGCAAACTAGAAAGAGCGTTTTCACCATGCAAAAGCCCTTTTCTCCTTTGAAATGGGAGAAATGCCACCTTTGTCGTTAATTCACAAATCTCTATGAAGGGTACCAGAATTGTGAAATGAAGAAAATACAAACTATGACATCTCTTTGTAGGGAGGGAGATAGACAATCAACAGCTAACAATTGGTGAACACTCTCTGAGAAGTGTGAGAGGTAGCATGAGAGAACAGAGACGTTTCTGCTTGACTAGGAAGGGCAGAAAATCAAGGAATGTGTGTGGAGGGAGTCAACCTCTGAGTCTCACCGAAGGAGCTAGCCATACAAAAAGAGGGATTGTAGACACAGCACCCAGGCTGGGCAGAGACTGGAGAGAGAGAGAGAGAGAGCATCTGCCAGCGCTTCAGTTTCTCGGGAGTAAGGGTGTGAGGCTGGGAGTGATAAGAGATGACTAAAGCCGAGGTTGGAGATTAGAAATTGGGATTTTATCCTGGCAAAGTGGGAAGCCTTGATCAGTTTTTAGCAAGACTGATGCAACGCAGTTTGTATTTAAATTGGAAGGATTGGCAGTGAGCAAGACTCAATGGTGGGAGTTTGGTTAGAGGAAGCATGCAACCAGTAAAATCAAGCCAAAGAGGCTGAAGGGCCCCAGTAAGGTAATGGGTCCATAGCCTGGAGAAAAAAGAAGCAGCGATGAGCTGTAGTGAGGAGGTTGGATGGGTGAGCCCGGAGCTCACTGGGTGAGAGGGTTCACAGAGTTCTCTGCTGTGGAGTACTGGTGACTCCCCGAGTCAGACAGCCCTCCCTCCCTCTCTCAGTCGCACAGCTCAGGCCTCACAGACAGCTTCTCTACCCTCTTGCCCTTTTTCCTTCTCTCTGTTTCCCACATCCCAGAGTAAAGCCACGTGTTCTCTCAAAGTGGTTTCCAATCTAGAAACTTCAGAATGCTGCTTAACTTCTCCCTCTCCCTCAGCCCCACTCCCTCCTAGTCACAAACTGTGTTGATGATACTGACAGTTTCCCAAATCTGGCTCCTCTCTCTCAAGCCCCTGTCACTGCTCTGACTCAGGCCTTCGTTTAGTTCTTTAGACCTCCATTATTCCTACCCTCCACCATTGAAATCCTCATTTGCACTGATTAGTACTAAGAATGATTAGAGATGAGAGAAAGTAAAACTCATTCCACCTAGCTAATTTCAATTATTTGAAGATATGATTTAAGCAAAGGACTAATGACATTTGGGGAGACATTTTTTTAAATTCATTTTTAAATTATAGTTGAAAGGGGGAGATATTTTTTCAATAACAATTAAATCTGCCATTTTCATTTTAATAGTAGTGGATCAAATAACATAATTATAACAACTTTTTCTAAAACGCACTGAATTAGATAAACAGAAGGTCTTCCTCTAAAATTACAAATGAAGAAACTAAACTACCTGTCCCCCTTTTCCCCAAGAAAAAGTTAACATATTTCAATGAGTAACTAAAGATTTTTAAAAATTTACTCCCGTTGTATAGAAAAGTGATTATATATTCTGGGGAGAAAAAAAAAAAAGCAATGGCAAGTGATTACTCTTGATTATGGCAAATATCTAATTCAAATGCTCTATACCATTTCATTTATTCTAAAATGTGAAACAATTTCTTATGAGCACTATGACTAACTCTACTCTCCGTTGTTTTCCTGTTGTTAGGACAAGTTCCTTAAGAACTGATGCCAAGTAATGTGGCCTATTTAGAGCAGCCACTGATAGTTGATCTATTTAATAAGCACTAATAGCCATTTAACAGACTGCATTTGATACCAGATTAGGAAAATAAACTCTCGTCTTTCATTGGTAACCCTTTGTCCCTGAGAACCTTCTCTACTTGCCTCCAGGATGTTATGCTTAAAAATTTTTATTCAGAATCTCTCTAGAAATCTCCTTTGAATGAGAAAGGCTTTCTCCGTTGCTGAACAGATGTGTTTCTAGAATGGGAAGGCACAGACTAAGCCATAGAAGCCGTCCATGACAGAGAAAAAGAAAACCCATTCCTTCTTCTTACAGACAAACAAATAGACAGTACATGAAGTTATTTGTACTCCTTGTTGAAAGTTATGATACAAATATGATCATGGGAAACGTGATTTTAGAGGACTAAAAATGGTGAATTGCACACATTTATAAAAAAACAGTAGTAATTTTAGAGCAAATGAAATGGCAAATTAAGGAGCTGCTGTAGAGATAGGAGGGGACATTACTGCAATTGGTAAGTCTATGTTGTGATGTGCCACACAATTCCCAGGAATTTGTGAAGCTCCCAGGCTAAACCGGATCTGTGTGGGGAGATGGGGGGTGGTCCTCAGCAACCTGGGAGACAGCCTACCTTGTTCCAAGGAGACCCACTTTTAGATAAAAGCACATTTACCCACCCATGACCCCTGGCCCCGGACACGGTGTTAGGAATCCACACAGTGATGGAAACTGTGGTGATGGCAGAAAACACAAAGAACATTGACGGTCAGAACATTTGGTTTCCATTCTCATCTTTTCCACTTGTTGGCTCTCTATCACAAGCAACAAAAATCTTAATGTTCTTAAATTAACTCTGATGTTTCTCATCTCTACACATGGGATACGATATAATTTTCCTTCTATACCTCTAAGGGTGTGGTAAGGAAGGGTCAAAGGAGAAGGTGGAGGTGAGGACAGCTTGCCAGAGCACTTTAAAGACACGGTGCTGCTCTGTGCTCTGCTGTGGGCCTGTGGGGTTTCCAGAAGGCCGGGGAGTCCTGTGAAAAGAAAACTGACGTGAGAAGGGAAGACATTTAAGAGGTCTTTGGCTTTATCTCTATTGTTGGAATTTTAAGTAATGAGCTTGCATTAATAGGTTACTTGTAACATTTTAAAAACTGAAAGAGTACAGAAATAAACTATAGTGTTTATTAAAAGGAGTATTTTATTAGTTATAGAAATATAGTGTAAAAGAAGTATTTTTCTTTTTGAATATTGTCCAGAATCCTTCATTGTTCTAAAATTTAAAGCACTGAAAACAAAGAGTGTTTTACATAAGTGTTCACCAAATTTATTTGATGGTAAACTATAACCTGAACTAGTGTTAGGCTAGTCCTGATTGATTCCCTTTACGTTTTTGTCAATATACACACCGATAATGTGCAACATAATGCAAGAACCATTTTTAGTTTTGAAAATCTGAAAAATTCTGATATATCTTGACCCCAGAGGTTTCATATAGGAATGGTGTACTGAATTTGCATATTAAATTCATGAATAAAACAAATACTCAGGGCAGCCAGTTGACTCAGTGGTTAGAGCCCAGTGCTCCTAACACCAAGGTCGCAGGTTCGATTCCCACATAGGCCAGTGAGCTGTGCCCTCCAAAACTAGGTTGAAAACAATGACTTGACATGGAGCTGATGGGTCCTGGAAAAACACACTGTTCCCCAATAAAAATTTTTTAAAAATACTCTAGTGGCTCTTTCTAGAGATTTTTGTCAGTATAACCCCAAGTGCCTCAGATCTAGTAACTTTTTTGAGGGCATAATTCAATACAACAAATGTTTACTGAATCGGTACATTGAAGGGACTATCAAGATTAACAAGAGGTGATTGCTGCACCTAAGGAACTAGCATTATAGTGGGAAATGCACTTTCACTTAAATTTAACACAAATTACATTGAAATCAATGCTGTAACAGGATTATAATCAGAGAACAGAGATGGATGAGAGCCCAGGACCCCTGTGGGAGGCTATTTGGGGGAAGGTGAGAAAGAAGACTGTCTAAAGTCCTGATATTTTCATTCCTCTTTCTGTCCAAGTAATACTTTGTGCTGTTGACACCCTTTCTGTGAGACCTAAAGGGCCCTATGGAATCAGCTTTCCCAAAACGTTCCCCAGGGTTATGAGACACACTGAAAGGGTAAACACGGGGAAATAGCAAACGGGTCCTTTAAAATTATTATGAAAAGTATAGTCAAGAGTCTTCCTAACCAGAGGGGGCACTGTTGCAGAGTGCTGTCTCACCCAGATCTGGACTTGAGGAATTACAGTTGTCCTGAAAGAGCAATGTTAAAGCCTCACTTTTTTGATTGTTGGTATTGAAACACATTGATTGTAAAGCCCTCCAACGAGTAGTGGATAGTGAAGAAACTGATGATTAAAACATGACCAAAACATAATTTAAACCAGCTTTCCCACTAAATCCTCAATGTACAAGACCAAGCCCTGAGAGTGAGTAAATGAGAGACAGGGAGTTTTTTCCCCCCAAAGCCTCATTTGTATCAAGGGTGCCTTATGGTTTTGGTGCCATTTGTTCCTTTGAAATTGCCCCCTTTTCTTTCCACTTTTATGATTACCAGCATATGTAGTTCCCTAGTATGAATATAATAGCATATCCAAAATGACAGTGACACTAGAGCTGCAGATAGAAGCAGCTCTAGGTCGTGTAATGAAGGTGTGTCCTTTAATGGAAGAGAATTTAATCTCTTCCATCAAACACATCAGAGTAGCTTCAGGATGAGCAAGGAGGAAACACTGTCTTTCTGACCTATGACCACTTCAGCACCTCTGTGGCACGTACGAGCTCTGGTGGACGGACCAGAAAGTGTCAGTGACGAGCACCATAACAGGGAAAGTTTCAGAAGGACTAATAGCATATGTAGTCGTTTAAATCTCAACCTCCAGAGCCCCGAGCTGTGGAAGCTCTAATGGGAAAGGGCTCTAAAATGTACACATTTCCACGCAGAGGGAGCTGTTGATCATGGCTCTGGGGGAAAGGTAATGGCTTGTTGTTATGGTCATAATTTCATTGTAGTGGCGGTTGCCAAACCAAAAAAGAAAATGGAGAAGAGAAGAGTTTTTATGAAAATATTTTCTCTCAAACACACAAAACTTTTCAACTTACTTGGCGTTGTATTCCTCCCAGTGTATGCCATCTTCCGGGCTGTCAAACTCATAAGATTTGTGGGTGGCAAGATGATGTCATCTGTATTCAGCAGCTTGTAGTAATTTCCACTCCCAGCCCTGCTCAAAGGTGGGGATTATTGCAGTAAATGGGATCTGAGCTTACAGATGAAAGCCTCACTTTTCTTTTCCATTGAGATCACAATACTCTTTTTTTTAGCAGGATGACAATTGTGCTGTCACCAACATGACATCATGCTATCTCCCTTGAAATGGCATCATCTGAGCGTGTGAGCACAGCTGTGAAAACAAAACATATTTTACTGTGAGCTTTGTAAATCCTCAAGGCACATATTAATTAGTTTGCCTTTTTTAAATATCACAAATGTAATGTAAGAGGAGTGACAGCAGTGAGTGAGTCACGAGCAAGATTCAAGAGCTTAGAAGGCGCCGAGAGATCAGGCCTGGGCGCAGTGACTGGGACCGTTACATGGAGGCCCTGACATGGGCCTTCCTCATGCGTGGAAGCCTGGGTTCCACTGCAAGTTTGGGAAACATGCTCCTGAACAGCCCAGCGGGAAACTGCCTATCTGCCCTGCTAATTCACCCCTAGACCACAAGATGGGGAGCCACTTACGTCACCAGATGATAACCAAACAGGAGACCATGTGATTATTTCATATTCTGGAGACATCTACCATACAGCTATTGAGATCTGAAAGGTTGAGTACCTTTCTCAACTAGTGATCCTAAATCTGGAGAAGCATCAACACATAAATGGAGCAAATGTACAACGATGGGATATTGTCACCCAGCAGTGCAAAGTGAAAAGCGTTCCTGGGGTTGGAAATAAACTTCCGCGGACAAGATGTTTATGTTGATGGATGGGAGAGGAGTATAAATGACTGGACGTGAATTGAAATGTGAACCAAAGGAAGGTTACTTCCTTTATTCCACAAATGGCAAAAACTGCCTAACTCACAGAAAATGCCTATCTCGTGCTTCCTAGCAACGTCTTCAGCTATACTTTCTGTAAGAAGTACCCTTCCTGAGAACCCCAGACACACACCCCTGCAGTCACAGATGGCACGGGTTGTGAGCAGTGTGGGGCTGCATGGTGTCCCCTGGAGCTTTCTCAGTAACTTTACTTGGTGTCTTGCTCATCGGTCCGGTCATCTTTTGCTATGTTAAAAAGTACAGAGAGGAAACTAAGAAAAGGAAGTCCCGCATAATGGCAGAGCAGGGATCCTCCTTCAGTGAGCTGTGTAAGGAAAGGCAGAGCTCTGTCATCAGCAGTCATCTATTTCTGGGACGCACACCTCCTTCCCAAATGGAAGGATATTCTGAGGCTCCGTCTCACCAAGTGAGTGGAAGACTTGGATTGTGTGTTACTTTGCTAGAGCTACCACAGGCTGGAGGGCTTACACAACAGAAATGTATATTCTGACAGTTCCGATTTTTGAAGTCCTAGATCAAGGTGCTGGCAGGATTGGTTCCTTCTGAGGCCTCTCTCCTGGGCTTGCAGGCGGCCGCCTTCTCCCTGTGTCTTCACATGGTCTTTCCTCTATGTGCGTCTGTGTCCTAATCTCATCTTCTTGTAAGGACACCAGTCTTGTTTGATTAGGGCCCAGCCCAATGACCTCATTTTAACTTAATTACCACTTTAAAGTTCTTATTAACTTAAATAGTCACATTCTGAGGTACTGGGGATTAGGACTTCAACATACGAGTTTTGGGGGGACACAATTCAGCTCATGGATAACAGCACCCTCTGAGTCTGCATCTCCCACCAGCTAACCCCAGGCATGCTTGCTGTCCTGATTGGATGGGATTGGAGTGGTGTAACTAGCAAGGACCTCTCAAGAACCTCAAAGATGGGACCCTTCGGACTTGGCTTTAGCTCTCTAGTGGAAAATTCCATCCCTAGCCCATTTTTGCATTTAAAAAACAGTTCTTATTGTCTTACACAAGAGGCAAAGTTTAGGTCTGCTGTGGGAACCTTTTTTTGGATTTCTTTCTTCACTTCTTCCAGAAGAAGTTTCCAGGGTGTAGGGCATTTCTTAAAATCTATTTGCGGTCCTCATTATTGTGTCTGTTTTGCAGACAAAACACTTTGCCAGGAAGTCTTTGGCACAGACAGCCACATAACTCAGAAATTCCAGACTCCTTAAGCCTCAGTGACACAGATGTAAGCAGTTACCACTGCCTAACTGCACGTAGCAACACTACACAGCTAAGAATGCCCTGGGTTTCTTCCTTTGATAGGAAAGGGAGGATGCCACTGCGTGTGTTGGGACTTGGCTAGAACAACAGGAATAACACCACTATGTTTATGAAAAATGCAGAGATTTTTAATGGAGCAGAAAAGTTAGTTACATCACTGGGGTTTGCCCATCATTAAATGCATTTAGTTTATTTTATATTTTGTCTGACCCACATGTGTGAGACCGTAGAGTCTTCCATGTTTAGTAAAACACTGAGCAAGAAGGCATAACTGACTAAATACTAGACATTCAAGACCTAATTTTTAATGTTGGTCAAAAAGTACATGCCTTCACAGTTCTTCCATTATTTGAAAACATGAAGACTGAAGGCCTGATTTTGTTGCCTTAATGCAATCAGTTATTAAAGTGTTTTAAACTTTGATCTTCTTTACACACATAGATTTCAAAACGAGGAAAAAATAGACTATAATAACATCTCCAGAAGAAATTAAAATTGGACTAAAATTCTTTAAAATGACATATTTATTTCTATGGAGATATAATTTACTAAAAATTTAAAAAGAGAGTAGGTGAAAATGTACATGTGTACTTTTTAGAAAACATTTCTCAAAGTTTGCCATAAGAGTCTCTGTTTATAAACAAATTTAAAATTAATTTTATTGCCTTAGATACCAGAAAATTTGACTCAAACATAGGAAATTTCAATATGCTCATTAAAATAGATATATTAAGTGAAGAATCATTCTTTGGAAATTAGGAGGACTAAACTGATATTTCTTTAGACACAAATATAGCAGCACTGAGTTTTGTTGTGTGTTTTTTTTTCACAGATGGCTGCTAATCCACTCTGAATTGGTGTACATGTAATAAGTGTTACAATATTACTAAATCAGCTGCTTATAAAATAAAATAGGGGCTCAAGAGTCTGTCATTGGAAGGTCAGGGCATTAACTTTCACTTTTCAAGTCAAAGCAAATTCATAACTAGATTCTCTTTAATTATGAAGGCAATGTTTAATTTAAAGTCTATTTAATCTACAATGCAAAAAGAGAATGCCAGTTCTAATTTTTCAAGTTTAAGATATACTATGTAAGAAAGGCCACGTTGTTTAAAAGCAAAGGAAGAGGAAGAAAATCCTGCTTTAATCACTACACCTATGATAATTATAATTTCATTCAAAAAAGTGTTCTGGAACTGCTACAGACTAAATATTCATATCCTCCCAAATTTCATTTGTTGAAATTCTACCCCCCAATATGATTGTGTTAGGAATGTGCCTTTGGAAGACGATTGTGTCATGAGGGTAGAGCCCTCATGAATGGGATTAGTGCTCTTATCAAAGAGACCCGAGACAGCTTCCTAGCCCCTTCTGCCATGTGAGGATACAGTGAGAAGACTGCCATCTGTGAACCGGGAATCAAGCTCTCACCAGAAACTGGATGTGCCAGCACCTTGATCTTGGAGTTCCTAGCATCCAGAAATGTGAGAAATAAATTTTTGTTGTTTAAGCTACTCGGTCTATGGTATTCTGTCACAGTAGCCTGGATGGACTAAGACAGAGACTTTCAGATAAAGAGGCTTGGCTTTTGCATGCAGTTTATTTCTAAACACTAATCCCCAACCAATTCCTAAATAAATAATCTAAGACATATAAAATTGGGAAAAGCATCCATTTACACAGAACGCTAAGAAAGCAAATCATCAAAATGGCAGAAATAAACCCATCCCCGAAGGCATGGCCTCCGGGGAAGTAAATAGGTGAAGTCTTGGCCCCCATGGAGTCTCTGGGCTTGAGGGTCTGCTGACTTCAGGAGAAAAGAGTGGGCTCTGAGGCTAACTAGAAAGTGTCCTGTGAAGTCTGGCTCGATGTGTGGGCTGTCGGCATCCCCCGTTAACAGTTTCAGCACAAGACTCAGAGATCCAGGCTGCTGTAATAAGTGAAGAACTGTGGTTTCATCTCTGGAGGGGAAGTTTCCCAAAGTGTAAAGGTGGGTGTACTTGGGATAAGCAGCCTGGTGAAATTGGGCTGGAGGCCCCAGAGAAGGGACCAGTTCCCTGAACAAAAGGCTGCTGGTGGTGGTGGGAGCAGCATCCCTGGATGGTGGCCAATCTTTCTTGACACAATAACAACTGTGTACGAAAGCTGGGCTGAAGAGGCAGATATTCATGTGCCAGGTCAGAGGCCGAGCCAGAAGCCTGGTGCCAGCAGAGTGGCTAGATCAAGGAGAAATTACAGAGACCAAATTCCCTAGTCAGCATAGCCTGTGGCTCTCTTTGCTACCTACCCTCAGACTGAATCACTGGATGATCAACAATCACTAAGAAAGAATCCAACTAATACAAACAAAAAAATTCTTTATTGTGAAATCCTACCAGTAAGATTCAGAGAAAGTGTATGTATGTGTATATATATATGTATGGTATGTATGTATGTATGTATGTATGTATGTATGTATGTATGTATATATGTATATATTTAGTTTCAGGTGTACAAAACAATGTAATAGTTAGACATTTATCATTTATACCCCTCACACAGTGATAACCTTCCTCCCCCATCCACTACCCCTCTAACATCGCATACAGCCATTACATTTCCACTGTCTCTATTCCTAATGCTAATGCTGTACTCCACTTCTTGTAACTATATATATAAAATTATAGTTGACATTCATTATTGTCCAGCTTCAGCTTCAGGTGTACAGTGCAGTGATCAGGTATCTACATCATCCCTGAGGTGGTCTCCCTAGTGAGACAAGTGTCCATTGGATATTCTACAAAATCTTTACAACATTATTGATTACATTCCCCAAATTGACTTTCGTATCCCCGTGGCAATCTTGTGTATATTTTTTTAAAGTATTTGTGGCAAAATCAATGAATTTCCAACAACATCTGCTCTTTATTCTCAATAACATTCAAGAAAATATGCTCTCTATAACATTAAATGAACTGTAAGATGAGACGACATTGAGATGGAAGCAGAACCAGAGTTTCAAAATTCATTAGAAGCAGAAAAGAGCAAAATCAACATTACCAAAAATTGTTTCAGTAATACAGAAGCAGGCTAGGAAAAGGAAAAAAAAATACATATGCACATAATATATATAAATGTAAAAAATAATGCAAAGAGGAAAAAACGGGTATGTGGGATGTCATAGTCATACAATGGAGAGCCAATGTGTGGATAGCTGGTATTTCTGAAGAAGACCCCAGAAAAGCAATATTCAAATACATAAAAAACTTCCCAAAGATTGAAATCTCCCAATTAAAATAAGCACTGGGTACTAGGCAAAATAAAGAGTTTCAAACATTTAACATACCCTGGTGAAAGTTCTGAAATTTATGTAAAAATGAAGAACTCTATTAATACCCTGAAAGAAGGTTATATACAAAAGAAAAGAAAAGGGGAGGAGATTAAAAACTGGTCTCAGGATTGTTTTTTTTAAATAATATAGATGCTAAAATCAATGATGCCATCATTGTCTGTAGAGTTTGGAGGCGAGGCTTTGTGGCCCAAAGTTCCTTATGTAGCCAGGCTGTCTTTCACCTGTGAAGAACAGAAAAACATTTTCAGAGATTCAAGGATTCGTACATATACAATCCACATTCTCTTCATAGGGGGGTGGGACCGGGCAGGGGGTAAGGCGGGGTGAATTCTCAGAGAAGCAACCCCTTGCTACTCAAAGTGTGGTCCACAGTCCAGCAGCAGCATGTCAGCTGGTACCTTGTGGAGAATGCAGAATCTCACCTCAGGCCCTTCTTCAGAACTGCTGCATCAGTAACTGCATTTTAGCAAGATCTGCATGTATTTATATGCACATTAAAGTTTGAGAAATACTGCTCTAGTAAATCAAGTAATTAATCAAAATATAGATGCCTCCAAACAGTGGAGTAACACTTGAGGACTGCAATGAACATTTAAATGAAGTACCGTAGAATAAAATCTGAATAAAAGTATATTAAAAGTCAGCATATTCATTTATATAACATAAAACAATAACTTGAAAATAAATGTCTAAACTCTAACATAAATACAGAAGAAGGAGTAGGTGGCAGGAAATAAAATAAACCAACTGTGTCATTAGGTTCAGATACATTAAATAGAATCCTTAATTTTGGGATGTTTTATTCTTGGAATTGGTAGACAAATATGTATACGTTTATATAAGTTCTTGAAACTTTTAAAGACAAATGCCGCCCAAACTGTAAATAGTTATATAACAAACGATTTGAGATGGAAAAAATTCACATAATGTTAAAGAAAAGAAAAACAAAATAAAAACTGAACAAAATGGATCAGAACACATTCTTTGTGAAAATCAATGTAAATGGAATAAACTTCCCAACTCAAAGAAGTAGGCAGATTTTTGTCAATGAAAATAGTTTTTTTGCTTATCTTCAATTCAAAGAAAATAGAAGTACAAAGCGGAAACAAAACTCTCCTGAGCTCCTTTTATACAAAAATAATTATTATAAATGTTCTGATGATTATTTTTCCAGAGAAAAAAATCAATTCACTTTTTTACAAATGGAAACATACTATGCATAGAGTTATTAAACCTACCCATTAAACATGATGTGTCTAGATGTGTTTGTTGTTGTTTGTTTGGTTGGCATTTTCATGCTTGGGGTTTTCTGAGCTTCTTGGATCTGTGATTTGATGTATTTCATTAATTTTGAAAGCTTCGTTTTAGAAATTTTCTTTGTACATAGTTATCTCTCTTTTCTCCTTCTGGGATGCTAATTACCCATTATTATTTCACAGTTTTTGAATGATCTGTTGTTTTATTTCTTTCTCTATTTTTTTCTCATTGTTTTTCTGTTTGGGTAATTTCCATTAACCTATCTTCAAGACTATTGATTGTTTTCTCAGCTCTTTCATAGCTACTGAAGAGCCTATTGAAGGCATTTTTTTTCTACGTTAACATGGTTTTCTTCTCCCTGGTATTTCCATTTGACTTTCTCTTATAGTTCCCATCTCTCTGCTGAAGTTCCCCATCTCTTTATGCATGTTGTACATTTTTCCTGCTTGAGCATCTAATATACAAATTATAGTTATTTTCTTTTTTTTTAGGATTTTTATTAAAATATAGCTAACATACAATATTATATTAGTTTCAGGTATACACCATAGTTATTCAACATTTATACACCTAAAGAAGTGATCACCACGGTAAGTCCAGCAACCACCTGACACTGTACTACACTTTCACAATATTATTGACTATATTCCCTGTGCTGTACATTACATCCCCGTGACTTTTTTGTTTATACATGGAAATTTGGACCTCTTATTCCCCTTCACCTTTGATCTCCCCCCCCTTTTTAAATTTTTCAATTACAGTTGACATTCAATATTAATTTATATTAATTTCAGGTGTACAGCATAGTGGTTAGACATTTGTATCACTTAAGAAGTGATCCTCCTGACTAGTACCCACATAGCACTATACACAGTAATTGCCGTTTATTGTCTATATTCTCTATGCTTTACTTTAAATCCCTTAGTTACTTTTGTAACTACCAATTTATATTTCTTAATCCCTTCATCTTTTTCACCCTGACCTCAACCCCCCTTCCATCTATCATCTTGATAAATCTAGATGCCATCTGACACCATAAATAGTTAGTACAATATTATTGACTATATTCCTTATGCTATACCCTACATCCTCATGACTACTAGGTAACAACAAATTTGTACTTCTGAATCCCATCACCTTTTTCAACCACCCCTAACTTCCCTTCCATCTGGCAACCATCAAAATGTTCTCTGTATCTATGAGTTTGTTCTTGTTTTGTTTGCTTGTCTATTTTGTTCTTTAGATTCCACATATAAGTGAAATCACATTACATCTATCTTTCTCTGTCAGATATACTCTACTCAGCACAATACCCTCCAGGTCCATCCATGTTGCCACAGAACCCATTCCCTTCCCTGGCTGAGCAATATTTCATTGTATATATGTACCAACTCCTCTTTATCTATTCTTCTATTGACAAACACCCAGGCTGCCTCCACATCGTGGCCAATGTAAACAATGCTTCAATGAACATATGGATGCAGGTGTCTCCTCAAAGTAGAGTTTTGGGCTTCTTTGGATAAATACTCAGACGTGGGTCCTTCATTGTATTTTCTTATAGCCTTTGTTTTAAAGTTTATTTTGTCTGGTATAAGTATTGCTACCCCCTTTTTTTTTTTTTTCATTTCCATTTTCATGAAATATCTTTCTTCATCTCTTTATTTTCAGTCTGTGTGTGTCTTTCAATCTGAAGTGAGTCTCTTGTGGGCAGCATGTGTAAGAGTTTTGTTTTCTTATCCATTCAGCCACCCTGTGTCTTTCAATTGGAGCATTTAATCCATTTACATTGAAAGTAATTGTTCAGAGATATGTAGTTATTGCCATTTTATTATTCATACTTTTTATCTTTTCTTTCTTTCTTTTTTTTTTGTCTTAAAGAAGTCCCTTTAAGATTCCTTGTATTACTAGTTTGGTGGTGATGAACTCCTTTAGCTCTTTCCTGTCTAAGCTCTTTATCTGTCCTTTGATTTTAAATGATAGCCTTGGTGGGTAGAGTACTCTTGGTTGTAGGTCCTTGCTTTCATCACTTTGAATATTTTGTGCCAATCCCTTCTGCCTGCAAAGTTGCTGTTGAGAAATCGGCTGACAATCTTATGGGAGCTCCCTTATAAATAACTAGTTGCTGTTCTCTTTCTGTTTTTAGGATTCTCTCTTTATCTTTAACCTTTACCATTTTAATTATAATGTGTCTTTGTGTGGGTCTGTTTGGGTTCATCTTGTTTGGGACTCTGCTCTTCCTGAGCTTGCATGTCTACTTCCTTCTCCAGGTTACAAAAATTTTCAGTCATTATTTCTTCAAATAGGTTCTCAATCCTTTGCTTTCTCTCTTCTCCTTCTGGTACTCCTATGATGAGAATGATTTTACACTTGATGTTGTCCCAGAGGTCTCTTAAACTATCCTCATTTTGGGGGGGAGATTCTTTTTTTCTTTTTGCTGTTCCAGTTGGGTGTTTACTTTGTCTTCCAAACTGTTGATTCAGTCCTCTGCTTCTAGTCTGCTGGTGATTCCTTCTAGTGCATTCTTCATCTCAGTTATTGTATTCTCCACTTCTGACTGGTTCTTTTTTTATGGTTTTGATGTCCTTTTTTATACTTGCTCTCTCTTTGTTGAAGTTCTCACTAAGTCCCTTGAGCATCCTTATAACCATTGTTTTGAACTCTGTGTCTGGTAGGTTGCTTGCCTCCATTTTGTTTAGTTCTTTTTCTGGAGTTTTCTCCTGTTCTTTCATTTAGGCTGTTTTTCTTTGTTTCATCATTTTGCCTGCCTCTCTGTGTTTGTTTCTATGTATTAGGTAGATCTGCTATATTTCCAGTCTTGGTCAGGTGTCCTTATGTAGTAGGTGCCCTGTGGGGCCCAGTGGCATATTCTCCCTGGTCACCTGTGCTGGGTGCTCCAGGAGTGTCCCTTGTGTGGGTTGTGTGTGCCCTCCTATTATAATTGAGCCTTGATTGCTATTGGCACATCGGTGGGTGGGATTGACCCTCAGGCTGACTGGCTGTGGGGTTTGACCACGTTCACAGCTTAGGGGCTTCTGTGCAAGGGGTCTTACCCCACTGAGCGAGATTCACCCAGTGGTCTCTGGTGCCTGTTCAGACCACTCTTTGGGTGTGCCATTTGTGGGGCTTTGTGTGGTGCTTTGCTGTGGCCTGAAGCCAACCTCCAAGTTTGTTTGTTCTAGAGCCTCCTGCAAGGGGCTCCTGTACAGGCCCAGGTCACCCACTGCCTGTGAACAGCTGGAGACTACCTGGTAGGAGCTACAAAGAGATCCATGGTTAGTCACTGCCTTTGCTAAACCTGGAGACATATGGGAGAGGCCATGCTGCAAACTGAGGATGGCTGCCACCAGTTCTGGGCCTGGGGTAGCATTGCAAAAAGCCAGGACACCCGAAGGCCTGCTGCCACCTGCCAGCTTCCATAAGGTTCAGCCACTGATACAGCATCGTGTGGTACACAAGTTGGGTGAGGCAGTGTCTCAGGAAGTCACCAAAGTGGAGTGAGTTGTGGTCACCAGGTTAATGTAGATTCTGGTTTCATGCCAGTGCTGATCCTGGAGCTACTCAACAAAAGTTTCAGAGCACACCAAGGCCAGTCGCCACCCGCCTGGGGCTCTTGGACCCCCAAGAATTTTACAAGAAAGAATCAATACGGGTGGGACTAGCTGCTTATGGAGAAAGTGCCTTGGGCATTGGTTGAGTTGGGTGGGGGAAGAGTCTCAGGGAGTAACCAGGGTGGAGTGAGCAGTTCACCAGGCCAATGCAGATTCAGATTTGGCCATGGGCATGGACGGAGGGCTTAACACAGGAAAGATGGTGTCCACCTGCCAGCTGTGTTGGAGATAGACCCTACATAGGGAAAATGGCAACTGTCCCTCTGGTCCTTGCTCTAAAGACACACAACGCAATCTCTCCCCATATGTCTCTGACATCCCCCGTGTCACTGTTTCTCCACTGGAGGCCAGGGTGAGTGCCTTTGAGTGAGTCTGTGCACAGGCCCTGTAAGAGGACATCTGGGTTTCCTAACAGCCTTCTATCTCACCCTGATAGTCAGAATCCCAACTGTTTTTCACAGCTGATACTGTGGGGGCTCCTCTTCACAGCACCAGTACTCCAGGCCAGGGAGCCCAATATGGGGCTGGGGTCCCTTGCTCCTCCAGAGGGAACCTCCATGGCTGAGATATCACTCCTGATTCTCAACTGCGACACAGAGGTTTGGAGCCAGTCCATTGTGCATATATGTCCCTGCTACCAGTCTGGACGTAGCTTCTTTTTATCTTTAGTTATAAAACTTCTGTTCAGCTAGACTTCAAATAGTTCTCCAGGTTGGTTGTTCTAAATTTAGTTGTAATTTTAATTTGTTCAGAGGAAGAGGCAAGCACAGGGTTTATATTCTCTGCCATCTCGGATCTCTATTTAGTTTTTATACCCAAACTATAGGTATTTTAAAATCCTTGCTAATAGCTTCCAATATATGTGTTAAATCTGAATCTGGTTCTTTTGATTGATTTGTCTTTTGACTTTGGTTGTTTTTATCTTGTTTTGTGTGTCTTGTAATTTTTTATTGAATGTTTAAAATCATGTATAGAACAATCAACACCGAGGTAAATAGTATTTATACCTGTAGATGAACATGCCTCGTCTGTTAGGCCATTAGTGTTGGAGGTAGATCTACTCAGAGGTTCGGGTGGATTGGAGTTTTGTTGTTGTTATGGTTACCTTCACTACACCACTGGCTTCTGTTCTTCCAACATTACCTTGTGTTTAGGTTGGAGGCTGGGATTCCAGAGGATTTTCCTCAATGTTCCTTCTCCACCCACATCTTTCAGTCTTCCTTGTGTGCCAAAGAGAAGGAGGTCTCTATCCATGCTCTTGCCTCCTCCCCAGAAGTAAACTGTGCTTGCTTGTTATTTGGTGCTTGCTAGCCTGGTGGTGGGAAGAGAGAATGGGGGGTTCTCTGTTGTCCTGGTCCAGCTTTAGTCTTAGGCAGATTCACTCCAATTTTGCTCATCTCCTCACAGTTTAATATGTATAGCAGGTTGAGTTTTGAAAAGCAGGAAAGCATGGCATAAGCAAAGGAGGAAAAGAGTTGGAAATGGATATAACATCTGGCAAGGGCAATAAGGAAACAGGCGTGTCAAGCAGAATTAAACAATGTAAGAGACAAGTTTGCAAATGTAGAGGGAGTGACAAAAGCCAGGTAGAGGATTTGTGATGGGATAGGAAATATAGAGCTAGTTTTATCTGGGGGCAAGACAGTGACGTGATACACCTGTTGTCTCAATATGATTTTGCCCACAATAATTGCAGGTTATCTAAATGGGAACACATGGAGCCAGGAGTAATAGCCAAGATGCTGTGGAGATAATCCTGGCAGGAAGTGGTGAAGGCCTGAGCTAAACAAGTTATTAGAACTAGAGGGGAAGCCATAGAGCACTACTTCTCAAAAAAGTAATTGACAGATGACTCACTGGAAATTATTAACATATCAAACTGTGATGAACTTGTGTATTGTATGTATATAAGGCTGAGTGGTCTTACAACTTCTTAAGATAATCATTTTATTAATTTAGATAATCATTTTATTAATTTACCCTGCTTAAATTTCTGGGTCAACTACAATCATTTCCCACCTACATATAAGTACATGCTCACTCTGTTGCCTCTCTCTGCCTTTGCTATTTCACTTGGCTAAATCACAACCCTGGCTAAATCTAATTCTTTGTCTATTTTGTGGCTGCATCACACAGTGGAACATACCAGGAGAAAATCCAAGTATGTCACAGTGACTTCAAGTGGGCCCTCAAAGCCACCAGGCAATCATACCAAACTGCCCCGATGCATTCACGCTCTCCTTCTTTGCTAAACCACTATTTCAGACCTTTTCTTCCCTCCCCAAACCTCCAGTATTTCTTCCCCCATCTTCATTCTTAGGGAAGCAATATCATGAGCTTCGTTCTTAGCTCATGATTGCTTTCCATTACCATGAAAAAATGGAAGCAACCAAAAGAAAAGCACTGCAACCTCCCACCACCAACCACGTCTACCCCCTTCTCTGGATCTATGCTTACCCACTGTGCCCGCCCTTCTCTTATTACAGACAACTGCCTGTGCTCCATCCCCTCCTCCTATGCACCTAGCGACATCCCCCTACACTCACTCAGGGACATCGCCCCAGAAATTCTCTTTTCTCTCTCCTGCTACATCTACGTTTCCTTTTTCTCTGGTTCAGCCTCATCAGCCTAGAAATGTGCTGATTTTTTTAATATTAAAAAAACAAAACCCTCTTCGCCACACTCTCCCCTCTCATTACTGTTGCATTCCTTTATGAGAGAGTTCTTGAACATGTTGTTTATACTCATTGTTTCCAATTCCTCTCTTCCTGCCTTTCTTGAAGCCACTTTAATCAGATTTTTGCTGCCACCTCTCCACCCAAACTACCATGACTAAGGTCACCAGTGACCTATACATTGTTAAATCCAGAGGGAAGTGTTAATGCTCATCACACCTGACCTATCACTAGGATGACTTGTCAATGTATTGTCCACACTAGGACACATTTGAGAGTGAATGGGGTGCTAGTAACGATTAAACTAAGTCCATAGGTGTAAACTGGGATGGTCCAGGCCAAACCAAGACATATCAGCAGATTTGAAAGAGTTGCTCACTCCCTCCTCTTTGAAGCATGGCTACTCTTGGCCTTCGGGGCAACAGTTACCAGGTTGTCCTCCTCCCTTCCTGACTGCTCCTCAGTCTCTTTTTCCTGCTCCTTCTCATCTGCAGGTATTCTAAATAGTGAGGCTCAGCCCTCAAACCTCTTCTCTTCTCTACACTCACTCCCACAGTGATCTCATCCTGTCTACATGCTAATGACCCTCAAATTCATATCTGGACCAAATCTCTGCCCAGAACTCAAATATCCAACTGCCTACTCTCTGTATCTGCAGCCATCTCCAAGTTAATATGTTCAGCATTACAAGACTATTTCCTCCCAAAACCTGTTTCCCATCAAAGTTAATGACATCTCAATCCGTTGCTCTCGCTAAAAAACCTCAAAGCCATCCTTAACTCCTGTCTTGCTCTCACCACCCTCATCTGCACAACCAGCAAAGCCTGTTGGCATTTACACCAAAACAGATCTGGAATCTGACGACTTCTCATCACCCTACTGCCTCCAACCTGATGAGAGTCACCAGCTTCTCCAGCTGGGGTATGGTAATAGCTCGCTAACTGGTCTGTGGAGTTGTTCCCCTGCCCCTCTGTGTTCCTCAATACAGCTTTCAGAGCAATGCTGCAGAAATGGAAGTCAGAGTGTGTCATGTTCCTGTTGAAAACCCTCCATTAATTTCCCTTCTCATTCACAAAAACCAATGTTCTCACCTTGAACTGGCCTCCCTCTGTGCCCATTACCTCTTTGACCACATTTTCTAATTCTCACTCTCTCCCTCACCCATTGCTCTGAGTCCTTTGCAGTTGCTGTCCCTTCAGTTGGGATCCTCTTCCTCCAAATATTATGTATTGCTCCCTCACTTCCCTTCCATCTTTACTCAAAAAGTACCTCCCAATAAGCCCTTCCTACAATTTCAGTCCCATCTAAACCCTGACACTAAATATCCCCTTCCCTGCGTTGTTTTCTCCTTAGCATTTACCACTGACTAATACTACATTAATTAAAATACATCATCTGTATCCTGTTTATTGGCTCTTTATTCAGCTAGCATTGAAGTTCCATTATAGCAGGGTGTGGGGACAGAGCCCCAGAGAGCAGTGTCCAGGCTCTTGGCCTCACGTAGAAAGGTGCTGGCTCAGGTAGTAGATGGTCATCAGCTGTGACTAGTTGGCCATCGGTTGTTACAGGTTAGCCATTAGCCACTGATATAACTGCCGTGGCTACGCTAGCAGCAAATGGGGGCTAGCAAGAAGGTGGTATATTGGCGTGGCGTGGTGGAGTGTGGATTACGGATTGCAGAGAAGCAGACAGCAGGTTGCAGATCGTGTGGCTCCTGCTTCCTGTGTCTCCAACACGGCCACCAGTGAGACTATAGTGGTGTGACTCCCCCATCTATGGCTCCATGGGTGTTCCTTTTGGCCTCACCATATCCTGTGTTCTTATGTGGGGAGCGGGACCAGAGACCCCGCATGACACCTGGCATGACACTGGGGTTCTGTTTGTTTCTTTTGTCTATTTCAGTCACTGCGGAATCCCCACACCTAGCAATGTGCCTGACACGAACTGGACACTGACACGCATTTGAGTGAATGTCTTTGCAGCGAAGTACGCGCACTAGAGGAGGAGCTGCTGCCGCTGTAGAAGGTGAAACCAGACATTCCTCTCTCCACGTGAAATAGTCGCTAACCTTAATGAAGGCTTTCACAGAGAGGTCTTCAAAGCATGAATGACACAAGATATACCTCAAGCAAAAAGGAGTCCATAATCAGAAAAGTTTGGAAAATACCACATATGATGCTTTTAGAGATTCCTAGGGTACCTCACCTAGTAAAATCCATGAGACATCCTTTGGTAAATAAAGGTATCTTTTTCTTTCTCCCCCCATTCCCACTGTATCGGACCGTTCTTTTAGGCTGCCACACGTGCATGGTGCCAGTTCGGTCTGCCTATTTGTGGGGCTTCCCACCTCATACCCCAAGTTAGAACTAGGGTGCAGACCATTCAGTCTTAATGCAGTGAGATTTTCATTGGAAGCTAGTTTTTGAAGAGGCAGGTGTCCTGTAAAATCCACTCTTGCAAGGGTGGTGGCAGGGCAGAGATTGTTGAGATCACATCCAGTGTCCTGTAGCATAGGTGAGATGGGCCAAGTTTGCGCCCAAAGGTGGTAGCAGTGGTGCCTCCATCTGCGCAGTATTGTGGTGGTATAATTTGGGGCATTGTTCCTGGCTGTTTTGTCTCAGTTTAAACCCAGTGTTCTGCAAGCGTGTTTGAGTCTTAAGGGTCTTTTTTTAAGAAAACACCTGCTAACTCCCAGGGACACCAGCATTCCTTTGGTAGTTTGCTCCATTTGTGTGCTCTATGGGCCCACTAATACCCCTCTCCAGGTTATCAGGAGCAGAGCTCCTGACTGTGCACCATCTAATCCCAGCGCTTCTCAACTCTGGGATCCAGGCCAGGGCAGCAGTACTGTCTTCAAGCCCCAGCTGAATATAGCATGCAGTTGGAGTTGACAGCCACTCAGTCAGGGAAACCATTTTCCTGGATTCCGAATTTGCAAGTGTTCTGGGATTCAGGCAGTCATTATGAGGTGGCCTCTCAGCACCATGAGTGAAGTATGTCCCCACGCTCATAGGATCAACACAAACCATGGCCAAGGCCACCAGCACCAGTTAGCACAGCCAAGAGAAGAGTGGAACTGCTTAGTGAGTGGCCATCATACTCCGGGGAGGAGACTGCTCTCCTGTTCTCAGACTTGGGTGTTGATGGGCAAGCTTCTGCATCAGCATCCTGGCTCCATTCCCAGGGGGTCTGTGAGAGGACAGAAGAAGAGCTGCTATACCAGCATCCAGCAAACGAGGCACCTGGAGAAGGACGGGGTGACAAGGAGCAGGAGAGCCAATGTGGCCAAGGACTAAATGAGCCACACTAGAATGCTAGGGCCAGATATTCATGGACTTTGAGAAACAGCACAGTTCTTTCATCTTAGTGGCCACAATTCATTCAACAGAGGAACTCTAATTTTTTCCCTGGCATGGAGCCCACATGGATTTTGAAGATTTGTTTCCCCCAACTGAATCTTGTACGTTGTCATGTGCCTTCCTGTGCTTATTAATTGTTTAGGAGGAGGTGGGCCGTGTTGCCCAAGGAGGTTCTGTGGGTAATGAGGAAATAGCAAATTTCCATTAACTATTTTAAAATACTGGAAATAGTTCTACTGTCCTGGGTGACTCCAAGATGGGAAATTGCTTCAGTCTTTTTCTTTAGGCTTTCCCTGATGAAAGCAGTCCTCTAGTTTTGCCCTCTTTCTCAACCATCACATTTGAACAGTTACAAAACCTCATTGAGAAAAATATGGTTTCTCTTCTTTAGACACACTTTCCAGAATATTCTGACCAACAGAACAACAGGATGTAAATATTTTCAATACCTGCCTAAAAGTAGCATTTTTAGCCCCATAATAACTCAGGATGCACCTGTTAAAGTGGTTCAAATGGTGGCATTTCGGTTTCTGTATTAACAATGTTCTGTGGGGTCCTCTTGCCAAAGTGACAACACATTGGGGGTTCATTGTATCTTCAGGAGGTGGAAAACAAAAGCTGTAGTTTTTCTCGGTCAGTAGCAATTCCTCCTGTTTCAGTTATCGTTGGTTCCCTGGGATGAGGACAACTTTACAAACAAGAGGCTTTGCCACACACCTCTCCGGATGCTGTCAGGGATGAGGGTACAGTTCTTTGAAGGTGACAGGTTTACAATGAGGGGGCAGTGCAGCAACACTGTTTGGTAGTAGTCGTTATGCTGATCTCCATGCCTGTTGCCTTATTTGCTTGGGACCAGGCTGTGATGATCAGGCTTTTTTCTCAGGAAAGCCGGTATCTGAGGGTAAACAAATGTGACTTTTCATTCATTCCTTCATTCAACAAACATATATGCAGTGCCCATAGCAGACATCACATTCAGACCCCTCACCCTGTGGAGTCTAAAGGGGAAGCTTGACACAAAACAGAAATTTACACAAATACTATATTTTGCCGTGTATAATGTGCACTTGCTTGCCCAAATTTGTGAGGGAAAAATAAGGATGCACATTATACATGGGTAGTACTAATTCCATATCTACATAAATGTTTTAAATTCTTTTATTTATGCTTATGAGTTAAAAGTGTAACTCTAGAAATCAATAACAACATCCATATGCAAAATAATTCCCTGGAATATGATAATCAGTTTGGTTGAACTTACGATGAACTTGCAACGAGGAAGAGTTCTTGGCCTTCTATGATGTGTAAATATCGTAAATTTGTTTCCAGTGCATAAAATTTCTTGTACCTTGTATCTGTTCTTGTGTTTTGTAATTATTTGTTACATAAAATTTCTTGTACCATAGTATATTAAAAAATAGATGCTACAATTCCTTCATTATACAAAAAACAAGTACCTAAATGTAAACAAATAAAAATTTGAATTAAGAAATTAAAAGATTGTTTCCCCTGAAAGTTTGGATGTACATTATACATGGGAGCACATTATACATGGCAAAATACAGTAATTACTGTTCTGTTCAGGTATGGCGAGAAAGGACAGGTACAACAGCATAGAGCGGTCAGGGGGATAACCTCTGCTGAGGGTCAGAAAAGTCTTTCCTGAGAAAGCTGTATTTACTTCATTGTTGTAAAAATTATGTATTGCTGTCTTCAGGCTTTGTTGAGCTGCAAGTCAGGCTGCCCAGAGGTGGGAATCTAAGCAGAGGCACTCATAGCTGCTGCCATAGAAAGCTGCAAGTACATCACTTGTGAGGGCTGGGGTTCAGAGGAAAGGTGAGCACCACCAGCTGGTGATGCTGAGTGGCTTTGGGGCTGGGGTGTTGATGGGTCACCCAGGAAACACAAGACTGTGATTGTCCCAGAAGAGGGGAAAAGCATTCCCGGCAAAGGGAACAGCTTAAAGTATGTTTGGCAAAGACTAAGTCACTTAGTCTTAGTAGAATCTGGGAAAGAGATTTGGGTAGAGATGGGCTCCTTCACCCAACATTTATTGAGCACTTATTATGTGCCAGGTACTTGGGCTCCAGGGAAAGAGTGGTGAACATGATAGGTATATCTGGCTTTTGTGGGGGCTTACTGATGGAGAAGGCCAATTAGCTAACGTAACATGTAAACCTGCAACAAAATGGCATCAAACTGTGGAAAGGGCCATCCAGTAACTAAACCATGCCATGATGGAGAACACGCAGTAGGCAGAGGGAGGCTGTTGCAGAGAGGTGCTTGGGGAAGGTGTCCCTGAGGAGGTGATGTGGGGGCCGTAGACCCGCGGGCAAAACAAGGCCAGTCACAGGGGAAGACTGGAGAGGGAACAAGCGTGGGGCTCTGTACAGGTGCGAATGAGGGAAACACTTGGCGGGTACTAGGAATCACCCCAAATGGCTAAAACCTAGGGGAGTGGAGGCATAGTGGCATGGAATGAGACTGCATCACCCTTGAAGACCCTTGAAAGCCAAGGCAAAGAGTTGGAATTGTATTCTGTGAAAAGGAAGGCACTGAAGGAAGTTAAGTGAAAGAAGTTGATGATTCAATTCTAGCTGCGGTATGAAGAACAGATTGGAGGGACTCAAGTCTGGTAACATAACCAGGAGACAATTTTGGGCGACAAGGTGAGAAGGGATATGGCAGTAGTGGAAAAGAATAAGTAGGTTGGAGCTGGATTTCAGAAATGGAAATGCTTGAGCTTGCTGATGTGAGGTGGGGACTGAGACATAACAATAAGGAAAGAGGGGAAAGGAGGATGTAGCCTGGGTTTCTGGTTTGTCCAAACAGCAGGGCAGTGCCATTTACAGAGGTGGGGAAACTGAAGGACAGGCAGATTGCTACGGGGAATCACAAGTTTGGCTTTAGCTATATCTGTTAAGATAAAGAAGGGCTGATACCAAGTAGGTAAGAGAGCTCGGAGAAAGGTCTCAGCTGGCAATATAAATTTTGGAGTCATTTGCATATAGACACTGTCTAAAGCCATGGCTATGAAAGAGATCAGCTAGGGAGTGAGTATAGAGAGGAAAAGTCAGTTGGAGACTAAGCTCTGAGAAACTAGCATCTAGAGTTTGGGTTGAGGAGTGAGGAGAAAGTAGGAGGCAAATCAGAGAAGCTGAGGCCAGTGTTGATCCAAATGCAGGTCCATCGCTGGCCAGTGCCGACTGCCAGGGAGCCCAATGGAAGGAGGGGAGCAATGCGTTCCTCTGACTTACCCATGTGGACATCTTCATTATGGTGTCTAGGGAAGCCAGTGTGGCATGGGCTAAAGAATTAATGGAAAGTCGAATGCAGATAATTCTTGAAAGATTTTGCTATGAAGGGGAACTGAAGTATGGGGATAGTAGCTGGAGGGTCATGAGGTTACGGGGCTTTACAAGTTTTTTCTAAGTTAGGACATACTAAAGTATGCTTGTACGTGGACAGCAATGATCCAACAGAGAGGGAGCGGCTAATGATTAATGTAGAGAGACAGTGACCACAGCTGAAGGAGCAAACTCCTTGAGCAGGTGAGCTGGGATGGTGTATCCATGTCCATGCCCCCTCTAACAAACTACCACAAAGTTGGGGGCCTGAAACAACACACGCTTATTCTCTTACAGTTCTGGAGGTCAGAAGTTCAAATTCAGTTTCACTGGACTAAAATGAAATTGTCAGTAGGGCCAGAGTTCCTTCTGGAAGCTCTAGGGGACAATCTGGTTCCTTGCTTTCCCAGCTTCTAAGAGTTGCAGTCCTTGGTTCATTGCCCGTTCCTCCATCTTCAAAGCAAGCAATGGAGTGTTGTCACATGATTCCTTGGTCTGGTCACATTGTCTACTCATCGACAGTCAAATTTCCCTCTGCCGTCTCTTCTAAGGCCACTTATGATTACATTTAGGGCCTACCCAGATATTCCAGCACAATCTCCCAACATCGAGATCTTTAATTTAATCACAGCTGCAAAGTCTGCTTTGTCCTGTAAGGTAACACTCAGAGGTTCCAGGGATTAGGACCCGGAAGGCATTATTCAGCCAGCCATCGATGGGCTCTAGAGCACCTGTGGAGGACTGGCCTGTGCCAGGAGGGGGGATGCTTTGATACTTTCTACCCCCTTGTAACCAGAGGAAGAAGGGGCAGGGGCTCATGCAGGGATGTCAAAATTTGGTGGTGAAAAGATGAGGGAGTTCATGCTTTCTGGCTTCAATTTTCTGAGAGAAGTATGAGGTCCAGTTGACAGAAGGGATGGTGGCTGAAGAACGGTAGAGAGGGGATTGCATTCAGTGGGGAAACAAACTACCTTTCAGGCCTTTCAGCATCACCGTGGGAGAGCATGGCAAGGCAGTAAGTATAAGGATAAGAGCCCATGGGATGTAATTTGGTCGGGAGGCAAGGGAAAACATAGCAGCAGTCTGGTGGATTGTGAGAAGACTGAGTGATGGCATCGGGAGCTCAGGGTCATGATGAGGTGATACTGAGGCAAGTGAACTGTAAGTACATGAGGTTTTGGACAAAAGGGGATGCCTTTAATTCACATTTTGAAAACAATGCAGATTCTGGTGATGCCAAGTTGTAGGGTTTCCCTTTGGGAGGGAGTCACTGAATGACAGATGGATGATCAACCACCTGGATGCTGAAAACACTAGGAATGAAGACAGGTAAGGGGTGGCCAGGAAGCAAAGTCTTCAGTGAATGAGGTTGGGAGGGGGCAGGACTTGGAAGAAGTTAGATGATGGAAGTGAGTGGATGACAGGAACTGGAAGAGCAGTGGATGCCATACCTAACTACCAATTAAATAAGAGCTGTGGTTTTGCCAGAGGAAGGGGGAGAAATGATCTGGAAGGAACAGTGGGGAGCAAGAAAGCCGCTGCTTTACTTCCTGGCTCTAAGGGCCTCAAGGTGTGAAAGAATAATTAATACTTAAGAGGCCTCCTATGTTTCTATGTTTGTACAAAGATAAGGAAAGACGTTGATGCAATAAGTGTGTATGCTAATCCTTTGTTGGAATTTCCCAATACCACAGTGGGAGGGGTTGGGAGGTATGAGGTTTTGGGGGGACTTCTAGTGGTCAGTGAGCTTCACAAGGTCACAAAGCACATGGAACCACATCACAGAGGGCCTTGAGTGGCACACTAAGGAATCTGTGTTTCACTCTGAGGTTGGGGGAGGGGAGGATGTCGAGCAGCAGACTATCATGGTCAGAAGCAAGCTTTAGGAACATTAATTTTCCAGCCATTGAACAAAAGAGATACTTAGAAAGCTACTGCAATAGGCCAGGATTAAGGTCTGATCAGGGTATGAATACTGAGAATGGTGGAAAGAAATGATAGTTCCAAGAAATGTGCTTGGTTTGCATGATAGGAGATAAGGGAAATGAGGAAGCGAGTGGGGAATGATTCCCATGTTTCAAGCATAAGTGTTTGGGAGAATAGGTTTTGAATGGAAATTGGTGGTTTGGGCATTTGGCAAACCATGGTTAAAGGTTCAGTGGTGGCTGAACCTAAGGCTGGAGCCCTGTAATGACAGGTGAATCGCTGGGCGCTTCCCGTTGCCAAGCTAGGATTCACTGCCTTCGGTTTCCCAGATTGAGGATAATCAAGGACCAGTCAAGATCCCAGGAAGCAGCCAGGGATTGTCCCTCATTTAGCTTCAGATCCCCAGGGCAGGGGCTGAACCTTCAGTCACCATATGCAATAAGACCTGTGTGCAGGTGTGAATTGTGAGGTGCCTAAGCCCAGGGGATACCTTTCAGCCCTTCCACAAGGGGCAAGTTCAGCCAGAGTAGGGATGTTGTCACTCATCTTTATAACTCTAATGCAACTTGACTTACGGCACAGTAGGACACACCAGCCAGCCTTGCAAGGAGCCCTCGCAAGAACTTGTCTAAAAGAGGCAGCTTTGACCTTTTCTCTTACTCCCAAGTTAAGGCAGGGCAAGGATAACTGGCAAGGGTTTCATTTGGAACTGCGTGTTTCACACACCTCTGAGCTCAGGCCCAGAATCACAGTTGAGGTCTGGCCAAGAGTTTGACTCATTCAGGTGCAAGCCCCACCCACTTTTGCTCAATTTCCTACGTTCTGCTGACAGCAGCTCTTTTCTTCCTTTTGCCAGAAAGGCCGGGGTCTCTGTGTATGTTAAGATTAACTAAGGCTAACATTCCCTTCTGTGGCTTTCCTGCCTGGCCTTTCCGACCCTCTAATATTCACCCTTGCTCTGAGCTGAGCGGGCACTGCCAGGGTTTGGGGAGGCGCACGGGCCCTGTGGGATTAACCTGAACCGCCCCGGTGAGTGCTGGAGGACTGGCACGCAAGGCTCTCCAGGGCCGGGACCCACTCCCTCCTTCCCCGCCCCGCCCGGCGCTCCGGGAGCGCGCGCTCTCAGCCTCCGCCGGGAGCGGGCGCGCGCCGGGCGGGGCGGGGCGAGGAAGGGGCGCGGCTTGTGCAGGGCGGGGCGCAGGGCGAGGGGCAGGGGGCGGGCGGCAGCGGGCCGGCGCAGCGGAGAGGTCCGGCCGCCGCGGCGAGAGCGCGCCAGCCCCGCTGCGATGCCCGCGCGCCCCGGACGCCTCCTCCCAGCGGCGCGCCGGCCGCTGGACCCGGCCGCGCTGCTACTGCTGCTGCTGCTGGGCCATGGCGGCGGCGGGCGCTGGGGCGCCCTGGCTCAGGAGCCGGGGGCGACGGAGGGGCCCCCTGCGGCCGACGGCGGGGACGGTGAGGATCCGCACGCCAAGCACCTGTACACCGCCGAGATGTTCACGCACGGGATCCAGAGCGCCGCTCACTTCATCATGTTCTTCGCGCCCTGGTAACTGGCCGCGCCGCCTCCTCGGGGCCCCGGCCGGCACAGGTCGGGCCCCCCATCTCCGCATTCGGAGCGCCGGGAGCGGCCCTGGGCCGGGGAACCGCGCTGGGCCGGGGACTGCCGGGCCGGAGGCTGGAGCGGCGCGGGCTCCGGGCCCGAGGTGGGGGCGGCGGGCTGGGGCTCTGGCGGCTGACGTGGCGGGAGACGGCCGGGGCGGTGCAGGAGGGGGCGGTCCCCAGGAGAGAGCCGGGAGTAGGCCGCCCCTCCCCCCCCCGTGCTCCCTCCTCCGGATCCCAGGACTGGGGGAGGGGATCAGGGGTCGTTGCCCTTTTGGGCTGCTGGGATTCTAGATCCCCTGTCCCTCTCCTCAAACTTACTGCGCCAGCTGGAGGCAGCGGACTGCGGGAGCGGCCGGGACCCGGTGGGCCACGTGTGGCGGCCGCTGGCAACCCGGGCCCCAGCCGCGGACACTTAGACGTAGGATTCCGTTCACTCCCCGCAGGGCAAATCCTCAGCATGAGGGTTTAATTGAAAAATAGGAACTCACGAAGGTGTGATATCTCACTTTGTGTGTTCCTGAGTTAAGGATGACCCAGGCAGAAGAAGGTACCTGTGCTACCTCGAGAAACTAGAGAAGTGCGAATAATGGAGACCTCTCCGCAGCTTGGAGTGGATGGTGAGCTGTGCTGTCAGTGGCAGGATCCCACAGGCCCTCACCTCAAGGCTGACCTCCGGCACTTCCTGCCCTCCAATCAGTTGAGACTTGCTCATCTGGAAAGTGAGGTGCAGAAATCACTACGTACCTCCTGCCATGGTTCTGGGGTAGGGGCTTTGGTATGGGCCTCCGGTCCAACCCCAGAGACCCCTACCCTGAGAGTTGTCCTAGTGAAGGACTTCCTGCCATTCACTCTAGCACAGGTAGTGCTTTCCTTCCAGGCCTAGATGCCCCAATGAAGGGAAGTTCTCATGGGACAGTAGAAAGCCAGTGTTAGGGCACCAGGCAGTTTGCAGGCTTATTGCAAAATTTGGCGTCCTTCCCTAGTGCCGGGGAGAGGCTCATTGAGATGTGGGGAAAGGCATGTAGGAAGGAATAGAGAGAAGCTGCCTAAGAAAACGGCCTATTCAGAAAACACGCTGGTGGACGTTGGAGTAACGTTTTTTCTTTCTCCCCATATTCAGACTATTACTGTATTTCAGTTCCTTTGGAGTTACATCAACTTTTTGAGCCTCTTCTGGGTCACGGCTATCATGTAATAACAATGTATGGGATACATTGTGTTTCCAGTTCCCAACAACCAACTAACTTGAATTTTTAGAACTACCAGTGGTATAGAAAATACTTTGTAGCATAAAATAATTATTTAATATTAATAGTTACCCTGGGAAGGAGTATTCTCAGAGTAACTATTCAATAGTGATTAAATACACTCTTTAATTGGAGCCTATTCCAGTGGAATAAATTTGTGGATTTTCTTTTTTCTTTTTCTTTTTTAAAGAACGACTGACATGTAAATGTAGTAAGTCCATGCAGCACCAGTGGAGTTTTAATTTTGGAGTCTCCGTACTACTCACCAGCTGGTCCTAGCTTGAGTGAGGGAGAAGACTGGCATACTTGAGCCCTTGGCATTAAGTTAATTCCTTTTTCATTGTATGTGACTTATGGACTTGTAGGTGGATGCTCCCAGGAAAAGTAACTTTTAAAGTTTTTATTTGTTTGCTTCTGAATAGTCTACTACAAAATATTTAAGTAGAGACGTGTGGGTTTCTCTGATGGCATTTAAAAGTTAGACTTTAACAGCAGAATGGAGCTCAGAATGTGCTGTGGGCTGCCCCCTCCCCCATCTTTTTCCGGTCTCTTGGGAATTTTGGAAGCCCCACATGTGATTTGGATGCAGGGCTATCATGTAACTAAAACATTGATCTATGTATTTTGGGGGTTGTCCTACTGCTGTAGATTTTGTGCCAACATCTCCATGGACAGTTTGCAGGTTCCACTGAACTTGGTGGTGACAGTGAGGTCAAGGTTAGGGCCGCCTCCTTGGGGGGACCAGGTATTTGCTCAATAGAGCAAGAGCTCCTCATGGCCACAGGCTGCCTTCTGAATGCGGCTGCTCTCTCAGAGGTTTGTGCTGTAACCATAAGGTTCCCAAAGCAGAAGTGCCGACAACATGGAACCTATGGATCCATCACTGAGAAATTGCCAAACACTCAATACATGCCAAGCATGTGCTAGATATTGGGGACACAGTTGTGAAAAGGACAGTGCTGTCTTCTTGGCCCTTGTGCCATATGGACTGAAATATAACCCTGGTGTTCGCTCAGAGTTATCTTCCAGAAAAGACGGAATCATACTACATTTGACTGAGTCTTTTAGGAAGCAGGGATTCTCTTAGCTGGCCAAGAAAGCATTGCTTAGGGAAGACATATTCGCTTGAGGCAGACTTTTTCAGTGCTACCTTTAGATGCTTATTATTGATGTCCTCTGTCAGGAAAGAAAAGAGGCAACGAGATTTCATTGAGAAATTATTTTGAAGATGAGCTCACATAAGTGTGGGGTGTTCTTATAAGCAAGCGTGTTAAAGGTCACTTTAAAAAGTAATACAGGAAGTAGTTACATTGTACACATCATGGATACACACCCAGCAGGTGAATGGGGAAAAAACACAACAGAAACAAAACCCCTGTCCCATAATATGTGACTGTATTTGAAGCTTGAGATCAAGTTTCCAGGGTTGGCTCATACAGAATTCAAATATGGCCCTGCAGACAGCTGATCGTTAAAGATAATGATCAGCTATATGAATCAGAAAGTAGATTTAGTTGATGGGAATCATACTGACGCTGTCAAGAAATGTGAGATGTAAGGAGTAGCAAGAAGCAGTAATTCTGATTTAACACACTATTTTTAATAATAGGTGATTTAAAAATATCTGTGTGTAGTTAAATTCATACAATGGCTATTATAAGTATACATTTGGTTATCTCAAATTTAGAAGTTTGAGTGGCCACAAACTTTTTTTAAGCTTCTCAATGGAGAAAATGCAGAATTAATTTAATTTTGAGGTTGGCTTGCATATGCAGATACTTGTTTATATGTATATTACAAGAGACCTGACTAAATAATAAAGGGACAGTTATAGCAAGAAGTGCTAAGCTGCTGCAGTAGAGGGGGAGCCGGATTGCTTTTCAGAAGAAAAGAGAATGGGCACCAAACAGCTTGGGGAGTCAGGGCTGACTCCTTGGAGGAAGTGACACCCAAACTAAACCTGAAGGACAAATAGGAATTAGCCATTTGGGCTTAGGGAAGAAGCATCAGAGAGAGTATGTACTGATTCCCAGGGCAAGCCAAGCTGTGGCCCTTTCAGAAAACCAAATATTGCAGTGTGGCTCACAGGAAGACTGCAAGGGAAGGAGGGCAGCTGGGGCATAGAGGTCAAGTGAGAGGTCACCAGGGGCCAGATCAGGGAGGACCTGGCACAATAGCTTGCTTGCTAATAAGTTTGGATTTCATGCTGAGAACAATGCAGGGGCTTTCTGGAGGTTGTAAGCAGGGCAGTGAGGTTCTGTAGTAATTGTGAGCTAATCCATCTGTGCTGTGGTGTAAAGAAAGAATCAGAGAGCCCTACTGCGCTATGGAAATGGCTGAGGAGGTGGGTCGGGCACTCACTATCGTTGTTCCTCTCACCTTGTTACAGGTGTGGGCACTGCCAGCGGCTGCAGCCTACTTGGAACAACCTGGGAGACAAGTACAACAGCATGGAAGATGCCAAGGTCTACGTGGCTAAAGTGGACTGCACGGCCGACGCCGGCGTGTGCTCTGCCCAGGGGGTGCGAGGATATCCCACGTAAGCGGGAAGGACACATGTCTCCCTTACCCTCCAGGTCTCCCACGAGTTTTTCCAGACAAAGTCCAAGTTACACTTTTGGTGACTTCTGTGTAGTGTGAGGAGTGAGGAGATGCTAAATGTAAGTGGCAGTCGCAGGTGTTAGGGGAAGGTTACATTGAACACTGTTAGATGTCTTTTTCTACCTTGTATAGAGAAACGCTTTAATTAATCAGTATGGGGTTTTCCTGTTTATACGAGCATGTGTTTGCAGGACAAAAATGGTGGTCTTCATGGGATCCTGTCACGTGTGCACAGCGAGCACACACTTTGTCATCAATTTTAGTACAAATAATTTTTGGTCACTGTTACTCCGAAGCATCCTTCCTCGAATAATTTCCAGGTGACTAGCACGCGGCTGTTTCTGTTGGACAGAAAGGTAACAAAATGGAGTACAGCAGTTCTGACAAGTGCTACTACTTACTCCCTTGACAGTTAAAAGAGTTTTGCTTCTAAGAAATTGAAACTGGCTTAACAAACAAAAGAGAGGACTCATTAGTAGGCTGTGGGAAAAGCTCTGAGACTCAGCTCCAGTGGTTTCGGGGCCTGTTTTTACTGAGTCTCCCCTAAGAGGACTTCACTTCCTGGCTCTGAGTCTCTCTGTTGCCGTGGTAGATTGGGCCCCCCACCAGCTGGCCCAGCTTGGATGGATGGTCATTCCAGGAATAGTCCTTGTGGTCAGAGACGCAGGGTCTTGTAGGAAGACAGCAGCCCCATTCAGACCACATGGCAAGTGCTGGAGTGAAGAGCCCTTCTCCTAAAAAGGGAAGATGCTGTTTCCAGAAGGATGGGGGAGGGGTTAGTCACTGCAATGCCTGAGATATTTGTCAGATTGATGAACTAAGTAAATTCTATACAAAACCTGAGCTTATCTTCAAGCCTGGGAGTCAGCATGGAAAAGTGGAAGGAACTCTGGGCTGGAACCTGGAAGCCAGGATGTGCACCCCAGCTCTAACATCTACTTACCGTGTAGCTCTGGCCACACTATTTAAGCTCTAAGTCTAAGGTAGGATGCTGATCGCTACCCCACCTCCCATAACATTGTTATATGAAAGAACGGTGCAAACACTGATTTGAGCATACCCAGTAAACGTTAGGTTTCCCCTAACATTTGGAAATTTGGTATTTCCATAAAGGACTCTGGAACTCTTGGTCTTTGGTGAATGCTTGCCAATCTAAGTGCCGTAATTGAAGTCTACATCGGGTCAGTATTATCAGGTCAATAGAGATAATATTTCCCACTCTATGTACCTGCCTAAAAGGCATTGCCGTCCTGTGCTTCGTAGCATTGTCTTCAAAGTGAACTCTGCTTGGATGGAGACTATCCCAAAGCAGCGGCCAGTGAGTGGGAGCAGGGCAGGAGATGGATGCTTACCTGTTGAGAGCCTGTTACTTCAAGGCACAGGGGCAACAAAGATGGTTGGGTGGTTGGCTGTGGTGTTTACTCTGGAACAGCTGGCCACCTGTGGCCATGTGGCTGCATACAACACCAACCACGCCACAGAGAAGGTGAAACAATAGACGCTGTAGTAGGGCTGAGAAGGCAGCTGTTGGGGCAACAGAGAGGGGAGTCGAGGGTTCTACCTGGACCTGACCAGATGAGCTATCTGGCTGCAACTCCATAGATGCTACTCACAGATGTGAAAAGATCCATGTTGGATCATGTGTCCTGATTTTTATTTAGAAGATACGGTCTCCCAAGAAAACCATACACTGGTTTTATGTTGTAAAAACAACCACACTGAATGTGGTGTGGAGAGGAGCCTCCATGACCATGACGGCCCTGCACATGCCCAGCAAGAGGTTGTTTTCACAGAATTCAGGAAGCAGAATGTGCTGCAGGAAATAGTCACGTTAGGGCTTTCATAGTTCCCTGTGTGAGCTTTTATTCACTCTAAAACAGTACCCGTCTTACAGAGACGTTGCAAGGCCTGAATCAGATAATGAATGTAAAATGCCTGAGCACAGGGTGTATGTCAGTATGTCCCCTTTTATGTCATTCTTCCCCAGGCGCCTTTACCTGGAGGAGAGGAGTGGGGAGGGAGAGCACTGGGGTTCCCATGCCCCTAGAGATGGTTGACTGCGCAGGAAAATGTTTTGAGGTCTTCCCATTGAGCCAGAAAATGATCTTTATCATCTGGGAATGCGTGAGCAGGGGCAGGGCTGAAGGAGCTTTCCTAGGGCTGCCGTAACAAAGTGCCACAAACCGGCTGGCTGAAAAGAACAGAGATTTATTCTTACAGTTACAGTGTCCAGAAGCCCGAAATCAAGGCACCAGGAGGCCGTGCTCCCTCTGAAACCAGCGAGGCCTCCTTCTTTGCCTCTTCCCAGCTTTCTGTGGTCTGCTGACAGGCTTTGGTGTTCCTTGATTTGTAGGTCTTCACAGGGCCCTGCCGCTGTGTGCGTGTCTGTCCCTGTGTCTGAATTTCCCCTTTCTCTAAGGACACCAGTCATATTGACTGAGGGTCCACACTGTGAACCTCATTTTAACTTGCTTATCTCTATAAAGATCCTGCTGCTAAGCAAGGTCACAGTCGTGGGTACTGTGGGTTAGGACTTCAGTAGAGCTGTTTTGAGGACACAGCTCAACCCATAACATCAGCTTATCTATTGTAGTAGAACTTTCATCACACTGTATTCCAGAGTGACCCATAAGTGGGGGTTTTCTCCCCTGCAGTCTCCTTGAGAAAGAAATAGATCACTTAGAAAACCCAAATGCCCGCCAATGTGGAGGTTTGGTAATAGCAGGAACGTTTGGAGCTGTACTTTGGCCTTCCTCACCTTCACCTCCATCTATAGTGAGAATTGAAGTCAGACGGAAAAGTCTGTGAAGGAAGCTCTGATTCTATCCCTAGGTTCCATGAACTTAAGGAAGAATCGTAGACTTGGGCAGATAGAAAGATTTTCAAGCCAATGAGAAGAGATTTTTAAAACTTATTTTTGTTTTGCTCAAAGCACACCAAATTAGAAAAAAAAATGTCCCATGTTAGATTTTACTGATTTTTAAAGCTAGCAAAGGAATGGGGAATGAGTTTGACAATGCCTGGTCTTTTCTGATATTTTGAGGATCCGCCTGTTTTCCATCCTGAAGCTCTTTGGGGGAGGGAGACGCTTGAGAGAGCGAAGGGAAGTAGAAAAGTATACTAAAGCACCTTCTAGTTCTCTGAGCAAAGCACACATTTCCAGAGCTTTGCAAGGTCCAGGGGTAGGTGCGGGCATTCATAACTGTGAGATCACACTTTGGAGTTGCTTAAAATGTTAAACTTCATGAAGTCACAGTTATAGTGGCCAAATCCAGTCAGAGTTTGGCTTTTTGTTGCGGTTATAAAAGTACAAGCTACTGAGGAAGTGTGACATCCGCGTATATTCTCTGTTGGAGGCACATAAGGACAGCAGCTAAGCCCATCACAGGATCTTAGCTTCTGGGTGAGGCCAGTAAGCCCATTTTAATTTAAGTGCCTGCTCCAGCTAATGTGCTGGTTTTCTCCTATAGCCATGAAACTCCATTTTAAGGCATTACGGGAGTTAGCTTTTCAAACCCCCAGTTCTGATTTCTGCATAGCTTGACTTTTACACTCTGACACTGCATATTGGGCCTCTATTAAGAAACTCCAGGAACATGCAATAGAAGTATTAGAGGTGTTTTGGATAAGTAGGCTTGCCAAAGAAACGCTTGTCTGTGTTTTTTTTCCTTCTGTCAGTAGCCGCATTTCCCCCATCCATCCTTGATACCTTCTGTCAAGTTTTATCACGAGCATGTTTTTCAATCATCAGTGGAATGATACAGGATCTGGAAGCATTACTTTCAGCCTCTGGCTATGTCATTTGCTCACCTTTAAAGGAATGCTCTGTATTCTATCTGTAGATATCTTCAGAGGCTAATACATGTAGAAAAAAGAAGATTCCTTCTCGGTGGGGAAGTGAATAGACTGTATTAACCAATGTCAAGGTCGTTATTAGAATTGAAGACTTGAATTCTCATACTACCTAGATACTCACGCTTTGTAAGAGTCCAATAGCTGACATGGTAGACTGAAAATACATTTATTGCAAAACAATGTTGTTTTTACTAGAGTTCCAATTAAAAACAAGAACATAAAAACTACTGAAGCCTGGGAAGGATGCTAGCAGGGAAAAGCTTCAGAGTTCTACACAACTAAACGCTTGGAGCTTGGGGTTTAAGTCACAGCGTTAGGCTTGATGTGTTCACCTCAGCTTTATTTTTCTTGAATAAAATATGAAATTTTTAAGTTTAGGATTAAGTGAATATGTTATCTCCTAGAATATTATTTTTCTTTCTTTCTCGAGTTTTATTAGAGAACTGCAGATAGGTGCCTAGCTGGAGCCCACTGATAACTCATTTTCTGATTGCTTCACTAAATGAGTTTGCTCCCTGATAAGACAGTGCTCTTTACTCAGAGCCGTTAGAAGGGCTTTAAAAATATGCTCTGTCTAATCCTTTGTTACCCTTTCAGCTTGAAGTTTTTCAAGCCTGGCCAAGAAGCTGTGAAGTACCAAGGTCCCCGGGACTTCCAGGCCCTGGAAAACTGGATGCTACAGACGCTGAACGAGGAACCTGCCGTGAGTGCACAGAAAGCTGCCCTCCCTCTCTTTCTTCCTACATTTTTGGGTAATAAAGAGGCCAGTTAAGGTGAAAAATTAAGGCTACCATTTTAAGACTGCTTTTCACTTTTTTAAAACTCATTGATAACGTAAGTAAAGATTAACTTTTTTTTCTTCTCAGCTTTTTTATTGTGGTAAAATGACACATAAAATTTACCATCTTCACCATTTTTAAGTGTACAATTCGGTGGCATTAAATACATTCATGATGTCATGCATCCATCACCACCATCCATGTCCAGAACTCTTTTCATCTCTAAAGCTGAAACTCTGTCCCATTAAACACTAACTCCCCGCTCCTTCTTCCCCCGACGCCCCCCCGCCCCCTGCAACCACCATTCTACTTTCTCTGTCTATAAATTTAGCTACTCTGAGTACCTTATGTAAGTGGGAAAGGATGAACTTTTTATTACGGAAATATTCAAACATACACAAAAGTAGAAAGAAGAGTCTAATGAATGAAGTATGAGTGATGAGAAGGAGTACGATGTGGATGGTGCCATGTGCCCATCCCCCAGCTTCAACAATTATCCCCGTTTGCCAACCTTGGTTTGTCTTACCTGCCTCCCTGTCCCTTGTTTGGCTGCAGCGTCAGTCCTTATGCAGTGTCATCTGTAAATATTGGAGTATACATCTCACAGATAAGCACATGGTACTTTTAAACATAACCTCTGTGCCTCTCTGACACGTAATACAATTAACAATCATTCCTTAGCATCAGACATTGACTCTCAGCCACCTGGGGTCAGGGCCAGGCCTAGGCCAGAGTATGCAGTCTGGCCAGCTGAAGCCCTTCCTCCCCACCTCTCACAGCTACCAGCTCGCTCTTGTTCCCGCTCACTATACCCATCGTGTGAATCTCCTTTTCTTCTCAGCCCTCAGTCCCTAAGAACCTAACTGGCTTTGCTGATAACATAACTTAATACCCTTAAAATTTTAGTGTCTTAACGTTCCTCCCTGCACTAAGGATAATATCAGGAAATGGTGGAAACTGTGATTTCTGAGATATTTTTTAAAGACGTAGCTGTGTATAATGTTACTTACTAAAAATTTATAGTCCTCTCCCTCCCTATTTGACATTGGGAATATTTTCTTATAAACCGTTACGATCGTAAACCATTCATTAAGTGTCTGTCCGTGTGGTGCTTTCGGATTAACGCTGAGTGCTCAGGCCACAGAGCCTCGGTTGCACTTTGAAGGTCTGTGGTGTCGTCCTGGTGAGCGAGTGAAGATGGTCAGTGTTCCCATGCTCTGTGTTTGATGAAATATTAAGAGCATCTGAAGTCTGAATGCAATTTCAATTTAAACACTAAGACTACTTTCTTGTATCGGGTAGGTGTTCCCGGATTTGAAGGTTCTTTGTGCTCATGTGCAGTTGCAGCAGTCTTTTGGGGGCTCCCCTGCTATTGGTGTCATTTTCCAGGGTGTCTGTGTGACAACTCTCCCTCGAGATGTCACAGCTGATCAGAAATCCGGCTGCTTCCTGAGTGCTCCTATACTTCACATTTTAAAGTCTGTAAGGGCATGGTGAAGAATGTTGGAATATGGTGTTGAATAAGCATTGACAAGACTTATCTAATTTTAGATAACGGAAAAGCACAAACCTCTCAGTAAATTTGCATCTCTGTCATGGCAAGAGAGCTGGAGGAGCAGGTGTGACTTTCATACACACTTAAATTTCAGATTGTTTCCTTTGTGAAAATGTTCTCTGATGGGAGGAAGCTGACTTTAAAGAGGAGTTAATAGTCTCAAAAAAACTTCTCAAATAAACTTTCCACCAAAAGAGCCAGTCTTCTGTGATCACTTTATTCAAGAAACCAGCAGCCAGTATCAGGATGGCCAAGCAACTTCATTTCATGGGCCAGCTTCCCTTTAGGGAAGTGACAGCCCGAAGTGCAGGCTGGGAAGGACTGTGAGGCCAGGCCCAGGCTCAGCGCAGGCTTCCTGAGGGGCGGTGTCCTGTCCCTCTGTGTGGAGGGCCATGGCCACATGGACCCCACCCTTCACCACCAGAGAGCCAGTTACCCACCAGCTGTACCTTGGTGTCTTAGAGCAAAAGGTCTCGGATAATTGCTAGAAACAATGACCATGTGCCTTACTGTAGAAAAGTTCAGATATTCAAACTTTGTATTGTGAACTGAGAATCCTTTTTAATTTGAACTTTGCTGTTTACTATAAGCAAAAACTTTTTAAAAAACTTCTTCATCTGTATTTATACCCAAATAACTGGATATATACATATTTATATTTAGACAGAATGAATTTAGATTTTTCCCCCTAGTGTTATGACAATATTAAAGAAACACAAAGAAAAGAAAATCTGCCATTTCTTACATTCTACCTCAATTTTTATATGTCTATGTTTGCTATATTTCTATGTTTGTATTTTTTCTTAAACAGTTATAATCATACAAACATAGTTCGATTTATTAATGATCTTTTTATACAGTTATATTGTCTTTATATTGATCTTTTATACCGTCATGTGGATTTGCTATAATTCAGCTTTTCTCTGTCAGTGGATATTTAATTGTTTATAATTATTCTGTCATCAGAAGTGCTATAAGGAACACGTTTATCTTTGTAAGGGACATTTTTACTACTTTTGAGTGACGTTTTTAAAATATATTCCCAGACTTAAAATTGCAAGGCAAAAAAAAAGAAGAAGAAACGTGACCACTTTTATGGCTCTTGAGCAGTACAGGCAGGTTGCTTTCTTAAGAATCTAGAGTGAACCCATTTCTGTGATATACTATGGTGTTCCTGTGATGGTGGGGGCCGCTGTGGTGTCTGCCGCAGAGCACAGGAAGTGAGAGTCCCCTAGGTGCCATAAATGAACATTCTGATACTGAAAGCTCTTTGAATGTCTTATAACACATACAGTGTTTTGTTTCACCTCACTGGAACTCATTGACCACTCACTCAGCCGACATTCTCGTGGGCATCCTTCTGTGGGGTGCTTTGCACTTTGGAAGTTTTGACAAGCCAGCAACAGAAAGGAAAAGCGTATGGTGCTTTATGATTACAACTATACAGCTTGAGCCGTCAGCACTTTTAAAGCTTTTAATGACTTAACTTGGATATGCTTTTTAATAGAAAAATGAACTGCCAGACAGCCGTTGAGTAATACCCGTGTGTGTGTAGCAAAATGGGAATTCAGTGATCTTTTCTTCACCCCAGCTGTACCGGCCTCAGAAATTGAGAAATTTAGAATTGTGTAGGAAGTAGTGGTAACTATAGAGTTATCCACATGGGTGTCTGCTCGGCCACTTGTCACCCCGTCATTGTGTGTTTCTGTCCCAAACTTAGTCATGTGACTTATGTTCGTCCTTAAAAGGACAGCTCATGTCTGCCCTGTTTGTTGCCTTTCATTCATCTGAATTTACCTTCTCATCACCTTCTTTTCTCTATTATCAGTCCTAACGAGTTTTACCTTCCTTCACAGTTTGTGGATTTTGTTTCTTTTTACCATTCGTGGAAATAAAGGATGCCAGGCCCCCCTGTTCTCTCTGGTGGTTTCTCGTTCTAAGTTGTGTACATTTTGCTCCCTCTGTGCCCTTAGGTACAGAGAGCCAAGCCATTAGGAATTTCAGTTCGAATTCTGTGTGAAATCTCAGAACGGGACAGAGTGCTAGTATGGGGTACACCTACCCTTCAGTTTGCTCTGTTTGGTTGAGTTCTGGGGCAGCAAAGGACAGTGAGCTGGGGATGGCTTTCACCTGCTTGCCTCAAATGTCAGTCCTGGAGTATTTGCTGAGGGGGAGGCTGGCAAATGGCTGCTTAGGAAGCATCCAGAAGACCTGACAGAGTCGATTCCTGCCCTGGCCTTCCTCAGCACACCAGCACTCCACACAGCTTCTGGAGAAGGTTCTAGATAGACACAGGTCACCTCCTTGACAGGTTTCACTCTGTCTGCACAGACAAACCCAGTGCCTGTTCTTTTGTTTCTTCCTTTTAGACACCAGAGCCAGAAGTGGAACCGCCCAGAGCCCCTGAGCAGAAGCAGGGGCTGTATGAACTCTCAGCGAGCAACTTTGAGCTGCACGTCGCACAAGGTATGGCGATCACAGCGGCGTGCACACCTCTTAGAACCACACCGTTCGTGACTCCTGGGTTGGTTGGGTTTGTCCTTCTGGCCACCCGAGGGCTCGTAGATAATAGCGTCTGTGGCACTGATTATCGAGGGTTTCTCTCTTCAAGACCCATTAACATCACCGTTTAATGCTCCTCCTTTCAGAAATTATTCCTCGTTTTGTCTCTGTCCCTATAGAAATGCCGGTTTTAATGCTAAGTTAAACCTTAGGTGTGAGAATTTGGAGCTCACAAGTCATGAATGGGCACACTTACTTTGTACAGAGTGCATACTGTGTAGCTGTGCTGTGCACCCTTGGATAAGAAAGTGTTTATTTATATTAATGTTAATCATATGTTGTTGACCTGAGGCAGAAACAAAAGTTTCTCTTATCTGTTTAAACTAGAATTTAATGGGACTATTATGACATGTGAACCACAGTATGTGTTCGTTACACTTAAAATATTTTTTTAGACCATATCTCATCTTTTGAAAATGGTCTCCAAAATATCCAAATGATTTATGTACCGTTTCTGATGTTATTAATAATAAGTCCTCCTTTCTTCACACATTTCAGAAGTGTTGGCTCAGCAGTGAATAACTTGAAAGCAAATTCAGCTTCCTTGCTGACCGCCCATTCTCAGATGCTGCCATGGCGAGAAATCCTCCCATAAGACTGGGTTGGAAATGTTGTGAAAAAGGGCTTAATGTTGTATCTGGCCTTGTAACTTCATGCTGGGAGCCATGACCCCACCCCACTCAATGTCTAAATGAGGCTTCCCCTACCACACTTAAGGTCTAAAATTGTGATGCCTTCAACCATTTTCATTAAAGGTGGTTATTTAATTTGTACCAGTGCTGTGACAGTGGGACTTCAAGGGGTTTTCTCCTGCAGGGGAGTCACTTTAATTTGAGACTGGCTTGGGCTCCCTGCAGGATGTGCTACCGAAATCACCTTGTTATAGACCATTCCCCACAGGCCCAGCCTGGTCCCTCCCTAAGCCAGTCATCTCTGAAGGGCCGTCTTCTGGAGATGCTGCCTCAAAACGGCCTCCTGCCCTTAGAGCGTCCCCTGGATACTCTGATGGGCTCCTGGACGTCCCTTCTCCGCCTCACCACACAAGGTTAGCCACAGAGCTGTCTGGAGAGACGTGGTGTCAGCTTTGCAGCTCAGTGGCTAATGTTTTGAAGCAAGTTTTCTGACATTTCCTTGAAACGCGTCATTGCTATGGTGCTGAGGTGCCTGCTGTGAGCACTGGCTTGGCAGCGTTCTGCCCCAGCCCAAGTCCCATTTCGGTGTCCATTGGCTAGTTCTCGCCCTGGCCACAGCCCGTTTTCAGTTTGGTCTCAGGCTGACATCTTTGAGGCCCCAGGCTCGTCAAGGTAGAACAGCCTAGAAAAAAATCTTTAATGTCCAAATAATGATGTTTGAAGGTTTGGGTTTTTTCCTCCTAGCCAAAGGAGTACTGTTCACTTTTTCAAACCTTTTATTTTATTGTGAAATAAAACACAGATACGGAAAGCAAACGCAGGGCTCAGTGAATTGTTATAAAGCGGTCACCATGTAACCATTGTCCAGTTCAAGGAAAAAACTGCCAGCATCCCCTCACCCCATCCCAGCCACAGCCTCCGAAGGGGGCGCTGTCCGACTTTCTGAAAACCACTCCTTGCTTTTTTTTATGGTTTCACCACTCAAGTATGAGTTCCTACACACTGTAGTTTAGTTTGGTCTTTTTTAAATCTCTCTCTCTTGTGTCTGTTTTATTTACATGTACCCCCAGCATCTCTTTTCCTCCCTCACATTCTGTTTGCTGACCATGTAGGTTGTTTGACCTGTAGTTTTGCAGTGTGGACTTCGCTGGGTATATCCCCATGATGTGGTTTCACATGTCCCTGGTTTTTCTCTTCGCTGTGAACTGAACTTGGTTTGAGAGACATTATCGGTTTTTGTTGGATGTTTTTGGGGGGTTTAGGCAAGACTTCATAGCTGTTGAAGTCTCCTTGTGATGCCAGCAGCCACAGCAGTCACTGCCTAGATCCGCTAATTCATTCAGGATGCCAAATGCTGCTATTCTAATTCAAGCATTTTTTTTAGCAAGAGTAACTTGCCCTCTTTTATCACTTGGTTATTCAGTAGTGCAGTTCCTATAGGAAAGACAGGATTAAATGCCTGATTCTTTCCCTGTGTTGCCAGTTTTCCAAATAATGAGTTGGTTCCCTGTTGTCCTCCAAAGATGACATATTAGTTTTTGTTTTGGGGGTAGTTATGAACTCATGGATATAGACATTTCTGATGGAGAGTCACTGACCAGTTAAAGGGTTCATACTGAAAACAGCGTTGCAAGAGGACAAAAATCGATGCTTCCATTCACTCTCTAGTAGTTAGGTGTGATGCCAATTAGCCTCCGTTTCCCTCTTGTCTGCCTTGGTTTCCCACGGAAGGCGACCACTTTATCAAGTTCTTCGCTCCATGGTGTGGTCACTGCAAAGCTCTGGCTCCGACCTGGGAGCAGCTGGCTCTGGGCCTTGAACATTCCGGAACTGTCAAGATTGGCAAGGTAAGCGAAAGCCCTTATTAAACTGGAAATAGACTGCCTTTGGCTGGATTAATTAGCAGTGTAGCCCATTATTCATTCTGTGCGCAAAGTCGCAAACTTGATTTATTATTTCCATTTAGTGTGCCACTTGATAATTCATTTCACCTTCACAGATGGCAGCCTGGTTTTGAGTGTGCTGGCTTTTCCACAGCCTCGAGATAAATTATAGCTTTGGCTCCTTTGTTTATTTTGAAGCGATGGCCAATTCTGCATTGGCAGCCCCAGAGCCCTTTCTGCAAAGATAGGAGGCAGAGCCTTAGAGAACGTTCACTGGACATGCTTGGAGACTGTCCACATTTGATCTCACCCAGGAGCTCTTTCCTGAGGGACCCGGCTCCGTGCTCACACAGGCATACAGAAGACCCTCCCGTGGTGAGCTCCCGCTTGCCCTGCTGCCTGGAATTCTTTCCAGCTTTCCCCACTTTATGTAGAGAAGCTGGAAGTAATGTCTGACAACTCCATTGTAACTGGATTTTCTGGAAATATCCAGAGCAGCTTCTGGGCCATCAAACACTTAATCTCATCCATCCTCTGGAACCCACCAGATACCCCTCCCTGGGTGTCCTTTAATAACTATCTAATTTTCTACTTTGCCAGGGGGCAGATTTGTATACAGAGTAATGCCATGTGTCCAGGAACTCTAGCTAATAAGACGATCTGCCCAGCACAGTGAGATAGTCAAAAGCATAAATTGGAGAGTCAGATAGACCTGGCTGGCCAACCCAGGGCCACTTCTCCACACCTTATTCTCCCCCTTTGTGAAACTGAGACAAGACCTAACTGGTGGTCAGAGGATAAAATGCTTAGCTCGGTGCTTCGCATGGAGCAAATGGCTAGTACATTGTAATGGTTGTTAAATGGATTTTTCACTGTTGTCTGCTAAACACTTTCAGTGCTGTGTTCTAGTATATGTGTGTTATGGTTGTTAAGATTTTTTTATTTATTGAATAGCTCATGGAAGTCATCACAAAATAATCTTGTCTCGTCTTCCTTACTTTATTTTTTAAACTTTGATGGGTGATTATTTTATTTATTTTTTTAATGCTTTCACCTCTTTAGTGATTTTTTTATATTTTATAAATTTTATTGGGGAATATTGGGGAACAGTGTGTTTCTCCAGGGCCCATCAACTCCCAGTCGTTGTCCTTCATTCTAGTTGTGGAGGGCGGAGCTCAGCTCCAAGTCCAGTCACCATTTTCAGTCTTTAGTTGCAGGAGGCACATCCCACCATCCCATGTGGGAATTGAACCGGCAACCTTGTTGTTAAGAGCTCGCCCTCTAACCAGCTGAGCCATTGGCTGCCCCTCCAGAAGCTCAGCAGAGGCTCATTGTCTTCAATCTAGTTGTGGAGGGCTCAGCTCAGCTCCAAGTCCAGTTGCCGTTTTCAATCTTTAGTTGCAGGGGGCGCAGCCCACCATCCCATGTGGGAATTGAACTGGCAACCCTGTTGTTCAGAGCTCCTGCTCTAACCAACTGAGCCATCAGGCCGCCCCTATTTTATTTTTAATTTATGTCAATAGAGGCTTCTAGGAGAACCAGGGACGGGTGGACACAGTCTAAGTAAGTGCACTGTGGCCCTTCATCTCTGGACATCTCTGTGGCTGGGTTAGACTGGATCCTAAAAATGCCCCCCCAACCCCGAATTAGTTTGAGGCTTCCTATGCTTCAGTTTAACACTTGAACTGTTCTCTGACTTCAGGCTTATCTGTTAGAATAACATTTCATCCTATTTTGTTGACATAGTGAAAAATATCTTAGTCGCACATAGCTGATTTTAATACTAATTGAAAAACTCAAACAGGAAGAAGTGACTTAGGATAAAATGTTTCATGAACATGTTGAATAAGCAGAGTCTTATAAAGATTTGAAAGAAATAAAAAATCTGAAGAACTGTGATAGTTGGTAAATTGAATTTATAGAATTAAGACCATACTATAATCTTAATTTGACATCTTTTCAGTTTTCTCTTTATCATATACCAAGTCCTCCTATTTAAAATTGACTGCTTGCTCCTCCTTGATTTTAAAACTCCATAAGCTTGAACATGAGAATACATTTCTAAGCGGGCATCGTGACTGGAGTGATTGTCTGTCACCCACAGCCAGGCCTGCCCTCTCCGGATGTCAGGCCACCCTTGCCTTCTCCACCTACCCTGATTCCCCGAAAATAAGACCTAGCTGGACCATCAGCTCTAATGTCTCTTTTGGAGCAAAAATTAATATAAGACCTGGTATTATATTATATTATATTATATTATATTATATTATATTATATTATATAAGACCCAGTCTTATATTAATTTTTGCTCCAAAAGACACATTAGAGCTGATGGTCCAGCTAGGTCTAATTTTCGGGGAAACAGTACATTGTTGCTGCTTAAAAATGGGCATGTTACATGAGCGGAAAGAAATGTCTCTGAAGTAAATCTAGCCAACCTGCTCCCTCAGCTCAGGTGTATTTGGGGATAGTAGCTTTTTTAGGAAAAGTCTGCAGAAACTGCAACCTGCTGGCAGAGATACTATCAGGGGCTTCAGAAATTCTCTTTTTTAAAAAAACTACCGTGTGTCCAATAGTCCCTTTCTATCTGGAAGGCTCACAATGAAACGGGGAATGTGATCTTTCTTCATAGGTTGACTGTACACAGCACTATGAACTCTGTTCAGGAAACCAGGTCCGTGGCTATCCTACTCTCCTCTGGTTCCGAGATGGTAAAAAGGTATGTGTTTAGGTTTTAGTATTGAGACAAAATGTTTCTCTGAACCGCAGTGTGCTGAGTTGTCAAGTGGCTTAATAGCTGTGACAAATTGCCAGTATGGATTGTTTGGGCACTGGTTTAAAGGAATACCTATAATGGAACAAAAATATCTTTCTCTTAATTGATGAGACTTGGGTAGTTGAGAAAAATTGTCAAATTGAAACCTTTCATTTGGCTCAAGTTGTCACTAGAACAACCCAAATCTACTGTCCTGGGGTAACTGCTCTGATCACAACCTCTGAGAGAGGTTAATGCTTACTCTTGGTATGGTTCTCACTCCCTCCCTTCCAGCCCTGGCCGGTGTTCAGCTTCTCAGAATAGCTGAGTCAGCACCCAGGCTTTTGTGACTTGTAGCTCTGCAGAAGGAAGGAGCTGTGAAGTTCTCTCACCAGAGCCAAAACGTTTGGTTTGGAATCTCTGCCTTCCCGTTTAAATCTGAGCATGCACACGTTGCACAGCTCTCACAACCACGCGGAGACATCTGATAAGTGATGTCTCCTCCTCACGGGAGGAGGTGTGAGTGATTCAGAAAACTTAAGCGTCCTAACTCAGCAGCCTTTCTGTGTGGCCTCTCTCTGGACAGACTGACCAGTACAAGGGAAAGCGGGATCTGGACTCGCTGAGAGAGTATGTGGAGTCGCAGCTGCAGAGTGTGGAGGACAGCACCCCGGAGCCGGCCCAGCCCTCGGAAGTCCCCATGCTGGCTGCCGAGCCCGAAGGTGACCAGGTGGGTGCCTGCTGCAGCCGCCCGTGGAACGCATTCTCCTCCAACATTTGGCTACAGCTGACTTTTCAGCACAAAACATTTCCTTCAACTACCTGTACATGCTTGGAAGGGGTAGATGTAAGCAAAAGCTTCCCCGAAATAGGGAAATAGGATGTGAGACAAATCCTCAAGAGTATTTGGTGTCAAAATCTCTGGAAGTTCTTCCCTTTGATTCAGTCAACACCTATACTTGAGGGTATGTGCTATGAAATCTTGTCTGCTGCCTCTTGGGCCCCCATTTCCGTTCCTTTCCGTAACGTGCTGCAATCTTTTTACTTTAACCTGTGGTAAAGACCCCAGAAAGATCTGTAGCAGGCAGGATGTGCACATTGGAACTGAAAGGCAGATGGCTGTGGGATATTTAATTGGCTTAGGCAGTCTCTGGCGTACTGAGGTGTCGTCTTCATTCATTCAGTAGTGTAAGGTTTTATTATAGGTTCATTTGTTCTGCGATTATCAAGCCCTTGTTATGTTTCAGGCACTGTCCTAGGCCACCAGGAAACAAAAATGAGACCGTTTTCCTGCCTGTGTAGAGTGCTGGGTCCAGTAGGGGAGACAGATGAGAATACCTGCATGCAGATGTCGCAGGGGCTGTGATAAAGAGTGCAGGGCTGGTCACTGTTGCTTAGAGAGGTGGGGGCAGATAGGCAGGAAGTGTCACTGAGGAGCTGGAAGATGAGGTGGTATTTGCTGGGGCGACACGGTGGGGAAGGCTTGCCCCATAGAGAAAGAGCATGAGCCGCTGCTTTTCGGTGCGAACCAGCCAGGCTTGTCCGGGGCAGGGCCAGCCGTCGGCGGGAGGGCATGGGGTGCAGTGCAGGATGCCAGAGAGGGGGAGAGCTGGGTTGTAGAGGACTTTGTCGGTCGCCAGTGGAGGGTTTCAGGCAGATTTGAATTTTAGAAAGATGAGTGGCAGCAGCATGTATGAAACAGATGGAAAACGGGTGTATTAGGTCGTAAAAGATGTTGAGACACCCAAACTAAGGCTGTGACCGTGGGAATGGAGAGAAGGAGAAAGCCAGCAAAGAAGCCCAACTCTATGAGACCAGTTCGGAGGGTGGGCACTGAGGTGGCTCAGATTTGGGGCATATCTGGTGGAGGACGGCACCGAACACGAGATTAGGGCCAGGGAGGTGGGAGGTGATGAGTTCAGTTTGCAAGATGTGGATTTTCATCTGTGGTGGATATTTAGGATTTAGGTGGAGATGTCCGATGGACAGTTAACTAGCAGTTTGCAGCGAAAGCAGGGTGTCCACACTGGATGAGTAGGTTTATGTGTCTGCAGCTTGAGGTGGAAGATGACGCTGAAGCCAGGGGTGAAAATGAGATTTGTGTTAAAGTGGAGTCAAAATAATGTTTTCCCAGGAAAACAGTGCTTGGATTTCCTTTCTAAGAACCATAAGGCCTGTTTGTCAGCGTATTTCCAAAGCAGAATACTTACATTGCTGCTTCAGTTCACGCTACACTTCATAGCATGCCAGGTTCTCACCTGGGACACTGGGACATTGGGGGTACCAGGGCGGGCTGCCCCTGTTCCTCGGGGTGAGGGCAGAGAGCCAGGTGTGGCTGAATGCCTCCCAGTCACTCTCCCACCCGCAGCATTTACGGAAGAGGTCATGACTGCGGCAGCCATCACTCCTGGGCTTAGTTGTTTAGAATTGGAAGAACCAGCCAAGCCACCTACCCCATCCACCAGGGTGGGGGAGTAAGGGGTCTCCTCCCCCCACAGCCCATCCCTTAGTGGGACTCGCACAGGTTGGGGACTGCCTGGGTGTTAAAGTTGAAGTTTTGGTTTAAGAAGTAAACAAATGGTTGTGTAGTTGTTACGACCACATGTGTTAGAGGAGTGTGTGTCATGGTGGTTATGAAGGTCATCCCAAATTGAGTATAATTACATGCTATGGATGTTTCCATCAAACGCAGAACGGTTTCTATTTATAATAAGGTTTTCCACCATGAAGCGGGTCTTTCAGTGAGTGTGGCGTCATATTTCTGGACATAAAGAAAGATGGCAGTGTTCTACAATGGCCCCTCGGCACACTGCCTCCCACGCACTGACATACGTCACCTGATGCCAGACTCAGGTGGGGCAGCCCTGCTGTGCTCAGCCACATGATAAATCATCCCGATGCTTGCTCTCATGAGAATCGCAGATGCATTTTTGGAGAAGCACATAGACATAATTCTGTAAAGAACTATCAAGATAGAATCACTTTAGAGCAGACTGCCTGTGGCACCTTTCCCCTGCATTCTCCAGCCAGAGCTGAGATGAGCGGTGTTTACATGTACTTTGAATTTAAAAATGGAAAGAAGCCTGTTGTATAGAACATACACATCATTCCCTCTGCTTTTGTAACATCTTGTAAGGTCCTTCTATGACAGAGAAGGTAATTTTTGTGAGTCCATAGGTGAGACTGGTAGTCAGTGAGAGGAGCCCCATACGTACAGACGTCAGGAGGGCCCGTGGTGGGTGTTTGGAGGCACCGGGCCTGGGAGTAGATTTAAGCGCTTCCGCCCACAGCTGTGGTCCACACTTCAGAGCCCTGAAGGTCAGCTGTGCCTGAGCCCCCCCCCTCCGGGGCAGAACACAGGACTGCATCCTGCCACCTCCTCACAGTATCTCCTGGGCCCAGCACTCATGGGGCCTGTGATGACTGTCTGCCCTTCAGAGGCCACTGCTGTGCCCTGTTGTGTAGCTTGTGAAGTGCAAGTTGTGTAGGTACTTTATGTGACCTGGGGGCATGCGCAACAGCATTTAAAACATTATTGATTCATATTTCTGCAGTCCCAAAGCATGGCCCCACCCACTCTGCTCTAAGTGATGTGTTTGAATTGTGGCTTTTCCCTCCCCTGAAGGGCACTGTGTTGGCACTCACGGAAAGTGACTTCGATGACACCATTGCAGAAGGAATAACTTTCATCAAGTTTTATGCTCCCTGGTAAGTGGCTCTTTAATTAGAAATTACTTTGTCCCAGTGTACTTTAGTCCCATCATATTTCTCAGCTCATTAGCCAAGCCTGCAGGCTCAAGGTTGGGCAGATACTACACTGACACATAGGTTATGTTGTAGGAAATAAGGAAATGTTAGCATTATGCTCACATTTAGATATGGTCAAGTTTGGTGGCATTAATAAACAGTTATAGAGAATGAGGTTAATTTGTTTTAAAGTTCAATCTGCTTTGGAGAAGACTGTGGAGGAGAATTATGATGGCCGTGCAAAACTTAAGTTTTGTGATATCTGTGTACTTTTCTGAATAGATTGCCTTTTTGGTGAAACAAACCATGAGCATCATGATGGAGCTTTGCTCCCTAGTCTCATAGATGTTACAGAGAAATCCAGCCGAGCTCTGCTTTGTTAGAGCCCTTCCGTGTATTACCCAGTTACCTGCACCTCCTGCCATGTGGTCTTCAGGGCCCAGAGCAGAGACGGATTGGATGCACATGGTTTGAGACAAGGCAACCTGAAGTGGCAGGAAGACGAGAGGTCCGAGACTTCCCGTGAACTCCTGTAACTCTGGGTGTGCTTTAATTCCTTGGAACCTCTGTTTCCTCAGATGGAAAATTGAAGACCACTTTGTCTCCACAAATGAAACAATCCATTTGGGAAAGCAGAGTGCTGAGGACAGTGATAGATTCTGTTTCTAAATGTGAACAAGGAAGGTTACCACATGTCATTTTTGCTCTTTAATTTGTTGCATTTCAGATATTCCTGAGAAACCATAATAGCAGAGATAAAAAGTTAATGAGCACATGAGTTGTATGAGTTCTGCAGTTCCAATTCTTAAAGAACAGAAACACTAGTAAATAATGCCTTCAGAACTATTTTCTATTTTTATAAAATCCTAACACTGTATAGACCAAGTTTGAAGACAGAAGACCCCTTTTTACTGAAGGGGAGCCGTTCATGTAGTGGGGAGAGTCAGAAAAGGGACACAGTGCCGGGTGGAGGGGATGGTTTGAGTGAAACATAGTCACGGCTTCTTGTTCACACCAAATCACTGGAGCTTCAGGGGGGCTGAGAAATTGTTTTGAAATGTTGAGACCTTGAGCAAGCAGATCTAAAATGTTTCTGGCATTCAAGTGATTTTTTTTTAATGTTCAGTCGATCTGTTTCCTGTTCATGGTGCATTCATAAACCAGTTAGTTATCCCAATTTACCATATCGTGGAAATGGTTTCAAAATCCAAACCTGGTTTCAGACCCAGCTTGTTTCTCTCAGGTTATCTAGAGGGACTTCAGACTGACTTTGACTTCCTTATTTGGGATGGGCGAGGAAGAGAAGCAGGAAAAGTTAGTGCCCCCAGTGGGAGAATTTGATGTTTTAGAAATTTCTAGGCAATTGTTGACTCCTACAGAAAAACAAGACTTGGCAGCGAAATGTAGGTGAGTGAGCGCGGCCCAAGAGTTCAACAAAACTGTCATTGTTCTGTTTCTAGGTGTGGTCATTGTAAGAATCTGGCTCCCACATGGGAAGAACTCTCTAAAAAGGAATTCCCTGGTTTGGCAGAGGTCAAGATCGCTGAAGTGGACTGTACTGCTGAACGGAATATTTGCAGCAAGTACTCGGTGGGTACATGGGATGAAAACATGGGGACTCTAAGTGTTGGGAGCAGATCCGCAGTGAAACTGTAATTTGGCGTTGTGGACGCAACCAGGCTAACTCACACTGCCCTCAGCCCTCGACAAAGCACGTTTTGTGTCCTTTTGAGGTGTTGTGTTTTTTGTTTTGTGTCCTTTTGAGATGTTGTGTTTTTTGTTTTGTGTCCTTTTGAGATGTTGTGTTTTTTGTTTTGTGTCCCTTTGAGGTGTTGTGTTTTTTGTTTTGTGTCCTTTTGAGGTGGTGTGTTTTTTTGTTTTGTTTTTCATTTGAAAAGCGAAAGAGATGCTCTCAAAAAAAGTCTTTGTTCTTCTATCAGTATACACATTTCAGTGGGGGTTTTTAGGCCTTGCCATCTTGGTACAAGGCTGGGCAGTAACTGAGAGTCCCAGATGGAGAATGGGGTGCTACCTGCACGGACGTTCTCATTGACAGAACAGGTAGCTGGCTGTGGCCTTCATCATAGACACCTCGTGGCTTCCTTTTCAGACAGAAGCCAGCGTTCTAAAGTATGATGGCTGAATAAAGGAAACATTGGAACATCAACTTCCTCCTGAGGGGCCCCCCCAACCAGCCAATCTTATGCTCGGATTGTTCACTTAACTCTTGCCTTCTTTCCGTGCTGTTAGCACCATCGGATAACCTATAAGATGTATAATTTATATATTTCTTTTGTGTTATTTTCTTAAAACACTTTTGAGGCTTCTGAAGTTTATTACCTCATCAGATTGAGAGTATATGTAGCACAGATATTTTTTACTTATCATTTTTTTGTGTGTGTGCCTTAAAATTTCTCAAAAGAGAAAAGAGGTGAGTTGTAGCTGGAAAAGTTATCTCCGTGAGGATCTCGCTACTACTCAGTGGGCATCACCAGGGAGCTTGTGAGAAATGCAGAGTCTCAGGCCCCATACTGACCTGCTGAGCTGGAATATGCACCGTCACCAGAGCCCCACGGGGCCGTCTGTACAGGAACGATGAGAAGCTCTGCTTCTGGGTAGGGCATCCCTTGGACCCTAATCTTGAACGGAGTGTTGCGTTGAAAGGTGAATAGCCTCAAGGCTCTGCTTTCTGAACTACGGGGCACTTTTTAAATGCTCTTTGCATTTTAAAATTTTAACCATAGACTTTCCTGGCTGGAACTGTAGGAGTTTTTCTGGTTTTATTTAAGGAGCAATGTGTGTGTGATTCAGACCACTGGTTTTCAAATTTTGAATTTTTTTCTTTAAAGGTACGAGGCTATCCCACGCTGTTGCTTTTCCGCGGAGGGAAGAAAGTCAGTGAGCACAGTGGAGGCAGAGACCTTGAATCACTGCACCACTTCGTTCTGCGCCAGGCAAAGGACGAGCTGTGAAGACGCAGGTGGAGGCCTCCTGCCGGCCGCCTGGGCCCCACGTGCAGGAACCAAGTCCCGCGGGTGTGGCCGAGTGTTCAAGAAGCTGGATGTACTGAACTTGTGGTACCTTCTTGGTATGTGTGTCTTAAGCCAGCACACTCTACAGATTCTTCACTAAGTTTCTTTAAGTAAACATGACCCCTCTGCAAACTAAATATTTTCAGTGGCAATCTATCATCCCCTTTAACCTTCTCTTGATGAAATCTAAATGGTTTCCTTTGAGACTAAAATAGAGTTGAGGAAAATCAAATTGCTGGACTATTTTTGGCTCCTGAGTGATTTTGGTGAAAGCATCATCCAAAGCATAGTTTTTGAACTGCCCATGAGTACTGGAAAGGTGGCCTGTGGCAGTAACGATGTTCCTCTGACCCGAAGGTCACAATTGACTTGTTAATAACGTGGTTGGTCTGGAGCTTGGAGCAGTTTAAACCCCATACCTCTGGAAGATACCGTCATGGCCACCCCTGCATTTTCTGTTCCTGTTAATACTCCTCTCATCGGGAGGTTTGCCATAGAAAGCAGTGGGACTTCTGACACGTGCCTGAGTGAGAGAACACTGATGCCACAATCCTATGTGTGTGTTACTTGTCAAATCAGTTATTACTGTTAAGGGATACTTCTGTTTGTTTCTCATGGATGAAAGATTTCAGTAGTTATGATAACATGAAGTCAGGGTACATGTGAAGATTTTTAAGATTTAAAATCCAGGTTTAAGTCCATGTTTAAGATTTGATGTCTCCCACGGAAAATGTGGGCATGGAAATTTCTACAAGACTTGTCCTAACTATTGTATTGACTCATAGACAGATTCTGGTTGTATTTACCCCTGGGGGCAGGAGGCCTAGGTGAGCTTTCCCTGGTGGGTATGAGGGGCCAGCAGAACCCTGCAGCCCCACTTCGGGGCCCTGACTGGAAGCAGTTCCATGTTCTGCTCCCAGATACTCCTTTTAGAGGCTCACGGTACATCATCGGTCTTCGTGAAGGTTGGCCCTCTGCTGTATGAAGAGTGGGATTAACTTGATCGACCTAAAGACCAAAGAATGAAGTAGCAGGGCTGGATCAGGGCTGCAGTAGGCCATGCCACCATCAGTGCTAGTGGCGTTAGAATCCATGCCATCCTGATTACCAAACCTTTTTACCATCTCCCTTGGAAAGAAGCAACCGCAGGACTGGCTTCCTAAAGGCAGGCACCTGTCTTATGTATGTGCTTTGTCATCGAGTTCCTTCTCATAGTAACCCCTCGGTATCCAGCGCTCCTCATTCCTCCCCCTGTGCTCGGGGAATCTAGTCACTTGGTGGTAAGGACCTTAGAAACAAGACCACTTCTGCTGCCTGCCACAGATGACAACAGCAGGATCTCGACCAGCCTCTGCCTTAAAGGAAATCTTTATTAATCACGTATGGTTCACAGATGTTCTTTTAAAAATCCCAAGTTTCTGGAGAAGCACAATCCTCATGAGTGGCTTCAGCTTTGCATCATGAGTCTTGTCTTGAAAGGAAATCCAAGTGGTACAATTTGTTTACACTATGATACTTTCTAAATAAACTCTTTTTTTTAAAAAAAAAGTCTGGTCTTTCCTTAAATGTTACAGCAAAACAGATATAAAATAGACAATAAATTATAGTTTATATTTACAAGAAAGCTGTAAGTGCAAATAGTTATAGATCATAAATGCATTATTTAATCAGTTTAGTATGAAATTGGTTTCCTAGTACATGATTGTGAGAAAGACATTTTAAAAATATTCTAAGACTTAATCTGAGTCTCACTTTCTACAAGAGAAAACTGATTTCAGTTTATAAACAGCATGGCCATCCAAACCCCTTCCTAAAGGCTGGGAGCCCCTTCCTCATTTTGTTTCCTTGGTTGGTTCTCACCCTGCGACATGATATGCTATATAGTAAACGGGGAAGAACTGTTTTACTGAACTAGATGCAATTAGAGCCAGCGCTCTTGAAGTTAATGTGCTTTTCAGAGAGCCATTCCAAAAAAGAAGAGGCGCAGACTTGCTTTCACATGTTACATGGTTACAATGATGGCTATTAAAAATGCTTCTCGCCCCTTGCAGCCTCACCTCCCAGTATGGGCGGTCTACTTTTGGTCCTAGCAAAGAAAACAGCAAGTGGGGGAGGACGGAGGTGCAGAAGTCACACGGTTTCTTTTAACTGAAATGTATGTTCACACCAACAAGACGCCAGCACATACGCGTAACCGATTACTGAGACAGAAGGCACTTCCACATAGCCCTGCTTACGGCCCAGGCTGTTGCTCCTATATGAAACTGACCTTCCTGGGAATGAAATCTATGAATAGAGGTATTTTCACCCAATTTCTGTTATCTGTAAAATCTACCTTTGAGAAACTACTAAACCGGCTGATACTTTAGCCAAGAATACTTTTACTCCTTTAAGACTATTTTCCCTGTTTACTTAACTAACACCACACACAGCTTGATCTAAAGCGAAAACTAATTTTGGTAGGCTTTTGTGGAGGGGAAGGGGGAAACCCTTCAAAGTTACGTTTCTGCAGTTACTGGACTTCATACAATAGACATTCAAACAGCTTCCTACAGACCAACAACTACTCACGTTATTTACCACATGGGCAAATCATTAACGAGGTCCTTTAACGTCTTCCTTGGGCAATAAGGCACCGACCAGCATGAGATGGCTTTAGAGCATCATCTCAGTTTCACTGTGCTTCTGTGTGTATTAAGGCAGATGGAATCGAGGAATCCAAGGCAGTTTTCGTGTCCCCAGCAACTTGAGTTAGTGGCATCCACAAGCTCTTACAACCATATTCCTGTATTTTTTCAAGATGACATTGGAGTTGTCATCAAAGTAAAGAACCGAGATGGCGTTTAGTTTTGTTGGTGCACAGCATGGTTTGGGGACATACTCAGGATTCATAAGGTGAACCTGTTCCAAGACAGAAGGAGGAAAAGCTTCCATTAGAAGCTATACCTGCCCGTAGCTTATTCCTGCCTATAAAGTGACAGAAATCTCAGAGCTCACCAACGTCTGTACGATCGCGTGGTTTGTCGCATTCATGTGTGCATTGAGTGGGAAGGAGCATTCTCCGTCACAGTAATTGGCAGCATAGCCCTTGGGTGCGATGATCCAGTCCTTAATTTAAAGCAAAAAGAAGCAGTGAAAAGGTGATGAATACACACTTCACATCATCTGCGCTCTCAGTAATCCTGTGAGAAGGATTATGCACATGGACAGGTAAGGAGACAGGTGCAGGAAGGTCAAGTTCATGTGCAAGTGGCAAAGCTAGGGTGTGAACCTAGTTGGTCTGGCTCCTGAGCCCTCGTGCCGTCCACAGGCCCACATGGCGTGCAGGTGCTACCCGCTGCTGGTCTGGGAGCACTGGTTTTATGTACGTGGACCAAACGGAGCCTCTCGAGGAGCCCAGTGTCTTCCCTGTCACCATACTGCCACGTGCATATGAAAACTCTATCTTCTATCACTTGTCACTTATAATTTGCTTCTTATAAACTAGTGGTGGCTCTCAGGTGGGGCAAAACATTTGTGCTCTTCTAGATAGTTTGGGTGAGCCAATTTATAGCCGTTGGAGAAGTTAACTAGTGATCCGTTTTTCCAACCCTTTCTCAAAACAATTAAAATGTGTTTAAATGCCCAAATACAAATATATGCCTTGCGGACTTTGAAAGAATGAGGGAAGAGTCCCGGGGAAGGCGGCTATTGATTTTGAGGTACACAGAGCTGGGGAACCCTGGAATCCCTGGAAAGGTGCTAGTGGGCACTGTGTGCCCAAGAAGGCAGGCCTTCTCCCACCTCACTCCAAAGAGCCTGGGCACTTGAAAGGGCTCCTAAGTACCTCCATGGAAGGAACCATCTCAATCCTAAAGGCTTTTGACGTTGGCTGTTGCCATTAAGATGAGAAGAGACTGAAAAGAAGCTGCAAAACTGCTACTCTCCTGAGCATTTGAGATCTTACTCCCCAGCATATGTCTCCGGTTTGGCTCAAATAAACTCATAAAATTAAAACAAATCAAAAAAATAAAAATAAAGAGAAGAGGCAAGAGACTACTGAGAAAAGAACTTTGTCCCCCTTGTTGTCCCGAGAACTCACCTGCCATCCCAGGTCTTGGAAACTCACATAAAGCTCATGTTTCCTACAGGCTGTTTTTAGTTCACTGCTGTTGTAATCTGTTGGAGGAGATCAAAAGAGGCACCCATTAACTCATTCATTCCCTCATGTAGGAACTCAGTGGAGAGTATGCCATCAGCCAGGCACTATACTAGGCTCAGGATAGCAGTGAACAAGGCCCCTACTAGACACAAATGTGGTCACCAAACAACTCCGTCAGGTTCCTGATTGCTTGGGTGTTTCACATACTCTGACGTCCACTTAGGGGTTAGTGCTGGGCACCCAGGCAAATGACACATACTTATTGACTTGAATGGACTCCTTTAAGCAACAGATGTTTGTTCTAAGCCCCTGTTGTGTGCAAGGCCTGTGGCGGGGGTGTGCCAAGATGCCCAAAACATCCCAGGCGCCTGACTTGGAAGACGTCACATTCACAGTAAAAGACGACTGTACCAGGCAAGGGTCGCTCTGTATAAAACAGGAATGGTCTTGAAGCTGCACAGGGGCTTTGAAGGCAGCTGCTGGGCCAGGAAAGCATCCTGAAGGAAGTGCAATGGAGCAGGGCCTAACCAGGAGGCCCAGGAGTTGGGGAGAGATGGAGACACTGCAGGAGGGGCCGTTCTCTCCTGCACGGTCCTCCAGCCTGGCTGCCAGGGTTGAGCCCTTTGACCTGCACTCAAGCAAAGACTCCTAAGCTAGTAGTGCCCCGTGAGAATCTGCTGAAGTGTATGTACCTGCTCTGGGCCATTCAGGAGCCACTAGCCTTGCTGAACCTAATCACTGGCAAAAGGAACGGCAGTACCCTGATTCATTTAGACCATTTGGAGCACCTCTTGGGTGACATGCCCTCTGCTAGGCACCATGGGAAATAGGAAAATACCGGTAGGTTACCCAAGGCTTTCATCCTCTAGGAACTTAGGGAATCAAAGGGGTGGTGTGAGACATGTATACAACTAACTCAAGTACAACACAGAATATGAATGCTATGGGCAGGGCCATAGGGAAATCTCACTGGGAGTATAGAGTGGGAGCAAGAGGAAAAGAGAGCAGTTCTTTTGGAATGACATGTAAAGAGGAGTCAGCTGAGAAAAAGTTGGAGAAATGGCTTAGAATACCAACCAAAATTATTTGGACTTTCTACCAGAGGTATTAAATAAGGCTTTGGAGGTTTTTGGCCAGAGGGTGACATATTCAGAGCTGGGATTCTAAAGAGCTGATCTGGTGGTGGTGTTTGAGAGTTCAAGAGAGGGAAGAGATGAAAGGTACGGAGAAGACTTTGGAGAAAGTGTCTTAATGTAAAATGGACTTTGATGGATATGAGAGTCTAAGCCCATTTGTATCCTTTTTAATCACATGAGCCAATAAGTTACCTGATTGCTTAAAGCCTCTTAGAGTTGGGTTTTCTGTTACTTGCACTCCGGAACCTCCTGGACCTGAAGCAGGACTGAACACGCAGATATGGGTGAGCCAATTTCTAGCCATTGGAGAAGTTAACTAGTGATTTTGTAAGAGAAAGAGACTAAAAGTATCAACTCAGCCCAGTGACCTATCCTGGGAGGAGAGACAGGCTACCTTTTTGAACTGGTTGCCAATTTTAAGTTTATTCATTCTCCCCACATGCCTTCCTCACCTTTCAGAACCACCCTTGCTATAACTTCAAGTACCTGGAAGAAATGAATGTAAAACCTCACTGGAGGGAAATTTTCACAATGCAGGGCACCACAGGTGCTCTCAGTAAAAGCAAACAAGCACCCACCAACACCACAAAACAAAACAAAACCTCCTGCTGAAAATAGCCCCTCAACAAAAAGTATCAACCACACAAAGAAATAAAGTATCCTGAGAAGAGAGTCTGAGTGCAAGACAAAGAAAATATAGGACCCCAGGGACTGCAGGCAAGAATAGTTTCCAAGTGAGGTTATAAAAAGGAATGTCTAAAATAATGGGAGAGAGAAAATAAGGAATATAAACCCTAAAGTAAGAACACTATGGGAAAAGAACATAAAAATGAACAGGTAAATTTGAAAAAGACCAAATAAAACTTTATAAAAACCATAATCATTGAAAATAACAACAAAATGGATGGGTTAAATATCAAATTAGATAGAACTGAAAAGAGAATTAACTGAACAATAGATTTGAAGAAACTTCCCAAAATATAACCCAGAGTAAAATGGCCAGAAACTATGACTATCTGTAAAGATATATGGAAGATAGGATGAAAAGTCCAATGTTATTTCTAATAGGAATCTCTGAAGAGACTAATGGGGGGAGCAGTAATAGTTGAAGACATAAATGCACATTTTCTAGAACTGAAGAAAATCTTTATATTGAAAAGGCACAATGAGTCCTAAGCAGAGTAAATAAATTCCTATCTAGCCATATCTGGTGAGAAACTCTAGTATTTGTAGCCACAGCTGGTGAAACTGTAGTATTATCAAACATATAGAGAAAATTCTTAAAAGCAACCCTGAGATGAAAAAAAAATTACCTCCAAATAAAACAAAGAAAATTGATAACAAACTTCTTAACAAGAAAAACACAAAACATAAAAAATACCAAAAACTTTTGCCATCAACATAGAATTCTATACCCAGCTGTAGCAGACATTTATTGTTTTCCAGGAATACTTCTCATTTGGAAGAATAGGAAGGAATCAAGGTCCCATTTCCCACAACAGATAGGTACTGTCTTTGTCCCCTGGCTGCTAGAATACAGGCTCATGACTTCATTAAAGCCAATCTGATACCCCCACCCTTGAGACAGTGACTCAAGGGGGGAACTAAGAATGGGTGGAATGGTAGCAAATGTTCAGGGTGATGGCCCCAGTGGTAACATTGAAACTACATTGTGCCCATGACCAGGTCTGAGCTAGGTCTTGATTCTGAGTTTAGTTCTCCAAACTTGTTGGTTGGGTCATTTGCCTGATACCCTTAAATTATTTTTCACTTTAAGTAATTAGTCTGCTTCTACTCCATGCAGTCAAGAGCCCTGAGTAGCTAAATTATTATTCAGTTAGAAGACAGGAAGCACAGGTAGAGTGGGTCACTATCTCATATACAGTTGGTAAGACCATTTCTCTGTTAAAGTATCTTCTAAGCATAGACTGAAGGAACTTTGGGAGCAAGGCGTGAGTCTGTCTGGGGGAAGAATAATCCATACAGTAGGAATGAAAAATGCAAAGGCCCTGGGGAAGTAATCTCCTTGGCACACTCTAGGAACAGTCTGATGGGGGCTGCTATGTGTTTATTAAAAACCCGTATCTGGGCACTGAGCTATCTGACATTTCCCACTGCAGTTAGGTGTGGCCACATGCTTGAGTTATGCCCATGAATGTGGGGAGACGGGAGGTGTGCTGCTCTTAGGCCTGGCCTTCCAGAACTCCCTGCAGCCCTGCACTTGTTCTTTCCTCTCCTGCCAGCTGCATGCAAGGGTCACCTTCTGAAAACTCCAAGGCCCTGGTCCCCTTGCACTCTTGAAGGAGTCCTGGGTTAGATAAGTTATATGATCCCCCTACTTATAGTCTCAGTCTGGAATTTTCCCTGCCCAACCTCATTTGGCCTGTGTCCCCCAAAGTAAACTTCCTCCAAAATTCCTTCTCTGTGCTGGGGACCAAGAGCTCCCCAAAATCAAACTTGGAGTTGTTGGCTATGTGAAAGGCAGAGATTTCTAGGACAGCTTTCCTTGCCAGGTTGGTGGACATGGCAGTGTGATATAATGACAAATACGTCTGGTCTTTGTCCTGGTCCTTGGCACAGAGCTACAAAAGCCATGGAATTCCCTAAATGAGAATTCCAACTTACAGTGGGTCCCTAGAAAGCTTCCAGATGGGGGCTGGTCACCAGAAAGACCAAGCATGTGATTAGACACTTGGAATTTGGGGCCAGCCTGACCTCCATGGAGGGAGACTTGAGATTGAGTCCAATCACATGGCCTATGATTTAATCAATCACGAATAGTAGTAGTAGTAACAGTAGTAACGAGACCCGTATGAGAACGGTGGACACTGAGGCTGAGTGAAACGTTTGGGTTGGCAAATGCATTGGTGTGCAAACTGCCCAGATTCCACGAGGAGAGGACATGGAAGCTCTGTGTCCACCCTGCCTCCCCCACCAGACTTTGCCCTATACATCTTTTCCAGGTGGCTGCTCCTCACCTGCATCCTTTATAATACAACTGTGATCCTAAGTATAGTGCCTTCCTGAGTTCTGTGAGCTGTTCTAGTGCATTATCAAACCTGAGAGGGGTCATGGGAACCCCTGAATTGGTAGCCAAGTCGCACATAACTGCAGGTGGGTTGGGGACCCCACTTGCAGCTGGCATCTGAAGTGAGAACAGTCTTGTTAAGGACTGTGCCCTTGAACTTGTGGGGTCTGTGCTAAATCCAGGTGATTAGTGTCAGGACCAAACTGCACTGTAGGACACCCAGTTGGTTTCAGAACACAGACAGGGACACCTTACATACTTAGACTTTCAGTTTCTTCTGCTGGAGGGAACCAAGTGGACAGAGCGAGGGACTTCACTTCTACCTTCACCAACAGTCCTCGTCTGCTTCAAACTTCCTGCTCATTTGACTCTCTCAATGCTTAACAAAGAAAACTTTCTCTGCAAGAACAACTATTTCTTGTAGAGCTAGACACTGGCATTTTTGTCGTTCAGTAAAGATCGGGACCAGAGAGAGGAAAGGGAGGTATTCGGCTCTCTTGTTTTTCTTCCTACGGACATTTTTAGGCCACACTTAAGTTTCCTTATAACTCCATGCTAAGTGCTGGCAAAGAATGTGTAAATATTTGTGAAGGTCAGTGCCCCTCAAAATACTTATGTCTGCTGCTCAGAGAGCTGGTACCCTGGGTTCTGCAGTGGAATTACACTGCCATGCATTGTTTTGTTTTGTTTTTTAGAGATTGACAGATTGCAGAAAAACATTCCCCCCACCTCCCGCCCAATATTTGTTTAGATGAATGGTCTGGATAGAGCCAGTGAAAATTTATACAGCTAAAATCCAACAGGCACATAACCACTCTGGTGGGAGAAAGGAAGGCAACACAGCTTTATCCAGATGGGTTCACCAGTCAAGGGCAGGGCAGAGAAAAGAAGCCACAGAGCTGAAGAGATGCAACAAACAAACAAAGCAGAGCAGCAGACCAGAAGCAGGCAAACCATCCTGTGGGCAGCAGTCCTTGGTTTCACTCATGGGCTCTCTGGACCTGCATTATAACCATCGGGGTGTTTGGGCCGCATCCCAGACCCATGAGTCTGAATGACCAGGAATGGGAGGTCTGCTGTCCAGGTGACTAGCCCTGAGATACTGCCCTTTAGATGAGACGATCACACACAGTTAATAGCATCACCCCCTTCACACACGTCTGTCTTCAGACACCAGCGCTGTCTGCACTTCCCCTTAACGCTATGGGGAAAGCCAGTCTTGTCTTGAGAGAAATTTTCAAGGGATCTGGCTTTTTTGATGTTGAACATAAAAAGTGAAATCTGGCTGTCTAATCATTCCATATGATTGTTTGGCCTAAGAGTGGAGAGCAGGGCAGGTGCCAGTAACCCCACTGGGATTCTGATCCAGCCAGACTAGGCCCAAGGTGGTCATCCAGAGGAAACTGGACAAGCAGGGCCCACATACAAGCAGGTGGGTTTGGGCAAAACACTGTTCAGTGATCAGGGGACAAAATATAAGAGTCATAAAACCCCCCAGGACTAAATTCTTCCATAGCCAGAAGAAGCTATCTCCCTAGTGTTCTCTTAAACAGGAGAGAAACATTCTTCTGATAACTTTCAAGTTATCAGAAGCATATTAATTGCTCTTGGCAACACTGCTTCCCATCCCCCACTTTTATAGACTGCTTCAGTAGAGAGACATTCAGACATGATTGGTTTTAAAAGCACCATTCCTTCCTCTCTTCCCCAAATAAACATTACAAACATTAAAACAGGGATTTTAAATGGAAATTTAAATTGGCTTCATCTTTCTGTGTGGGGCAAGTGGGGACCATCACACAGGAAGCGTCAGAGTCTCCAGCCTGGGGGAAGCGGAGGAACTTTAAAGATCCAAGACAGACCTGCCTGGTTGTCCCTAAGTGAAGATCCTTCAGCAGAAGCTCCATGCGCTGCGGAGGGGAAGGTACAGAGACTGCCGAGCAGAGGAAGGCACCATCCGTCTCGGAAAGTGGGGATAGGGGAACAGAGTTGGAGAGAGGTCCAGGCTGTGGTGCCCAAAGTGTGTTCCATAATAAGTCTTTATCCTTCTGGTACTTTGCCAAGGGAGGTTCGCATCTCATCCAGGCTTTCTGAGTGATTAACCCATGGTACAGAGACACACAAAAGTATCATGTCCACTGCCAATGGCCAAACTGGTGACCAGTACCTTCCATTTTCTCGTGGCTGGTGACAACAGGGGTCCAGTCAATCATTTCTGATGGAATGAAGTGTCAGCTTCACCGGTGGCTGTGGCATCACTCTCCCAAGTCCCAGATGTGTCTTTATTATTTGTGATTTGGGTTCTCTAGGGGCCGGGTACACCTGCGAGGTGTTAGGAGCCAGCGTGAAATGAGCTGTATGGAGGTGCATTTTCCTGGAGTCCAGCTGACGGCAGGAGGAGATGATGACCAGGCCTCTTGTCCTTGCTCAGACGTAACTTAATTCCCACATCTGAGAGTCCTACTTGGAGGGTGCGGATGGGGGCACCAGGCACGTCTGGGCGGACCAACAGGGGCCAAGGCTGCGGCTCCCACAACACAGAACTCTTTACTGACCCCATCTTCGTCCTTGTACTTCTCAGACCCCCTGTCCCTCTGTTTCATTTGTATGTTCCCCGCAGGCTAGGGCTGAACTCCTACCGTCGTCTCAGTTCTGGCTGGGAGGTCTTTCTTCTTGACCACTGGGCCATGACCCTAACACTCACTTTCATTGGTGACAGCCTCTACTCCCTGACCTTATGTTCTGCTCTTCCCTATGATGGGTGTTCCACCTACAGAAGAAAACTAAGGGGAGAAAGGGTCTGGGTGGGCCCACATGACAGTGGGAACCACCCCATGAGCCCCACTTGGCCCGAGGCTAACAGGGCCCTGCAGGGGGCATTTATTTAGTGCACAGAGGACAGCAGCTAGCTGGCCTGCCACCTCATCACGGCATCCCCGTCCCCAGGCAGCGACCATGTACACTGCACATTTCTTTCTCCCCAAACACGGGTCATATCCCACAGCCATCTGGAGGATATCTGGGTTAATTCCACCCAGCATTCCTTGTATCCTGTCCTCCTGAAAAGCCACATACACAGTAAAGCGCAAGGTAGCTGCTCATGGTTTATTTCTGAAGCCGAATTGCTATGTGCAGGGAAAGGCAGGCCTCCCTTGCAGAGCTTCTCAGGGGAATGAGGCCTGGGTGGGGAGGGAAGGGAAGGGCACGGCAATGACCCTGACTTGCAAGGAGTTCTGCTTGGCCAGCTTGAGGGGCACCAACCATCAGGCCTGAGTTGGGGCCACACAGCTAACCTGGGAGCCTCAGGGAGGGGGCTGCACATGAGTCATAGCAGCCCAGGCCCAGCCCACTTTCCTTTCCAACCCCAATAGAGGAGGAGGAGAGCAAAACAACAGTGAAGACATGGAGAAGGAAAAAGGCAGAAAAGAGACAAAGTCAGGGCAATCGTCCAAAACCAGGTGAGAGGGAAGGAGGGAGAGAAGTAGGCAGATGGTGCCCCCGGCTGGGGCTTCGGCAGAGGGGCTACTTGGGCCTGGTGGGCTGAGCCCACAGGCTGTGCCAGCTGCAGGCTGGTGTCCCTGCTCAGCAGGGCACACACTCAGCCAGGAAAATGCTGGCGCGGCAGGAGCTGGGAACAGAGTGGCATGTTCTACGCTGTATTTCCTGGTTGTTTGTGAGCTCAGGCTACAGAGTCTTCCCATAGCAAACTTGTTTTTTAGAGCGAACAATTCACTCCTCCTACTTCCCTTCTCTCCTAGAACGACGAGGGGGGGGGATAACAAGCGGCTGTTAAAATGGCACCTCTGTCTTCAGTGGTCTGCCCAGCTCTCTCCGTATCTCCAGGACTTATCATCCCGTCTGATCTAAAACAAGTTTCTGGCTCCCACATACCCCACAGAATCAACACCGTCATTGAGAACACGCTGGAAGAAGCCCAGCTCCTGTGCCACTGACACTACAGGATGCAAGGGGACCACACGGGATCTTGATTTCTGGTGACAGTAATCTGATAAAGTGCTGGGGGTGGGGGCAACAGCTTAGTTTTCAGAGTCTAGATTTTGTTTATAACATGGATGGTTAGCACGAGAGGCAACAGATATTCTATCGTATTCTTCTGTCACCCCAGGAGTTCAAGACCTCACAAGGCTCCATTTAATCTGTGTGGGACTTTGGCCTTTTCTCAGGCTTTGTCTTGATTATAAAAGAATACGGAGCTCTGTACCTTGAAAATAGACAAAGGCTTCCCTTGAAGAATGAGCGTTAAGACCTCCTGTGCTCCAACATCTCTGTCCCCCTGTCACCTCCTTCACCGAGTCTCCTAGCCCCAGGACTTGTCAGGAGTTGGGTAGCTGGCATCGCTCAGGCATCTTGCAGCACCTGTTTATGCCTTGTTGTTATTGCTTTTTAGCATCGCTGCCATTAGCACAGTCATAAGGGTGAACCTAGAGATGGGGCAGAAGGTAACTTTCCAGTCTGCTTCACTCCTTGGTAACTTTTATCTGAAAGGCACTAACAGCAAACGAGAGTCAAGTATTATAAATAGGGCATTTGAAATGATTCTAACCTTCGGATCACTAATACTATACCTGTCCTCAATAGCTGTGGAGAATTGTTTGGTTTCACATAGAAAGCCCTGAATAAGCCTCTGTTTCTTCACTGAGACATCTGAAAGCCAAGCTGCAGGCCATAAAATTTTAATTTAAGATCAAAATGACAAATTAAAATTCCCAGCTCCTTTGAAGAACTACCAACAGTCCGTTCTTCCCAAGCTTGGATGTCCATGGTGGGTCGCTCCCCTCAGCTTTGGCACGCCAACCCATGGAAGCAAATGGTGAACTAGTGGGGAACCTGCCGGGAACTAAACGGCCAAATACACAGTGATCTGTAAAAATAAGACCCCCTAGTCTGCGGACTGGAGTTCCCTGAAATCTGTAGCAAAAGATTCCATAGACATAATAAAGTCCCCAAACTGCTGTTTTGCAGGTAATGAAGTCTGGTTACTTTTCTTATCTGGAAGCGTCCTGACTGGTCCTGACTGGTCCTGTTGATGTGAACTATCAACAAGAAGGTAAACAGTATACGCGTGATCTGAAGGAACAGAGCCACATCCCCCACCACCCTGGGTCCTTGAAGATACATGTTTAGGTGGGTTGGAAAGAAAACCGACTAAGAAATGCTAAGGTATTAGGTTGGTGCAAACGCAATTGTGGTTTTTGCAATTATTTTAACCTTTTAGACCACAATTACTTTTGTACCAACCTAATAGCATTTGAAGAGCTCATTCCAAAGGACAAGACAGGGTCTTGAGAAGTTGCTGGTTTATAGATGGTTGGCAGAGCTGGGTGGTGGCAACATAAACATCAAGGATGAAAGGCCTAACGGGCATCTAACCCAATTTTACACGAATTGTTAAAAGTGGCAGAAAATGTCTCCAAACTAGCATCTGCCAAAAGAAACAGCAATTCTAAGTCACAGTATTGACAGCCAGCTGGTTGACATGGCAGAAAATGTCAGACTCACCAGCTGACTTGAAATCACATTAACTACCCTGTCTCCGAAGATGTCTTAGAAAGATCCTGGGACCTGAGCTAGATCGGTGCGAGAATGACCACATGGAAACATCCCTCAAGGCCATTTGTTCACAGCCCTTGTAATGGACTGTCCAGATGGTGTCATAATCTCCCAAAAGACAAAATAATGAATCCCAAGAGAAAGATACTATAAAAGAGGGTGAATGGGAGAAAGAGACTACCAAATGAGAGTTAAAAGTGCAAGGCAGGGTGTCCCAAGACCAGTAGGTTGGTAGACATGGAGGCTGAAAAAGAATTGCCAGGTTCACTGGAATCCCAGTGGGCTGCACAGCACGGCGTGGACCAGGACTAGTAAAGCATGTGTCAAAATGATCAGTGACACTGTCCAGATGATATCCTAGCCCACTGGAGAAGTACAACACAGCTAACACCCATCATTCATTTGGAGCAGACAACTGCAAAGAAGCAAGGGCAAGTGAAAACCATCCAGGGAAACTTCAATCCAAAACCACTGTTTGGTACATGTGCTTGGAAAGTCCAGCTTAAAGGCCAAGGACACATGTTAGAGCAGATTGGGGTGGGCGGTGGGGAGGGTGTGAACAGGGCGCTGGGCCTTTCCCTTGCTGTGGACTGGTCCTGCCGTCTCAGGCATCTGTAGCTCTGTTCCAAAAACAGTCACATACTTCCCTGCCATGTTTCACCCTGATGACAGGCAATTTCATGGATCATGTTAACTTCTTCACCCAGATGCAGGACAGTCTCTAGTGGGTTTCTCCTGGTGGTGGTTGTTTCAGTGGAGAAATTTTAATTCCCTGGGAACACGCTATGGAAGAAGGGGGGCAGCAGAGGCAAAGTAATTTCTTCCTTCAACCTTCCAAAAGATTTACAATGGGAAAGGCCTGCTGGAGTCACACCAGAGACCACAACTTTTTGTCTCTGCAGCATCTGCCTGGGTCACAAAGGCACAGAAACATCTGGCCCCACAGCGGCCTGGAGAGAAAGCACAAACCAGACGGCCCATTTCTTGGGGTAGAAAGCCATCTTTCTGGAAATCTTCTATCTAAGAGCAATCCTCCCTTGCATGTCCACTCCCACTAGCGGCAAGGATAAATAAGGAAGAAAGAGCCAACTATGTAACACAGCACTTCAATGGGACTCATATAAGCAATTTCTCAGACCAGCTTGAGAGGGTCTTTGAAGATAGTGAGAGGCAAGGAGGATCCTTTCTAGTAATACTTTCTTGGGGGCCTGGGCATTTACATAAGTGAGGCCAGAGGTATTTGTAATGAACACTTTTGTCTTAGTACTGCTGAAAAAAACAAAGCAAATTTGAAAGTACTGGAGGGGGGGAGGTTGGGGGTGGGGGGCGGTGGGAAGACCAAGAGAAAGCAAATATACTTGTGTCTAATTACAAATTAGATCAACTTTCATATTCACAATTAATTTATTCACCAAATTGAAAAAAAAAAGTTGAAAGGAACTTAGAAAAGAATAATTGGGTGATACTGCTAAAACCAAAATCAGAGACAACATGTTTTCTCAATTTAGAATAACTCCATGTGTGTGTTGGGGAGGGGAGGGAATGTTGAATAAATCAAGTGAAATTTTAATTTTAAAAGCAATCAACATTTCAAGAGCTGCCTTCATGTCTGAGGTCCCAGTACCAAACTGACCACAATTCGTTAATGAATTGAAGCCTACCACTGGCAGACCTCCCCCATATCGTGCCCTGAGGAAAACGCTGAGTGAGATTATTAACTCTATTCAGCAGGTTTCCTCCGAAGCAAATAAAGGAAAGCACTCATTTCTTCTTCTCCTTCTCCTCCTCCTCCTTCTCCTCTTCCTCCTCCTCCTCCTCTTTCTTCTTTTTTCTTTTCTTTTTTTTTTTTTTTTTTTTTAGAAACAAAACAAAGCCAACCCTGACTATTTCTAGTGGTAAACCCAGGCGCACCCATGCTGTTTAATGCTTCCAAGAAACGTCAGGGTGACAAAAAGCAAAATGTCACGTCACGCTGGGTCATGGATCCTCAGGTTTCACATCCAAGTTACTGGTAAAAGAAATGGTTTATTAGGTTAGAACCTAAACTCAAAACCCTTCCTCCCAAAGAAAAACTGGGGACTTTGGGAAGCAGTATGAACTCTTTCAGGCCATGTTTTGGCCTAAAGATGTCATTTTTAAACAGTCACTTGGCAGAATTAATGCATCTTCCAGAAGAAATTTATATGCTTTCCAAGGATTCTAACATACCCTGACAACCTACTTCCAACAACTGGATGCAACTCATTTTTGAGCACTATTATGAGCCAGATCACATGCTCAACGCTTAATACCAACAAATTTACTACGTACTCATCGTCCCCACTGAGCAGACGAGTAAACTGAAGTTGAAATAGATGAGGATTGTCCAAAGTCACAGAGTGACTGAAAATTCCACAATAAGTCTTGAACTTCATGCTAGATTCCCAGGCTATTTAAACAGTCAAAGAAAACCCAGAACTACACCTGGGTTTGAATTCAATACTTACTCTCTATGTGAGCCAGAACACCTCTTTTCACGAGTGACCTCCCATGCCACTTCCTCAAAAGGTGCAGCACAGGAGGGAAAAGTTCTGAACCACTGGATGGACACGCAAGCAGTGGGACCTGTTTCCTCTCTCTCATTCTTTGAACATGCCTGTTCAGGGCAGGATGGTGCTGACCCTATTGCCTACCGTGTTTCCCTGAAAGTAAGGTTGGGTCTTGTACCATATTTCCCGGAAAATAAGACCAGGTCTTATATGAATTTTTGCTCCAAAAGACGCATTAGGGCATATTTTCAGGGGATGTCTTATTTTTTCATGTACAACAATCTACATTTATTCAAATACCGTCATGTCATCTACTTCTGGAACACTGTCATAATGTACTGAAGGCATCCGTCTGGCTGATGATCTTTACTGAGGCTTTTTTGGGGGGGAAATGGTAGCTCCAGAGGTGAGCACAGGGCCCCAGTCTGGCTTTCTACTGAAGCTACCATGAAAGAGACAGTCTTTCTGAAGTTGCGGTTGCCAAGAGTGATAAAATCCTGGAACTGTTGGTTACCTTCCTTATCACCATATAGAGGTAGTCTGTCTGAGAATGCCACCAACCAAGGCAAATAGAAAAAGAGAGGGATTCTTAATATCATCCGAGCCTACGGAGGCAACTACGCCTAAAGCTAGAATCCCTGAACTTCCGAGTTAAAAAACCAATAAAATCTGTCATAGAGGGTTGTTTGAGTTGACTTTCCATCACTTCTAGCCAAGAGCACTGACAAATACAAGTCCATGATACAAATGTATGAAGTTTGTACATCCCAACCTCCGAGGCATAATACAACCAGAAGAAAATCAAGGTGCTCTCAGGATTTTTACGTGAATGAAAAAAAGAGTTGGAGAAATCTTACCAAACAGCAGGATACTTCTCTGGAAAACCAGACACTCAGGATGTCTGCAGCCTGCAGACCCCATCTTTGCGTACCACTCTTCCCTGCTGATGGCCCCAGGAACCCATCTGATAATCAGTGACTATGAGGCACCTGCAGACCTGTGCATTTGCCGGGCAGAGGCTGTGCACCATCTGAAACCATCTGCACTCCCTTTGTTCTCACTGAGGCCTGAGCGCCAACAAGGCTTCCTGGAAAAACGGGCTTCACCCAAACCTACCTGAAGCACTGGAGACCCGGGACACGTCCTGGGACTGGGTAGAGCGATTGCGACTCTGCTGGCGGCGCCGACCAGTGGCCGACCTCGTGGTGCGTACGTGGACCTCACTCACTTTGAAGAAGGCCACCATGAATGGCTGCTTGTCATAAGGGCCATCTCTGCCCACCAGGCCTGCGGCTCGGGGGTTAATGCTGAGTCCTGGAATGTAACCCAAAGCACACCTCCCGTTACTCCACGGAAACCTATTCCTGCAGCCACCGTACATAACTCATCCCACCTGGCCTCATTAAGCTGAGCATGAGGGGAAAGCATCATGCCCTCTCAGGTCTCTGATGGCTCTCTTTGGATGGTCAAAAGTCAAACACTCCTTCCAAAGGTCTGTGAATCTAAACAAGGAGGGCTGGCTCTCAGGCTCTGCCATTTCTGCTAGTCTTTTTCTTTCATATTCATTCTTTCTTTCTGATCATATTCATCCCAACCAGCGAGGCAACTGCACAGAGTGTACCCAGTGTGGGGGCTCGTGAGGGGATATCAAGCTGCTGAGCCCTGATGCTGCAGGAGGAGAGGTGCTGGAGGGTTCCCTTGCAAATGTACTCAACAGTCAGAATTTAGACTATGCTCCCATCTTTCTCTTTATCTCAGCATCCCCCACCAGCTTCTGCCTCTGTGACCTGTCCTCCCATTGTTACTCTTGTAACCTTGACCAGCTAACTGTCTCCTAGTCCCTTCAGGAAAAGGTGTGCGTTTCAAACAGCAGTTATGAAGTCAGCCTGGAGCTGAGGATCGCCTGTAAAACCTAGTTCTCCCACACTGTTGTAAGCAAATGAATGACAATGATTGTTTGCCTGACTTTGGCAAACTTACCATCCCGAGTCACCACGCTCAGCTGAAGCCCCATGTTGTGCTGTGGGGTCACGACCCACAGATTGCTCGTGGCTGTGATGTCAAACTCCAGCCAGCCTTCTTCTGAGGCCCACACTATGCGGGTGTCCAATAAAAACAGGTCAGAGTCTCTGAAAGAAAGGAAAGATGGCACCATGAATAGCACGCTGTCCCCTCGGCTCCTTCTCACTCTGTCCAGCCCTTGGTGTTACAATCAAAGATGTCAAAATCAGATCAGATCCACCATAAAGTGCTGTGTACACTGACTTGCCACAGGCCAGGATGGTGTGATACCATGTGGGATACAATCTGGAGAGAAATTAATACATGCCAGGGCACTTCAGAGAAATCAACTTTCTCACAAACGTAGGAGGAACCCTCAGCTTCACCAGAAGCCTTGCTGTGATGTTTAGATCAAATCTTTTGGCATTAGTGTAAATGATAGATAGATAGATAAAGATAGATGATAGATAGACAGATGTCATATTGTTGCTTACTTTGTGGCTAATGACTTCTAAAAAGAGAGAAAGTGGGGGCAAAGAGGGAAAGGATTGAGAATATATTAAAATCAGGATCAACAGAAGGAATTACAAAGTTTTGCTCTGCTCATTTTTTAAATTAGAACCTGACAACCTTCGCATTGTTAGTTCCTGTGGAATAAGGAGAAATAAGAAGCCACATCATATTTCTGAGTAATCATCAGTTCTTTTCTTTTAATGAAGGTTGAATGGTCTATGGTGAGTGTCAAGTCCTTTCTCGTCTGGACTGTGTACCCGTGGGTGTATGGTGAATGATTTTAAAGTTGATCCCAGTGCAGCTGTGAGCCAGGGCTGGGGTTCTCTGAGGCAAACTCATTGAGTCCATTCCTTCCACTGGGCTCCACAGGGAATATTTTTATATTTTTTTACAGTTTTCAATTAACATAACCCTAGGGGCTGTGAGCGAGGGTCTCTTCATGCTCACCCACACATCAGGGCAGACCAGTGCTAGGGGGTGTCACCTTCATGTTACAAGGACATTCTAAATCTGAGCTGACGTCCCAGGTTCACCGGCATGAAATGGCCTGAAATTCCTATGATAGGGAAGGGGGATATTTGGCCATGGAAAGATTCAAATACCCCAGTGCTGGAAATATTTTGCTGAAATATCTTACAGAATAGAAAAATTACTGGAATTAAATACTAAATTGAAGACTAGCATCTCAATACTAATAAAGTACATTTACATCAGTTATAAAGCTCTTTCCTATACCTTGCTTTACTTGGTCCTCATAACAATCCTGAAAACTCAGTACATCTTTATCCCCATTTTACAGCTGGAGAAACTGAGGCTCAGAAGTGAGGTTGCGGTTGTGTGGTCAAGATCAAAAGCTAGAAAGTGAAATAATGAGCTAGTGAAAAGAAAGTAAGAGGATTCAGTTTTCTATAATGACATACTGCCTTTTGAGATTATTATGAAAGACAACCTGTGACAAATGAATACAATTTATCTCTATTCTATCAAATATCTGTGAAACCAGTGAAACATCTGAGTTAAGAATTTGAGATGTCTCAGAGGGGAAACAATTTTTCCTGTTGACATGGCTTAGAGTTAGAAGGAAACTCTATTGTCATCTTTTCCAAGCTTGAAACAGTAGGTACAGCTAAAAGTCGTTTACTCAGCTGCTGAACAGAGCCTGCGGGGGGCACATACAGGCCTGCCATCTTTAAAGCGCTCTCCCACACGTATGTGTCACACCCCCTGTTGACAAATCACCTCCCCGCCCCGTTACTGAGGTAACTGTGAGCAGGAAGACGGGGGTGTTCATGGAAAACAGCAAGAGGGGACTGCAAGTCCAAGGCTTTGAAGTTAAGATGCAAGAAGACATAAATTCTGTTCTGGAAGGTCGGCGAAGACCCTTATCCAGAAACAACACTGACACCACGCACGGTACTGTGGGAAAAGTAGCCCTGGTCCTGAAGGAAGCACAAGACATACGAGTAGTCATGTCAGGGGAGCGCCCTCTAGAACGAAGACACAGTGAGAATCCCAAGGCGTAATACTGTCCCTGAGGCCAAGAGGATCGGTGCATGGCGCTCCTGCCCAGGGTCCCTTTTCACTATTACAGAGCTTCCATGATACACATCAGTTTTAAGGTCTTGTAACAAGGGTGCAGAAAAATACAGTCTAAGATATGAGTGGAGCACAGCTGGTAGAAAGAACTAGAATACGCTCCATGTGAAAGAAATGAAATCTCTAGGGTTAGTGGGGATTAGTGGACATGAGGAGCCTGCCTTTCTATCTTGACTCTGCTCCTAAGTCAGGCTGGGCCCCCAGGAATTCATGTTGTTTCTCTGCAACACTTCCCTGACTCTAACATAAGGATAATTCTGGTCCTCACTGCTTAAGAGACCTGTGCAATACACAAACATGGTCTAACAGCTGAGCCTAGAAAGACGTCAGTGAGCCAGTCTCAAATTTAGACGTTTAAATCCAGGATGCTCAGGTCCCTTGGAAGGAAGATGAGGTAGGGTATGGACTTAAAATAATGGACTAAATGGAGAGAGAAAAACAAATATTTACTGTGTGCTTTCAATATGCAGGCATGCTCCAAGAGCCTCTCCTTTATTCCCTGGAGAGGCAAGTGCTATTATTGTGTCTTTTCTATAGTTGATGTCACGGAGCCTAGAGAGTATAAGTGTATTATGGTCACTGGTATTAAGTGGGGTGACCAGAACTTAAAATCAGAGCCCAGGCTCTTAGCTACCACATTTCTAAGAAACAAAGTCAAGAAAAGTCCAGGGCACAGGTTGAAAATGCTGAGCAAGGCCTCAGAGTAAGACAAGGGATCAAAATCTACTGTACATAAATGCCAACATCAGGTGGATACAGAAAACACATTGAGATAGTCAGGGCGGCACAGGATCAGAAATCACAAGCGGATTCTCACATCAGGGTCAGGAGAGGAAGGGGTGAAAGGTTCATGCAGGAAGGGATCCAAGATGGACGGCCCAGTCTTGCCCTCTTCCTCATCCTAAGCAGAATGCTCTCTGTCTAGACTGAGACCACCACTGACACTCAGTCACACAGCCAGGTGAGGACCTTTAAGAATTACAGCTTTAAGGATCTACTTCATCGGTTCGCCCTTTATGGTAAGTCTCTAAAACGGCTCTGGTCTGACCCACATCTATTTACTTTTCTTCAGTAACACATGGCCTCCTTAGTCTATCGTCTTTGTAAAAGCATAGCTTCAAACAAGATGCATCTGATCTCACTGAAAAACAACAATTCTCTTCTAAATCTCACTGCAGCATGGTTGAGATCTGTTGTTCCCGTCTAAACTATGTGTCTCCACCAGATAAAAAATCCTAGGTTCTGGCCAAAATGGCCACCATGACTGGATTATTTGGACCCTCCTACTGAGATCACTGACACTCAACTGAGCATATAATGAAAAAAAATCCTGAAGCAAGAGAGAGAAAATTTTGAATGAATTTATTGCCTATTTTGTTCTCAACTAACTCATAGACCCATGTTTCATGATGAATACGCGTTCCATCTTCAAGGATAAAATAATGTTATTCTCCATGTTATCCCAACTCGAGGGCATGAGTTTCCTCACATTGTTATCATCATGAGCCTTCATCGGCTTCTTAGACTTCAGGTGCAAAGCCATCTGCTCTCAAGAATTCTTGCTCCTCTTCCTAAACAGTGCAAAGCAAATGTAGGCTGCTCCACAAGTAAATGTTTGATTATCTTATGGACTGGCCTTACCCTCAGGGAGTTATCAACCTAGACTAATAATTGGAATCACAGGTAAGACCACCGCCAAAGTAGCAGTATTATTAAAGGCTTGCTCCTACGTGTCCAAGACAGGAAGAGAGGGGAAGGTGGAAGATCACTTACTACAAATTTATGGCTACCTAACAAGCTGTCCTCTTTGGCCGCAGAAGCAAAATAATGTTCCCATACACTGGGATATACTCCAATGTGCCCTAAAGATCAAGTACAGATTAAACAAGAAGTTCTGCCACCTTTTATACATGTTGTGTGCAAATCTTATATGTTTTAGTTCCCATCACCAATCCTACGTTTCCATATCCTTGTCCAATACGGGGAAATAAAACCAAAAATATTGCTAATTTGTGATTTTAAAAAAAAAGATGTTTCACAAAATAATCTTAACCACTACCATATCCTGCCTCCCACAAAGTTGGACATCCTGGTAAGGAGATGAATGCATCACAGCAATCAGTTTCTGGGAATGAATAACACAGAAGACATGGTTTCCAGAAATAAAAACCTATTTCCCTTTCTCTTTCATGTTTACCAAGTAGATAAGCAGTTCCCAGAGAACAGTTTCCTCTGCCCAGCACACCCTGACTTCTCCTCTCCCCCAAATTGAGCATTCTTTTGAGTGTATGCGATTCTTTATGGTAATTTTAATTCCCTTCTGTAATATTCTTTTCTACGCTGTGCCTTTGCAAAGAACAGAACATAAATAGGCTGAGAAACAAGGTTGGGTATCTTCTTGAGCCTTTACTTTTTACAGTTTCAGGTAGATAATTCTAAGTATAAAGAATATGCACTTAACTAAAAAGATAAACAGAACTAGTTACATAACCTGAGCTGTGGGTAAGTTGTATTACCCCCTTTTCAGGGGCAAAGGATCAAATACTGAAAAGTTCAATGCTTGGCTGAGGCACACACTGAGTGTGCCAGAGATTATCAGGTCAGCAGTAAGATTTCAGGAGTCCCTGAGGATCATACCTGTGAAAGCCAGATACAGAAAGAGAAACAGGTGTGGCTGTGCACGGTGATAAGAGGCTTTGATTTTCTTCTACCAGACTATAATAGTGTCCTCCTATTCTGGCTTTCTCAAATTTGCCCTTCTCTTCAAAAAAGAAAATAGCCTCAGATATCTCACTTTTATCTCAGTGATAATAAAAGTTCACTTCAGCAGGCGGCACCGAAAATCCAACAGAATTCATAGAGCAATTAGTCTATTAAAAAAATGCTTTGCCAAGGAAACTGTCCTCTGAGGTCCTGGAACTGGATCAACTATTGGATTTAGGTCTTATCTCCAGAAGTATACCATTTGGTTAATGAATTAAATACCGACAATTGTGGGGATTCATTATAAAGATTTCCAAATAAAAATACAAAGCTTCTGGATGTATGCTTCTGGCTATGATGTATCAAACTAACAATCCCACTAAGACCAAGTTAAAAATAACAAACCTGCTTGAAGATATCTTAGAGCATCCAACACAGGCAACACTTGATGAGTCAAGATCTCAGAAAGAACTGACTCTGGGTGGTGAACACACAATGGGATTTATAGATGATGTAATACAGAATTGTACACCTGAAATCTATGTAACTTTACGAACAATTGTCACCCCAATAAACTTTAATTTAAAAAAAAAAAGATCTCAGAATGAAGGGAAACGCATTGTGGTGAGCCCTGTATTTGCTGTTTCCTTTGCATCTCAAGGCATTTGTTAATTCCTTGAATGAGGTATAGATGCCAGGAAGAAAGGGGCAGCAGCCTAGAGCTCAGAGCAATATCACTGGCTGGGGCTCACTGGAGTTTAAGGCAGCTAGGACTTGAAGGGCTAAGGTCCCAGAGGAAAGGGGCTGCATAGAAGTGAGCTCATACAAGTGATCTCATAGAAGCTTGGGTTCACTTCCTCTAGGACCTTGGCTCTTCAAGTCCTGGCTGCCTTGAACTCCAGTATTTTGCCAAATATTAAACCCTGTACGCATGGAGTAAGAAGCTGAGAAAACAAGCAGAAAGAAATTGCTTAGAGGATAAAAAGCAAAGCAGACTTTTTGGCAGTCTCACAATGCTGGGGAGTTACAAATTGGAGTTCAGAGTCCAGGAAGATGGGCTCTGGTAAACATCCTAAACCTTCAGCTGAGACCCCTAAAGGGCTCAACTTTGGGAGAAAGGGAAAACCAGAAACAGATGGGCGTTAACACATCCTGAAACCCAGCCTCACTGGAAGATAAAGAACAAGGTAATCTGCCTGCATGTTGTCTGCTTTCTAGAAGAAAATGAAATCCAGTCTGGAAGAAGATAAGAGTGTCTAGAAGAGTTTTTCAAAAATAATGTCCTGAATTTAATTTTTAAAATTATCAGTCATTCCAGGAAATAAAACCCAGAGAGAAAAATCAAGGGAACAAATAGATAATGGAAATAGATCCATAGGTGATCTAGGTAATACGAGTTATCAGACATGATCTTTGAGTCTAGCCTTATACAAAGAGGATAATAAATCACAGGTTGGGTTTGTTTCAGGGATGTGAGGTTGGTTTAACCTTTTACAACCATTTAGTACATCACATTAACACTATAAAAAAGAAAAATCATATAATCATCCTCAAAATTTCAGGAAAAAAATTTGATAAAATTCCACACCAATTTCTAATTAAAAAACAAAAATCTTGTAGCAAACTAGGAATAGAAGAGAATTTTTTTAATCTAATAAAGAGTATCTACAAGAATATTTATAGCAAACATGACCTTTAATGGTAAATTATTAAATCTTTCCCCCCTTATTTTAGAAATCTGACAGGGATTTCTAAACTGAAGTTAGAAATCTGAATGGAATTCAACATTGTATTGAATGTCCAGCTAGCACAACAAAACAAGATGAAAAGAAACAAAAAATATAAGAATTAAAAAGGAAGAAATAAAACTGATATATATAGATGGCATGGTTATATTTATAGAATTTTAAAACTACTGCACAGAAAAAATATTAGAATTTGCAAGGTTGCTAGAGAAAATTTCAATGTACAAAAATCAATTGTATTTCTATATGTGAGCACAAAACAATTAGACACTGAAATTTGTAAAAGCTAATAAAACCATTTACAATATCATAAAAAACTTCAAGATCTGGAATAATTCTAATAAAAATACTCAAGACACAAAAAACTACAAAATATTATTGAGATAAAGAAAGCCTAAATAAATACTATATTCTTGGGTTGGAAAACTCAATATTGTTAAGAGTCAATTATTCCCAAATTGATTTCTAGGTTTAATGACATTCCAATCAGAAGGCCAGCAATTTTCTTTTGTGGAAATTGAAATGCCTACTTTACAATTTATATGGAAATGCAAAGATCCATAAAGAGCCAAGAAAATCTTGAAAAATAAAATTGGAGAACTTACACACCAGACACCAAGCCTTCTTATAAAACTAAGAGAATTAAGAATACACTATTGGTGGAAAAACAGAAAAATTAACCAATGGAACTGAATAAAGATCCCAGAAACAGATCCACACATATGTGATCACCTGATTTAGGACAAAGATGCCATTGGAGTAAACTGAAAATGGAAAATATTTTCAATAAATGGCACTGGGTTAATTAGGTTTTTCTATTCTTACACAGCTGGGATATTTAATCAACTTCAGTAGCTCACATATGATCTTAACTGTCTACTACTATACTTTAGTTCATTCTGCTGAGCTAAACACTTCCATAGCCCACAGCTTCCTGGGTATCCCTACCAGGACTCAAACATGTCCAAACCATCCCTATCTCTGTGAGTGGTTCAAGTAGCATATCAAACTAAAAATTCTAGAAAAATGTGTATTTGCCATTTGACAGTTATTTTCTGTCCTGGGACAATTATATTCTATCTGTAAAATAGGTCAGAATTAGTGAATTTTGTCAAAAATTGAGTTTAAGCAATAATTCCATCTGGGATTTTCCCCCGAGGCCCCAATGGCATGGCTTCTGGGCTATCCCTAGGAAATCTTTCTGTTTTGAAAACCAACTCTGCAGCAGCATTGCCCTGTTTCCTTCATTCAGAGGTGCATTTCTTCACATTCTAAGGATTCTGAAGTTAGGATGAAACATATGAACCAAACTTTAAAAAACACACAAATGAAAAAAAAAAACTTTTCCTGTTTGTAAACAGAGGAATAAGTTGCAATAGTGCTTATATTAGGTAGAACTGAATTTTAAATTTGGTAATTATTTCTTACTTTAAATGTCTTCCAAAGGACTTCACCATGATAGAACACACAGAAGAAAAGTCATCATATATATAGAAGATAGGCGATCGCTGCCAGGCCATGCAATCACCAAAACATACAGAGTAGAACATAGAATTTCAAAACTAGCAGAGGCAAGTGTGGTTAATTCATGTACCAAACGGGACCGTCTTCCAGACACTGAGTATGTCCCTCTGTTAAAATTTCTGGCTGGCTTTCAGGAGATGTTCTTTGACTTCTAAGTATACAAAACCAAGTAAGACCAGTCAAAGTATGTCTTTAACCAAATAAGAAATGTAAATGGATGTGATATCCTTTAAAAGCCTCAAAATTGCAGTTAATGTAAAGGTACTATAGAAGTATAAAGATCATGAGTACGTGTCATGAAAAGTAACATGCTACCATTATGCTACGATACATGAATATGAAAGGTCAAAAGTTATTCCGAGCAGCCTTTACCGTCCAAGTATGAAGACAACTTAGTGTGTTTGAGCTGCAGAAGAAAACAGTGAAGTAAATGGACAAATGAATAATACTGTGAGTAAGCACAAAACTTCTGTATGAATGTATTCTAGTCTTTCCTCCCCTTCATACCTCTGCTCTAGAAAAGCTGCCAATAGATTAATGTTTAAGCAATAGATCAACAAAGGTTTGCAAAGGTTTTCCATAGGGAGGCCTTGAAAGTCTACGCACCATGGCCTGAATTCTAACAGATACATTTCACCCCCACAGAGCTGTCTCACTTGCCATCCAAACAGAAGCATCCTTGGGATGTCCCCAACCAGTGTAAGGAGATGGTGATATGAGGCATGCCAGAAGGAGACTGCTTACCTCTTTTTGGCATTTCACCTTTATCTCGGGACTGTAGCCATGTCATTGGGGTGACTTTTGGGAAGCTTAACAGACAATAGTGTAGGCATAATTTGGAGTTGGCAACATGCATATGTGCCATGTTTCATTCTCTAACAGGTAATATGCCTCCTTGCTTATCTGATGGGGCCATGGCTAAATCCTAATGAGGGAATATATGAGAAGGTCTTTTCCAAACCCTAAGTACTCTATAAGTGCCAATTTTTACCAGTGTCATCATAAAAACATAATGATTTATAACACCAGATGTTAACACTAAATTCATCTTAAAATATAAACACCACACCATAGCGTAGAGCACATTTTAAAAATAAAGTGCAGAAGGCATGCTGTGCTATTCTGATTTAACTGTGCACACTGCTGGGTGGCTGTTCTACGAGCTGCTCCAGATCTTTTCAGGACTTAAGATTCTATCTCAGGGTTTATTCTCAGGTTTTGAATAAAGTATCAAATGTTTCTCTGTACTCAAAGCACCATCTATTCAAGTAGTGACTTTTCTTTTTTTTAACTTACCTGGTCCAGTGATTTCCTATCAGTCCGAGGAATGTGTTTCTGTAGAGTTCACAGCAACGGCCTATCTCCCAAGAATCTGTTTTTGACCCTCTATAGGTCGGGCTTCCCAGCTGCCCTTCATATGAGAAGGCCCCACACATAACTTCTTCTGCCTCAGCTGAGTATATGACAGCATTAAACAACCTGCACTTTTTTATTTGTTTGTTTTTCAAGGAGGCCAAGTATTTTGCAACACAAACATTTGTTAAATAAAGTTAATCCATTAAATACTACAAATTTCACTTAAACACAGATTAGACAAATAAGTTTCTTCACCAGTCTGGAGAATCGTTTTCAGCCAAGACACCCCAAGATAGTACAGATGGGGAGATCAGACCTTCCCCAGAAGTCCTGCAGTTAAATCTGGAGGCCTTTGGGAGGACATTAGGAGACACCAGGAGGCCTGGGCTCCTGGCCCACCGATAAGAAAAGCCCCTCCTGGCTAACCTGGGACCATTCAAAGCATGAAATTCTCCCAATTCTCCCAGGAGTTCCCCTTTCCTATGCACAAAACTTAAACCCATCTAATTGCCACATACTCCCATCCTAGAGGGCAGAGAAATTACAACTCTGCTTTGACAGTCATCAAAGGTTGGGACCGTTTGAGATTTTGTTTTCCAAACTCACTGCTGGCCTTGAGGAAGTATGACAGCACCATCTTAAGCTCAAGGCAGCTGTTCATTTTTGGCTGAAGTTCAACATAAACCTTACAGATGGTCTGCTAGCTCTCTCTTAAAAAAAAAGAAGAACTTGTTTTTTAAATGTATACTCACAAAACCCCCAATCCAGTGTTTTCACTATAAAGCTTCCCCCCACCCCCACCTCCACAGGACAGAGAAAACCATGTATTCTGAACAAAGCTCTGAGCCAAAATGGTGCCAGGAGGTTATATCCACCAGAGAAATATAATGGGACAAATAATTAGGCAGATTGAAAACTCAGTGGCTAAGCAGTTCCAAGGTCTCACCGAATACCAAGTCTCTCTGAAGTACTGAAAGATGAAAATTTAGCAACAAATAATGTGCTTTTCAAAAGAGGCCCTTAACAGTTAAGTCATTGAATATATACTTTCATTGAGGAGTGAAAACGAGACATCAGAAAACTTCCCGTTCATTCCAACATTTTGGTCTGTTATAAAGGTACCACGATGACTCTATTTTACTCACTACGTAACTATTCCAGCTAAGAAGTCACACACAAACCTCAGTGTGTATGTTCAATACCGTGATGTGTCCGCAAAGCCCGACAAGAGTCCTTCCTTCTTCCTTATTTTCCTCATTACAGATTTGAATTGGCATAAGGGCCAAATGTCGGTAGTGCTCGCAAAACTAAAATAAACCTTTTATGGGTCAAGTTAACGTTTGTTATTATTTTAGTGTGCATATTTGTGACAGACCCACACACAGATCCGTAACTTCAGGATAAAGGAAAGTCATTCGGAAATCTTTGGACATTCTTGGGAAGTCAACAGACTTCCAAGACCAAAAGCAAGAATTTGCACTTGGTTCATAAAATCAAAGCTGGCAAATCCCTTATAGAGTCTCTAAATGCGGGATTCCCTCCCGCTCTGCATTCTCTTTCTTTAATTTTATCTTCATATCTACCATCTAATTGCCAGGCTGTCATATCACCTGCTGAGTTTCCACCTCAGCACCCTGAGAACTATGCAACAATGCTAACCTACTACCATCAGGCGCTCCATTCTCCCCTAATTACTAAAGTGACCCTCAATAGTAAGCAAAATTCAAGGTTATTGGCTTGTTTCCTGTGTGCTACAGGTTTGAACGAACTGCTGTAATACTTCATCCTTCAGCCCTTCCTCCAAAAATCACTCCACGGAAGTTTTTCTTTATTGCTAGAAAGTCCCACGAATGCACTTCATTGCAGTTCTTTTCTAAAACGATCTGGCCTCATTTCAGGAAATAAGAATAATACAGACATATAAAAAAGCCTATTGTTCCCTTGTATCCAAATAATAAAAAATACATTCAACACACATACATATACATACACACTCACTCAAAGATATATCATATATAATATGTATAACATACGTATATTATATGTACAAATACATAGCCTTGTATTCACCTGAAATCATATCATATGTAAGCATCCTTACATAATTTTCATGTGTGAATTTATTTTAGCTGCCTTCACTCATCATTCAAAGTAGGGACCAAACAATTGTGGGAAACATTTTGTCCCTAATAAGTCATATATTCTCTGATCGTAAAGGATGCTTAGTAAATACCGTCCACTGGCTTGCTTAGGAAAAGAAAACTATTTGAAAAATCTTCAACTTAACAGCAAAAACTCTTGCTGCTGGCAAACACTACAATTCAGAACACACCCCTCAGGTGCGGCCCTGAACTCCGAATCACCTTCCACAGACATACTTGGGGTTATGTGGTGACAGGGTGAGAAATGGGGGCCAGCCCCACCCTTTGGGGTTCCTTGAGCCCTCATACCTGTGCTGATGCTCCTGTAAGACTTGATAAATGCTGATAAGAAAAGTTTGGTTTTTAAAACTCCCCACAACACAGTCCTTGTAGATTCGGAATTCTGCAGCCGTCACCGCCTCACCCTCAGGAATCTGGGATAAGTTGAACTTGAACTCTTTGTGGTGTCGCTGGCGAGGGGAGAACTCCTTGTCGTACTCCACTATAAGATTAAACAAGAGAGAGTGACAACTATTGTTACTTGACTAAGTGCCACAGGCTCACCTCAAAAGAAAGTCTCCCCATTTTAATTCATAAGTGGATTACCGGTTACCAATGGCTTATTAGAAGGGTAGGATGGTGGGAAGAACACTGGCTAGGCTGTCAGACAGGCTGGGATTAAAATCCTTCATTTTCCCCAAGATTAAATAAAACTTGGATTTTATTTCATTTAAATACTTAGTTTACTACGTTACATGAAATCAAGTTATTTAAACTCTTGGCTTCAGGTTTCCTCATCTGCAAAAAAAAAACAAAAAAAAAACAAACAAAAAAAAAACAGGAATAGAGTGACTTCACAGGGAAGTTGTGTTTAAGAAAACAATAAGAATGCATGTGGTGATCCTGGCCCCCAGTAAGCCCTCCCAGTCCCCTGCCCTTCCTACTGCGTTGCCCCGCCTCAGGTGGGTTCATCAGCAGCTGCCATGGCCAAGGGTAGCCCTGAGCCAACCTTTGGAAGTGCTGGTGGGGAAGGGCGTGAGCGGGGCATTTGGCCTCGGCCTGAAACTCCCAATTTTGCCTGCTGTTCAGTGCAACTTTTTGTTGACAAGTTTAGGGTAAAGCTTCATAGAAAATGTTGCTCTCACTAAAGTGTGCTGCCACCCCTCTGCTAGTGGAGCCTGGGGGCTGAAGGACTCTGAGGGGAGGGACCCGCTGCGCTGTGGAGCTGCTGGAGTCCCCATTTGATTTGTGCTTAGAACCCAAATGGAAGAACAGCGATGTGGAAGTAAATCACCAACGAAACTTGCTATTTTCTAATTTTTTTTTTAATTGGGAAAGGATTGAGTCTGAAACCTGGGGTTTTTAAATGAAATATTTTCCCTGCATGAAGACAAATTCTGAAAAACTACAGCTACCAATGATCAATTTTCAGAGTCAGGTTTCAGACGTCTACATAAGTTCTGTGTGAGAGAAATGAGTACCAGTCTCAGATGCTTAACTTATAATCATTGTACAAGAGAAAAAGGAGTGCTCTGCTTCCCACCATAAATCCTCGACTCTTTCCCCCAGAGTTCAGAAACACTTCTGCCCTGCTGTTCCTGTTAGTTTTTTTCTTAATGGCAACCACAGTGAAATCCCATGAGCAAATTAATCCTTTATGGCACAGTTTTCCCAGGGCTTGTGGGTAGAAAAAAAAAATCAAATTATTTGCCACCTCCAACTGCCCACTTTCTCCCACAAGTGTTGTTCTCCATAATCACCAGAGAAAAGCTTTGGAGATTTAGCTCCTTTTAAAAATAAAAAATAAAAATAAATAAAAAAAGCCAATAACTCTTTACAAGAAGCTAAGACCTCAGTGGCATTTGCAGAAACTAAGGAAAGTTAAGCCATCTATAGATATGAGGTTTTAAATAAAGAATTTCTGAAACTGCCATGTGACTATGCAACAAATCTTTTCAATTCGTTATCGCTCTTTATTTTATTTTCCATTTTATGGGTTAAAAAAGAACAAACTTTGACTTATGTAAGAGCTAGAATATAAGCAAAAAAAGGTCTAACCAGAAAGTAAACCAACAAGAGAGCAGGTTTTCTAATTAGAGGCTAAGCATGAAAAGCAATATTGTTGGGGAGTTCACCCAAGGCCACCCACACATGATGCTGTATCACTTTTCCCTAAAACTGATCTGCCTTTTACGTTTGATATGTTATCATCAGTAGTTAAAAAGTGAGTCAAATCTGATTTCCCAGAGACTTTCTACAAAATAGTCACATAGCTTTTCTGTAGGGCCTTTTGTGTGCTTAAATTTTAATATCACTAAATGAAAATATATTCTTAAGATTCATTTCAGAGAATGCTTAAGTATTCAAAAAGTTTTTCAATTGCTCTTAATATAAATATAAATATAATTAATTAGAAAGAAAAAATACAGATGTGAAGCAAGATATAAGATAGTAACTTAAGATATTTCAGTTTTAAGGAGCAGAGAAAGGGACAGAAATTTCAATACATGAGAAATGTGGTAGCTAGTCTTTGGAGAGCTACATCACCCCCAATAAACCATACCTCCCGGTATTCACACCCTTGGGTGGTCTCCCTCCTCTGGGGCGGCTCTGGGCTGGTGCTGAGTGACTTTTGAGGCTAGGTCATAAGTTTTAAACTTCCTTCTACTTAGATTTCTTGGAATGTTTGTTGGGGGGAAAGATGGCTACAATGTAAGAAGTCCACCTACTCTGAAACCTCCATGCTGTGAGGAAGCTCAAGCTAACCATATAGAGAAACGATGTGGTACATAGAGAGACAGAGGGAGGGAAAGAGGGAAGAAGGAAGGGAAGAGTCTAGTCAGTCCCCAACTGCCTCAGCTGAGGTACCAGACGTATTAATTACATGAGGACTTCAAGAGAGAACCACCAAGTTGAACCTAGTCATTTCACAAGACTCAAAGGTAATAACACACTGTTGTTTTTAAGCCACCATGTTTTGGGTGATTTGTTATACAGTAATAGGCAACTGACACAAGAAGATAAGGGAGGACAGGAGAGGGTAAGAGAGGTAAATGAAGAGAAAAGGGAAGTCTGGCCTTGATAGGAAGGAGAGAAATTGCATGCAATTCTTAAGGATAAGGGTTTTGAAATGCTGGAAGGCAGTATGTATGACTAAGGAAGAATCCTGGCAAATGCTCACAGGCAGATGTGGAGAGATAAAGAATCTAAAAATGAGAAAACAGAAGCATTGTTTAAAGCCTTCATTTTATTAGAATGTGAATTAGAACTCATTGTCTTATATGTGCATTTTCTCATTTCTCCTCTACCAAGACAACATTATCTTGAAGCACTCTGAACTTTCTTCTGCTATTCCTTTAGCCTTCTCTGGGGAGATTCATAGTCTCCTAAGCCCCACAAGTCTCTGACTGCTGTCCACCTGCTTTTAAGTTCTTTCATCCAAACCCTTTACTGTCTTCTGAACCTCTCCTTATGTCTCTTAGCTGGAAGCTGTACCACCTTCCTCACTCTCCTCATGATACCTCAGCCACCGGTCGCTGGAATTTGCTTGGAACTCCTTTCTTTCCCAATCTTTTGCCCCCAATTGAATTTGCACAATGCATTTTGCTAATGTCTCACAGGGATACAAGAAATAAACACAATTTGGTCACTGACTACACGTGAATTTGAAGACCACAATGGTAAAATAATAATGTTTCCAATGAGCTTAGCATTCCCCCTTGAAGCATTATGATTCTGAACACTTTAAATATAAGAGAGTTTAAGAAATATGAGAGAGGCTGAGTTCTAAATTCAGTGCTCAGTACCTATTTTGTAGCCCTAGCATTTGGCTTTTTCAGTGGTGGTGTCATGTGTGATATACAATTAAGTGGTATCTAACTGCTTAACTGGGTTTTGACACCAGCTCTCTTCTTCTTAACATACGTGATGCTAAGTAAGATATCAAAGTTCCAGTTATCAGATAAAAGGGAATGAGAGCATTTCTGTAGATTAAGTAAGACAATCTATACAAAGTACCATGTTTCCCCGAAAATAAGACCGGGTCTTATATTAAGGTCTGTTCCAAAAGATGCATTAGGGCTTATGTTCAGGGGATGCCAGCCTAAAAAAATCATTCCAGGGCTTATTTTCCAGTTAGGTCTTATTTTTGGGGAAACACGGTAGTCAATGGTAGAGTAAGTGCTTAATAAATGTTAGTTGTAATTATCACGAGCTGATATTTGAGAATGCCCCTCCTCTGGGGTTAGAGTATGTCATTGCTGAGAAATTCAAATTTACTCATGAGTTTTTAGATAGGGCTGATTAACATTTCCACTAAATTAACTTTTTAAATTAGAGAGATTCATTCTGTGAAAGGGGCAGTAAGTGAAATCGCCATATTGAGTATCATCAGCCGTGGTGATTGGCTACTGGATACAGTGCTGTGTTCTCCAAGACAATAATTCCTAGAATTTTCCACTTCAAGGACTAGTGAAAATATTTTTTTTAATGGTAATGACCTTACACAAGGTCATCTACTTTTTTCTGTTTGCCTTTTGTAAGAGCAATAAAACAAACAAGACAACAAACTGCATTCTTTTAACTCTATGATTTCATTGCTAAAGGTCCTTCTAACACTGAAAAAAATGACATACTTGAAGAATATATACAATCCTTGAAATTGAATAAATTTAGCTTTATAAAACTCACGCTACTCTCTTTTTGCTTCAGACCAGCACCAGACCTTTGGCCAACATATAGGGCCACAGCCCTAATGAATAAAAGTTACTGGTTTCAGATTTAAAATGTAAATTATGTAATATTATACAAACAAAAGGATACATATAATTTATAGAGGTAACAAAGCAGAATAATAAAGCACCAAGGAAACCAGCACCCAACTTAAATACCAGAATATGAGCGATACCGTGGTATTCCTCCCTGATGCCGTCCCCACCTCTGCCCAAGTGGCACCTAGTATCATCAACAGTGTCTAGCAGTCACTTGCCTTTTAAAAATGAAGTTTTACTATATATGTTTCTATCATTAAATCATAGTGTTCAGTTTTTCATTTTTCCCTTAAAGTCTTCCTTTCAGACATGATAGAAGTTTTACATGTGGAAAACACAGGTCACAGTTAAAATTGACGGCAGCCTGGGCTCCTAGCTGCACTACCTCTCAGCTGGTGGGGAACTGAAATTCTATGGGTGGGACATGGCTGCTCTGCAGGCGATGGGTGACTAGTAACTCTTCACCTTCAGCTCTAACTCATATAGATCTATTAAAAACATGGGCATTTTCTCAACCTGTGTTGGTAAGGATGTAGAGAAAGTAGAACCCTTGTGCATTGCTGGTGGAAATGTAAAATGGTGCAGCCACTGTGGAAAACTATGGCGATTCCTCAAAAAATTAAACAGAATTACCATATGATTCAGCAATTCTACTTCTGGGTGTTTACCCAAAAGACGTGAAAGCAGGGACTCAAACAGATATTTTCACCCCCATGTTCGTAGCAACATTATTCACAATAGCCAAAGGTGGAAGCAACTCAAGTATCCATTGGCAGATGAATGGATAAACAAAATGTGATGTATACATACAACGGAATATTATTCAGCCTTAACAAGGAATGAAACTCTGACACATGCTACAACATGGATAAACCTTGAGAACATTATGCTAAGTGAAAAAGGCCATAGAGACAGCATGTAAAATGGCGGTTGCCAGGGGTTGGGAGAGGAAATGGGGAGTGCTTGTTTAATGGGTACAGAGTTTCACTTTGGGAAGATGAAAAAGTTCTGGAGATAGGTAGTGGTGATGGTTTCACAACACTGTGAATGTCCTTAATGCGACAGAACTTCTGCACTTACAAATCGCTAAAGTGGTAAATTTTATTATGCAAATTTTACCACAATAAAATACTAACAAAAGATGGAAATTTTCTCACATGATCACAATGCATGATCACACCTAAGTTAAAATAATTATCCATTGTCCTCTAACACTCAATCAATAAACAAATTTCCTCAAATACCTCAAAAAACTGTCTTCCTCCATTTGGTTTATTGGAATCAAGAGCCAAACAGTGTTCATTCATTACATTTGGTTGCTCTGTCTCTTAAGTCTCTTCTAAACTACTAGCAAACTAGGAATAGAAAGAACTCCACTAACCTGATAATGAGTTTATATAAAAAACACCTACAGCTAACGATATTCTTAACGATGATACATTTGAACCACTTCCTTTAAAATCAGGAAGAGGGCGAGATGCCTTTTTTCAGTCTCATATTGGAGTGCAGTTCAGTACCGCTAAGATTAAGTAATAGGAAAGGAAGACACATTACCAATTGTTAGACCTAATAAGCAAGTGCTTCCTTGACTGTCTCAGTGAGTTCAGGTGCTATAACAAAAATACTACAGACTGGGTGGTTTAAACAACATTTTTTTCTCACACTTTTGAAGGTTGGAAGTCCTCTGGGATCAGCGTATTACCACGGTCAAGTTCTTGGTGAGGGCCCACTTCCTTGTTTTGTCCTCACATAGCCTTCCTTGGTGCATGCCCTGAGCTCGTAAATTCTAGTCTCCTTCTCTTCCTAGAAAGATGCTAATCCCACCATGGGAGCTCCACCCTCATGACCTCATCTGGACCTAATTACCTCCCAAAGGCTCCACCTCCTAATACCATGTCACTGGGGAGTAAATTTCCAACAATATGAATTATGGGAGGACACAAACACAGTCCATAACATTGGCCTTAAGGTGTCACAATATTTGTTCTGCTACCTTTCAAATTTATGTTTTGAAATTTTTGCATTTGTGTTTTAAGTGACACTAGTGATGGTCTCATCTCATACAGTGTTATTTGGTCTTAAGTTATACTTGCTCTTGGAATAAGTTGGAGAATGTTACCTCTGTTTCTTGTCTCTTTCTTTTCAAGAAACGATCTCTTTTTTGGAAGTTTGGCAAATTTATCTGTAAAATCATTTGATCCTGGTGTTTTCCTTTGGGGAAAATTTTTAATTATTCATTCATGTTCTGTTAAACATATAGAAATATTTAAGCTATTTCTTTTTAAGTCAGTATGTATTTTCTAGACGTTTGTCAATTTGGGTTAAATTTTCAAATTTATCACCATAGTTTTTCAGAGTATTCTCCTATTATTTAATCTCTGCTCTATGTTTTTTAATTCTAATATTGTTTATTTATAGATTCCCTTTTTCTTGATTTATATTACTGCAAGTTATTTTATTTTTTCCCTTTCTACTGCTTAATTTTATAATAAAGATATTTTAATAGAGGTATTTTCTGAACATCATCCCACTAAGTCTGTATTATTTCACTTAAAGTTGTCTAGAGAAAAATAAAGACACCATCTATTTCAACTGCAAATATAAGAGAGAAAAGAGAAAGGGGAGAGAGGGAGGAAAAGAATAGAATAATCTTTCTATTTAATACACTTAAGAGTAGTCACATATGCATTTTTTCCCACTGGACTCACTCAATAGTTAATTCAAATTCTACATTTTCCAAATGCTTCATGTTTCTACTTGCAGTTACACAACAAACTTGAAAAACTTGAAACTCTTTTTTTTTTTAAATTGCCATTCCATTGACTACTGTAAACAAGTTTTCATGCCATGGCACAAGTTTATTTAATTTTAAGCAACAAGGACAGTTCTGGCTAGTCTTCCAAGGGTTGTAACAACAACAGCCTTTCGACTTTTCTGTTGCAAGCATACAACCTTCAGTAGTCATAGAGATACCGAATTGAACTCTCCAACTCACTTTTTAACCACAGTGAGATGACAGACTTTGTCCTCCAGGATTCACCAAATATTTCTAAATGTTTGTGTTAATGTTCTTTGAGAATCACAAATATCAAGAAGAATCTATTTTCCTGGCTGCCATGTTCCAAGTGATTTTTTTCCTAAACTTTTTATTTTAAATAATTATAGACCTACAAGTAGGTCCCCAAATAGTGAAATTGATTAAAAAAATAGTAGAGAGAGCCCATGTAACATCTTACATAACTGCAGAACAATAGCAAAACCAGGAAATTGACATTGGCATTATACCTTAACCAGACTACAGACCCAACACCGATTTTACCAATTTTTACATGTCCTTTGGGGATGTATGTATATACTCCTATGACATTTTATGACATCTATAGATTCCTATAAGCACTACCACAATCCAGGTACAGAACTGTTCTGTCACCACAAAATAACTCCCTTGGCCTACCCTTTTATTCCAAATGGGTTTTTAAGACTAGACCCAGTACATACTCATATATCATAAAGAGCTTTAGGACCAACAATAAGTGTCTACATATCATTGTTAATAGTAACGGTCACCAAGTCATTTTTTTTTAAGAACTTATTTTAGAACCATGTTCACACCCAAATGCAGATGTTAACATCGCTTTAGGGTGGGAAGAAGCTCAACAGCTATAACTATCCACATCTTACAATGGAAATAAGTCATAGACTGCAGCTAACATGAGAGAATACACTCAGGCACTTAAATCAATAAACATGTGTCACGAGGAATGACTTACACTGAATAACTGCAGCCTTGATAGACTTCCATTAATATCAAATAACCACATTTTGCCTACTTGTAAGGACTGCTATAAAGAAGCAGTCAGACCACATTTAGTAATAATTAGTATCTACAACATGTATTTTTTCACAATTAAGAAAAAGTTTAATATTTTCAGTCAAAACACATAGATGGGAGAGCCCAAAGAGAAAAAGAAAGACTCTCTCACACTCTGATTTCACCTGCATAGCAATCACGGGCAGAATACCCTCAGTGTGACTGAGACAAGAAATATAAGTCTGTATTCGTCATGGCAGACTAATCATTTCTTTTCAGATGACCTTGCTTCTCGCGTTGCTTTTATAATGCAATCGTCCTTCGTATGCTGGGGCTTCCCTGCAATATACCTAGCTGTTTGTGAGGAACGCTACCCTCACTTCCCTGTGAGGGCCCTGGCTTAATTTGGGGACCTTGGGGACAGCTCTCCCACCTTGCCCTGGACCCCAAGCTGGTCTCGTGGTCTGCAGTAGTGCTGGTATTTGCACTCACAGAAACCTGGCTTTTATGTTTGTTTGCTCACAGTAACACCCTCAGGGGAGTCCTCAAAGATGTCCCTGAGTCCCTGACATTCCCGCTGTAGACATATTTGCTCTTGTTTATCCTGGATCTAGTCATATGTTAGCAGGGGGCCTTACAGATGATCTAGTCTGCAATTCTTCCAGAATTTGAAGTCTTTATTTTATCTTGTGTGTTTGGAAAATAACATTTGGGACACATTCCTCTCACTCCTAAAGATATTATAAAACCCGCCGAATGTTTGAAGAGTTTACAAACAATTTCATACACATTATCTCATCTGTTTCTCCAAATAGTCGCAGAAGACAGGCAGAGGAAATATTATCACCATCATATCAATAGGAATCTGAGGCCAAAGGCAGTTAAGGGGCTTCCCTATGCCACTCACTTTTATGATTTCAACTATTATCTCTATGCCTCTCTCTTTCACAATTCCATCTCCAGCTCTTTGCTCTCCTTTAAGGGAAGTGTTTATGTTATTGCTGGGTACACGTCTTCATCCAGATGCCCCTTATGCACTTAAAGCCAACCTGTACAAAATGCAACTCACTATCTCCCCCTTCACTAACCCGCCCCTGTAGGTTTACCTCTGTCCATCTGGTTGCTCCAAACTGGACAATTAGTCAACCAACTCCCATTGATTTTACCCTCTAGAACGACACTATCCAACACAACAGCCACTAGCATGTGCAACTTTTAAATGTAAATTGATTTATATTAAAAATTTAGTTCCTCAGTCACACTAGCCACATTTAAAGTGTTCAGTGGCCACATGTGGCGGGTGGGTACTACATGGATACAATATTGTAAACGCCCATCATCACAGAAAGTTCTATTGGATAGCACTGTTCTGGAAGTTTCTCTAACCCACCTATTCTGCTCCCTCCACAACCACTGCCCTTGTGCAGACCTCTAGTCTGACCCTCATCCATCTGTCTCCACCTTGCAGCTAGTCCCACAGTCCCAACTCTGACCTTGTAACTTGCCTGCTCAGAGCCTTCAGTCTATTCCCCTGATCGCCTTCCAGCCTCAGGCCTCACCTCTCCGCTCTTTGAACGATGCTCTTGGGAGATATTAAATTGTTCTGTTTTTCCAGCCACACTCCCCAGGACCTCATGCCTTTCCCTTACTTATATAATCTCCTTGCCCTTTAAAAGATGTTTCCCTCCCTCACCTTCAGGATGAAGACTTTTCCAGGCCCCAAATTTGGAAAATGCTTTGGTGCTCCTATGTAATTCGAAGTAAAAACAATTTTTTGAAGCCATAAAACAAGGAGAGTACATCAAAGTTCTTATTTCCCCCATAATTATTAATGCTTTGGTGAAAAATATCAAACTGAAACTCTTTAAAATATGTTTCCACTCAGTTTTAAGTATTCCTCTTTTGCTAGAACTCTAACCATTACTTGAAATACTTAATGGGTAATGCAGCAAGATTTTAAATATTCTTCTAAGACTGAACCTCAGGAAGCCTTCCTTAACTGTCTTCCTCCACCCTACCCACCGCCAGTTGGTTTGGGGACCCTCAACTCTAGGTTCCCATAGTGTCCCATGGCAATCCCTATACTAAGATGATCAGTTGTTCATAAATCTACTGCATCTACCAGACCATAAGGCCCTCAATGGCCGGGTCCATGTCAGGTTCACCTTCATACCCCACAACAGAGAGCTCAAGAATGTTTGCGGAATGAGAGCATGAGCCAGCACTGAGATCTGCTCCCTGCTCTCTCCGGGGCACCACAGGATTCCCAATGAGCAGAAGGAACTAGAATGGGTCAGGCTTCTGACTGCAGCCTCAGTGATGTTTCCTCAAGCCCTAGGGGCATTCTCCAGGACACAAACAGCTAACGGGGGGACTGACTCAATACATCTCTCTGGGTTCATTTATTGAAGCAGCCACCCCACAGGATCAGAATACCAATTTGCACATAGCTTTGCACTCGGAGCTCAGGATGCAAACTCCAAGCAGGTTAAATTTTTAAAAGCAAAGCAGAGAAATTAATCCATTCAAATTACTTCAATTATACTCAAGCCATATCACAAGGTTGTCACGCACAAGAAAGATGGAAAGGATTTTTAACTCCTATCCTGCATTCAGAGAAGCAGATCTCTGACTCTTTTTTTTTTTTTTCAGGGTGAAGTGAAATTTACATATCAAAATTAACCAATTTAAAGTGAATGATTTATTGGCAGTTAGTACATTCACAATAGTGTACAACCACCACCTCTACCTGGTTCCAAAATACTTCCACCACCCCGAAAGAAAACCCCATACTCATTAAGCAGGAGTTCCCCGTGCCCCCCTCCACCTAGGTTCTGGAAACCACCAACCCATGTTCTATCTCTATGGATCTCATATCGCAGATATTTCATATACATGGAATCAGACAATCCTTTGTAACTTGTTTCTTTCACTTAGCATGTTTTCAAGGCTCATCAATAGCATTAGCACGTCTCAGTACTTCATTTCTTTTTATGGCTGTACGTTATTCCATTGTATGTATATCCCCCATTTTGTTTATCCATTCATCCACTGATGGACATTTAGACTGTTTCCACTTTTTGGCTATTGTGAATAGTGCTTCTGCAAACGTGTGTACATGTATGTCAGTGCCTGTTTCAGTTCATTGTGTGTATATTTCTTTCATTCTCTTTTGTTCCTCTTCTTCATCTCTCCTTCTCAGCCACTGATTCCCCAGAGTTAATGTTGGAGGGGTTAATAATTATGCATCAGAGCTTAATCACAGCCTGTCCCAAACACCAGGGCAATTAGCTAAGCACCCTCCTCGGGGCCAGGCTATGCAAGACATCTGAGTAGAAAGAGGCTGGAGAATGAATGAGTGTTGAGTGACTATACCTAGGACAGTCTCTGGCATGTAGCAGGTTTGCAATAAATGTTTGCTGAGTCCGATTACAAACACGGTTAATCCAGGGGAACTGGATTAAACTACCAAGGAGAAGTAAATGTTGTAGACTAATAGTCAAAAGAAGAAAAGAATACCTCAGAGGTCAGCATAGTGGAAGGGTGACAAGAGAGAATAAAAATCGAGCACTCATGAGAAAGATAGCTTCCCGACAGAAGTCCTGGGAAAGTTGAAAGGGTAGGAACCCTAATCAAATGGCTATTATTTCCTCTTTTGAAAGTCAGGAGTCTAGTATGCAGGAAAGAACATGGGACCAACAGGCTGAAGATGTGAGATCATGATGCAGCAATATGTCTTTTTAGCCTGGTCAAGTTACTTGTTTTCAGTCTCTTGAAGCATCTACAGAGTGGCCATAAAATCTGGAAACAAAGGAAATATTATTGTATCATGTATCAGAATGTGATATCAATAACCCGTTTATGCGGATTTTTGTGCCTGTGTTTACCGACTTGGTGATCACCCTCTATATGGGGGGGTAGGAACATATACCCACAGGCTAGTGTGAGATGCAGCCCAGAGCCTGGGCACCAAAACGCCCTGTAAACACCCAGCTGGGCCACCAAGGACTGGACGATACGTTCTTTTATTAAGAGCACTACTTGTCAAGCTCAGTACCATCAGGATTTTCTTCATATACACACTTCCATGGCCAGTAAATTGTACTGCTTCCATCAACACTTTTGCAGAGACACACAGTGAGAGCGAGAGCATGAAAGCGTCACAAAATGAAAATTCAGTCCTTAAATAATTGAGAATTGAACTATGTTGGGCAACAGTTTCTCTCTTTGGGTGGCAGCTTAAATAAACACTAAATCCTGTCTTTCTCCACAGTGGACTTTTGACCATGACAATGGAGCTATTTCGTTTACTGAAATGTTCAAGTTTTAAAAGTTGAAATTAACTGACAGGCCAATTCCCTGCTTTGGTTCCCAGGGTTACCGGGGTTTCATATTCCTATCAAGTTACACTGCATCAGATGACCTGCTATTATTCGCCACACAGCATTGAGTGTGCCAAACACGGGGACGTGAAGAGAGTCCTTTCTCATGATCCCTTCCAACCTCTCCTCCACGTGATTGGTGCAGGGTGCCCTGACCACTGGGCAGGCGGGGCCAGCACACATCTCTACTTAGGGGCATGTGCACATGGCCCTCCCTCTTCACCTCAACAATATACCAGCGGCCACAGAAAAAGCAAATGCAGGCACGTTACTGCTGAGGGCTGGAACTCCCCTCAAACACACACCACCAGGGCAGGAAATTTTGTCTTGTTCTCTTATTTGTCGTCCCAAGTGCCTAAAACAGTATCTGGCAGATAAGCTGGTGGTCAGTACTTGCTTGCTGAATGAGTAAATGATGGAGCCACATTTTTCAAGCACTAGCCAGCCTGGCCTGGCAGCAGCAAGGGACAGACACTTGAAACTTTCTTGGTCAAACTAAGACCTGCAGTTCTAAACCAAGATGTGATCATGGCTGCTGAGCAGCGGCTGGGACACGAGCTTATGCCCAGGGGTTCTAAACAAGAGAATGGAAAAACACCACCATGGGGTGCGAGACCACCTCCACAGCACAGCCGTGCGCCGTGAACACACAAACACAGAAAAGGGCCATTCCTTTCCTTTAATAGGCAAAACTTGGATCCCAACATCCTTACAAAAACACAACAAAATGCTTCTCCTAGGACTGTTCTCAGAGAATATCTTTCCTTTTCTAGGGCAACAAGCCCTCATCATCTCTTTTGAGCAATAATTATACCAGCATGTTTAGCCCCATCTGATTCAAAGTGTTTATAGACAAGGCTTCCTACACTAAACAACAACAAAATCAACAACAACACTCACCATTTGAATGTACGAGTTGACAAAACAAAACAGTAAATACCAAATACCTAACAAGAAGCTTAAAAGAATGATAAACATATGGCCTTATCACTCCCATCTTCCCATTCTTAAAAACAAACAAATAAATAAATCACCTAACTTCTGAGTTAACTGAATAATCTTCCCTGAACGATGTAATTTCTTAAGCAGTTTTATTCATAAGACTAATATTGACTCTCAACTATCCAGGTGTTTTGGGTGCTTACTCCTAGATGATGAGGATGAGGGATAGTATAAAGTGAGAAAGACAGAAAAAAGCTGGGAAACACTCAAGTGTGACAGATTTGTGGTATGCACTTATTTGTATTTTTCATTTGGTTCTGATTTACTAATTGACAAATGGGGCAAGAAAAACACATTTGGGTTGAGTTGGAAGCTTATGCTCTCACAGCTCCTCATCTCCAGCCTTCAGTGAAATAATAAACTTGGATTTGTTGCTCTGCAATAATTTCCACGTCTAACACGGCCTTGTCATTTCACTGAAAGACTGAGTTTAGGAAAAACTAGGCTAGAGAAGAGAATTTTTATCCAAGCATATATCTGAGGGAAGGAAGGGGGAGGCAAAGGAACAACAAAGTGACCAGCCAAAGATTTCTCAGTTACTCTCTCTCTCTCCCTCTTCTAATTCAAAACATTAGACTTTATTATTGGTGTAGCACCAAAGAGCACATTCTTTGCTCCGGTGATTCACTTCATTTTCCTGAGAACACAAGGGAGAGAGTATCTCAGTGTAAAGTTACTGATTTGCCTCCAGATTAAGTCCAAGCTAAACTGCTCACTTAACGTTTTGTTTTCCCTTAAGCCCAGCAGGTCCACATGGTGGGTGAGTCCACATGGCGGGTGGCTCTGCTCGCCAAGTCACAAGGTCTTGGTTCTTTCAGGATCTCAAATCACAGATGAGACCAGCAAACAGTCTTGGCAAAAATGGGCTTGGGAAAGAAACGAGGGAGCTGGAAAGTTGATGGGAAATCACCAAGGGCATTTGCCCTTGGTTTTTCAGATTGACACAGGGCTGTGATTTATTTAGACAAATATTCCCGCCTCATTAGGGTACTGAAATTAACGAAAGCCATGTTTCACAGGACACACACACAAAAAAGACAGGTGAGAGGAAAAAAGTGGAAAGGGGACTGCCTGGGGGTCCCAAGGAATACCCCACATAAATCAGGAAGCACGGTACTAACTGACAAAGGAATGGACCATGCAGCTGTGGAGACACTCATCTAGCTCCCAGTTAACAGGCAATTGCCCTAACACCCACGATACTGTCACACAGGTGGCTGTGTGGCCCGTGCACATTTGGTACAACCATGTGCCACATCTTGGTTCACCCACATCAGGCTTTCCCTTGACTTTCCTCTTCCTGTCTGGTATTGGCAACAATCAGACAAACCAAATCAAAAGAAAAGTGGTAATGAACAAAAGTCCCGAGTAATTATTCAAACTACCTTTGACCATTAGTGCCTTTCCCACAAATCCTCCACCAAAGTAGTTAGTAATCAGTTGCAAATAATGGTCTGAATTTTAATCTTTCACTTTTTATAGCCTTCAAATGCCCAGAAATTGGCAGTAAGGTGCCCAGTGCAAAATAAAGCATGAATGAAATAACCAACCCTCAGGTGGTACAAACCCAACCTGACAAAAGGCATTTCCATAGGCCTCTCCAGGTGTGGGATCACACGTCCTGAACTCTGCCGCATCCTGAAGATTAGAAAGTCACCTGGGAGATAAATGTATCACAGGTGTGTACCACACAGGAGAGTAAGAAGAACCAGAGAAAGTAAACATGAAAGCTACAACAGAAAGGATTTGACTGGGCTGGAAGTGACCTGCACATAAGAGAAAAAGAAACTGTTGCCATATCCCTTTTGAACCAAGGAAGCCCACCCAGACAGGCTTGAAAATAGATACTAATACAGCACAGCTACTACCAACCGGCCCCAAGCCTCCAGAAGGATCCGCAGCCACTGTGACGTGGTCTCAACACACAGGAGACCCGGAGTCCATTCCATCTCTGAGTCCCCCTCAGTCCTGCTCCCGGCTGGAGAACCTTGTGAGGGTGATCAGGTTGAGTCAAGACGGAAAGAGAAATACGAACTGTCACTACGGAATGAGAGCGCTGCGAGTATATGAGTCGGGAATGACTTTCTTTTTTGTGACCCTGCCTCAAACAAAATGCTGCTGAGGAAGCATGAGAAGACTGGAGAACGTTCTCTTGGACAGGCTGCCATTGGACTGTGGGACACGGAATCTGTGATACACACGTGGCTGGGAGAAGCGGTGCTTGGGAAAACACTGTCTCTTAATACCCCTCAAATTTTAAAAGTCACCAGATATGGCCAGATTTTATCATGACCTGATGATGTCAACAAAGGCTAGCTGAAGAACCTGGAAGGTGATTGGGTAAAGTACGCAGTGAGAGTGTGATCCCAAGACCAAATGCCTAGGATTCAGCCGCAAGACTCCCCCACATGTCCCATTTCCATCGAGGAGGAGCTAATGGTGTCACCTAGGGAAGCACCTCCAATTTTCATCTTCTCCCATCTCAGTGTCTTCATTGGCCAGGTACTGGAAATAACAACATGAATCCTACCTTCAAGGGAGGTGTGACTCTAATCACTGATAGTGGAAAGAGAATTAAAATATACGTGTTTCAGATGAAGCCAACATTCAATACTCAGCTGGAAAAAAAAAATCACTAAGTTCAACAAATATTTACTAAACATCTGTTATCTACAAGGCATGCTGATAAACCTTTGGGATTATCAGGTCATTTCTATATAGTTCACATTTGCACATTAAATAATTGTAAAGGTCATTAATGGGCTTTGAAAGATATTACCAATACACTAAATGCTATCTTGCTATTTAATTGGATATTCAGTTAAGGCTGTCCTCACCCCTCCATACCCTTGAAATAAATTAAAAGATTACACAACAATAACTTACTATTTTCTTCCCGCTACTGTTTATCACTCACAAAAGATCAATATATGTCTATGGTCAAAAGTGGTAGAGGGAGAAAGGGAATCTTGTATCACTTCTTAGAAGACCCACAAGGGCCACAAGGAAATTGCTCACTGACTCTTGTTCAAAGTGTTCTAGAAAAGGTGCCAGGAGACCAGCCCATCAGGAGGCCTGGACCTGCCTTCAGCTGACAACAGCATCAGTATTATGTCACTTCTTGAATTCTTCCTCTGAGCTTAGGGTCCTTCTTGAGTCCTCTCCTTCTCTCACACCCACCTCTAAGACACCAGCCAATCCTGCCTGCTCTGCCCTCAATACCGAGCAGAATCCATCGCTCACCACCTCCACAGCTACCACCTCTTATGTGAACTCCTGCAGTAGCCGCCTACCAAGTCTTTTTTATTCCACTTTGCTTTTCCAGCCTGCTTTCTACACAGTGGCCACAGTCACTCTTATCAAATATAAATCAGAAATGATGCCATCCCCAGTATAACTCTCTCATACCCTATCTCTCAGAGCAAAAACCTTTTCAGAATGTGACTCAAAACCCTCAGGGTGGGACACAGAGCCCTGGCTTGCTCTCTGCCCTCACTTCATGCCACTGAAGAAGTTTCTCATTAGGGCAATTCTGTAGATCCACAGCACCCTCCTGCCATGGACACCTTGCACTTGCTGCTTGCTCAGCGGGATACTCTGACCCCGATAGCCACAGAGCATTCCCTCTCACTGCTCATGTCTGCCTGCTCAAACGCCATCTCCTTGGAGAGGACTTCCCTGACCACCTAGCTAACAGCACATCCGGTTATTTTCTGTCCCCTCAAAACACGTTTTATTGATCTCCTCTGCATTCGTCACCACCTGACTTTATACTGAATTTATTAATGTATTGCCTTCCTCCTTCACGAGAATGCATGTTCCATCAGTGCAAGAAGTTTATGTTGTGCATTTTTATATCCCATATGCCTAGAGCTGTGCATGGCACACGGCTGATGGTAATTCCTTTGAATGAATGAGTAACCTTCTCAATTTTATTTTCTTCATTGGCAAACAGGAGGTAATAATAATTCCTCTGCCTCATAGAGCTGTTCAGTGCTTAAATGAGATAATATATTTGCGAGCATTTTGGAAAGTGTACAGTGCAATCCTCTGTAAGGGAATGGTATTACGCCTTTCATTTTGCCGAACTGCCCTGGAACAAAGCGGTGTCAACAATTCAGCCAGCATCGCCTCCTGCAAGCGAGCTGCACAGGTACTCAGGAAAACATAGTTAGTGGCAGGTCCTGGTGGCAACTGCAATCCCTCAACCTAACACTTTTTCTGTGAAAAAAGAAAATCAGGGAGCATGAAAGATAGAAAGAGTTAGGGTACTAAGTGTCCTAGAGAACGCTGGGCAGGCCTGCTGTGATATGCAAGTCCCGCATTGAGAAACCTTAAATCGAATCAAGGCCAGTAAAAAGGAGGAAGCCTATTCGCTGGAACGAACACACCCAGCACCAATCCCCACCGACGACGGACGTAGGGCTGAGGGCCCGCGACGGTTTCCAGGACTCAGCGGCCTGGGGAACGAGTTGCTCTGGCCTCACTTTTGACAATGACACCATTCTTGACAATTTGTCCCGTTTTGCTTCGTTTTGTCCAGCTGCTCCCTAAGGACTGGTAACAATTAGGAGGGAGGATCTAAAAGGTGTGAGAAAGAACGTAGGGGTTGACAGCAGTGGAAGAAGAGGGAGGGGAGAACTGGGACCTCAGAATGGCGTGGGCCTGAGGGAGGGATGGACGGTGTTTCCACACATGCTCCCAGGATGAAAATAAATCCCACAAAAATAGGTCAGCGTGTAGCACCGGGAGCATGTGAGGCTGCAGGACCTGGGCTTCAGGTGCGGGGCGAGAAGGAGAGCTTCCAGGATCCGATGGAACACACCTAGTGAGCACTGCACAAAGCAGACAGAGGAAAGAAAGCACCACCTGTTTCAGCAGACTGCCCTCACCCCCATCATATCCAGGGTCCCCTTATAGTCCTTTCCACAGTCAGAACAACATGCAGTCAGTCCCGCTTGCACAGGTGGAGGGAGTGTGGAGAGTTGAAGTCCATAACCTTAAGCCCTATGTTAGGTTAAATCTCATTCCAGCAACTCTTCCTCCTCAGATTCCAAACAGCCAAAGTCCCTTCACAGATCCCTTTTTAATGTACCAAGTGTAGAATATTCTTAGGATGTAGAGAATGTCCTGCTTAAATAAGAATATATTGAATATTGACTGTGTGCCAGATAGCTTGCAAAGCGACGTACATGTACTGTCTTATTTAATCTCCCTAATACCCACATTAGGTAGTCACCATTACTACAACCACTGCACATTTGGGGAAAGGACTCTCAAAGAGGAAAGTAACCTGTCCATGGTCACGTGATTGATCAGGGTAGAACTGAGACTTGACCCCCAATCATTACACCACAGTGCCACCAGGTAGCTACGGGGGAGGTTCTGAGAACACAGATGGAGAAGAGCTGACCCAAGGCTTAGCAGTCTTGATGGGCACAGTGCAAGAACCCTCGATCCAACCTTGAGGTCTCCGACTCAGACTAGAAGCCAAGCCTCAGGAGGGGATGGGGGTCAGAGCACAGGGCCCCAAACTTCCCAGATCATGGCTCCAACAGCCGGACGTGGACGCAGGAGCAAGGCGATGAGTTCCTGAATGCCTAGGCGTCCCGTTCAGCTCAGGAAGGTTGAGGTTACCCTGGCAGAAAGGACCACCTGGAGAAACAGCCCACAACAGGCAGAATTACGTTCAATGGGACAAAGGTCCTGGGGAAAATTAAAGGTGAAGAATGAGCAATTTAATGACTCGAGCAATGGGATCTGGCTTCCCTCTTGGGCTATCTTACATGCCTCAGGGAACACGCACATGGGTCAGGTTCTGGCCACCTGTCCTCCACCCGATGCCCTACAAGAATGCAGGTATTCAAGATGCTTACAGTGAGCAGGCCACAAAGCAACCACAGAGTTGGAAAACTCCTACCAGTAGACACAGCTTCTTTGGGTGGGGAACAGAGAAGGGGCCACATCACAAGAGGCAAAAAGAGCCAAAGCATACAGTCGTCAGCAAGTCCTGGGACCCAAAAGGAACACGTTTCTGAGAGCTTCTGAGCTTCCAAACCCACTGCAACTCCACGTGGGTTTGAATTTATCATCTAGAGGTGAGAGCTTTGGTCCTGTATCAGTAAACACTGCAACACTCAAAGCAATCTTAACAAAGAAGAACAAACTTGTATGTTTGGATGTTGCTAAGAGAATAGATCTTAAAGTTCTCATCACAAGAAAAACATTTTTGTAACTATGTGTGGTGATGGATGTTAACTAGACTTATGGTGGTGATGATTTCACAATATACACACATATAAAATCATCATGTTGTACATCTGAAACTAATATAATGGTATGTCAATTATATCTCAAGTTTTAAAAATTAGAAAAGAATAAACCTTTAAAAAGTATCTATTTATAAAACTATGTATGGGATGATACCGTTTGTATGCACACATATACAGTAAAACGTACATACATACACGTTTATTAGGTTGGTGCAAAAGTAATTGTGGTTTTTGCAATTATTTTTAACCTTTTAAACTGCAATTACTTTTGCACCAAACTAATAAAGACTGAAAGGATATATAACAAAATTCTAGTTAGCTGAGATGATAAAAGGAATACGGATACTTTCTATTTCCTTATCTTTGGTTATTACTATTTTATAAATTATTCATTATAAATATATTCTATTTATAATAAAATCCATTACATAATTTAAAATAAAAAATTTTGAAGTACATCACTTAAGTGGACCACAACTCTTTAAGTGGACCAATTTCACCAACTCTTAACTTTATTTCTTGAAGAAGCTGTTAAATACTTTCAGTTAACTAGAAACATAGTTGGAATGCTTCTTTCCATCTGATAAAGAGATTACTCTCTGTAGTCCAATTAATGGTGACTCTGCTACTGAAAAAAAAAAAAAAAACAGCTTCTGTTTCTGGTTGCAAATCACAGTATTACCTCAACTCCAGCTGGGAGATGGAAAAACAACATTTAGGATTGAAAGACCATCTTCATTTACATGCTGAGTTTTGGATGACTATTGTAACTGGAAAAAAAATTAAACACAACTAGAAAGGATTTCCAGAACAGAGTCTTGTTTTGTTCTCACGGTTGGGCTCATTTTGGTAACGTTGCTGAGACCTTCTCAGCAGGACCTGGGGACCGACACCCCTTGTCCAGTCCTCTTCCTTCCTTTTTCTCACCTGCTTTACCTTTTTCACTTCTCATTCTGCCTATCTATTTAAGTTTGCCAAATTCAAGTTTAAAGAACTGCTAGATGTCTAGATCTGATGTAGATAATACTGTCTGTTAGGCATGCAATCCTTAAAACATTAGCACATACATTGACCTAGATGAACTCCAGCCAGCTAGCTGTGCTCAATGAGACAACAAAATGCGGGTACAGTTATAGCAGGTTTGAATTTCATCCGGATCATTTTCACCAGCTGGGTCTTAAGGATGAATCTTTAATTAAGACGTACGGTGACCATCCATGCTAGTTTGCATAAGACCGATCAATTTCCCAGGACACGAGCCTTTCAGTGCTGAAATTGGACAATCCCAGGCAAACTAGGACGAGTTGGTCACCCCACTGCCATAGGATATCTACTTCAATTAAACTTCAAACTCTAGAAGATGCCCAGATTAGAGATCACACATGTACACACGCATGCACACACACAGAATCACACACACACCTGCATATGTGCCTGGTTCCAGCTAGTCTTTCCCTCATTTTCTTCTCCCGCCAATTCTCACAATTCACCTTGTCATTGTGAATGATAGCTCTCCCTTTCCTTACTCATGTTCTCATGTCTTTCATCTGGTTGAACATGAGATATCCCTCTCTGAAATCTGAGAAGAACATCTTGTCAAGTTTACATGTTTATGTTTTTATAAAATGTAATTATCAGCTCATTAAAAGGAACTCCTTTCCCCAGATCGTGATGGCCTTTTCCTTCTTTCAATGTTATTAACACATCTACAAATGACCGCTGGCCCAGGTGGACCCTGACAGTTGTAGGTGACATGGTCCTGCAGATCGTGCACAGCTGCATCCCAGGGCTCCAGGACCCCAAACCCTGGATGAGGCATCCTCATGTGAGGAGAGAGCCAGAGCCAGAGCTGGGTGACTGTGAGCAAGACAGCGAGAAGCACTTCCCTTTGGGGTCTGGTTGTGATTAGTGTTTAATTAGAGACAGTGTTTGTCTACATGAAAAGAAACCTCTTAAAGCACCAGGCAAGAGTAAGGAACTTGCTCTTGTGTACATTGACAGTGCGCAACGTACATAAAGATGTTACTTACTGCCTACAGCTGCTGGCAAAAACCCTCCCCAAATCACAGTTAGAAGTGGTGAAACGTCCCACAAGTGGTGGTAGTGAGTTAAACAACATGATTCTGCAGGGAGTATTAAAGATTCCAAAGTCTGTTCTGTTTTTTTCTCCCAAATTCCCTTCAGCCGAATATACAATGTCTCAAAAGTATAAAGGGAACACGATGTTGCCACTCTGGTCTCACATACAAAAGAAACTTTTAGGAACGCTTTTTTAAACTTCTGTGGCAGTGAGATTAGGAAATCTGAAAGCTTCCCTGGCTCTAATTTGTATTTGCTTATTTTTGATCTACCGCAATTCTTTGTATTTTGGAAATTCTGAGAAAAATCAGCAGAACCAAAACAGTCTAAGACATGGATTTGGTCTATTTTACGCTTCAAAAAATTTTTTTCAAGGAAACAGTCCAATTATAAATGTGCTGAAAAGAAAAAAGAAAAACAATGTGTGGGCATGGAGACATGATCTCAATATATTCACCTGTTGGACCCAAAAACATGATTACCCAGAACAGATGGGGACGAGCTGGCCGAGTAATGCTAAGGAAACGGGCTGACATTTTAGACCTCCATTTCCTCACTTGGCAATGTGAGGTGGCTGTACACATGATTCCCCAGGCCCATCATTCCAGTACCACATTTCTATCGCTACAGGAGGTGTTTGGGATAATGCAACGTTCTAGCCAGCTGAAGGTTCAATACAATTTTAAAAAACACTTTTCATTCAGCTTTAAAACATGAGGCAGTTTTCTGCCTTAATAAGTATATAATGCATCGTTCCTTAATGATTGAGGCTCCTGCTGAATGTCACCATCAGTGTCCACTGAGAAAGGAGGGTCAGAAGAAAACGGTGTCTTGTAGTTGAAAGAACCTTGAAGACCGGAAGACCTAATGATGACAGCATAAGTCTATCGCCCTCACCATAAACAAAACAAAACAAAAAGTAGGAATCAAAAGAGCTCATTAACACATATAAAGGCACTTGGCAAATTTTAAAGTTCAAAGGCAAGGCATCGTTTTCAAATTAGAGGCAATCCCTGCTTGGCCAAGGACCTACCTAAAAGTCCTTTTCTTCTTCTTCTTTCTCCTTTTTTTAAAAAATTAAAGTTATTGGGGTGACATTGGTTAGTAAAATTATATAGGTTTCAAGTGTACATTTCTATAATACATCATCTATATATTGCATTGTGTGTTCACCACCCAGAGTCAGTTCTCCTTCTATCACCATATATTTGACCCCCTTTAGTGAAAAGTTGGTTTCTCCAGAGTGAAAATGGTGATGGGGCTATGGGGGCCTAAATCTTGGCTCCCTTTGTTTTGGAGTTTGTCTCTTTGTTCTCTAAGTACAGTTCAGAATAATAGACAACCCTGGTTAACTGAAGGACCTGATCTTAGTAACTGAATTATTATCGTAATAAAAAGGACTATCAGCTAATGAGTGGTGTTAGACATAGTGGAACAATAATTTTTTGCTTATATAGCATTCTATAGTACTTTCCCTCAATGTCATAGTGGATTTTTTTTAACCTAATACTGTGTTTCCCCCAAAATAAGACCTAGCTGGACAATCAGCTCTAATGCGCCTTTTGGAGCGAAAATTAATGTAAGACCCGGTCTTATTTTAGTATAAGACCAGGTCTAATATAATATATAATATAAGACCTGGTCTTATATTAATTTTTGCTCCAAAAGATACATTAGAGCTGATTGTCCGGCTAGGTCTTATTTTCAGGAAACATGGTATATAACCCCTATAGGGAAACCCGACACTAATGGCAAAAAAGTAAAAACCAAACATAACCACCACCCAAACGAACTATATTCTGATGTGCTAATGCACTTTATTCAAGTTGAGCCAGTCCTCACAGTTTAGTCTAAAATAAAAGTCAGCATGAACAGAAAATATAATCATGAATGGAACTTCAACTGAGAGATGTTCCCCTGGGAGGGAGTCTCTCAAATTGTGTTTTAACTTTATTTCCCCCTTCAGAAGTACCAAGGCTGAATGTGTTAACACTTTCCTAATTATGAATTTTACTTTGGGCCAGAATCTGAAGTCATACCAGTGGAAAGAAAATGCATGGGTTTTGTGGTCAGACAGATCTGGGTTCGAATTACGCTGTATTACTTGTCAAATAGTGTGAGCTTTAAGAGCTATTTGACTTGCTTACTTACCTTTAAAATAGGGAGAACATCTATTCTCTGGATAGTTGAGAGGATTAAAGGTAAAAAGAACCCAGGGGTTACACAAACATAAATGCTTTTCTCTACCCCCCATCTCTTCTGCTTACCATGTTTCCCTGAAAATAATACCTAGCCGGAAAATAATTTTGCGTCTTTTGGAGCAAAAATTAATATAAGACCCAGTCTTATTTTACTATAAGACCGGGTCTTTTAATATAATATAATATAATATAATATAATATAATATAATATAATATAATATAATATAATATAATATGATACTGGGTTTTATTTTACTATAAGACTGGGTATAATATAATAATACTGGGTCTTATAATAACTTTTGCTCCAAAAGATGCATTAGAGCTGATTGTCTGGCTAGGTCTTATTTTTGGGGAAACACGGCATTTCTCTCTTTTCCACCTCTTTCCTCTTCCTTTCTCAATATGTTTGTAAGGGGAACATACAGCACAAGCCTCTAGCAATTTTCCATCCTACTAATTGACGGCTTTGCAACCTAGAGGGCAGGATGTCCTTAATGGGAGACATTCTAACATAAAAGTACAACCCCATCCTGAAGTGTCACAAAATCACACTGTAACCATTTTGCCAGCAAGCACAGCTTAAGCCATATCGATACACAAATGGTAAGTAAAATGCCCCTGCCAAGTACTTGGTTTCAGGCCAGAACTACTATATCCAAGCTACTATGTTCTATTTCCTCTTGTTCTATTTTTGAACAAATGGTTTGTATTAGGAAGTCCAGCAACTGGAGACAAAGGAAACTGTTAATACTAAGCACATCTCTGCTGTTAAGTGTTCATTGTTAATTATAATAGGAATGAAGTAAGCTATTTTTCTCCATTCTTAAAGCCCTTATTATAGTGGATAACTATTTTTAAAATTTTAATATTAATTTATGATTCAACTATATGATCTTTCTATGATCACTTTAACCTCTAAAGTGTTTTCATCACAATGTATTTTTAACCAAGACTATGGCATTGCTATTGCCACCATTAATTCTTAGCAACAAAAGTAATAATAGCGACTAATAATTGAACACATTATGTGCCAAGCAGTACTAGGCTCTTTACAAACAATTCATTATTTTTGCAACTCCCAATATTATCCAAATTTAGTGATGAGAAATTTGCCCCAATTCATAAAGCTTATTGGTGTCAGAGCCAGGATTCCAGCCAAGATATTTTTATTGCAAAGTACGTGTTCTTAACCATTCTGCTATTCCGCACACATACAGATAGCTGCCAAACATCCAGAAATATCTCCACATTCATTAACTCATCAGTGTTTCGGTGCCATAGCACTTGGTGGAGGTCTGCTTCCAGGAAGCATCTGAGTAAATTTCTTGGTGAGGGAAACCAAGGCTGAGCCCTTGAATAAATCCCAGGAGTCCTAGAGTTTATCATGAGAGACAGGACCCCAAAAGGGGAAGAACAGTCTTGCAACAGGGGACTTAGGAACTTGGCATCACATAATTTGAATGTTTTTAAAAAACATTTAGATAAGCTTATTATATACTGCAAACATGTTAATAGATATTTAGTAGTTATTGCCAGCTGAGAAACCAAGGCACTGAAGGATCAAGCACGTCCGTCGTGTTTTAGGGACAGATTGGGCCTCCTGACCCTCAGACCACTATACTTCTCCCATGGCCTGAAGAAACAGTGAGATGCAGTGAGAGGCAGAGAACGGTGAAGAGAGAGACTCCCTGCAGCTGCTACTGAAGAATTCAGAGATGGTGATAAGGATAAGCTTAAGAGGACATGACACAAAAGAATACAAAATCATGAAATAAAACTAAAGAACGGCAGAAGCTAGTGAACAACAGAAAGACAGAAATGGGGAATACAATAAATACCACCTTAAGAGTGAAGGAAAGTTAAGAGTTTTTGACGTTTGGCTGTGGTAGGCAAATTCTTAAAATGATCCCTCAGACTTCTTGCCCTAATCCCTAGGATGAGCTATCCCGCCCCGATTATGTTATATTACTGGTAAAGAGGACTCTGCAGATGTAATTAAGGCTACTAATCAATTGACCTTGAGTTCATCAAGGGGGAGATTATCCATGTGGGCCTAATCTAATCCCAGGAGCCCTTTAAAAGCAGAGTTTTCTCTGGCTGGGGCCAGAAAAAGGAAATCCAAGAGATTCCAGGCATCGTGTGTCACTGCTGGCTCTGAAGATGGAGGGAACGCCTGTTGAGGAATATGGAAAGTTTCTAGAATCTGCGGGCAGCCCAGACTGACAGCCAGCAAGAAAATGGGAACGTCAGTCCTACAACCACAAGGAACTGAATTCTTGCAAAATCCTGAATAAGCTTAAGGTGGATTCTTCTCCCAAGCTTTCAGATAAGAGGCCAGTTTGGCGGATATCTTGATTTCGGTCTTGTGAGACCCTTAGCAGACGACCCAGCCAAGCTCCCCCTTCCCGCCCCCCCCCCCACTTTCCTTCCCCCCCCCCCCCGCGCTTCTCATCTACAGAACAGTGATCTAACAAATGGATGTTATTTTAAGCCTTTAAGCTTGTGGTAATTTGGTATGTAGCAGTAAACAATTAATACACTGGCTGACCTGGATTCAAATCTTAGCTCTCTCATGTCATCCATTTGTGATTTTAGGCAAGTTACTTAATCTCTTCGTTTACCCATCTGTAAATGGAAATAATAACACACAGCTCAGAAAGTCTGTGAGAGGACTGATTTAGTTGTGCTGGTCCTGGCACCTAGAGGCTACCAGCTACTTGCCAGGAGAATCGGAATAGCTGGATTCCCCCAAACTGGCCAGCAGGTGGTGCCACCAAACAAGAACAGCTCGGTTTTCACTCTGAATCCCTGGGTGGAGCAGAGAAAAGGAAGCAACAGAGGGGCAGCAGGAATGAGGAGTCCATTCTCTAGCTGGCTACTTATACTGCGCCACGGTTTACAACACAGGTGTTCAGAATCAAGGAAATCCAAAGATAAATCACAGAGACACTATGGAATATCTGTAGGCATTTCAAGATATATTATTCAATATAATGATTTCCTTAAAACCCATGCCAGTTACACCATTCACAGAGAAAAGTGGCTCTGAAAAAGCCTAGACCTGAAAGAAAACTCTCATGTGGGTCCTCACCAATGGGATGCCACATCATGTCGTGAAAGAGAAGTTGTTGAAAATACACCACAGACATTTATAATTCTTTCTCGATGTTTTTCCCGTCTTTCACATATTTTTTTTTTTTACCTTCTGACTTGTCTTTACGTAGTTTAAATTCAATTTTAGTGGTGTTTTTTTTCTTCATGATGTGTATGGGTTTGTTGTACAATAACTTTTTGTTATATTTGCAACAATTATGCCACAGGGTTAATATCATGAATGTATTTTATATTTTGTTTAATTTTGGTTTACATTTTGACATGTGCGTTTAAAATTTTTATGTTTAATATATAGGTATATATTTCCATATATAGATATATATGATAGATATAGATATAAATGTACACATATCTACATTCTCCTACTACAGTCTCCTACTACTTTATAGCTAGAATGCATTTCTCCATCTGTAGACCACTTAAATAATCACCTTTATTTTCTTCCAATTTGTAATGGCTTAAATTTTGTTAAGTTTTAAGTTCTCTGTTGCCTAAACACTACTCAATTTTAAAATGCATCTGAGGTTCAGGCCATTGTTCAAAAATCTGGACTGGATAGTGTTCTTTAAGCAACTAAAAGGACATGTTTTCTAAGATTGAAAGTTCAAAATGGATATTTGTTATCTGGAATGAATTCACTATCAGTCCTGAGAACAAGCAAACAGATTCACTTATTATTTCCTTTCCCTAAAGTCCTTCCATTTTCTCAATCCAATTATAACAACTCTATCAAAGTATATAAAGTGTACCAAGCCTTGATCTAACTCAACCCTCACCCGAAACAACTAAATCAATGTTGAATTTGGAATCGCAGACTTAGGTTCGCTCCCCGCACCCTGTTTTCTCCATTTGAACACCTGCCCATGTTGACACAAAGCTCAAAGTAGAGCCACTACCCTGCTCTCTTATAACCATTTGCAGAGCAGTGATTTTCATACATACATTTTTCACTTAGTTAAGAATCCCAGTTTAAAAACAAAAACATAAATATTTTCATCACCAGGGGCTTTTACTGCCCAAAGAGAAAATGAGGTGCTGCCATTACAGAAGTTATCTGTACGAAGAGTTCTTAGCTCTGCAAGAGTTTAACTGGAAAAGTTTAACCAAGGGAAAAGAGAACCCATGTGAATTTAATAAAGGGGGGAAAAGATGTTAGAGAGACAATGATGAGGCCTGGAATCAATTAGGTCAAATTATACCCTGTGTTACTTGTGCAAAACTCCTCCTGTTACAGTCAAATGGAACAGCAGAAAAGAATACTACCCTGAACTTAGACCCTGTTTCAGAACACAGAGTGCTTTATAAACAAAGTCTCCTTAACCAAGTTGTTTCAGTTAGAGTGGGTCAGAAACTGCCAGCTGAAAAAGTTTCTCCCTAGGGGATATACATTTGCCTTAACAGGGGGCCCACCCCCATGGCAACTAGTTACCAGACAACAGTTATGCCTACAAATCAGACCTCCCTCCCAAATATTCTTTCCCATTTCCTCGTCCACCATTGATTTCTTCCTCCTGTCATTTTATTCCTCAAGCAAGCGTTTCCCACTCCATGACCAGCCAGACATCCTGAATCTTGGCCCTTGTGAGTCTCTATAGCCCACTGACTCTTGCTCCTGGAACCCAACCCTCAGGATCCCCAGTTCATGCCTATGGAGGAGCCAGGAATGCTGAGCACCCAGGAGAGGATTGTGGGGACAGAGCCCCAGAAAGTAGTTTACAGCCTCTCGGCCTCACGTGGAGGGGTGCTGGCTCGGGTGGTGGATGGCCGTCAGCTGTGGCTGATTGGCCGTCGGCTGTGGCCGGTTAGCAGATTGGCCGCTGGTATAACTGCTGCGGCTACAGAGGAGAGCCGAGGACTGCCGAGGAGAGCCGAGGATTGCCAAAGAGCCGAGGAGAGTGGAAGAGAGGAGAGGAACAGAGTCGAGGTGAGTGGAGGAGAGTCGTCGGTTGGTTGGCAGAAAGGCGGACGGCAGGTCGCGCGTCCAGTGGGCCCAGCCTCCAGTGAGACCATAGTGGTATGACTCCCCTACCTATGGCTCCGTGGGTGTTCCTTTTCGGCCTCACCATATCCTGCGTTCTTGTGTGGGGAGCGGGAGCAGAGACCCTGCAGGCCGCCCCGCCTGAAAAATGGCGCAGCAAGCAGGTTCTCTCGCACGACAAATGGCGCAGTGAGCAGGGTATGGTACCGGTCGAAACTCAGCAAAGGATGGTCGAGCAGTTTATGCGTACAAAAGTTCAGCTTCGGGAGGCCTGCGAGGAGCTACGCTGGGAGCGGGAGGCACGGTCTGCCTGGGAGACTCGAGCCTCCAGCTGGCACATCACCCTCTTGGCCATGGAGGGCGTTGTCCTCCTTTTCTTGATCTGCTTCTGCTGTAGGCTCTGAGGATTGTGGACATTATACACAGAGGCCACCACCCACTCAGACACCTGGCATGGTGAGCAAGATTGCGACCAGGTAGGAATGGAGTCTGACTCTGGGCAGGAGGACGTGTGGCCCCCACACAGTACATGGTGTTCTGTGGCCACTGTTCTTAGTAGTTGGACCCCCAAGGAAAGGTGGGAGGACATGGATGGCTCTCCAGCCAGTGTGGAGAGGGCCCTGCAGGCTCTGGCTGAGCGGTTGCCAGAGGAGGAGAAGGCTGCGGCCAGCCGCGTGGGCTGGATGTTCCTCACGGCCTTGAGTCTCAACACGGAAAATGGGCTTAATGACGTGGCCCGGGTGCCAGACCAGGTGTCCTGGTTGGAAGCGCTGGAAGCCCGGGTCCGCCTGTTGGAACAGGAGCCCCACAGTGGAGACTCTGAGGCAGAGGCGGAGGAAACAAGTGGAGACAATGTAGCTCCCAACCCCCAAGCCCAGCCAATCTTGAAGCAAAGGGTAAAACGTGAGCAACCTTTGGGCCCCGGGGGCTTTGCTGCCGGCAACCCAGCTGTGACTGAGTTCACGACCTACACCCCATACACTCCCACTGAGTTGCAGGAGCTGGGGAGGCGGTACAGACAGCGCCCTGGAGAGCCAGTCTCGGCTTGGCTATTACGTTTATGGGATGAGGGAGCAGACAGCATTCTCTGCTCCCCAGGCGAGATGGGAAAGCTAGCCTTCGTGACAGTGCATCCATCCCTGCGACAAAGGTTACAAAACTGCCATAGATTGGCCAACAACCAGGGCAACCATTCTCTAATGCAGTGGCTCACTGCTACGGTACGCACAGTATGGGGACAGAGCCCCAGAAAGTAGTTTACAGGCTCTCGGCCTCACGTGGAGGGGTGCTGGCTTGGGTGGTGGATGGCCGACGGCTGTGGCTGATTGGCCGTTGGCTGTGGCCGGTTAGCAGATTGGCCGCTGGTATAACTGCTGCGGCTACAGAGGAGAGCCGAGGAGAGCAGAAGAGAGTAGAGGAACAGAGTCAAGGAGAGTGGAGGAGGGTTGTCGGTGGGTCGGTTGCGGAAAGGCTGACGGCAGGTCGTGCGTCCGGTGGGCCCAGCCTCCAGTGAGACCATAGTGGTATGACTCCCCTACCTATGGCTCCGTGGGTGTTCCTTTTCGGCCTCACCATATCCTGCATTCCTGTGTGGGGAGCGGGAGCAGAGACCCCACAGGCCGCCCCGCCTGAAAAATGGCACGACGAGCAGGCCTCTGTGCACGACAAATGGCGCAGCGAGCAGGGTCTCCCGCATGACAGGATGTTTTGGATTTCTGGAGACAGGCATGGGTGGGGTGGATATGGGGGCAGATCTGTTCACTAAGGAATCATTGTTATAGTAACGGAGGATGTTGGCCTGGGAAGGTGACAAGAGCCTGTGATACGATGACAGGTGGGTGCCTTTTCAAGAAGATAGCAGTCATATTTACATACTGACTTTTGACTCCATTTAGCAGGAGCCTCATAAGTTTCTAAATGTGACTCTTTAGTCACCAAGTGTGAGCTGCACTGAGGTAATGGTGCACTTTTCAGGCTCCTGACATGGCATTTTGTAATCAGGGGAAACGATACATTAAAGTGGAGGGACACATTTCAGGCCCTGGGTTTCAAAGTATGGCTGTGGCTGGGTTAGAATTCCAGTTCCAGCAGACTCCATACATTGCTGTCCCCATGGGGGACACACAGGAAGGACGTTTCATCTCAAACCTTGTCCCCAAGAATCAAGCGCTGGCCCAGGTAGCAAAAGGCAAGACGAGAGCTGCATCTCTCATATACTTTGAGATTTCCCTTCTCTCAAGAATAAATGTATTTTAACATTTTATAAACACTTTGACTCAAATATGAGTGCAACTAATAAATTTAATGAATAGTTCAGAAAATAATCTTCCTAACTGATCCTCTGGTTAATGCTCACACTTCAAAAGCTTCCAGTCTACAGCGTTCAAAGAAGAAAGACATAAGACATATACAAATACTGTGAGCTACTCAAGAAAAGGGACTTTCAATTTCCTTTACTTATTGTTTTAGTCATTGAATCCACTTCCAACGGCTGGAACCAAGGCAAGAGTTTGGTGCATGTGGAGATTGGAAGCCACATGGCGCCTGTGCTTAGCTATTCCGCCACTGCCTCTGTAGCCTTGGGACAGCAGCTTGAGAGAAGCTTATCGGGCCTCAAGATGCTTATCTGCAAATTTAGGATATTGAACTTGATTTTCTTGAATACGCCTTAGAGCTTTAAGAATCCCATGATGCTATGTAGCTGTTTTTTTAAACTTTGGGGGTCACACAACTTGAGTGGTATCATTTTGCTTTTTATGGATAAGATGAACTACTTGGCATGGAGAAAATGCTTAATTCTTATTCTTCATTGAGCCAAACAAACATACATATTTTATATATTTAAATATATATGTATATATATGTATATGTGTGTGTGTGTGTGTGTGTGTGTGTGTGTGTGTATATATATATATATATTTTTTAATGACTTGAAAACTTTGGGCTACGTTTCCTAGCTTTACACATAGTAAGTAGCCAACACATATTTTCTCAGTGAACAAATACACTAATAAGTGATCTCACAGTATAAAAGATTTTAGAGAAGTAATATAATCAATTTTCATGATCAGACTCAGTTTTTCTATCTTTGATAATGTTTTATTCCCCCAGAAGACTTACTGAGTACAATATAAATCCAGACACAAAGTCCACCCAGGGGGCTGTAAACCCTAGAAAACAACAAATAGCATTTGCAATAATAACCACGTCAGTCTGTTTTACAGAGAAGATTTCCACTGAATGGTGGTGGTGGAATGTGGTTAGTGGTCGGGAGTATCTCCTGGATTAAATGTTTTCTGGCATTTCTCAGAGGAGGAGAGCAGTTAATCTGCATTTAATTTTTAAACTGCATTTCATCCCCTTCCACCTCTGTATAGCCACACACAGGAAGAAAAAAAAAAAAATCCCGCTGCTCATGCTACACATTCTTTTTCCAATTCTTCTGGGCTGTTCTTCCATTTCTGTTTAGAACAGCTAATCTTTCACAAACCTGGATTGAGTGCAAGAGGCACATCTTGCACACCCCTAATCACACACATAAATAAGGTTTGGACACCATTAACCCCTTGAACAACAGCTCTTTGCTGGCCATGGGCCCAAGGAAGGTTCCGGAAACATATGATATCCATTTCCCACTCATTCCAGTGAGTTTATTAGAGGTTGCAAAAAGCGATCAGAGTTCCACCTAAGTATACTGAAGTGAAAAGTTTTTAAAGGACGTTTAAGCCATCATTTTTAAATCTTTATCAACATAGACATTAAAAAGAATATATTTCTGTGCTATACATCCATTAGAAGAAGCAGGGCCCTTTCCAAAGCCCTGTATTGGGAAAAAAAAAAAAAAAAAAAGCTCTAAATATTCCTTATGATCACAAGATCTCAGGAGTCTCAAGGCTCAGAAGTGCTAATGGAAGCTTCTGGTCACAGTAACCAAACATCTGTCTGGTCTTCTCTTTCAAGGTAAATACAATCTGACAAGTTTGGCACCTCTTGGAAAGGAAGACGGAAGGATTTTCAGGGACCATCTGAATCTTCTTTAGACCTTCCAAGCCCCAAGAAGAACGCAAAGTTTAAAGTGGACAATTCAGTTAATTGCAGCACAGAAATTCCAGGCAATTGGTTTTCATAAGGCAATTGGTTTGCAATGCCTGCTCCTCCACCCCGACCCTCCAGAGGCACTGAGCAGTTTCTCATCAATGAAATGTGCATGGTTAATAGATCTGTTTCAGAAATGCTTCCCTATCTATAAGTAAATGTTCAGATTTTACAGAAGTTTGTGTTCTACCAATCAAAAGCACAACTGACAATCCTTTAAATGCATACTGACTTTCTTCTATTTAGCATGGAAAGACTTTAGGTAAGTAACAGAAAAAAGAACTGCGATCATTCACAGATACGTGGGCACAGCACAGCTGCATTCCATGGTTGTCTTCAAGATGCACTTGGAGGGTGATGGAGGAAGAAGGCAGTCTGCTCTTCTTAGGGTGGTTTGAGTGTTCCTTTCCCTTTTGTGACTGCCTCTCCCCAACTTCCTACATAGCAGTCTTAGCACACATCAGAATCACCTGAGGATCGGTTAAAACACAAACTGCTGGGTCCCACCCCTAGAGTTTCTGGTTTAGTTGGTCCGGGGTGGGGTCCAAAATGTGCACATCTAACAAATTCCCAGAAGATGCTGACCTGCTGATTTGTAGCCCACACTTTGAGAACCACTGCTAGGTGTGTATGAAAAGGGTGAAGATGGAATAGGAGATGTAAAGGTTTCTTGTGGGGTATTATTCTCTCCCCCAACTAGAATCATAAAGAGCATTTTATATATATGAACGCTGGTTTCTATTTGTAAGAGTAAGTGGAGAATTAGCCAACTGAAGCAAGAGATGTTGAGATCAGATGCTTAGAGAGTTGTTAAATATTGAAATGGGATGGCAGAGAGATGGGGAAATCCTCTTGTCAAGAACGTATTACATCTAGGGGCAACTTTTAATTCAATGGTATGATTTAAACCGAAGAGGAGAATGCTGACCCAATCGATCCCCTTCCTGTGATAGGTGAAGTTTTTCCTTTTCTACCTGTCGAGCCACACTAGGTTAATCAGCCCATTGATAAAACATGAAACGTTAATTCTAAGCTACAATTTTCTTTTTAAAGTAATCCAAGCACAGTTTAACAAGATGGGGTATTAAGTGGAAAATATTAATTTCATTAGGATGTAAAATATTTAGAGTTGTCTAACCCAAAGTTAGAAAGAGATAACTAAGGAAAGGCTATACTGAAAATTTTCTGTAGACTACTTTGATATACTCCCTTTATTTAAATCACTTTTACTTGTCAGCACCAGTAGAAATATGTGTTCCTTAGAATCAGAGAAAAATATCAAGAGCCAATGGAATGCATTTGTATAACCACTAAAGCCATACATTTATCTGCAAGTTAAAAATCTGGGTAGAGGAAGGAAAGAAATTAGCATTTACACATGAGAAAAGCTACATAAATGTTCACAATGAGACTGTAAAGGATTGTAAAGATGTTTGTACACAAGGAAAGCATCTAGTTAGCAATTCTAGAAATGGGACATAGGAAATGTAACTTCCGGGCTGCCCATCCACGCTAAGTTAGGAGTGAGCACTACAATGGAAATGAGTTTCATCGGCTGGGTTGAATACCAATGTATGTGTCCCCTTGTCCGAAGAGCCCGCTCCCTCGTGTGACGGGCAGATGGCGACGTCATCAGGGTGCTGGAAATCCAGAGAGCAGCCCTTGGCTCATGTTCCTGGGGCCTCTGGAAGGCTGGCAGCAAGTGGTTAACATGGTGCGTTAAGCAGGCTTTGTAGAAAATGCTCGATTTTAATCTAAGAAGCATTCAACCACACCGCTGACCCCACATCTCAGAATGCAGCAATCCTGTGTGGAAGACTGTATTCCTTCCAAGCAGAAACTTCCCACTTCAACAGTGATGAGTCTAAATGTCACTGTAGTCATGTGTCATTCCAACTGGAGACAAACAGACTCAAATGTACCTTCCATGATGACCTCAATTAGTGTGGGAAGCTTCATTGGGACATTTTTCACATCGTATAAGATTTCAATGGCCTTGTGACTTCTGTGCTAGAGTATTTTATGATCTCTACTGACCCTCAAAATATTCTTTGAGGGGTTTTACTCTGCCTTACATGGTCCTGCAAGTGCTCTTCTAAAATGGAGGAGCTCTTGAACCAATTATTGACACTGTTTTCTCCAATCATAATGAAATATGTGCTCATTGATTCACATTCATTCCTGTTACTTGAAACCTCTACAAAACTCTTAACGGGGATAGATCTGGTTTCCTTCCAGAGCATCTGATGCATCTATACAATTAAAATTCCATCCATTAAATTCCTAAACCATTAAAATAAGACAGCAGGACAGACTTAGTTCTTTAAATGAACCTGAAAGAGAACCACGAAGAATAGTCACATCTCAGTGTATCGAATTAAAAAGACACAAATTCATTCTACTTTCTAAGATGACTGCAACCAAGATAATAATGTTGTATGTGTTGAATAGATACAGATCACTTCACATACCTGTGTGTCAGTGCATAGCTTTGTAATCCAAAAGATAACATTTATGAACTCCACATCGTGTAAGGTATTGGCAGTGAGCTCGGGGATTATTCTGGCTCCACTGGAAGGATGACAGATGAGATGACCAACAAAGCTCTTTTACATGGGAAAGGCTTAGGTGGGAGTCCTGAGTCTCTGTGCTGCTCTTTGTCTACTAGGTCTAACGACTCTCTAGACTAAGGACAAAAAATTGAAATGGGCAAAGAACGTTTACAGCAGATTGATGACAGTATTATGTAAATACCATTATGTTTTGAACAATACAAGTGCTTCGAAATTAATAATAATTTGCTTTCTATGAACGATTTTATCACTCTGGTACGACACGGAAGTAAGTTTACAAGCAGTAGGATGGTGGAGACGGGGACAGTATTTCTGGGAAATGGCTGTTTTTTATACACTAAAAATCAGTCATAGAAAAAGATGGAAAATATTTTTTAAGTCACCTAGTCCAATCATGAAATCATCTAATTTAAACCAATGCAGTACAGATGGTTGCCCATGCATGTCTAATAACAGTCCTAAGTAATTAAATGGATTGTTGTACCACAATCTGGTTATTTTGAGCTAAATCCTGAGGTGTTCCTAGATCATAAGGATTTGCATTTGGGAAATATTTTTAAAACATTATAAGCAGATAATACAGAGGTCAAATGTGCCTTTGCAAGTGTGTAAATTTTGTTTTAAAATATTTTTAAATTTAAAATATCTGATTTAATTAATCAACACTTTCATCCATTTTGAGAGCATCTATAATTTATGTTCCTGCATTGTAATGGTTAAAAAAAATCACTGGCAAAAAGTCTCATAAATAGAGTGATCAACTGCCAACAGAAAATAAGGGATATCAATTATGGTACCACTGTTTGAAAAAAAAACTAATAGTCCTAAGAATGCTCTTTCTCTCCCTGACAGTGTATAAATAACCTACTACCCAACTCTCTTTGTGTTTACAATAGAAGCTGTATGAAGGAAAGGGGCACACTTTTTTGTGTATTTTCTGAACCCAGCAGAGTAACTGGCATGCAGAAAACACTAGATGTTTGCTGGATGAATGAATTTTCCAATAATACAGAAAGAGAAGGAGACTTCCAGTATTGCCCATGTATCTTTGGATTCTAAAATATTTATCCCCACTGAAGTTCAGATTGAATATGAAATTAATAATTTAAATAAAGGACTAGGGTAACTGGCTACGATAGCTGTCTGAAAATTCTGCCCTGACATTCACTATGTCTAAGACTAGGACTTCCACTGAGTAATAAAGACAAAAGCAAAAGAAAAAAGAAGTGTTGAAAACCAGTTTACATGCAAAGATGACTAGTAGCAAAAGGAGGCAGGTTTTTTAAAAATCCGCACAGCTTTAAGTGGGAGAATCATAAACAAAATGATCAGAAGTGAGGGTTAAAAACCAAAAGAAAGTTAATAATAACCCCCCTTCTTTAGTTTTTTACTTCTTAAACTACTCTTCTTTAATTGTCTACCATAGTGGCTATTTTAGTTTGGGCTGCTATAACAAAAATACCATAGATTCAGTGGCTTATGAACAACAGAAATTTATTTCTCACAATTTTGGAGGCCAAAATTCCAAGGCCAAAACACCAACAGATTTGGTATCTGGTGAGAGCCTGCTTCCTGGTTCATATAAGACCATCTTTTTGCTGTGTCCTCAAATAGTGGAATGAGGAAACAAGCTCATTAGCAACTTTTTTAAGGGACTGATCCCATTCATGAGGGTTCCACCAACATGACCTCATCTAATCCTAATTACCTCCCAAAGATCCCACCCCCTAAAACCATCACATTAGAGTATAAGGTTTCAATACACGAATTTTGTGAGGACACAAGCAGTCAGTCCATAACAATGACTTTGCATTGAACTTATAGCCTGAGATAACCCTACAGAGGAGATGCCAATGCTTTAGGTTGCTATTTGGACTCTCTACTAAACTGGGCACCTACCCCATTCTAGACACTTCCATCTCTTATAATGCTCTCATTTACTCCCTCAGATCTAACTGAAGTAAATTCTTTATTGTTTCCTGCACATTTTTCTCTCATTTATAATTTTAGATTTATTTTGGAGCATCAACTTTACATGTGAGAAAGTGTGCTTACCTTGGGATACAAAAAAGGGTACCATGTGGTCCCTCAGCTCAGAGCCCCCATTTCAGGAAGGGAAATGTAACTATATTGATTACAACATTTCTTGGTAGGCTGATTACCAAATTTCATCCCATCTAAGATGCCACTGATTGTAAGATGCAGTGTTCATTATACAACTGCTAAGAAAGTTAAAAGCACTGCCAACTAAACTATGACACACTATCAACTGCTAGGCACAATGTAACTTCAGAAGTTAAATGTGGAGAAAATATGCATCTTGAAATCAATGAAATATAGTGGTATTCATAAGTTACAAAGGGCTAGTGGAGAAGGGAGATCACATCTGGGCTGGGAGAACTGAAAAAAAGGCATCGTTAAGGGGACGCCATGTGAACTGAATCTTGAAGGGTGGTCAGTTTTTTGGAGATGGAGATAATGGCATGGACAAAGGTTTGAGGTAGGAGAGTGAAGAGAATAGAGGTTGATGTTCGGGCGGGGCTTAATTTGCATGAAGGGAAGAAAAGGAAGACAAGCTGAAAGACACCATTAATCTTATAGTGGTATCTAGGATTACATCACAACTATATTCAAATGCTTCAGTGGATTCTAGTTAGAAAAAAATCCAAGCGCTTTTTCAAGAAATCCAAAACCCCGAATGATCTGGCCACTGCCTCTCTCCACAGCCTAACCCACCTCACCCTCCAACCACACTCGAGCCAGCCATGGTCGCCCACCTTGAGGCATTTGTACCTGCTGCTCCCTCTGCCTATGATGCTCTTCCTTGGCTCCTCACAAGGCAAATTCCCATCCTTTACTTCTCTACGCACCTCCTCAGATGGAGGGACCTGCCACGGTTAACCCCATCTAAAGTCTGTTCTTTTCCTATTCAACCCTTTATATGCCTCTTTCCTAGGACCCATCATAGCTTAAGGTGATTTCATTTATATTCTGTTCACTTGATTTTAGTTTGTTTCCTTCCTTAGAATAAAAGGGTTATCAGTGTAGGGGCTATGTCTTTCTCATCTTCTGTTGCACCCGAGCACCTAGCAGTGTCTAGCATGAATCAGGCACTCAATGTGTATCTGTTGATTGAATATGTGAATGCCTAGCCCTCTCCTCCCCTACAGTATATATGCTCTAAGCCACAATGCCAGATGGGTCCCAGGTCTACTCAGTCTCAAAATCTGGAAAGAGGACATTGCCTAAGACTGTCTACCCGGGAAGAAGAAACCACAATGATGCTTCATTATCAGATGATAATCTGAAAGAAAAATCTCAGTCCATTCAAGGCCATTGCCACCTCCCTCTCCTTTTAGCAATCTGCTCAGGAGAAGCATATGTTATCGATGGCTGCACCTTCTTTTTTGCTCAAGTGACTGCCAGGTCCCCCCTCCTTGATGGGGGTGTCTAACTCAAGTTCATCAAACAGTGTTTTTCTAACTCAGCCATGCCACAAATCCAGTGCCACGCTGAACATGGTGCCTATTCCATTCATTCTGAGCACCATATGAAAAGCCCCTTGCTTGGGGAATATTACCACCCCTGGAAACAAGGGTTCAGAAAAGATTAACTATCAGGGCTATCCTTCGTTTTCTGAACGATGTTTTGTCATATGAATCAATAGACTGCAGGAGGACAGGGACATATCTGTTTTATTCACCCCTGTATATAGCTAGTGGCAAGAACATAGACATACTCAGTTAATATTTATTGATTGAGTGAATGAAGACTTCCAATAAGACACTCTTCCCACTGAGCTTCACAATTTTCTTTAAATCCAAAGTATCTGTAAACAATGGAGCTTTTTCTTTAATAACTGATGATGATAAGAGATAAGGTAAGTTAGGTAGTAAATGAACTGGCTCACATAAAGTTCTCACTCAAGCTGAAGATCTCTTGGGCATTCCACCATCTAAGTGGCCTGTTGGCAGGCTCTCTGTTTTCAGGAAGCTGACTGGGAATTTACCCACAGGATTCCTGTCTGGTTGAGGGCACTTCATATCTCCTGACAGAAAGGGCCTTCTACAGATTTCTGGGCAGTACATACATCTCCCTGACATAGATCAAGCTGCTCTTACTCATCAATTCTACTATAGAACCACCTGCTTCACGTCTTGCTAGATATCGGTCAGGTTGCTGCTTCTGCCAACCAGGACCACCGTCGGCTATGTCTGCTGTGGCTCCAGAGCCCACTAACTCATGGAAGGCATGCCCATGCCTAAGTTCTCCACAAATCTCGTGGAGATACAGAAGGCATCTGTAGTCACGCTGCACTCTGCAAGCCACTGGAGCTCTCCGCCCACCCAGTTTGGCACACATCTCCCAACTGGGAGGGAAATGTGGAGGGAAAACATTTCCTTCGCCACTGCTCTATTATCTGGACAGACCTCTTCAGTCCCTGAGCTCTTTTATGAAACCACCTGAGATCACAGGGGATGCCAAGCCTGTGAGCGAAGCATGACTTGGCAGCATCCCATTGTCCTGGGCCTGAGCATTTGATTCCTGTGCCTCTCAGAGCTCAGTGTTGACCAGAAGGAAATGATTTCCTGTTCACCTGGGTTTACTCTTCAGGATGTATTCAGATCCAACCTGGCAGAGTCTGGCCTGGGTGTCAGTCACTACAGGTGCTTCTCTATTGAGTTTCTCAGTGCGTCACTGCTCAACGATGAAGAGCTGGTTTAAGTCCAATGGTATCAGGTAATGCCAAAACTAAGAGGACTGGATTTCAAGATAACAATAAACAAAGCAGTCTGAAAATTCTGCAAGGAAGTTTTTCAGAGGATACAGTTTAAGTTGATAAGCGGTCTATTAAAAAGTTAATGCTAAGCCACCAGAATGAAGGAATACTATTTATTTGCACGGGAGGGATCATAAAAATTTAGAAATATGTTGCTTCATCATCTTTGCCTTCATTACTACATTCCAGAACAGAGACACATGTCCTCTTCCAAATTAAGTAGCCAAATGAGAACAATCTCAATTCTGAAAAGCTTATGTACAGCTAACCTGCAACCTGCGGCAAGCTGACCCTTGTTCCTGAAACTGAAATAACCATGGTTGGGATTGACCATTTCAAATGATCGGAGTCAAGGCCAAGGTCAAGGATTTGTGGCCCACCTTTGATTTGTTTTATTTTACGGTCAAATCCTGGACACCTAACCTGACCACTTCAGGTAAAGAATTACTGGCACTAGAAAATGTGGATTGAATATAATTTTTTAAACTAATAAAGTTTCACTGAATCAATTTGATAACTTGTTTGTAAAATAAAATCATTTCAATAAATACTTCCACTATGCTGATAAACATTGAAATAAAATGGAACAATAAAGAAACCACAGAATGAATAAACATATAAATTTACCCCCAAGCCCTAAAATAAAATAAAACTTTTTTTGTTAGTAGGGTGAGCTACCATCAGAGCCCTAGAACTTAGTATGAAGAGAACTAAGAGATCCCACCATCCAGATATGGTTAGAGCTGGCTTTCCAGAACTGGGGGGTGGGGGGGTGTAGCAAGGGGGAAGGGCAGAGGCAGAACTTTTTCAAGATATAAATGTTAAAGGTTTTGTGAGACATTTGGGCTCTGGAGGCAAAGGCCAATATGTGAGATCAAATGTAATGTTTTATGGGCATTATTACCTACAAAGTTTTCCACTGGGATTATTTGACTCTAAGAGATAATATTTTTAAGTCTGTATTTAAAATCTCTCTCCTTAGGGCTTAAAAGAATGTTCATATTTATTATCTCATTTGTCTGTACTACTTACTATGAGGTAGGAAAGATAAGGATTATCCCATCTTATAGCCTTTATCTGAGATAAAGGATAGCAGTCAATGTGACATGTTTGGAGGTGGTCATGTGGAAAGGGAGGAAATCATATGGTAACACACACACACACACACACACACACACACACACACACCTCCCTTTACTGCATTAACACTCATCTGTTTGGAATAGGATAAGAGATACTGATGAAGATAATGTAAACAACAGAAAAACTCAAAAAGCATCATGCACTAGAACCTCATCAATTCAAGACTTCCTTAACTTGGAATGTCTACTTATTTGCTGGTACCTGACCTTTCACCATTTGCACTTACCAATAAGCGGTCAGTTCCTTAAACAAATGGAAATGACACCTATGTAAGAAAACAAGCTCAACTGTTAATGGGTGTTGGAATTAAAATCAAGTTTTAAAGATTCCAAGATTATATGCTTTGAGCCCTGTAGATTATATGTTTTTGACCCCTGTAGATAATGTTTCGTTTTTCACAAACACTATTACTATAATACAAGCCAGGAAAGGTAGGTTTTGGCTAGTGCCATTGTCAACTATAAATCACAACTAATGTAAGCTGATTGCTCAGAATGATTGACTAGCTCATTACCAGATACCACGGGTATTTTAAAGTAATGGGCCTATGCTTATGGGTGTTGGCACTGGAGGAGAACTTAACATTCATCTTGGTCTATCCTCCTTATTTACAGGGAAAATCTGAGGCCAGAAAAGTTAAATAACTTGCACAATGACATTCAGCTAGAATCAAATAGCCTTTCGTTAGGGAAAATAATCATAACTTTAATCTCTTCAATAATTTCAGCAGGCCTTCCCCTGAACTAATCCATGTTATCGGCAGTTTTCTGAATTCTCTTTATATATCATTACTGATGTAGCATCTGACCCTCACCCCCTGCTTTGATTGGCTGAGACTTGGTGACCATTGAAAATCCACAAGGTAAATAATCTTTGAAATGGATAATTGAGAACTGAGTGTAGTAATTTTAACAAATTAGCTTGGCACTCAGGCTTTAAAATGAGGTTATTCTGTTGAATAAGCTGTTCTCTCCTCTCTGCCTCCTTTGGAGTCCTTGCCAGATTTCACCATCCAAAACCTTGGAATTCACAGTAGCCGAAGTTTTCATGCTCTATATTGGAAAGTTCGGGTAAGCTTGTTACTCTTAGGCTACTGACCAATTAAAATCAGTACATGATGTGTTAAGAGAAAGTGAGTGAGTGAGGTCAAGAGGTAATAATTAAAAATGATGTAATGAGATGATCCAATCTCCCTCGGCCTGCCAGAAAGCCCATTGGTGACCACGTTCCTCGTTTCCCTATATCACTCTGGCATCTAGCCGTGGAATCTGTGAAATAAAGCCACCTCTAATCCTAGCAGGGGTTTCTCTGGTTCCTGAGCTAAGGCTAGTTATTCTAACGTTTGAATCTAAGAAAATCAGTTTATATGTCATCCTCCTTAGGCCACATGTGGTGTGGGGGCCAAGGATAATTTAGCAATATTTTGTAGTAGCAGGTGTAGGATTTGTCCTTGCACCCCCACCCTTAGCCCAGTGGGAGGCACGCAGCCGCTCTCACTGCCTGGGTGTGGAAGGAATATCTGAGTCCTCACCCTCAAGATGAATGGGACTGACCAAATGTCACTGTCTTTGGGAGTAGGAAAACATACACTGTTAAGAACATGAGAACATGGAACGCGTGGAAGACAAACACTAAACTGGGGTGTTTTTGCTTGCTTCCCACAATAATATGGGACATGTGCTGAGATATCTGACACACGGTGCCAGGAGCAAACTGGACTGGAAGGTGGTCATCCAGGCCCAGTTCTAAGAGGCTGTGTGAACAGGGAGTTGATTTCCTTGGGCCTCCTCAGAGCTTCCTCTGTAAGGTGTAGAAATTGACTTAGATCATGTCTGCTATAGACTGAATGTTTGTGTCCCCTAAATTCATATTCCTGAAATCCTAAACCCCCTGTGATAGGATGAGAAGGTGGGCCTTTGGGAGGAAGGGGCCCTCTTGAATAGGATCAGTGTCCTAATTTATAAAAAGAGACTCTAGAGAGATCCCTCACCCCTCCTGCTATGTGAGGGCTCAGCAAAATGATGGCTGTCTATGAACCGGGAAGCAGACTCTCACCAGACATCAAATATGCCGGTGACTTGATCTTGGACTTCCCAGCCTCCAGAACTGCAAGACATACATTTCTGTTGTTTATGAGCCACCCAGCCAATGGTATTCTGTTACAACAGCCCAAACAGACCAAGACAACCTCTGTGGTTCCTGCTGAGCCCAGAGTCCTCAGCCACCTGGTCGTACCACCAGTTCACCTAATGACTCATGGCAAGGACTTGGCAGACTTGCTCTAAAAGGTATAGCTTGTGGTCTTAAATATAAGAAAGCTAATCGACTCTACAGAGATAAATGTACCCTGTACATTTATGTACATATAGGGTGATTTCTGTCATTATTAAATCCAAGACTTGGTCTCCTTAATACTTCACTCAACCAAAGAGTCAACTAATTAAAACACCGAAATTAGACTACTAGAGAGTTTCTAGAGGCACGTTGAGCTTAAAGGAAAGGATGATAGAGAAGCACAAGTTCCACAATATAATGGCAGGCAGAAGCCACCCTGTCCCGGGAGAAAGATGGATCAACTGACATCTGATCTTTTTAATTATTAGTTTTCACATTTCCCAAAGCATCACAATGAAACAAATTATCACAGAGAAGTTCATTTAGTCAAAAAGAAATACACAAAGAACAAAAAAGTGGAGACTAAAAAACTTTTTTTTTCACTTTGGGGTTTGCTAAAGCTTGCGTCAATCCACTTTTTTGTTGCTGTTATTAATAAAGTTGAAGTCTAAGAGATGAACCAAACAATCTCTTGGCACATGGAACTTACTACTCATGCAGTTTGTACTCCAAGAAAGAGATTTACAGACCCAGTGAGAAAAATAAATCAAAGGTGCACTAGTGAATAATGTCCAATGAGAACAGTGGTGTGATGACATGTCGCCATTTGAAGTTTGATGGTTTATTACTCCCTCTCAACACCCACTCTTGTTTCTCACCTAAAACACAATTTCACATTGAAATAATTTATAAGCATCAATTTGCCAAGGTCGATTACTAACCTTAACTTTTCACTCAATGAATTCTTAGGTGCTTATTAGGATTAAAATACATCACCTCTTAGAATATTAGTCCCTTAGCTTTATATGCCAAGAGAAAGTTGAAGCAACTATACACTTCATTGCATGAGATTTGTAACAGCCCATGTTTTGTACGATGGATGAAAGAGGGGGTGCTGCCTGTGCTAGATTTATTTTGGAGACTGAGAACTTAGGGACACATTAAATAGAGCATACATTTAAAAATAAGCACCACCTGCAATTTCCAGTGTGTCATCTCCACAAAGAGTATGATGATGTATATTTGTTGTAGTTACTGCAAAGTTTCCTATTGCTTTACCAAATTGTCCACATTATTGGATTCGTTAGTCTACATTGAAGCTTATTATGAATCAGTAGTTTTTAATAAAGTATTATTTGAAGAAGATACATAGGTCCAGAATTTTATAATTTAAACTGATAAATAATAAAAAATAAGCCCAACTCACAAGACAAAAAAATTACTTGGAGTTCTGTTTATGACCTGACTGTGCTATTATCTGGAAAACAGGACCAATTATCCGAAAGAGTTGGAGAGCTATAAATTGAGAAAAAGATTTTATTGAATTATTTCACTAATTTATAAAATCTCAAAATTTGATTAAATTGTGAATCCAGCACCCTTTTTATATTAAAAAAATCTGCTATTAATTTGCTTATGGAGTAAATATCGTATTAAATGAAACTAAAATTCCATTATGTGCTGATTATACTAAGAGTAAAGCAGTAAAGAGAAAATATTATTTTGTAAGCAGTCATTTTTCTGGCAAAATAGCAACTTCTTCACTATCATTTTAGGCCCCATAAAATTTAAGACATTTGACACACACAGATTTTTTTTTTCTTTTCTCTAAACAGACTGTCCATGATATTACTAAGAATTCAGGAAAAATTAGCTAAGCTATTCTGGCATCATATTCCTACATATGAGGAAGGTAGAAATGTTGTTTAACATACCTTAATGCAACAATGTGGGGAACCAGGTGAAAATAACATTATTTTTCCACTAGGCACAGAAGAACTTTCCTGCAACAGAACCGAGGCCTTCACAGCCCTGGTGGCTGCAGTGTGGCTTCATCCTCAGTAATTCTGCCCAAACTTCCATCCCTGCAGGCACCAGTGAGCTCCCCAATAGTAACCCAGGTGGCACCCTTGTGTCTTTTTCTTTAAAGACCTCTGCAGACTGGGACGCTATGGATCCCACCATCCTCCTTCCTGACTGCTTGCCGCCTTTGCTTTTGGGATCCCATGCATTTCTGATTCTGTTTAGTGTCCTTCACAGAACCCAGGGTTCTTCTACCTGCATCCTAGTCTATCCCAGGAACCACTTTATCTTCACCCTAGATACTCTCCCTGGTCAAGCACGTCCATTCTATGGTGGTAAGTATTACTCCATGTTGTATTACTCCAAATCCAACACCTCTGCTCTTGACCTTTCTTAGAAATTACACATTTGATTCCAACTGCCTATTTGATATTTCCCAAGGGTACTCCAAACTCAACTTATTTCAAACTGAACTCCCCCAAACCTACTGCTCCTCGTCCTGATGGTTAATTGTATGTGTTGACTCAATTGGCTATGGTGTGCCCAGAGTAAACATTGCTTCTGTGTGTGTCTGTGATGGGCTTTCTGGATGAGATTAGCATTTGAATGACGGACTCAGTAAAGCAGATGGTCCTTCCCAATGTGAGTGGCCATCATCCAATCTGTTGAAGGCCTGAATAGAACAAAAAGCAGAGGAAGGGGAAATTCACCCCTTTTTTCTTGTCTCATTGCTTCAGCTGGGATTTATATCATTGGCTCTCCTGGTTCTCAGGAGAACTTACGATGAATTACGTATACCACCAGCCTTTCTGAGTCTCCAGCTTGCAGATCATGGGCTCTCTCAACCTCTATAATTGCATGAGCCAATTCTGCATAATAAATCTCCTTTCATTTATATATAAATTTATTATATATAATTTTGATATATAAACATATATGAATTTGTGTAAATATACAAACTCCAGGTGTGTGTGCGTGTGTGTGTGTAGAATATAAACTGAACCAATGGAGATATATGTTCAGTTTCCTTGGAGAACCCTGACTAATACACTCCTTATTTTCTCATTTAGAGGCATCACTCTCCTCCCACACACCCAACACGGGTGTCCGGAGTCATCTTCAGTATCTTCAATACCTCACTTCCCACCATCCCTTTCCCTTTCCAGTTAGTGCTAAGTCCCACCAGTCTGACTTCCCCAGTCCTTTGAATTTGTCTCCTGCTCTCCATCTGCACTGCTACTACCTCAGCCCAGGCCCTCAACTCTCTGCTGGACAATTTCATAACTTCCCATCTCCAAGTTCTCTCCCATCCACCCTCTCACTGCCTACCAGCAGTGCACCTAAAAGCACAAGTCTGGTCACACCACTCCTGATTAAATTCCTTCAATGGCATGTTATCACCTACAGGGTTGAATCTAAGTGGCTTCATGACAAACTGGCTCCTTGTGGCTGAGAACCTGCCACCCTGTCCAGCCACATCACTCTCTGTTGGAGTCTCTGAACTAACAGGACTGTTTCACAACCCCACAACCTCTTCCTCGGTCTTCTCAGCCTGGAAACCCCACCACCATCACCACTATCACCAATATCACATCCTCCAGATACCTTCCTGGGTCAACTCCTCCATCCTTAAGACTTGACTCCATTCTTGGGAAACCTGTACCAACCACTTCAGACTGGGCCAGGCCCTTCCTTGGGGCTTCTGCTGCCCCTTGTGCAAACCTCTTTCAAAATCCCAGACTGTATAAATGAAATTTTCCTGCCTCTATGTTTTTCCCTATGAAAGGTTCTCATTCCCATTGTATCCACAAACCCTCCAGTGTCTAGAAGAGAGATGTTCAATATGCTTCTTTTTCTTTAGCTGGGAAGCTGTTACATTATTTTTCAATTTAATAAACACTGAGAAAATATAATTGCTTCCTGAAAAGGACTCTGTTTCCGTGGACAGTACTGGCATTGTGAGGTCTAGAAACTTTTCTCCAGGAGTAGGAAGAGTTTACGACAAATAGTTCCTTTCACACCGTGTCAGGTGTCCCCTAGAAAATGATGGTTCCTCCATGGTCTCTTCTTAGAAACAGTAGGTATAGTAAAGTGGGACCACCCTTTGTCCAATCCCTTACCCTATCACTAATGACCTTGGGCAGGTGACAGCTCCTCAACTCTGCATCTCATTTCCTCTTCTGTACTCTGGAGTGAGGAAACTAGATCTTGGATGTATGTAAATGTAGCAGAATTTATGGTGCGAGTTCAACTAATAAATTATTTTCCCATGCCGCTTCCCATTCTCCCACCCTTTCCCATTTGGGATACTAGATTTTGGTTGACATAAACCAACCTGTTATTTCACTGAGAAATCATTACAGCAGAACAACAGAACAAACAGCCCAACATTTGGTTTTTCAGTTTCAAAAGTCAAGATCCTTCCATTAACAGTAGTTTTGACAGCATATGTGCTGAACCATGTGTATCTCCTCCACTCTTTCCCAGACACCTGAAAGGAAATCTCCAGGTCATGGGACAGTTAAAGAGTAAGAAAGAAGAGTAAAAGGAGAGACACTGACATAGGCCACTGAGGACAAGCCTCACCCTTAGGCAGAGCTCAGGGATGAGAATGCTAGAACTTTCCCATGGGTCTGGAGATCCATCTGGAGCCCTGGGCTACAACCCCCATGGACTCCTCACAGCACCAGGGGCAGAGAGAGCGACCAACAGTGGCTGCATGGGTGACTGGGAGAGTCACAGAGGATTTCCTGGAGATCCCAGAGGGAGTAAGAGAATGGTACTATTTCCTCCCATGTGCTTTAGAATGGAATTAGCTGAGATGTACCTGGCAGCTCTGAAAAGGCCTCACAGTGTGAGAGCAGCAAATGCTGGTCTGGGCTAAATGGCTGGGTTCAAGTGGAACCACAAACCTATCAGCAGACATCAAGGTGGAACGAGGACGGTGCTGAGGACAAGATGAGAAAACCTACCTCCCAGGGGATATTCCTGGAAAGATGGCGACTAAGACAAGATGTCCTCCCTTTACCTCTGTGAACACCCGACAAATGAGATGCAACCCCACAGAGAAGCACTACTAAGATTTAACCGAGAAAACTTCGAATTGATTGAGTTTTCCTGGCATTAATTCTACCAAGTTTCTGCCATTGGGCATAAGTGGGGAATGGAAGACAAACTAATTAATAGAAAAATAAAGAATTTATACTTTTTGAAACCCCAAAGCATGTGATCGGAAATGTATATTTGCCACATAATGAAAAATCATGTAACCATTTTTGAGCACAGGATATATGGTAGATAAAAATTAGTAGTTATTGTTATGAGTCTCTTGAGTATGAAAATATTTAGCTGCAAAGTGACTGATCTGTTCTTCATTTTGCTCTTTTGCAGTTTTATTGGCTACCAGGCCTAGGCTCTGATAAACCTTGAAATGTTGACAGTATAGCATATTGAAATGCTGTTCATTTCCTGGCAATTATCCACTGCCATCAAATGTCATTTGTTATTGGTACTGCATTGTTGGGATGTTGCTTCCCGTAGACCATCCATGAAAACAAAGAGACTGAGAAAACAAACATTCATTCCTCCATTCACTCCTACATATTTATGTATGAATGTGTGTATATGAGTATGTATCTATGTATTCTTATTTTATGCAAATTTATGTTGTCCATACAATGCCTGCCCACAGTCCAGCAGAGGAGTACACAGACCATTTTAACAACATGGGATATATGTCAGGAGACGTGTGCTACGGGAACAACCACCCAGAAGGAGAACTGTGATGGTTAGTTTTATGCGTCAACTCAGGTAAGCTATAGGACCCAGTTATTTAATCAAACACTAATCAAGGTGTTGCTGTGAAGGTATTTTGCAGATGAGGTCAATACCTACAATCAGCTTGATTTTAAGTAAAGGACATTACACTTGATGATATGGGTGGGGCTTATCCAGTCAGTTGAAGCCTTAAGAGTAAAAATAGGTTTTCTCAGGAAAGAAGAAATTCTGCCTCAAGACTATATATAGCCTCAACTTTTGTCTGAGTTTACAGCCTTCTGACCTGCTCTACAGATGTGGAATTGTCAGCCTTACAATTGCATGATGCAATTTCTTAAAATAAATTTCTATTCATCTATCCATATATCCATCCTTCCATCCATTCATCCATATATCCATCCGTCCATCCATCCATCCCACTGGTTCTGCTTCCCTGACTGATACAAGATCCTAACTTGTTCTTGTGAGATCCGGGAAGTCCTCCAGCGTATTGACGTCTAAGAGATGAAAGATAAAAATAAGTAGACAGCTACAGATGGGAAATATATTAAGGAGGTAGAATTGATATGATGTGGCCACTGAAATCGGTAGGCAGGGGACAAGGGAAAAGAAAACATCTGAGATAATGCCCTTTTTGCTGGCTTAGGAAGCTGAGCATATGGTAATGCCATTCACTGGACAGGGAACACAAAGAGTGGCAGGCTTGGGAGACATGATAGAGTAAGTTTTCTAAGTATTGAATTTCAGGGGCTCCTGGAACTTTCAAGTAGTGATTTTCAGAGAGCAGCTAGACAGGAAAGTCTGAAAAGAGAGAGAGAGAAAGAGGGGTGGGGATAGTTAGTTAGTTAGTTAGTTAGTTAGCTCATTCTGAGGTAAAAATACAGCCTCAACAGACAAATTGAAGCCCTGGGAGGAGGTGAGATTGCCACAGGTGCGAGGAGAGGCACAGAGGGCCAAGGGCAGAGCCTGACACCATTTTAGTGCTTGTAAATATGAGAGAGAGGCAGGGAGCCAGAAATTACAGAGGGAAACTACGAGTCGGGCAGCACAGAAGCCAGGGGAAGATGATGCTTCCCCAAGGAGAGGAGATGTAGCAAAAGGGACCTCATCAAGTAGTCACTGACGTGGTGGGAGTAAATGTAAATACACAGGGCAGATCATGTGTCTACCTCAGAACTGTCCGAAGTAGGTGAAATCAGTTAAAGAAACCTGTGGAACAAGGTGTGATTCTATTTGTGCTGGGATATTGTATAAATCACAAAATTTTAATAGAGAAAATAAAAACGTTGCCACCCTCTCATGCAAATCAGCACTCCCCCTCCACCCTTGGGTGGGGGAAGCCAGGCAGCAGAAGGGGAGGTATGAAGGGAAGTATGAGTGTTGACAACACTTTCAGGAATTTTGTCTGGGCAGGGGAGGAGGGAGACAGAGTATGTGCTTAAGGAGGAGAAGGTCAAGGGAGTTTCCTGTGAAAGACAGACTGATACAAGTCTGTTGAAGTGCTCATGGGAGGAGCCTGCAGAAAGGGTGAATTTGAACCTGTGAAGAGGAAGGAAGATAGTGGGTTTGAGGAGGCAGGAAGAGCTGGAACTGGCAGGACAGGAGCTAGAGCTCTTCCATGTGACAAGAAGAGAAAAGGAAAGGATGCTTTTTTAGACAAGCTTAAAAGTGTGGTGGTGGGAAAACCTACAGGAAGAAGTATTTGGAAAGGCAGTGACATCTTACACGCATTGAGAGACAAACTTGGTAGTTTCTCTTTTATTCTGTCTTGTTTTTACTACGAGGACCTCAAGGACCACGATGAACAATGACACACTCTACCAGCACTGTCGACTTCCACTCTCTGCCAGATGCTACAAAAATTCTCACAAAGTCAGAGGGGCCGGAGGAAGGGACCATGTGAAGAAAATACTTGAAAACAAACTTGAATAAACATACAAATGCACACACACCCAGTAAAAACAGCTGTGTGTGTGCACGTTCTTGAGCCAACATCAAAACAAGTGTCACAGGTTCAGAAAGCTGGCTGTGGCGATTGGTAAAATACAAGAGGCTTCTGGAACCCAGGGTATCTCTCAGGAGAACTGACAGAGGGAATGGCCCCAAGTGAAAACTGGACAAACACTGAGCAATACTGACCAGCACTGGCGACTGTGAGAAAGCAAGGAACTTGGGCCAGTGTTTCAGGATTCAGGACAAGGGCCAGCCCAGCAGCCCCCACTCTTGGAGCGGTCAGAGGGTGTGAAAAGCAGGGGTCTCCAGGTCCAGCAAGGCACACTGTAGATTGGCCAGGGTCATAAGAGATCACAGAGAACCTTCTTAATCTTGAAAAGATAGACGTGTCATTTTGAAAGGCCAGTTAGGGAGAGTCTCCAAAGAAATCTTACAAGCTGGGAAATGATTACCAGCCCAGAACACTTCCAGAAAGGAAGCTGTCAGGACACTGTGGAACTGGCCTCTTCGGAGCAAGTTACACGGTCACCATGAGACTCCTGGAGCATTTGCCGGCCTGTCTGTCTGTCTCCCGCTCTAACATTATCTACACATTTTCAATTCAAGAATCCATGTGAACTGCAATCTCATGGGGCACATTCTTCCTTGCATTTTTCTACCTATTTTTAAACTTCCATCAACTCTTCAGTTAATTTAATTTTTCACAGTTTCTTTGGAGAAGCTCTTTTTGATTTTTGCTTCTACAATAGGCCTGCTGAGAGTTACACGCTCACAATCAGTAATCTCCCAACTGAGGTCCACAAACCCATGGGGAGTGACAAAGATTTTCTGGAGGGGACATGAGCATGGATGGTTTTTAAAAGTAGATTACATCTGTAGAACCTCAGTTTCCATATGAATTCTTTCCTAAAACTGATTAGCCTGAGATTATGCTGGCTCTCCTTTCCTACCTCCCCTTACTTCTCTATCCTCCAGAATCTCAAAGCACATTGTCAGGGGGATATAAAACCCTCTGGGTGCCAAATACAAGAAGTAATTTGAGAATGCATTCCTGAGGGAGAGCCCTGGAGAGCAAAACACAGAAAACTTCTCTTTAAAACAAATAGAGATTGTCACCCAAAAAAACTTTAATTAAAAAAAACAAATAGAGATACGATATAATGGCGGGGGGGGGGGGGGGGGGGCTTATTTCTACCAGGTGACAAAGTTTGAGTTTAGAAGTCAGATGGTTGTTTAGAGATGCTGGTTAACACATTTATTTAAAATGAGAAAACGCAGTGACCACTTCTGATTTGCTTGATTTGTTTTATAATGAGGACTGGCTCTGCCACCATTTGTTTTACACATAATGGTGGACATTTTCCAAATATGAAAATCCACAACTTCAACATTTTGATGAAAATATATTTTAAGCACATATACAGCATTACAAGACGATTGTACATTTAAAACTATTCAGATTTATAAAAAATCTTAACTATTGGCTTAAAAATGCATGAAGGGGTCAGTAGTTGTTTAGCATATACATGGAAGACAGTTTGGGGGCACGTGACTAATAGTTTATCCATTTTGTACCAGTATACACTAGTATACACTTGTGTTTCTTCTCTTAAATTCAAGTTATTCAGAGTATATGTGGCGTCTAGCTGGGAAGACTGATGTATGACCCCAGTTCTTTCCGTACTTCATGTAAATGATGCCTGTTCTTTCTCTAGCACCCTCACCTACCGGGCCTCTGCTCAAGAATACTTAGAGGTCTAAATTCCATTGATTGAGCTCTGTCAAAATGCTGCCAAGGACTCTTATCTTCTCCCATTGATTCAAGAAATATATTCCAGACTCGCCCAACGACTGCCCCAAAACAAGGGGCTGAACCATTCTTGTAACTAAACGTTAGTCATCAGTCTCCATTATTTCCAACAAGTCACATTTATCACATATGGTGTGAAGCTATACTTGAAACAGGCATCGCAGCCTGATATAATTTTATCAAAATGACTTTTGATTTTAAAAAAATCAGTAGACCCCAGTCAGCAATCCAAAAGGTGGACAAATTATGCTAAATATACATGTGAGCTTGCCAATCAGTAAAAAGGAAGGAGAACACTAGAGGGAAATGCCAAGACCAAGTGATTTATAGGATTCTGTGTAAGAAATCTTGTTATTACTATAATGAAAGCAATAAACATTCCATAGGAGTTGAGAAATACGAATTCCAGCAAAGTTCTACCAGTGTCTAATATTTACTAAATTGAGAGTCTTCATTCCAAACTAACACACAAATATGCCAGAGCCAAGCGTGGCCTTGACCCTTTCAGACGGAGCAGCCCTGGCTGAGAAAAAGCGGCCAGTGGTGCACCGCACAAAGCAAACGGCCCCTTGGTTTGCTAACATGGTTGTAAGCAAATAGATCCCTGCTCTGAGTGAGGAGGCTAACAGATTTCTTCTAGAGCTCTTTCGCAGCCTGCAACAATTCATCTGTCAAAAAAGTGCATGAATGGGAAAAATCCAGCGTTCGAGCCAAGGACTGTGTTGCAAGTGTCTAAGATTTTTGAGAGCTGGCCAAACACGCCTTTATGGATTGTTTTCACTCTCTTGGCGCTGCAGCACCTCATCTCTAAACACTTGATAACTGTTTTAGAGGTAGAACTCCATTTCAGACAGTGACTCACTTCGGCTCTTTCAGAGAAACCATGCACATTTTTTCGGCACAGATGGTGTATCTGCATATGTACAACTGGCAAAAGGACAAATAAACACTTTTTCCTTTTTCTAAGAGCTGATCCACACTTAGCTATTCAGGGACTGATCTCCCAAACTCCTTACTTCTCTCTCCTCCCCAGTGCTGCCCACTTCCATTGGACTTTTCCTTCTACCCAGTATCTTTATCTGAGGATTAGTGAAAAGGAAACGAAAGCAGACTGAACTCAAAGTAGGCAGCCTCGTTCCATACGGCTGCTCTAGGGAAAAGGATCATGGGACGAGGATGTGAAAACGATGACCAAGATTTGGGGATGGTCTGTGAATCTTAGCAACTCCTGTTCTTCCTACCTGGAAAGAACAGGCGTGATAAACAGCTGGCTGCTGATGAAGTGGGACAGACTGTCAAATTGGTACTCCCTCAAGGACATCCTTCTCTTTGACCCTTGAACTTGGTCAACTGCATGGAGCTTTTCTACCTGAAGCACTGATTAAACATTATAAATTATAAACCACTGCTTTTATTTCTGCTTTCTGGGTCATCTCAGAAAAGGGTAGGTAGGGCTAGCTTGTCCTTGAGGGCTGTCTTTTCGAGGCTGATTAAATATACAGAGTTTTAATACACATATACAAAATTACCTCTAACTCACAGAACAGCAACCTGCTAAATCGATGACCTGCCTATTGTAACAGGTGCTGGTTGGGAGCATGGCATGGGATGGAATGTGAGGGCTTTCTCTAAGGCAGCATTGCCAGGGATGTGAGCTGAAAGGTTTCCAGAGGGATTTTATTTTAAAAAAAAAAAAGGAAAAACAGACTAAAGAAGGGGAAAGCAGCTGTTTGGAAATAAACTGTAAAACATCTGTAGCACACGACCAGAATTGTCTTAAGTATGAGCATGAAATTTTAAAGGGACCTCATTTTTCAGAAACAACACTCCAACGACATAGTGGACTCCAAAGGCAATCATTGCTTTGAAGTGTTCCTAGTCGGGAAGAAAAGGTGTGCCAGAGGTGCTATCTTGGGGGAAGTCCAGTTTTCCTGGCAGCCTCTGAGCACAACTGGCCTCTACCACACCAAGCCACAAAGAAGGGAACATTCAGAGGAAACTTAGGAAACTTAAGGAAGTTAAGAAAACTTAACTTACAGAGTTTAAAGAAACAAACGCACGTGGACCTGCTCTCCCTCTACTGGGAAGCCTCGGCTTCTGCTTCATGAGTGTTCAGGACTCTTTGGGGTATATTAGTTAATACAAGGGCAAAGAACTTTCGGCACAGTTTCTCTGGCTTCATGTGCATCACTGCAATAGAATTCAGAAATCTTTTTTTAAAATCAAGGTTCAAGGGTCTAAATAGCTCAATTTATTTTTCAGTAACTAAGTTACCAGAAACTTGTAGCGTGGCTGTATTTATTTTCTGGAGGAGGCTCCAAGTTGGCAAAAGGGTCCATGGAAGGACATATTTCTTCACGTTCTCTTGATCTCAGTGTGTGGAGATTCGCTTAACAGCTGTTTTATGTACAAGTATTTTTTCAGCCACGTCCTCCCTCTCCATAAACAGACTTTATTGAGGCAAGAGAGGTCTGCAAGACACAACAAAATCCTAGGCTACTCCTCATGCTGCTCCCAGCATCAGACATAGTATGAATTTAGGAAGAGCACCATGTTGCATGCCTCCATTATTCCTCTAATAGCTTAAGATGAAATAGTTTAAGATAAAATGAAACAACGATGCTCCATATTGTGTCAGCAAAAAAGGCCCTTTTTCCAGCTTATCGCACCACTCAAAAAGGCAATCTTGATGGAAAACCATAATAAACCACCAGTTTTACTAAGTGTCTGACAATTCTGAATTTCAAACACCAAAGAACCCTTTTCTCACTTCCTGAGAAAGCTAATAACAAGCAAAGTCATGACACATAACAAGAAATGAAGAGAAACCAGCAAATTAACCATCACTCTTTCAAGTATATATTTATTAACTAGCACATTTATTTCTTGATTTTTTTTTTTTTTAACATCAGTTACTTAAAGAGTGCCAAGCTCAGTAAACCTGTTATCTTCTTTCCCTCTATAGCACTGGTGAGTAGGAGACAAGCACTGTTTTTATAAATACCAAAAGTGGATCATCGCAAAAAGCTATCTGGTATACCATCCCATTCTTAAATGTTGGCAGCCCTCCTCTAGCTGCCTAGGACAGGTGTCTGGGGGGAAATCTGTTTTCTCTAGAATTCATCTATACTTCCTCATCTCCATGATTACTCTTCTTGGTTGGCCACTGAAGTATTAGTCATCCCTAATAGTTAAGTAGGTGGCAGATGGTTCTAGGGACTTCCCCTTCCTGGACTGAAAAGTCCACCTCAGACTGTAATAAATACAAAAATCCTTCTTCACTTCCTCAGCACACTCTGGAGCCACAGGAAGGAGAAAGCGGCTGTGTGACTGGAAATCTAAGGTAAGAGGCAGCCAATCACTCTGGGGGCAACTGGTCCCTCCTTCCCTCAGTTGCTCCTATAAGCTCAGGGTTAGCATCCTACTGAGAAGTAAGATGAGTTCTTAACACTCTTCTTCCAAGATCAACTTACTACACTACACTTCCTTCTCTTTTGTGTTTGATCGTCCCCCATGGTCGTATCAAATACTATCTTCTAAAGTTCAAAGGATTTTGTAAGAAAAATTGAATTTCACCAAATGTGTTAATTTTAAAAAATAAAGGAACTCTGGAAAAATATATTGGAGTTGAGGCATAAATTTCAAAAAATTTATCCTAGCAGAGAAAAGCTTTATTTTGCAATAACACTAGTGATAACATTCTGAATATTTTACTATCACATGATTTGAACATACACTCAAATAAATATACACAGACCATCAAGATGGCCACCTTGAAGATGGCCATTTTAAAAGAGACTGGCACTAAAGATTACTAACTTTTATATTTCACAAAATAAATAAATAAATTTAGATAACCATGGGGAGGTGCAAGAAGATGAGTCATAAATTTAATGATTAAATGCAAAAACAAAATGTCAACAATCACAAAAGGAAACTAGGAAGAAGGAAACATTGTAGGATTCTATGTGTATTAAGCAGTATAAAGGTTAGAAATCAAGGCATCTTAAATTTTTATATGATGTATAAAATGATTCCCCCAAATTGCTAAATAATGTTTATATCAACTGGCCATATAACAAAAAAATATTGAACTTAAGAAAAAAGATGAGCGAGAATGAAAATCGAAAGAAATCATTTTTCTATGCAAAAGAAATAAGTGGTAACAAGGAATAAAAATAATTAAGACTTTTCAGACCAGAAAGATGGAATATTAGAAAGAATCCAATAAAAATATACATCAAAGAGAATGGAAACATCAACTGTTCAGAGAATTTCATGTGTTATCTCAGTTAATTTTCATAATAATCTTCTGGGAATGATATCTACATTCTACATTCTCAATCATCTATTCTCTCTCATACAGTTAACCATTGCCTTCAACTAACTCATTCCAAGGATAAGTTAACCATGCTCAAATCTCTTCCTACTGTAACCACACAAATTCCCCTTTGTCCTTCTATCATCTCCAGTGTGTATCTTTTCTCTCTCTTTCCCTTCACAGCCAGATTTCATGAAGGTTGTCTAGGTCCTACATCTTCATTTCCTTACCTCTTATTCTTACCCTCACCCATCCCAATTTGACTTTTGCTGGATCTCTGCATCAAAAGAATTTCAGTAATCAAAGACCTCCATGTTGCAAAAATCAATGGACAATTTTCTGTTCTCATACTACTCCTATTACTGATCTCTCAGCAGTATTTGAAACTGTTAATCACTCCCTCCGTCTTGACATATCCTCTCCTCAATGCTCCTGGTTTTTCTCCTGCCTCCCTGGGCTGTTCCTTCTCAGTTTCTTTTGAAGGCTCCATCCTGGGCCTTTTTCTCACTTACTCTATCCTCTTTCCCTGGCCAAGTTCATCTATGCCCATTGCTCCAGTTACTTTGCACACACCGACAGCATCAAGTTCTATCTACCACACAACACTTCTTCAGACTCCAGAACTCCATGAACCAATGTCTACTCAACAAGTCCCCTGATGCCTCAAAGACACCTCAAACTCAACATGATCATGACCAAAATTAAAATCTACTCCCCTCCAGCTTCCAGAGTTCCCTATCTCAATGAGTGACACACTCTCTACCCAGATCTGCAAGCCAGAAACCTGTGCATCATCCTCTATACCTGTCACTCACTCCTCTGTGTCCCATTCATCACCAGGTCCTGCCCATTTACCTCCTAAATCTCTCTCAAATCCATCCACTTCTCTTCATTTCTTCCACCATTCAACTCACAATTTCTTAACCTAGCTACTAAGATAGCTTCCTAAATGAGCTCCCCAGTCACTGCACCCTCTCCATTCTGTCTGTTCTCTATACCAACCACAGTGATTTTGTTTTCAAATGCGTATTTGATCAAGTTAGTCCCCATTACCAGTCTCTAAAAACCTGTTAATGGTTTTATTGTATTGCTCTTGAGATAAAGGTTAAAATCCCAAATATACCCTGCAAGACCTTGCACATACCACCCCACCTTTAAGTTCTTCAAAAGTTCCGTACTCCCTGCCAATGCAGGCTTTGACCAAGCACCATTTATTCCAAGATATCTTCCCAGACCTCCCAGACTTGGTTAACAGCATTGCTCCTTCAGAGCACTTGCCTCAGTTTATCATTATATCAGCACTGTAATTACTTGATTGATACTCATGTCTGTTTTTCATTTAATTGTATCCCATGCATAGTTCCTAGCACTTGATAGGTACTCAATAGACTGTTATTAAATGAACAAATAAATGAATGAGCGATTCAGTTAAATAACATGCTAAGGCAGAGGGTGACAGAACCAATATTTGGAGCCAGGCCTATCAAATACAAGGCCATGTTCTTACCGCTGCACCACACTGCCTCTCACAGCAAATATTCACTGTATGCTTGTTGAATCTGAATCTGTATGGAGTAACAGCAAACCAGCTCCCACTGTCTTGGTCTGCATCACCAAGGAGCATGCCTGGAAGCTGCCAGAGATGGCATATGAGTTTTACCACTTATTGGCCAGTGCATGAAGTTCAGCACAATACTTAACCTTTCTGTGCCTCAGTTTCCTCATCTGTAAAGTGATAATAAGAGTAACGAGAATACTTACTTCATAGACATTTGGTAAGGATTAAATAGAATGCAAATAGTCTCTTGATTACTGAATACTAAGCTTTCAATTAGAAGAGGCTAGAAGTAGTGGAAGTATCTTTAGTGATAGTGTCAGGGCAAATAAAAGCTGTGTTATCACACAATGCATTATGCTGTTTGGATTAGAAAGTTGCTAAGAGATACAGGTTAAAAATATAATTGTCTCACTCACATTTCACAAATATATATTGATCCCTTACTAAGTACGAGCTGTTTTGGAACATAAAAGATGGATTTGGATTAATTCAAGGATTAAGGAAAACTAAGAGTTTGAAGTGTCTTTCTCATTTTTTAAAAAGAATTAAGAATGCTATTGTGGTGAGTAGACAGTCTGGTACCAGCAGTACACATCAGGAGATGCAGAGTTAAATTGGTCACAGAAACACAACACAAGGGCGAGAGCATCTTGCTTTTCCAGAATTAGCCATGACACACTGGCACTCCAGTTAAGTAGAAGCAGCACAGAAATAAATTACTGGGTGTGTGCACTATCTACATTCTACTCAATGCAACCACGCACAGTCTATGGAGGGAGGGAGAATGAGGTGAACCAGAGCTGCAAATTCGTTTCCCAAAGGCAGCCTGTGGTTTCAGGGAGGAAAGACCTTACACGCCCACTCTCACCAGACACCACGAAAAGACCCAGGGAGCACCAAGGACGTACCAGTAAAAGGCTGTTCTCATCCATCCCGCCTTGACCCCAGATGGCACCTCTTTGCTATTTAAGTATCCTCCCCGCGTTGGTGTCTCCATTTCTAAAATAGGAATAATGGCCTCATGAGAACACCTTGCAGATGAGGTGAAACAGTGCACCTGAGAACACTTTGGAACATATACAGCTCTATGCAGGAGCAATGACACCTTTATTATCATTTTAATAAGTACACTATTTGCAAACTGAAAGCTCATCGGAGAGTAAATCCACCCAGGGGAGGAGCGGAGATAATGACCTGAGCATCGCCCAGAGGGCACCCTGGTCAGTAGGCACTTGGGACATCACACTTGAATGCAGTGCCTGGTTACATGGGTGCCCATCACAAACACCTGCTGGGTTGTCACGTGGGTCCTGGCACAGCATTGTGTCCTGGTGCTCAGCTCCTAGGGAGACTCACGGGGATCCAGAGCTGCCTCGATAATGCCCCCAGTAGCACCCAAGTCAGGAAATGCTACTCCCCAAGAAGCACAGTTGTGTGGTGTGCCTAATGTTACCTTAAAATCACAAATATTTGAATACCTACATGGTTTGAAGCACTGGACTATGTACTTCGGGAAAAACAAAAAGTGGGACAGTACCTGCCCTCAATGTTTATAATCTTATTGGAGAAATAACACACCAATAGATAAAAAGACAATCAGCAAGGCATGATGACTAAATCCCAAATGGACGACAGAGATAATAAAAGAATAAAGCCCCCCTTGAGTGGGCAGGAGCAAGGCCAAAATGGAATAAAGGAGAAGAGTCTGGCATCCCAGACTCAAGACAAACTCTGCCACTGTCTCGTTCAGTGAATTTGGGAATCACTTTGTAGAACCAGACTCCAGTAAAAGGGTAATGGGCTAAGATAAGATCATCTCAAACTCTTTCCTAGGTCTGACGTGACTAAGACTGGAACATCAGTTCTGATTTCTCTTCTTTCAAGTTTTTCCTGTCCCTCATTTTGGGAAACTTGTAAATGTACAACCACAGGAAGGCGTCTAGGACACAGCGCCGTGTTGGCGCATTTATAGAGACGCAGAATCCTCCAGGGGTCAAGGGATGGGATCAGAGTCAGACACACGTGGACTCTGCTGTCGCTGCCTGTGTGACCTTGAGCAAGGCGCTCAGCTTGCAAACCTTAGCCTACTTATCTCTAAAATGGGGACAACATCAATTACCAGAGGGTTGTTGTGGAAATGAAATCAGGTAACACACTTAACGAATAGAATACACTGTTTGGTGCATAGCCAGTACTCAATATATGTTAGCTATTAATAATGTTTGTGTTTTGAGGTTACACAGACACACACACACACACACAGACACACACACACACACACACACACACATTTATTTCCCTATAATGTGTATTTATCATCTGTGTATTCCACTGCTTTCAAATGAGGATGCCTAAAAGACATGTCACATCTTCTGTAGCACCCTTCTCCCCACAAAGTCTCATATTGTGCTCTGAAAGCCGGCCGACCATCAGTAAACAGTTATTTAAAATAATTTCCAAATGGCACACTTGCTCACTCTGAGGAGATGCATCTCTGAACAGGAGTATGTGTGCAACCAGACTTCTGAACTGACAGGTAATGCTCCTTATATAAAAGTGATTAGCACTCATTTTGGGAAAGGAAGGAAAACAGAACGGCAAAGCCATCACTATTTAATGTTCTGTGAGCCAAAGAAAACACTAAGGCATACAGCCGTGCCTCGGGCGGGGGCCCAAGCAAGCCACCTCTGAGGAGGTCACTCCCGGAGTAGTTCCAGCTCTAAATATAAAGGTGTGTTTGCATAGAGTACTAATTTGGTAGCTCTGATGTGTTTACTAGGGTTTTATGCTGTACTTTCAGCTGTTTATTAAAAAAGAAATGATGCCAGAAAAGATACAGGTCTTCATTAGGTGTCTGTGTTTGTTTTGTTTTATTTGAATAGTGGCCTAAGTTCCCTCCCTCTCTTCCCAGCTTCTCTCTCCCACCTCCCTTCCCAAACCTGCAAAGGCCAGAAGTCTGCTAAGAAACAAGGCACTTCCTACCCATGCAACTGGCCTCAAGGGAGCTCAATTTACGCTGTGTATCTCCCATTTTCCATTACATGTACTAGAGTGAGAGAGGGGACGTTTCATTTAACACAAAGTCACTCTGGGGGAGCTTTAGAATGTTTTAAAGAACATGGTCTTATAAAGCAAGTATTCATGTATTACTTGTATAATTTTTTAAAATGCAATGTGTGAAAATGTATCCAGTCCACTTTCTCAACTTGATAGCTGCCTGTCTGAAGCGTGTGTGTGTATACATGCATGTGCATGTACACATTTGTGCAGTGTACACACAGGATAGATGTTAATGGTCTGATGGCTGAAGTGCACTCGGGGCTACCTGCCAGCACCCAGGGCTCATCTGGCCAAGTCAGCCAACGTCCGTCCTCCTCACCTCACCAGGTACCCTGACCCGGAAGACACAGGCCAGGTCAGAGGACAACCTTCTCAGGGGGAAGATCTCCTTCCTCTATCAGGTACATAGCAAATGCTGCACTTCCCTGCTGGAAACCTCAGGTGAGGCTGTCAGAAAGCTTAGATCCACTCCCACCTAGCTTTCCAGCAGTTTCTGATTATGACCTCCTCATATTGTGGTAATGTGGGTGCTTGACCCGCTAAGAAAAAGTTTGGAACTAGATATTCGAGTCATGACCAGATTATAGCCCTGAGAACTTGAGTCTCACCCTACTATATGTCTCTTAGTTGTAATATCTTCTCCCCTTTTCTTCACTCCTACTACCATAAGGTAAACTAGGGTACAGTCCTAAGGGGCTTCCCATGTCAATAAAAATACATCATCTCAATATATTGTACTTAATACACTTTTAATTTGACAATAACCAATAGTAAAGTTGGAGAATGAAACATAAGAACAAATTTTGGGAGCAGATCACTCTGAAGAAACAACCCTAGTGAATATATGTTTGACACTGACTGTGAGGTTTTTCCTCCTGAAAGACTGGAAATGGTCAGGGGACTCACTGTCTAAATAAAACGGAGAGATTCCTTGGGCACCATCCTGTTTCCTGGGGACCCAAGAAAGCAAGATATACAGAGGGTGCCAAAAAAAGTATACACATTTTAAGAAAGGAAAACTGTATTAAAATTGTAATACTCAACATATACCAATAACAAATGATGAATACAAGTCACATTTGACTTCTGCAATTACAAGAGGTGCTCAGAGTGGTTACCATCAGCATCCAGACACTTCTGATTATGGCGAACTACTGCTTGAGCAACGTGGACCAAAGTGTCCACTTGTATACATTTTTTGGGACCCCCAGTATGTATCTATATATGACAGAGAACCTAGCTTCATGTCATTTTCTCTGCTAATATATCTTGTATTATATCAAAGTCTCTAAAATAGTCACTTTTAAATCTTCCAGCTCCAGCTAGTTAGAGCTCTTAGGCCAAAGTGAACCAACGGGGAAGGCAGTATGAGAAGTTCTGTCAGTGCTTTCATGTATAACTCAGGCAACCATTTCAATAACTAAATTCCTTATATCAGCTCTGAATTTTGCTTAATCAACTTGGGTAGCCTTCCCTCAAAAGTAAAACAGTTCAGTTCCAAGCATTATAAAACTTACCTTTTAGTCCCTCCCTTGGTTATGTAACAAATTAGGGGCATTGTCTAATGTTTTAATTAATACTTTTTAATTAAAGAAAATATAGGAAGTCTTATATTTGAAGTGCTATTTCATCCTAATGTGAGGAGAATGGGTGGAAAGTAAGTTACCAAAAATAATTTCTTCTCATGAGGTGATGTAGAACGATGCCTCCTTTACTACCCCAAATGTTTAGTTTTAGAATCATGGAGGAGAGATTATAAATACTGAGCTAAGTTATTGGAATTGATGAAGAACATTAGCAAATTCATCTCCAATAATGACAAAAACCTAACCTGACCTGAAAGGTGAAGCAAAGAAAGTCATCTTTGATTTAGGAAGCAAAGTAGTAGGAAGGTGACACAATCAGAGAGCTGACCTTGCCACATTCCTCCCACTGGAGGACAGAAGTCCCAGGTCCCTTGAGTCTCTGCCAACTGGGTAGTCAGTTTCATAGGCTAAGGATACATCTCCTTCCTGGAGAGTCCATTTTACTCATTAAGAGATCATTTAAAACATTATTTTGCATTAAAAATAAACAAGGTGTGTTATGGACAGAGAGAAAAATTTGCATGATTTTTCAAGAGAATGTAAAAAATGTGGGAAAAAAAAATTATAGACTCTTGGTGGTGGCTGTGGGTGCTCCAGACCTTTCCAGAATCCAAACTGGGTCTCCACAGCCACGGAGGCTGCTTCAGCAGCCCTGTGATTCTCAAAATTTCCCACCAAGGTCATCATTGGAGCAGAGGAGAGATAAGTTTTACGACCCAGATACCTCCAGCTTAGCTAAAGGTCCACCGTTTCTTTAACAGTTCATGCCTTATTTTAAACATTCATGTGAATTGCCAATATGTTCCACAACATACCCATGTGTGTTTTCATACAGAAATACTGTCTTAAAGTGTTTATCACTGAGGAAAACTGAGGGTCCAGGAAGACATGTTATATTAATCCCTTATATCTTAGGACTCCTCCAAGGATATATTCTCCAATAAAGCAGCTGGTGGAAAGAACCCGAGACAAGAAGTTGGAAGACCTGGGCTCTATGCCAGGTCCTAACACAAGGCAGCTGTGGGACCCTAGGCCAGTCACTACCTCTTTGAACCAGATAAGCTCTGTGGTGGCTGACTTGATGTGTCAACTTGACTGGACCACGGGGTGCCCAGATATTCAGTCAAACATTATTCTGGCTATTCAGAGTGTATTTGGATGAGATTCATATTTGGATCGGAAGACTGAGGAAAGCAGATTGCACTCCCTAATGTGGGCGGGCCTCATCCAACCAGTTGAAGGCTTGAATAGAACGAAAGTCTGACTTTCCCCCCAAGTAAGGGAGAAATCTTCTGCCTGATGTCTTCATACTGAAACATCAGCTCTTTCTGCCTGATAAGCGGGGATATTGGTTGTTCTGCAGCAGTTTCTAGCCTTTAAATATGAATTGGGACATTGTTTCTGCAGATTTTGGACTTGCCAACCTCCATAATCACATGAGTCGATTCCTTATAATAATTTATACACACACACCCTATCGGTTCTATTTCTTTGGAGAACCACGATTAATACAAGCTCTAAATCTCCACCACCTCCAAAGTATTATCATTGGAATCAAAATGCATTCAGTGCTTTTTACTGCTCTTCTCCCCCACTCAAATTCTAAAAGTAACTGGCACTTACTTATGGGACATACTTTGCTCCTGGTCCTTCTGATTTAGATTGCCCTAGAGTTAGTATTAATGGGGTGGGAGGAAACTCCATGATGAGAAAAAGATACATTTCTTAGAATTTCACAATGCAGCTTAATGTGAAAAGGCTTTAAATATTGTAGTAAATAAATATTGTAGTAAATAAATCTTTTAAACTGCTTGGAATCCTTTTTTTCTTTTTTTTTAAGAAAACATAATGTCTCTTAACACTACCACAATAGTTCAGCACACCTTTTAGAAAATGGCAAATTAGAATAACTGTTCAGGTCCCATACATGCCTTTCTCCCCACCTGCTGCCCTAGTAATGCAGACTCTAGGTAACTAAGTTGTGATTCAATCAGGTGGCCATACCACAGGGAAGTAGGTGGCTCAACTCTTACTGAGAAAAGTGTTATGAACTTCCTATCTTAGAATTATCCCTGGTACTCTCTCTGTTACCAAGGCAGTGACAGGGGAGGAACTGCTCCTCACTGCAGTACCTTCCAGTTGCCCTTGATTTTCAGTTGATTCTAAATTCACCTATACTATCCAAGATACTTTATCCTTGACCCACACACTATTAGTATGTGCCTACTGGTCAGGGCTGATATTTATCCTTTATCTTGTCCTCTGGCCTAGGAACCAAAAGCTTTGTCCATCCAGTATCCCCTCGCACATAAAAAGCACCCAATAAATACCGGTAGAATAGGTAAATGAATGAATTAAAGTGCAAAGCAGCACTTGAAATATTAGAACTTCCCCATAGTATGAACTTAAATCTGACAGGCTTCTGGCAATTATGGTGAGAACTCAGTATAGAGCCCATTTCTCTCCATGGATCCCAAACTCTTGGTTCATGACAAAAATAAGGAATGAATAGCCTCCTGGGCTCCAGGGAATGCATGAAGCATACACTGTACAGTATACTGTGAGGGCAACAGTGGATTTGGGCCAAATTTCAACACTTGTAAGCTACAGCTTGAACTGAAATAAGTCAGGACTCTTCTTGTCCTCAGAGCAGGGCTGGGAGAGACATCAGACTCCAAATCTGAGCTCAGCAGGCACAGGGGGACATCACACCTATTGTGTGCAATGGATCTGCCCCTCAACTGCCCAAGAATAAATCAGGCTACCAACACTAGTGTTTCCCCAAAAATAAGGCCTAGCCGGACCATCAGCTCTAATGTGTCTTTCGGAGCAAAAATTAATATAAGACCTGGTATTATATCATATTATATCATATTTATCATATTATATTATATTTTAAAGACCCGGTCTTATATTATATTATCTTATGCTATGCTATGCTATGCTATGCTATGCTATGCTATGCTATGCTATGCTATGCTATGTTATGTTATGTTATATTATATTACATATGACTGGGTCTTATATTATAGTAAAAGAAGACCAGGTCTTATATTAATTTTTGCTCCAAAAAACGCATTAGAGCTGATGGTCTGGCTAGGTCTTATTTTCAGGGAAACATGGTGGCAACTATGGGGGCCAGTAATACATTACAGATTGAGACATTTAAAGCCAGAAAGAACTCCAGAACGGTCCATTCAACCCCTAGCATTCTACAGATAAGAAAACAAGGCCAAGAGTTTCTAAACAACTCAACCAAAGTTTAAGATTTCAGAGCTAGGATTTAAACCCAGACCTTCTGGTTTGAAGTCCAGTGTTTCCTATAACACCACTCTGCTGGGGCCTCGCTCAAGCATTAGGCTTGTCACTGAAGCTTTTAACACAAATGTTTTGAAATTGTTTTCAGAAATTCTTGGAAACATCTACTTACATTCTTTTAAGTTGTCAGAGGATCCGGAACAGAACAGCAGAACCCATGTGCAACTCACTCGACCACACGCACAAGGTTACTGATTCCTCATGTCCTGTTTCAATTACTCATCTCTATCAGGACATCAGATCCGATATTGCTAAATGATAACATCAGCAGCTAACTCATCCCAGTCTGCATATACAGTTATTACAAAGATACGTTGTTACTAAAAACAGTTTTTCACTCATGGGATGTGGGAGAGGCGAGGTAGCAGGAGTGTAAACCAAGGGCACATTCCTGCTCCTCCTACTATATGCTCATCAGGCAGCATATACATACACTGAGCAAGACACCAGCCCAGGGTTCCATAAGTGGATTTTATTTCTTGCCTCAGTACTTCAGAACCACTTTTCTTTTGGTGGGAAGGGATGGAAAGGAAGATATATGAGGTGTGATCGAAAAATGTGAATGTTGAAGTTAAAAAGAAAATTTGTTACAGTAAAAGACACACTGCCATTAATTCCCCTCAAAATACTCCCCCTCACTTTGAATACACTTATCCCATGGTTCTTGCCACTTTCTGAGACAGCTCTGGAAGTCCTCTTTCATGAGTGTCTTCACTTCATCCTCCATTAAGACAATGCTCCATGTCACACATCGCTTCTGGTACAGCAATTTCTGTCAAATAAAAACATTATGGTGTGTCCTCATCCACCTTATTCACTGGATCTGGTACCATGTGACTTCTGGCCCTTCCCCAAAGTCAAAATGACTATGAAAAGAAAACATTTTCAATCAATGCAGGACATTGAGGCAGCTACGACAGCACAACTAAAGACACTCACAAAAGAGGACTTCTAGAACTGCTTCAGAAAGTGGCAAGAACAATGGGATAAGTGTGTTCGAAACAAGGGGGAGTATTTTGAAGGGGATTAATGGCAATGTGTCTTTTATTGTAATACATTTTTTTATTTAAACATTTGCCATATTTTTTTTATCACACCTCATATGTTTCGGGTTTTTTGTTTTGTTTTGTTTTTTTATAAATTATATTGAGGGACAGTGTATTTCTCCAGGGCCCATTAACTCCAAGCCGTTGTCCCCTAGTTGTGGAGGGTGAAGCTCAACTCCAAGTCCAGTTGTTGTTTTCAATATTTAGTTGCAGGGGACACAGCCCACCATCCCTTGAGGGAACTGAACCGGCAACCTTGTTGCTGAGAGCTCAGGCTCAAACCAACTGAGCCATCCGGCCACTCCTCCAGCAGCTCAGCGGCAGCTCATTTTCTTCAATTTAGTTGTGGAGGGTGCAGCTCACTGGCGCATGTGGGTATCAAACTGGCAACCCTGTTGTTCAGAGCTTGCGCTCTAACCAACTGAGCCATCCAGCTGCCCCTGTTTCAGGTTTTGCAGTTGCAAACATGTATGTTGCTATAAAATCTTTCCTCCAATTCATTCAAACCATTTAACAGACATGACTTCACAGATTTTCTGTAAGTCTAAACTTACTTCAAAGTTAAAAAGTTAAAAAAGAATAGTATTTTTTTTAAAAAGGATGGACAAAGGCAGGAAGAAAGGAGGGGAGAAAAGGAAGAGAGAAGGTAGAAATACTCCCATGAGCACAAGGCCTGGCTTGCTTTGCCATCTGAGCAGGGTGAGTACTTGTGTGCCACTATGCAGTGACTCACCCAGGCAGTAAAGGTTCAGTTGCAGATAACAAAAACCAACTGAGCCATTTGAAGCAGAAAGGATCTTAATTCAGGCAATTTGGTGTAAAAGCTGGAGGCACAGGTTCTGGGCTGGGCCTCCAAAATTGAGGCCTAGAACACTCCAGAACTGGCCTGCCAGAAGTGCTATCAGTGGTCAGTCGGAAAGCCACTTCCCCATGCTGGCCCCAGGACCACACACCATGTCGGACACCACCAGAGACACAGGAAGCTGCTGCAGGACCTGCTGGCCCTAGAGGAAAGAGGGGCCTCAGGCACCTGACTCCCACCCTCTCAATTGGTTCCACTTCAGTCCTCTCTGGTATATCTGACTGGGGGAACGTAAGTCATACCTTGAACTCGCCCTGGCTGGCACTGGGTCTGGGAAATGGTACATTTAGCATCCCAGCTTCTGAGGTACAGCAAGGCACACCAGGAGGGTGCAGCAGATGCTGGCCCCACCCACAAACTATACATCTTACATCTACCTGCCAGCCAGAGGAAGCTCTCCTTCTAGGGAGCAGATACCTTAGCAGGCGGGGAGCTGGACGCTCCTCCTCACTCTGAATCATCCCCCTTCTGGTCATCAGGGAAAGGCAAGTCAAAACCCCACGGAGATATCACCTCCCAACTTTTAGAGTGACTATTGTTTTTTAAAGACAAGAAATAACAAGTACTGGCAAAGATGTGGGAAAAAGGGAACCCTTATGCACTGTTGGTGAGATTGCAAATTGGTGCAGCCGCTATGGAAACCACTATGGAGAGTTCTCAAAATTAAAAACAGAACAACCAGAAAAATGCCTTGCAAGAGGTTGAGCTGCTTGTACAACATTGGAAATGAATGAGCTGTCCAAGCTGTATGAAGAGTAACAACCTGCAGATGGATGTGATGCCTGGCGAGAGTGACCTACCACAGATGGAGGTAGGCAGGGAGCCGGGAGCCATCCCTAAACCCCTCCTGCAACCGTGCCCCACCACAGCTCCAGGAAGAAGGCCCAATGGAGCAGGAGGTGGCCCAGCCAATGGCAGAGCCAGAAGGGGAACAAGGCCTTGCTAATGGGCCCAGCCCTGGGGGGCAGCCAGGCCAGATCGCAGGCCCTGACTTCCAGAGTGAGGACAAGGGCGAGGAATTTGATGCCTGGAAGGACGACTACAACTATTGCATCCGGAAAAGGAGCAACTGAGTGGTGCAGGCCAGAGTATCCACAGGCCTTGAAGAAGCCAACAAGATGTTTCTGAGAACATCCACAGCAAGAGAAGTAGTCCTGGAGGGTGGTTTTCAGATGTATTACGAGAAGACCCCGTTTGATCAGTTGGCTTTTATCAAAGAGCTATTTTCACTTATGGTTATCAACCGCCTGACCAAAGAACTCGGCTGTGATGAGATTATTGACAGAGAGTAGTTAAATGCAGTTACCAGGGGAGGAAACTACTTGAGGAGAGACCCAACATTCCACTGTCTCTTGGGTTTATTCCAAATAGTTCTGTGCCAATGAAAAACTTGATGTTCAAAAAAAATTTTTTTTTTTGGTTTTGTTTTGCAGAATGGAATAGGGCAGTGACTGCACAGTGTAAAAAAGAAAAAAGAAAACAAAGAAAAAGGATCTCAGGTCTGCCCAAACCTGTTTCCAAGAATGTCCTGAGGCACGTATGGCTTTGACTTTGTTATTGATCCAGATTATTTTCTTTGCATTGGGGGAAATTATTTTCTTATTTCACTGTACAAGATGGTTTTGCAAGAATAAATCATGACCAAGACAAACTGCCAGTACAAGAGCCCACTGATACTAATTACATAAGAAAAAGTAACATATCCAACTTAGCAAATGAGATGTCTTTGAGTTATTTGGACTAAAAGACATTAAGAAAACTTCGAAGATTCCACTTTGTGATCTATCAAAAGCTAACTTTTCAGTGTCCGATAAATTAAGTCTTCTTAGTATCCCAGAAGGATAAGCAAACCCAAAAAGAAATATGTGTCACACGTGCTGTATCTTAAAATGTTTCCAAGACCATCTGAAATGTTGTTTGTACATGTATCTTCATCATTTTTAAAGCTACTGTGATCTATAATTCAAGAAAATTATTGTCTTGACCATTTTTAAAAGTCAAAAATAAAAAGTCTTTAATGTCTAAATTTTCAGATTTAGACATTAAAATGTATGTGAAAGTACAAAGAAAAACTTTTTAACACCTTTATATACTAGAGAAATTTCTGTTTTACTCATTCTCTGGTTTTCATTTAACTTTATAGGCAAGACTGGTTGAACTTCATAACGTAAGAACTGTTTAGTGAAAATTGTCAAGTAAAAGGAAAGCTCTACATCTAAAACAAGACTTCATGAACATTTATGCCATCAACCTTTAAAGATTTTATACCTGTCCAGAATTCCACCTGAAGTTTCCATCTGTCTCCTCCTCTAATTAAGCTTATTGGTTATGCACCAACATTTAAGATAATAAAATTTCTTGTTCTGTGTAAAAACAAACAAACAAAAACGGAACGACCATATGACCCAGTAATTCTACTTCTGGATATATATATATGTACATATATTTTTTTCTCCCTTCTTCCGCCCCCCCCACTCTGGTTCAAGCCGTTGTTTCTCAGTCTAGTTGTGCAGGACACAGCTCCCTGGCCCATGCTGGTATTATGAGCCTTGTGCTTCCCCGGCTCAAGGCAGTCGGTCGCCAGTCGGCAGTCGGCCGCTCACAGCCGCTCCCGGCAGCTCTTGCTGGCTGCCAGCCGCTCATGATGGCTGCCCGTCGCTCAAGCTGGCCACCAGCCACTCATGACAGTACACCAGTACACAGTAGCCCACGGCAGCACACGGCAGCACACAGCAGCCTGCAGCAGCCCATGGCAGCTCACGCCGACCTTGGGCTGCTCACGGCAGACCAGCTCCAGGGAGAGCCATTATTCACAATCTTAGCTGTAGAGGGTGCAGCTCACTGGCCCATGTGGGAATCGAACCGGCGACCTCAGTGTTAGGAGCACAGCGCTCCAACCACCTGAGCCACCGGGCCGGCCCTGGATATAAGTTTGAAAGAAAAAAAACACTATCTTGAAAAGATATCTGTACCCCATGTTCACTGCAGCATTATTTACAATAGCCTAGATATGAAAACAACCTAAGTATCCATCAATGGACAAATGGCTATAGAAAATGTGATGTTTTATGTACACACACACACACACACACACATACACACACACAAATGGGGTATTATTCAGCCACAAAAAAAGGAAAGCCTGCCATTTGCAACAATATCGATGGACCTTGAGGGTATTATGCTAAGTGAAATAAGTCAGAAAGAGAAAGACAAGGAGCGTGTGATCTCACTTATATGTAGAATCTAAAAAAAAAAAAAAACCTAAAAACTAAATTCACAGACACAGAGAACATATTGGTGATTGCCAGAGGCAGGTGGGAGTGTGGGGGCATGGGGAATGGGTGACAGGGGTCAAAAGATACAAACTTCCAGTTATAAGTAAGTCTTGGGGATGTAATATACAGCATAGTGACCCCCCCCCCAAAAAAAAAAAAAAAAACAATATGCACAAGGCAGCCTTGCTGGAGTCAGCTGGGGACCGAATCCAGGGGTGCCGATCCACACCAGCCTAAGCCACTTTCTGCCCAGGAGAAGCTGACGTCCACTGTCGGCAGATGCCCTCATTAGGCCTTCTCTCCATGCCCACTCCCTTCTGGACACTGAGATGCTTCTGTGTTGCTTTTGAGACTCGATTCCTGCTGTACTCCCCGCTTCCAGAATTCCTGGAACCACTGTTCTTCCCTGACCCCATTTACATTAGCTGGATTCCTGCTACCTGCCCCCAAGTAAGCAGGCAGCTCTGATGTGATAGAAAGAACAAAAGAAATGGGTTTAAATCCAGGCTCTGTCACTGACAGCTGAGTGAACCTAAACAAGGTACTGCAACTCACTGAGCCTGAGTTTTCCAATGTGTAAAATGATGAGTGTAGTACCACTCAGAGGCGGTAAACGATGAAATGAGACAAGACTTTATCCTAAAGTGCCTGGTTGGCCAGGTCCATCGTAAGCACTCAAAATCATCCTTCATTCTTTCATGGGGTTTTGTTTGCTGCCCATGGCTTTTCCCCACCCTCTTGCCCCCATGTGCTTCAGGATGACCAGTGCACACCTGACATCAACTGCCCACCTCTCTGGACTTCCTCTGACTGCCTGCTGAGCGACATCCGGGTCTGAAGCTCTGTCCTGGGGCCGCTTTTGAGCCTGGTGGTTTTCAACCACATTGAGTCATAACCACATGTAATAGAATACCAAAGTCTGCAAAAAAGTGACATTTTTTATAAATGAGATCTATTCAGGGCTGTCCCCAATCTCACTCACCTCCTTGCATTTTGATATGCTCTCTTGGGTGGAAAGGAAAGAGTCGGAATGGAAGCTAGCAAGTTGAGAATTATCTCTGCCGCAGACCTCAAGGAGCCACCCAAATCCTGGAGTGCCCTGTGCACCATGTGTAGCTCTTCATTAAAATACAATTCCTTTAGGGAACCTTATTCTAGCCTGTAAGACCCTTCAGCGAAATCCAGGTTCCACCACTAATTGCCATCCACGCCTCAAATTTGGCCCACGACTAGCCCTTCCTGAGCCAGCAAGGCTGGAATGACGTAGGCCCCTCTGGAAATAACAGAGGTGATGGTCAAAGACATTCAGGGCTGCTGGCCCTTCCATCTGCTCCCAAGAAATCACTGCAAACTGGTGAAGATGCCATTACCCAAAAATTCTAAGTAAGCTCAAGAAAGGGTCTCTCCCAGGAGAAGGAGAAATGGAGGGAGAGAATATGTCCCATTAAATCTAGCCTGAGTATGAAGACCAAACGTAGGAAAGCAAATACATGGAAATTCCAAATGATCTACTCAGCAGCCTCAGAAAACGTCACCTGCACATGGATTAATGAAACTGGAAGACTCAGCTTAGAATTACCTAATATTTAAAAATTGTAAGTCCTATGCTTAAGTATGCCCATTGTTCACATTTCTCTTGATCCCTATTCCTTTTAAAACCTGTGGCTTTAGGATGATGCTCTTTTGAAAGTCTACAAATGCACATACATATTAATAGAAATAGAATGAGGGTACACATTCTGAATTCATTTGGGTAATTTACATATTCATTAGGAGCCAATGTTTATGCATAGTGCAGGCCTGTGGCAAAGTTTGGCTTACCTATCCTTTCCCAGTTCCTGCTCTTGTCTACAGGATACTCTCCACAGTGACCTCTGCTTTTCTGTTACTCCCTAAAGTAACCACATTCTGCCCAACCACATTCACTAGGAAAATGCATTGTGATGAATGAACACGATTAACAGCAGATGTTCTCTGTTCTCCCGTTCCTTCCCTAATTCCCTTTGGAATAAGGGAACTCATCTGGCTTTGCCAAAAATGCCATAAACAACAGTAAAACTAGGTCTATCAGGCTGCAAACATGTGTGTAAAAGGAGATGAAGGGCAGAGGGAGGTTCCCCTGGGTTTTCTGTGCACCACCTGAGAACATGTGTAAGTGGCAACTACAGAAGCAGTACCAGACATTAGGTGTGCAGCATTCCATGAAAATAGAGAATCTTGGCTCTTCTGAGTGTCTTTCTTATGTCATTTTCCTGACTGTGAACAGCATACAAGGGTTATAGTGAGGAATCCCCTCCAAGAATCTGAAAACGAGAGCAAACTGTCCTTGGAAAATGAAATTTTAAAATCACCCCATAAAGAACCCAATTAAGCCACCATAAAGAGAAAGATTGACTCCCAAGCTTGCGAGGCATGAGAGTAATCAGAACAAATGTTCTAAAGAAAAAATGTAAGAACGTGCTGTTAATGAGCGGGAAGCATGGGGAGAGGTGCTGTCACTACACCTCACAAAAGAAAGGTCCACACATTAAGACAGACAGGTTGTACCCAAGTGCTGTCCAGAGGTAGGGGAGCCTTAGCCTCGGGATTCGGAGCAGAATCCTGATGTTAGCAGTCTGATTCACTGCATTCTAGTGCTGGTTTTGCCTAACCAAGTCCTGGTGTAGGGACAGAGCCAGGAGTGCAGTTTCCAGGCTCTCGCCCTCACGTGGAAAGGTGCTCACTCGGGTAGTAAAGGGCCATCAACTGTGACTGGATGGCCATCAGCTGTGGCTAGTTGGCTGTCAGCTGTAACCAGTGAGCCATTGGCCACTAATATAACTGCTGTGGCTACACTAGCAGCAAATGGGGGCCTAGCAAGAAGATGGTGGCTGAGCTAGAAAGTGCGATTGCAGTTAGCACGGTGGATTGCAGCTAATAAGTGAGGTTGGTTGGCAGAGAGAAGCAGACAGTGGATTGCGGATAGTGTGGCTCCTGCTTCCTGTGTCTCCAACCCAGTCGCCAGAGAGAATTTAGTGGTATGACTCCCCTATCTATGGCTCCATGGGTGTTCCTTTTGGCCTCACCATATCCTGCGTTCTTATGTGGGGAGCGGGAGCTGAGACCCCTCATGAGATCGGGTTACAATTTGACTGTGGCATTAGCCCTCCAGGACAGAACATACTGGCAGGAGGACACAAGTACTTGGTCTCACTGGCAGTTACCATTCTCACTGTAAATCAATGAACTGGCATCATGTTTGGAATCTGGCTTGTTACAGCCCGTCTACAGGGTGAGAATGATTTGCTCTTTGATATATTTGTCTAGCCCTCAGTAGTTATAATCTCATCACAAATCAATAAATTCATTATTGACAGAATGGGTTGTGGGCCTTTACAACTATGGGACAGGATCTAAATTTCCCAAGGAAAAGAATCCCCAGCAGGAGTGATTCTGCACATGAAAGAGTGAGGAAAATGACACACGGAAACATATCTTTGCAATGAATGACAATAAAATGGAGGGTGTCTCCATTAACTGGAGGCCTCTCTGTGGGCTTAGGACCTGGACAGTTACACAAGGTGAGAGCAGGAGTGTTCTGTAAAGCAGATGAAGAAGAATGTGGAGTTCCCAGGGGTGACCCTGAGAGGGAAGGAAGGGAGGTGACTAATGGCACTGCCGGAGATGCAGACCAAGTGACTTCTAATAAAAGGAGTGACTGATGTGCAGTTGCAGGTTTGCGCCATGCAGTCTGCGAAGCCACCTCTCCCTGTGACACCCCTTTCAGCCCCCCATCCAAAGTCTTCAGTAATACCTACCACTGAGAGGCCAAGTGGTATGACTATAGAAAGCATCAAAACAGACTCTGGAGCTAGATGCCTGGGCTCCATGTCTGGCTCCCCCACTTACTTATTGCAGGATCCCAGAAAATGTTACATAATCTCTCTGCCTCAGCTTCCTCATCTGAAAAGTGGGGATAATGATAACAACTACCTATCTATGCATGTATGGCACTATTATGAGGGACGGTTGATTTCAAATCTGGCTCAACTCAGTGCAGAACAAAACCTCTAGGCACAGAAGCAGACACCCAGAGGCTGTGGCCAACAGAACCACACAAACACCAAGGCAGCAGGATGCTTGAGGAGGACATAGAGTAGAGACTCAATGCCATCAGGCTGAGAGCTTAAGGAGCTGGATGAGCCCAGATGACATCTAGATTCTACCAACAGTCATGAGCATTTATTGAACATCGGGTGCTCATCTGTTTCTCTGCAGAGGTTTCACTTGACTGACCAGTATGATTTTAAAAAGAATTATAAATCAATGAGATAGGAGGAGGGAAAGAAAATCAGAGCAGAAAGAAGGTATCAGTCTTATTTCTGTTATGCAAATACACAGAATCTACCGTGTTTCCCCGAAAATAAGACCTAACCGGAAAATAAGCCCTAGCATGATTTTTCAGGATGACATCCCCTGAACATAAGCCCTAATGCATCTTTTGGAGCAAAAATTAATATAAGACCTGGTCTTATTTTTGGGAAAACACGGTACTCTGTTATACCCAGTCTTGATTCCCCAACAAGTCAAGGAATCTGCAATGATCTCAAAGAATTCCACTCAGTTCCCCAGAAGCTGAAGGTCAATGACTCTCAGTGCTAGTGTTGAACATTTAAAAAATACAGATGCCTAGGCCCCATCCCCAGAGATGGGCTCCCTTGACGAGTGAAGCCTGATTATAAGAACTTTTTTTTAAATTAAAGTTTATTGGGTTGACAATTGTTACTAAAGTCACAAAAGTTTCAGGTGTACAATTCGGTATTACATCATCTATATATCACATTGTGTGTTCACCACCCAGAGTCAGTTCTCCTTCCATCACCATATATTTGATCCCCTACTACCCTCATCTACCACCCCCCCACCCCCTTACCCTCTGGTAACAACTAAAATATTGTCTGTGTCTATGGGTTTTTGTTTCTTAATTTGTTTGTCTTGTTCCTTTGTTGTTTTTAGTTTTACATCCCATATATCAGTGATATCATATGGTTCTCGATTTTTTCTGTTTGGCTTATTTTGCTTAGCATAATAATCTCAAGATCCATTCACGTTGTTGCAAATGGCACTTTTTCATCTTTTCTTAAGGCAGAATAGTATTCCACTGTGTATATATACCACAACTTCTTTATCTAATCATCCATTGAATGGCACTTTGGTTGTTTCCATGTCTTGGCCACTGTAAATAAAGCTGCAATGAACATCGGAGCACATATATCTTTATGGATCAATGTTTTCAGATTTTTTGGTTAGATACCCAGGAGAGTGATTGCTGGGTCATGTGGTAATTCTTTTTTAAATTTTTTGAGGAACCTCCACACTGCCTTCCATAACGGCTGCACCAGTCTGCATTCCCACTAACAGTGTATGAGGGTTCCTTTTTCTCCACAGCCTCTCCAACGTTTGTTATTATTTGTCTTGTTAATGATAATTATAAGAACTTTTAAAGCCCCCTGGTTGATTCTAATGTGTAGTCAATGTTGAGACCCATTGCTGTAATGAATTTTAATCTATTTCCACATAGGTTGTTCCCCAAACTTTCCTAATAATAGAGATCACCTGGGACAACTTTCAACTGTATAGATTCCCCAGGTCCCTTCCCTAGGATTTCTGAGTTAGTAAATCTGGGATGGGACCAGAAACCTGCATGCTTACAAGGCACCCCTTACAAGAACAAGGTAGTGTATACAGTCAGGGAGGTTTGAAAACAGGGTGCACTCTTAGAAAAGGATGTGGGCGATATCATAAAATCAACAAGGAAGGTTGAGAATAACGACTCTAAGTATACATATTTATATCCATGAATCCAGAATCCCTCCCTGTGGAGTTTGGATCCAGCCCCAATCTGTGTCCAGGATTTAGCCAACAGACAAAACGTGAAAAAAACTCCCCTTTCTGCAGACACCTGAACTTTACTCCGCAGGCCAGAGGATCAGAGAAAGGAGAACCAACTGTTACATGTCGTTCCTGTCCTTCCTTAAGAGTTCTTTTTTCCCCCACTATTATTTGAACCAATTTAACAATGATGTAAGCTATACACCCATCACTGAATAAGCACTTAGATATCAATTCACTTGAAAATATGTTCAACTGCTTAAAAACAGGATGTGGCTTATTTTTTTTTAAGTTTCATACCGTATTATTTAAACTGTTCCAAGCATTTTTCCAAACAAGGCAAAAGACTTTCAAGTTCATTCCTTAAGTACACAATATAAGTGACTATATACCCACTGTGGGGACAGAGTCCCAGAGTTCCAATGAGCTCTCAGCCTCACGTGGAAAGGTGCTGGCTTGGGTAGTAGATGGCCGTCAGCTGTGGCTAGTTGACTGTCAGCTGTAACCAGTTAGCCAATTAGCCACTGATATAACTGCCGTGGCTGCGTTGGTTGGTCAGTCGGTTGGTTGGCAGGCAGAGAAGTGGACAGCAGGTTGCAGGTTATGTGGATCCAGCCTCCAGTGAGACTATAGTGCCTCCAGGGAGACTATAGTGGTATGACTCCCCTATCTATGGCTCCATGGGTGTTCCTTTTTGGCCTAGCTATATCCTGCGTTCTTATGTGGGGAGCGGGACTAGAGGCCCCACAGGCCGCCTCGCACGACAAATGGCGCAGCGAGCAGGGTCTCCTGCATGACACCCACTTATAAGTAGACAAGGATAGAAAAAAAATGAAAATGCATAGCAATCTCATTTGACTGTATCTGAAGATCTGAAAATAGTAGTCTATTAAAATAATTATATATAATAAGGGTTTATTCCAGGATGCAAGAACGATTCAACATTAAAAAATCTGTTTACATAAGTCACTACTCTGAAGGATACCGATTGTTGCTATTATTATATACTTTATAATAATAAAATTATTTTTAGAACCTCCCAGAGATCTTAGATAATGAAAGATGAGAAAAAGATGGAACATTGGAAGAAAAATATAAATTTATCTTTGTTTGCAGACGCTATGAGGATCTACCTCAAAAATCCAAAAAAATCGACCTCTTTACATTGCATTTTTGTTTGACTTTTTTTTTAATTAAAATGTACTGGGGTGATAATGATTAGTAAAATTACATAGGTTTCAAGTGTACTATTCTGTAATACATCATCTATAAATCCCATTGTGTGTTCACCACCCAGAGTCAGTTCTCCTTCCATCACCATATATTTGATCCCTTTACCCTCTTCTACCACCCCTCTCCCCCCTTACCCTCTGGTAACCATTAAACTATTGTCTGTGTCTATGAGTTTTTGTTTCTTTATTTGTTTGTTCCTTTGTTGCTTTCAGTTTTATATCCCACATATCAGTAACTTTAAAAAAATAATTGTAATTATAAATTACAATTTACAAATTATAAGAATACTTTTCCAAATATGTTTTTTCCCCTGACATTCCCAAACTCTATGGATGGCAGGCAACTACCTTAAGTATTTTCCCATGCTTGACTTGTTTGTGATCCTACCAGATAAGTCTTTCAGGTTTTAAATTCAAAGACCAGAAAAATGCAGAAAAACAAAAACTCTGCAGAGGTCGTGTTAACCAGGATGTGAAGATCACATACACCTGTGCTGAATTTGACCCCTACTCTGCACAGCTGTGGCTCTCAAAGTCTTCTGCACATTGGAATCAGCTGGGGTATCTTTAAGAGTCTGATGCCCAGCTCCCATCCCCAGACACCATGATTGAATTAGGATTGGATACAACCTGGGCATCAGGTTTATACAAGCTCTCTAGGTGATTCAAATGCAGAACAAAGTTTGGGAACTGCTTGCTTAAGTAAGTTGCTTGTCATTTGGGCAAATCTGGGCTGCAATGAGCTGGTCAGCAGAGTTTGCTTTGTCCTTTCCGACAGCTAGCTCAGTTCCCTTTACCTGCCACTGGTCTCTCTTCTAGTTCAGAAATTACCTGTGACATTTGAGTACCTTGTTTGCTCATTTTGTTTTTCCTATCTGCATCACTGTACTAACACATTATGTACTTACTAAATCAGTTTGGTTTGGGGGGAAAGTGCCCCTTTACAACTCCTTTACAACCGCTTTATCTAGTCAGTATAATAATGCTTCCATCATATTTATTGACCACCTACTGTGCTGGTGTTGTGGGGGGACAGCAATGAATAGGCCCTCTGGTGTTCACGGTTTACAATGTGGTAGAAAAAGAACACAAATCACCACAACACACGACAGGTCATAGTGAGCTGTAATGAGGACAAGAAAGGCACAAATAAAACATTATGGGAACTCAAGGAAGAAAGAAATATTCCTTTGCCCCACAAAAATGATGAGAAGAAAAGGTAGCCAATCCTAGAGGGTTGTTAGAATATGAAAGAGAAAACTAGTAGGCCCCTGAGCAGGATGGAGAGGTGTGATAAGGTGATGCCAGAGTGTGGGGTGACTACTTCTCAGAGGAGCCACAGCGATCAGCAAGAACAGGAGGAAAAAAATGGAATTGGTGAGCACATGTGGCAAGGAAGCCAAGGTGAGGCCTCACAGGGGCTGGAGATATAGGTTCAGAAGCTGGTAGTCAAGACCAGAAGACAGCCTGGAGAAGCAGGTGCAAAAGGAGCTGAGGTCAGGATGTCTGGAAAAGCCCAGAGGACCCAGTTCTGACTATGGTAGGGTACCAAATGCAAGAGAAACAAGAAATTTTCACTTCTGGTTTCCGGTTTGGCATGTGAGGATCTTGGAAGTCACCAGACCATCCTAACAACAAGTAAAAACCAAAACAAATTGAAAATCAACAACTCTTCTTAGATTCATCAGAGAAGTGAGGTCACAGGGAAAGCCAACTCCCCACAAATTGGAGAGGCAGATAGGCAGAAACAGAGAATTGTAAGTGACCAGAGCAGAAACCTCTCTGGAAAATAGTCCAAGGGAAGGAAAGCCTGAACTGTAAGTGATGAATTGCTGGAGCCTCAGTGTGGACAAGTCTGAGAATTAAAAACTCCAGGAAGGCCCCATACTTTTGTGAGTTTTACTTTCTTCAGAAATTCAACCAGGTTCTCACAGTGAAAAATTCCCTCGTGCATCCGACAGGAGGGGGGAAAAGTAGCCATTTTGAAGTATACCAGAGTATTTTGTCCTTCTTAGCAAGGCCTGTACTCATGAGAAATTATTTCACTAGAGCCTAACGAACCTGTGAGGGGAAGCAAATACCCAACTCCAGCCTCCTCTAGCCATCCTGTCCCACCTAAGTGGGGGAAAACTGAGAAGCACTGATGAAGTTCCCCCAGGGGCACAGGCTCACTGAAGCCTAAGCCCGAATCATAGGATCTAGAATGCTCCCCTTCCCTCATATCTCACCACCACATGACTAAGGGCTTATTTACTGAAGTTCCTTTCACACAGTGCACCATGTCTGTCTCTCAACAACAAAATTACAAGGCATACTAAAAGACAAAAACCAAAAACAAAACACAGTTTACAGAGACAGAGCAAGGATCAGAACCAGATTCAGATATGGCAGGCATGTTGGAATTATGAGATCAGGAAATTAAAATAACTACCATTGTCAGGCGCAAAAGATTTGCCAGCTGGTACCTGAAAGGATTATCTCTGGCTTGAATATACCACCAGTATTAAATTTTCACCTACGATAACAAATAAAAACTACAGCTTGGTAGCTGGGAGAAAAACAGCGCCCCCCAACCTACTGAATCATATCCTCAAGGCAGGATTCAGAACTCTACACTTTGCAAACGGACCACGACACCCTGGTGATCAGGCAGTTTGGGAATAACTGTTCTGTGCCAAAAAGAAACCAACCCAGAAGCTCCCCAAATAGAAGTGAATGACTTAGTTGGAAGTTGACTGCCTTCTATAATAAGCACAATAAGCATAAAAACATCTTCAAAATATTATGCTATTTATACACCCTTTGGTTTGGTCTTTACTGGGGCATTTCTAATTGCCTGAGGTATTTAATTCTTTTTTTGCTCTTGTTTGACTTAAAAAAAAAAAAAAAAAAGTCTTCAAAGTGGGGCTGTAAGTTCATCAGTAGGCTAGGGATGGTCTCTAAAACACATGTCATTCTGCAAAGTCTCCTGCATACAGGACATGCCTTCAAAATATATATTAATTTTATTCAATTGTATACGTTATTCTAAAGACAGCAAGTCCACATTTAAGCACAGGAAGTAGTCCACCATCCCATACCTTCTAATTAATAGTTTCTAATAATCCATTTTATTTAGCTCATCATTAGAGGTACATTACAAATCTACTCCAAAAGTCTGCAGATGAGGTACAACCCTCAAAACTCTGCACAGGATCTTCCTTCCTTCTGCTAGAAGACCAACTGGAAGCGTACACTAAATGCAGAAAGAATCTCCCACTTAAAAATTGTTAAGTTGTTGTCAAGACATCAAACTTACTGTGGTGGGCAGAATATCTCCCCCCAATGGTGACCACGTCCTACTCCCTGGAACCAGGGAGTATGTTACCTTATATGGCCAAAGGGATTTTGCAGGTGTGATTAAGTTAAAGATTTTGAGATGGGGAGATAATCCTGACTTATCCAGTTAGGCTCAATGTAACCACAAGGGCTCTTACAAGAGAGGCTGGAGAGTCAGAAAGGGAGAGGTGATGAAGAGGGCTGAGAGGTAGAGAGAAATTGGAAGATGCTACACTGCTGGATTTGAACATGGAGAAAGGGGCCATGAGCCAAGGAATGCAGTAGCCTCTAAAAGCTGGAAAAGACCAGGAAACGTATTTTCCCCTAGAGTCTCCTGAAGAAATGCAGCCTGGTGAACACCTTGAAGTTAACCCAGTGAGACCCATGTCAGACCGCTGATCCTCAGAACTGTAAGAAAATAAGTGTATGTTGTTGTAAGCCACCAGCCTTGGTGGTAATTTGTTACCGCAGCAACAGGAAACACACTTGGCATCTATCAGCATGCACTGAAAGGGTGTCAGGTTAGTGAGTTAATGGGAGAACATGGATCAGGGTCCCTAACTCGGGAGGTACTGATACAGATGAGGTGAAGAAGGTACTTTGGTTACCATGTGCTTTGGTGCCGTTTCTTGTTAAGGTTAGGTGGAATCATAGGACAGAGTTAACCTAACTGAACCAAGCAAAGGTTGACCAACCAAGCTGTTTGTTTTTTGGGAGGGGAGGAGGATTCTTTCTCTCTGAACCTGTAATGGTGACAGTTGATGCAATTTTCCCCTGTCCTTCCTACAATCCTGAGAAGCAGGTAGAACAACAAGTCTGGTTGAATGAATTGGGGTTTCCCCTCTCTGGGAAACCAGCTTGGGCTTTCTGAAAAATAAATCCACAACTCCAGACACCCCTGTGCCAGCCAATCAACTTAACAAAGTTGGAGGGAGATGTTTAAACCAATCACCAGGAAATTCAAGGTTCTAAAGTCTTAAGACATGTCCATTCCAGGAACACTTAATATGCCACCATTTGTTAGAAGAACAAAGTTTTATAATGAAAAGGAATGAGCTACATCCCATTGTGTAAAACAGAGCATTGTATGAGTGTATTTGATCAAACCTTCATCATGAAGATGGAGCACCAGGTGAAAGAGCCACTCCCTGTCCTCGGAGCTCACAGCATTTCCCTTTTGAGTGGTCCAGCTGACCCCTGCAGTGTGCACTCAGTGTCGGTCTCCGCAAAACCAGTCACGAAACAACCAGTGATCAGTCTTAACAATTCTAGGGAACTGTTAAGGAATAAGACTGGATTTGCATTCTGGAGGGGACTCAAGTTATTCAAGTCAAACGTTTTAAAAGTTTAATCTCTGATCTCTTTAAAACCAAGAGCCGAGGACAGTGACTCATTGAAAATGACATTGCAAATAGGGAGAGGAGAGGAAGACTCCTGGGAATGAGACAAAATTCAAACTTATCACAAGTCTCCCACTACTGACAGAAGACCGGGCCTTAAAGTCAACTAATTTCCTGCACACAGTAAGTATTTAATAAATGTCTATTAAGTGAATGAAGGCATGACGACAACCCCTCAAGCTGTCAATTGCCAAGGTGACAAGATCTCCATGCACAAAATAAATCCCTTGTTGGTTTCACTGTACTGGTCTCCCCTGGACCTCCCTACTGTGTGGATACTGCTGAGGACTCTAGTTCCAGCAACGAGAATGTGGGGGTACCAGGCCCAGAGTTCACCAGGAGGCAGAAATCTGACCTCCACATAACGTCTTGGAACAGACAACTGACTTGCAAAGGACTGTCCCATCATAACAGCAGGTTCTCTGTACGCTGCACATATACTATAAATCTACGTTTTGCGGAACTATGAATCCACATTTTGCAGTAAAGAGGAGAGAAACAGGACTGTGGTCCAAGACTTATTGTTAGTTGGAAGCGCTATAAATACAGGCTGCTGGGTCCATGAATTTCTAATGCCTTTGTCTTAAGTTGCAGATTATTTTAAAACAAGAATAAGTGGAGAGAGATAAAAGTTCCCTTCCCTCACTCCCAGAAAAGGAAAGCTAAGGGCTTGTATATTAAACAGAGGTTTAATTTGAGGAAAGCAGATGAAATTTCAGACTCCTTTCCCCCCAAAGCCGTCCCACACCAATCATTCTAAATACTTGAACTGCCTCAGCTGAAAATACAGAATCGCCTCCCATCACACCCAGCTTATCCTGGAATACACAGCAGATCTCGGGTCCCAGCCCTGCAAAGGGCTGCCTGCTCCTCCAAAGCCCTGTCACATAACTTCTCTCCCCTGCTGTGGTCTCTCTGGCAGGGCACCACTGTTTTTTTTTCACCATTTCTGAGGACAGATCCTTCACTCAACAGCTGTGTTTGTTTACAGGACTAGAAATGAACGCAGGATACACACGCTTGATCCAGCAGAGTTTTTCTTTTGGCATCCCCTCCTCCAGACTACACAATATATTCAACCTTGTCGTCCAATTATAATTTGCCATCAGTGTGAGCCAAAAGGGTGGGTAGAGAGACAGTCGCCAAGCACAGGAACCTTGTATTATCGGCTCCACATTCTATAGACAGACAGATTTTTCCTTTAAGCAAGGCCAAGAGGCTGCACCTGCACGTCCATCTGAACCTGCCACTTCTTTACAACAGAGGGATGGGGTCCCCACTTTTCAGACACAAGAGGATGGATGGCCCAGTAAGTAGCCCTGTGCATCCATCAGAGGTTCTGCCCAAGTGTGAGAGAGCCAACTTGGCTGTCAAAAACCGCAAACCACACTTTCATATCTGGCAAATGGTCCCCTGTAGCAAATAGCTTTTTGGATGAAACCCACTAGCCTCTTTTTTAAGTAGTGTTTTAAAGGGATGAGGGTAAAGTCTGGGACATAAAAGAAAATGCAGATGTTTTCTTGAATCTTTTCCTGTTCAGAAAAATACTTTTTGTTTTTGGTGTGTTTTTTTTATTCCCACAAGAGTGTTCCCTCTACTTCCTAAAATAAAATCATCTAGAAGAGGATCATTATTCTCTGTGAAATTACAGAACGTAATTAACATTGTTCTTTTTTTGAAATGAATACTTAACAGCCCTCTTGTTTCAAAGAAAAGGGGTGTCTTGTGCTTTCATTGCTTTGAGATCTCTTTTACATTACTCCTCCCCTGGGGTTGGCTGCAGAGAGTAGAGGCTGAAAACATTGGCGAACTTTTTCCAAGTTCTAAATTCACTTCTGAGATGAGATGTATGCTTTGGATTTCAAAACACAGGTTTCTAAAGGCTAACCTATTTTATTCAAGACTTCTGGTATCCACAGGAGTACCTGCAAAGCAGAGTGTGGGGTGCAAACACGCACAGCAGTGTAGAGGTCAAACGGAAATCACGGCCACATTCTATGGGCTGTGGCTACATCTCACAGTTGTTAAAAGGCCTCTCTTCTAGACTCCCAGGATACCATAATTGCAAAACAGACTTCAGCTGGTGGCACATTTGTGTCGCCAGACAGCTTACACGCCAAGCCAACTATCAGGATTCCCTCTGCCATCTACCCCCCTAAAAGAGAAATGTGAGAACATGAATGCACAGGCAGTGTTCTGGTAGGTCCATTGGAAAAACATTTACAATGTGTGGACACACACTCAGACGTGCATACCGAGTGGTATCCTTCTATTAAGTCAGAATATAAGTTTTGTTATAGATACTATAATGTTCACAGCTAGAAAGAATGTTTGGTAAACCATGGGTTAAGATTAACTTTACATTTCTATAGTATTTATTAAGTTCTACTAATTAGCATATAGAACATACTTATGTCATACCTTTTTCTTACGTATTTCTCTTATCTCCCCTGATACATTGTGAACTCCAAGAGGGTAAGAACTTCTGCATAAGGGTTTGAGTCCCCACACAGTGTCTTAGCAAGAGTAGGTACCCAGTAACACTGAGAAAGATAACTCATAATTAAAGCAAATCTGATAGTCTGAATGAAATGTCAACCCAGGAAGTCACTGGCCAGGCCAGGACATGTCCTTTGAAAAATAACACATAACATTTCATTAACACATGGCTCCTCACATCTTAATGAAGACAAAACCTCTTTCCTATAACAAATCCAAGGTGAGTGAGACACGTCGTTGTCTTTAAGGAGGTTACAGACATATAGTGGCAGTAAAGAGTTAACAAATGACAACTGAGCCATCAGGAAGTGCAAATAAATGCTGTGAAGACTTCAAGGTAAGGGAGTTAAGTCTACTCAGAAGCGGTCAGTGAAGAGACTACAGTTTGAGATGGGTCTTGGAGGTTGGCTAAGACACCCATGTCAGTGGGCACCCAAGATGGTGAGAGCTGAGGGAGGACATACAGACTATGCTCCTGGCTCACCACTTCAGTGGCGATGGCTGAGTCTTGTTTTCTGGCCCCATCCATGCTTCCATCCCTGCTGCCTGCACTAAACAGCAACCATGGCTAGGCTTGGTTATCCCTCAGCTGAACTGGAATTTTCTATGCTACTAACTGATCACACTGAGTCTATTACAGAATATCAGATGTCCTTCTCAATCTTACAAAAAGAGAAATGCACTTGGAATTCTATGTTAAAATAATATACTGTGCTCCTTCTGTCTACTGCCCAATTATATTATGTTGGAACACTCTACTGGAAAACTTACTATAATGACCAGCCAAGTGCTGAAGGGCATAATGTTTTGATTGTCAAACAGGTTGTACATGATGCAAATATATGACTTAAGAAGTGATTTCACAAACATTTTGGTAACAGTAATCTGACTCATAAGCTCCAACGTAGTCTCATAAAACAGCTGTGTGTATAAGTAATCCAAAGATGGTCCTTCAGAAATGTTACAGAGAAAAGCATAAAGTGAGAGGAAAAAGTTTGACTCTTGAATACCGTTTTGCATTGTAACTTTAATATTCACTATAAGACAAGGGCCAAATCGACCGCAAACAAAACGTGCCACTTGCGCTCACATCTGCTGGCATTGCTGATCTAGGGAGAAAGAATACATATATAGGCTTATATTATTTTAGAAAATTAACTGGAGACTTTCCACCCATTCATTACAGCACTAGGCAAAGAAAACTCACTTGGGAGGCCCCGTAAGATAATGCTGATTTCACAGAGAATTATTTGATTCATTCAAGACCTTTACTTTGATTTTTCCATTTTATTCACCGGGCCTGTTTTTACACGTAAAAACACTATGGTCCAGGAGAGTTAAGTGACTTGCCCAAAGCCACCCAGTGGCCAAGTCAGGGTGGGAAAACAGTGCTCCTCACTAACACTCTGATTCACTTTCTTTAATCCACTGGTAAACTGACAAAGATACTCAGGAAAAGGGCCAAATAAATTATAATTCTGCATTTTCTGTTTCTCCTTCACTAGTCTCAGTTTATCATACCGGCTCAAAAAATTCTGGAATTCTGGTTTCTTAAAACTAAGAATGGAATTAGAAGGTGTTTAAAATTTACTTCTTTGTTCTTTTACTTCACTCAAACTTGTGAAATCTGATTTGGTTAATCCCATATAACGAATCCTTTGTTTAAAATTCAAAGCAAGTTCAAGGCAAGAGTTTAGTGTTAGAAAGGCCTTGACAAGCATGTGTGTTACTGACAAGGCAACTGAGATCCAGAAACATTAAGTGACTCCTAAGTCACCAGCTAGTTAGTGACAGAACCAAGACTAGAAACAAAGTGCTTCGGATTTCAGCATGCTCAGTGGTGGCTGAGGGCCTCAGAAAAAAAGCGAGTTCTAACTGCATATTGCTTGCATTTTTTTTCACCCATGCTCTGACATGTCCCCTCTACCTTGAGCTGCCCAAGGAAACATCTGGCAAAACTCACATCTGATGGAATTATTCTGTGGCAATATATGACCTTCCTAGGAGCGCTGTTAAGTGTCCCGGTAAGACTGACGCTATTACTAGTGTTGAGAACACTTCCGTGGTCATGAAGGACTTAAAGAACATATAACTTTAAGGAATAGCTCCCAAGGCCCAAAATCAGCAGTGAGAATGATATTCTGCAAAAGGGAAGGCTTCCTTGTACTATTTAACCATTCAGAAGTTCATTCTATGGCTAGCATGTGCCAGGCTCTGCTTGAAGATACACAGGAATACAAGACCTATTCTTAGAGTGCTGGTCTAGGGGAAACACAGATGGGTGAACAGGTCACTCGTGTTGGTCTTACAAGAGCCACTGCTGCACCATCGCCACATGGCCTCCCCCCCAAAACCACAGATGCACTTGTGTACAAGGTGAGCAAGCAGAGAAGGGAACATTGGCTCCACTTCCTGTTGTGCACGCGAGCACGCAGAACGTAGCTGGAGAGAGGGTGAGGGGGTTTGTGGTTAGGTCAAAGCAAAACTGGTAGGCACAGCCTGACCTAAAGGCTGTATTTTTCTAATGTGTCAGGTTTGGCAACTGGCCTTCGGGGAACAATCTCTCTAATGCTTCACCTGTTCATGACTACCACCACAGCTATTCAAAACAAGTCAAAACTGACACACAACGCTCACAAGGCACTGTAGAGAAGACAGAGCTTTTTTTGTTCCGCTTGTTTTAAACAGGCTTGGTTGCAAACCATAGTTGTAGGTATGGCCATTTTCCAAAATACAAATCTAGTAAGACCCTACAAGGACCTCATAGAAACCCAGATAAATGTCTTAGTCTTTAAATAATGTCCGGTGGTGAACATTTAGCCCAAATTCACTATTGCTGATTCTGCCAGTGATTTCTAGCTTTGAGTGAGAATCTTTGTTTCTTTACTCAGCTCCCTGTCTGGATAGCAGGCATATCGTTTATCTAAGTGTGGTGGCTATTCAACTTGCATTCACAATCTCATTATGAATTCAAAAAGAAGCTGGCACCTCTACAGTTTACCATTTTTCCAAAAAGAAGCTGAGCTATAACTCTGTAAAGCAATATGTGAAGTGTTTGTGGAAAACGTGATATATTTGGTTTGTGTTTTCCCCATGCATGAGCGTTCTTCTCTGACCAGAAAGAATAATTTGCCATGATTCTGTTTCTCATCTCCAGAACTTTGATCTAGAAAAGGAGCCACTTCTAGGGGAAATGTGTCACAAAGGGAACTTATGAAGATAATCTGAGGCAGGATTCTAAAATATATGAACTTTCAGACAGTAGCCATTTTAGCAGGGTGGCCACTTGAGCAGGGTACCGGGTGGTAACCAGCAGTTATGACTGAGGGCTAAGGAGAGAACGAAGAGAAATGCTAAATGGGATTTCCTCTCTGTTCTGCAATGCAGTGAGCTTTCAAAGGGAGGGAGTGCAAGAATATCTTTGAAGATGGAGCTTTAGGTACCTTGTATAACTATAAAAGAACACCAATGGATTGCTGGGTGGGGTGGGAGACATAAGGGGAAAGGCCTGGAAATGAAGCAGGAGCATCTCTGAAACTACTCTTGTATCAGCAAAAAGAATTCCTTATCAAGAGTGAGAACTGCTGTAAGTTCCTTTTTCTCTGAGGGAGAATGAAAGAATTAGAAACACTGCAGAGCTTCAAGGGATCAAAGGAAATTTGGAGGTGCACACTTGCCATATATATTGGGTTGGATAATATCCACCCCCCAAATTCATCTATTTCCCAGACCTCAGAATGTGACTTTATTTGAAAATAGAGTCCTTGCTGATATAATTAGCTGAGATGAGGTCATACTGGAGTAGGGTGGGCCCTTAATCCAATATGATTAATGTCCTTATAAGATGTGAAGAGACACAAAAACAGACATAGAGAGAATGCTATGTGATGACAGAGGCAGAGATTGGAGTGCTTCTACAAGTCAAGGAACGCCAAGGACTGCCAGTAACACCAGAAACTAAGAGAACAGCATGGAACAGATTCTCTCCTAGAAACTTCAGAGAGAACACAACCCTGCTGATACCTTGATCTCAGACTTTTAGCCTCCTGAACTGTGAGAGAATAAATTTCTGCTGTTTAAAGCCACCCAGTTTGTGCTACTTTGTTATGGAAGCCCTAGGATATCAATACGCCATACTATGTATTTTGCAAATGAAACAATATAACTAGTATAGTCTTTAATTTTACTTCGTCATACCACACAATGGGACTTTCCCTTCTGTCCCTGAAGGATTAACTGCTATGGAATTATCCTCCCACCATAAAACAAATAGAAAACTGGATAAAAGTTATGAAACAAATAATGCGAGCCCTACAATTGCCCCAGATCACTGCTAAGAATATAGAGCAGACTATCTCCTAGAGCCTTCACTGAGATCACACACACACACACAACGACCAGAGCTCACACAAGGTTGGGAAGGGTTGTGTGCCCAAGAACCAGAGTATAGAGACTTCATAATATATGGAGTATTGGGTAAAAAAACGTGCCTCAATAGTGGGATAAATTATTCCTAAATTCAAGGCAGATCTGGATACACTATAACAAAGCTTAAAAAGATCCTCAAACAGATCTGCAAGTTACTTAAGTGCATATCAGAGTAAAATCTAAATTTCCTTGCAGGAATATAACAAAATCCAGCACACAGCACCAAATCAAAAATTGGTGGGCATACAAAGACACAGGAAAATACAACTCACAACCAATTGAAAAATCAATCAATGGAAGCAGACACAGAAATGAAAGATAGAATAGAGTTAGTAGGCAAGGACATTAAATAGCTATCATAATCCTAAAAAAAAATATGCTGAAGGAGCCAAAGAAAAACATCAGCATGAGGAGAAAATAAATGAAAGCTATAAAAAATGCAAATAAAACTTCTAGAAATCAGATAAAAAGTACACTAGATGAGATTAACAGAAGGTTACATACTGAACAAGAAAATATTGTGAAGTTAAAGGCATAGCAATAGAAACTATGCCAAATGCAATAGCACAGAGAGGGAAAAAGACTGAAAATAAATGAACAGGATTTGGTGAACTGTGGGATAATATAAAGGAGTCTGGCATTTTTGTAACTTGAGTCCCAGAAGGAGGGGAAGAAAAGAGGAAGACTTAAAAGTGATTTGAAAAAATAATAGCCAAATTTTTTCTGAATTTGAAGAAAACTGTAAACTCACAGATCCAAGAAACTCAAAGAACTCCAAATAAAAGAAACATAAAATAACCCCATGGCACATGATAATAAAATTGCTGAAAAACCGTGACAAAGTGAAAATTTTAAAAATCAGCCAGATAAAAGAAGATACATTATGTACACAGGAACAAAGATTAAAATGACAGCAGACTTCTCATCAGACCATTCAGGGTAGAAGTCAATAGAATGCTATCTTTAAAGTGGAGAAAGAAAAAATATGCTGTCAACCTAGAATTATAATTTGAAAGAATTAAAAATTTAAAGTGAAAATCTTTCAAAAATGGAGACAGAGACTTTTTCAGACAAATAAAAGCTCAGATAATTTATCATCAATAAACCTGTATTATAGGAAAAGTTTTAGAAAAAGTTCTTCAAGCAGAATAAAAATAATTCTAAATGGAAATTTAGATTGACACAAAAGGATAAACAACACAAGAAATGGTAAATATGTATATAAATATAAAAGGCTTTTCTCATTTTTCAATTTCTTTAAAACATAATTGACTGCTCCAAACAAACAAAAAATAGCAACATAGCATTAAGGGGTTTGTAATATATTAAAAAGTAAAGCGTATGACAACAATAGTACAAAGGACAGAAAAGGAAAATTGAAGTATACTTCATAAAATTCTTACATAATATGTGAAGTGGTAAAACATTATTTAAAGTAGACTGTGATGAATTCAATATGTATACTGTAAAACCTACAGCAAGTACTTAAAAAAATAAAGGTATAAACCGATAATGGAGATAAAATAAAATCATAAAAATTACACAATTAAAAAGAAGGGAAAGAAAAAAGGAACAGATGGGACAAATAATACAAGTAGAAATATAGTAGATTTAAACTCAGCAATGTCAACAATCACACTAAATATAAATGATCTAAACACTCCAATTAAATGGAAGAGATTGCCAGATCATTTTAAAAAACAAACAAGATCTAAATATATGCTACCGTGTTTCCCCGAAAATAAGACCTAGCCGGACAATCAGCTCTAATGCGTCCTTTGGTGCAAAAATTAATATAAGACCCAGTATTACATTATATATTATATTTTATTACATTACATTACATTATATTATAAAAACCCGGTCTTATATTATACTAAAATAAGACCCAGTTTTATATTAATTTTTGCTCCAAAATACGCATTAGAGCTGATGGTCTGGCTAGGTCTTATTTTCGGGGACACATGGTATTTACAAGAAATCCACTTTACATATATACACAGATATGTTAAAAGTAAAAGGTTGGAAAATCTATACCATTTAATGCTTATTTAGAAAAGAAGAAAGTTCCATATACCAGAGTGATGACAGTACTTACTTATAATTTTGGCATTCAGAATATTTTTATTTTGTAGATATCCTGGCAAAGTCTCAATACTATTGGCAGCATGACTTCTCTCCCCAACCTGCTCTCCCAAAAAGAAACTCAAGCTCATTGTAAACACGAGCATAGCTGAAACAAAGATAGCCCTGCTAAGCTACCTCTGTGAAGAAGGAAACCTGTGAACTAGATCAGAATTTTAATTTGCTATAAATCACCTAGGGGTCTTTTAAAAATGAGATTCTGTATTAAAAGATAAAGGGTTAGGCCTGAGAAGATGGATTTGTAACCAGCTCCCTGGTGTGACAAACCATACTTTCAGTAGCAGGGAATGAGAACCTTCTCCCCCCAACAATACATAAGACTCATTTTAACCAGAAACGATTTCTCCCACCAAATCTGATTTTTCACTTCCTTTTGTATCTTCGCCTCCACTCTGGAGAAAATTCTGGAAAAAGGTCAATGGGTGATTGAGGCAAAGTTACTTAATATGGAAGAGACAAGGCTTACCAGTGACCATTTGATCAATTAAGTAGCAGGTGTTTGACTGAGATCAGGACTGGCTTTAATAACCATTATTTAAAATGTTCTGAAACTTTTTTTAATGCCTAAAATTACTTTGGACTCAGACCAGTATTTTTTTTTTTTTTTAACAACAGCAGTGCTCTTACCATAATAATGTGAAATCTTAAAAATGAGGCTGAATCTGTGCTTAATAGTACCTGCTTCTGCAGTGCGACAGACTACAACTCCTGGCTGACCCCATTCTTGATCCCCTGAGCTAGGTGTAGGTGTTCATTATTCCCGGCACATAATACTCTGGCCCTACCATGGCACTAGAGAAGAGGCTAATCAGTAAGGAGAAAATTACAAAGGGCAAGAGGGAAGGGGGAAAACCATGTGAGCAATGCTTCATGCGTCTATTCTGTGCCTCCAACTAAATCACAGCCCATAACTCTGAAAGGATGGTTGTATTCAGAAACGGAAAAAGATTCTGCACTTTGGAGGTAAAGATTTTTGTTCACTTGTATCGTCCTCATCTCCAAATGGCAGCTTCCAGCCACAAAAGCTCAATGGCAGAGCAATAAAAGCACTTTCTTGAAGTTATTGCTTCCTGGCATGAAAAATTATATAGTATAAAAATTTCACCCTTTAACAATAGAGGAAAAACTATCTTGGATTTCATATTATTCACATTTAGAACAGCAGATAATTCCAGTTACAAATTCATTTCTATTAGGACTTAAAGACTTTTGTCAGATTTATGGAATGACTTTAGATAGACTTTCCTAATTAAGTAATCAAGCAGGAGAGGTGGAGAGTAAAGGCCCCTATATACGCTGGGCAACCAGCCTGGAATTAAAAGTTTGAGTAATTCATATTCAGGACCTAGATTATATAGCTCTAGAACAGAAGCCAGAAAACTACAGCCCACTAGCCAGCCCCCTAGTTTTGTAAATGATGTTTAATTTAAATACAGCGACTCCCATTTGTTGAAGGACTGCTTCTGCACAAGTGCAGCAGACTGAGTAGTTGTGACAAAGACCGTGCCTGCAAAGCCAAAAACATTTACTCTCTGGCCCTTTAAGAAAACGTTTTCCAACCCGTGCTCTAGAAGAACAGGAAAGGACCAAGAAGTTTTAAGGGGGTAGAAAATTATTTTACTGAGCAGAACGGTATCAACCGTCACAGTACAAAATCTAAGTGAAGTATCTTTGTGAAGTAGTGAGTTTCCTGTAACTAGGAGGGTCTAAGCAACTTTTAGGTGTCTACCACCTTAGAACTGTGGGGTAGGGGATGTATGTATCACTCAAAGAGTTGGTTTCTTAAATCACTTCTGAGATTCCGCATCATTTTATGCTATCAATTGCACAGAGGTCCACATTAGATTTCTTGAAATATAGTCTCATTTGACTCACAAAGAAAAATATCTTACCTTACAGCTAAGAAAATCTAAAAAACAAAAAAAGCACATGCACCTTGAAAAGGAGAGCTCTGGGTATCTTCAGGTGGCCAGTTTGTCTGTAATTGGCCCACAGAAGTGACTCTGCTGGACAGAAGCCATGTCTAATTCTGCGACCATTACAGCTCTTAACATGCTGTGATTGTTCCGCAGAGATCTGTATGTATAATTTAATGACATCTCTGTGTAATCTAGATTGCCAGATCTTTCTGCAATCTTACTCTTAGGCAGAGAATGCATGTGTTGACGCAATTATATACTTTGAAGTATCTGCTGCACCATTGGGTTCTTGTACAGTACCAACAGTAACAACAGTAAGTATTGTTTTCTAGAGACCAAGGAAGGTGGGCTAATGGAGAAATAAGGTAAGACTTAAAACGTCAAAGATTCATCATTGTTTTTTTCATTTCTTAGCTAAATTGCTTTAATAATATCGCAAATTAAGAGGGGTTTTTTTTGTTGTTGTTGTTGTTTTTTAAGTTTCCAACTAAAGTGTTTGACGTATCTACTACATTTTAGTTAGGGAGCCTCATGAGATTGATCTGGGCTCCATTCCTCTGCCAGAGGAACACACTTTGCAATTCTCAGGCCAATTCTTTCTTTGACCAATTTGGCAGTGTGACTGGCTGGGCTTGCAGGTAGGAGAGCGAGCACTCTCAGTAAAACGTTCATTTTTATGGTGTTGGCTTTCACCTACATATCAGCGGGAGGCAATACCACTTGGTCCAGTCTGCCATTCAGCTACATCAAAGGCGCTGAGCTTAATGTGGCTGAGTACAGAGGAATCCAACAACATTCAGAGCTTTGGGTTCTAGCCAAGGACAAGTAGGTTAAGAATTTTCGCTCTAGCTCTAGATTAAGAGTGACTTAAGCAGCATCCTGAGATGGATCCATCCACCATCATAGCTAACACAGTTCAAGTAGACACTCAAGGTGACGAGATTTAGAGCTCAGACATCACAGAACTAGGGCAGAAGTGTAGCTGAGTAAGGAGGTTACCTGACATTTAACCTCAAAGTGTTTGAAACCATGGAAACCAGGCTTAAAAAGAAATAAATAGTAGCCAAGTTATTAAAAAAAAAAAATCCTAGCATTTATTAAGTCTCTCTTTCAAATACAGAATGTTCACTTTGTTTTTAAAGAATAGAGAATTTAAAATTCAAAGAAGTTTTGATTTTTTTTTTTAATTTCAAATTCCAAAACCAGCTGGAAAAATCTCAAGCTACACCTAGTAGAGGTCCCTATATTTATATAGGTCATTTAATTAAGCATCAAAAAGACAGGTAGGCTATAAGCAAGCCATCCAATAAAAATAATGAGTTATTGTAAAAGTCACTGTGGGAAATCTCAGGCTAAATCACTGCATTGTACAACTTCAGAAACTCAAAAGAAGAAAACATCTGCTCAACTTTCAGTTTCAGAATCCCTCTGCTTCCTCGTCCAGCCCTTATCATTCCCTAGTTGATATACCCCAAATATATTTCTATCACAGTGCCTGCGACACTCCAAAAGTCCTGTGTATATATACTCCAGCCTCATCCTTCTAAAAATCTGCTGCTAAAAGAATATGATCTATATATTTTGGTATCCTTGGCACTTGGCAAAGCAGTTGGCACAAAATAGGCAGTCCAATGATTAAATGGATGGAAATACAAATGGAACTGACAGTAGGAAAAGCACCCTCAACGTACATGGTATCCATCCTTTAGCCTTCCTGTCTGGCACCCATTTTTGCGATTATCATAATTTGTGCCTTTGCTTCCACTAGTTCTATCACCTAGAATGTACAACCCATTGCCTCTTTAAATCCTAGCCACCCTTTAACGCAGGGCTTCTCAAAGTCTGGTCCATGGACCACTTGATTAAAAACCATTTAGGATGCTTCTTACAATGTAGATTCTTTGGTCCCATACCAGACATATTGAATGAAAACCTCTGGAAAGGAAGCGAGGCATTATGAATTTTAAACAAGCTCCTCAAATGATTCTGATGCCCGTTATCCACAGACCACACTCTAAGTTTAATGTCAAGTCAAACTTGCCTTGAGAGTTAATAAACCAGGAAATGTCACATCGTCCCATCTACACTGGGAATTGTGTATGACATATAACTACTTGGCAAAAGATTCCAGCCCTACATGCATGGTGACATAATATAGGGTATAGGCCATCTCTTTAGAAAAGAGTCGCAAAGGCATGGCCATCGAGGAGGGGGTGGTACCTACTGGCTCCCATAACAAGAGGCAACGGTTTCCTTGACAATTTATTGTTGATCTTGAGTGGTAATATATTTCTCCCCTGCCCCATTCTGAAATAGATCTGAGACAATTTAAAGAAATAACAGTGCTACAGAATAAACAGTAAGCAGATGTGGAATTAGGAATGAAAGGAAAACAGGGCCAGAAAATAACGAGGTTAATATAAAAAAACAAATACCATACAATAAATAGAAAGAATTCTGAGTTTCCTAGTGACAAATGAAAATGGAAACCTGATTGTTTACAATATTTTCAATATTCATAACATAAAACAAAAGTTGGTTAGAAAAAAGTCCTGAGTCTCTCTGATACTGGAAATTTGAGTTAAGCAGTTTCATGTTCTGACAAGCATTATCAATAACATGGAATACCGATGCCCACACCTCCCCATTGGAGGTTGCTTTGTAGAGGAAACACATAGTAGACAATGAATATCTACAAGAAAGTTCTAAGCACTTATCCTGGAGGACAGAAAACCAGTGGCATTGATGTGAGAGCTCAAAATGGCAGTACTGAAAAATGTTTCTATTTTACTAGGATACCTGGTTTGGCTAAATGATATAGGAACTTCCAAAATTTTTTTGACAGGTTTATCCCCTACTGATTCCAGGAATAGAACGTCATCATAACACAACAGTACACTTGCAATCCTAGAAACTAGGCCATCACAGGATGCATGAAAATTATAGGACTATGGAAATTATGGGACTATGGAATTCCAAAATTATAAGCCTATGGAATTGGAATGCTTCTCAGTACGATGATTATTTGGACATTGACAATGAACCTTGGATCGTTCAGCTTGAGAAGGCTTAATAATGACAAACGTCTCTACCCAGTCAAAGCTGGCCGTAGACACTGAACTTATTCACAGGGTATTATTTGTGGTTCCCACAACTGGTGTGGCCCCCAAACATCCTACTTTATCCTTAAGTTGACATAGTGCTTCAGCTTTATAAAAGTCTCTCATAAACATTATCTCCTCAAGTTCCAGAGCGTATGCAATATATAAGTGTGTTCCAAAATAACTTAATAAATAGGCACTGCATGAGTTTTTCAGTTTTCTTTTTTGATGGTTTCCTATCCCCAGCATAAGATGACACATTAAATAGTACGACAGGCAAAGAACATGGAGGGTTTTTAAAATGGCTCCTTACTGCAAACAAGTCCAACAATAGTTTGTAACTACTGAGGACTTAAGATGTACCAGGTACCGTGCTAAGCTCGTTACATGTGGTGCCTCAACCCTCACAACCACGCTAACTAAATGCAACTCATATTTCCTATTTTTACAGGTGACAGAACTGGGGCACAGAGAGGACACATGACCTAACGCCACACAAGTAAGGGGTAAAGCCCCTCTTCAAACCCAGGCCATCTGCCTCCAGCACCTGTGGCTCTAACCCTGCCAGAATGCCACTATTCAGATCGCTCTAATTCAGAGGAGTCCAAGGGAGCAAGAGTAGTATCAAAGCCCTGTACAAATAACATTATATTCATTTTTTACTGCTGCCTTAACAAATTATCACTCATTTAGCGGCTTAGAACGGCACAAATTTGTTATCTCACAGTTCTGTAGGTCAGAAGTCCACCAGGGGTCTCACTGGGCTCAAATCAAGGTGTGGAAAGAACTGCTTTCCTTTCTGGAGGCTCTGGGGACAATCTGTTTCTCTGCTCATTGGCGTTGTTGGCAGAATTCAGTTCCTTGCGGTTGTGGAACCGGTGTCCCTATTTCCTTGCTGGCTGTCGGCTGAGGTCTGTTCCCAGTTTCTAGAGCCCACTGTCGTCGTTGGCTTGAGGCTCCTTCCTTCATCTTCAAAGACAGCAACAGCCGGTTAAGTCCCTGCCACCCTTTGGCTCTCTCTGCCTCTTCTTCCATTGAATGAATCTCTCCGGCTCTTCTGCCTTCCTCTTCTGTTTCTAAGGACGCATGTGAATAATCATCCAGATTCATCTCCCTATTTTAAGGCCAGCCATCTAGCAACCTTAATTCCCTTTTGCCATGTAAGGTAACATACTCACAGGGTTGCAGGGGGCAAATACTGTGGGAGCCAGAATCCCGCCTTCTGCAGATGCCGACACTGAATGTCTACATGTGTAAACCATCTCTCTCTCATACACATGGTTGTCCTGGTTTATGTGGCCCAAGGTAATGACGTTTTTTGACCCGCACATTGTAAACAAAACTTTCTTAGGAGTGGGTCCTTATATAATAGTTGGGGAGGTAGAAAGGAGAACAGTATGCCAACAGCTTGAATCGGCACTGGCTAATTCCAGCCCCAGGAGATGACACCTCTCTCTCACACTACCTGTTACAGGTGTGGGTTGGCCAAGCGGAATCTCAATCTGGTCATTTCAGTTGGGTTGAGTCGCCTGTGAATGAGGCTTAGGTCACTTGCCGCAGGCTCCTCCTGAGCCAATTAATTTCAGAGACAAGAACGTTCTCTGCACCTTGACCACAAGTGTAAGCACACAAATGGCTGTTTTTAATCGTAAGGAGAAATGAGGGAGAGAGTTCCAGGAAGGCCAGGTTGAGTCTATTTAAATGTCTATTTAAATCACAACCTTTCAGATTTTAGTTACTGGAAGTAGCACTTTTTCCACAAGTTAAAATCTCTTAGGTGCTATTCATGAATTTGTCACCTAATTTCCCCTCTTTATTAAACATTCTAAACTTAATTGGAGGAAAGGAAAAATGCAAAATACTTTTAAAATTTCAAAGAGACCCTCAAATGCTCAGATACAGATTAAATGGGGGTTTTACCTAGATAACAGCAAAAATGTCCTAGCTGGTCTCCCCACGTCCAGCCTCTGTTCCTGGCCTCCTCTGCACTGCTACCAAAATGTCTTCCTAGCACACGTCAGTCATTCCATAGTCTTAATGAAAAGTTGTGAATAGTTCCTCCCAGCCTATAAAATAAAGTCCAAATTCCTTAGAATCGGTTCAGTATCCTTCCCAATCTGGTCTTAGCCTGTCTTCCCAACCTCCTCCCTGCCTGAGTCCCATACCACCCCCCAGGACCCACTCACCCATGCACCTAGCACTCCTGACCTCTCCCTATGCCTCAAACCCCACCGCTGTTTACCTCCTGCGTCCCTCAGTCAGGACGGCCTGTGCCTTCCAGTCCAACAGCAGACATCCAGCTCTCCTGTCTACACTCAGCCTGAATGCCGTGGCCCTCATAAATTCATCACATCCTCTGTGGTGCTCCCATAATATCCTGTTTTGACCTCTATCATAAACAATACCATACACCGTTCAGGGTCAAGGTCAGGTGTCCATGCATCTGTCTTCTCTGGAGTCAGTAACTACATCTCTCCCCTCCCTACTGTAGTCAGCACTAAGCCTGGTGCCTTAAAAAAGGCTCCATAAACACTGGACAACCACATGAAATCCGCCATTTCTAACTGGAAGACACTCCTGAGTTTAAGGAACCTTTTTTTCAGGGTGCATTACCCAGTGTCTAGGATTTCATTTGGTGAAAGGCACGCTGCCACCTTATCTTCTAGAATGTAAAATGATGTGACAATAGAACTTACATACTTTTATCTTCATATGCTACATGTAATCCTTTTATAAACAGATCTTTTTTGCATGCTGTGGAAGGTATACAGATATTCACTGTAAAAAAATATTTTCATCTTTCTTTATGTTGAAAATTTTCACAATAAACATTGGCAAAAATTAAAAGATGAACTGCACCTTGGAATTTGCTTCCTCAGAAAGGTGTGGACGTCAATCACAATATTTGCAGGAATCAACATGGAGGCAGCCAAGAATTCATTGTGGAATTGTAAACAAAAAGCACTTAGGTAAGAGTTTGGTAAAACATGTTTGCTGCCCAGTAGGAAAAAGCATGTACCGTAGTTGACCTTAGGGACTCATGGAAATAAATTCCTCATTCCAGTGAAATGTTCTGGTGACATATTTTATTTTTGTAGTGTTAATAGGGCTATCCCAGTTGTCTCTGTGGTTTTAGTGATGCAAGGTGGCACTTCAGATGTTTCAATTCTGAGCTCAGCTTCCTATGAGCCAGGCCCCAAGCACCAGAAGGACCACGAAAATATAATTCCCAATGAGATAGACGGAGAGAGATCAAGGGCATGTGAATGAGCAAGCATTTTTACTGCCCTGAAAACAAAGGATGACCCATTTGCTTCAGAAAAGAGTGTCATCCAACACTGAGAGGGGAGTAGAAGGGCTGTGGTTAGATGCCATCCTACAGACACAAGATAAATTGTGATTCTAACAAGATCCAGATAAATGGAAACAAGATAATACCAAGGAAGGGATAGATATTACAATAGCCAAGACACCTTAACCTTATGAGTCCTGAATAATGCAACAGTATACACTATTAGTTGTTCATAAATGTAGCCAAAAAATAAAAATAAAAGAGTAAATTACCCAAGACGTGGAAATAACCTAATTGTTTACCATTGATGGATGAATGGATAAAGAAAATGTGGTGTGTGTGTGCGTGTACATACACACATAATGGAATATTATTATTATTCAGTCTTAACAAAGAAAGAAATCCTGCCATTAACGACAACATGGATGAAACTGATGGGCGTTATGCTAAATGAGATAAGCCAGACACAGAAAGACAAATACTGTATGATGTCACTTATACGTAGAAACTAAAGTAGTCAAATTCGAAAAAGCAACAAGTAGCGTGGTGGTTGCAAGGGCTGGGGAGTGGGGAAGGGAGAAATGGGAAAATGTTGGTCAAAAGGTACAAGGTTTCAGTCTGCAAGATGAATGAGTTCTGGAGATCTAATACACAGCAAGGTAAATATAATTAACAATACTGTATTGTATACTTGAAATTTGCTAACAGGGTAGATCTTCAGTGTCCTCAACACAGAAAAGAAAGGAAAAAGAAAAAGAAAGGAAGGAAGGAAGGAAGGAAGGAAGGAAGGAAGGAAGGAAGGAAGGAAGGAAGGAAGAAAATAACTATGTGAGGTGATAGATATGGTAATTAGCTTGAATGTGGATATTTCACAATACATCAAATCGTAATGATGTACATATTACATATATACAATTTCTATTTGTCAATTACACCTGAATAAAGCTGAAAGAAATAACAATAAATTACTTATTTGGGATTTGGGTCATAAAGGGAGTGTATACTGTAATATACCTTCATCTGTATCTACATATATTCAAAAAGTATAAAATACAAAAAATTATCACTTGATGGGATTTACAAATACGAGTCTCAAATTATTTTCATATTTCCCTTGGCTACAGCCTTGAAATTCATGAAATAAAATGTGAGAGAGAACTAGATTTGCTACTTCTGTGGCCTGTATCAACTCCATCTCTCTCCCTTCCCTGCATGCTAAGGCTTATATCCTGGAAATGAAAGTGTTTATGTCTTGCATACTCTGGTAGAGAGAGCAAAATTTAAGCGGGATAAGGGGCTGAGAAAAGCTCTCTGTTCCAGGACCTACCTGTCTCATTATACATAATTTAAGTACTGAAGAGTTGTTTAATTTTAAACAACTTTTTATAACAGTCTATAAAAAGAGAAACATCACATCTTGTATGTGCTTACTCTCAGTTGACATTTTTTCCAACCTATTTGGACACACTTGTGCCTACTTAAGGAGTCTCTCTGGATTGGCTGTTCAGAGTTTAATTCTGCCTGATTCATTTCACCAATGGTCTGGAAATACAGTGAGGCAATAATGCACGTCTGTTCCGGGCAACTAACCAAGAGACCACCCCCTCCCTGGCCAGACCGCTCTGCTCCTGGGTAGGGGTATCTCAACCCTGCCCATGGCTTTGATCTGTTTTCGGTTTTTAAATGCTCCCTGTTGCCTAGTGGGGAACTAAGTGACTTTGCTTCAATAGACATTATGTCACCCCCTCAGCCCTTATATAAACAGAATGTCTAACACCTTCACCATGTAAGCCAAGCCAGCCGGCCTGAAGCAGAAGCTGACAAGATAAGTATTTTGCGACGATACCTGTAGGAGGAATCGTACCTCCTCGCATGCGAGCTTGCTAGGCATGACCAGGACATTTAAATTTAGACTCAATGGCACTTCTTTCTGACTCCTAGTAATATTTCTTAAAGTCGTGACATCAGGTAGAGGGAAAATAATATGTCTTCTTCCCGAGGCCTTTTTTCCTAAACCATCTAGAGAGTCACAGAACATGAACCCTGAAAGAAGAAGGCAACATCTTTTTATAACTACTGCTGCGAATGGAAATTAGTAAGCATTTCTCCTATCTGCACAGTTTCACAGCTTATAATTCTCTCACTGAAATGTTTAATGTTATTAGTGATGAAAGAAAGAAAGACAGCACACACCAACTTTATTTTCTTATTTTAGAGAAACTGAGCATCAGCTAAGTAGCATACCATGCTATGCACTTGGTGGGGAGAGGAAGCATCAAGATAAATAAAGCATTATATGATAAAGAATCAAGACAAGTTGGTGTTGATGTGCCCAATTCCACACAGGTGTTGGGTGGCAGAGCCAACTGAGTGGACTCAAGGCTCCCAACTCTTTCCTCTAAGCCACACCGAGCTTGTCTGCTAACACACATCTGAAATTAGAATGCCACTCTGTGGGGTTCAGCACTAGGGAAAGTCACAAATTTCAGAAAGTCTTCCTTAATAAGACGGCACTTGAGCTGGGGTTTAAAGAACAGATAGAACTGAGAATATGGAACCCCCTCCTCCTGTGTTTGCCCTCTCTTTTACTAACCCACGTATTCTAAGTGTGTCCTGTGCCAGAATCAGATGTTGAGTGCAGTGCTTCCAAACTGGCTTGAACCACTTATGCAAGAACCACTTTGGTGTGTTTTTTTTCAATTTTAATTTCTGTGGACCTATACTTTTGTAAAATTCACTAAAAATGAATTACTAGAAAAGTGAAATGGGAAAAACCCAAAACACACATGAAATCAACACTCAATTTTAATTATTCGAATCCATTAATGTAAAATGGTCAGTGAAACTGCTGTCAAAGTGTGTAGGTAGTCTCCATTTCCGTACTTACCTCCCTGCAGGCCAGTCACAAAGAGTTTGTGGGATCAACACAGACCTGGCCTATTTACTCACATGCAGCTTATTGGACCCTCCCCGACTCAGGGGATCTGGTGTGAGGATCTACGTTTTAACAAACTCACGTGGAGATGAGAGTGGTGACTAACGTCTGGGAACCAGCTACGTCGTTACTCAGGCTCAGCCTCTGCCCTCACTCCCTACATCCAATCAATTTCCAGACTTACTGTTTCTGCTTCTAAACTGTCTCACTCCCATCTGCCAATCTTTTCTCTCCACTCTCTCCCTAAGTTCCCTAGATGGGGGCTTTAAGATCTTGGGCTTGACTTCTCTGCTGGTCTCCTCCAATGCCAGTCTATCCTTGCATCATCCCCAGCTCAGTTTTCCTGTAGCACAGATGTGATCTGTTATCCCTCCCGTCACCTTCATTGGATCCTTATGGTCTACTGAATACAGCCATCTGACTTCTACTCCCTTTCAATTGCAGCTCCTCCACTCATCTCTGCATACATATCTTTCAGCCAACTAACTCTGCTGCATGATTGCCTTCTTCTGGCTTTTCCCCACGATTTCTCCCATTTACATGGTGCCATTGCCCACTTCCATATTCTCAGTTCTATTTTTGGGTTTCTCGTTTGGGGTTTTTCTCATTTCACTTTTCTAGTAATTCATTTTTAGTGAATTTTACAAAAGTATAGGTCCACAGAAATTAAAATTAAAAAAACAACAACACCAAAGTGGTTCTTGCATAAGTGGTTCAAGCCAGTTTGGAAGCACTGCACTCAACATATGATTCTGGCGCAGGACACACTTAGAATACATGGGTTAGTAAAAGAGAGGGCAAACACAGAAGGAGTGGTTCAGAATGGAGACCTCTCTGTAGCTGACATGTGGCCTTTTGAATACACCAGCTGCTGGGTTCCCCATCACCGTGGTTCTCTCTCCCACCAGGCCACTCAGCCTCCACAGTGGTTCACCTGGAAGCCTGGCACCTGCCCGTCATCATGCCCTTTGGCCGCATACTATCTCCTCACTCCTGAGGCTGGAAGTGCTCCCTCCACCCCAAACCACAGCTATCTCAGCCCCACAGGTAGGTCTAGTGCCACATGGCAACCCTTCCAAACCTTTTGCTTCCTTCAGGAAATGTCCCAAAACACAGCAGCGGTCTGTGGGATAGAAAAAGAACTAAAAGTAAACAAGCAGCGTTACAGAAGCCAAGGAGAGAATTTCTGAGAAGGACTATACAGCATGGGAAAAGAGGTGTCAACGTGATAAAGGCTCGCAGAAAGAAGGCTGAAGACTCCAGACTGAGTCATGCGTTGCCTCTCATAGAAGAATTTCAGCAGTGTGATGGGGACGGAAATCAGACTGCAAGGGGAGAGGAGAAAGTGGGTGGGAAGGAAAGAGCAGCTTCCCTGAATGCGGGGGCAGGGGGTAAATAATTTCATAAAACTGTTGTATTACGTGATTGGGTGTTATTCAGAATCTTAACGCTATGCTAAATAATAATTTTCTCCAAATTCTCCCCTATCTTACTATCTACTAATGGTTAATGTAAATTTACAACTATAAAAATCTCAGCTTTTGCCTTGCTGATAACAGAATACATGACATCAGTCATTCTTTAAGGCAAAGGGCCATACAGACAGATATACAATACTTATGTTTTCTTGCAAAAAAAAATGCAATTTCTCTTTAAGCTTACAGAACATTTGGAGAAGGATAAGCATAGCAGGTAAAGTGGAGGGTAAGTTGGAGTCTACTTTCATAAATTTCTTGAGTTTGTGTCCTACCTAAATTGACAGAATTTAAAACAGAAACACGGGAAGCATCTCTGATTTTTCCAGGAGGATCAAATATTTTAAACTGGAGTATTTAGAAGCAAGATGCCAATAGGATCTTTAACAACCCCAAAGTGCTCTAGATGCTTGATCTCAAAATTAGAAAAGATATCTGCCCATTTTTATTATTTCTTAAAATAAATATGGAAGTAAGGTATAGGACACAGGCCAGTCACGACTGCTAAGAGCCGGCTTGAACCCACAGTTCTCTGATCCAAGAAAACCATTCACAAACATCTTCAGCATATTCTTAAGGCTGTTCAAAGCCTATAAAAGCACGAAGAGCAATGGCATCAGTGAAAGATGGGAATTCTCACTGCAGCTCCTGTGTGTTAGGACCGATTATTTCATTCCCTGACTTAGGCAACTGTTTAAAAGAATAGGTCTAGATATGTTCACTAACTTGACTGTGGTGATGGTTTCACAGGTACACATATCTATCAATGTTTATCTTATTGCACACTTTAAATAAGCAGCTTATTGTATGTCAATTATACCTCAAAAAAAAAAAAAGCTGTTGAAAAAAATAATCACTCAGACATACACAACAGGGAACGCTCCTAGAATTGATTTCTGAGTACCATCCAGTCTGGGGTTTCCCTACTTTATTCCAGGGAATTAAGAGGCCGTAACAATCGGGGTCCCACCAGAGAAACAGAACCCCTGCAAGTGTTCACAGCGGAGGGAATTCAATGCGGGGAGCTAGCTGGTGGCAGCGCAGAGGGAGAGCTAAGCAGCCAAGCCGGTCACAGTGAGACAACACACGGACTAGCAATTCCAGCCCCAGGAAGGAGGGGAGAACCTGGAGCCAGAAGATGGAAGAAGGCGGCCCTTCCAGAGAGAGCTGGGGCCTGCATTTCTAGCTGCTAGGGTCCTGCCCCTACCCTACACAGAAGACCAGGGGAAGGGTCGGGAGTGGATCTGGGGGCAGAGAGGTCCGGGTCTGACACAGGGTGTTTCAGAAAAAAGGGGTTACTGGGCAAAAGGAAGTTCAAAAAACTACATAATAGACTTGGCACCACTGGGCTTGTCAGGGCTTTCATATGCTAATAGACTTGTAAATCTCAAATAGAGGAATATGACATAAAGTGCTTCTATGATGTTCTTTTACAGAACATATTGGAAAATTACTGTTTCACGAAACACTATTTGGAAAATGGTCACTTAGCCCAATACTCACATTTTACAGACAAGAAGAGACATTTGGTTAAGTGGTTTGAACAAGATATTATAAAAAGGGATAATACTAAGACTAGAGGGTAGATTCAAGCTTCCTGAATCTTAGTCAAGGGCTCTTTCCTCAACTCTGTATGGAACAGGCCTTAGCACTTCCTAGCACCAGCTACGTACCCACGGTAGTGAATGGGCAATGAGTCATTTTGAGGGAAGAAACGACTGGGGTCCATGGAAATGAATCCAGCCCACTCTGCTAGGTTAAGGGTAACTGAAGTCACTAACACTGCGGGAAAAGAACAGACATAATTGACATAAATGCAATGGAGTTGCCAAATTCATTAAAGGGAAGGGAAAAAAAGAGAAGAAAGGAGGGAAAAGCAAGACAGAAAGACGGAAACTAACTTCCACTGGAGACTACACATGCATGCGTGTGTAACAATAGGGTCAAACAACCTCAGATAAGGAGATGAAATAGCCAAGGTGCCAGATTTGTGGGACTCATTCCCAAAGCTGGTGTTAAAGGATTTTGCTCTAAATAGACCCCCATAAAAATGCAAAGGCCTGTGCCATGGCCCCCTGGGAGAAACACAACACTCCAAATATCTTCAGCTGAAGGCACCTGTGTCCTCTTCAGTATTATTCACCAGAAGTCTTAGCACTACCCTTTGGCATCATTTAATTTCTGGCTCAGGTAAACATCTGTCCTAGCAGAGAGGTAGCCAAACCACAGCACATACTAAGTCAGATGTGATGGAACAAAGCTGAATTTCTCAAGCCCACTGACACTGCCATGGCCCCAAGCTCTTCCCTCTTTTTGAGAGGTTTCATCTCTGGGAGCAGGGGTGGGAAGAGCGAGGATAAGAAGTGGGTGATTTAACTAGAATTCAGTAAGAAAATGGAGAGTTGACGTGAGGAGAACTGGGGAGAATTCATGAAATGTCTCACCTGTACAATATGTGTAAAGAAGTGCTCACAAGTTCCCAAAACATCTCAAATGAATTGCTATTTGTTCAACAGCACTCTTTAGAGTTACGAGGTCTGACAATTAAGTTCGCGAACTCATCCTAGAAAAAGTGCTACATCCCTCATTGCTGAATATCACTACAGTCATCTTTGAAGCACTCCCCTTGGGAAGCTATGCACCAATGCCAGTGCCTAGTTCACCCTTCAAAGCAATTTTGGAACTCTTTTTCTGGAAAGGCCATCAGAGCTGTCATCGTATTACCTTTGATGTCCTGAATGTCATCAAAATGTCATCCTTTCAATATTTCCTTTATCTTCCGGTAAAGAAAGAACTCATTGGGGATCAGATCAGGTGAGTAGGGAGGGTGTTCCAATACAGTTATTTGTTTACTGGCTAAAAACTCCCTCACAGACAGTGCCTTGTGAGTTGGTGCATTGTCGTGATGCAAGAGCCGTGAATTGTTGGCGAAAAGTTCAGGTCATCTAACTTTTTCACGCAGCCTTTTCAGCATTTCCAAACAGTAAACTTGGTTAACTGTTTGTCCAGTTGGTACAAATTCATAATGAATAATCCCTCTGATATCAAAAAATGTTAGCAATATTGTTGTAACAAGTTTTTGAACTTAATTATCAGATCTCGTATGTTGCTAATTTATATTACAGTATTTTCTCATTTATTTACCATTAATCTGTGTAGCCTTTTCTCAGAGAAAACAGTTCAAAGTAAATGAGCTTAATCTACATATCACTTACAAAGACCATTGGATTTATGGAGTCTCTATTAATTTAGTTTTAATCTCCTCTAAACAGTCTCTCCTAATAAAACCTTTGAAAGTCCCCTGATCCTGCCTCTAGGGCCCGTAAAAGATATTTTTATAAGTTTCTCAATCCAAAGTCACACTAAGTTTTAATATACATTTTCATAAAGTAAGGAAAACTATTTAAGCCCTCCCTTAACAACCCCCCAAATTTCAATAATTTACAAGCACAGAATTCCTATAATTCTTGTTCATTCTTCAGGCTTCTTTCTTTTACTCCCCCAAATCCTGCGGAGCATGGATCAAACAGGGCACAAGGCAGGAAGAAATTTAATAGCTCATATCTCTGCCTGAGGGATTGTCTAGGTACTATGGTGACAGACACCTCACTGAAAGTATGTGGAAGAAAAAAGATTTTTAAACTCCTAGACAAGAGGGACAGAGGGAGAGAGAGGGAGAGACAGAGAAACAGAGAGAGAAAAATTTCTAACGGACTTGGTGTCAACACACAGGTAGAAACTAAGGCCCACATAGTCAATCAAAATTACTTATTTATGCACCAATGTGGTAAAACACCAGAAACAAAATGTTACTCGACAAAGGCATTTTATTTCTAGTCTCCCAAATTGTATATTTTGATTTTTAAGATTTTTAGTGATTTGGTTTTCTGGTGAAATATACAGCTTTTCCACAGAGGATTTTTAGGACAGTGAAACTACTCTGTATACTGTAATGATGGGTACATGTCATTATACATTTGTCCAAACCTATAGAATGTCCCACACCAAGAGCGAATGTAACGTAAACTATGGATTTGGGGTGATAACAATGTATTAAAGTAGGTTCATCAATAGTAACAAATGTACCAGTCAGCTCAAGGATGTTGAAATCTCTGTACCTTCCATTCAATTTTGCTGTAGACCTAAAACTTCTCTAAAAAAATAAAGTCTGTTACCAAAAAAAATGTCCAGTTTCTCTGTTGTTAACTTATTGTGATATGGATGTTCAAATCACATCTGGAAAAGAACAGTCAAGTGAACCTTTTAGTGCTTAATTTTTCAGTTTACAATGCTCTGTCTTTAGAATTTTTAAATGTAATTCACAGATTTAAAAGAGGGGAGAGAAAATAACTGCTCTCAGAGATCAAGCCGGGCCCATTAAAAACCCTCCCGGCCTGACCCTCACAGCACAGGAAGCCGCTCACACCAACCATGCGGTGAGTTGACACTCGGCTCTGCTGATACACGAACCAGAACTTTTTGCCAGCCCGTGTCATGTACAGGAAGCCAACAAGACTATAAACACAGGAACAACGATCAACAAACGCAGATGTTTAAGGTGGAAGTCACATTCTGGACAAGGTGAAAAGGGTAAGTGGCAGGAGAGTCCTAATTAGGAGCCCGGCTGATATCCAAGTTCAGGGTGGCGAGGCCCCAGCGGGGGCTCCAGCGGGGGCGCTGTTTGCTGCCCGCTGTGAAGCTTCTACTCCACTCCTCCCCCCAGCAGCGCTCTCTGATGATGAGAAAACAATCCCAGCAGAAAATCAGCCCCGTGGAGCAAGGATGTTTCAAGCCTAGGACAATCCCAACCTGTGTAGCAGGATTCGTCATCAAGGGCGTATGTCCAGGAACCTGGAAGTCCGGAAGGCTCTCCCACTGAGAGCCAGAACCTCATTCTGCAAAAATGTTTGAAGGGGAGTCTTCGCCCCAGTCCTCTGGGACAGGGTTAAAGATAACAAGACCATAGGGACCTATCAAGGAATTACCTGATGTAATTTAGATATCATCTCTATTATGGACCCAATCTCTTTAATAATAGATGTGGGAAGGGCAGGAAGAGGATTGGTGCCTGCAGGCATCAGAGAAACAATGTGGCTCAGAGCAACGTGGTTTTCAACTCACTTTCGGAGCAGAAAACAATTCTTTGGGGTCAACAGTCCTTCCACATACTAAACAAGTGGATATTTATAGATGTGCATAGCTTTTTCTTTTCTAAAAGCAGAGTTCTAGGAGAGAATGCTGTCCACGAGGAGAAAACAAAGAATTCCAGATTTGGGCAAACCCACCCCTGGCCCGAGGCTGTGCTCTTGCATGCTTTTATAACTTCCCCTTAATTGTCCACTCAGGCCTGACCCGCAACCCTAGAGCCCTATTGCCTGTGCTTTAGGATCTCTGTGGTTCTGTTGGTGGTCCCTCAACCTTAAGATGCAACAACAGCGAAGGGGAAATGATCCTGGATAAATCTAACACATTTAACTGCAAACATGAGACTAGATGATATGCAAGAATCTTCAAAGCTCTAAATTCTATGATCTATGGATAATACAAATTTTACCAATAATCCCAAACTTTCTATTGATGATAGAGAACACCCTATATAAAAATGGGTTGCCTGTGCTGGGCATGTTTCCCCAGAAAAACAATGTTATGAAAGGTAGCTGTGAGCGTAGCCAGCTCCAGAGTCTACTTTATCCATATAGGAGCTGAAATACTATATATTTACAGTGGGGGAAAAAGGTGGAGAACAATATTTTCAATACATTAGTAACTGAACCAAATAATCCAACCAACTTCAGTGAACTACAATATAATTTATGTCTAATGCTTGTGCTGGAAGATTAGCAGGTATAATTCTGAGGTTCTGAGAATTTCTGGCATTATCAGAAACTTCGGAGGTTGATGGCCCTGGTTCTTTTCTAACTCTAACTTTCATTAAACCAAGAATAGTTTTCCTGTTCCTTGATAGAATTGTCATCACTTCCATATATTGAGAAGGGGGCATTTTCTGGCTCACAAGTTTCCAGAGGGCGAAAGTAGAGAGATGGGAGCCAGGGTGTTGAAGAGGGGAGGGGATTATGAGAGGAGAAATGTGTTTGAATAAAAGCAACTTCGCTGTCATGATGAAAACAGAGAAAGAAGTACAACAGAAAGCACTAGATCTTTGTGGGGAACACAAAAGACGAAAGGACACTAGCTGTCCCCCATACCAGCCCCATGTTGCCCAGCTCGTGGCTGGGTTGAACAATGAATGGTCTCAGGGAGGGTGAGATAAAGAGTTAATGTGTAATATCATGTTTCCCGGAAAATAAGACCGAGCCGGACAATTAGCTCTAATGCGTCTTTTGGAGCAAAAATTAATATAAGACCCGGTATTATATTACATATTATATTATATTATATTATATTATATTATATTATATTATATTATTATATATTATTATATTAGATCCGGTCTTACATTATAGTAATAAAAATAAAACTGGGTCTTACATTAATTTTTGCTCCAAAAGATGCATTAGAGCTGATGGTCCTGCTAGGTCTTATTTTCGGGGAAACACGGTAGCTGTTTATATGCATGGGAACTCTGCAAACTGTTTCTGTCTTAGGGAGTTTTTACATTGATTTCTACTCCTTTTACTCTGATACTTATGGAAGCTTCTAGTCAGAAACACAATTATCTGATTTAAAATATTGCCTACTTTCCTTCCCACTGCTGGAAGCAGCAAAGGTAAGATGACTAAAATGCAGACAAGAGGATGGGGTGGAGGGAACACAATAAGCAACAAAATAGAAAAATTAAAAGAAAACTGTAATGGCTTTATATTAAGAAAAAAATACACATTAAATACAGGATGGGAAGCAGAGAGTGGGATTGACTTGTGAAAAAGTTACAGAAAGCTGGTTAATTATCCAAGAAATTTTACCCTCTTCAATTTCCTTTTCTAACTCAGCTCTTAAACAGATGAGGGGGAGGCAAAGATAACAGAGCTGTTATCTTTAAGAGTTTGCTGTGCTACCTTTGATATCCAGTATTCACCCACCTACCCACTCCCCCCATATTCAAGTAAAATATTAATTTGAAAGCCAATATTTAAAGTAGCTGTGAAGACACGGTGATGAAACATAATTATTTCATGCTGAAAAAAGTGCTGAACATTGAGGTTTTTTTTTTCACTTACTCAGTTTGTTATATCACTGGGAATCCTTCCTCCATGCTAATCAGAGGTAAGCGCTTAAGTAGAGGAACTAAGCATGATTCAGCATATTTAAAAAAGGATTTATACCCATTCTTAGAAGGACAACCAGAGGAAACACCATCTGAGGTCTAAACAATGATATCTGCTTGCCCTTTGATCTGAGTTTAAGAACACTTTGTACAACTTTTTGTTGAAATACCACTGAATTTCACATTTACTATTTTGAATCTCTTTAGGAGAAAATCTATTGCTTCTTTGAACCACTCTCCAAACTATTTTTGCTGTGAGTAGATTGCCAGCATGGATTTGTTTTCTGCTAACAAAAATCTACACAAGTACAGTCAGCTTAAATGAAAAATAGTATAAGTGATCCTGTGTTTACGAGAAAAAGTACAGTGTACCTGGTTGCAAATACAAGTAGAAAATAATTCCATTTTCCTTCTAATTTATGATTCCCGAGAGTAATTTTGTCATAAGATTGCCAGTATTTTTAGTACAAGTTTCTTATATCTTGTACTAATACATACTGATTCCCTTTTCTAAATATAATTTGGGTTTGCTTCATTTTTATTCTAGCACCTGGAGATCAACACATCATTAATTCAAAATATTTAAATGAAGTCTGAAATGCAGAGATTTAAAGAAACCTTTGAACTCGTCTCAAATGTGATGCATATTACAAATTAATAAGCGTATGGGTAACTGATACAAAAGAGGTTTGTTAACAAAGCATTATGATATACATCAAATACCACGATCCCTCCATGTCCTAAATATCCTCACTTCCTTACTTACAGGTATACCATTTCTCAAAGATCACCAGATCAGTGAAACATAAACTTTAAATGAGGGATATGTCTATAATTTCATTAATTCAATTTTTATTGAGCACCTTCTATGTGCTCAGAATTATGTTAGGGACTCAGGTTACAACAGTAGATCAGCCTGGTTGCCTTTTGAGGTTGAGATCCCAGAGGGGTGACAAATAAATGAGTAAGCACATTGACAAAGAAAAAAATATACTTGTGATAAGTGCAACTAAGGAAATAAACAGGGTGGTGTGATGGTAAAGAAGTGGGTGGGGGTGGGGGCAAGCGCTGATTTCCGTCCAGTGGTTAGAGAAGGCTTCTCTAAGAAGGTGAATTTTAAGCTAAGACCTGAAGGATATTTCGGGATACTTCTCCAAGGTCACCAAATTGGCAGGCTTGCTTATTAGGCTGCCAAGACATTTTTAGCATTAGAAAACAAATAGAAAATGGCATCTATGGCCCTGATTGAATGCAGGTTCATAAGTACAGCAACTTCCCTGGGGCATTCTGCACACCAGCCAGTTAGCACTTAGGAGGTAACACACCCCCAGCCTATTCACCCAGAGGGAGTTTAAAACAGTCAGCAAAAACAACAGTGAGCTGGTCCAATGACCAGCATTTGGGATCTGCGAGAGAAATTTATCCTGTTGATTCATACTTCCTGATAGCCACTCTGGCTGACAAGGCTCAGGGTTTCTAAATGTATTTCGTGAGTAAATTATTCCCCAGTCCCAAGGAAAAATGATGTTTACAACTATGGAACACTTTCCCTTATACTTTGCTTATAACTTAATCTAACTCAGTGGATGTAAGAGTACTTTATAACACAATACTACAACATGTATCTTTCTGTAGGTTCTTTAATAGTTGAGTCATGTAATGCAACAGCTAACATGCCATTCACATGGATTAGGAAATCTGTGGAATTCTCCCAGCATTCTTATTTAGAGAATCCACATTGCTAAGCAATTACTTTCTTCAAATGAACTGTCCTGCTCAGAGCCATTTTAGCCTTATTATGAAATCCTCCTCTCCTACTGCTAAATGGATTAAGAGAATTATTTGACTGGCAGGTAGCATGGCTTTGTGACTTGATTCTACTTATCTGGAAAGGGTTTTCTCCTCCAAAGTACCCACGTGGAATCCAGGACTGGACCTACAGATTAATAGCTGTAACCTGTAGTCAGAAAGTCCAGTGGTTTGATAGGAGGGGCTTGAGGCACAGTTTCCTAATCAGGAATCTCTTTCAGTTCCTCCTCAGGCTGTCCCAGGCCTGACATTAAGACTAGTATTGTTGAATTCTCTTGAAATGGTTCAGTGGTGTTTGTTGGTTGATTGGTTGGTTTGTTGATCTTTAACAATCCCTTATGAAAAGAGAAAATATCCCTAGGGAGATACTATGTTAAACCATCACTTTAGCAGGATTAGTTGACAACCAGCTTCAAGCAGTGTGACTCAGAAGCAGTGTGTACCTGTAGACCAGGAAAGGTCAGAGAAGTAAGGACTGAGAATTTGGAGGTCATTAAACACAGCAAATGTCACCATACTTGACAAACTTGCCTCAAATCAACTCTGACCATTTCAAATACCATCTCAGGCAGGGGTTCTCCAACACTGGACTCACCTGGGGATCTTTAAAAATACCGATACCTGGCTTCCACCCTACACATTCAGATTTAATTACTACGGGTACCACCTGGACATCTGGATTTTTACAAGCCCCAGGTAATTCTAATGTGCACAATGTTGGGAGCCACGACAAAGAAGCATTGCTCTTAATCTCTTACCAGGATGATTTTTTGATTTTCTTCAAACATCAGGATGTCCTGTGCCAGTGCATCTTAACCTTTGGTGGTACATTAGAAAAACCTAAGGCACTTAAAAAAAAGGAGTGAGAGACCACCCTCAAAGATTCTGACTTAACTGCTCTGGGGAGAAGTCCCAGCGTCCCTTAGTCCTTTAAGTGTTCTGTCGTGATGCTAGTGGGCAGCCAAGGGGGAGAATCTTGGTCCAAGCCCCAGGAACTCTTTTCCCAGAGACTTTAATGTGATTCTCTGTGAAGGAGCCAGAGGTGAAACTACCCCTAAGGTGAAACTACCCCCAAGAGGTAATAAAACATTTCGCCACAGCTGTCAGGGAACTTGGGTGGGGGTGGTGAGGGAGAGGGCAAGAGGTGGAATTTACTAAGCCAGAAGCAGCAGAGATGTCAGAATAAGGAATAGCGCTGGTCCTCTGCACCCTCCTCCCCAACTTTATTGACTGGCAGGAGAATTTCCTTAGAATGCTTCCTGGAAGTAGCTCAACGTTGGATTTGGTTCCAATAAATTGTGAAAATTCTTGTCCAATCAGAAACCCTGGCACTGCAAGTAGCAAGATTGGCAGGCCTTGAGCCTCCACTCCCTGTGAGATTCGGTTTCATGAATTTCCCAGGAGGATTTCTGCGCCACTTGGATGCCAATCGTTCTACTCCACATCCGCCCCCATTCGCCCCACTCCTCCTTTCTTCCCCCAAAACTCAGCGGAGTTAGGAATCCTCCCATAGATATACTTGTAAAGAACGCGCCAAAATATTTCACATGGGAGTCATTCAAGTAAATAGTGTCCTGAACGGACGGACGGAGGTCTTTGACGTGGCTTGGCGACATGCGTGCTACTTTGGCAAGTGTCTGCCAACCTACTTTAGGGCCTGGGCAGACCCACGCGTCCCACGGGTAAGTTAGTCTGCGGAGACGCACCCCACAACGCTGCTGCACCCACTCCGGGCGTGGCTACTTCACCCCCATTGCTCCCGGCCAAGAACAGGTCCCCAACATCCCTTTGTGTACGCTGAGTCAGTTTATGAATGAAGAGTAGAACTAATCCGCGGCACCACCACCACCACAACAAAAAAAGGCCTTCCTCACACTGTTCTCATTTACAGATGAGAAAACTCGGGGCGGGGTTGGGGGGGGGGAAGACTATGTGACTGCGTCGGGGTTTGCCACAGAACATTTGTGGCGGAGCCCGATTTAGCCGCCCTTGAATTTCCATTCTGTTGCCTAGCAACAGGTTCAGACCAGCTCAGCGCCCAACCCCGGCCCCTAACCCGCACCCTTTCTCTGCCCATAAACCTTGGGCGGCACTGATCAGAAGTTCAGCCTTTGGGGAAACTAGCAAAAGGCATGTGAGCCCGAGTGCGGGACTGATTACTCCAGTTGGGTTCGGGTTCCAGCCCCAAACCCGCGCGAGCCCCGCCAGGCCGGGACTAGCGCGCCTTCCGCGGTCCTTTAGGCACCTTCCTCTGCAACCCTCCTCCCCCAGTTCCATGGATACCACTTAACACAGTCACGTCAAGTTTCCAAATTTCTCAGCTACTGTCGGATTCCCTAAAAGTCCCGGTGGGAAAACTGACATTCAGCGCGTTAAGGGTGCAAAAGAAAACAATTAGGAGGAGAAAGTGTGGTGGAGCCTTCTCCTTCCCAGCTGGCTACACTCAAGCCGGACTTTTCTGCCACAGTCGAGTTAACTCGGCCGGAGCGGGGCACTCTTGAGGAAAGCGCTGAACATGCGCCGGGCGCAAAGACGCGCCTGCCGGGCGCTGCATTTCGGACCCTGAGGTCTCTGCCGGTCCGCCGCCTCCGCTGCCGCAGCTCGCAGCCGGGCCCGCGGCACCGAATACCGCACGTGCTGCCCACGGCCGCGCAGGTGGCGGGAGCGCAGCCCGCCTATCCATGAGTCCCCGCCTTGCCAGCCAGGGCTCGCGCTCCAAGGGCTCCACCCTCTCACCCTGCACCGTACCTGGCCCGGGAAACTGGAATGGGGGTAATGTTCTGGTCGTTACGCTACCCCAAATTCTTACCCAGGTTCACAAAGCTCATGACCATGTCCGCGTCGTTGAGGAAGGCGCTGTCCTGAGCGCTGGTCAGTGGGGACGCTCCGCTGCTGCCAGATCCGGGGGCAAGGAGGCTCTTGCGGTTGAGGGGGTTCGCAGCTCCGGGGGGCGGCTGCCGAAACTGGGACGCGGTGGCCCCTCCACGGGGCCCGGACTGCCTCCTCTCCTCGTCCAACGCCGGGTCCACGTCGTCGTCGTTGGACAGGGCGTTGTACAGATCCAGCATGAAGAGGGGTGCGGACTTCAGCCGCCCGGGAGGAGGCTCCCCGCGAGGTTGCTGGTGCGGGAGCGCAGGGGGCTGCGGCTGTTGGAGGCCGTGCAAGGGCCGGGGCCGGTGCGGGAGCCCCAGCACGGAGAGGATCTCCTTCTGCATCTCCCGCTTCTCGTGCGTCTTGAGCCGGCGGTAGAGGAAGCCGGAGGAGGAGGACGGCGGCGGCTGCTCCGCGTGGCCCGGGCTCCCGCCGTCCCCCAGTAGCGCCCCCCCGCCAGCGGCGGCGGCGGCCGGCAGGGGCGGACGCAGCGGCGGGGGCCCGCAGCAGCTACACAGCAGCCCCCACCACCAGCACAGCCACTGCGCCCTCCGCCCCAGCCCCGGCATCCCCGCCCGTCCGGGCTGGCCCCGTGGACCCCGCGAGGCGTGGAGCAGCGGAGCGAGGCCGGAGCGCGGCCGCTGTGGCCCTTGGCGTGAACAGCCCCCGCCACCTCTCGGGGGGCTCGCTTCCCCTTCCTGGACCTCAGTCCTTATCTCTCATGGTCCACTGGGGCGCCCCCAACTGCCCAGGCTGCAGGGGAGGAGAAGGGGCCGATCAGCCGGAAAACGACTTGGAGGAGAGGACGGAGAGCCCCACACTCCCGCGCAGATCTCTAGAAGCGCAAGGTCCAGGCCAGGTGCGCCGGAGTCTGGGCTGCGCTGCAGCTTGCGCCCTCGCTCCTGGTCAGGTCACCGCACGGTCGCTCTGCGGCCTTGCTGCTCACGCACGTGCGCTGCCCCGCGCCCTCCCAGGTGGCTGAGTGGGACCCGGGGCGGCTGAAGAGCCGGGCCGCTCACCAGCTGCGGGGGACGCCAGGCAGCATCCCTACGCACGCCTCTCCGAGGCTCGCACCGGCGCTGGGAAGTTTACCCCGCGGTAGGGTTCAGGCTGTGGCGACAAGAAGTCCCGAGATGCCAGTCTTCTCCGCGAAGCTTAATTCCCTTCGCTCACGAACTCCGCGCCCCTCGGCCCTCGGGCACCGTCGCTCCCCCTCAAAATCGCCGCGCGCTGCTCGACTCCCCAAGCGGAGGCGGCAAGGATCTTCCTTTACGTTCAGTGCTCTTTCGGCTGCCCTGCGAACCCCGCTCGCAGAAGGGATGAGAAAGAAAGGGACCGGTGCGCGGAGCAGTGGCAGCGGCGTCGGCGCCAGAATTCGCAGTCTCCCGCCTCCCAGCGCTGCGCTACCCGCAGCAGCCAACGTGGGCTTTCTGGTGCGCCTCTCGCTCAGGTACCGCACTCCAGCCCCTGGGACTTCCCGCCCTCCCGGGTAACGGACAGGCCGGCAGCCAATGGAGAGGCCGGTCTCTCCTATATTTAAATAGGCCCGCCCCCTTCTTTCACCCTCCCTCTCCCTGGAGGCGTCGCCTGGGCGGCGCGTCGGTTTCAAGTACACAGAGAATTCTTGGAGGCACCCAAGTTGCTGCGAGGTAGCAAAGGCAAAGAAGTCATCACTTGTAAGAATGATCTAATCAACAACCCAATGTCAACCGAACACATGAAACTCTTCGACTGACGCTTTAACTAGATGAAAGCAAAATCCAGTTAAATCAAGGCTGCCTGGATTGAGGAAGAACAGAAAAGTGATAATTTTCCCATTCCTTCCTTCGTTTCTCTTATTGATGTAATATAGGCATTTAGCGGACACGTGGCTTTCAAAGGCAGCTGCTGCAAGTTGGGACACACCCTCCCAGAAGCTGCTCACATTTGGCCCGCAGAGGGGGCCAAATATAAGTCAGACCCGTCGTCCTGAGTGTGGGGGCCAAATATTTTCACGCATCTCTTCATTTGGGCTTTGGTTTGCTTCTTAAGTTTGTGCCCTAAAGAAAGAGGGTGTAATCAGGTAATATAATAGAAAAGCCATCCCCTACCTTCTTGGAAATGTTTCAATGCTTCTCCAGTTTGTTTGTTATCATTGTATATATAATGTATTGAAACAATAGATGCAAGATACATGATGCAAGATAAATGAAACTTGAGGCAAGCAGTAAAGCTAATTCCAGTTAGGGTAGGGGCTTAGCATGTTCCCATTCAGGATAGCAGACAGGGCCCTGAAACAGATTGTTGTGAGCATTAGACAAGATGAAGCAGGTAAAATGTATCTTCCACTTTCATGGCAGGAACACTTCTCCAAGGCACTGCCCCCTTTACCAAACACCACCACCGCCACCGTCTGCCTTTCAGGATGCAAATATATTTGGCTTACACCATCCAAGAATGCCCAGTAATCTATGGATCCTGGGCAAAATCACTTAAAATTTTAGGACCTTTTCCCTGGGTAAAGTGTGTGGATTAGAAAACAAAACTGTAGTTTCCTGAACCTGACAGCCTTAGTTCATATAGTCCAGGTCATTTGAGAGCCAGAGAATGGGATTTGTGGACTGATAAGATCATGGGGTTTCTGCTGATCCAAAGCTTATATGCATTTTCATCTTATTTCAAAGAATATGTTTTGATTGGGTGAGGGGGTTCCCAGCATCCCATCATCTACTGAATCACTCTTTCTTACTAGTTCCATCTTGGCCCAGACACAGTGGTCACATAGGACAGTTTTTGATTCTATAAATGTCCCAAAGCCATTGATCTCAAGCAAGATAATTTCAGCAAAACTGGAGGCCAGTCTTTCACCCTCTGCAGGGATTCTATTCACCTGAAATGAAAAGACGTCACTATTTGGTCTAGGATGCCAGGATCCTTAGAATTCAAGAGCCTCCATCACATCTTTCTCTGTATGGGACTCGTTACAAGCATAAAGTTTTTGCAGTGCATAAAATCACAGCAGCCAAGAACACTGATTAGAAGATCTGAAATCTCAGCAAGTACATGTAAGCTTCCTGCCAAGGTGCTCCTTTCTCAAACCAATAACATCTTCTTAAGACTTCTAGTGAGACACAAGCGGAGTAAAAGCAGTTGCAACCTATTAAGAGCAGTGGGAAAAGCACTAGGAAACTGTAAAAACCTTGAGCTTAGACAAGGGTACCTAGGTCGGGCTATGCCATTTAAAACACAAAAGCAGGTTGGGACCCATCTATTGTATTATATATGTACCTCTTATAAATGCATATCCAGTGGACACACACACACACACACACACACACACACACACGTACACCACACCCCATCTTTCTCTTTTCTTAGATACTTGGTAAGAGGTAGATGGACTTGTATGACATGGGTACAAAATGATACTTAGTGATTAATTATCAATTAAACACCTGAGCAGCAACCCTGATTCAGGTCTGCCTTCGGCTCCCCATCTCCACCAAGATGGCCTCTCTGTTTCTATTGTGTAGTGCTAGAAAAGGGGGACACTGAAGTTACCTCCAGATGATGAAAACAAGAGCACACAACTCTCTTAAGAGCCAGGGGAAAAAATATGTGAAGTGAGTTATAACGATGACCATAGGACAGTAACATTCAAGAGAGGGCCACAAAAGAGGATGTGCTCTTCTCATAGCCCCACCAGTCCTAGCATGTACACATGACTATCAGAAAACACTCAGAAAAGCCTTTGGTTCCAGTAGGGGCAAACCGTTCTAAAATGTTAATAACCTGAAAATTGGAACCACTGTTTTTCCAAGCCAATAGGAACTCCAAGTAGATGAGGAACCCCTACCCTCTACCTCACCCACTCCCTGCTTCTCTGACCCAACCCCATTGCCCCCCCACACACACACACACACACACTCTCCAGAAGTCTTAGGACAGGGAGCTGGGCAAAGTCCAGATGTGATTCAGGAGGGATGGCAGAAAGGGACAGGAGTAGGTCTGGCTTTGGAGTTTGCTGGAACGTGTGAACAGACTGGAGAAAAATCAGAGGTAACTTCGCCCCCTGCAGGACACCAAAATATTGCCGCCCCTTCCTCTGGTCACTGGACAAGCTTCATAAAGTTCTCTGTACGTGTCTCCAAAACATCTGGGTAGAAAGAGGAGGAATTCGGTCAAGAAGCCGGATGTGGGAGCCAATCCATATCAAACATCTGGTTGCTTGGCTGACATTTCACACAGATGGCCCTCAGTTTTCTGGAAATAGGTTGCCTGTCCCACTCCTGCCTTCTGAATGAAGGAGTGAGAAACCCTCAGCATAAAGCACAGGTTTGTCCCATGCCTTTGGTGATACTAGGATGGGGTGAGAATCCCGTACTCAAGCGTTCATTGGTGCACAGGGTAATTCGCACAACAAGTTCATTGCAGCAGCAGTTATCCTTATTCCTTTTGTATCATGAGGATTTCTATTATACATTTATAACACACATGACCAAGTAATTTCTATTTTTTAAAGATGCTGTTTATTAATTGGTATGTTAAATATTCTATGCTCTATACTTTCCTTTGAATTACACTATTAGCAATAAACTGCAATTGCAGTCTTTGATTTTATACTAAAAACATACCTTGGCCCATTTCAATTGACTTTCTTGAAGATGTAGGCAACTGCTTTTAGAATTAATTTAACATATAACTGTTAATAAGCTATGCTGCTCTTGTGTTGAAAAGCCTAAGGTCTGGTCATCTTGAATCCTTGGGAAACTCCACTTAAAATTACTGCATTTTTATCTTTAATATTAATGTAAGGGGTTGAGTATTTCTTAATATTAATTTCTAAATATAATTTACTAAAATTTTTAAAATATCAATTTGGAGTCGAGTGAAAAGGAAATATGTTAAGTAAATGTTTGTAGAGTATGAGAAATGAAAATCTGAGAGTTAAACAAATATTGCTTCTGAAAGCTACACCTGTAAGGCAGCCTTCAAAATATGTGTCTCATCCAAAAGCCTGTGGTAACATTTACATTCACTCACACTTTCCTTTCACTGTCAACTGTTCAAAAATGCTGGGCATTCACACTTCAAAATATCATTCAAGCCATCATATTTTCCTACTCATGAAGGACATCTGGTGGCAAAGTGAAAAACTAATACATAAATCTGTTTCCAGAGATTTTTTTCCACACTGTAACCCAAATGGCAAATCTGTTACTTGTGTGTGCTTCAAACTTTTTGCACAAACTCAGATCTTTATCATCCTAGGACTGAGCTGTCTACAGAATATTAAGCAATGGAGTCTTTAGAAACATCCAGATGATTAGTTTCTAAAATTTTCATGGGATAATTGACATGTGCAGACTAAATCTTATTATTATTATCATTATTATTATTATTTTTACTAAGCAAAACAATGCTTAACCCATTTCCATGACTAGCTCTACTATCCCTGAAAAGTTTTATTCCAAGAACTCACTGGATGCTTAGCTGCACTGGGCAGTGCCTGAAGCTTCATAGCCTGTGCTAGCCTCTGAGTGTTGCTCCAATCTGGGGCCCCCCTCTGTATCCCATGTCCTGGATGTGTCTCTTGTGTACCCACTAGGAGGTGCCATATAACGTTACCATGCTGCCAATCCCTTAACTAACAGAGCTGTAACCAGTGAGGGTGGGGGAAACTCCACCGAATGGATAAAATCGGGTTAAAATAAAAGTCAAGACCACCTTTTAAAGAGGAAGAGGAAGTCTGGGATGTTTATCAAAGGGAAGTCAGATGTTGATACTCATTGCCCAGTATGCATTCATTCATTCATTCAACAAATATTTGAATGCCTACTATGTGCCAGGCAGTGTTCTAGGTTTTGGGATACCAGAAAGTCACAGATTCCAGCTCTCATAGATTCTAGAAGGAGAAGACTGACAATAAACAAAATAAGTAACAAAATATATTGTGGTAGACAGAATATTGTTCCCCATGATTTTTGCCCTCTGCCCCGTGTTACACCTGTGAATATGTTACATTACATTGCAAAAAGGACTTTTGCTGATGGAGTTGTTTGCTAAACAGGTGACCTTAAAATAGGAAGATTATCTTGGATTATCCGAGTGGGCCCAGTGTAATCACATGGGTCCTTAAAAGCAGAAGAGGAAGGCAGATGAGATGTGGCGGCCTGTGAAGGACTCAACCTGCCTTTGCTGGCTTTGAAGGTGAAGGGGCCACAAGCCAGGCAATGCAGGTGGTCGCTAGAAGCTGACAGCAAACCTCAGCCAACAGCCAAAAAGAAAACAGTGACCTCAGTCTTAACTCTGAATTCTGTCAACAACCTGAATGAGCCTGGAAGCAGATTCGCACTCAAAAACTCCAGATAAGAGACTCCCCAGACAGCTGACAGCTTGATTTCAGCCTGGGGGAGAACCAAAGCAGAGAAAACAGCCAAGCCTACTGGACTTCCAACCCACATAACTGTGAGATCATGTTTGTGTTGTTTAAGCCACTAAAAGCATGGTATTGTGTTTTGCAACAACAGGAAAGTAATATGTACATAGTGTGGTGATAAGTGCTGTGGAGAAAAATCAAATGAGGAAAAGGGGATAGGGAGTGTGGGGCTGGTCTGGTAAGGCTCACAAGGAAGGCAACACTTGAGCGCATACCTGACAGACTAAAGAGAACTGGTCATGAGGATATCTGGGGAATGAGATTTCTAGGCAGTGGAAAACAGTTAGTGCAAAGGCACTGAGGCAGGGCCATGCCTGGTGAGTTAGAGGAAGAGCAAGCAGGCCAGTGAGACTACAGCGGAGGACATGAGAGAGGCTAATAGCAGGAAATTATATCAGAATGCCACAGAGAGTGGGAATTGGGAGCCTACGTGGCATAAGGCCCTGGGTGTCCTAAGGACTTCAGCTTTTAAAAAGCATAACATGGCACAACAGCATGGATAAAACTCACAAACATAATGTGGAAAAGGCACCAGACACGAAAGAACACAATCTGTCACTCCATTGATATAAAATGCAAAACCAGACGAATCTAGAAGTCAGGTTAGTGGTTACTTGTGTAAAGAAGAGTAGGAGTCACAATTGGATGTAACCAAGGGGGTTTCCCAACAGTTCCTATTTTATTACCTGGAGGGTGGTTATACAGGAGTGGTCAGTGAGCGGTCCACATATGATTCATACACTTTTGTGCATGTACGTTACAGTGCAATAAAAATTTGATTTAAAAACAAGTAAAGGACTGCCATTACCAACAACAAAAAGCATGAGATGGGAGGATCATTGGATGGTGTTGAGCAGAGCGACGTGGGCTGACTTAAATTTTAAAAGAATCTCTCAGGCCACTGTGTTGAGAACAGACTATAGAGCTGCCAGGGCAGAAGCAGGGAAACCAGTTAAGAAACTCTTGTTAATGTTCAGGTTAGAGATGACGATGACTGATAGGCTCAGACGGAAGCAGCAGAAAGAGAAAAGTGGTTAGATTCTGGACACATTTCGAAGGCAGACCCTATGCCAAGAGAATGTACTAATTGCACATAAAAACAAGTCATGCCAACAACTTCTCTCCCTGTACAGGGCCAATAAAGCATGGTTTCCAGGTTGCACAAGGCCTGGTGTAGCAGTGTGGATTTGCTGTGGATTGAGGAAAACATGTCCTAGTGATTATGGATTAAAACACTGAGAAGGGGTAGCCTGAGGGGTGTTAGCCAACCCATAATCTCCACCAGCATCCGTACTATAAAAGCTGCTCAAAATCAGCAGAGTACTTGCTACCCAAGAACAGCTCCAAGACAAGTCCCCTGATAGCCTTCCAACAAGATTCCCTATGTAATAATATAATAGCTCCATCTCTGAACATAAAATCTCTTCCAAGATATGAAGTTTGGCCATTAAGACTTAATTTTAAAAGGACTTCTGTAAATATGGTATCCTGGATGGAATATTGGAGCAGAAAAAAAGGACATTAGGCAAAAGCTAATGGAATCTGAATAAAGCATGGAGTTTAGTAAATGCATCAATATTGGTTCATTAGTTGTGACAAATGTACCATAATAATGTATGATGTTAACAATTGGAGACACTGGGTATAGGATATACAGGAACTTTCTGTACTATCTTTGCAACTTTTCCGTAGATTTTAAATTATGCTAAAATAAAAGGTTTATTTTTTTTAAATACTCCTATAGCTTCAATCTTAGAATATAATAATTAAAGCTTGGCTACCTCCCCTACTGTAGGAAGTAATACTTTTATTACAGTTAGATTTATAATAGCTGATGGTTCTGATTTTTTTTTTTTCAGTCTATTTTCTCTCTGTTTTTCAGATTGGATGAATTCTATTGAGGTATCCTGAAGTTCACAGAATCTATCATTTGTCATTTCTACTCTGCGAGAGCCCATCCAGAAAGATTTTTATTTATGTAATTGTATTCTTTCTGTTCTAAAACTTCCATTTGATTCTTTTACTTTTTTCCATAACTTGTGTTTATTTTCTGAGATTTTCTACTTCTTCATTTGTTTCCAGAGAATTTGTAATTGATTGTTGAAGCATATTTACGACAGCTGCTTTGTAAATCCTTGACGATTTGGATAATGTGGGAAAATTCAATACCTGATTGATCTTGGTATTACATCTCAGTTGACTGTCTTTTCTCATTCAAGTTTGGTGTGACACGTGATTTTTTTTTCTTCTTTCTTGTATCCTGGGCATTATATCTATTATATGAGGAGTCTCTGGGGCCTATTTAAATCTTTTATTTTATCAGGTGGTCACCCTGCTTAGTTTTAGCATGCAGGTCCTGGTCTACTTTTGTGGCCCATGGTTCCAATGGCAACTTAATTTTTGGAGACGTTGTGGTGTTATTTTGGTTCATCTGGTGATGAGGGGTGCCCTTCATCCCTGCTGGTGCTATCTGACAGGACGGAAGGGTCTTCCCCAGTCCAGGCCACCAGATGTCCCTTGGTGGAACAGCAGAAGCCTTTGGGGAAGAGGAGGCTTTCTTGGAGCCCACTTGAAACACCCACATGTTGATTATCTAATGTAAATTGTTAGTTCCAGACGGCTTTCTCTAATGACTGCAACAAGTGTGGTCACTCCTCCCTGCTGATGAGTACATGCGATCGCTTCTGGGACTTTTGGCTAAGATCAAAGATACACTGATCTCTCCTTTTACCTGGGGAAGCCAAATCTACTCCAATAACATTCATATGGTATATTTCAGAAATTAGTATAAACTGCTACTTGGGGTTTTATATGGCATTGTTTCCCAAATTCCATATGGAGACTAGTGAATTTACTCTAGGAACAAGTGAACTGGGAAAGTGGGCAGAACAGGCAACAAGTAGCTCTCTTGTAAGTCACTCTCCAGATATGCAGTCTGATTTGTGCAGGTGAGAATCTACTATCCCTCATTTCACCTAGCCAAAAATCTAGACTATAAGCCCCACTACACCCCAGCACATGGCACAGTGCCTGGCACATAGGAAGGTACTAAATAAACATTTGTTTAACGATAGAATTTTATTGCTTAAGGACTTAGATGGGGAAAGAGAACACATAGAATGCCTTTCTGATCACATACTTTCTCTACCGTGAAGAGACCACAAAGCATAGAAAATTATGTGCATTTGTAATAGTTAAACTAAATTGGAGCCAGTGATAATAAATATTAAATTATTCACTAAACATAACCAAAATGTCAGAGCATTAAAACTATATTATTCTCTTCCTACATACATGTTAGCATGGGATAACAGAAACTAATTTAACAGTCACCTCAACTACTTAAATGTATATAAATCACATTCCTAAAAATGAGACTTTCATAAAGAAATAAAACTGAAATTTGCCAATACACCTCAGAGTAAAATATTATTCAAGGATTAGTAAAACATTTATTTTCCTAGCATGTGAATAGGACACTTGTTCTCATAACTTTCCTTCACTTCTTTCACCAGAACTGAATCTTCTGGCATCTGGAACAGATTCTTTCGAATGCACACATACACCTGTTTCAAATTCAGACTCCCCAGAATCAGTAAAAGAAAGCTCTTCCAGATGACATCAGTAGAACGGGGCTCCTGTCACTTTGCTAACGAAAGAAAGGGACCTGTCCCTGTCATTAGAAATGAGCTAAAGGGAAATAAAAATGCTACTTGTATTAAATTAATAAAATGATGCTATGATCACTTCCAATTTTAGGAAAGTGTGTGTTTTGTGTTAAGCATTTTATCATAATTACCTTTGCTCTATGTCATGTTCTCTTACCTTTCGGTGGAGGAACTCAAGAAACATTCTTTTCAAGATTGCTGTGTTCTAGTTACACAAGGTCTGGAGATCTGTGCAATGAAGAGCCTATGGTCAACAATACTACATTGTGCAGTTAAATCGTGTTGAAAGGGGACAGCTCATGTTAAGTTCTTACAAAAAAAGGAGGGGGAACATAAGGACACTTTGGGAGGTGATGGCTATGTCTATTTCCTTGATTGTGGTGATGGTTCCATGGGTGAATGCATGGCTGAACTCATTGAATTGTATACATTAAGTCTGTGCAGCTTTTTGCATAGCAATTATATTTCAATAAAGGTGATGTTTTTAAAAAAGACTGCTATGTTCTTTGCTTTTCTACTCTAAGTATGTTTCACTCAGCAAAATCTCAAGGCCTCCGAGGGGCACTTCCGGAGAAGCTCAGACCGTCAATACTGCAGGTTCCAGGGGGGTCAGCTGGCAGAGCGGCTGAGAGCCTGGCTTTTGTCCCTGAGCCCGGAAAAGAGCTTCCTTCTTCTCACCCATGAGCAAGAGTAGGTTGTTGTCAAGGACCCTCAGCACAGCATTTGGCAAACATGTGTCAAGCACAGGGTGGAGAGCAGGCACTGTAGAGAGGGCACTGGGTTTTAGTGATGAAAAGACAAGGTTCCCACCCTCAAGGAGCTTTCAGTCTATGTGGAGATGGACATGCAAAGAACTTTCAATACATCATGGCAAATGCTACAGTGACAGTATGTCAAATTTATATATAGGGGAAGAAATCCCAGGGGCAGCCTGAAGGAATCTGGAAAGACTCCAGGGGCTGGGAACGTTGTTAGGAGGCAGTCTTTGAGGTGAGATTTGGAGCATGACTGTGAGATTTTTCATTTGCTCAAATATTTACTAAGTACTTACAAAGTGCTTGGTGTTGGGTATACAAGTGAACGAAGCAGACATGGTCTTTGTTTGTCCCTATGGAGCTTAGAGTCTAACAAGGTAGGCAATAAATAAAGGAATAAATCTATAATTACGAGTTTTGACAAATGCACAAAACAACAATGGAGGAAAAGTAAAGACAAGCATTTTAGGCTGAAGGAACAGCATGCACGAAGGCATGGAAATAAACAACTCAGTGTGCTTAGGAAATGACGAAAGCCAATGCAGCCGACCCATAGTAAGTACAGGGTGAATTCAATGATCTGAGTTTTAAAAGATAAGCAAGAGACATGTCATATAGGATCCTGAGAAATTTAGATCTTTCCAAGGACAGCATCAAAACATTTTAACCAAGGGAGACAGTCTGATACAGTATTTTAAACTACTTAATTGGCTGCTTTGCAGCGCGTAAGAGCAGGAAGGCCTGTAGGGGACAATTATAGTAAGCCAGGTGACAGAAGACAGTGGCTCAGAGTAGGGTAGAGACAGTGGAGAAGTGGATGGATTGGACATATATTTGGAGATAGCGAAATTACAGGACTTGGTAATAGATTAAAATGGGGCACTGAGGAAGAAGAGGAATCAAGGATTTATACTTGCAGCAAGTGGCTAGTGTCTCCATTTATTACGGTGGAGAAGTCTGGAGAGAAATAAGTTAGGGACAGGAGAGTTGGAAAACAGAAGTTCAATTATAAATGTTAAATTTGAGGTCCCTCTGAGAATTCCAAATGGAGTTACCAAGAAAACAGAGAAACCGTTCTTACAGTTCAGAGAAAGCATTAGCTGAATAAATTAACCTTGGGTTCATCTACATATAAGTGATATTTAAAATGCCGGAAATGGATGAGGTCAGTTATGGAAAGAGGAAGAGAAGGAAGACACAGAACTGAGCTCTGGGAAACACCAACATTTAAAGTGTGGATAGAAGAGAAGTAACAAAGGAGACTGAAAAGTTGTGACCAGACTGATTGGAAAATATACGTCATTATGAATGTGTGGTGTCGTGGAGATCAAGAAAGAAGGAGGGAATGGTCAACTGTGCTGAATGTAGTCCAGGACAGAGAAATGCTCCCAGGATGAAGCAACATAGAAATCATTGGTGACTTTGACAAAAATCATTTCAGTGAAGTGATAGGGGCAGAAGCATGATTCATTAATTGGGATTGGGATGTGGAGAAACTATTAAAACACCTTGTTCAAAAGTCTTTGTACAAGGGAACAGATAATGAGATGACAGCTCTAGGAGGACAAGGAGCCTAGAGACATTTTCAGTTGTGATTAGGGATGGCAGGAAGGCAATTCATCATTGAAAACAAGAGGAAAGAAGAAGAAATGGCTGGAGATGAAGGTGTGAGACTTAGCTGCAAGAAGATAAAAGACAATTTGTCAACTACTTTCTTAAAGAGTAGGCAGACAGGTCATCAGATGCAAATGGGAGCTGTACAGGGCAGATCATAGAGAGTAGGGTGGGCTGTGCGGAGAGATGATTTGGTAGGAAGCCACTACGATGGCCACCAATGATCCTCACCTCGTGCTATTCATGAACTTGTCTAATCTCCTCCCCTTGAGTGTGACTGCACTTAACTTCTAATGATTAGAAAATGGCAGAAGTGAGAGGATGTCCCTTCTGAGATTAGTTATGACAAGAATGTTGCTTCCCTCTCGGACACTCACTCACTCACTTGTTATGAAGGAAACCAGCTGCCTTGTTGTGAGCTGCCCTGTGGAGAAGCCCACCTGCCAAGGAACAGAGGGAGGCTTCTGGACAACTGTCAGCATGGAACTGAGGCCCTCAGCCCAACAGCCCAGAAGCATTTGAATCCTGCCCACAACTACATGAGTGAGCCTGGAAGGGGTCCTCCTTCACCTGAGCCTTCAGATAAAACTACAGCTCAAGCTGACAGTTTGATTACAAACTTACGAGAGGCCGTAAGTCTGAGATGCTCAGGTAACCTATCCCCAGATTCCTGACCCATGGAAACCATAAAATAATAAATGTTTGTTGTTTACAGCTGCTAAATTTGGGGGTGATTTGTTCCACAGCAATAGAAATCAAAGATAGAGAAGAAAGCCAGAAAAAGAAACCTTGAACAGTAAGAAATCAAGTTACCTAGAGAACTATGGTTAGGATGGATGGTGTTAAATAACCAGTTTACTAAGAAGTCTCACTTCAGTGGGGTCAAAATATAAAACATTTTGTATTTTTCTCTAATCTAACATGTTTCACTGTACTCTCTCATATTCCCATTCCCCATTCCTTAACACAGCTGGGGAAGATTCATAACTTTGTCACTTACTTTCAATTTAAAAGACCATGCAGTTTAACACTCCAATGACATCACTAAAATGTCTAAGATTTTGAAGCACCACCCCTAACCAATTGTTTGGTCCACAGCTTGAATAACCAGTGCTCTAAACCTTAGACGAGTAACATTTCACACAGGGTATTCCACAGAACACTACAGCTCCTTAGTATTTTCTTCACAGTATGCCAAAATAAAATAAGCATATGCTCTCTTAATTTTCCCTAGAATTCATTTCAAGTATAATAAACTACAAGAAAACTCTGTGACTGCATTACAAAGTTGTGTTTCTTTATTGTTGATAATCTGCCTTTAAAAAATGGTGTGCCCAAGCGGAGAATGCTGGGAATTGTTGGTTGTGATTGCTTCATGCGTGGCTTCAGTCTGCTTACTGATGGATATGAACGTTTCTTAATTTTTACTACCTTGATGTACATCTTAATTCGATGACCATTGATTTATTTTAGCTATCTTCTTTAAAATTTCAACTTTTTTGATATTGTGTTCTTTTTCCTTGAATATCTCTAATGTTTAAATGGATATGAATATATTTGGAATGGTTTTCTTAAAGGGATTAATTCATCAATGAGACAATACATTAGTCCAAGTTTGCAAAGTATCTCATGTGCCCCTGCTAGTGTTGTCAATTTTATGATGTAAACATGTTCAGTATTTAAGAAAACCTGGGATAAGCTGACCTATAGGAACACTGAAGCACTGGAAGTACTGTTTTTATTTCCAAATATATTTCCCTGACTACTAAAACTGTGTGTGTGTGTGTGTGTGTGTGTGTGTGTGTGTGTGTGTGTACACAATTTAAAGCTATTCTTCTCCCTTGAAGGTCCCTTATGCCAGCACCTTGAATTGGATAGAAAGGTGTGGTCTGGTTCTGAGACACCTCTTCCCACTCTGTCTCCTTGGGCTAACTCCTCCACAGATGAGGGCTTGTAGAAACAAGCAAGAAAACAGAGGTTATCCTAAGCAACTGATTCTCTACTGGTGGTGGTGATGGGAGCATCTTGGATCCACTCTAGTTCATCGGAGGCCAGTGCCCTCTGTGGATATGGTGGCTTCTCTTTACCCAGGATGTATGGTTTTGGGGGTTGTGTTCAGGTTCACCCTTGCCTTCTCCATCACTGAGAATCCCTTCAGAAACAGGTACCAGGAGTGTCTTTGGCTCCAACAGTGGTCTGTGCCCTCAACCATCTCCTCAGGTTGGGCATTCCCTTGCTGGCCTAGAGGCCTCCTTTCTGCCTCTCGCCTAACTTTTGTGCTCTTTTATACTGAGCCATGTAAGCCACTAAAATCCTTCCCATGTCCCCTGAAGGCCAGAGAGAACTACAATGAAGCCCACCAACATCCATCTTCTTCAACCAAAGCATATTAAACTATGGCCTTTATTTACCCTGCTGGCAAGGGTTAGGAAGCCTCTCACTTTAGAAATTGCAGGCAGAGGAGGCACTTGTTTCTATGGATATGTATGCTCCTAAACTCCAGGGGACACATGCCAAGCTCCCCCTCAAATCCCTTCACCATACTTTCCTCTGCTCCTATAGCAGCATCAGAGTGGAAACAGGTTTCCAGTTTCACGAGCATCAAGCCAAGAGGTGAGACACCATCCTTCCTTTCTTGTGTTTCACTCATCTCTATAAGTGATTCTCTTGCTACTCCACATGTTTGCTTGGCTTGGTGGGAAACAGACACCCGCCTCCATGGTGAGGATATGACAAAGCCATGCATTTCCCCACCAGGCCCGGACTCCTGACTCCACTGATTCCCCTCTTCTGGGAATGTGGGATAGTCGTCATGGCTGAGGGTGGTAGGGAAGTTTCTGCGGACTCTTTTAATAGTCACCGATGGAGTGTCTGGCCCTACATGTGGGCAGTTGCTGGTACTCACAGCTTCTCTGCCCTCCATTTTGGGCCCCCAATTTCTGAGCCAGGAAAATAGTAAATGCCTCACTTTATGTGGAAAAGAATCATTGAAGGATATTCTAGAAAAAGAGAACAAGAGGCCAAGAGGCACAAAAGATCACAGTTACTGATAAGTAGATCCATATGCTTGATTTGCAAGGGCTCTGAGACCTGAGTCAAAGGCTGAGGGTAAAGAAACAAAAAGAGACCCAATTATGAAGAGACCAGTGTGCCCCTCTAAAGAGTAAAATGATATATTATACGTAATACACAGACATTGAAGAATTTTTTGCAAAAGAGTGACAAGACTCAATTTGAATATTAGAAAGATGGCTCTGCTGGCAGTGTGGTAGGGAGATTCTAGATGTGCAGATGCATCTAGAAACAGGAGGAAAGGAAAGAAGGGTGTTGCCATTCCTCAGGAAGAGGGGGCAAAAGGGCTTGAATTAGAGTGATGGCAACTGTGATATGTGAAGTAAACAGAGGCAAAAGGTATTTAGATACAGGTCAGACTGGTTTTTGCGATTAATCAGATTAATCAGAAGGAGGGAGAAGGAGACATTTACAATGGTCCATTGGTTTCTGACCGGAGGACCCTGACACATAGCAATGATATTTGCAAAGACAGAGAGTTCAGCAGAAGATGATGAGTTCCACTTTGGACATACTGAGTGTGAGGCCTTTACAGGCCATCCACAAGGAGCCGCCTAGTTGGATGCACAGGAATGTCCCTCAGTACCAGCCTGGCTGGAGACTTGGATTTGGAAGTTGGAGCCACCAGTGTGAGGGGGTTAAGTACAGAGTGACAAGAGGACTCAGGAAAACTAGGAGAGAATAGTGCCATAGAACTCACTAAGGAGGAGATTCTACAGTGAAAATGCTACAGGAGAGGTCAAGGAAGATGGTATTTAAAGAGTTGCCACTGAACATAACCACCAGCATGTTATTTGAGATCTTGGGAGGTGAATAGCAGAGGGTTGGAAGCTGGTGTATTGACGGCTGAAGAGTTCATGGAAAGGGAAGAAGCGGAGAGAGCAGAAAGAGAAGAAGGTCCACCATGAAAAAAAATAATAGAGAGAAAATAAAATCGGGAGAAAGGATGCAGGGCCAAGAAAGGATGGTGTGTGGGGGTAACAGGGCTTGCTAGTGGTTTAGCCTTAATTCAGAGAAGGGACAAGAGAGTCACTTTGAGGGCTTACTGAAATTGTGTATGCTGAGATAACCTAGAGTTCTAGAGAAGCATACTTTTAGAGATGCAAACTAATGATGGGACTTACTAAACTTTATTTACCAGCCTTATGAAGTATGTAATACTCCAGTAGAATTTAGGAGCCAGAAACTAAATTTCCAACTTCTAAATTTCAATTATTTGCCTAAATCTCTGTTTATACTCCCAACAGAAGAAATACGCAAGCCAAGAGTACTATGCCAGTGCCACTGAAGACCTGTGAATTCAGTCAATTGCTCTTACACCATTATATTCACACCTAGTATTTTGATAGAAGTCATAAGCATCTTTGAAAGTATACCTAACTATAAATTGTTAATAATCTGAATCAACCAATAACTCTTCCAATATTCTCCCAAACCTAAATGAGCCCCAAACACTGCTGGGAAAAAAAAAAAAAACAACACCCCAGTATGGACTGGTTTCAAGATCATACCAGTTTCCCAAGGATACTGCCCAGGTAGCTTCCTTTCCATTTCCACTCAATGCCAAGTTCATACCTCCTCAATCTGCTCCAATTCTAACTTTCCTTTGTCCTTCACTATGACCTTGCTTCATGCCTCATAAAGGGGGCAGGAGAATCTATAAGAATGAAATGTCTTCATCTTCCCACACCAAATCTATAAACCAAACTCTTCCTTCCCTTCTCGTCACAACAAAGGACGTATCTCTTCCTCTCCCAGGAACAGTGTAAAATAGTACAATATACTCCTATGCACTCTAGTCACATGGCCTTGTGACTTCCCAAGGACTTTGCTCATTTGATTAGCCAACAGTGTGTGTCTGTCTGACATTTTCTCTCTCGCACACACACCATCATCACCATCAATTTTCCCCCCGATGATAGATGACTTTCCTTATTGTGCCCATTAAATGCTTTAGTATGTTCCACTTTCAAGACCTTCCCTTCAATCTTCGCCCAACACACACCCCCTCCAGCCCCTTCTTCATCGTTCCTCTTCCCTTGATAGCTAGGTTCCTATGAAGTGCAGTCTCACTTCAACCCACCCCAAGCTTGCTTCCATGATGGGTCACTATTGGCTTCCATGTTATCAAGTCCAAGAGCTACTTTAGAAACTTCTCGCAGCAATCAACTTGACCTGTACCTTGTTCTTAAACTACTTTCATCTCTCAGTTTTTATAAAACTGTCCTCCCCTGGCTCTGTCCTACCTTCCCTCCAATCTATTCTCCTTGCATCAGTAATGATGATCTTAAATGTAAACTGTATCCCTGCTCAAATTTTCCAATGGCTTCCAAAAGTCCTGCCAACCTCTCCAGCATCAGTATCATGCCCCTCTCTTCAATGCTTACTGCCCTCCCGTCACACCTGGACTCCTTTTATTTCCAAGTCCTCAGGGTCTTGGCACATTTTGTTCTCTCTGTCCCTTTTCTTCCCAACCCCAACTCTTCACCTAGCTCAATCCTTATTTAATACTTAAATGTCACTTCCTCAAAGAAGCCTACCCAGTCTAGATTTATTTCTCTTGTAATAATCTCTCATAGCACTCTCTAGATTTTCTTTGTAATATTTATCATATTTTTAAACTACTTATCTATTTATGCATGAATATTTCATGTGTGTCTTGTTGACACACACTATCACCTCCAAGAAAATAAGGCCCATGTGTATTTTCCTCCCAGAACCCAGCATTGTTTTGGCTCTCAGGAGACACTCAACAAATATCTGTTGAATAAAATGAATTATTATTTTGGAATAGCTTTGTCCAATTTGAAAGTAATAATTCCCTCAGTATATCAATTATATTATATCATATCATCTGCAAACAAAAATTTTTTTAAAAATCCCTCCATTTCTGGTCACAAGATGGGATGGTGTCATGGAAAGTCTATAACCCAGCTAAGGACACAGGGATACAGCCCTGGCTCTGATCTCTGAGTCACAGTTTTCTCATTTGTAAAACAAGAGTAAGAGTCATTCCTAACTAGTACTAGTAGAATTGTTGTGAGGATTGAATAAGGGAAACAATAGGAAAAGTGCTTTGTAAACTGTAAAGTGCCAAATAAACATTAATATGATGCTGCTGCTATGTTTCATTCTTTAGAGAAGGCTTATTTCCTTATTAAGTTTCCCTTACCAAAAAAATAGCCCCATTAATTGCTTAAGTATTGCAAAACTATGTAGCTGTCACCTGGTTCTAGTTTCATCTATTTTTTCAATTCACCTAGAACTACAAACCACACATTCTGTTAAGGAAAAATCATGGAAAGTCTTTATTCACACACACACACACAAAAATGATGTATTAATTGCATTAGTTTTTTGAGACCAACATGTTACGATGTGCATTCATTCACCTACAGTTTAACTTAGTTGGTAAAAGCAAGAAACATGGCCATGTGAAGTTGAATGAACAAAGATCTTAAACAAAAGAATGCCTTTCTTATACCTAAAGTAACAGGATACCAGCTTCAAAGTACATGGCGTTTGGGAGAAGCAGGAGGGCCTGTGTCCTTGCGGGAGTCTTGAAATCGTACACTTCTTAAATTCTAAAAGATGGCTACAGAAATACACATCATCCTCTCTTGGAGAAGAGCTTATACATCAAACTGGTAAAAATCCTAAGTAAATGAACTTTTAGTTCAACAAATAACAACCACAAGATAGTTACATGTGAAAAAGTCATGCACATCCTTTTACCCATGATCCCTGCGTCTTTTCCCTTAAGTGCCTCACAGGATAGCCTTGCTTCAACCAAAGAGGGGGCACTTGGAATTAATATGTCTAACATATTCTTTCTAAAATGGGTATTTATTTAGATGTGACTTTTCAAAACTAATTTAAAAAGATTATCCTTCAACACTATATATTTAGTCAATTGTGCTAAAAGTGCTTTCATAAAGCTGACAAAGAAATTCAATAGACCAGCATAATGGTTTCTTTTTGCTGAAATTTTTTTCAATTTCACAAGACCATGGATATATAAGCCCTACCAACATCTGCATGTATCATCCTGCTGTCTAAAACATGTGTTTGTAACTGCCAAATATGTGATAAAACTGTCAAAACTCTATGGAGGCAGCTGCATAAATTTCGAAACCAAAGTCAACGTTCTATTTATCCTGTGACAGTGTAAGAGTTGCAAATTTTACAGCATTATGAAAAATAAAACCCTCATTCCAACTTCTGTTTGCTTTTTTGTTTTGTTTTGTTATGTTTTAACTCATGCTGTTGGGATTTCTTCCGAGCACTTAGCATTTATTAACTTGTTCTATTCATAAGATAAAATGTTATACATATTTTTTAAAGTTTTTATTCAAGTATAATATATATTCAGAAAAGTGCATATGTTGTAATACACAATTTGCTGAGTTTTTACAAACTGAGCCCTTGTTATAACCAGCACCCAGATCAAGAAACAACACAATCAGCCCTTCACACCCCTTCCACCAACTACCCGAACCTAGGATAACCACAATCTTGGCTTCTAACAGTTGAAGTAGCTTTGCCTGTTTTTGACTTCATATAAATGAAATCATACAGTATGCTGATTTGTTTCTGGCTTGTTTTGCTCAACACTGTTTTATACACCTTACTAGTGTGTCTATAGTCGTACGCTAACCTCCACTGCACTGCAATTCTTCTTCAATCATTCAGCAAATATTTGTTGAACTCCTAATGTGTGCCAGGAACAAATGAATCTTCATTTCTATAGATAACATTTCAGTGTTCATTTGTTTACAGAAAGTCAGTATATAAAACTTTAGTTTACTAACTTGTCTTTCAAAGTTAATCGCTTTGCCAAACTGAATTTCAACAACTTAAAAAATAATCTAAAAATCATTATACGCATAAGGGTACAGGAGACGCTTTATTTGTCTTTAAAAAGTCACAACTTCCATTTGTATTAATATTCTCAATGTTTTCTCTCATGACGTTTGTGATCTAAATAATTTGTTTTAAGATTTATGAATCCAAGTTCTTGGGAGCAGTGTGTTCTTTGGCCAAGTTTGTTCTCTACAGCAGGTGGTGTGGTTCTAGGTCACACTGGACCTGGCTGTGAATCATAGTTTTGCCACATATTAGCGTGTAACGTTAGCCCCTTAACCTCTCTGTGCTACTTTCGACATCTGTAAATAAAATGGGAAACCTACATGATTTTTGCAGTCTCTCCTAGTTCAAAAATTCTATTAGCCTCTGTTAAATCTCCTCGTTCAAAAAATTCTATTAATCTCTGTTAAAAATAAGAACTATTTTCTAGATCACTTTAATGTTCCTAGCTTTCAAGTATATGTAAGAACCTGTTAAAAACAAGCGAACCAGGCCAAAGAAAGCAGAAGCTCCATCAGTTTAAATTAAAGAGGAATCGCTGCTGCCATGTACTGAACCAGTCCCGGACTAGTCTCAGATGAGACGCTCACTTGGTAAAGCATCTCCTGCTTTCCCTGCTCCATCAATGATTGAAGACAGCACCCAAGGGGATTATAGAGGTGGCTCCCTACCACATCTAAAGGGTATCATAGTAATATAATTTCTTTTAGGCTAACACCTTGCTATTGGAAGGAAAGCTCTAAAATTGTGTTTCCACATTTTCAGCTTACATTTAAGTAGCCAAATGAAGAGCTGAGTCTGGTCTCAGTGGAAGCATTTTCTATGAACAACATTTTCTAAGTGGCAAGCCTAAGCAATGAGCCCAACTATACAACGAAATCTAGATTTATTTTCCCAAAGAAAAAAATCAACTGGATGTGTTGTTGCCTTTTCCCTCGGTTCTATGAAACATTTGATTAATGATCTAATCTAGCAAATAATTACAAAAAATAACACCTTGACCCTTTAGTTCTTAGAATTCTCAAGTCACCCACAAAGCTTAAAAAATAATACTTAAGGGATAAGTTTCATCATTTCTTCTAGATCCCCCTTTCCTATGCAGCTTCAAATGGGAGAACTGGACTGTTCTTCAAGTTTAAGTGATAATTAATAAAACCCAAAGTTTAAAGGATGTTGATAAATATACTCATATCTTATCTACTGGAATTCATGCCTGTTTTCTAGTTGGTGACCTCTAAGCTCACAGTTTCATTTAATTCATATAGATTAAGTAAAAAGCAAAAACAAAAAACAGAACCAACTGATATGGGCTTTCCGTCATCTTCAAACAGGGAACTATTAATGCTTAAACCAAACCCCAATCCTATTTTTGGTTTATTTGAAGGAGAAATATATCAACAGAGATTTTTTTTTTTTTTTTTTACCTCTAAAAAGTAAGTCACTACTTACGTAAAACAAACACCCCAGAAAGGAAAGCTTCATCATCCTTAGCCTGCAGTGGGATTTGGGGAAGTGTGCTGACGCAACTCAGGATTTCATTTGCCAAACAACTGAGCTCATCTGTATGGAGTTGGTAAATTTGAAAAGGTAAACTACAAGAAATGTTGCGTAATGACACCATAAGAAAAAAAAAGTCATTTCTGAGTTTGCTGTTCTTTAAACTCTTTGAATTCTTGCTTCAGTGGCTCTGTTGAGTCACAGCTGTGATCCATGTTGGCATGAACCAAAAATAACATGGCTAGCTGCAAAGGTTACAGGGTTTGGGCCAGCTTTTTATGGCCACACAGCAGTACCTTTCTGTTGAGTGGAAATGTAACATTTAGCTTGTAAGGGAAATCTTTCTCAAGCAGGTTCTTATTCAAAGTTGCCTCAGGTCTGCCCAAAGTGTTGTTTCTACCATGCTGAAAGCTCGAGAGAGCAGACGGCTAAGGTATAAAATATTCAGAATTAAAAGGACACACTTATCTTCAAGGGAATTTCTCTGAACATTCTATGCTAGACAAGACCACTGGTGGAGAAAACAAGGCATATTACTTAAGCAACATAAAATCAGTTCTACTACATCTGACTTTGATTAGAAAACATAAACCCTTTTCAGAATCTTTTCCCCTTCTTCTCCCTCCTCTCCCCAAAATGGCACTACAGACTGCTTCACTTTTTCCAATCATACAGTGATATTTGGAAAGTTCCATTTGCTTCCATTAAGAAAAATACAGAGAAGGAAAAAATACATAATAGCCATCTATCATTTTGTATGTGAGGCTTAATTATGGGACTCTAAAAAAATCCCAACTGTGTGTGACATGAATAATTTAGGTATCATAGTGATAAGCCAATTTTACTTCAAAGAAATGACTTGTGTGTTAAGTAATGCTTTGTTTTGTTTTCTAATCTCTCAGCAAGACTGTTTTGCCTTATTCTTCCTTTTTTTCATTTTTGTCATTTATTCAACATGTACTTATCAAACACCTATCATACTCTAGGCATCAAGATACAATAGTGAGCAGTATCAGCCCTCGTGAGAGGGAATCGAGAACGAAAAACTGACATGAGTCAAAGAATCACAAAATAAGTTTGGCAAAACAATTGCGATAAGAACATCACATTTGACAGAGCACAGTGTCAAGAGAGCTAAACCTGATCCGGGAAGTCAAGAGAGGCATCTCTAAGTAGACAACAGACCCAAAGGGTGAGCAGAAACCTAAAGGGTGAGACAGTTCCCTGGGAGTGAAGAGTAAGCAGAGAGCCATCCAGTTGGGGGACTGTTGTTTCCTAATGCAAACGCTCAGTGCAGGGGAGCCTGTGGTACCCCTAAACAGCCAGCAGAGCCCCAGAAGGGGTGGGCATACGGGGGTGAGGATGGTGACTGAGCAGAACCAAGACCACACAGGAACCACTTGCCCCTGACAAACATTTCAGTCTTTCTTTTGAGATGAGCAGGGAGCCATTAAGGTGTGGGAGTGAGTAAGTAGTGGACGACTTCATAGACTTCAGTTTGTATTTGTCACACGAGCTAATGGGTAACAACAAAACAAAACTCCTGGAGACCCCAAAATGAATTATTGCCTTAATTATTAATTATTGCTAGGAATATCCCCAGCAACACATATAAAGAATAAATGTGGCATATGTTAGTTTTCTAGCAAGGACAGACAATGATTCTTCTATTCGTGGTCATGGAAGGTGGACCCAAACCCTGGTACCCTTTGCCATTAGTCATGTCAGTTTTGGCCAATCCCAACTCACCTGTTTCCAACCAAGGGGGAGGTGCTCGGGCAAGACAGATCCAATGGCCCCAACAGGCCAGTGAACCCAAGTGGCCTCAGTCCTTGGGCTTCTCCAAACGCAAAGGAAAATGCAAAGACAAGGGGCAAATTGAAGAGCCCAGAGTAGTGACTGCTTGTCAGGATGTTAGAGCATTAGCTGCAGCTATCCTTGCACAGGCATTTTTGTGTCTGAGTTTGCTTGATGTGAAAGAGCCTTCAGAGTTCCTGAAGCTAGAGAGCGGTTCTGTTGCCATGCCCTTCTAAGCCCTACCTTCTCAATGGATTTCTGCAGGAACCTCCACGACCAACCCCTTGCGGGTTCCATTACCCAGGTAGGTCCACAACTTAGAAACCTGTTTCCTGTGCCTTGCTTTCTCTTCCTCGCCTACCGCCAGCTAGCTGAAGCCTACCCAGGTTCACAGCCACAAGACCTCCTGCATCGACAACAAGAAGTGGGGGCAAAGTTCCCTCAAGGGGAAAACTTTTTTAAGACTGTAAAACATATTTTCAAGAATGAAGAGGGTAGGATTATAATGCCTAGGCAAGGTCCTCCTGCCCGCCACCTCACACAAGTCAGTCCTTGCAGAATAGCCCAATGCAGCTGTGAAAATGATGTGGACACATAAAAATAGCAGGCCCTCAATAGGTAATGAATGGAATGCTGTAATGAATGGAAGGTGGACGGAAGGAGCACAATGTCACATGTCACATAGCACATGGTGGAATTAGGTCGAAGACCCAGGCAAGGATTTGCCTTCCAGTAAAATAGCATAATCAGGGACAAACTATGACTCTTATGGGCCCTAGGCATTTTTGCCATCCTGGCCCATTCCTCTATTACATATAAAATATACAATTATTATATGTATCATATATTGCATGTATATATACTGTATCAGTATAAGACAAATATATCAGTATTATATATTAAGACAAATTCTTAGACCTGAAAGTTAATTTCTTCCTTCTGACTTTATAAGAAATTAAAATATCTTCATGGACCCCCGAAGGTAGTGTGGGTCCTCGGCACTGAGCCCACTGTGCCCACAGGCTGGGCAGGCCCTGACTGTAACAACTCAGCCGCACGGAAACACATGGATGCTCAGTGTGCAGGTGGTCCAGGCACGCAGGACACTCCTGTCACAGCACTTACTGGGAATATTGCTGTCTCATCTCCCCATTAGTATGTGAGCTCTTTGAACGCACAAACACATTTTGTGCACGTTTTCTTCCTTATCACTTAGCAGAGTGCCTAGCATTTGATAGGGACCGGATAGATGTTTGTTAAATAAGTAAATTTAATGAGCTGGAGTTAGGGCTTGGCTGACAAGATAAGCAGAGCTGTACCGGCTGCGGTAGGAAGACTGGTCAGCCTGGATTAGAGGCCCAGCAGTGATCCTGTGCGGACGTCACTTGGCGGACTGCCGAAGAATGCAGGCTCCGGGGTTAGACCGCCTGTGCGGGAACTTAGGCTGCAACACTTCACAGCTGTGCAGCTTTGGGCAAACATCCCAGCCTCTCCAAGCCTCGGTTTCTCGAGCTTTACAATGGAGAAGCCTGGGACTGTAGTAAGAATCAAAGAGATAATAGTGCAGGGAACTTAATGCAGAGCCTGACCCATGTAAGGAACTAGTACATGTTAAATATTATTGTCATTTAACCTGAATCTCTTCATCTGCGTAACAGAAATGAATCGATCTGTGTGACTACATCATTGTGAAAATCAAGTGAGATAATAAAGGCTGAAGTGCTTTCCTAATTGTGATAGAGTGAGAAAGTATGAAGACAGCATAATTCATTAGAAGATCTGAATCTGTATCCCAGCTCCAAAACTTACCAGGTAGGAGACTTTCAGCGAGGTGCTTACCTTACCGAGCCTCACCTTATTCATCCACAAAATGGGTAGAATGCCTACTTTGGAATGTGGCTTTGGGGGATGAAATGATATCATGACTGTGAAAAAGGAGCTTTAGAAAGTCCAGGATGCTGTAAAAAAAGAAAAGAAAAAAAGTTACTGCCCAGCTCTTGTTATTGTTAATAAGTATCCAAACCAAAAAATTCAGTTTAGGTTTAACAATGGCAGTCACTTATCTTATCCTCTTTCCTTTTCTTTCAGGTCTCCCATTTTTCCCTCCTCTGCTGTCAGACTCCTGTGGGTTTTAGCATTGCTTCCTTAATGAGAGCTACCTTGGAGTTTATTCATGTTCTTAACCCTTCAACTTCTGCTCCCTTCCCCTATGTACTCATTACTAGCCCAAGGTCCCTCAAAATGATCTCTTTCCTGTGGGAAGTTTGGAATCACTTGGGGTGAAACCCTCTTGAAATTTCTCACTTCTCAAATCTGTATTAAATGAGATAACATAAAAGGCACCAACTGCTCTATTTACTTCCCTTTCCCTCCTGCCTGTACTAGGTTTAGGAGGAAGTTGTAAAACAGTAAAACAGACAAAAGCTCTCTGATAGATGTCTTCCTCAAAGGTAAGTTCAAAATGACCCCTCACTACAACTGACAATTTTAAGCCCCCAACAGAGTCATGTCTGACTTTGCTCTCACACTTCAGACATTGCCACCCTCACAGGTGACTCACCTCCCAGAGGAAAGGGTGGGGCTGCCAAAAGTAAACAGAGAGCAAGACACCTAAGTCTGAGAACCTTGGGAACATACTATCTTGGGGACCCAGCTCTGGTAGGTCATTAGTATGGAGATTCGGGCTTGAAAGAGATCGTTGTGGACCAGCTCTCATTAACATGGCCAATTTTTAGTTTCAAACACCAGAAAAGGTTACCTGTGATTTACCAATATATCTCCTTCCGGTTTTTATGGCTGCAAAGTAGAATTTTCTCAAATTTCTGAGACTATTTAGAAGCCAGAATTTTCCTTTCTTACCCATGGTATCTGCTTCTTTCCCTCCCAACACCTCTTCTTCCGCACTCTAGACCTGAGAATTCTGGAGGAGTAGAAGTGACTCCCTGGCAAAGGATATCTCCCTCACATAGGCGTTTCACCATCTACTCTTCCCCAGGACCAGGAGCTCTTTGGAAAACAAACATTATCCTTCTCCTGGGGCCTTCCTTCCAAGATGCTCCTTTTGCTCGGCTTCCCTAAGAACTGCTGCCCACCAGATACGCGATCTCATCCCACGCCACACAGGTAGGTCGCAGCAGCCTTGTCTGGGCAGATGTCTGAGCTTACCTTGCCATGAGCAGATTCTCCCAGGAATGAGGATTTCCACACAGAGACTGCAGTCAGTCTGTGTCTATGTGCTGAAGGTGGAGCAATGTGAATATCCAGGAGTTGAGAGATAGTCACCTCCTGCCACCTGCACTGAAGCCCGAGGCCTGATGGTCTATAGAGAAACAACAAAACCCTGTGATGAGGTGGGGGTGGGGTGGGGTGGAGAAAGCAGAGGACGTGACCATATTGGTGTCTGATGGCTCTCAGGTTCTTGACTTCCCTTTTGCTTCCCTGTCCTTGAGTTCCATGAGACATACCTGTATCCGTGTAATTAATCCCCGCCCTTTATTTAAGCTAGCTCAGGTTGATTTCTGATATTTGTAACTATAGTAGACACTGGAGTTACCTCCTTACACATATTTTCCCTTTCTTAGCAACTACCTTGATTTTCACTGTGTTATCCACATTTCCTCAGTGCCAGTGCCAGCACATGCTTTAGGAGAATGTGATTTCAGAACAATATATATGACTGAGACGTAATTGGCAGAACCTGACCCCTAACCACAGTTGCAGGTTCAGAAAAGGACCCATCAGCCATTAAGGCCAATGACATGTGAGGAGAGTTTCATGCCGTCTCCTGGGAGCTTCTAGAATAAACCCCTCACTCACTTCTTGGATCCTGATACAGAAGCATACAGACCAGGGAGGTGTTGAATAGCCATATTGTAACACAAAAAGATGACACCACGGAATAGAAAGCTGGAAAAGAAGCCTTGTCTTAGAAGACATCATTAAGCTGCCAAATCAAGCCATTCCTAAAGTCCACCCTCTCTCAGACTATCCATTTACATGGTCTAATAAATCCCTTTAACTAAATATCTTAACTAAAATTCCTGAGACACTACTCCAATGTACATGCTTCCACTGCAATAGTCTCACCCTACCTTAGTATATTCTGGGAGAAAAAAAGAAAAACAGAAAAAGAGTGCTTGATTGAAAAGTCAGAGGTTTCCAAGATACTAGCCCTCCTCTGCCACTAATTACCAATGGAACTTAGGCCGATCGTGTACCTTCTTGAGCCAAGTAACTCATTTGCAGAATGAAAAAAAATTAGACTTCTAACATTTTTTGATTTTAATTATAGTCCCTTAGTGCCAACTTTTATTTAGTCCTATGGAAGTCGTTTATAATTACATGAGTGAATTGTGTCATGTTCTCAAACTCATTTTATTTGCGTTAAAACTCTCACCATGAGACAAGAAACCCAAGGTTAGAATTCTAAGAAGAGGCAGAGAGAGGAAAGGAGGGGATGTAATTGAAGAGTCTGCGGCTGAGCCCTATTCACAAAGGCCAGTTTTTGGAGCATTTTTAGTTACTATAGCCAAGGTATCCATAGTTTGGTGGCCTTGCTGGTCACACCCAGCCGGGGGACACCCTTCACTTGAGCTGTGTGGTTGTGGTTGACTCCAACAATGGGGAGAGCAGTTGGTCCGTCAGGCTTGGTGAAAAGGATCTAAGGCTATACTATTTAATTTAGGCTTTGGGTTAGTTGGAGAATGCATTGAACTCTTAAAAAGTTAGTATTTGTTATTGATGTCATTTTTCAAGACATTTTTTTAATTGTCAGAGATTGTTCTGGTTTTCCCTTTTGTGGCTTGGTTACTGCTAAGAAAATAAAACCTGCCCCAACCCAGAAACTCAGAACTGATACTCCAGCTTCTCTCACTGGAAAGAATAACAAAAACAAAAACCAGCATAATTGACTTCCACAACAAAGGACACACACACACACACACACACACGCACACGCATTCACACAAATTCATAAAGGATCTTGGACCCAATCATGCAGGAATCAAGCTGGGACCAGACCTGCCATATGGATTTACTTTCCCAAATATTTAAGTTTAGAGCAGACTTCAGAACAATATTTTTCAAGAAGTCGCTTCTCTCCACAGCTTTAAATATAGTTGAGCAAAAGTCAAGCATGATCTCAAAAGAACAAAGCAGGAAAAATTCATAGATCATCATTTGGTCAAGTACCGAGGATGTATCATATGACAGGATCAGTATATCAGGCCAATTTTAAGACTGATGTCTACCCATACCAGGGAAAATAATACTGGAGAAAAATATAATTCTGGAGATCATAAAGAAACAGTACAGTATGATTTCCCAAATCATTGCCTTTAGATTAGCTTGGGGGAAAAAAAAAAAAAGATGGTTAGTTTGGTTAGCCAAAAATGCATTTCAAACAAAAAAATATTTTATAATTTTGTTGATTCACCGACTCCCAAGTTGAGACCTAGAAGAAATCATAGTGATTACCAGTCCAATCTTTTCATTGTTACTTGGCTTATCTATACATAATTGTATAGAAAACTAGCTTAAAATATAACTATGCCTCTTAAGAGGAGTGCAATATTCAATACTGTATGATTTTATTTATATGAAATTCAAAAACAGGCAAAACTAATCTGTGGTGTTAAAAGTCAGAATATTGGTTCCTTCTGGGAAGGAAGAAGGGGATAGAAAAGGGGCCTCTGGTGATGTTCTATCTCTTGATCTGGGTGGTGATTAGCTCAGCATATGAAAGTTGTGACATTTATAATCTGTGCACTTTTATATGTACGTTAGATATCAATCTAAAAGAAGTTTATTTCCAAAACAAGAGACAAATAACCAAGTCTAAGTCAAAACAATCATATAGTTTGTTTTCAATCCAATATTTAATTTAGAAACACATTAGCTTTTTATTCACTTTTTCAATTTACATACAGTCAAATTCACTGTTTTTAGAGTACACTTTAATGAGTCAGACCACCATCGTGAAAATACAGAACAGTTCCCTCACCCCCAAAGCTTTCCTCGAGCTGTCTCTTTGTAGTCAACCCCACCCTGTACATTCAGCGCCTGGCAAGCACTGGTCTGGTACCATAATTTTGCATTTTCCAGAATGTCATATAAATGGAATCATACAAAATGTAGTCTTTTGAGTCTGGCTTTTTTCACTTAACATAAGGCGTTTGAGATTCATCCATGTTCTTATGTGAACCAGTAATTTGTTCCCTTTTATTTCATTCTGAATAGTATTCCAGTATTTGGATGTGCCACGGTTTGTTTATCCATTAACCAGTTGAAGGCTATTTGGGTTGTTTCCAGTTTTTGGCATTTATGTACAAGTTTTTATGTAAAGGAAAGTTTCCAATTCTCTTGGCTTAATACCTAGGAGTAGGAGCGCTGGATTATATGGTAAGTATATGTTTTATAAGAAACTGCCAAATTTTTTTCCAAAGTGGCTGTACCATTTACATGCCCACCAGCAATGAATGAGAATTCCAGTTACTCTGCATCCTCACCAGCACTTAATATTGTCTTTTTTAAAAAAGCCATCCTAACTGGTGAAGAGATTGTTTTCAAAGAAAACATTTGCCAAATATTCTGTAAAAGGTACACATAATGAGTTTAAAATTAAGGAAGAGATAGTATACATTAATATAATTCTGCAGGCCAATTGAAAGTATTCAACTTCCTTAAAAATAATGAACTTTCTTAACATACGTTCTTTTCTGAAGCTCCTTAATAATTGATTTTGAGTACCTTATATTCATTGGCCATTTGTATTTCTTTCTGTGAATGGCCTGTTTGGACACTGCCCATTTTTCTATTAGTAATCTGAAAGAGCTCTTTATATTTTATGGAAATAAGACTGTCAATTGTCATTATGTTCTAAATAAGTTTATTTGTGTTTTTTCTTTGCTTATGAAGTTTTCTGCTACAAAGAGATTTTCTTAAGTTTATAATCAAATTCCTGATTATTTTCCTTTTTAGTTCCTGTGTTTAGTATTATGATTAGAAAGCCCTTCCCCCTTAAAAGATTATCAAAAAAATTTCACCAATGTTTTCTATTATCTTTTACTTCACTTTCTTCTGTGTAAACACTAATCTATCTGGAATTAATTTTGGGGTGACTATTAAGGAAACTATCTCAACCTACTGAGATTAAAATTAAGTAAGAAAAATTAAAATTTGCAGATAAAGATGGAAAATGTCTTAGGACTAACAAACTTCTTTCCAAAAGTGACTTTTTAAATTTAACTTCTTTAGTCACTTTTATTTCATGCCACACTCCAGCTTTACTATCTTTTGAAATTTTTACTTTTTTCAGCTTTAATTAAAACTGAACATAATAGAAACTTCTTGGGGAAATGTGGTATCAAGTTTTGCTCTTAACTTAAATATTTGGAATGTAAATATAAATTTAATGATATAATTTGATCTTGAATAGCTAAACAGTATACCCAACACCATTTATTTTTAAAAAACCCCTTGGGTTTTTTAAAAAATGTAAATTCAAATGGCAATAGTTTGATACCAGTAAATGTAAATTCAAATATGTAGTGTTATCCAACATAGATAAGAATAAATTCATCACCATGTGTGAAGCAATTCATAGTTCCTCTCCACTGACTTGAAATGCCACATTTATTGTATACTAAATCCCCACTTGTTCTTGGGTTTACTTCTAGATTCTCCATGATTTTTGCTTAATCAGTCTTGGAAATGTACACTTTTAGTTTCATCATATTAAGTTTTTAAACATGAAAAAGTCTAACCTTCATTTTTTTTTTTTTTTGGTATTTTTGTTGTGAAAATTAACATAGATACAGGAAAGCGCATAAAATATGTAGGAACATTTAAACAAATAGCTATAAAGGGAACACTTGGGTAAGTAATTACCCACGTCTAAAAGTAGAACTGAAATTTATTTTTTTAAGTTGTTTTCCACAAACTTCCTCTTTAAAATAATAGTTATCAGCTAGTGCTGATGTTTAGGAAGTCACATTTTCAGTCATTTAGTAAAAGTTTGGATATAACTGATAATGGAAGTACCAAAGCTCCAGTAAACGCAAAGTACTCGGTGAATCTTGTTATTTTTAATGAATAAATGGGGTTCAAACTTCCTTATAATTCCGTATTATACAAATGCAATGCAATAAGCATCCTTTATTATACAAAACAATGTCTAAGTAAATTGATATTGTAAAAAAAGAACATTTAAACTTGAAAAGGACCCCTTTTCAGAAGTTCAGAAGCATTTGTTTATATAGAAATGGTTAGGCCCACACTGTCTAATATGGCAACTACTAGCCATAGGTGGCGTTTAAACTTAAGTTTAAGTTAATTAAAAATTAAATCAAATTAAAAATTCAGTTCCTCAGCTGCACTAGCCACATTGCATTGTTCAAGAGCCGCGTGTGGCTAGAGGCTACGACTGGTGTTCAGCACAGATACAGAACTTTTCCATTGTTGCAGAAAGTTCTATTGAACAACACTGGTTTAGACCCTCCTTGGCTTCCACAAATGATTTGGAGTGTCTCAAAACACACAAATTTGAGATGTCTTTAAAACATATAAGATATACAGTTAAAATAAACATTGGAAGGAGAGATCAGAAATTATAGAGAAAGAAATGTGTTAGGAATTGGTGATATACAATTAAGCACTAAATCTCACTTTAACCTTGTTTAGCCAAAGCTAAACAAATAAATAAAACATTCAATGAATCACGTAATTCTCGTTAGGCAGAAGGAAACATATCCTTTTATTTGGCAATACATGCTGTTTCCTGACAATAATATTTGGAGAGAAAATATTTTGGGGAAACTTTTATCAGTGTAACCAATGGGTGGCTGAACCATTTAGGTGGCCTATCTTACCCTGCACAACTTGAAATTGGCTCATCATTTCATCACATCAAAAAAACAAAAAGCAAAAATCGTTGGGGAAAAAAAAAAAGAAATAAAAAATCAGTGGCAAGTGGTGTTGATATTCCTGAATGTGTTGCGAGGAGATGAAGGAAAGGCTCATGTCTCACAGAACTTGGCAGAACCTCATCTAATTTGGTGTTAGCTATCTCTGTCCTTGTCTGTCCCAAGGCCTCTTCTCCAGTCCCTCTTCGGCTAGCTTTTCTTTCCCACCCTCTCTCCCATTCCCCTACTCCTCACCCGCAGGCTCTAAAAATCCTCTTCATCTGATCCAAGCAATTCAGCCTGGTGCCCTTCACCTTCATACATACCTTACTCAGCAAAGCAAAAGCTCAGTAGGGAGCCGAATAACAACCAACAGTAAACCCTCCAGTCTATTCACAGGAAGTTTTAGTTTATCTGCCATATAAGAAATACTCCCTCAAAAAAATTACGAATAGAATTACCATATGACCCAGCAATCCCTCTCCTGGGTATCTACCCAAAATATCTGAAAACATTTGTTCATAAAGACAAGTGTGCTCCAATGTTCACTGCAGCTTTATTTACGGTGGCGAAGACACGGAAACAACCAAAGTGTCGTTCAATAGATGAATGGATAAAGAAGTTGTGGTATATATACTCAATGGAATACTATTCAGCAGTAAGAAAAGACGAAATAGGACCATTTATGACAACATGGATGGATCTTGAGATTATAATGCTAAGTGAAATAAGTCAGACAGAAAAAGTAGAGAACCATATGATTTCACTGATATGTGGTATATAAACCAAAAACAGCAAAAGAACAACACAAGCAAATGAGAAACAAAAACTCATAGACACAGACGATAGTTTAGTGGTTACCAGAGGGTAAGGGGGGGAGATGAGGGTAAAGGGGATCAAATATATGGTAATGGAAAGAGAACTGACTCTGGGTGGTGAACACACAATGTGATTTATAGAGGATATAATACGGAATTGTACACCTGAAATTTATGTAACCTTACTAACAATTGCCACCCCAATAAACTTTAATTTAAAAAAAGACAAGTTGGAACACGAAAATGGTTAAAACTAAAAAAAAATAAGAAATAAAAAAGAATTTAAAAAAAGAAATACTGAGCAACCATTTTGAAAAAAGCTTTAATTGCAATTCTGAAGACAGCACATATTTTTGAAAATCTGACATGACATTAAATTATAATTAATTTAAGCAATTCTTTAGAGAATTAAGCTAATTTGGTCCAGGTATTTTACTTTCTGGTAAACTTTCTAGCACTCAAGGCAAAACAGAAAACAAATAGACATACATACAGTGGATGATATGCTTCATCTCGGCACAGGAAAGCATACAAGTTCTTATGGGAGGGCATTCATTCGCTTTTCTAGCTCTACAGCTGGTGACATCCGGGACTTGGGGGAGATAAGTAACAGATCTGAGATTCCAGAATGTGTCTGTCTGAACAACTCCATTATACCATCCTACATCCCTTGTTGACCACAAGGAGAGAACAAGAGAAACAAAAGTTGACTATGGTAGCTTCTAAATCTGGCTCCTTCTTTGAGTTCAGTTAAACAATATTGGTCACCAAAATGAATTCCCCCAGAGTGGCAGTGCTTTGTTGACACTACACATTTCAGAAGAAGGAGCATAAAACACATGGTCCCCATGCTTCCCACCCTTCTTTGCAGATGAAAATTCATTAGAAGTCTATTTAGACATTGAAATCATGGGATCGTAGAACTGGGAAAAACTCCAGGTCTCATCCTCTACAGCATTCTGCTCCATTTTATAGATGAGCTCACTGGGGTCCAGAGAAGTTAGGTGATTTGTCTAAAATCACCAGCAAATGAGGGGGAAAACCAGAACAGGAACCCAAGGCTGCCTGCAGCTCTAAGTATTTAGATCAGAGGCCACAAATCATTGGCCCACACTATGTTTTTAATTTTTTAATTGCTTGCTAAAATTTAGGGTTGGGAAATGTCACTCCCACAAGTCTATATTTTTCACTTTAAAAAAGATCAGAAGGTTTGCTAACACAGAATCATGGTTGCCTCCATCAGGTGAGCTATGAATCCTGTAGTTATCACAGTTGCCAAACATTCCCTATTTATTCTGCCTACTGGCTTCATCACTTACATGGCCAGCTTGTCCCCCAGAACCCTGGGAGTTTGCAAGCTCTGCTTGAGACACCTGCTACATTCAGGCACAAGCTCCTGTGCTCTGGAATCCTGTCTGGTGTATTTTTTGGAACTCCAGTAGCAGTGTCTAGCATATGATTGGTACTTAAAGCACATTGAATTTTGAATGAGTGTCGAATGGATGATGGATTGACATTTGGTTATAGAGGGCAATGAGAAGAGTCAGTCTTTCTCTGGTTTGTGGTTCTGCTCTCTATCCTGAGCTGCTAGCTTGCTGAGTGACATTGACATCCATGCAGAACACCTAGCAGCCTGCCCAACTCATTGGTCCCTGACGGCCTCAGCTCCAGCAACCGACACTGCCCACGGTCACATACAGAACCTGGGAAGGATGAAATGGCATGTTCTCTCTCAGACCAATGTTCCCTTCTTGTTAGCTCTGTCACCCACTTGCTTCCACCATCCCCACTCTTTAAACATGCAGGGACAAACCAGTTCTCGGTCACACGGTTGTCTCGCAGCCTATCGTCAGGGCTCCCAAATGCACTTCCTTCTTGGGCTAGCTCAGAGTCATGCGCCACATCACAAAATCTCAAAACATGTTTTGGGCTGGAAAGGATTATTACACTCTAATAATTTCAGACCACTTTTCACAAACATTTTTAGGGTCCAAAATGCATAATTTAGCAACTTTAAACAAATGTACTACTTTGAGAAGGTTTTTGCTCTGCCTTTTTTCTTTGTTTTCCTTCCTTTCGTGCACTGTACTTTTTTCTTTGTTGAGCATAAGGTTTGCATTGCAGTGTGTGTGTATGTGTGAGTTTTAGTTGTTCACCAGATAAAGCAAGATAACCTTACTGAAAACCTTGGGTACATCACTTCTAGGGCAACTGTTTGGAAGAATATAACTACCACGAACTGAGTTTTCCTGCCCACTGTGGAAGCATCACATTCGAACATGCTGAAAACTTAGAAAGTCAGCTTCAGAGGCTAAGATATCAACCACAAGGGAATAACATATAATTCTACTCTGTAGTGAATATTATATTTCTAAATAAGTAAAATGCCACAAGCAGGAAAGAGTGAGAGCTGAAAAAATCCAAATTTCATTAAAATAGTGGTTGCAAACAAAGTTGAATTAACTTTGACAGTTATACTTGCATGAAAACATCTGTTCTTACATGTGTGTCAAGATAGCCAGCCATCTAAAACTCAAGAACGAATGATCCATTGTTTAATCTGCAAAAAGGCCAGATCGTGTAAATGAAAATACAATAGGAAAAAAAGGTATGAAATAAATTCCAAGAGAAACCTGGTAAAAACTCAAACACATACACAGAGATTTCGCTAAAGACAGGCAAGAGAACAAAAATCCCCAGGAAGAAAGCAGCAAAACGAGAAAAGGTCATTCAGTGGCTCAATAGCCTGAAACAAAATTAGAAAACAGGAGGGGGTGAGTTAGCAGATGAACTTGAGAGGGAGGGAGGCCTGCCGGAGTGAGCTGGCCGACTGCAGCCTTCCATCACCTCCCTCAGTTTCCTAGCAGGGCCACTCCCAAATATAATAAATACCCCGTGAGACACGAAGCAAGTCCCCCAGCCCCTTTATCCAGGATTGTTGTCCTACACCCTTTTTGTGTGAAATTTCTGGGGCTGCCACTTCAAAGAGGCATACAAGATGCTGGGAGTTGCTTGAACAAACAGAATAGGCAGGTTAAAAAGAAGTAAAGAAAACGAGATGAAATGCCTTGAAACATGATCCTCCTGGTACAACAATGATCATTTAATTATTATGATTATGATGAATAACTAAGAATAAACATTTCAACCTCATTTGTTTTGCCATCTATGCTAGCCAAAAAATTGAAAAGTAACTAAGTCAACAATTAAAGCCAGAGGGACTCCTGGTTCTCCCATTTTCAGCATGGCCTTATATGTGGTGTATCCTTATATGTGGTTTATCCTTGTAGAGAAGAAAGGGATCACCGATAGGCGTGCCCTTCAAAGCCACCTCATCCAGACATGTACCCAGCCACCGCTGAACAGCCAAAAAAACTGGCGATGGGAGATGAACCAGGAGGAAAGCTAAATTCCCCACCATGGAGGGTGTCAGTAGCAGGCTTAGAAAGCTACTTCCAGGGGAGACTCTAACAAAACTAGCAAGCACCTTCAGAAGCACTAAATCTTAGCACCACAACCACATTCCTTCACCATAGGCCATTTTTGCAACAAGCTCTCCTTGCTGAACCTGGGCAAGAGTAAGCAAGATATCCTATTGCCATCTATCCCCAAGATCTTACTTACTAAATGAATATGCCCCCACCTCTGCTCTCTGTTTTGATTCATCTGTCACATGACATCCTCTCGTGTCCTTCCACAGAAATATTTAGAGTCAATTAAGTCTCTGGGTTCTGCATTCAAGGCCCTCTGCAAATTGCCAACATTTACCATCTCACCTTCCTTGTTCGTCTGTACACACCTTTAATCCTGCTCAAGAGGAATACTTGCTCTTTCCCGAACACGTGCTGAGTTTTGCTCCTCCACGAAGCTCTCCTCCATCTCTGGCGATATGTGAAGTCACTTCCCTTTGGGCCTCCACTCTACTTCTCTTCTTTCAGCACACAGCTCCTCCCCCACTTCTAAGCACATCACCATCCCAATATGAAGGGTACAAGGCTTCCCTCAAGGGGTTCTGGAACTTTCTGGTACTTACTTCACGCCACACCTTCTACCCTGTCTGAGTTTGCTCTGCTGTCAAGGGCAGGCCTTCATAGTCACATACCTCATGTAGCTAAGGTAGTGTCTTGCTCATACTGGTACAGTCAGCCTCCCTGTCCACATCCAGAGATTCAACCAACCGGAGATGGAAAATGGTGTTTTTTAAAAAGTTACGTTGTTGCTGACGTGTACTGTATAGTGAGGCCTACGAAGGTTGTGTCTATACTGAACACATACACACTTTTCCTTCTTGTAATTATTCCCTAAACAATACAACTATTTACATATCACTTACATTGTATTAGGTATTAAAAGTTGTCTAGAGAAATTTAAAGTATACCGGAGGATATGTGTAAGTTATATGCAAATGCTACACCATTTTAAATAAGGGACTTGCGCATGCGCGGATTTGGGTATCAACGAGGGGTCCTGGAACCAATCCTGCATGGATACTGAGGGATGACTGTACTTAATAAATATTTGAATATTTATGGTTGAACTGGATAGAATTATAAAATAAGGTTTATGTGAAGCTAGTTTCATAGAATCATAGGATTTTAATGCCAGAGAGAATTTAAGGACCATCTAGTTGAACCTACAGATGAGGAAACTGAGGCCTGGAACGACTATTGACTTACCTGAGGACACACAATCAGAAACGAAAACCCAAAATTGAGAACAAGTTCTCCAGGATTTAATTTGGACAATCCTACGGAATATTATGGCACAGTATTGATATGTTAATTTTAGAATATCTCTTGAGGAAATTGATTTCTTAGCCATATAGAGAGAGCCTGCTGTGTCCCAGGCACTGTACTAAATGTTCAGGGGTAAAGACCATCACCTTACAAGTATGTAAATTAAAATAGTTGTTATTGTCACTAGAAAAGCAGAAAGTAGACTGTCATTCCACCAAGGTCCCACACGGTAGGGCTGCATGAAACCAGATAGCTCTTTACTCCTAGTTCAGTAATACTGGGTATTTTTAACTAACCATGTTTCCTCTGTGCGTGCAAATTTCATTTCTGCTCCCGCAGTTGTTCTCATCTGTGCCTTCTGAAATAGAAGTCTTAGCTTTAAATCCATACCTGTATTGCTATCTGCTTTTACTTTTAACTCCTCAAATATCAGTTCTCGCTACAGCTGCAAATGCTATCACTTTAGTTTTCAATGTGAATGATAAATAAGATTCAAATTTCTGACATTATGAGGTTTATGATGGGTCATTTTAATCTCGGAGATCCATACCACCTCCTCAGCTTCCAAAGAAGGAAAGAAAAAGAGAGTACATGAGAAGGATTAGAATGATTTGAACTCCTAACTGGCCCCTCCTTTCCCCTTCCTTCCTTTTGAATCTTTTCAAATTCACTGTCTTCTAAGGAAAAGAATGAGATGCTTCCTAAAACGTATCCTGGATTAGATATCCGTAAATTAACCTCTGCTGTGTGTAATTCTTCACGGCTTCTTACTTTGTTTCATTTTAATTCCTTCAACAGACATGAAAGCTTTCTGACGTGCCCTAAGGATGACTACAAGAGCAGCATTGTTACTTCTCTACAGGACTGAGGTCCTTCTATGTGCATTATTTAGGAGGCAAGATCTCCCACAATACAAATCACCTTCATAAAGCTGACATTTTATTCTTTTTGTGACCCTTCTTGTTCAAATACCCAACCATTTTCCAAACATGGAACATCACAGAGTGTCAGAACTCCAGCCAAGCCTGGGCGGAGAGGGGCAGGTCAGAGACAGTCTCAGTCATATTTTAAATTTTCATTTCTTCCATTGGCTTGTGTCCTACATGCTATTTAATAGTAGTTAGTGCCAATTTCCTTTGTTTCTGGGAATGTATCTAATGTGTACTTAACATGAATTTAACTCCTTATCATAGTTGAAATAAGAGTTTGCAGAAAGTATGAACAATCCTTTCCAGAGACTGAAGAGTGAAGAGTCCTGGATTTATTGCTGGATTATGGGTTCTCCTACCTAAGAGTGTTTTGGCTGCTCTGCCCTCAAGCCCAGAATGCAGAAATGGGACACATCATAAAAGATTTATAGAAAACAGGAGAAGCCTGAAGACAGCCAAAGATAAGCCAATAAGAAATATCAGATTCCCTAATCAGCTGGGTTGGTATCTCTCAAAGAACATTTTGTAGGTGTGTAGAGTCTAAACAATTTAGATGAAAATTAGGAAAAATTGTCTGTTTTCCTTTGCTCAGAAAATGCGTTTGTATTAGTTAAGTTTCTCTAAAGAACAGAACCGATAGGATATGTGTATACCTACATATACAGAGAGAGAAAGAGAGAGAGAGAGAAATAAGGAATTGGCTCATGCAATTCTGACATTTGTAGGGCAGGTCAGCAGGCTGGAGACTCAGGGAAGAGTTAACATTGCAGCTCAAATTTCAAGACAGAATTTCTTCCTCCTCAGTGAATCAGTCTTTTTCTCTTAAGGCCTTCAATTGATTGGATGAGGCCCCTCCACATTAGGAGAGTAATCTGCTTTATTCAACATCTACTGGTTTAAATGTTCATCTCATCTAAAAAATACCTTCACAGCAACATCTAGACTGGTGTGACCAAATATCTGGGTACCATTGCCTGGCCAAGGTTCAATCTGAGGTTCTCTAAGAGGAAATTAAAACATTATCACCTTTTGTGCAGTATCTTACAGTTTTCAAAACTTTATTTTGACCTTTAAGACATTATGACATGAAAATTTTACAATTGGAACCACTTGAAAATTGGAAAGAATGGGTCTCTTTTCAAAAGTTTAAGTCCTTTGCCTGGAATTTATAATATAGTAATTGCAGTAACCAATGTAATAAATGGTTCGATTTCACCTACTTAATCTATCATATGCCTGAAAAGTGTGTAGGACGGGTGGTTCTCTTTCAGACACACCTAATCATTGTTGGTAACATTGTGTCTGTGGGGAAATACAATCACAACACCAGTGGTATCTTGCTTATGCTGCTTCCCCAGAAATTAGTTATGACTGTGGGGACCCCAGATGAACAGAAACGGGAAGAGTGATTATGTTCTTGGCCTCCAGTAACTCGTTTTCTTCTCTGCATTTCTGTAACCATAAAAAACAATCACTCTACATTTGTATTAGCTGATATTCTCTAACTCAGACCCTGGCACCCAATGAACAAAGGAAAAGTGTTCTAGAGAGAGTCCCTTCTGCTATGCTTATTTCCATATAAAGGCTGTTTATCAAGCAAGGGTTGCCCTGTCTGGGTGGAAATAGAGGAGTCATTTTAAATGTTAGAATAACAGCATTCAGCTGTGATGTGAAAGTTGGACTTAATTTTTTTATCTTAGAATATATAAAAGTATGGGAACAAAAAAGAGAAATCTAAACTGTGTAATGGAAAAGGAGGCCTGTAAATCCCAACCATGTGCTAACACAGTTACTCTGTTACTGGGACGGAGCCATAAATAAAAGCTCCCAAGCTGATAAGGGCGGCAGATACAATGCTATGCATTTACCAGATCCCCTCTGATTCTCCTTCTCCTGGCCCACATTTCCCAGTCCCCGAGCAGTCAGGGAAGCGTGACCAGGTACTACACTAGAAGAGCTGTCGGAAGTTATATAAGCCACTCTCAGACTCAGCCAAAGACTCACCTTGCCCCCACCAGCAGGATCGTCCATAATCTCTTCCCTTCTCTTGGCAGTCTCGTGGACCACACACTTAAGATTGCAATGTACAAGATGAAAGGACCCTGGAGCCCCAAGACACTGCTTGATAAAGAGCCACCAAGGAAAACCATCTGACCAGAATGACATGATCAGAAAAATCCTTTGTGGGAAAAATAATAAATAATCCTTTGTGGTGTTAAGCCACTAAAATCTGTACTTTATTTATTAGACGCCATAACTTAACCTATCCCAGTGGAAAACATTACTTAATTCTCATTATCTGATAATAGAAGACAACATTTCTTAAAGCAAGTAGTATAATCTAAAGATTTGTCACGTGGAACATTATTCAAAGAACAAATAACATAATAGATTATGTAGACTGCCCACAGCAGCTTTATTACGCATTTCGAAGCTTCCTTCAGTCAGCTGTTTCTTGTACTGACCAAACTTCTAGCACGGCATTAATTCCCTCCATGGTCTAGCCATTTCCTTCCTTTCTTCCTTTCTTCTCCCTGTATCTCTTTTCATTTCTGGAAATACGAAGCTGCCTGTGGTTCTCTGCATATACCCCACCATTTCATGACTATGCTCATTCTTTTTCTCCTGCATGGACGATTTTTTCCCTGACATCTTTAACTGATCTGCCTGTCAAGTTCTGACCAGAGAAGTAGAACCGTGGCAGTGATATGGAACAAGCGGGTTGTTACAGGGATTTGGTCCTACACAGCAGTGGGAGCTGGTTAAACGGTCTATGCATGACTGTTGTTTCTGCATCTGGTGCTGAGCCTGAAGTCAGGGCAGGCAGTCGGGAAGGAAAGATGGACGTGAAGTGGGGAGAGCAAGGGCAAATGAGAACGCACATGGATAAGCTGGGAGCCCAGAAGGATGAGGGAGCCTGGGTTGGTCCCTCACACCTCTAACTTCAGTGATACTGGAGAGAAAGCTGGCATCTTTCATCACAGAGCTAAACACACACCTGGCCCAGCAGTCAGAGAAGTTGAAGGAGGAGTCCGGTGGGAACAGAAGTCCCTGCAGGCCCAGTTGCTGTCCCATCCTAACAAGGTAAGGCAACAGATCTGCAACCATAAGTGTGAACTACAGCTGGCCATGCATTGCCATTCTGGACATAAGCATGGCTGCTGCTTCTCTTCTACCTTCCAGGCCTCATATAAATGTCTTTTGCGGTCAATCATTAGTCCAGAACCATATAGGTAAGGGAATTCTGGGGAATGTAGTTCCAACTTAATCAAATTGACAAGTGCTAGGTCACTGCACTGGCTCACTTCTACTCATTTTTTGAGACTCAACTAAGGCAACATTTTCTTCAGGAAACTATATTCAGCTCCCAGATCATGCCCAGAAGGGTCTGAGAGTCTGTATGCTTTCTCAGCACTCTACACATACTATTGTCATAGCAATTAGCGCACAATGCTTAACTTATTCAGTGTGTCTACCTCTTCAGATAGAATGGCAAGTCCCTGAGGTCAGGGGCCGCGTGCTGTTCATTTTTCTACCCCAAGCACGGTGTCTGGCACATCACTGGTCTTCAGTAAACATGGAACAGACCAGGTGACATCCATGCTTTCATTCACTTATCAGTACCCCTCCTCAAACCAGGGTCATACTTAGCAACACAGGAGAAGAAGGGCTCAAGTCTGAACACAAATGTACCCCACCTCCAGCTGACCCGAAAGGGTCACAATGTGGAGCACCCCCCTGACTGGGGGACTGAGGATGGGTGAGTTTAGAACAGGACCTAACAGTCAATGAATATTGCTTAGGTAACAGGCAATTCTTCTAAATACCTCATGTTTGGACTCATTTTGATCCTCACAGGAGTTGTATAAGGCCGGTATTTTTACCCCCAAGGAGGATACAAGGCTGTTAAGTAATCTGCCCTCAGAGGGTCCAAATCACAGCTGGATTTGTCTGACTCCCTCCCAGCCCCACTTTGGGGGCTGCAGGTGGCTGGAATGGCACAGTGACTCAGACAGGCATTAACCTGGAAGAGAAGGAAGTGGCGCCATCAGCTGGTGCTGTAAAAGGCCTGAGGTGCTTATAAACAGTCTTCCCTTGAGGGACCCCGCCCTCCTCCCACGGAGGCCTGGCAGCGAGAGCTGAGGTGTAGAACACCATCCCCTCCCTCCCCCATTCCTGTCTTCCACATCCTGGGGCTGCTCTAGCCCTCTTGGACATCCCCTCCCCTTTAGCTTCTTTCTTCCACCCACGTCTTTTCCTAAGGCTGGTGTTCTTAGTGGTTCCACTGCTGAAGCCTGCCCTAGATAATCATGTTCAAAATAGAAGCCTCCAGTGAAGTAAGGGAGTGGATCATAGGCTGGGATTTTCCGGAAATCCCCAACACCCCTCAGGCTGGCCTGATTTCTATTCCTAGGCTCTGGGACTCTATGGTACTTCAGATGGCTGGGCTTTAGAAACAAAGCATGAGCCCTTTGGGAAGCTCACGAAGGGCAGCATGGGGCGTGGCCTTTGAACTCTGCCTAGTCCAAGTGTGAATCCTAGTCATGTCATTCAGTGCATGACCTCAGGCCAACTGCTTAACCGTCCTGGGCCACACTTTCCTCCTCTCCAAACTGACCACAGTGCCCATTCTTGGGTGGGTGGGTGGGTGGGAAGGTGAATGGAATGGAGCCACGGGGCCTGGCTACAGCAGCTGCTGTTGTAGAGATACTGTGCACCCTTGCAAATAGCACTAACCAATTGAGAGAAGTGGAAGGAAGTGACTGGTCTTAGAGCGAGTTCATGGTTCTTGTAGTGCTCAGGTGCTCAGCACCCGGGGGACTCAGAACAATGCAGCTAAAATAAAACCACACCCATTTCTCACCATAAAAAAAAAAACAGATACTGCTTCTCCTTGATCAAACGGGATTCAGTCATTCGCTTGAATACCTACTGTGTGCCAACACCATGTCCCACACTGGGTGTGGGGAGATATCTAAAGATACCAAAGATATAGTTCCTGGCTTCAAGGAGCTATCAATCTAAGGGTTTCTGGAAAGACAGGCATTTGGATCGCGTGAATAAGGGGTTAACAGCAGCTCTTTCTGCCTGTATGCAGTTGCTACTTAACAGCAGTAAATTCTCATCTGAACTGCAATTGACCCTGTGCACACAATCATGTTATTCATATTCTTATAAACAGAGGGTACAGTATGTATAATTTCCTAGATGTCTGGGAGGGGATGTATCATAACTAAACTCCAACTTTTCCTTTGGAGAACCAGTCCCATTTGTTTCTGGTTAGCTCAAAGCACAAACTAATTTTTTCCTTTTATGTGTCAGTAACTTGAGTGAAATTTGTCACTTGTTTTTATGAAAACTTCTTTTGCCATTGCCTTCATTGCTTGAAAAAAAAAAAACCCGTAACAACTCACACTTCCTACACGGCACAAGGCACTTGAAGTGCAATGACAGAGTGGTGGTGTCATTCTAGTCATGGAAATGAACAAGCGTCCCACAGAATGGTCTGGGCCCGTCTGTCTGACAAGAATCTATTTTCAAGTGCCTACTATGAGAGCAAGACCACTGGTGACATCTTGTTCCAATTTAAACAAGGTTGAGCTGTGGGCCAGCTCCTTCAAATCATAACCAGCATAGAAATTACCTCCTACCAAAAAACCACAAGGGTTAGACTCTGTAAGAATAAGTCCCGGAAAAGTTGGAACTCTCAGATCCCAGCATATTTCTGAAGCGATCCAGTCAAGAACAGCGTTTTCATTTTCTTCAGTTGGGGGATTTCTTGTTTGTCCTGGGATGAAGTATAAGGGGGTTTGGGAAGGATGAAGAGCAGCTTTATTTTGCCTTAAAAAGAACCAACAACTCTTGCACCATTTCACTTTGAGCCAGAGCTATTTAGAAAATATTCAACCTATTTTTACCTTTCTATATACATATTTAATAGCGATACCGTGTCATTAGCAAATTGCCACAGAACATGAGCTGACACACTCTCTCAGAAATGCCTCAGAGTAAACAGGATGTCTCTCTAGGAGCACAGCTATTCCTAGGCATGCCTTAGTTCACCCAAAGGACTGTGAAGGTGGGGACACTTTAGGGAGGTTCCCTGTCTATGTCCCAAGCCCCAAACACTATTATATACACTGTGGCTTTGAACCCTCAGTTTCCCTAACCTCTCTAAGTTCAAGTGACCAATGAGCAAGGAAAGAAAGAGGAGTGGCCTTGAGATGATTCAAATACGTTGGGTACACCCAGGATAAATGAGGAGCGGTCAATTCACGTTTAGGACCCAGGAGTATAATGTCTGTGTCACTAAGGGGATGACATAAAGGATTAAGGAGGGAGGGGGAGTACTGAGGACAGTGGTCAGCAGTGGCCACCTGACTGCTTTTGTAGTGCAGATGGAGAAAATTGGTTGTAGGCAACCCTGGCCCTCCAACCCATCTGAGATGGTCACTAGTGTTATGGCCCGAATTGTGTCCCTCTGCCCCCCGCTCCAAAAAGTCATTTGTTTTAAGTCCTAACCCCTAGTACCTCAGGATGGGGCTGTATTTAACTAAAAGAGGTCATTGAGTTAAAATGAGGTCATCAGGGCGGACCCTATTATAATTGGCAGGTGTCCTTATAAAAAGAGATTAAGACACAGATATGCACAGGGAGAAGATGGGCATCTGCCAGCCAAGGAGAGAGGCCTGGGACAGATCTTTCTCCCTCATGTATCTGAGCAAAGTGGCATTTATTATATGGCACTACACAATGGAGAATGGGCAGCTTGCACTGGAAAAACCCCAACTCCCAGATCCAGGGTTCGAGGTGGGGAGTTTTATGGGTTTTGGGGAAATAGGTGTCTGGAAGCACTCGTGGGGGACCTTGGAGCTTGGCCATTCATGATAAGAAGCGTCAGCACCGGATCTTCTTGGAAAACAGACCCTTTGCTTCTGAAAGGGTTCTGGTGTTCAAGATCCTTTTCTTTTGGTTCCCTGGTGGTGGGGGATGTGGGAGGGTGCGGGGTGGGGGGCGGTGGCGGGAGGGATAAGACTTTAGTCCGGGTGCAGCTGAAGGTCAACGTTCTCTCCTCTGCTCATGCTTCAGCTGCATCATGACTTGTGGTTTTGGTTCGTTGTCTTTGAAGAGCAACTCAGTATCTTGTTAAACAGGGTAGGACCACTTGGAGCTGGTTCTGCAGTTATATTCACAACCCTCAGAAAGAACGAGTCCTGCCAACACCTTGATCTTGGACTTCTAGCTCCAGAGACAATACGTTTCTGTTGTTTAAGCCACCTAGTTTGATATTTTGTTCCAGAAAGAACAGCCGCCATAGCAAATTAATAGGACTCTCTACTAGGATTTGCAAAGTCAAAGTATTCTGGAATTGTCACCAAACTTCATGTGTTTTCAAAAATATCTTAAATTGAGAAAAGTCATTTTTTAGGATTTTAAAATTAGGAAAAATGATAGCATTTGAGAAGCTTTTACCACCACAGCCCCTAATCTATTTCTATTTTCCTCAATCCTTTTATTGCCAAATGCTGGGCCTCCACCACTCTCTCCCTGGGCCCTTTGTACCCCTCCATCACCTGGCTTCATCTTCTTGCCACACCACTGAACGTGCCCACAAATCACCAATAGCGTCTGGAAGCCACTTCTAAATGCTTTCCCAATGACCATCTTTATCTCCATAGCATTTGATGTGGTCATCACCCCCAACGTTTTCCCCTCATTTTTAATAGAAGCAATACTGCTTTCTGTGAAAATTTTACACATTACAAAAGCATATGGTGATAAAAGTGAACACCCACCCCTGTTCCCCAACCTCAGGTTCCTTAAAACAGTGGTGCTCAACCAGGGGCAACTCTGCCCTCAAAATTTGGCAATGTCTGGAGACATTGTTGATTGTTACAACTGGGGTTGGGAGGGTGTGACATGCTTCTGGCATCGAGTGGATAGAGGCTAGAGATGCTGCTAAACATCCTAAATGCTCAGGACAGCCCCACAATGAAGGATGACCTGGCCCCAAATGACAATGGTCGAAATACTGAGAAAAGCTGCCAGGGGTAGCATAAAAAGTGCCCATCTCGTCCAGTGCCACGTTTCACGATGCTGCACTGGTATTTTCTTTCTCTGTTTTCTGCTGTTGGCACATTCATTCGTTCATTAAAAAAAAAAAAGTGTACTGAGCACCTACTCTGTGCCAGGCATTGTGCTAAGTGCTGGGAATGAAGCAAACAGATACGGTAAAAACAAAACAAAACAAACTATGGTTCCTGTCCTCAGGGGCTTAGAGTTCAGTGGAGAAGACTGACAAGTGCACACTCAAATAAATATGAAAAAGTGTCCTGTGTAAAAATATGAAGACAAAGAGCAGTATTCCATGAGAAAATAGCTAAAAAGATCTAATCTAGGTTGGGGCAGTTAGGGTGGGTCCCCCTGGAGAGGCAACATCTGAGCTGAGACTAAAATAGGAAAAGAATGTTTGAATAGGTGTGACAGGAAAAGAGTGAGAACATCTAGACAGAGAAAACAGCACATGTTAAGGCCCTGAGGCAGGAGATTGAAGAAAAAGGCCATGTGGATGGAGCTAGTAAGCAATGGGCAAGAATACCATGAATGACATCAGACAGTGCAGGGACATGCTCATGTTCTTATATGAGGGACACCTGTGTAACCATTATGTGGAATGAGCAGGTAGAAGCTGAACTGTTAAAACTTTCACCAGAGGTGAACTTCGATGGTACACCATATAAGGACAACAGAATTGGATGGTTATTGCCAAGCTTAAGTGAGCCCTGGAGGGAAAAAATGAAAAGTTGAGAATGATTACAATCAGCAATTAAAAGCTAAGTGTGAACAAGGTAATTAAATAGGAAAAGAATGTGTTTTTTTCCAACAATTGGTGCTGGGACAACTGGAAATCTACATGCAAAAGAATGAAGTTGAACTCCTACCCCTCATAATACATAAAAATTAATTCAAAATGAATCACAGACCTAAAACTATAAAATTCGTAAAAGAAAACAAAAATATATCTTTGTAAACTTGACTTAAGCAGTAGTTTCTTAGGTATGACACCAAAAGTACGAGTGAAAAGAGAAAAAACATAAATTTGCTACATTAAAATTAAAAACTTTTATGATACAAGTGATACCATCAATAAAATGAAAAGACAGCACACGGAATGGGAAAAAATATTTACTGATCATGTATGTGTTAAGGGACTCGTATCTAGAATACATAAAGAACTTTTACAACTCAACAATAAAAAGACAAATAGCCCAAATTTAAAAGTAGGCAAAGGATTAAATTTCTCCAAAGTGGATATATACATGGCAAATAAGCACATAAAAATATGTTCAACATTGATAGTTAGCAGGAAAATATAAATCAAAACCACAATGAGATACCACTTCACACTTATGAGGATGGCCATAATTAAAAAGACAGTAACAAGTGTTGGCAAAGATATGGAGAGATTGGAGCCCTCATGCTTGCTGGTGGGAATGTAAAATAGGGCAGTTGCTTTGGAAAGCATTTTGGCAGTTCTTTAAAATTCTAAACATGGAGTGACCATCTGATTCAGCAATTCCACTCGTTGGTATTTACCAAAGAGAAATGAACATATGTCCTCACAAACACGTGTACATAAATGTTCATAGCAGCATTATTTACTTATAGCCAAAAAGTGGAAACAAATGTCCATCAACTGATGAAGCGATAAACAAAAATCTAGTACAGCTGTACAATGGAATGTCACTTGGCAATAAAAATAAATGAAGTATTGATTCATGCTACAACATGGATGAACCTTGAAAGAATCATGCTAAATTAAAGAAGCCAGTTACAAAGGACCACATATTGTATGATTCGATGTATGTAAAATGTCCAGAATAGGCAAATTTACAGGGTAGAAAGTAGCTTGGTGGTTGCCAGGGGCTAGAGAAAGAGGAAAATTGGGAGTGACTGCTAATAGGGGATTTCCTTTATAGGAGAAAAAATATTGCTAAATTAGAATGTAGTGATCGTTGCACAACTCAATGAATATACTGAAAAAAATTTAAATTGTACACTTTAAATAGGTGGATTCTATGGTTTGTGAATCGTATCAGACTAAAGCTGTTAAAAACAGTTAAGCGTGAAAGCCAGAGGGCCTCCTCGGTAGCATGCAGAGATCCTCATCTCCTGCAGTGAGAGGGCAGAGGAGGCTGAGAACAAGCTCAAGAGTTTAAATCTAAAAGTAAGATTTAAGTCCTGAAACTAGTTCAGCTCAAAAGAAGTTTAAGCCAACCAAGGTAGGTCATCTCTACCAAGGTCAGGATCCTTTTTGAGAAACAACAAGACCCTGACCCATGAAATGAGGACATCTAGGTTGATGCATCCAGAAGTCTTGAATTCCCAGATTTCCCTAAACCCTCTGAGCCTGCAGAAGTGACCTGCCCTTCTCTTTAAGGGCTAGAAGTCCTCCTTGCTTGAAAACAATGCAAAGGCTTCTTGCACAGGATGCTTTCCTCCCCTTCCCTGCTCAACCTGTCCCACCCCCAGCTTCTTTCCACCAGGCCAACAACCAGGGTTAAGTCACAGCATTGGTCCTCAGGGTGCTTTATCAAGGGAGCCGTAGGGAGGGTTGGGTGAGGGTTTGTTGGTTTGGGAGCATCTTCCTGGAATACAGGATCTAACACCTTGGCAAGGCCTCAGGAGATGGTGCAAACACATCCTGGAAGTGTGGAAAAAACAATGGTTCTCAGTAAGTGAGGTATAAATGCCAGAACTGCCATGGCAGATGGTGGATGAAGAAAATGAAAAGCTCAGAGAATCGGGCATGCTGGAGCAGACAATATAACAGGGGAAGCCCGAGGGTGCCTTGTTTCCCAAGGCACTAAGGAAGGTGCTGGTGAGAGGGGCTCCAGTGGCACTCAGAGGTTCAGTGGTGGTTCTGCAGGACATACTGCCACAGAACTGGGCTCACTGACAAGAAAGGGGATAGGAAATCGCACCAAATTATAGAGGCCAGGTGCCAATATAGGTGGCATATTGCAGTCAGAAGCCAGGTGGAGACAATTATCACAGTGAGTGTCTGGGTCAAAGGGGCAGCCAGGGGGTCTGACCCATAGGGAGTTGGGAAAGAATTAATAGAACACAGTGCCCCTCAAGGCAAAATAGATGGGCTGCCACACGGGCACAACTTAATCTGTATAATCAAAGCAAATCAAGGATGGGTGAGCTAGAGGCTGAGGTGGTTGCCCCAGTAGTCATCATCACTTTCTTTGTTTCTAGACCAAAGGCAGTTTTTAGACTCAGAACCCACTGATTAAAGGAGATCCTGGGCCCCAGGAAAAACAACCCTGAAATACCTCAGAAAATGTACATGGTAATGAGTCTCCCAGTCTTCCCTGACCTACAGGCATTAACTTAGGTAGCTGGACACTAAAGAAAGGGAAATGCTCAAACGTCAAACGTTTCAAGACTCTTTGTTACATTGTCCAAGCTGACATTGATGCCCAATGACCCAAAGTGGCATTATGCCTTTATTAGAGTGGACACATATAGCTCGCTGTGGATCCGGTGGTTCCATAGACCCACCCAGTGGTCATTTCCCCAGTCTCTAAATGTATAATTGCCATAGATGTACTTGGTAGTCTCTTCCGTTGATTTCTTTGCCTGTGGGGTAAGACCTCTTCCAGTAGGAAAGACTAAGTAGAAGCTTCTGAAACTGTCCCTCCCCAGCCAAGCCTATATTATATCTCACGGAGAATGGCTGAGATTATTGCCAGCCTGAAAGACCCAAAGGGTGAAAGGGTGGAGAGCCTCATCATATCTGCATCCAGATGCTGGAGGATGTATCCAGATGCTGGAGGATGTATCCAGATGCTGGAGGATGTATCCAGATGCTGGAGGATGACTGTGGATGGTGGCAGACCGGACTGAGGAGGAGCCCAATTACACCCATTGTGCCTGATGTGGTGTCTTTCCTCGTGCAGATTAGCATGGCTTCAAGCACATGGTATGTAGCCATTGATCTGGCAAATGCATTCTCTTCTATTCCTACCAAAAAACAACCAAGCTTAGAAACAGACATTCACTGGAAAGAGACAACCATATTACACATAGGCCTTGGCTCAAGGCTATGTGATTCTCCCACCCTCTGTCACAATACAGTCTGAGAAGACCAGGACCAGCTGGACATCCTGCAGAACATCACACTGGCCCACTGTATCAATGACATCATCTTCACTGAGCTAGATAAGCAAGAAGTCGCCAGTATATTGCAGGCCCTGATAAGATACATGCACTCCAGAGGGTGGCAATAACCCTACAAAGATTAGGAGCCTATTTTACATTGGCAAAACCTATTAAATATCCCATGGTCTAGAGCACGCCAGGACACCTGCTCCAAAATGAAGGAGAAATTATTGCACCTGGCACCTTGCATCTTGTACCTCTCACCATGAAGGAGGAATTACAAAGTTTTGTAGGCCTTTTTAGGTTCTAGAAGCAGCATGTTCCACAGCTGGGAATACTGTTCTGGCCTATATGCTGTGATCTGAAGAGCTGCCCATTGTGAGGGAGTTCCAGAGCAGGAAAGGATGCTGCAGTGGGTTCAGGCTGCAGAACAAGAGGCCCTGCCCCTTGGCCGTACAACCTAACAGTCCCTAGGACATGAGAGGTATTAGAGGTAGAAAAAGATGCCATGTAGAGTTTATGGCATACATTATAACACAGATCTTAGGGTTCTAGAGCAGGGTTGGGTCAGCAAACTTTTTCTATGAAGTGTCAGATAGTAAATATTTTAGGATTAACGGGCCAGATACTCTCTGTTGGAACTACTCAGCTTGGCCATTCAGCACAAAAACAGCCATAGATAACACATAAATGAATAAGCATGACTATGTTTCAATAAACCTTTATTTATGAACACTGAAATTGAATTTTATACGATTTTCACGTCACAAAATATTATTTTTCACCCATTTAAAAATGGGTGAAATAAAAAATGAAAAATGTAAACACAATTCTTAGCTCAAAAACAGGCAGTGAGCTAGATTTTTCTCACAGACCGTAGTTTGCCAACCCCATTCTAGACCAAGGCCATGGTATCTGCAACAGACTGTAATACCTTTCCAAAAATGAAAAAAATAAATTAAAAAGCTCCTGATATACTACACGGCCCTAATAAAGACAGACCACTTGATCACAGACACCACTGCTTGTCATAAGCTGGTTCTGTCAGATATACCAAGTTATAAGGTCAGGCAGGTCCAGCAATAACCTATCACAAAATGGAAGTGTTTCACCAAAGACTGAGAAAGAGCAGGACAGGAAGGCCCAAGCAAGCTGCATAAGAAGGTAACTGAGGGTACTGTGCCAGCCCCTCTCCCTCCACTCATATCTATGGCTATGTAGGGGGTTCCTTATGACCAACTGACAGGAGTAAAAAACGCCTGAGTTTGATCATGGATGGGTCAGCTCCGTTTGTGGGTTCAACCAAAAGTGGGTGGCAGCTGTACTCAGCTGCCACTCAGGGTGGCCTTGAAAGAGGGTAGTAAGGAGAAACCTCCCAATGGCAGAGCCTCCAGTGGTGCACCAGGTCATCCACTTTATGTGGAAAGAGAAGTGACTGGAGGTTAGAATATACATGGACTCATGAGTAGATGGAGAAAGATTGAAAGCTCAGAGACAAGGAGGCCTGGGGACAAGGCATGTGGATAGATATACGAGAGTGAGCAGAAGCGAGGATATTTGCATCACGTGTTAGTGCCACCAGAGAGCATCTCCCATGGTAGAGGCACTGAACAACCATATAGAAATGGTCCAGCCGTAGACATCAGCCAGACTCTATCACCAGCCAAATAGTGCTCATGAAAACAGGCACATGAACAGAGAATCAAAAGTTGCAAGGATGGAGGCTAAGCATGTGTGCAAAAGTATAGGCCTCCACATGTCAACGTAAGAAACATCCAAACCTCTACTGAAGTGTAATGAGTTTATTTGAGCCAAGTTGACAATTGCCGGGAAGCAAAATCCAAAGGGATTAAGAAAATGCTCCAGAAAATGGCAGTTTTCGCAGCTTATTTTATATATTAGAATAAAAAGGAGGAGATATAAGGAAGGTTACATGAAATCCATTGGTGGTAGTAGATTAAGGGCATGGGAGAAAGCAAAGCAGGGGAATCTCTGGGATTGGATAAAAAGTAAAATGGAGACACATACTTCTTGGACATTGATGGGCACAGGCTAATTAACATTTTATAGCTCATAGAGATGGTATTCGGGGAACAAGATAACAATGAGGGGTTCTGTAGTCTGGTGCTCTGGTGCAGTGGATTGTGCCCTGAGGGGTCTGGAAAGAGATTACTCTGACATTCCAAGGGTACATTATCTTAGATGCAAAAACACAATAGACAGTCTCACTTACGGTAAAGATTGACCTTTGTCAAGGAAGCTACAGGCCTAGGATGTGACTACCGACCATGACCCGCTTTTAGTTGGGAATTTTTATGTTCAGACCACTGTATGTGGTTAATTTCTGTCTCTGAATTTGCAAGGCCTGCCACACTGGCCTCACCTGAGCTTGTCAGGTTTAGCATGTGGCCCCTTTTTCATCCACACACGTATCAAGGGAGCTCTAACTACTGCCACTACTGAATGTCAAAACTGACAGCAGCAGAGACAGATGCTGAGGGCCTAGTGTGTCACTGTCCCTCGAGAAAACCAACCAGCCACTTGGTAGTGATCCCTTCTTGGATCCCTTCAATCCAAGAAGGGACAGTGATTCATTTTGACAAGAATACACACACATTATGAATATGAAATTGCCTTTTCTGCTCATAAGCCCTCAGCCAGCACCACTCTCCAGGAGCTCACAGTGCAGTGCAGGAGTCCACATCGCATCATATCAGAAAAGGAGGTCCACTGAATAGCAAAGGAGACGTGAGCCTGAGTACATGGCTGTGGAGCCACTGGCCATATTACAAACTGCCCAACCCAGAGGCTGCGGGTCGGAGTGAATGATGGAAAGCAAAAGCGAAGTGCCAGCTGGGATGTAATATCTAATGAGGATGAGAGGCATCCTCTAGGAGGCAGTGTGTACTTTAAATAAATGACCTTCCTATGGCACTGTATTCTTATTTGGAAGAATACATGACCCAGGAATCAAACGGCAGAAGCAGGAGTGGCCCTGCTTACCGTCACTTCCAGGAACCCGCTTGGGGAATCGGTTCTTCATATTTCTGCACCTCTGGGCTCTGCAAGTTTAGAGAATCTCAAAGAGGGAACCCTTCTGCCAGGAGACACAGCAGGAGTCCCATTAAACTTCAAGCTATGACTGCGAATTGGGCACTTCAGACTTCTTCTGCCAAAAGACCAGCAAGCACAAAGAGGAGTCACCATCTTGGCAGAAGAAATCGAACCTAACTGTCAAGAGGAGGTTCAGCTGCTGTTCTACAGGAGGATCAGGAAGTACTGTGTTTTGCCGTGTATAATGCGCAGCCACGTTTTTGGTCCAAACTTTCAGGGAAAAAAGTCTTCCATTTTAATTATTTTTTTCTAGTTTAAGCTTCTTTTCATTTTGTTTTGTTTTGTTTTTGTTTTGTTTTTTATTTTTTATTTTTTTTATTAGTTTCAGTTGCACAAGACAAAGTAATACTTAGACGTTTATCATTTATGTCCCTCACACTGTGTGAACCCCTCTCCCCCCATCCACTATCCCTCTGACATCGCACAGAGCCATTACATTACCACTGTCTCTATTCCTAATGCTGTACTCCACTTCTTGTAAGTATATACATACATATATATACATATACACATATATATATATATAAAATTATAGTTGGCATTCATTATTGTTCAGCTTCAGGTGTACAGTGCAGTGATCAGGCATCTACATCATCCCTGAGGTGGTCTCCCAAATGGGAGACGTGTCCATCGGATACCCTACAAAAGCTTTACGACATTATTGATTACGTTCCCCAAATTAATTTTCAAAACCCCGTGGCCATCTTGTAGTTACCGACTGTTTTCTAATTCCCTCACCTTCCCCCTTATCCCCACCCCCCCGCCCATCTAGCAACCCTGTTTTTCCTCTATGTCTCCAAAACTGTTTCTGATTAGTTCATTCACTTATTCTTTTCTTTAGATTCCACATATAAGTGAGATCATATGGTATTTGTCTTTCTCTGTCTGACTTATTTCACTTAACATAATGTTCTCTAGGTCCATCCATGTTGTTGCAAATGGTAAGATTTCTTTCTTCTTTATGGCTGCGTAATACTCCATTGTATAAATGTACCACAGTTTCTTAATCCAGTCATCTACCGATGGGCATTTCGGTTGTTTCCATGTCTTGGCTATTGTGTATAGTGCTGCAATAAACATAGGAGTGCATAAAGATTTTTGAATTGGAGTTTTGGATTTCTCCGGATAGATACCAAGCAATGGAATTGGTGGATCATAAGGTAGTTCCATTTTCAGGTTTTTGAGATACCTCCATACTGTTTTCCATAGTGGCTGCACCAATCTGCAATCCCACCAACAGTGCACAAGCGTTCCCTTTTCTCCACATCTGCGCCAGCACTTGTTGTTTGTTGATTTATTGATGATAGCCATTTTGACGGGTGAGGTGGTATCTCATTGTGGTTTTTATTTGCATTTCTCTGATGGTTAGTGAGGTTGAGCATTTCTTCATATGTCTGTTTGCCATCTGTATGTCATTTTTAGAAAAATGTCTCTTCATGTCCTCTGCCCATTTTTTAATTGGGTTGTTCATTTTTTTGGAGTTGAGTTAAGTGAGTTTTTTATAAATTTGTGATATTAACCCCTTATCAGATATATCATTGGCAAATATCTTTTCCCATTCAGTAGGATCCCTTTTTGTTTTATTGATGGTTTCCTTTGCTGTGAAAAATCTTTTTAGTTTGATGTAATCCCACATGTTTATTTTTTCTCTTACTTCCCTTGCACAAGGGGATATATCAGTAAAAATCTTACTCCTGGTAATGTCTGTGAAGTTTCTTCCTATATTTTCTTCTAGGAATTTTATGGTTTCAGATCTTACATTTAAGTCTTTAAGCCATTTTGAATTTATTTTTGTATATGGTGTAAGGAGGTGGTCCAGCTTCATTTTTTTTTTACATGTGTCTGTTCAGGTTTCCCAGCACCATTTATTGAATAGATTGTCTTTACCCCACCGTACATTCTTGCTTCCATTGTCATAGATTAAATGGCCGTATAGGCATGGATTTATTTCTGGACTCTCTATTCTCTTCCATTGATCTATGTGTCTGTTTTTATGCCAGTACCATGCTGTTTTGATTACTGTAGCCTTGTAGTATAATTTGATGTCAGGTATTGTTATACCTCCCACTTTGTTCTTATTTCTCAAGATTGCTGAGGCAATCTGGGGTCTTTTATGGTCCCATATAAATTTTAGGATTATATGTTCCATTTCTGTGAAAAACATCGTTGGTAGTTTGATAGGAATTGCGTTAAATATGTATATTGCTTTAGGCAGTATGGACATTTTAACTATATTAATTCTTCCTATCCATGAACATGGCATGTGTTTCCATCTATTTGTATCTTCTTTCATTTCTTTCTTCAGTGTCTTATAATTTTCTGAGTACAGATCTTTTACTTCTTTGGTTAAATTTATTCCCAGGTATTTTATAGTCTTTGGAGCAATTGTAAATGGGATTGCTTTTTTAATTTCTCCTTCTAATGTTTTATTATTGGTATATACAAATGCAATTGATTTCTGAAAATTAATTTTGTATCCTGCTACTTTACTAAATTCATCTATCAGCTCTAATCGTTTCTTGGTGGAGTCTTTAGGCATTTTAATTTTTTAATTCAAATTTTTATTTGTTTATGTTTAGGTACTTGTTTTTTGTATTATAAAGGAATTTTAGCATTTATTTATTTTATTGTTACACTTTTAACTCATAAGCATAAATAAAAGTATTAAAAACATTTATATAGATATGGAATTAGTACTACCCATGTACAATGCACATCATTATATTTTTCCTCACAAATCCGGGCAAAAAAGTTCATTATATGGCAAAATACAGTAATATATTTGGCCTTTGGGTGATCTACTATGGCATCTTGGCCCTCCCTTGCCTTATTCAACAGTAAAGGGACAAATGCAGCAGCCATGGCCTACAGAAGGCATGGTGACTGGAAGGATGAGGGTTTGGGTCATGGCTCCAACTAAGTCACTGAGACCAGCAAAGGTGCGAGCTGAGAGTGAAAGGAATGTAGAGTAGATAGTGGAGGAGAATGGTGATGAACATCAGACCAACTTCAATGGCAAGAGCTATAGTTTATCCCACTACCCTCCCTCTTCTCAGTTTCCCTGGAAAAGAAGCCCATTGGAATCCTGGAGGAACTGCTTCCAGCCTCTATACCAGGAAGTGGATTCAAGTGGCACAGGGGTGGACTGTGGTGGACGCTGTGATGTGCTGCCTAGGTCCCCCCTCAGCCCCACAGGGATTAACTTGGCTGAAGAGGGGTGCCTCACTCGTGCCCAGGCCCACTTCCCAGAGCGGCCAAAATCCATCTCCTGATTATGGGTATATAAAGGCCTGGCATCCTCACCCCAACTGGGAACCACTCTGAAGGCTCAGAACAACTAGCAGCAGCAGCTAAGGCCTCACTGAGACGGCATCGCAGCTCAGCTTCTCCCTCTGTCCAATCCTGATTCTTTCCCTTCTAGAGTACTGATCCCAAGAGTGTCCCTAATAAGCCTCTGGCACATTAATCTGCTTCTCGGAATCTGCTTCACAGGTAAACCAACCTGTGATAAGATACACCTGGCTCTTCATTTTTCTCCTGTATGGAATCGTTACATATTTATTATTCCCTCACTACATGTTCTTCCTCAAGAAATTACAGAAAGGTGTGCTCCACCAAAATATGGGATCAAACCTGGAAAGAGACCTGGGATCTCGGAAGCAAGGGATCCAGCAAAGGAAAGAGGGGAAAGGAATCTTCAGATGACATCTGTGAAATGGGCCTGCAAAGTGACAGTTCATTCAGGAGCAGGAGAGATATCCATGAAGGACGCCTCCAAGAAAGAAAGAAGAAAAAAAAATGGAATCAAGCTCCCAATGTGCTTGAGTGTATTTAGAACCTGCTGGACTTTCACAACTCCAGTAGGGGGTTGGAGCCATAGGTACCTAGGGAACTAAGCAAATGAATAAATGACCAGATGAGACAATTATTAACATCTGAGAAACTAAAACATTTCACAAGACAGAAAATAGAATCTGAGTTCACTACTTGGCTGGGCTTGAACAATATTTACCTGGTTCTCAAAGTGTAAACACTGAATATTGATTTAACCAAAAAAAATGAAGCTACTGGAAAAATAGGAAAAGAGGCAAGTTTGTTTGTGTGGAGGCTGATGTAAGAGCTAAATCCTCACTTTCTTCAGTAGGAGGTCAGAGGGTTATATCTAAAATTGGAAAATGAAAGAGAGAAAAGGGATAAACAGATTATTCTGACATATGGAAATAAATAACAGGAGAAAGAACTAAAAGTGTTGGAAGTTGCAGCTCTGGCAAGAGGAAATCCAAGTAGGGAAGAGGGGAGCAAAGAGCTGCTTGCACTTTTTTGTTGTAAATTGAGTACAACTATTTGACTTCTTAAAACTATGTACATGTGTTACTTTAAAACAATAAATATTAACTTTTTAAAAGTAAGGGAGCCCCATAAATGATGGATTGGTTGATTGATTTGTCCAATGTAAGCCAAATGATTATTTGATTTTCAATAAAAAGTTCCAGGAGTCAGGAGTGGAGCCTAGCTATCAAATAAACTCACAGCTTGTCCATTTGCCTTAACCACAGTCTCCTCCTACCCTCATCCAGCTGAGAATTAGAAAGTGAGCCAAAGTCAGGCTGTTGAGTCACTGCTGCGACTACCAAAGACGCTGCTGCCCCCAAGGGCTGGCACTTCATTTATTTATTTAGGAAAGTCCCTAATCAAGTTCCTTCATTCGAAATTATTTGTTAACTTTTATTATGCAAATGTTCAAACATGCACTGAAGTGGAAAGAACCTCCATTTACTCATTCCCCACCTTTAATTACCAACATTACCAATTTTTTTCATTTGTTTCCCCCTCTACACCCCCACCCTGCCCCATTTATTTTGTCCAGAATATTTTAAAGTGAACCCCAAACATTACATTTTACCCATAAGCAGCTTAGAATGCATCTCCAACTGAAAGGAACTTTCCATTTTTTTATATAACCACCATGCCATTATCACACCTAAAAAAATTAACTTAAATATTTCCTTAATATCATCTAATATGTCAACTATAATTACATTTTGCTGATTGTCTCAAAGGTGTGATTTTGCAGTTTTGTTTGAATCAAGATGCAAATAAGATCCACACATTGCATTTGATTGCTTTGCTTCTTAATTCCCTTTGATTCTTTAATAGCCCTTCTGTGTTTATTTTTTATGCCATTGAGTTGCTGAGGAAATGAGGTCATTTATCCTTCAGAATGTCATACATTCTGGATCTGGCTCATTGCTTCCTTGTGCCATTTAACTTGTTCCTCTAGTTCTCGTGTTTCCAGTACACTAGTTGTCAGGTCTAGATGGATCAATTTTTGGACAGGAATATTTGCTAAGTGATGTTATGTGCTTCTTATCATACTGCATCACGAGGCTCATGATTCTGGCTGCTCCCCTTTGAGTACTGCCAAAACTGGTCATTAGATTCACACAATGTCAGCCTCATCTCTCCAGCACGAAGTTCTCTACAAACTCTTCACCTAATACTTTAGTATCTGTGATATATGGTTGCCAGAGATCACTACCAAAAATTGCTCCCACCTTTGGCCCCAGAATTGTGGGAACTGGTGACACGCATCTGGACTCAGAACTGCTGTGGAAGAGGGATGGCTACGTGCTTTCCATTTGTCCCTCTTTTGACCGGGATTGCCTACTGCATGCGGTCTCTCCATTGGATGTTGGGTGAGTAGCAGGGAGATAACTTGTCTTCTTTGCTCATAGGTCTCAGATAAATAGAAGCCACATACCTCAGGACCTGATTAAGAAAACAAGATCCAGACTTTAAGCTGATGCCAAATTGGAAATATTGAGG